>NC_138183.1:145490273-146904277 GCF_964194105.1 Spermophilus citellus | reverse complement strand
AACTAAATGAATGCTATGAACCCAGTTTGATATCTCACTAACTTCTTATTTAGAAGAGATAAGACAGAGTCCATTCAGATTTTATTGTCTCCTTTTCATAGCGTGATTACCAACAGGCCCACTGTTCCTTTAACTGATTCTCCTTTTCAGTGCATGCAGTGGTTTTAAAGATATTTCTGTACCTTCTTTGGTCTTTCCTCAGAAGGTGTGGAGTTGAATTCCTCTCTTCTTAACTGCAGACCACACTGAGTGACTCACTTCTCGTGGGTAAAATAGAGTAGAAATGATGGGATTTCTTTTTCGATATTAGATTATAAAAAGACTGTGGTCACTTTTCCTGACTCTTTTGAATCACCTGCTCTGAGAGAAAACAGCTGTCAAGTCCTGAGCCGCCAGTGGCCGTCGTGTGAGCACCCTCAGGCAGCCAACACAGAACAACGTGAAGGCTTCACCATGTGACTGACCAGGCAGTAGACCCTTCCCCAGGAGAGTTGGGAGATAATCACAACCTCAGCCAAGAGCTTGATTGCAACCTCATGAGAGACCCTGAGCCAGACTCTGAGTCAGCTGAACTGTTCCTTGATTTCTGATCTACAAAAAACTGTGAGATACTAAATATTTATTGCTTTAAATCTCTGGGTTTGGAATCATTTGATACAGAGAAAATAAATTGTAAACACAATAAAATTTTAAAACAGTGTGTTTTTACTCCTGTGCTGTTATGTGGGTCTCTGGGCATTCTTCTAGCTACAACATAATGGTTCTGAACTTCCCTGTAATATTTGTCAGCAGATCTCTCAGAGCTGATGTTCACTATTGGCTGTAGGCTCCTGGATTGTGTAATCTGTCCCTGGAATCATGTGTTAGTGCAGCTGCCAGATACACACGGAGAATGCTCCTCTGTCTTCTATGTATACAGCTGGCTACCCTCTTAGGAAGAATGGTGTCGATTTTCACCTTTGAGCATATATGACCTTAGGGATTTCATTGCACACTTACAAAACAGCATTCTTTTCTACTTTGTTATACTTTTCCTTCTATTACCCAAAAGTCCATTTTACTCATCCTTCTAAATTAAGAATAATTATATAGAGCCAATAAAATCCATCCTGACGCTGGTCTTTGTAATGGAGTATTCTAGCACATCTTTTTCTTTTCTTTTTTTTTTTTTTTTTTTGGTATCAGGGATTGAAGCCATCGGTGCTTAACCATGAGCCATATCCCCAGGACTTTTTATATTTTTAATATTTTATTTAGAGACAGGGTCTCACTAAGTTGTTTGGGGCTTCGCTAAGTTGTTGAGGCTGGTTTTGAACTCATGATCCTCAGCCTCAGCCTCCCCAGCTGCTGGAATTACAGCATGCACCACCACGCCTGGCTTTCCATCACATCTTATTTGCAAGCAACTCATATCATTTAGCACATTTAGGTCATATACTGTTCATGCAAAGTCCATATTCATTGTGCCTTTTTTTATGGATGTGTAAAGATAGAGAGCTTTGAAGTGGGACAGGCAGAATTTGATCCCAGGTTGATGATTCCAAATCTCAAGTTCTATCATGAAGTCTTCTAGGCTCCGGTGGGCGTAAGTTCCCTTTCTCCTAGGGCACAGAGCTATTAGATACTTGTTGTGGCTTGGATGTGAGTTGTCCCCCAAAATCTCACATGTAAGATAATGCAAGAAGGTTCAGAGGAGAAATGATTGGGTTTCAAGTGCTTAACCCAATCAGTGAATTAATCACCTTATGTGATTAATTGAGGTGAGTGGTAACTGAGGGCAGGTGGAATGAGGATGCAAGAGGTGAGGCCTTGGGGACATGACTTTGGTTATATATTTGTATTTGGCAAGTGGAGATCTCTCTATCTCTGCTTCCTGATCACCATGTGAGCTGCTTCCCTCTGCCATACTCTTCTGCCATGTTGTTCCTGCCTCACCTCGTGCCCTGAGGAGTGAAGCCGCCTGTCCATGGACTGAGATCTCTGAAACTATGAGCCCCCAAATAAATATTACCTTCCCGAAAATTGTTCTGATTAGGTCTTGTAGTCATAGTATAAAAAAGATTACTAAAAAAATACTCTAGAAGAGAAAGAAAATTTCCAATCAAAACTCAAAAGGTCACATCTGTAAGGCAGCACAGACTACTGTATACACACTAGTGGGACTCAACAACTAGAAGTTGGTAGTTCTTAAAAAATTCCTGAACAATCTTATCTTCTGAAAATTTTTATTAAAGAGTGTGTTGGAATTTTTGCCTTAGAAGAGATTTCAAATATGATGAGCTACATTGCTCGTAGTTTATGGGCACATTGGTCACTTGGCCTATACAATTAGAAAGTCATCTCTTCCTTAATCCACATCAAGCTGGGCTACTCTTTTCTCCTGAAAGGCAAATTGAGGGGGCAGACATGGTCTATAAGTAGACCCAAACAAGGTTGCCTATGGAAGTACATGGTGGGCTTCAGTTTGTACAACCTTGCATGCCTCAAAATGGCAGGGTCCAAAGACTACTCTTACCTAAAACCTAATACAGGTCTTGTTCAATGCACATTCTCAATTTCCACTGGTATTAGACAGGTGGCTACCCAGTTAGCAGGACAGTATCAAGAGGTATGTCAAGGCTCATGCTAAGCTCAATGCAGAGCTCAGTGCATCTTCATTCTGTGAATGAAGTCTGAACTTGGGCAAACATTTTATACTTGGGGACAAGATATTAATGCAATCTGACTCTAAACTTGCTCATCAGCTCTAAATACTCATTTGCATGCAGAATACACTCAGAATGATTTTAAGCTGAGAATAAAAAGAACCAATACATATTTAATGACTTCCAATAGCACTAAATATATTAGTATTGATTTTTGAAGGAAATACCTATTGACTTTTCATTTCCATTCCCTTAAACTGTACTGTAGTCTGCCAACTCTAGTAAATGTCTTTGTTCTAGATAAAGATCAGTTCTAAAGCCCTCAGCTTGGAATAAATTCCCAAAGTATTTCTTAAAATAAGTACTCTGTTAAAACCAGAAATGGCAGGAGAGCCCAAATCGAGGGATTGGGATAGAGAAGGTCTTCAGCTTTGAGTGGAGCTACCAGACCTGGGAAGCAATTTCCAGACAGAGTAGTGAGCAATAACTTCAACACAGAGAAGTGAACACAGTGTCTCTTTGTGTTCCAGTAACAACTTCCAGCCCTAGCGCTAGGCCACGCGGCCTGTGCCTGCAGGAAATCTTCAAGGGCAGGGGAGCATTGTGTTGACCTCCAAGAACAGCATTCTGGAAAAGGATTGAAAAGAGCCACTATGGTGTGGTTGAGGGTCTTAGATGACCACAGGGATTGGATGGGTGCCCCACTATTTTTTTTTGTCTTTTTGGGGGGTGATGGGATGACCTGGAAGCCAATTCCTAATGTATCAAGAAAACTTCCCTGATACTGAAGCTAGCTGGCCCACACACAAAGTCATTCTCCAGAGAGGTAAGTTGTAAAATTATCATATTATGCACTTTAATTAGATTTTCATTTACCCTCATTCTAAAGCATTTCTGCCAGACTCAGAATACCTCCTCTGACAAAATTTAACTTGTGGAAGATTTAGAGATATGTGGTCAGACCTTCCTTCAAGAGAACCACTAAGAAGCATGTGGTTGACTGACAACCTTTAGGGGCTGCCCTCTGGATCTGAAGCTGAGGTCACAGTCTCTACATGGTGCTTGCAGCCAGTGAATGACCTGGGAAGGTACTAGATCAGGGTCCTTCCTGCCTGGTACAGGAATCTCCTAATCAGTACCAGGTTCTGCATCAACCTGGCTTTGACTTTCTCAGAGCTGCACTAACACCTGAGCTTCTGTCTGACCAGCCCTCTTCTCCCCCCTACCTTTTACAGGTGTCAGACTAGCATTGCCATTCCAAGAGTTTAGATACTAAATATTTATTAGAGAAGAGTTTGCCTACATCGGCAAAGTCACTTCTCTGGCCCCTGTTCTCAGTGCATTTCCCTATTGTGTTAGTTGGTTTTCTTTCACTGTAACAAATATCTGAGAGAATCAGCTTATAATAAGGTTTGTTTTTGCCTTTGGGTCTGTGGCAAAGCAGCACATCATGGCAGCATGCATGGGGAAGCCAAATTTCTCACCTCCTGGCCAGGAAAACAGAAGAGAGTGGGGAGCAGGCTGGGGGTTCCACAGCACCCTTTGAGGATGTGTCCCCAGTGACCTAAAGACTTGGCCTTACTGCTTACAGGTTCCACCCTCCCCTCAGTAATGCTACCCTGGGAACCAAGCCTTTAACACATGGGCCTTTAGGAAACATTTATCCAAACCAGAACACCTGCTTTCTCAAATGTGTGAGCCTTCCCCCTCCAACCCTCCCCCTGACCTCCACCCCCAGCTTAACCATCCTACATAACCCTGTGTCAGGCTGTCTTCCTCTTCCAGATCCAGGCCTCCAGAACTGCGTATTGACTGACAGGACAGTCTAACTTCAGCAGCTAAAGGAAACAAATATCCAAGGAACCTGGCTCCTAGTGATATGGGGGCTCTTTCCTAATGCTAGTACCATCTGTGTGTAAGTGAAAATCCACCATTATTAACCCTTACTTTTATAGAAAGTTGTGTTTCAGAATGTTTTGAATTTTGGAAAAGTAATATATTATGCATATTGAATATTATGTAACACACCTAGTGGGGGATATGACACCAAAAGCAGTAATAGTTCTCCATCAGAATGCATGAATTTTCATTCTAAGTTACACACATAGAATTCAATATCACTCTTAAAAGATAAGAAATATAAGGTTTTCCTTGGGCTCATTTAGATTGGGTTTTGCAGTAACATATGTTCTTTTAAAGGTTTTGATCTCTAGAACTTTTCGTATGTCTGAATTGAAGAAGTAAGTTCACTTTTGTCTTGTCATAGAACTCTCACTTATTTTTTTTACAGACTATTTTTTTAATATTTATTTTTTAGTTTTAGGTGGACACAATATCTTTATTTTATTTTTATGTGGTTCTGAGAATCGAACCCAGTGCCTCATGCAAGCTAGGAGAGTGTGCTACCACTTGAGCCACATCCCCAGCCCAACAGACTATTTTTGGGAGAAGTTTCTTTTATTTTTTATCATTTTAAACACATTTGTTTAATATGTGATGATGAGGATTGAACCCAAAACTTTGTGCATGTGAGGCCAGCACTCTTCCAACCTAGCTCCCTCCCTAGCCCAAAAACTCCCACTTATTGATTCCCCACCATGTCAAACATTGTTCTGACCCTGGAGACTCTACAGGTATTATACAGTTATCATCATTTTATTTAATTTTCTCTTCAATTTCATAAGTAGACCTTTGAACTCCATTTATGGTGAGGAAAGAGTCTTCATTAAAAAGTTGTTTCATTAATTGCACACAATTAACACGCACTGAAGAAAAGATTTGGACCTCAAGATATTTGAATCATTTTCCAATATCATTTTTCCTAACCTATAAACCACGTCTCTGGCCTGTGTAAGGCATCATCCAGTTCTGACCACATACAGTGGAATGTAATGGAACAAGCCTGGCCTAGGAGTCAGGAGGCCTGGGGGTTAGCACAGACGCCATGCTTTCATGTTTTGATCTCTTTGAGTTTCCAGATCTTCACATATAAACTCACAAGATGGATTAAAGAAGAATCAAAGTGTAAATTTGATGTGGGAACATTTTGTGCTCATACTGTAAAGTGCAAAGTAAAATGATACAATGATGGTGATAATAATGAGATATTATTATGCCTGTGCTTTGGGAAACTCTTAGAGTTATAAGTAACTGTACCCTTGGCAAAGAGATGGGAAGATCCTTTGTCTTCCTTGGGAAACTTTGCACTTGAGCACCCATGAAGGTATGGGACATTGGAATAATGGAGGAAAATTGTCAGTTCTGGCCATAATTGTTTCTCTAAAGATTTCATTTCCATGTTCAAAAAAAATGATTGCACACACAGGCTATCGTGCACATGCACATGCATGCACACACAGAGCAGGAAAGACTGACTCTGAAGCTTTCAGACTTGAGTGGCTGTGATCCTTGAAAGTGAAGTCACTGCTTCTGGGACAAAGTTGCTGACAACTCTTGATCATTGTGGCTTCTCCTCACACTGACTGCTTTCTGATTCTCAATAACATTGCCACATAGCCCCCCCCCCCCACATTAACCTCTTTGTCTGAGACAGAAAGGGGCATCTGATAAATGAGGCAGGAGGATGAGAAATGATTCCATGGTGGGTCCAGCGGATGGAACAGGACACAAGAGGCTTTCCTGGAGCATGAGGCTTCATGTAGAGAGAGGCTGTGTGATTCCATGAATGCAGGGCATGAGGCTGGAGTCAACATTTTTGACTTCAGGTTAAACCAGAGAGATGGGAAAAAAAATCAAAGCCTCATTAAGGCAGTGCTGTTAATAAGCTGAATTCTGTGTTTAGAGATTCTCGATCACATTGAAGGAACAGAGTCTAAATCCATAAGCACTGGATGGTGTCCAGAGTGGGAACTCAGCACAGAGGGAAAAGGAAGATGATATAGATTTATTGATGGGACACAGCATCCATGGGTCTTAAATAGAAAGGAAGGCCACGTAGCCCCCATATACCAACTTGCAGAGCTAAGGAAGACCTGGGAGTTAGTTCAGGCTAGTTTTGAAATTCAAGTCTGCCCCTTAACTCATTGTGTGACATGGGTAAGTTCCCAACTACAAAAAACTTCAATGTATTCATCTGAAAAATGGAGATAATAATTTCTGTATTATAGGGTGCTGTGTGTGTATGTGTGTATATGTGTTATATTAGAAAATGTGTCCATGTTCTAACATATCCTGCTTCATAAATGGTGGTTTATAATGAGCTCTCATCCCAGTATTTATCATCTGAGGACAGGGACTGTCTTCTGCCCTAGCTGATTTCCCTAATGGGTGGCAGAACAGGGTTGGTAGGCATGAATAGTTCCAGAGATAGGTGAAGTTAATAAGCATATGGCTTCTGAGGATCTCTTACATTGGCAATGTTATCTGAAATTGATTGATTATTTTTATATCTGAAGTTGATTTGATTGGTTCAGTTATTGAAAATGATCACAATAAAAACCTCCATAATGCATGGAGAATTTCAAAACAATTTGAGAAAAGGATGAAGTTATCTTTTACTCCTTCCCTTGCCCCACAAAGCTCTTAATCTAGGAGACTGTCAAGGAGTAAAATATATTTGAAACTCATCTATTAATTTTTTCTTTGGGTCATATTCCAAGGGACACATGTTATGTCGACACTTCTTCCATCCCACCCCTCCCACAGGAAGTTCTGTTCAAGAGAACTGCAAGAGTCATGGTCCTGGGGAAGCACCTTCAGATAGGAGATGCCATGCCCCCATTCTAATAGCTGGACAAAGGAGCTAAAAATTATAGATGTAGAGAAGATGCCCAGGAGCAGAAAAGACAAGAGCCTGTCTAACAAGAGTTACAGTGAGTCAAGCCAGGAAGCCTCTTTGTATGTAGGTTCCTGGTTGCTGAGCATGGCAGCTGTTGACAAATACCTCATCAATTTTATTTATTTATTTTGCTGAAATTTAAATGAAACATGACAAGTAAAGCAACTACTGTAGTGACTGGCACAAGATACTTAATATCGTCAGCTATTAGTGATATCTCTGCTGTTGATAACAGCAGTAATAATCATGGTGGTGGCAGACGTATTAGTACTGGTATTAACAGTGGTGTAAATAGTAGGGGAATTCAGAAACCAAGTAAAGCTCTTTGCTCTTTCATATAGGATGGTAGACAAATATATCTACACATAGGAAACAGTACTATTGTTATACAGATGACATTCCCTTAATTATTTCCCTTTCTTCCCCCTTTAGTGTTTAATAAATGAAAACTATTCCAGATGCTCCAAGAGTAGATGAGAAGGGGAAGCTATGCTTTGCCTCAGCCTAAGCTAAAGTCAGAACAGAAAATGCTAACGTGGAGGCAGCAGAGGCCCAAAGAGAAGATGAAATGGGATCTCCCTGTTATGGGTTCAATTGTGTCCCCCAGAAAGTTATGCTAAAGTCTTATCCCTGATACCTGTGAATGTGACCTTATTTCTAAACAATGCCTTTGCCAACATAATCAAGTTAAGATAAGGCGTTAGCATTGGCCCTAATCCATTATGATTAGTGAGAGTAAAGAGACCCAGAGATAGTGAGAGAGAAAAGAAGAAGAGAATTTAGAGTGAGGAAGAAAATCCCATGGAATGAGGAGGATGGAGATGGAGTTGTAGGCTGTCACAAGCCAAGGAACACCGGCACTACCAGAGACTGGAAGAGTCAGGAAGGGTCCTTGCCTAGGACTGTAGGATGTGTTCGACCCTGATTTGGATTCCTAACCTCCAAACTGTGAGACAGATAAATTTCTACATTTCTTATTTATTTATTTATTTGCCATCTGGTTTGTGATAGTTGGTTATAGCAGTCCTAGGAAATTAATGTATTTTCCAGTGGGGAATCTCTTATCCCCAGCTCTCAGGATCAAACCAGGGATGACAGGATAAAACTCCCAATCCTAAGATCTCTGAAAATGAGCTTCATCTTCTTCCCTAGTTTTAACCCTGTCTCCTCCACCTGCTGCTTAATGGGGACACAGGCTATTTCAGACCTCAGTGCCTTTTCTCATGGCCACATTGTGAGCTAGGACATGCGGTGAATACTAATAGAAGTGTGGTGTGCCCCGTATTCTGAAGATTTCTTGCACTCGTCTGTCCCCGGGAGGATTGACCATCTCCTACCTGGGTAGTTTGTTCCTTGAATTCAAGGATGCTGTCTTCCTCATGTTTGTATTTCTGACACAGAAAATTCATATAACAATGTGAATCAATGAGGAATAGAAGAGAAAAATGAATAGATGGATGATGATTGAATGAGTAAACGGGTAGTGAATGAATGAAAGGTGAGGACACAAATGAAAAGATAGTCCTGAGCAGCCCTGAAGAGGGACCAACTGGCACTGTTCATCCCGTCACATTCCCCAACACCTATTCCAGCTCTTCCACTCAGAACTTGGAAGTTTCTTCATTTTATTTCCATTTGTCTTTTTCTTTCCCTATTGGGAAGTCAGAATAGCTGCTGGTGTGGGGGGACAGGCTATGATTTGGGTTTCAGTCATACTGACTCCGGGATGGTAGGAGGACATCCATGTGGAAATGTCATGAAGGCCAATAGGAATATGGAACTAGTGCTCAGACAAGAGGCCAAAATCAGGGGTCCAGTTCTGCAATGCATCTGAAGCTGTGATGGCTAAAGCACAAGAAAGCATGAGACTTCTGAGGGGGAAAAGGAGCAGGTAAGAAAGTATTATCAGGACCAAGGACGGAGCCTCGGGGAACCCAGCAGAAGCACAGCAAATAGGAAAAGTGGTCAACAGAGAATAGGAGCCTTTGTCCCAGAAGCCAGAGATGGGAGAAGAAACAAATGATTGACAACGTCTGATGCCAGGAGGAAGCAGATAGGAGATGAGAGCTGGAAAGAGATCACTGGACTGGGCTATCTAGTTAAGTGAGTGTCTAGGAAGCGAAGATACTTGGTGTCAATACACGAGTGCATGGGTGATAGAAAAGTGAAGGAAGCCAATCAGACACTCTTTAAAAAAGTATGTTTCTTATGAAAGAAAAGAAGAGCATGGGGCATTTACATGGAACAGAAAGAGAGACCTAACTTGAGGAAGAGTGGAGGGAAGGGGTCCAGGATGAGAAAGAGCTGAAGGTGGGAATGCAGCAGGGTCCTACAGACTTGGAAGGGGATCACAGCCCAAGAGGCAGGAGAGGGCACTACCACTTTGAAAGAGCAAGAAGGAGGAGCAAAGGGATTAAGACATGGAGACCACTCCCTCAAACCCATGGATAATTAGCCCCATCATCCCCAGAAGCATTGCACAATACACAATGTGGTAGAGCTCAGTCTTTGAGAAAAGGAGAGCTTTGCCAAACACAGTTGTGGACACCTGTAATCCCAGGAACTGGGGAAGCTGAGGCAGGAGGATGGCAAGTTCAAGGCTAGATTCAGCAACTTAGTGAGGCCCTGAGCAACTTAGTAAGACCCTACCTCAAAATAAAAAAATAAAAAGGACTGGGGATATAGCTCAGTGATAGAGCACTCCTGGGTTCAATCCCCTGTACCAAAGAGAAAAAGAAAAGAAAGAAAAAGAAAAAATCTGAATAGAAAAGGAGAGCTTCCTTGCACAGTCCCAAATTCAGATCAATTCTCAGGGAAGAGAAAGAGTTAGAAAACTATTCAAATTATTGTTAAAAAATATCAAACCAGCATTTTTGTTCATCAATTCAGATTTAAAATTTAATTTCATGGTACAATGAGCCCATACACAGTTATATCTATTAAGGTCACCTACTCCCAGTTCATCAGCTTACTCTGGGCATTGATGACTGTGAAACTCTTTAGGAGATAAGAATCACGGCTTCATCCTGCTCAGTGCTCAGAGTTTCCAGGTGAGTCAAAATTTTCTGACTCTGAAATACCCAAAAGTTTATTGTTCCCCACCCAAGTGGTCCACCCATTGTGCTTCAACCCATAGTTTTAACAAAACAAAATCCTGCAAGAGGTTTTCAAAGCTTTGAGGCAAGGAGAGGTTAGGGAGGGAATTCTTAATTGAGTCTTTGTTTCAGGAGGAGTCACATGAATTTTCTTAGTTTCTCATTCCTTTTTTTTTTTTATATATCATCAGTTTCCTCTTTCTCTTACTCAAAACTCAAAGGCCAGAATCCACTCAGCTTTTATGGTGCTTCTTATCAGGGTAATAATGGATGTTTAACCTAATAAATTCTTTTTTCACTTCCATACAATGTGAATCTAGAATTTTCCTTTAAGGCACTGTGGTAATTAGGAGGTTAGATTTGAATTGACCTGAAATTATATTCACATCCAAGGTTAAATGAACATGGACAGTTACACATATATACAAAACACACATATAATATTACATACATGTATCCCCACATATATGACATCATATATGATATATATCATGTAAAAACCTTTTTCAAAAACTGCTCTTTTCCCGCCTTGACTATCTCTAGAAACTATACCTTCAGTTCAACTCTCTAAAATTCAGCACTTTCAGAGACTTAAACTGGGTTAGCAACAAGACCTAGAGAAGTAAGGGGGGATGTTCAACCCTGAAAAAGTTATAAAAGCATAGTTAATGGGGAACACGGAAAACCTAGGGAGCAGCTGAGGACTGACTGCCCCCCTGTCCACCCTGTCTCTGAAGTGTCTGAATTCTTTGGATAATTGGCTGTCTCTCCACCCTGCTTTCACTTTTGCAGCAGCATCTGTTGTTTTCTTTTGAAACTTATTTCAAAAAAGTGTCAATTCTGACATTTTTATTATTCATGAAATGTTGACCCTACTTCCCTAACCCAGAATATGTGTGTGTGCATTAAAGACAAATATATAGAAATATATATGTATATATTTGTAATATTCTATTTATATTACATACAAAAGGCATGATAATGATTACTAAATGTTACTTAGCCATATCCGAATTTAATCAACCAGTCAACAATGATTGGAGACCTCGTATCCCGTGACAAGACAGAAATAAGGACAAATAAGGCCGGTTCCTCAAAGGCTGAATGTTTTCTCTGTAAGTAGAAGCTGATGCATAATGGGGGTGGTGGGGAGCATGGGAGGAATGGCGGAACTCTGGATAGGGCAAAGGGGAGGGAGGGGAAGGGAGGGGGCAGGGGGTTAGGAAAGATGATTGAATGAGATGGACATCATTACCCTAGGTACATGTATGAAGACACAAATGGTGTGACTCTACTTTGTGCACAACCAGAGAAATGAAAAATTATGCTCCATTTGTGTACCATGAATTGTAATGCATTCTGCTGTCATGTATAACAAATTAGAACAAATAAATAAATTTATTTATTTTTTTAAAAAAGAAGGCTGGTTCCTCACCTGCAAAAGGACCATATCTCCTAGAGTAGATTGCTCGGCATATAACTAAAAATGCCATGAGATAAATGTTAACAGATGTATGCGTAGGGCCATAAGGGACACTGGAGATGAAGCACATAACTATACAGGGCTCAGAGGAGAGAAACCTCAGCAGAAAAACCCTTGTGGACTAGGGGCATAAAGGTCTGCAGCCAGTAAGAACAGCGTTTGCAAAGGAGCAGAAACAGGTTGTGCTTGGGGAATTACCAGCAGTTTGGTATTGAAGGAGGGAGATTTAAATAATAAGAGAGGGTGAGCGAGAAAAGGCTGGTTATGATAGGTTAAAAAATTTTTAATGTGTTTCTAATATTTAAAATGTTCCTTTTCTGATTGGCTAGAAATAAGATATGAAACATCAAAGTTGATCTGGTGGCAAAGAAAGACCAAGAGGCAATGAGAAGAGTAGATGCTAGAGGAAATCTCAGACTCTTTGGCTTTGAATCTCTTGTTTTCTTGAAAGAAGCATCTTGCTCAGATGGCTGGACATTGCCATTAATTTGGCAGATTGTGATGTAGTGATGAAAACGAAGGCCGTATTTGGAGGACTTTTAATTAAGGCCAAGAGAGAAGTCTGAGCTGAGGACCTCACCATGTCCCAAAAGGGTAAAAACATTTTCTTTCTCTCGAGGTGCAGATTGTAGGATAGGAGGCTTCCCTATTTGGGAATGAAAATGTGATTTCAAGAGCTTGAGCCACCAAGTGATTTGTTCAAACTATGTTTTGATGAGGTAAGTGTAAATAAATGAAACCATGTGGAATCCATTTTCTCCAAGATCTATACAGATTTAAAATTAAGAAACAGAAACCTTGGGGAAAATCATGCATTGGACTTAATTCAAGCGTAAATGTTTGAGAAAACTGTTTGGAATTTTCATGAATCTGCACGGAAATCCAGTTTGCATCTTTTCATTATGTGCTCTGGGAAGTTCCCTAAAATCTAGTTCTTTCGTGAGCAGAGTCAACTATGGGGAAATGGCCCAAATAGGTTTGGGGAAAATTATGTTGGGCACACAATGACTTCATGTAGGTCAGTAAAAATGTCAGTTTCTGAGACAAGCTCCCAAAGATTATCCGAAAGGTCCCTACCTGAGGTCTCTTACCTCATCACATAAACATGCCCATTGTACTAATCAGATTTCTTTAAGTTATGCTGCAATAACAAACAGTCCCCAAGTCTTAGTGGCTTATAGCAACAAATGGTTTATTTCTCATTCTTGTCTCACTTACACCAACTGTAGGGAGGCTGAGGTCTCCTACATGCAGGAAGGGTGTAGATAGATAAAGCAGCACCTACCTGGGATTCTCCATATTTGAGGCAGGGAGAAAAAAAGCAATTACAAAACTACACAGTAGTTCTCCAAACTTTTGCCTAGATGTGACATAGATATGGTAAAAGAAAGTCATAGATGTAAGTTTGGTCTTAGTGAGGTAAACACTGGTTCCCACAGGAAGAGCATCAGGGGGTGTCCTATAGGACATGAGTATATGAGCAAAGACTGTGTACCATATATTAGTTGTTATAGGTAACTTATTACTTAATAGATATTTGTTAAATAAATAAATGAAGTTGTACTTTTCAATTTGAAAGGTGGAATGTTGAAATCTATTCTTTATAAAGCAAATATGAATTAGTCTGAAATAATCATTCCATCAATTTGCACCCCGTAAATATATATAAATATAATTCATCAATAAAAAGGGGAAAAAAGATCAAATGAGATAATCTTCTTTCCTTATTCTTAGGGCAGAGGATTACAGAAACTGTTCTAGGGCCAGTAATGTGAAAGCTATCCAGCCTGGTGGAAAAAAAATCTTATACTCCAGAGAGGCTACTCTCACTACAGTTCCCAGCTTCCTTCCAACTTTCCAACCTTTTTCACACCATCTGCAGCACCAGTGGGCCCAATTGTCAGCAGGGACTGCTCTGTTGCTCTCTTTTCTCTGTAGGTAAATCATTCTAGGACATCTAATCATATAGATACTCGTGACTTACCAAGGCTCTGGGCTTCTCCATTAACAGGACAAGGTTGGCCTTTGCCTGAAGACTTTACATACCTGGATGCCATTACTCATTTGTGTTACTTAAAAGTACCTCCTGGGAGCCTTCTACAGTTCAAGTAGCTCAAGGGTTCTATTATAACATCTGACACATTGCTGGAGACTCAAGGGTTTTCCAGTAAATGTTTGTGGATACGAGGGCAGCCCATATTGTTTGCTCTAGTTTCCCAGGGAAACCCATATAGTGTAGATTAGCCTTGAAATCCATGAGCTGACAAAGATACACAGTGCAAACTACTTACTTCTTCCATGTCTTGGAGCTTTAAAACAATGTTCATCATTAATCAACATCTTAATCATCACTCAGTTAATTCAAAACAATGAATAATTTGGAAGCATCAATGAGCTTTTTATATTTCTGGGCACTATCATTACAATTACATGTTTTTGTCTTGAGTTTTTTCTTGTTGGATATGGATCACATATACTTGTTTTAAGTATAGAGAAACTATATACCACCACACTTGGCTTTCTTGCTCTTTTTCTAGCAATAGCAAAGAGCAACATCTAGCTGCTGTCTTCCTGGAAGATGAAACTACAGGAAGATGTGGGACGAGAGGACACGATATCTTCTCCTTCCCTATACTTTCCAAGCTCCATGTTGGAGGGATACTTGATGGTATTACTCAATGTTGTCCACCACATGCCTCCAGATCTCTTGTTTTCTCCCCGTGGTCTCTGGGTGGTCTTAAATTCAATTTGCCTCTGTATTTCCATAAGGCCAAAAATTCAGCTCATACTTCTCTCCCATCTGCAGGCTTTTATATCCAGTAAATTATGGACAAATTCCTCTGGATGCTGTATAATCACTTCAGATATAGCATGTCCAAAATGACATTTCCCATTGTTCCCAAACCTGCTATTCTTCCTCTCTGCTCTTTTCTTGAGAATTGAATACCATCTCATCACTTGTCCCAGTCTCCCATCCTCAAAATGACTATTCTGCTGTCCAGCAGTCCTCACTTTTCTGGTCTATCAAGTTTCCTTATTCATGGGCCTCAAAGTGCAGCCTAGAAAGTAGCTAGAAGTAAATGTTTATATAAAAGTGACTGAATGACATACCTCAACATTGCAAAAGCTATCTATGCTAAGCCCAAAGCCAACATAATTCTAAATGGAGAAAAATTAAAAGCATTCCCTCTAAAAACTAGAACAAGACAAGGATGCCCTCTTTCACCACTTCTATTCAATGGTGTCCTTGAAACTGTAGTCAGAGCAATTAGACAGGAGAAGGAAATTAAATAGATACAAATAGGAAAAGAAGAACTCAAACTATCATCATTTGTTAATGATATGATTCTATACTTAGAAGAGCCAAAAAATTCCACAGAAAACTTCTAGAACTCAAAAATGAAATCAGCAATGTAGCAGGTGATAAAATGAAAACATGTAAATCAAATGCATTCCTATACATCAGTGATGAATCTATTGAAAGAGAAATTAGGAAGACTACCCCATTCACAATAGCTTCAAAATAAATAAATAAATAAAATACTTGGGAATCAATTTAACAAAAGAGGTAAAACTTCTACAATGAAAACTACAGAACACTTAAGAAATAAATTAAAGAAGACTTTAGAATATGGAAAGACCTCTCATGCTCCTGGATATCCAGAATTTATATTGTCAAAATGACCATACTACTAAAAGCGTTATATATATTTAATGCAATTCCAATTAAAATGCCAGCAACCTTCTTCATAGAACTAGAAAAAGCAATCATGAAATTCATTTGGGGGGCTGGAGATGTGGCTCAAGCGGTAGCGCGCTCGCCTGGCATGCGTGCGGCCCGGGTTCGATCCTCAGCACCACATACCAACAAAGATGTTGTATCCACCAAAAAAACTAAAAAGTAAATAAAATCTCTCTCTCTCTCTCTCTCTCTCTCTCTCTCTCTCTCTCTCTCTCTTTAAAAAAAAAAAAGAAATTCATTTGGAAAAATAAGAGACTCATAATAGCCAAAGCAATGCTTAGTTGGAAATATCAAAGTACCAGACTGTAAATTATGCTACAGAGTTATAGTACCCAAAATAGCATGGTATTGGCACCAAAACAGACATGTAGACCAATGGTACAGCATAGAAGACACAGAGACAAACCCACATAAATAAAGTTATCTTATACTAGACAAAGGTACCAAAAACATTCACTGGAGAAAAGATAAACTATTCAATAAGTGATGCTGGGAAAATTGGAAATCCACATGTAACAAAGTAAAATTAAATTCCTATCTCATACACACACACACACACACACACACACACACACATATACACACACACATACACACACACAACTGAATATTACTCAGCCTTAAAGAAGAATAAAATGATTGCCAGTAAGTGGATGTAGCTGGAGAATATCATGCTAAGTGAAATAAGCCATTCCCCCCAAATTAAAAGCTGAATGTTTTTTTCTGATATGTGAATGCTAATTCACAATAAGGTGGGGGTAGGGCTAGGGAAGAATAGAGTTACTTTAGATTAAGTATAAGGGAATAAAAGAGAGGAGGGGTTAGGGGGATAGAAAGATAATAGAATGAATCAGACATTATTACCTTATATACATATATAACTACACAACTGGTGGGATTCTATATCATGTATAACCAGAAGAATGACATTACATATGTTGTATCAAAGTGCATTCTACTGTCATGTATAGCTCATTAAAACAAATTTAAAAAATTTTTAAAAGTGACCGACTGAAGTTGAGTGTTATCATAATGCCTGATATAATCAAGCATAGCTTGGTCAGTGTGAGCAGATTGGAGAAGTGAGGGAAGGGCTGGGATGTGGGCTTAGATTAGTTAATTTGGGAGAAAAGGGATCAAGAGAAGGTTTAGACTGGTAGCTAAGACACTAAATCTGGAGAATGTGATGCCAACGGGCCTCATTTCAAGTAGGCTGTGTGTACTGTGTGAGGTCTGATGTGATACTGCTGGAGATGGAGGCTAGGAAGAAATGCTGAGCATCTGGATCCACAGACAACATGTGAGATGCACCCTGGGAAGCAACAGGAGCAGAGTAGAGCCCCCTGGGAACCCACAGAAAGGACCAACCACAGTCAAGATCAAAGGTCTGGGTTGTACCCTCACCCAGAAGGTAAGCTCATGGATCTTGGGTCAGGTGTCCTTGTGGAGGCTTAAGGGGGGCAACCTCTCCCAATATAAATGCTCAGTGTTCAGTGGCTCAAGTCTCGAACCCCAAGAGCTGCCTGGGTTGTGCATGAGGGAAACTTATGGCTATAGGCAGAATATGGCACTGGATCTACCAGTCAGGCTTACCCAGAGCCCCAAAAAAAGAACTGAGACACTGCTTTGGAGTTAAGAACCCTGGTGACAAGAACAAGAAACAGTGCTGCAAATTAGACAGGTCAAATAAATCTGCAAGTCTGATTTCCTCCTATTAGTCTAAAATCAGCCAAGTATTACAACTCATCGCCTAGAAACTGGGAACTGGTTATACAAGAACTCTCTGTACTATCTTTGCCACTTTTCTGTAAATCTAATATTATTCCCCCAAAAAATGTTTATTTAAAATACATTACAAATAATTGATCTCCAATATAGGACCTAATTCTTCATTGGATTTAGAATATTGAATTTCAAATAAACACTTGGGAGTCTTGCATTGAAAAGAAATCAAATAGGCGACACTTTATTCCTTACTGATATCAGATGATGCCAGGCTGGCTAGGTCTGCGGAGCAAAGAAAGACATTCACTGAGCAGGTAGATTACAGAGACACAGCGACTGTTTGGGGCCCTGTCTATGAAGCATATTCAGGAAATGGAAAGCTTCTTGTTATAACTTTTTATAATCTGACTCTAGTATCGGGCTGGGATGAGAAATGGGGATGAGTTCTGGAAAGGAGGCAAGTATAGAGGGAAAAGGGCCCCCGGGGGCATTGTAGTGCTGCAGAATTGAAGTCAACCCTTTCTTTTCTTCTACTTTCAAACTTGTCAGCCCCCGCCTGTCCTCAGATGACCCAGGGAGCCTTGTTTCTTGGAGCTGTCAGTTGACAAGTAAGGTTGCCAACGGAAGCCAGTTGCTCTCTTC
The DNA here is from genome assembly GCF_964194105.1 of Spermophilus citellus. Lineage (NCBI taxonomy): Eukaryota > Metazoa > Chordata > Mammalia > Rodentia > Sciuridae > Spermophilus > Spermophilus citellus. The sequence continues at coordinate 146,886,147 of NC_138183.1, read as the reverse complement.
TGAGGCTGGAACTTACAACCTGTCATCTTTTGTTGTCTGCAGAGCGGAGAACCCAGCCAAGCCGGCAGGGAGAGTCTGCTGTATGTGTCCGGGTCTCATTAGAAGGATACAGTGTGTTCACACATATTGAGGAAGAGCAATGAATCCTTACCACTGCTATCCTCCCTCCGTCTCCCTGTGGCCAGGGAAAATTACCACAAGGGTGGGGAGGGGAGGGAAGGGACCGGAGACGGTGATCATTTTAACCCAGGTGTAAAACTAGAACAGAGAAATGACACATAGTCACGAAGTAGGCCTGTTTACCCACCTGCATATCTCACGGCGTCCTTCACGTGGTACCCTGACACGTGTGAACGCCAAAGCCCCCAAATATATCAGAAGGAGGAGAAGGGGGATTAATTGATTGAGGAGATTTCAAACAACCTGAGAAAAAGAGCAAGTGCAGAGTTCAATAATTAGAGTGGGAAAGCATGAAAGAGAAGACCCAGCAAAACCGAGTACAAATTAAAAATCCCTCTTGAGAGTTATTTTATCAGCACTAGAGTGAATGGTGGACAAACAATCAGTGAAGCTCAGCAAGAAAATCTGAATTATTTCTAACCAGGGCTGGCCGCATTCAGAAGGGGAAACTACACAGCTGCCAGGAATTTTAGTGTACAATTGTTTCGGCAGATTCCAAATTACTTCCTTCTTATCACCCTTCTACCGTAGGCTACTCTTTGATTGAGCAATGACAAGAAATTCCAGGCTGGGAGCTGCTCAGGTAGAATCAGTTGAAGAGAGGGTTTGGAGACATGCCAGGGCCAGGCCATACATCATCATTCAGGGCGGCCCTGGGGAGTTGGCTGACTCCAGAGGAAGGTCTTATTTACAGAGAACAGATATTCAGTGGGCCTGCTCTAGCTACCAAGTCGTTGAAGAAGGACCAAAAGAAAGAGGATTTTCTGAAGAGAGAGGAACATGTTATGAGGACACAATGGACGTCTCAAAGAAAACAATTCCTGGAGATAATAGGAAGAGTAAGAAGTGACCTAGCTCAAGAGGAATGGCATGGGACACATCTGAACTTTTCCTGTATGCACGTCGTATGATCTTGGAGACACCTCTCATATAAAAAGGAAACCTGCCCTAGCAATCATACAGGGACATTATGAGGATCAATTGCAATGAGTCACATATAAAAAGTGTGATTGTGATTATAGACCAGGTAAGAGATCTTTGACCTTGACCACACCTGATTTTCTCGCTCTTCCTTTCCCATATTCACTGCATCAATTGAGAAACCAAGTGCATTTTTATTTAATTTTTATTATTTGTATTAAGATCTTATTTCCCCTTTTAATTTGCCCACATAAACACACAGTATTTTTGATGACTCTTTAGACCATTAGCATATTGTATTTATAGTAAAATCCCTATTGATATTTCGCCATTGATTTCTCTTCCACATCTATCACAATTGCTTCAAAGTACCTACAAATTGACCCAAACTCCCTGCTGGACAATTTTCCTTACCCATAATTTATCTCTTTCAGTGTTGTGAAGCAGTCAGTGAGGGCTTATCTGTATATCTACATACCTTTGTGGGTGCACTTATATATGCACATAGCTCCTGCTCTTCTTCACTGAATAGCAAGGCTTCTGGAAATACTGCACAATTAATTCTCTTGGCTGTACTTCCAAAAAAAAATGGATATTTTCCTCACTTTGTGAATGAAAAACAGAGGTCTGTTTGCTCAACTATTATAGCTGGTTAACATCTATTTCTCTGGACACCCAGGTATCATATCCTATATCATAGTCTTCTGTACTCACCCCAACATGAAGACAGTAACCATGGCTCCTGTACTCTCTTCATTTGACTCTGTGGGAAAGCTGCAATCTCTGTTCAGATTAAAGATCACTTTACTTGGGAGCTCTGGGGCTGAGGGAGACGAGAGAAGGGCCTTAATGCTACCTCCCTCCCAAGTTGGCATGTTTGGGTAAGTCAGTGCTGTGCTGGCTGGTCTCGAATCGCCTTTATTTGAGCCTGCAGTGGCTGTGACTCCACCAGTTGCAGTAGAAGGCTTTGAGCACTTGGCAATTTTGTCACATCCCTTGAAGGCATACAGAGCACATGAATCTTAAGGTGCTAGGCCAGAAGAATAGATTTTAAGAACTCAGGGGATGAAATTCATGTCTGTAACCTGCTTTCTGCCCAAGAGTCAGAGGTAGATGATAGGATGTCATTAGAAGATAATTTCTAAGCCTGGGGACATAATTAACAGAACTGTGGCCACCTGCTGTCAGGTGCCAGCGTTGGGGGTAATTAGTAACCTGGGTACCTGAGGATCACAAGGACTATGATGGAAAAGAAGCAGAAAAAGAGCATTTAAAGAAGCAGACTGAAATCCCAGAAAAGACCTTGGGAGTTTAGAAGAGCAGTCTGAGGAAAAACAAAACAAAACAAAATCAGTTGGTTCCTTTATGAGCAGCCGATCCCACACCAACCCCGGTCTGATGAAGTGTCGCTGGACCTGTGTGCCCAGGGTCAGAGGTGACCTAACCATCATCCAAGGCCAGCATCATTGTGCTGCAGGGTCCAGCCTTAGCATCCCACGAATAAAGAAAAGGGGCAGCAATCGATATAGGACATGACGAAAGCCCAGGAGAGCCAAAAGGAGTTGGCAGGTCGCGGGCAGAAGGAGGCGAGGGAAACAAAAAGGCTCCGGAGACATCGGCCTCAGATTTCTCAAGCAACACAAAGGACATTGGATTTCAATGCACACTGCTTGGCTCTGTTCATGGTATAAAAGGGAACAAGGTGGTCAGTGTTAAAGGAAAGAGAAAAAATGGCTGACGACAGTCTTGGAGCTGAATTCAAAAACATCAAATTAAAGGCGTATGTATTGAATTAGGGAGCAGAGCGGGGGTGTTTTTCCCCAAACTCTGCAATTACCAGGGCTGGTACCTAGGCTCCTAAGCGGAGCACTGACCACTGAAGGGGGTCAAGGAGCTCAGGAAGTCCCCAATAACTCTTTCTGAAAAATCTCTCCCATTTGAAGCTTAAGTCCTTCCACTTACTGCTTGGATTCCCACAAACATAGATAGGTCCAGGGAAGACAGTATGAGTTTTAGCACTTCAACCCAGAGGATGGTTGATACTAGAAGTCACTAAGAGAGGCAAGCCATCTTTCACCTTTAGCCGGTTAAAGATACTGGCCAGCTTCCTGATGTTCCTGACCCGTTCTTCACAGTAAGCAATAAAAGTGGTGTTCCATGAAGTTGGGTAAATGGTGGCCCTGCACCCACTGGCACCATGCTGGGTTTTCCCTGATACTCGGTACTATCTCCATTTCCTGTATTCTCTAACATAAGGTGTTGAGTTTGCTTTTCTGACTGCCTGCCTGATCTTTTCCCTAGCCTAGAACTATACTTGGACTCTAAAGAGATCTTGTTTCTGGATCTCTATATTTCTTTCAACTCCCAGCTCCTGGGACCCCCAGGCCTTCTCTGTTACTGCCCTGCCCTTATTTAATTTCTCTTCCCTTGTTTATCTCCTTTGGTTTTGGCTCACAACTACCTTTTGTGAGCATCCATTTGTTAAAGTCATGGTGTGATCTGAATGCCCAAGGTGGGAAGGAGATCAGGGAAGAAAAAAAGAAAGAAGAAGAAACACTAAAGCATAAGTTGCTCCCTAAACAAGACCTTCCCCAATACAAAGCATTCTTTCTGCAGTGATGAATGAGATATTTTGTTGGGTAATGTTTAATGCACTGTATATCCAAGAATTTCAAAACCAAAGCAATCGCAGCTATTCTGAAAAATGCCCCCAAAGAAAGTGATAAATGTTCAGGGAGGAGATAGGGATTCCCATAAATTATCCTAATATTTGGATCTTTCAGTAATTTAAACTATTTACCTTGTATTTATAAGAACCTGGGTTCTAGTCCTGGTTTTATTATAAACAAAAGTGCACAGCCTTATCCAGCTCAAATTGATTTTCTCACTTATAAATCAAAATGCCTTTGATAATTCATCAGAGATGTAGTAAAGGAGCTCATGTATACCAGCGAGAGAATGAAGAGCTGGAAGTTGGCTATCTAATGCTACGGTTCTGCTGCTCAGCAGTTGTATTTACATGAGGACGCTTAACTCCAATTTCCTACCATACTGAATCGAATTAATATTTCTTCTAGTTCCCAAATTCTAAAGTAGTATAAGTCTTAAGACAACAGAAATGATAGACCACTAGAAAAATTAAAACATTGAAGGAATTTTTCTCTAGCTTATTTTTCAGATTAACTTAATTTTAATTCATCATAAATATAGGCTTTTCTACTCAAAGATTACATATTTTGGAAATGAACATTTCTTGCATGGGACTCCAGAACACCCACATTCTGCTTTGCAAATATTGTAAGATAATTTTTCATTGTGTTATATAGAGATTCTACTTTATAAGTTTGTCCAGAAAGTTCAATATATTATTTTAAATGTGATTTTTTTTAAAAAATTAAATTATTATCTTTTATATGAACATGGTTATACAACTCAGCATTCTTTTCCTTTTCTTCCCAAGAGTCATACAAAGTCAGAAATAAAGTAACTGAAATCTCCATTTTTGAATGAAACAAAAATAAAAATATGAAAATTGAAAAAAAAGGAGTAGGGTTTTCCCACTGCTGCTGAGAGTATAACAAAGCCAAAAAGAGCCATCAAAGAGTAGCAGATCTCAGAAAATGACAGCAAAAATACATTTCTTGAAGGGGAGGGACTAACTCAATTCTCTGCCAAAATGGTGCCTGAACTTGCGAGGGTAGTAAGTTAATTACAAACCTGATTACAACTTAATTACAAACAAAAATTAACACAAGCTAAAAATATTGGCTATATAAAGAATAAAACAAGCAAACATACATATAGAAAGCAGTCTGTCTCTGTACCCATTTGCAGACCCTACCTCTGTTCCTCTATAGGAAGTTCCTGCCAAGAGCAGGTCCAGGGGCTCTGGCTCATTCAATAATGAATAATAATAGAATCACTGGAAGAGCATTGATAGAATAAGGCTCCAGTAAAAATCTAGGGGAAAACATTAAAACTTACCAACCCAAAGCATAAACTTATGTAAATGAAGGGATGTGCCATTGGAGGATTCATAGTTGTTGATCTCCCTAGATAAATCTGTAGATTGAACATAGCCCTAGTAAAAACCCAAGTAGCACTTTTTGTGGAAATCAGCAAGATGATCCTAAAATTAATGCAGAAATGCAAAGAACCAGGAACAGCCACATAAATATAGTAGGTCTACTATTTAAGACTTACTGAAGATCTAGAGCTACCGCAACAGTGTGTTAATAGATAAGAAGCCAATGGAAAAGTATAGAACCCAGAAAGAGACTCACATATATACAATCAACTATTTTTGACAATGGTGCTAAATCAGTTCAATGGGGGAAAGAAAATCTTTTCAACAAATTGTTCTATTACATGATATTAACATTTGCAAGAGAAGAAAGAGAGAGAGAGAAAGAGAGAGAAGAAGGAAGAGAAAATGGTAGAAAGAAACTGGATCCCTACTTTCACTATGAAAAAATAAATAAATTTGAGACAGGTCATATGTATAAACAGCAATAGGAAAAACAAAACAACTTGTCAAGAGACAAAGAATACCAGAAAGCACTGTCACAAAGCAGGTGAAGAGTATGATCATGAATTAAAAGAAATAAAACAATGTAAAGGAACTGCTGTCTTTAAAAGGGTGAACCAAAGCCAGTAATACAAGAACCCAGAGAAGAGATGCAAAGGCAAAAGGAAGACATAAAAACATGAGCTAGAAAAACTTAAGAATATAGTAAAAGGAAAAATTTCTTCACAGAAATGAAATCAAAGTTGTAAGAAGCAAATAAAAAAAACAGACATTAAAGAATCATATGGGATAGATTATAAAACACAAAAATAAACATAAATTAAAACAAAACACTAAATATCAAAAAATAAACTTAAGGTAAGCCAAAGAATGGAATTGTAAGAGATGAAAGCAGATTTGAATGTGTTATAAAACAGGATAACAGAAAACAAGTTAACACATACAAAAGTTAGCACTTTGAAAAAAGCCAATAAATATAACAGATTAACAACAATTGAATCTCATCAGTGAGAAAGGGAGAGCATAAAAATATAAAAATGAGAAACGAGAGGTAATTACACAAGCAGAACATACTCTTAAGAAAAGGTTTCATTTTCCATATTGGCTGTACCAATTAGCAGTCCCATCAGCAATGTATGAGTGTGCCTTTCCCCCCACATCCTCACCAAAACTGCCATTCTGACTGGAGTAAGATGGTATCTTAGAGTAGTTTTGATTTGCATTTCTCTTATTGCTAGAGAGGTTGAACATTTTTTCATATATTAGTGATTGATTGTATATCATCTACTGAGAAGTGTCTGTTCAGTTCCTTGGCCCATTTGTTGATTGGGCTATTTCTTCTTCTGGTGTTTAGCTTTTTGAGTTCTTTATATAACCTAGAGATTAGAGCTCTATCTGATGTACATGTGGTAGAAATTTGCTCCCAAGCTGTGGGCTCTCTATTCACTCATTGATTGTTTCTTTTGCTGAGAAGAAACTTTTTAGTTTAAATCCATTGCATTTATTGATTCTTGATTTTAATTCTTGCACTATAGGAGTCTTTTAAGGAAGTTGGGGCCCAATCTGACATGATGGAGATTTGGGCCCACTTTTTCTTCTAATGTCCTTGGAAATCTGGGAATGGAACCTCCATTTGACCCAGCTATCCCACTCCTTGGTCTATACCCAAAGGAATTAAAAAACAGCATACTACAGGGACACAGTCACATCAATGTTTATAGCAGCACAATTCACAATAGTTAAATTGTGGAACCAACCTAGAAGCCCTTCAGTAGATGAATGGATAAATAAAATGTGGTATATATATACAATATATATTCAGCAATGAAGGAGAATAAAATCATAGCATTTGCAGGTAAATGAATGGAGTTGGAGAATATAATGCTAAGTGAAGTTAGCCAATCCCCCCAAAACAAATGCCAAGTGTTTCCTCTGATATAAGGAGGCTGATTCATAATGGGGTTGGGAGGGGAAACATGGGAGGATTAGATAAACTCTAGATGGGGCAAAGGGTTGGAAGGAGAAGGGAGGGGGCATGGGAGTAAAAACAATGGTGAAATGAGATGAATGTCATTACCCTAAGTACATGAAGACATGAATTGTGTGAATATATACTTTGTATACAACCATAGATATGAAAAATTGTGCTCTATATGTGTAATATGAATTGTACTGCATTCTGCTGTCATATATAACAAATTAGCATGAAGGAAAAAAGAAATGAAAAGGTTTTATTAAATTTTATGTAAGTTTGATGTCTTGGGTATAAAGAAAATTATTTCAGAAAATGATTATTTACCAATACTGACTCTAGAGGAAATAAAAAATTTAAATGATCACTTTTTGCTTTGAAAATGCAAGCCAATAGAAGAGGTTTTAAAGGAGAATATTATAAAATGTTAAATATCATGCAGTCACCATGCTGTTTAAACTATTCCAAAAAAATAGTAAAAGAAAGAAATCTTGAAAATTAGCTTAAGAAGCTTAATATTAAATTCCAAATTACTTTTAAACAAAATCTGGACAAACACTGCATTAAAAAATTATGAATCGAAGATGGCCGCGAATAGAGTGCATCACACCCCGTGTAATAAGTCACTGCGCAGGTGAATAACAAGTTAGAGCGACAAAAAGCTATCTTGTTAGGAATTTACAGCAAAATAGGGGTGCACCGAAACCTAGAGGAAGGATTTCCAGCACAGAGGACCGGTTATTGAATCTCTAACACGAGCCAACTGTGCGACCGGAGTTCCAGGCTGACTGATCCGCCGCCCGTCACGTGGCCCGCCCCGCGGCTACAGACGGCGGGGCGCCGCCGAGAAGTGACCAGCAAGCAGAGAGAAACAGTGCTACGGATTCTGTGGAATCCTGCTGGCTGTGCCCTCACTGAGCCCCGGGCTGAGTTCGGGATTTGAGACGGGGAAGAAAGTGGTCCAGTTCTATCTCCCACAATGGAAAGTCCACCAAGGAAGCCAGCGGCCACCATCTTGGAGAGCTGACGTCATCACTGCCACTCTCCGACAGATTGAGACAATAAACCAGGTGTGCCTTACTCAGCCCACCTCCCATACAGCAGGGAATTCGCATAAAATCTCTCCCAGGCTTTCCGGGGAAGGGATTATCAGAACGAGCCTGCATAGAAACACGGGGAAAGGTAGAGACACCTGACCTTCAACTCCCCCTCCCATCAGCAGCAAAAACGAAACCTGTCTAGCCAGCGCTAGGGGAGGGGCAAGCGGAAAAAATCAAAACAATAGGGTGCCGGGGTTCCCAATAGCTGCCCTCCACACCCAGCAAACTGCAGGCCCAGAGGACACTTTGAACTGCCCAGAGGCATCACACAGGGGAAGGCCGGATTAGCAGGAGAAACCAGGGCTAGCAGGAGAAGCCAGGGGACAACAGGCCAGGCCCTCGCGACTGGGCCGCTAGAGATCGCCCACCCGCCAGTGACTGACCGCCCGCCCGCTGCCCGCACGACTGGGCGGCTGCAGACCGCCCGCCTGCCAGCGACTGACCGCCCGCCCGCTGCCCGCACGACTGGGCGGCTAGAGACCGCCCGCACGCCGGCGACCACGCGGTTAGACCCCGAGGTGCAGCCCAGCAGGTACGACGCAGAGACCCTAGGAAGAGGTCTATAGCTAGGCCTTCATGAAGTAGCTAACCAGGAGCTGAAACCAACCAGAGACAGACCAGTCCCACCCCTCCCTTCGGACACCCCAGCAAGGAGCCTGGGGCCCGCCATAGCAGAGAGGTGATGTCACCGGAGTTTGGCCGTCAGAACTCCTTCCCAGCGGAATCCACTTTAACAGGCATAGTCTATCACCACAAAGGAGAGACAACAGAGATATACAAAACCAAAAAAAAATTATAGGAGAGAGCAGAAACACAGCAATCAAACAGAGCTGGAAAGTAACGTGAACAACATGAAAAAACAAGGGAAAAAAGGATTACAAACAATGCAGGACAACTTAAATCTACAGGAGGACCTAGAAGCATCAGAAACATGGATAGGGAAAGAACTCAAGGCCTACCTAACTCAGATGGAATGGAATATTAGAGAAGACATGAGACAGCAAGTCCAAGCAATGAAAGTATATTTTGAAACGAATTAAACAAACAAATTCAAATGGCAAAGAACGAGCTTTACCAGGAGATAGAGATCGTAAAAAAAATCAAACAGTAATCCTAGAAATGCAGGAAACTATAAACCAAATTAAAAACTCAAACAAGAATATTACAAATAGACTAGATCAAGTAGAAGTCAGAACATCAGATAATGAAGACAAAGTTTATCAACTTGAAAAGAATATAGTCAACACAGAAAAGATGCTAAAATCTCATGAGCAATCTATTCAAGAGAAATGGGATGTCATAAAAAAACCAAATTTGAGAGTCATCAGGATAGAAGAAGGCATAGAAGTTCAAACCAAAGGAATGGACAACCTATTAAATGAAATAATTCTAGAAAACTTCCCAGAGATGAAAGATGGAATGGATTGCCAAATCCTGGAAGCCTACAGGACTCCAAACATTCAAAACCGTAATAGACCAACTCCAAGACATATAATTATGAAGATAGCCAACATACAGAACAAGGAGAGAATATTAAAAGCTACGAGAGAAAGGAGGCAGATTACATTCAGGGGTAAACCAATTAGGTTAACGACTGATTTCTCATCACAGATTTTGAAAGCGAGAAGATCCTGGAACAATGTATTTCAAATGCTGAAAAATAATGGATTCCAACCAAGAATACTGTATCCAGCAAAATTAAGCTTCAGATTTGAAAATTAAATTAAAGTATTTCACGATAAACAAAAGCTAAAAGAATTCGCAGCCAGAAAACCAACACTGCAAAGCATTTTGAGCAAAATACTACAATAAGAGGAATCGAAAAATAGCGCCCAAAACTAACAGCGGGAGGTATCTCAGTATAGGGGGAGGAAAATAAGCAAAGAGTAAAAACTAACCAAACTACAATGAATAAAAAAATAAACATGACAAACCATATTTCAATTGTAACCTTAATGTTAATGGCCTAAATTCACCAATCAAGAGACATAGGCTAGTAACCTAGATGAAAAAAACAAATCCAACAATATGCTGCCTTCAGGAGACTCATATGATAGGAAAAGACGTACACGGGCTGAAGGTGAAAGGTTGGGAAAAATCATACCACTCACATGGCCCTCAGAAGCAAGCAGGAGTGGCCATACTCATATCAAATAAAATCAACTTCAAACCTAAGTTAATCAAAAGGGATAAAGAAGAACACTATATACTGTTAAAAGGAACCATCCACAAAAAAGACATAACAATTATCAATTTGTATGCACCAAACAATGGTCCTGCAACGTACATAAAACAAACTCTCCTCAAGTTCAAGAGTCAAATAGACCACAACACAATAATTATGGGTGACTTCAACACACTGCTCTTGCCATTAGACAGATCCTCTAGACTAAAGCTGAATAAAGAAACTATAGAACTCAATCGCACAATCAATATCCTAGACTTAACTGACATATATAGAATATATCAACCATCATCAAGTGGATACACGTTCTTCTCAGCAGCACATGGATCCTACTCAAAGATAGACCATATATTATGCCATAGGGCAACTCTTAGTAAATATAAAAGTGTGGAGATAATACCATGCACCATATCCTATCATAATGGAATGAAACTGGAAATCAATGATAAAAGAAGGAAGGAAAAATCCTACATCACATGGAAAATGAACAATATGTTACTGAATGATCAATGGGTTACAAAAGACATAAAGGAGGAGATAAAAAAATTCTTAGAGATAAATGACAATACAGACACAACATACCGGAATCTATGGGACACAATGAAAGCAGTTTTAAGAGGGAAATTCATTTCCTGGAGTTCTTTTCTCAAAAAAAGAAAAAAACAACAAATAAATGAACTCACACTACACCTCAAAACTCTAGAAAAGGAAGAGCAAAACAACAGCAAATGTAGTAGAAGTCAAGAAATAATTAAAATCAGAGCAGAAATTGAAACAAAAAAAAACCATTGAAAAAATTGATAAAACTAAAAGTTGGTTCTTTGAAAAAATAAATAAGATCGACAGGCCTTTAACCATGCTAATGAAGAGAAGAAGAGAGAGAACTCAAATTACTAACATACGGGATGAAAAAGGCAATATCACAACAGACACTACAGAAATACAAGAAATACAGAAGATAATTAGAAAGTATTTTGAAACCCTATATTCCAATAAAATAGAAGATAGTGAAGATATTGATAAATTTCTTAAGTCATACGATCTGCCCAGATTGAGTCAGGAAGACACACACAATTTAAACAGACCAATAACAAAGGAAGAAATAGAAGAAGCCATCAAAAGACTACCAACCAAGAAAAGCCCTGGACCGGATGGGTATACAGCGGAGTTTTACAAAACCTTCAAAGAAGAATTAATACCAATACTTTTCAAGCTATTTCAAGAAATAGAAAAAGAAGGAGCTCTTCCAAATTCATTCTATGAGGCCAACATCACCCTGATCCCGAAACCAGACAAAGACACTTCAAATAAAGAAAACTACAGACCAATATCTCTAATGAACTTGGATGCAAAAATTCTCAACAAAATCCTGGCGAATCGAATACAAAAGCATATCAAAAAAAATTGTACACCATGATCAAGTAGGATTCATCCCTGGGATGCAAGGCTGGTTCAATATATGGAAATCAATAAATGCTATTCACCACATCAATAGACTTAAAGATAAGAACCATATGATCATCTCGATGGATGCAGAAAAAGCATTCGACAAAGTACAGTATCCCTTTATGTTCAAAACACTAGAAAAACTAGGGATAACAGGAACTTACCTCAACATTGTAAAAGCTATATATGCTAAACCTCAGGCTAACATCATTCTAAATGGAGAAAAACTGAAGGCATTCCCTCTAAAATCTGGAACAAGACAGGGATGCCCTCTCTCACCACTTCTATTCAATTTAGTTCTTGAAATACTAACCAGAGCAATTAGACAGACAAAAGAAATTAAAGGCATAAAAATAGGAAAAGAAGAACTTAAATTATCACTATTTGCAGATGACATGATAATATATTTAACAGACCCAAAAGGGTCTACAAAGAAACTGCTAGAGTTAATAAATGAATTCAGCAAAGTGGCAGGATATAAAATCAACACGCATAAATCAAAGGCATTTCTGTATATCAGTGACAAAACTTCTGAAATGGAAATGAGGAAAACCACTCCATTCACAATATCCTCAAAGAAAATAAGATACTAGGGAATCAACCTAACAAAGAGGTGAAAGATTTATACAATGAAAACTACAGAACCCTAAAGAGAGAGATAGAAGAAGATCTTAGAAGATGGAAAAATGTACCCTGTTCATGGATAGGCAGAACTAACATCATCAAAATGGCGATATTACCCAAAGTTCCCTACAGGTTTAATGCGATGCCAATCAAAATCCCAATGGCATTTCTTGTAGAAATAGATAAAACAATCATGAAATTCATATGGAAAAACAAAAGACTCAGAATAGCAAAAGCAATTCTAAGCAGGAAGTGTGAATCTGGAGGTATAGCGATACCAGATTTCAAACTGTACTACAGAGCAATAGTAACAAAAACAGCATGGTACTGGTACCAAAACAGGCAGGTGGACCAATGGTACAGAATAGAGGACACAGAGACCAATCCACAAAATTGCAACTTTCTTATATTTGATAAAGGGGCTAAAAGCATGCAATGGAGGAAGGATAGCATCTTCAACAAATGGTGCTGGGAAAACTGGAAATCCATATGCAACAAAATGAAACTGAATCCCTTTCTCTCACCATGCACAAAAGTTAACTCAAAATGGATCAAGGAGCTAGATATCAAATCAGAGACACTGAATCTGATAGAAGAAGAAGTTGGCTATGATCTAAGTACTGTGGGGTCGGGCTCCAAATTCCTTAATAGGATGCCCATAGCCCAAGAGTTAATAACAAGAATAAACAAATGAGACTTACTTAAACTAAAAAGTTTTTTCTCAGCAAGAGAAACAATAAGAGAGATAAACAGGGAGCCTACATCCTGGGAACAAATCTTTACCCCTCACACTTCAGATAGAGCCCTAATATCCAGAATATACAAAGAACTCAAAAAATTAAACAATAAGATAACAAATAACCCAATCAACAAATGGGCCAAGGACCTGAACAGAAACTTCTCAGAGGAGGACATAGAATCAATCAACAAGTACATGAAAAAATGCTCACCATCTCTAGCAGTCAGAGAAATGCAAATCAAGGTCACCCTAAGATACCATCTTACTCCAGTAAGATTGGCAGCCATTATGAAGTCAAACAACAATAAGTGCTGGCGAGGATGTGGGGAAAAGGGTACACTTGTACATTGCTGGTGGGACTGCAAATTGGTGAGGCCAATTTGGAAAGCAGTATGGAGATTCCTGGGAATGCTGGGAATGGATCCACCATTTGACCCAGCTATCGCCCTCCTCGGACTATTCCCTGAGGATCTTAAAAGAGCGTACTATAGGGATACTGCCACATCAATGATCATAGCAGCACAATTCACAATAGCTAGACTGTGGAACCAACCTAGATGCCCTTCAATAGATGAATGGATAAAAAAATGTGGCATTTATACACAATGGAGTATTATGCAGCACTAAAAAATGACAAAATCATGGAATTTGCAGGGAAATGGATGGCATTAGAGCAGATTATGCTAAGCGAAGCTAGCCAATCCTTAAAAAACAAATGCCAAATGTCTTCCTTGATATAAAGAGAGCAACTAAGAACAGAACAGGGAGGAAGAGCATGAGGAAAAGATTAACATTAAACAGAGACGAGTGGGGGGAAAGAAAGGGAGAGAGAAGGGAAATCATATGGAAATGGTAGGAGACCCTCAATGTTACACAAAACTACATATAGGAGGTTGTGAGGGGAAAGGGGGGGACAAAGGAGAGAGTTGAACAACAGCAGATGAGTTAGAGAGGGAAGATTGGAGGGGAGGGGAGGGGGGATAGTAGGGGAGAGGAAAGGTAGCAGAATACAACAGTCACTAATATGCCATTATGGAAAAATGTGAATGTGTAACCGATGTGATTCTGCAATTTGTATTTGGGGTAAAAATGGGAGTTCATAACCCACTTGAGTCAAATGTATGAAAGATGATATATCATGAGCTTTGTAATGTTTTGAACATCCAATAAAAAAAGGAAAAAAAATTATGAATCAATCTCATTTATGAATATTGTTTTATAATTCCTATGCAATGCACCTATATTTGTAAACATAAGCTGACAAAAAAATTTAAAATAATGCATAATGACCAGGTGGGATTTTTAAATGAATGTGAACTTTGTACAATAATAAGAAATTCTCTGATGTAGTGTATAATATTGATAGATATAAGGAAAGTAAAATCATATGTTCATATTCATAGGTGTTTAAAAAAAGAGCTTGACAAAATACAACAGCCATAATCAGAACTGTGGACTATTTCCCTACCCCACTATGAGCTAGCACTAAGCATTACAGAACAATAGTTTACTAGTAGAAATGAAGCAAGAACATGAAAAGATTTTTTTTCTATAGAATAGGCAAAAGGATTTCTGAAATCTTAGAGTGGAACTGGATAGGGGAAGACTCCACTCACAGGTCTTATTGGGTAATAGAAGCCTATAACTGGAGGAATGTGAAGCCTATCACACAGTGGGGATTATAGCAGCAAAAATGAAATCAAAACCCAATTCAATTATTGATAAGATCAAAATAAAACCCTTCCAGACACATAAAAATGACTTACAAAGAAGGACCACTTTTGAACATAAGTAACACCACCCCTATCTTTATTATCCTAAATATTTATGGCCAGTTGATTTTCAGAAAGATGCAAAAGTGATTCTGAGAAGAAATTATAGACTTTTCAACAAATTCTTCTGGAAAAAGCAGACATATTTTATGGAAGCAGTAAAGAAAAAAAATGAGCATCTAATTTATACCTTACTAATAAAAAATTAAACCATATGGATGTAGGCCTAGATGGAAATGTAAATATATAAAACCAACTCTAGAAGAAAAAAATTAGAACACTGAGTTAAGCAAAGATTTCTTATGTATGACATCAAAAGCATCATATGCATAGTAAAAAACTGTGTAAGTGGACTTTATCAAAATTAGAAACTTCTGCTCTTAAAAGAACATGTTAAGAGAATCAAAAGAAAAATCACCAATTATGAAATATTATTTTAAAATCATATTTTACTTATTTTCAGAATATATAAAAGAAGAATCTGCAATAATTAAAATTAAAAGAAACAAACACAAAATCAAAAGGGAACAAGATATTTTAAAAGCTACTTCACCAAAGAATATATGTAAATGGAAAATAATATGTGAAAACATGTTCAACATTATCAGTCAATAAGAAAATATAAATTGAAACTTCATTGAGATATCTCTACACAGTTATTAGAATGTATAAAAAACAACAACAACAACA
Source organism: Spermophilus citellus (assembly GCF_964194105.1). Classification (NCBI taxonomy): domain Eukaryota; kingdom Metazoa; phylum Chordata; class Mammalia; order Rodentia; family Sciuridae; genus Spermophilus; species Spermophilus citellus. Next base: position 146,870,491 of record NC_138183.1, on the reverse strand, counting down.
AAATACTTTGGCCATACAAAGTACTGGTGAGGATGTAGAAGAAATGCTATCTCATATACTGGGATTATGTAATGGTGCAACCACTTTTACCAACAGTTTAGTGAGTTATCAACAAATATTATGGAGAAAGTACCTCAAATATTTTTTTTTCTGAAAACAAACAAAAAAATAGCAAAAATTATCATATCTAACTTATCAGAATTTCATAAATCACCTAAAAGTCTGAAGCCACCTAGAGAGGATTCATTCAAGAAAAATGACTAAATCTTGTTAATAATACTAAGTTTTATGCTATTTAAATTATTCTATTTCCATCTCCTGTTCTCCAACTCTGCTGCAGCCTTGAAAAATATTATCCTGCATTTCAAGAAGAGCCTGGAAGAACTAGAGGAAGAACTAGAATGAGACCCCCAAACTCTTTCAAAACATCATACACAAAGAATTATCATTATTTGATCTGTGTGGTGGTTTTGTAGAAGACCTTGCTTACAAAGCTGCCAGTATTTGAACTAAATTGGAGACTATCCAATATTAAAAGGCTTTTTTCCCCTGGAAATTGCTTGTCAAAAACAGTTACTGGCAAGTGTTTTAATATTGTGGCTGCTCATATGAGGAATAATCATTGGGATGAGCAATAGAGTACTTAAAAGGCTTTGAAAGAAAAGGTGGGGTATGAGGATTTATTCAAGCAAGAAAATCAAGGCTAAAGGCCAGCGTAAATTGTTGGCTGAGTGTTGAATGTGTGCCCTAGCATACCCACACACACACTCAAATACAGAACCTCCCAGAAAAGACTGGATTTATTGGTCCTAAGCTATAGCAGGCTGAATGATAGACAACAAAGATGTCCAAGTCCTAATCATCTTTGGAACCTATAAACATATACATATTTAGAGAGAGAGAGAGAGAGAGAGAGAGAGAGAGAGAGAGCTTGGGGAGAGAGGCCCTTAAACATACCAAGATTGACGTGGAAAAAAAACAACAGGAGGAATGAAGCAACATGCTACATTGCTGGCTTTGAAGGAGAAAGAAGGGCCCATGATCCAGACAAGGCAAAGTCTGAAACTCTAAAAGCTAAAAATGACAAAGAAAAAGATTCTTCCCTTGATCCTCTGGAGAGAGTGCAACTCTGCCAACATCATGATAAACCCAGTGAAATGGATCTGATCTGAGCTTTCTGAACATCCAGAACCATAAGAAAATAAATGCATACTATTTTAGGCCATCAGGTTTGTGGTGTATTTTTAAAGAACCATAAGAAACAAGTGACTTTCAATTAAGAAATATCTCTTCAGATATTAGCTAACCACTAAGCAACCACCTAAAGACATGAATGGTCACATATAACAAAACACACTGTACAGAATTAATTTATAGAATGAGTAATATGCATACAAACACATACACACACAAAGAAACAGCAACAAACTCTAGGGTGGACAGAATCTGATTTCTTGCATTGTTACACTCTGTTATTTAAAATGTTTATTTTTAAATAAAATATTAAAATATGTAGAAAGAAACAAGTAAGCATGGCCTATAGCCAGGGAAAAATGCAGTCAATAGAAACTATCCCCTAGAAAGCATAGACCTTGGACTTAGAAGTCACAGATTTTAAATCAATCTTTAAAAAATGTTTTAAAACTGAAATAAAATGTCTATAGCATTAAATAGAAGTATGAGAACCACGTCTCATGAAATAAAGAATATTAGCCAAGATTTTTTGTTTTTACATAAGAAACAAAAAGAAGTTCTGGAGCTGAAAAATACAATAAATGGAATGAAAGATTCACTAGACGGCCAATAAAAGATTTACACAGCAGAAAAATTAGTGAATTTGAATACAAACCAATTGAATCAAGGTTCAAATTTAATTACACAGAGCCTTAGATACTTGTAAGATATCATCAAGTACACTGACATACACATAATGAGTGTCTTGGAAAGAGAGAAGAAAAAGGAAGAAAGGATATTTTGAAAAATAATAATCAGAAAAAGGAAATAATTGCCCCCACTCACCAAATTTGATGAAAAACCTTAATCTACACATCCAAAAAATTCCATAAACTCCAAATAAGAAACTCAAGAAGCAGCACAACTAGACAACATCATTACCATACATTGGGGAGCCCAAAACAAGGGGAAGGATCTTGAAAGCAGTAAGAGAAATGCTTCACAAGAGTTTAATAAGGTAAGTGTCTGACTTCTTATCAGAAAATATGAAGGACAGAAAGCCCTGAATGGCATCATCACAGGGATGAAGTGTTAAAAGCAAGAAAAAAGGAAAAACAAACTCCAAACCTTTTAAATCTTGAATTCTACATCCAGAAAAAGTATTCTTCAGGAAACAAAGAAGAAGTTCAGAGTGTCCTAGAATTTGTTGCTAGGAGAGCTTCCATGTTAAAAAAAAATATTAATTGGAACCTTTCAGGCTGAAATGAAAGAATAGACAGTAACTCAAAACCACATGAAGAAATAAAGTGTGCCACTAGAGCTAATTACTTAGGCAAATATAAAAGATAGTTCAAATGCATTCTACCTCCTTTTTCCTCTTTTGTAATTTTAAAAGACAATTATATCTATCAAATATTATAAATCTGTGTTTATGGGCATATAGTATATCAACAAGTAAATTGTTGCAGTAATACCATAAAAGGGGCTGAGAAAGGAGCCAGATAGGTGCAGGGTTTTTGTTTGTTTGTTTGTTTGTTTGTTTTTGTGCTCTGTTAGTCTGCTCAGGCTGTCTTAACAGTACCCCAGACTGGATGGCTTAAACACCAGAAATGTATGTTCTCAGGCTAAGATGTTCAAGATCAATATGCCATCAGGTTCATTTCTGATCACCTCTCTCTGGTTTGACTGCCTTTTCACTGAGTCCTCACTCAGCCTTTCCTCTGTGCAAACATGACAAGAAATCTCTGTCTGAAATCTCCTCCTCTTCTTATGAGAAAGTCGGTCCTATCAGATGAGACCCCATCCTTCTCATAACCTTAATTTTTTCCTTAACAGCCCTGTCTCCAAACACAGATATATAGGGGCTGGAAATTCAAAATATAAATTTGGGGGAATACAATGAGTCTATAATGTACATTATTAAAATTAAGTTACTATAACTCTGAACTACATTGTTATGAGTTAAGATATTAATTACAGTCCACATGGCAACCACTATGAAAATAGCTCAAGATATATCAGAAAAGAAAAGATAAGTTGGGTTTGCTGGCACATATGTGTAATCTCAGTGACTTGGGAGTCTGAGGCAGAACAGTCACAAATTTGAGGCCAGCCTCAGCAACTTAGCAAGACTCCATCTTAAAATAAAAAATAAGAATAGTCTGGGCATGTTGCTCAATGATACAGTGCCCCTGGGCTAAGCGCACACACACACACACACACAGAAAAAGAAGACTAAAAAGTTAAAATGGCATAATGAATACTGAAAAATATACTTTTAACAAAAAAGAAGGCAGTATGAATGAATAGAGGAAAAAATGTCATCAGACATTCAGAAAACAAAAAGCAAAATGGCAGATATGGCAAGTATAAATACCTCATCAGTAATTTCATGGAGTAAAGCATTAAATATACTAGATGAAACTCTTGAATTAAAAGGCATAGATTGACAGAATAAATTTTAAAACATTATCAAGCTGTATGCTACCCATAAAAGACACATTTTAGCTGTAGATACACAAATAGGTTGAAGGTAAAAGAATGGAAAATATATATCATGAATACAGTTAACAAAAAGAGAGCTCAAAGGGCTTGCTTATTATTAAGAAAAAAATTTTAAGATTGAAAATCTTATAACAGAGAAAGAAGAAAATTTTATGATAAAAGTGTCAATCCATCATGAAGATATAACAATTATAAATACAATACAGATGCCTAACAACAGAAACCTAGAATACAGGAAGTAAATATTAACATAATTAAGAAAGAAATAGATAATTCAATGATGACAGTTGTCCACTTCAATAATCCACTTTCAATAATGAATAGAACAACCAGAGAGAAGATAAGTAAGGAAATAGAAAACTTTAACAACATTGTAAATCAACTTGACCTAATAGATATCTGTGGAGCACTCCATGCATACAGCAGAACACATTCTTCTCAACACACTAGGAACATACCCTAGGATAGCCGTATGTTAGACCATAAAACTGCCTAAAATTCCTTAGAAGGTGTAGCACTGTGTAGTATGTACTCTCACCACAATTAAAAAGAAATTAGAAGCCAAGTATGGTGACGTGTGCCTTTAATCCCAGCAGCTCAGGAGGCTGAGACAGGAGGATTGCTAGTTCAAAGCCACCCTCAGCAAAAGCAAGGCCCTAAGCAACTTTCTCCAAATAAAATACAAAAAAGGTCTGTGTGTGTTAGCTTAGTGGTTGGGTGCTGCTGAGTTTAATCCCTAGTACCCTCCACTCCCCAAAAAGAAATTAGAAACTATGACAGAAGGTAATTTGAGAAATTCATAAATGTGGAAATTAAATTAAAGGAAATTTGCAGAGTACTTGGAGATGAATGAAAGTGCAGATACAACATCACAACTTATGGAGTAAAGCTAAAGCAGTTCTTACATGGGAATTAGTAGCCATAAAAACCTCCATTATAAAAGAAGAAAATTTCAAACCAATGACCTAGTCTTTCAGCTTAAAAAAAAAGTACAAGAATAAACCAGAAGGAAAGTAAAAGAAAGGAAATAATAAAAGAAGAACAGAAATTAATAAAATAGAAAATATAAATTCAATAAAATATAGATAAAACCAAACTTTTAAAACAACTTTTGAAAAGATCAATGAGTATCTAAATAATCAATGTATCAAAGATAAAATCCCAAAGGATACCAGAAAATACTTTGAGATAAAGAAAAATGAAAAGATTTAAGTTACTAAATTTGGAATGATTTAATAACCAATGTTATAGAAGCACTCTACCACTGAGTGATACCCCCATCCCTTTGTTATTTTGAGACCAGGTCTTACTTGAGACTAGACTGGCCTCAAGTTTGTAATCCTCCTGCCTCAGCCTCTCAACCAACTGAGACTATAGGCATACACCAATGTTGCCCTGCAAAACCAATGTTATTTTGATACCAAAATCAGAAAATAACCCTTAACAAGGGAGATAAAACTACTATTTACAAATATCTTATAAATAGACACAGAAATTCCTCAGCATACTAGCAAAATGAAATCCAGTATTTTATAAGAGCATTATACTCATAACCAGGTATAATTTATCTTAAGTATTCAAGGTAGGTTCAGTTTATGAAAGCAAATCAATGTGATACACCATACCCATGGAATAAAAGGGGAGGCACACATGATCATATCAACAGATGCAGCAAAGGTATTTGAAAAAAATCAAATAACCTCTCACAAACACAAAAAAGCATTAAGCAAACTAGGAACAGGAGGCAATGTACTCAAAATGATGAAGGGCATCAATGAAGAAACCTTCAAATAAAATGATACATATGGTGAAAGACTTTTAAGTTTTTACCTTATAATCAGAGATAAAATAAGAATTTCTGCTCTTACCATTCCTTTAAAAAATTTCTAACTTTCTACTCAAGGCAGGTAGACAAGAAAATAAAATAAAAGGCATTCTGATTCTTAAAAAAATAGTAAAAATATTTTATTTGCAGATGGCATGATATTTAACATAAAAAATCCTAAAGAGCCGGGCGCGGTTGCGCATGCCTGTAATCCCAGTGGCATAGGAGGTTGAGGCAGGAGAATCACAAGTCCAAATCCAGTCTCAGCAATTATGAGGTGCTAAGCAACTAAGTGAGACCCTGTTTCTAAATAAAATACAAAAAGTCCTGGGGATGTGGCTAAGTAATTGAGTGCCCCTGAGTTCACTCCCCAGTACCCTCCACCACAAAAAATCCTAAGGAATCCACAAAAGATTTGTTTGACCTAACAAATTCAGTGAGGTTATAGGTTATAGGATCAGTAAACAGAAATTAGTTATAAGTATTTGTTATAAAGAATTAGAAAATGTGATTAATGAAACAATTCCATTTACAACACATAAAAATAACAAAGTACTTATGCATACATTTAACAAAATAAGTTCAAGCATTCTCCACTGAAATCTATCAAACATTGTTGAAAGAAATTAAAAAGCAGCTAACGGAATGGAAAGCCATTCTGAGCTTATGGATGGGAAGACTTCATATCATTAACATGGTAATGCTCCTTAAATTGATCTTCAGATTTCATGCAGTCTCTACTGAATGTTTCTTTGTGAAACTTGGCAAGCTGATCCAAAAATTGCCATTGAAATGTAAGTGAACCAGAATACCCAAAACAATTTGAAAAGCAAAAACTACATGGGAAGACTCACTCTCCCTTATTCATTCATTCGTTCATTCCTTCATTTAATGGTGCTAGAGATCAAACCCAGGTGGTGGGGATGGAAATCAGAACCTCAAATTCCCAGCACTGTATCACTACCTCCCCAGCCTGACACTTCCTGATTTTAAAACAAGTAGTCAACTATGCTAATTAATACAGCATAGTACTGGGGTAAAAATAAACATGAAAATCAGTGGAATACAGCTGAGAAATAAACCCACACATCTATGGTCATTTAATTTCTGACCAAGTTGCCAAATAATAGTATAGACAAAAGAATGAACTTTTCAACAAATGATGCTGGGACAGCCGAATGTCCACATGCAAAAGGTTGAAATTGGACCTCGGCTCAGCACCTTCTACAGAATTATTTCAAACACATTAGGCATGCCCTTGAGGGTTAAAACTATACAACTCTTATAAAAAATATTCATAAATATTCATAACTAAGGATTAGGCATTTTTAAAGATACTTCCTAAAGTAAAAACAACCAAAGAAAAATAGACCAATTAGACTTCACAAGAATTAAGAACATTTATGTGTCAAGGGACACGATCCACAAAGTGGAAAGACATACACAGGATGTTGACAAATCATAAATGTAGCAAGAGTTTAATGTCCAGAACACATTAAAAATTCTTATAGCTAAGTAATAAAAAGATGAATACCCTGATGGAAAAGTAATGACCTTGTAGATAAATATACTTACAAAGAAGAGATAAGTGGTTAGGAAAAATGTGAAAAGATGCTCAACATTATCATTATTAGGTAAATGCAACTCAAAATTACAGTTAGATAAATGTTATTATATGCCCACTTGGTTTGCTATAATTGTCTTTTTAAGGAAAATAACAAGCATTGGTGAAGATATGGAGAAACTGGAAACCTCACTGCCATAGTTTGGATGTTACATGTTCCCACAGGTCCATGTATTAAAGGGTTGGTACCCAGGATGGTGATAATAGGAGGTGATATGGACCTTTAAGAGGTGGGGCCTAGTGAAAAGTTTTCAGGTCATTGAGAGTGTGCACTTAAAGAAGATTGTGTGATCGCAGTCTCTTCCCCCACTTCCTAGCTCCCTCTGACATATTCCCCCACCAAGATGTGTGCTGTGGTTCCCTCACCAGAGGCCCAAACAAGTAGGACCTCCCAGTTTTCCAGAACTTTGAGATAAAAGAAACCTCCCTTTACCTCATAAGTAGCTGTGTCTTTTTGGAGTGATAAAAATATTCTCACAGTGAATAGTGATGATAGTTATGTAACTTTGTGAATATACTAAAAATCATTAAATTGTATGGTTTAAAGTGGAGAATTTTATGGCGTTTGAATTATATCACAATTATGAAAACAATTTGGATGTTTCTTAAGGTATTCAATATACACCTATCCCATGACATTTATTCCCAGATATTCTTCCAAGAGACATGAAAGCACATGTCCAAATAAAGACTTTTATATAAATGCTCATAGCAGCTTTATTAATATACAGAAAACTGGAAATAAGTCAACTGTCAATCAATAGATGAATGTATAAGCAAACTAATAAGTATCCTTTCATGGAATACTACTCATCAATGAAATGGAAGGAAATTTGGATATATGGAGGACTTTATCCATGGCCATACCATCCCGAACACTTCCAACCTCATTTGATAAATGAAAAAACATAGGTTTATTTCAAAATAAGTATGTCAATGAAAGAAGCTACACTAAAAACTTCAATTTTATAAAAGTTTAGAAAATTTTATAAAAGTTTAGTAAATGTAACCTACTCTCTATTGGCAGATCATGTCATTGGTTGCTTGGGGGTGAGGGTTAAAGTTGGGAGGTGTGAAAGTGAGGCATTATATGGATGAAAAGTTTATTTTGGAGGGTGATGGATATATTCATTTTCTAGATTTTAGTGGTTTCATGGATTTGTGTATCTATCAAAACTCATCAATTGGGTTGAATGTGATGGATATTATTATCCAAAGTACATGTATAAAGTCATGAATTGGTGTGAATATACTTTGCATACAACCAGAGATATGAAAAATTGTGCTCTATTTATGTAATAAGAATTATAATGCATTCTGCTGTCATATATATATAAATTCATCAATTGAATACTTCTAATATGCAGTTTACTATTTTTTAGTTACATTTCATTATTGTTAAAAATATTTAGAATATAAAGTCCTAATTTAAAAATGAGAAAATTATTTGAACAAATATGGGATAAAATAGGAAAAGTTTTGTGGGGCATGATGGCCCATACCTGTAATCCCAGCTGCTTGGGAAGCTGAGTCAGAAGGATTGTAAGTTCAAAGCCAGCCTCAGCAACTTAGCGAGGCCCTAAGCAACTTAGTGTGATCCTGTCTCAAAAGAAAAATATAAAAATAAAAAGGGATGAGGATGTAGCTCAGTAGTTAAGCACCCTTTGGTTAAATCCCCAGTACCAAAAAAAAAAAAGAAAAGAAAAAGAATTAAGAAATTTCAGGAATAGAATCCAATATATATAGCAAAAGTGATATCTGAAATCAGAGGGGAAAAACATAGGACATTCTATAAGAGTTGTTGAAACTATTGGATCTACATACCATAACTCAAACCAGGACAAATTCCAAATGGATCAAAATTTAAATATAAAACATGAAATCATAAAAATACTGAAAAAAATATGGAAGGATTTCATTATAGGCTTGGATAGGAAAAGTCTTCCTAAATATAACCCCAAATTCAAAAAACTTTTAAAAATTGACTACATAGAATTAAAAGAAGCATACACAAGACAAAAATTGGAGAACACACCACTAGACAAAGAAAAATATAAATGTTAAATTAATTTTAAGTACTTGCAACAAAAACCAAGAAAAAGAATTTATCTCCCTAACATATAAAAAGCTCTTAAATTTTTATAAAACTCAAGTGAAAACAAGTAAAGAATATAAACATTTAATGTATTTTTAAGTACATAAAACTACTACTCAGAAGAGAAAAACAACTGGAAAACTACACTAAGATGCTATTTTTTTCACCTGTCAGATTGTCCAAAATCTCAAAGCATGGTATAATCTGTTGGTTGGAATGTAAATTGCTAAACCCTTAAGGAGGGCAGTTTGGTAATATGTATTAAAATTGCAAGTATATATACCCTTTGACCCAGCTCTTCCACTTCTGGAAATGTATCCTGAAGTTATACCAGGACACATGCAAAACAACACACACAAGTAGCTATCGCAGCATTGTTAGCAATAGAGAAGGATTGGAAGCAGCCCAAATCCTCCATGAATAGAGGCTGATTTTTCATTTAGCTTGCTTTTATAGCTTCATGGTGGAAAATTAAAGTGAACCCCTGTTGCTCAGCCCAGAGCAGAGCTGCTCTATGACATCTACTTCATCTCCTTTTCTCCTGGGCCACCTTATAGGCCTCTCTACCTACTGGAGCCCTTCCAAGAGGGAGATGACCTCAGGCCAGCTTTAGGACATCAGCGTCATCATTTGGATGGACAGAAGAGGGAGCAATGCAAAAGAACTCTCTCCCTTACTGATTACTTAACCAGAAGTCTCCTGGGGTAGCACTGAGAGGAGGGAAGAGGATTGTGTGTGAACCTTGGCAGATACAGGATCCATCAATAATGGTTGTTTCAGCTCTGGGACAGTATGTGAATAACACTGATTAAGATTTACCTTTGCCTATTTTGGTAAAGTTATCCCTTTTTCTAAAACTATCATCAGGATGATATTTTTATCCAGATTCCAATATTTATGGACATTCTATGAGATCATAAGCAGAATAATAATAGTCACACACTGAAAGCTATCTAACCTCAGATGAAATATCCAGAATATATAAATAGTGTCCTGAGTAAGGATGAATAAATTGAGGCCATAAAATGATAAAGTTAGATGGTCTCATTTCTGCATTGACCACCACTTCTTTTTAAGAGCCACATAGTTTTGGTAAAATTTGTTGTGGTCGGCTTGTTGAAGGTGGTCCATGTGTGATTTCATTTATTTATTTATTGGCAAACACAAATTCTTCAAAAGCCGCTTGGAACCAGTTACAGAGATAGCACCCGTAATCCCAGGTACTTGGGAATCTGAGGCAGGAAGATTATAAGTTTGAGGCCAGCCTTGGCAATTTAGAGAAACCCTGTCTCAAGAAATAAAAAGGGCTGAGGACATAGCTCAGTGGTAGAGACCTCTTGGGTTCAATCCGTAGTGATGGAGTGGAAAGTGGGGAAGAAAGACATTTAGAGAAAAGGGGTGGATTCTTGCTGGAGATAGCGAGGGTTTTGCAGAATGGTCCGGATTTCAGTTGAACCCTCTTTGAGTAAAGAGGCTCATTCTAAGTGGGTCAATCTGTATAGTTGCACCAGTTGAAACACTGAAGATACACTTCAGTGTACCCAGTGTTTGGGGACCTTTGGGGAGCACACTATATTTATATTCTATTAAACTAGGTCAGCTCCTTTGTTGGGACAATCCCAGTGGGAGCTGTACATCTCACCTAAATATAGCAAGGAGAGTTTTGGTATTTGCTGGTTTATCTATTCCGATTCATTCTGATGAAATCAAATCTAGTAATACCCTGTGTTCCAGTGAACAGACAGTGACTTAGTCATTTAAAAATATTTATTTAGTGTCTAGCGTGGATTCTTCATTGTGCTAGTGTTATGGGAAATATGAATTCCTGCTGTCGGAGAGACTGCACTCCAAAAGGGTAGTAAGACGCAGGCAGAAAGAGCAGAAAGACAGCCAAGTTCAAGGCCACTGAGTTGCAGGTGTGTTATGTCTGACAGGCAGAATCTGAGACTTACACTGAAGTGAGCTCAGGGTACTAGGTCTCTTTTTAGGTTTCAATGATAACAGATAAAGTTTTCTTTTTAGAAAAGATGAGTGAGTCCTGAATCACATGTAGTTTTTTTTCTGATTAAAACAAATATGTGATGCTGGGAGGGGTGATATGTGCCTGTGGTCCCAACTTCTTAGGAGGCTGAGGCAGGAGGGTCCCTTGAGCCCATGAGTTCCACGTCAGCCTGGGTAACATAGTGAGACCCTATCTCTTAAAAAATTTTAAAAATAAATAGATAAAACAAATATGTGAACAAACAAGGTGTGATATCATGTGTTTTTAAATCACATTTTAGATTGAAAACCAATTGTGTGTGTATGTATATACCCATTATATATAATATATATATGTTTTATATATATACCAAAGATATATAGATATAGATATTGGTTGCACTGGGGATTGAACCCAGGTATGATGTACCACTGATCTACATCCCCAGCACCTGTTCTAATTACTATTTATTTTGAGACAGATTCTTGCTAAATTGCTCAGAGTAACCTCAAACTTGGGAGCCTCCTGTCTCAGCCTCCCATCACTGTGATTATAAATATGTGCCACCAAGCCTGGCTTGATTTTATAATATTTATATGAGTAAAAAGATGTGTAAGGCTGAGGCAGGAAAATTCAAATCCAGCCTCAGCAACTTAGTGAGGCGCTAAGCAACTCAGTGGTCTCTGTCTTTAAATAAAATACAAAATAGCACTGGGGATGTGGCTCAGTGGTCAAGTGCCCCTGAGTTCAGTCCCTGATACAAAAAAAAAAGTGTTAATGCTAAAAACAATATCAAGTGATTCATGGATATTTGCATGTGACAGGTTACAGGTGAAGGAAGTTGCAGCCCATTGTCTTTTGTGGCATCTAGTTCCATCCACTCCACAAACCTAATATTATATTCTGGTTTTGTATTCTTACCAGGGCACTAACAACCTATATGCATTAAAAGAAGATGCGTTGTCTAGAAATCAGGTTACTTGAAGAATGCTAATGTAAGTGGTTCCTTCACTTTTGAAAAGAGAAGTTTCAGAACCAATGATAGCTACCTTCAAGTAATTGTCATGGACCAGGATTATTTATTGTTTTTCCAGAAACTAGAAATAGGGAAGTCTCTGGTGAAAGTTCCAATGAAGCAATTTTCAGCTTTTTATATGGGATGGCTTGCTAATTACAGCTGTCCAAGGGCAGAGTAGTCTCTTTTGTGAGCAGCCTACACAGTGGTTGACTGGGTACCTGAGATAATATGGCAAACATTAGACGAAGGAGAATCTGTAGAACATTTAGAGAATATTAACTTTATTAAAGAGATGTTTCTGTTGGGAGAAGTGTTCTAGAAACAGCCTTAGAAGCAGGCAGAGTTTTCATTGTAAATATCAAGTTAAGAAATTCAGACAACATCCTAGGGGTAATGGTATATTAGAAGAGATTTACATTTCTCTGAAGTAATACACTCTTTGAATAATGGATACACATACAAATATTTATTGTTTTCTATGTAAATAGAAAAGGCACAGAACCAGTCAGTTCAGGGTTAGTGTGAGAGCTCAACAAAGTCATCTGGATTTAGTCTCCTTTGATCTTGCTCTTCAGTCGTCTTTGGAGCTGAATTCTACTCTCAAGATGATTAGGGTTCAAGACAGTTGCTGAAGCTCCAGCAATCTAATCACATTCCAGAATTGGGAAGGAGGAAAAGAATGAAGCAATTGTTTCTTTCTTTGGAAGCAAGCAACTCCAAAGACAATTACTGCTTACATCTCATTGGCCAGAACTCAATCGTGTGACCAAATAGAACTGCCAGAGAACCTGGGAAAGGTGGTTTTCTCCATTGAGGGCACCCTTCTGTGTTCATTTTCTACAGAATCAATGGACACAAGGGTCATTTAACAGTCTCTACCACTAGTGATGAGTCTCATATTTCTGAGTTGCAATTTATCACCTGCAGGAGACTTACTGAAAGATAAATATGGAAATAATACAAAGAACAAAATTGAATGTTGGGAGATGTTGTAGTCAAGATAAGTAGTTCATTGATGAAAAGGGATTTTGGAGGTTAAGGGTCTTAAGTTTTCTCTTTTGTGTGGAAGCTGGAGAGAAAAGGTAAAACGAAGGTGGGGGTGGATCTCCTAAACATCAAAGGGAGATCAGTAGAGGAAAAGGACCAAAGGTTGAAGGCAGGAAATACTGGGGAGCGATAGAGGTCAAATTATATTGTGATACTGTGTGCATGTATGACTATGTAACAACAAATCCCATCATCATGTACAACTATAATGCACCCATAAAAAATGTGGAAAAAAAGAAAGAAAGAGGATTCCGGTATGTTGGACTAGACAAGATTAAGTGGAACGAAGGGATATTATAAGATGACAATTGCAGAAGTATACTTGATAGGACCTGGGTAGAAAGGGAGAAGGAGGAACATAGACTGTATGGATGTCCATGGGGTTTGCCAGTTCTTTGAAGGAGATGTGTTTTGTTTTAGATACACTGGGTTTTCTGTGATAAGGAAGCATCCAAGGAAATACGTGAACAATTCATGGTTAAGACTGTGGGACTGTCACTCAGGAGACGATTGAGTGTTGAAGGGATCACTTCTGAGGTCTGTCAGTCAGCTCACATCTTAAGTTTCCAAACCAGAACTATCAGCTGCTTGCCCCTCTCACTCAGGATCCAGAGAATGCTGGTCCGTTGTAATACTCACCTGACAAAACACCAATGCATAGGCAGATTCTCTGAGGAAAATGGGTTAGGCTAATATTACAAATTTAAATACACATTATTGGATATTTTGTACCCTTTGAGAATATTTCCCCTCTGAAGTCTGAATTATTTCCTAGAACCCAGGCTTTGGATACCTTTGAATTCAAGTTAGCTACGTGCTTAAAGGGAATGATAAAACCAATGTGCCCTAAATTAGCTAGCTTCTATGGCACTTTTCTCAAGATGAACTCAATAATTTTCCAAATACCCATTCTATAAGCATCTACATCTACTAATTGAATTGTAGACCACATTTCTTTTCTTTCCTGTGGGCAGAGAATCTGATTTTCCCCTGACAATATATTCCTAATGTCAGAGGTCAAGCCTTTTATTAACCCATTCTGAACCTGCCTTCAAGTGGTTAATGAAGGATCCCTAGAGCGTAGCTTTGACCTTAGCCAGAGCTGCATTTTCTTTAATTGGATTGGATTTTCCCTTCTCCTCTTTTGTTCCTTTAGGCTCCAACCAGAGAAGGGAGCCAATTGAGCTCCTGGGATATATTAATTACAGCGTGTTTGGACGACCATATCTTGGTTTTCCATTATGCTCATGTCATCTTTTATTGTTCTATACTATAAAATATCTCATGGACTGACTCTCTGGGAGTTTCCTATTTGCATTCCATAAGGAAAGGACAACCATGTGGGGGGGGAAGGTATACGATGTCAAGTTATGAGTTTAAGGGTTCCCTTTCAACATTTATCCTGCTGCCAGAAATATAGGACATCCCCTGGGGCCATTGGGCAAATGCCAGACCATTCTCTATGGGAGTCCTGGCCTTTTGGGGAGGCCCTGAAGCCTTCCAAACAAGGTATCTGGAAAAATTTTTAAAATAAAAATTAGCATGAAAATGTGATACAAACACAGGAGAACTTTCTTGATAATCCTTGTAGTGATACACAGCTCTTTGTGGTTAACAAACTGCTCACACTCTGTACCTTTAGTCACTTTTTGATTGCAGGCCCAGTGAGTGCTATGTTCACTCCACAGAGGAGAGCATGGTTCAGAGAGAGCTTGGTGACCCACTCGAGGCCACATGCCTGGCTTTGCAGCAGATCGGAAACAAGTCTTACGTTCTTCCCATTGCTGTCTTTTCTTTTCTCTGTGGTCAAATCATCAACTACTGTTGGCTTACCTAGAAAACAGTTCAGTACAGCTTGCCCTAAACCACGGTGGTCAAACTCCATGGTTAGATTTTTGGAGTTAAATTGCATATCTAAATCCATCCTTCTTTCTCTCACCCACCCAAAGTATTCCTTTCTTCACCTCCCAAATGCCTCTAGTTATGCTAAGTAAGACTCTGGCAACCTGCTCTACCTACTCAAATGTCCCATGTTGTTTAAAAAATGACTGCAACTGCTGGGCACTGTGGTGCACGCTTGTAATCTCGGTGGCTCGGGAGGCTGAGGCAGGAGGATTGCAAACTGAAAGCCAGCTTCAGCAACTTTGTGAGGCATTAAGCAACTCAGTGAGACCCTGTCTCTAAATAAAATACAAAAAAGGGCTGGGGATGTGGCTCAGTGGTGGAGTGCTCCTGAGTTCAATCCCTTGTACCCCCTACCCTGACCAATGGCCGTGACTTTGTTCCTCTACTTCTTACACTGGATTGTTCCTCCTCCACCTATCTATCTGGTCTGAGCCTCTTTTGCTTCAGTGTGCTTTAAAAATATTTTTGCTTCTACCTTAAAACGCTCATGGAATAATGTTTAATCATGGACTTACCTTAATGAGGCAATGAATCTGAGGGGCTTGCAGAGTCCAGGACATTGTGTGTTCCCTAAGCCTTAGCTGGTGTGATGAGATGACACTGATGACAGGGTGATGGTGATGGTGACACAATACTGATTCTCCTGTGAGTCTCTTAAAGGAAATGTTTCATGCTTAATATATATATATATATATATATATATATATATATATATATATGTATATATATATATATATATATATATATATGTCATGTGATAAGAAAGCAGTAGATCTTTAATGAGTTATCCATGCAGGTATCATACAGATAGTAATGAAGACAACACTTATATTAGTCTGTAACAGTGAACAGTGAGGTAGATAAAAATAACTATAGCAATGGTTACTTCAAAGCAGTGTGGCTGAATCACAGACATACAGTATGTATAAATTTGTAGCAAACTTAGCATCTAGTCCAGTGATTCTCAAAGTGTGTGCCCCTGACCAACAGCATCACCTGAAATTTGTTAGATATGAAAATCCTAGTCCCAATTAAGATTTACTAAAAAAAAGCTCTGGGAATGGGGTCCAGAAATCTGTGTCTTGACATGCCCTCTGGAAAATTGTGATAAGGTTTCAGAATAACTGAGCTAGTGTGATCATCATCTAATTTTACAGATGAGAGAACTAAGGCACAGAGGTTAAATGACTCTTCCAGGGTCACATAGCTTGTTAAGGGCAGAAGTGAGTTTAAAACTGATCTTATGAATGCATGACCTTTATAGTTCTCCTCAATTGCTTTTTAAAAATCCTCTCATATGGTGTTTCTTACCCAATTTATAATGATATAATAATATAAAATATTGTTATAGCCAGCCACACATGCTGGAGTAGCAGAAAAACTTAGCATGAGACCACCAGAATACGTACTGACTTCAAATGGGGTTATGTCCCAACAAACCCATCATAAGTTGAAAATATCATGAGCCAAAAATGCATTTAATTCATTTAACTTACCAAGGATCACAGCTTAGGACTACATTAATTGTAGAATAGTGGTGTTTATCTTCTTGACTGTGTGGCTGAGCGGGAGCTGCTTCCCGCCAGCATGGCAAGAGAGAATGATACCTCATATCACCAAAATTCAAAATCTGAAGTATGGTTTCTACTGAATATGTATCACTTTCACATTAGTGCAAAGTTGAAAAATTGTTGAGTCAAACTGTCATAAGTCAGGTGCCATTTGTATTCTGGATCATCCAGTTACCATCTGCACAAAGCTACCTGTTGGCTACACTTCAACACAAAACCTGCTGAGACAGTGTGGTCAGCTGAGAGACTCGGCTGCAGCATCTTTGGGATCTGCCTCAAGGTCAGAGCAAGTACACAGGCCTCTGGCCTGTGACTGAGCATGGCAGAGGTACTAGGGCTTGGCCATGTCTACCCAATATGAGACACCCCCCTCCAACCTGTGCATATTTCCCCTGGAACACCTGTTGCTCATCCACAACTCAGAGACGCCCTTCACAGTCTGAGGCTGGCTCTTTCTTTCCCCTGTCCCTTTACAGTGTCAGACCTACACCCTGACTTGAAGGCTTTCTGTGACCACTGTTGCTTTCTCTCTCTGCTATGTTTTTCAGGGGCCTTTCCCCCAATAAATCTCTTCTGCTTCTAACTGCAAGATGGCATCTGCCTCTGGAATCACAGGAAGTGACATACTACCCTTCAGGAAGGAGCCTCCGTTTTTAGATGAGTAACATTAGGTCTCAAAAATCCATTCCTAATCCAGATCTGAGAAATGGTAAATGATTGCTATAATATTACTAGTAGTAAGATTTGTCAGTATCTCAAAGTTATTATGCTTACAGAAGACACTGATGTAAGGTTGTGTGGTGGAGATATCTATTGCTTTTGTAATATCCAAGTAATCATTCACACTTCCAGCCCAGGTAGGGCTGTGTGACATACTTGGGCCAGCCTGTGAGGTGAAGTAATACATTTTCAGTTTATTCCCAAACACAGAAGGAGAATCGTCTATTAAAGGGGGCACAGCAGACCACTAAGGCATGTGTTTGGGATGATGGAATTTCCATTGGCTTGTGATTTATGATCTAATGTGGCACACAGGCCCAGCTAAGCTTGATTGTGTTAAGCACTGAGATTTCAGGATTAATTTGTTACCACAGCTTAAACTATCTTATCAGTACTGAAACAATACATTTTATAAAATATGTAGCACCATATCAAAAGCCTAAGACATTTTCATTTTAACTATTCACTTTGCAACTGTCTTCTTGATGATACTTGGGAGAAAACATATCACCATAAAGATGAAGCTATAATTCAAAGACAGAAGAAAAGTAGAGCTTGATTCATAAATAAACCCCTCAAACTTAACCAAGGAAAAGTTGGTCATTTGAGAGGAATTTTATTTGAAAATTTTCACTTGTGAAGAATCTTAGAATTTGCTTGAAGAAAATCAAAAGTTGAGCACAAGTTAGACATAGTCCCAGCCCTCTATGAACTATATAATTGAATTATATGGTGGAAGGTCATTTCTCCCACATTAGTTTGCTTAAGGGTGAAATAGTCAAAATCATTATTTTTCTTTATCCCAGGAAAATGTGAAAGGGCTGTTTTCTACAGTGGTGCTACTTGCTAAGTCTCATGTATTTACAGGGGATGGCCCAGTGTACAGCTAAGGAGACCAGCTTATGTTGACTTTTTTCATAGCTGGACTAATGGTTAGCTAGTGATTCCATTCTTTTGATCCTTAGAACACAACCAACCTTCAGGAGATGTGGACAAAAGGCCAGGCAACCAGAACAGGGAATATTGAGAGGTCAAAACAGAAGTGTATGAAATCTAGATTTCACAGCCTTGGTGACATTTGGAAATTCATTGCTGTCAATCAAATGTCAAGGAGTGGTATTGATCCAGATGCTGCTTTTCCAGGGATAAAATTTCAACCCAAAGTACCTTGAAGGGGCCAGCATCTTGGATTTGTATATAGAGAAGGGAATGTTTATCTCTTTGGAAGGAGACAGAATCCAAACTTGGAGAACTTGGAGCTTCCAAATGGCATAACCCAGTAAAGCATTTTGTACAGATGGAACCTTCTAACTACTCTAGAGTGTTCACAACTTAACACTAGGTCCTTCACATTGTGTTTTTCCATAATTTAAGGAATGAACTGCAGTAATTTTTATAGGAAAAGTGGAGTCAGGCCAAGTTTAAGGGTTTGGAAAACAGACAGAATTAAATAAAGAAAGCCAGTTGAAATGGAGATGTAGGGACAAATTTTACAGTGAAATGTTAGTAGGATGGGGTAACTCTCTTCATTTTTACGTTACATGTCTCTACTCAATCTAGTTTCCTTTTAAAGCAGTTCCCTATAAAATGTGTAACATTTTGTTTGGTTACAGAGTCCACATAACCATGTCTTAGGAAGCAATCGCTCTCAACATCCTTCTCCTTCATTCCTTCTCCCTCTCTAATCTCCCTTTGTCACTTCCTTCCTTCCTGCAGGATTTATTAGTCTTCACAGTGATCTATTAATATGTTTCTATCTTCGTCACTAGATAATTTGGTCAACATATAAAATAGAAAACAAATGACTATAGGTTTTGCTATGTTAGGGACAAAAGAAAACACACAATTAAAAAGAACAAAAATAAAACCTGATGATAAACTGTCATTTTGTGTTTTCATTTGGTATTACTGATTCTTAACCTTAGACTTTAGAAATCTAGACCCAGCTCCCAACTCTCACACTAACTTTCTGGGTGACTTTGACTTTCAGATTCAGAGATTGAACAAAATTTATTGTGTACTTTCTGGGTACCCGGTGCCAGGCATTAATCCATTATGTCCAATTGTGTTATACATAGGATTCCTATAAGAACTTGAATGATTTTGCAAGTGTCCTATAATATTTTATAAGTTTCTATAGGTGTTTTATACATAAGACTATGGGACATAAGAGGTCAATCCATTATGCTGTTTCATTTTATTGTTATAAAAGTCCAAGGAAGTTAGAATAAGTGCATGTCCTGGTTTCCTGGTTCAGTACCAATGCCATTCCCCACCACCCCATCCTATTGACACCTACTTTCAAATTCATAAGTGTCACACTTTGGAAAGATAAATGGCACAGTCATCCTCCATAAGACCGTTTTATTGTAACGTTCTGTTTATAGGCTTTCCTGAGTCTTATTTTCCTCACCGATAAAAATGAGATGCTTGAGTAAATGACATTAAAATGCCCTTTAGCTCTAAAATCTACAATTTCTTACATGATTACTTTGTATCAAAGCTTCTTATCTGCTTTAAAAATCTTTTAGGGGGGCTGGGGATGTGGCTCAAGCGGTAGCGCACTCGCCTGGCATGCGTGCGGCCCGGGTTCGATCCTCAGCACCACATACAAAAATAAAGATGTTGTGTCCGCCGAGAACTAAAAAATAAATATTAAAAAAAAAAAATCTTTTAGGGGAGGCAGAAGATGGCGGCGAAGGGAGTGCATCACCCCAATGCGCCGCGTCACTGTGTGGGAGAAAGATGAGGTGAAACAGCTGAAGGCTATCTTTTTTTTTTTTTTTTAAAGAGAGAGTGAGAAAGGAGAGAGAGAGAGAGAGAGAGAGAGAGAGAGAATTTTTAATATTTATTTTTTAGTTCTCGGCAGACACAACATCTCTGTTGGTATGTGGTGCTGAGGATCGAACCCGGGCCGCACGCACGCCAGGCGAGCGTGCTACCGCTTGAGCCACATCCCCAGCCCCTGAAGGCTATCTTGTTGGGAATTTCCAGTGAAATTGAGGTGCTCCAGAATCTAGTGGACGGATTTCCATCACGCGAGGTTCGGCTGCGGGGGCTCGGACACGGGCGATTTCTCCGCATGGAGGGTTGCGCCCCGCAGCTGGAGTCTGTGGCGCGCGCTGGGAAGCGGCGAGGTGCCAGAGCGGGGGTGCAGCGATGCGGATTCTGGGGGCTCCTGCCAGTGGTGCAATGGCCATGCTTAGTGCTGAGTTCCGGCTTTGAGACAGAGGAGAGAAGCGGTCCAGTTCGGTTCTCGACACCGGTCGGACCACGGAGGAGGACAGCAGCCGCCATCTTGGAGAGCTGATGTAATCATCCCTGTTTTCTACTGATATCAGCTCATTCAGCTACGGAACAGGTGATTTCAGGCTGGTATTTGCCTGCGTCTCACAGACAGATCGCTCAGGCTCGGGGCTGGAGAACCAGTGGAGAATACTCCTAGGGGCTCGCTCCTGGCAAGGTGTGCGCCAGGCTCTGAGCGGCCGGAATCTGGTTCCCGGGGCTGCTTTGGCCCAGGGCTGGGGAACCTGCAGAGACTGCGTGTTGAAACCAGCTCCAAGTGGAGCGTGCGCTGAGCTCGGGGCAGCTGGGTTCTGACTCCCGGAACAGTTTTGGCCCGGGGCTGGGGAGCCCGCGGGGACTGCGTCTTTGAGCCTGCTCCCAGCGGAGCGTGCACCGAGCTCGGAGAGCTTGGAGCGGCCGGGCTCTGGCTCCCGGAGTTGCTTTGGCCTGGGGCAGGGGAACCCGTGGGGGTCGCTCCTTAGAGCCTGCTCCTAGCAGAGCGTGAGCCGGGATCGGAGAGGCCGGGTTCTGGCTCCCGAAGCTGCTTTGGCCCAGGGTTGGGGAACCTGTGGTGACTGCTTCTCGGTCCGGGTCCTGCTGGGTGCTGTGGGGGCCAGGGGGGCAGAGTGGAGTTGCCGCCTGCGCCCAGAGCAGGCCAAGTGACCCGCCGGCGTGGTATCACGACACCCCAACTGCAGCTGGGGCCGAAGAGAGTAGCCGCCCACGCCTAGAACAGGACCAGCGACCTGATGGCGTGGTAGCCAAGTCACCCCATTTGGAGTAGGGGCTGTGCAGAGCCGCCGTCTGAGCCTGCAAGGTAGGCAGACCTGCATCCCACTGGCAGGACAGGCCCAGTAGCCTGCCAGCGTGGTGGACACGTAGCACCGAGGCAGTCACGTCACACTGGTTGGAGCGGGGGTGGAGCAGAGCCGCCGCCCGTGTCCGGAAAAGACCCAGCGCCCAGCGACCCGTTGGAGAGGCAGTCAGGTACTCCCATTGGGAGTGGGGGCTGAGCAGAACTGCCACCTGAGCCCGCAAGGTAGGCAGACCTGTGACCCACCGGCGGAACAGGCCTAGAGGCCTGCCAGCGTGGTAGACACGTCACACCAATTGGAGTAGGGGCCGAGCAGAGCCGCCGCCCACATCCAGATCAGGACCAACGTCCCGAGGGCGTGGTAGTTACGTCACCACAATTGGAGTGCGGGCAGAGCAGAGCCGCCACCCACGCCCGCAGGGTGGGCAGACCTGGGACCGACCAGAGTGGTAGACAGATCACCCTAATTAGAGGAGGAGCACAGCCACTACCCGCCCTGCAAGGGAGATTTTCCAACTATACAAGAGCAATATAAATAAATAGGGGGAAAATTTCAAAAACACAACAGTTTCACCAAGTAGAAAGAAACACGAGCAGTATGAAAAGACAAGGAAAGAAAGGACCACAAGCAATGCAGGTCAACTCAACTTTAGAACAGGTAATAGCTGCAACAGATGGAATGTCAGAAAAAGAGTTCAGGATATACATGCTTCAGATGATCTGGAGTCTCAAGGAAGACATGAGACAGCAAAATCAGACAATGAAAGATCACTTTGACAAGGAACTACATAAACAAATCCAGGAAGTAAAAGATCAATTACACAGGGAGATAGAGGTAATAAAAAACAAACAAATAGAAATCCTAGAAATGCAGGAAGCAATAAACCAACTTAAAAACTCAATTGAGAATACTACCAGCAGAGTAGATCACTCAGAAGATAGAACATCAGACAATGAAGACAAAGTATTTCAACTTGAAAAGAACTTAGACAGCTCAGCAAGACTGCTAAGAAACCATGAGCAGAACATCCAAGAAATATGGGATAACATTAAAAGACCAAACTTAAGAGTCATTGGGATACAGGAAGGCACAGAGCTCCAAACCAAAGGAATAAACAATCTATTCAATGAAATAATACGAGAAAACTTCTCAGACTTGAAGAATGAGACAGAATCCCAAATCCTAGAAGCCTACAGGACGATGAATATGCAAAATCATAAGAGATCCACACCTAGACACATTATAATGAAGATGCCCAACATACGGAATAAGGAGAGAATTTTAAAAGCTACAAGAGAAAGGAAGCAGATTACATTTAGGGGTAAACCAATCAGGATAACAGCTGATCTCTCAACACAGACTCTGAAAGCTAGAAGATCCTGGAATAACATATTTCAAACACTGAAAGAAAATGGGTTCCAACCAAGAATCGTGTATCCAGCGAAATTAAGCTTCAGGATGGAAGATGAAATTAAAACCTTCCACGATAAACAAAAGTTAAAAGAATTCGCAGCTAGAAAACCATCTCTTCAAAAAATCCTTGGCAAAACATTACAGGAAGAGGAAATGGAAAATAACAATGAAAACCAACAGTGGGAGGTAGGACAGTAAAGGCGGGGAAAGTAATCAAAGAGGAAAACAAATCAGGTTTAATAACATTAATAAACAAATATGGCTGGAAGAACAATCCATATCTCAATAATAACCCTAAATGTTAATGGCTTAAACTCACCAATTAAGAGACACAGGCTAGTTGAATGGATCACAAAACAAGACCCAACAATATGCTGCCTACAGGAGATGCATTTGATAGGAAAAGATATACATAGACTGAAGGTGAAAGGTTGGGAAAAAATCATACCACTCATATGGACTGCGGAAACAAGCAGGAGTGTCCATACTCATATCTTAAAAAATAGATTTCAAGCCAAAGTTAATCAAAAGGGATAAAGAGGGACACTGCATACTGCTCAAGGGAACCATACACCAACAAGACATAACAATCATAAATATATATGTCCCAAACAATGGTGCAGCTATGTTCGTCAAGCAAACTCTTCTCAAGTTCAAGAGTCTAATAGACCACCATGCAATAATCATGGGAGACTTCAACACACCTCTCTCACCACTGGACAGATCTTCCAAACAAAAGTTAAATAAGGAAACTATAGAACTCAATAACACAATTAACAACCTAGACTTAATTGACATATATAGAATATACCACCCAACATCAAGCAGTTACACTTTTTTCTCAGCAGCACATGGATCCTTCTCAAAAATAGATCATATATTATGTCACAGGGCAACTCTTAGACAATATAAAGGAGTAGAGATAATACCATGCATCCTATCTGATCATAATGGAATGAAACTGAAAATCAACGATAAAAGAAGGAAGGAAAAATCATGCATCACTTGGAGAATGAACAATAGGTTACTGAATGATCAACGGGTTTTAGAAGACATCAAGGAGGAAATTAAAAACTTCTTAGAGTTAAATGAAAACACAGACACAACATATCGGAATCTATGGGACACATTGAAAGCAGTTCTAAGAGGAAAATTCATTGCTTGGAGCTCATTCCTTAAAAAAAGAAAAAACCAACAAATAAATGATCTCATACTTCATCTCAAAATCCTAGAAAAAGAAGAGCAAAACAACAGCAAAAGAAGTAGAAGGCAAGAAATAATTAAAATCAGAGCTGAAATTAATGAAATTGAAACAAAAGAAACAATTGAAAAAATTGACAAAACTAAAAGTTGGTTCTTTGAAAAAATAAATAAAATCGACAGACCCTTAGCCATGCTAATGAAGAGAAGAAGAGAGAGAATTCAAATTACTAGCATATGGGATGAAAAAGGCAATATCACAACAGACACTTCAGAAATACAGAAGATAATCAGAAATTATTTTGAATCCTTATACTCCAATAAAATAGAAGATAGTGAAGGCATCGATAAATTTCTTAAGTCATATGATCTGCCCAGATTGAGTCAGGAGGATATAGACAACCTAAACAGACCAATAACAATAGAGGAACTAGAAGAAACCATCAAAAGACTACCAACTAAGAAAAGCCCAGGACCGGATGGGTATACAGCAGAGTTTTACAAAACCTTTAAAGAGGAACTAACACCAATACTTTTCAAGCTATTTCAGGAAATAGAAAAAGAGGGAGAACTTCCAAATACATTCTACGAGGCCAACATCACCCTGATGCCTAAACCAGACAAAGACACTTCAAAGAAAGAAAACTACAGACCAATATCTCTAATGAACCTATATGCAAAAATCCTCAATAAAATTCTGGCGAATCGGATTCAAAAACATATCAAAAAAATTATACACCATGATCAAGTAGGATTCATCCCTGGGATGCAAGGCTGGTTCAATATACGGAAATCAATAAATGTTATTCACCACATCAATAGACTTAAAAATAAGAACCATATGATCATCTCGATAGATGCAGAAAAAGCATTTGACAAAGTACAGCATCCCTTTATGTTCAAAACTCTAGAAAAATTAGGGATAGCAGGATCATACCTCAACATTGTAAAAGCAATCTATGATAAGCCACAGGCCAGCATCATTCTGAATGGAGAAAAATTGAAGGCATTCCCTCTAAGATCTGGTACAAGACAGGGATGCCCTCTCTCACCACTTCTGTTCAACATAGTCCTCGAAACACTGGCCATAGCAATTAGACAGACGAAAGAAATTAAAGGCATAAAAATAGGAAAAGAAGAACTTAAATTATCACTATTTGCAGATGACATGATTCTATACCTAGCAGACCCAAAAGGGTCTACAAAGAAACTATTAGAGCTAATAAATGAATTCAGCAAAGTGGCAGGATATAAAATCAACACGCATAAATCAAATGCATTCCTGTATATCAGCGACAAATCCTCTGAAACGGAAATGAGGACAACTACTCCATTCACAATATCCCCCTCAAAAATAAAATACTTGGGAATCAACCTAACAAAAGAGGTGAAAGACTTATACAATGAAAACTACAGAACCCTCAAGAGAGATATAGAAGAAGACCTTAGAAGATGGAAAAATATACCCTGTTCATGGATAGGCAGAACTAACATCATCAAAATGGCGATATTACCAAAAGTTCTCTATAAGTTCAATGCAATGCCAATCAAAATCCCAACAGCATTTCTTGTAGAAATAGATAAAACAATCATGAAATTCATATGGAAAAATAAAAGACCCAGAATAGCAAAAACAATGCTAAGCAGGAAGTGTGAATCAGGCGGTATAGCGATACCAGACTTCAAACTATACTACAGAGCAATAGTAACAAAAACAGCATGGTACTGGTACCAAAACAGGTGGGTTGACCAATGGTACAGAATAGAGGACACAGTAACCAATCCACAAAACTACAACTATCTTATATTTGATAAAGGGGCTAAAAGCATGCAATGGAGGAAGGATAGCATCTTCAACAAATGGTGCTGGGAAAACTGGAAATCCATTTGCATCAAAATGAAACTGAATCCCTTTCTCTCGCCATGCACAAAAGTTAACTCAAAATGGATCAAGGAGCTTGATATTAAATCAGAGACACGGCGTCTGATAGAAGAAAAAGTTGGCTATGATCTACATACTGTGGGGTCGGGCTCCAAATTCCTCAATAGGACACCCATAGCACAAGAGTTAACAACTAGAATCAACAAATGGGACTTACTCAAACTAAAAAGTTTTTTCTCAGCAAAGGAAACAATAAGAGAGGTAAACAGGGAGACTACATCCTGGGAACAAATCTTTACTCCACACACTTCAGGTAGAGCCCTAATATCCAGAGTATACAAAGAACTCAAAAAATTAGACAATAAGATAACAAATAACCCAATCAACAAATGGGCCAAGGACCTGAACGGACACTTCTCAGAGGAGGACATACAATCAATTAATAAGTACATGAAAAAATGCTCACCATCGCTAGCAGTCAGAGAAATGCAAATCAAAACCACCCTAAGATACCATCTCACTCCAGTAAGATTGGCAGCCATTATGAAGTCCAACAACAACAAGTGCTGGAGAGGATGCGGGGAAAAGGGTACACTTGTTCATTGTTGGTGGGACTGCAAATTGGTGCAGCCAATTTGGAAAGCAGTATGGAGATTTCTTGGAAAGCTGGGAATGGAACCACCATTTGACCCAGCTATTCCCCTTCTCGATCTATTCCCTAAAGACCTAATAAGAGCATGCTACAGGGACACTGCTACATCGATGTTCATAGCAGCACAATTCACGATAGCAAGATTGTGGAACCAACCTAGATGCCCTTCAATAGACGAATGGATAAAAAAATGTGGCATTTATACACAATGGAGTATTACTCTGCATTAAAAAATGACAAAATCATAGAATTTGGAGGGAAATGGATGGCATTAGAGCAGATTATTCTAAGTGAAGCTAGCCAATCCTTAAAAAACAAATGCCAAATGACTGCTTTGATATAAGGGGAGTTACCAAGGATAGGGTAGGGACGAAGAGCTTGAGAAGAAGATTAACATTAAACAGGGACGAGAGGTGGGAGGGAAAGGGAGTGAGAAGGGAAATCGCATGGAAATAGAAGGTGATCCTCAGGGTTTTACAAAATTACATATAAGAGGAAATGAGGGGTAAGAGAAGAATAATACAAGTGGAAGAAATGATTTACAGTAGAGGGGGTAGAGAGAGAAATGGGGAGGGGAGGGGAAGGGAGGGGGGATAGTAGAGAATAGGATAGACAGCAGAATACATCAGACACTAGAATGGCAATATGTAAATCAATGGAAGTGTAACTGATGTGATACAGCAATCTGTATACGGGGTAAAAATGGGAGTTCATAACCCACTTGAATCAAACTGTGAAATATGATATATTAAGAACTATGTAATGTTTTGAACGACCAACAATAAAAAAAAAAAGAAAATAAGTAAACTCTAAGATAAACCATTTTGAAGAGAATACTTACATAGGGACTGGGGTATGGCTCTGTCTTTTGCTTGCCTAACATGCAAGAAGCCCTTGGTTCCATCTCCAGCACCCAAAAAATAAAAATAAAGAAATACAAACAATTTAAAAAAATCTTTTAGGACAAGGATTCTACTTCAGCATCTGTCAACATTGGAAATGGGAAAGGGAACCCACCACTTCGGTACAAGACATAATCATTCTAGGGCCAAAAAGTATAGTGAAACAATGCCTAGTGAAGTTATGTGCATTTATGGTATAAATGTGTTTGTTCAATCACCAACAGTTTTATGAAAGACACACAGAACAGGGACAGTATACCAAGGAACGTGGATGATAGGAACCTAAACTAATTTGTTGATATCTGTTTAGCAATAACATGGTAAGTTCTGATAATGTCAGTTTTGCAATTGCAATGAAGAATTATAAATGGTCTCGGTGTATATCGTTCCCTTATATTTGCAAACACTATATGTAGAATAGTCTTTATGTCATTCACAGCCTACCTCCTGGAAAGCATGTTGTGGTAGACAAACCACAGGCTTTGGGGTAAAATATCTCAGTTTTAATACTGGCTTTGCCATTTATTAAAATGTGTGCTACTTAATCTTTCTTTGAGACTCAGGAATAACAATCTGAATTTAGAGAAGAGTTCTGAAAATTTAATGAGCTAGTACTGGTACATTGCAGGCCCTGAGCAAGTATTAATTCTTTCCTTATTTCTAGTCTGCTCCCAAAGAAGTGCCTGTAAGAAATGCATCAACTATATGTGGCAGCAGAAATCTTGTCGGTATAAACCTAAATCTCTTGTGTTTTGATGACTGCACCAGTGCCAGTAGAAGGGATTTTACTAGATGATGAAGTTATGATTAGCAGCCAGTGGCGGCTGGATTTTCAGTTCTGCCATATATTGAAGTTCTCAGGGGACGATGCTGCATCTCCTGTAAGGCTGTCTGTAAGTCTGTTGATCCTTCAAGGCTGAATGTAATGCTCTCTTTCTAAAGGATGCTTAATAAAGACAATCTGTCACCAGTTTTTCAAGCCCAAAATGTGCCCCCGTAATGGAATTTACATGCCTTTCAAGCTAAGGGAAACCTTGGATCACATCTCACCTGTGGTATTGGGTTCTGTTCTGGATTCCACACTTTAAAAGTGTCATATGTGTAGTCTAGGATTAATAGATCTGAAATGATTAGGGAGTAAAATGTTGAGCAGCTGTAGCCAGGAAGAATGCTTTAAAGTATTTGGGATAAATGTCTCTCTGATGGAAGCATGCACATTTTTGTTTTTTATTTTAGCTTGGAAATGGCCAGTTATGGCTCAAAATGAGAAAAAAATATTCTTCTCTGGAAACACAATGCAGATAAAACAGAGAGGCATCTGATAGAGAGACAGACATAGGGACCATAAAATGCAGAAGTACCTAGAGAGAATAAACTATTGGCAGAATAAAAGGTAATTGATAGCAGACACTTCCTAGGACATATAAGAAGTATTGTTCTACAATTACTGCAACAACACCTTGCTATTTTTTGAGTGTGGAACAGTTTCATCAGAGACTGAGAGCATTTTTGCATGTATTTTTACAGTCTGTGAACATTGCACACCAATGCAGAATTACTTAACAAAAGCAATTGCATCTTAGAAATCCAAGTAATGATGGCTCCAACATGTGTCTTGGTCTGAGAATGGCCTTAGCTTTCTCAGGATCTTCCTCACCTCCAAAACCTATCCTGAATAAAAATATTAATCTTCTTCTTAGGTGATATGTGAGTAAAATTACCTTTGGATAACTTATATTAACCATGTTTTATGTGCAGTATAGGCAAAAGTTTCATTATCTATGCAAATGTTGTTTCAAGAAAAATCTTCCAGTTCCTCTAACATTACTGTTTTCCCCACTCAATATAGACGTTAAAACCATCATTGCTTCTCCTAGACCATTCTCTTAGCCTCTCATAGCTTTAAATCAATACTTAGTTGGGAAAATGTGAGATATATCAAAATGTCTATTATTTATTACAAATATTTACTGACTAGTTAGTGAATAGGTGCCAGACACTGAGCTTGGTACTGATTATCACTGTTCTATGGCTTAAAAATGGTAATTATCAAATTTATAGAAAATTATATGAGGTTTTACTCTAATGCAAAAAAAAATTAGTTTATTTAATCTCTATTTTATTTTATTTATTTTCGAAAGCCCCATTTAAATTGAAAAGGTATTAGAGATAACCATATACCCCTAGTCATTTCAGTACACATTTTTATGCCCAAGTGAGGAGATTTCATAAATAATAGCTCTTCTAAAATATTGTTCTTTATGCAACTCAAACACAGAGTCAACAACCAGGTGGTGAAGGTATTCAAAACAGTATTCTGTGACGAATGATAGAAAGAACCAGGGATATTTAGCCCAGAGAAGCAAATGCTTCTTGATGACTTTGGGAGGTAGTGAGTGAGTCTGAGGACAGAGTAGGAATACAACAACAGGGATGTGTAGGACAGTGCCAGATATCAGATTTAGCCTGGAGTTATAAATCCATCAGTTTGGACGGGCCATGATTCTGTGGGGTAAGAGGAAGATAAGGAACAAAGAAAATAGCAAGATGTACAAGTATAAAGTTTAAAGAAGAAAATCCATGGAGCTGTAGAAGGACCTTCTAGAGAAGACCCAAACCACAGAGTTGAAAAGGCTAATATCCTGACTGTACAATATCAACAGCATTGGGATTACAAAGCCCAGGCCCTGGTGTCATGAGTAAAGCAAAGGTAATCGAATACTGAGAGATATATACAGTGGTCCAAATAACATAAAGTCTGAGCACATTAATATTTCTGTCAATTTAACCAAGAATGTTATGGCATATGTGTCGCTAGGAATGACAGAAGCTATTACTGAAATGAGATTAGAATCTTTTTGAAATATCAACAGAAGCATTAGAGTTGATAACATTTCCATCTAAAATAGATGACATAGATGCTGTACAATCAACATAGTAGGGAAAATGGCATATAGAATTGCAACGAGATGATTTTACTCTATATCAATTTTTCCCCGTAGAGTTTTTTCTTGTTCCTTGCAATGCTAGGGGTCGAACCCAAGGTCTCACACAGGCTAAGAACACAGGCTACCCCTAAGCTACACCCCAGTCCTATCCTTGGAGGTTTTCTTTAGCTATCAAATAAATTAGCTTTCCTCACCCCCAAGTACAATATCAAATTCGCCAGTCTTTTGAAGAGAAGTGGGGATATATCTGGGGTTCCTTATGTCCATTATGACCACCACAATGTGAACCTATGGTTGAACATATAGGTAATGAACTTAGGCCTGGGGCAGGAATTTGATTTCTTCTATTGTTTAATCAACAGTGTTGAATATTTTTCCATATTTCTAATTGATTTATTATAATTATGCACACTAATGGAATTCATTGTAATATATTTGTACATGTACATGATATAATAATATAATTCAATCAGTGTCATTCCCAAATATTTCCTCTTTCCCTCTCCTGCTCCCTTCCCCAGATGCCCTTCTTCTACTCTACTGGACTTCCTTTAACTTTCATGAAACCCCCTTTTCCCCCACCTATCTTCTTCTTTGTCCTCTCTAGCTTGCACATATGAAAGAAAACATAGGACCCTTGACTCCCTGAGTTTGGCCTCTTTCACTTAACAAAATGGTCTCAAGTTCCAACCACTTTTTGCAAAAAAACATAATTCCATTCTTCTTTATGGCTGAATAAAAACTTCTTGGTGACTGTATGCCACATTTTCTTTATTCAGTCATCTGTTGACAGATACATGGCTGGTTCCATAGTTTGACTTTGTGAATTGTGCTGCTCTAAACATGGGTGTGCATGTATTGCATGACTTTCATTCTTTAGGATAAATACCAAGGACTATATAAATGGGTCATATGGTGGCTCCACTCCTAGTCTTTTGAAAAAATTCTGTACTAATTTCCATAGTGTTATACTAATTTATAGTCCTACCAACAGGAAAATGTGCCTTTTCCCATACATCTTATCCACCATTGATTATTGGTGTTCTTGATTGCTGCCATTCCAACTGGAATGGGATGAAATCTCCGTGTAATTTTGATTTGTGTTTCTCTAGTTGCTAATGATGTTGAACCTTTGTTCACATATCTGTTGGACATTGATATTTCTTCTTTTGAGAAGTGTCTGTTTAGTTTATTTCCCCACTTATTAATTAGGTTTTTTGGTGTTAAATTTTTGGAGTTCTTTATATATTCTGAATATTAATCCTCTCTCAGAAGAATAGCTAGCAAAGATTCTATGAAACCTATAGAAGACAGAAGAAAATGTGGCATATATACACCAAAGATTCCACTCTGTATGTTATCTCTTCACATTTTTCATTGTTTCCTTTGCTGTGCAAAACTTGTTAGTTTGATGTCATTTTGGCATTATTTCCTGAGGTTTTGTGGTCCCACTGAGAAAGTTGTTGCCTGTGCCTATATTTTGGAGTGTTGGCCCTATTTCTAGGAGTTGCATAGTTTCTGATCTAGTTCTTACATCTTGGATCCATTTGAGTTGACTTTTGTGTAGGGTCTAGTCTTTTTCTTCTATATAAGGATAGCCAGTTTTCCCAGCACCATTGTTTGAAAAAGCTATCTTTTTAACCACCATATGTTTGTGGCACCTTTGTCGAGAATTCATTATCTTTGGACTCAATTGCTGGTGAATGATGAAGGTGTCATATTACCTTGTTTCTTCATATTTCTTGTATTTTTGTATTGGACTTTGTGCATCTGCTTAGATGGATTTCTCTTCTACCCTTATGTGTATCCTATTTGGGGTACCACTGTCTCTTGGCAAAGTGTTCTGGAACCAGGTTGTAAGTTTTTCAGTATGTTTCCAAGTGGGTTTTGTAGTATAGTTTCCCTAATAGTTCTTTGATGATGAACGATTAGTGTATTTTGATACAATATATATTGTATTGCATTTGAAGCTAGGTATCCCACTTTCTCTATCGGTCTCATAGAATGGTGTTGTAGATTAGACTATTGTATTTTATACACAATTCTTATAGATTGGGCAATTGTGTTGTATACTGTAAAGTGCACTCTCTCAGAGGGGATTTGGATATAGCTCAGCAGTGGAGTCCCTGCCCTATGAATTCATAGGGTCCTAGAAGATTCTCAGCACCTTGCAGAAACTGAGGATATTAACAACAGCAACAACAGCAGTAAATAATATAGAACACATTAAAATAAATGTCTGGGGGCTGGGGATGTGGCTCAAGCGGTAGCGCGCTCGCCTGGCATGCGTGCGGCCCGGGTTCGATCCTCAGCACCACATACCAACAAAGATGTTGTGTCCGCCGAGAACTAAAAAATAAATATTAAAAATTCTCTCTCTCTCTCTCTCTCTCTCTCCTCTCTCACTCTCTCTAAAATAAATAAATAAATAAATAAATAAATAAATAAAATAAATGTCTGCTTACTATGACTTTTGCAATACTAATTACCACAAAAAAAAGGAATGGTAGGATCAACAATTGACAACAGCAAATATATATAGCCATGCAGTTCTGGCAATAAAGTAAACATCAGTTGTCAACTACCCTATCCACAGTACTAATAACTGCAACAATATGAATGAAAGAGAAAGGGATTATATAAGCTAAATGATTCTAAAAGATAGTAAATATATAGTTCACTAAGATAAAAGAAAATGTGATGGAAAGGTAAAAGAAAGTTTAGAATGTTCAAAATGTGAACGGACAGAGCAGAAGAGATGTAGCAAGTGTTAGTCATAAGGAAAAGGAGAAAAATAAATGGAAACCAAATAAATAATGAGAGAAGACACGAGCAATTGATTATTAGAGGGCTAAAAGATGAAAGAAAGAAAAGGAAAAAATTATTAATGGAAAATGAAAGAATTGTCTCCCCTGAGGTGGTCAAAACCATTCATGAGAATGGAATGGATGTTCAGCACTTATGCCATACAGTCCTTCTTTCCATCTCTTCTTGGCTATGTGCCCTTAGGGAGAGCATGGACCAGGGGTTGTTGAACTATCATCTTTCTGTGTTGCTCATCTAGTAGCCAGCTGGAGTGGCCTGGAAGCTCTCAGCTTCCCTTCTCAGCAGTATAAGGTAGAGCAGAATGGAAAGGATGAAAGGACGGTCAATTGGGGTTTTGTCTGGAAAGATTGATTTGCTCCCAGGGGCTGTTGCAGAGTGTTAAAAGGGAAGCTCTCATGGCTGGGACTTAGCTCTAATCAGGTCTTTGGGAATTTACTGGGTAGTATCTGCTCTAGAGAGATTACATTGACACACTCCTAGGGCCAGACAGAGGCCAATCTCTGCTGGGAGTCTGGATCACAGGAGCTTCCTGAGAATTCTAGTGTGGAAGGGTCAACCCTCTGGTCTTGCACATTCTGTCACCCATGAATACGGCCTTCCAATACTCATTCTCTGAGTGTGATTGTGTCCTCCTGTTCAGTTCCCCAATCCTCTTCAGCTGATCACATGAGCTGCGAGACTCAAAGGAAAAGTGAGTAGCACTTGCCACCATATCTCTGACTTAAATGCCTAGGTATAATCTTCTCTGTTTCTAACACAGACAGCAAATAAAGAGTTAAATTCCTCACTTTGTAACTCTTATATTGATTAAGGTAGATCAAAAGATAGGACAGAGTTTTAAAACCATGCTTTTTGTTGCAATAACAAACTACTTGAAATAGAAAAAGAACATTTTTTACTTCCTGACTTTAAATGCAGAAGAGTCATGGCCTAAAAGATTCTGTCCTAGTACAACAAGAACAAGTGGGGAATGTAGGCACAGGTGGACACTCTAAGAAAAGAAGCAAAATGAACTGCTAGAATCCAAAGACATTATAACAGGAAGGAAGAATGTCTTTGATAACATCACTGGTAAACTGGCTATGGACAAGGAAAAAATCAGTGAGCTTGAAGATATGCCACAGAAACTTCTGATAGTAAAATAGGAAGAGAAAAAAGAATGAAGAAGATAGAAAAGAATACCCAGGAACTGTGGGACAATTACAAAAGATATAAAAAATGTGTAATCAGAATATAAAGGAGAAGAAAGATGTGAATAGAAGAAGTATTTGAAGTAATACTAGCTGAGAATTTTCCAAAGTTAATTGCAACACCAAATCACAGATCTAGGAAGATAGAGAAAAATCATGATAAACACAAACAACACTACACTTGGCCATATCATAGTTAAACTGTGGGAATAGAACACAGAAAAAGAAAATCTAGGGTAGGGTGGGGAGAAACTCATCCTACCTATAGAAAAATAAGATTAAGATTTACACTGAGTTTCTCTTTACAAACCCTGCAAGCAAGAAGAGAGTGGAATGAAATATTTATGCAGTTAAAAGAAAACTAACAAAGTACAGTTCCATATCCAGGAAAATAACCCTATGTAAGGATAAAAAAATATTTTCTCAGACAGACAAAAAAAAATAGGGGGGGATTTGTTCCCAATAGATCTGCCTTATATGAAATATTAATAGAAATTCTTTAAGGAAAATGATAGTGGTCAGAAACTCAGATCTACATAAAAAAGAGTAGGAATAAATGAAGAGAAATAAAATCTCTTCTTATTCTTATTTAATCTAATGGATAATAATTTTTCATAATAATCATAGTGATGTTGTGTTCAGAGATCATAGGTTAAAGATAAGTGAAAAATAAAAAACAATGTTATTAGATATAGGAGGGAGTATTGGATATACTCTGTTACAAGGTTTTTGCACAACCAATAATGTGATATAATGTCTTTTAAAAGTGGACTTGAATGAGTCATACATGTATATTGCAAACTCTGAGACAGCTACTAAAAAACAAATAAAATTTGGTGTGTGTGTGTGTGTGTGTGTGTATATATATATATATATAGACTATAAGCTGAAGAGTAAGGAGGACTAGAAAGACTATATGACTCTAGAATTCATTAAATGATAAAAGAATTTGATCAGAGAAAGGGAAAGGATAAATTAATAAAGATTCTTTCAAGTCTCTGAAAAGTAGCCCAGGTCCCATTTGTGGTTGGAGATAACAGGGATAATCCCCCCGCCCCTAGAAATACCAAACAAGTAGGAGGAAGAAAAAATAGAATGTCTGATTTCTATTTTGTTCTGTGCAGTCTGAGAGGCTGCAAGCTTCATGGAGAGACTCCTTGTCCAATGTGGCTTTCAAGTGGTGTTATAGCAACAGCTGAAGGAAATCAACAGATGGATCTGAGGGCAGCTATGAATCCTTCAGACCTCAACATGAGGTGAGGAAGGCAGCTGGGTATTCAAAGTCCCCTGAATGCAGACTCAGAGTGGGGATGAGGGGAACACAAGTGTGTGGAATTTTTAACTGGAGGCCACCAAGAGATCACAGTCACAAGTGGCCTCATGGCTCCTGCTGATACTTTTTCCTGCTGAATAATTTCCTCATTTGTCATAACTTCAACATAGGCCCTCATTCTACCTCACACTGCCGTTCTGTGCCTCCGTTCAGAAATCAGCTCTCACTGTTAGTGCTAGGATTTCGACTTTAAATGTTTCCCAAAGGTCATGTGTTGCAGGCTTGGTCACCAGCCTGTGAAGCTGTTGGGAGATGGTGGAACCTTTAGAAGGTAGGTCCTAGTAGGAGGAAGTAGGTCATCTGGGGAGTTCCCTTGAAATCTAGCCTCTTTCTCTTTCTCTTTTTGCTTCATGGCCACCATGAGGTGAACAGCTTTGCTCTGCCACATGCTCACCACCATGATGTTCTCTCTCAACCCAGGCCCCCAAACAATGGAGCCAGCCGACCGTGGATGCAAACCTCTGAAACCCTGACCCAAGTAACATTTTCTTCTTGTAAGTTGATTATCTCAGGTGTTTTGTCATAGTGATGGAAACCTGGCTAACACACCTAGTCTTCCCCACAATTTC
Organism: Spermophilus citellus; assembly: GCF_964194105.1. Taxonomy (NCBI): domain Eukaryota; kingdom Metazoa; phylum Chordata; class Mammalia; order Rodentia; family Sciuridae; genus Spermophilus; species Spermophilus citellus. Next base: position 146,834,012 of record NC_138183.1, on the reverse strand, counting down.
CAAGGCTAGTTGCAAGGTTGAGAGGCTCTTATCAACCTAGCTTATTCCTAAGTAGAGATTTAGTAATTTCACAGGCTACTGGCGATGCTCCAGATAGGCTAACCTCAAGTCAATTATTGACACATGGTCTGATTTGAAGAGACTGGAAGCAGGGCCACCTGTTTGAGAATATATATGTCTGGGTACGTTTCCTTAGTTGTTTGGCAAGGGCTATGTGCAAAGTGGTTTTCCTGAGAAAAGGTTGTGGGTCTGGCAGGAAAAATAGTTAACATTGATTTGTCTCATTATAGTTATAGATTTATCAATAGGTTGATATCAAAGCAAAAATACCCTACAATCAGTAATGTATGGTAAGACAGGATTATAATGATAAAAATATTATAGTAAAGGGCAAAGGTTATAGTGCTAACACTTTTTTCTTTTCCTTGTCATTCCTTAGACATGCTATGTCAATGTGAATAATAGTAAGAGCTAGCATTTACTAAATACCTACTATGTGTCAGACATTTTGCTAGATACAATTAATTAATTTAAGGTATGGCATTTCAGGTGATTACTGCTATCTAATACCAGTAATGAGGAAATGGGGAGTCTGCAAAGTTTAGTAACTCCTGCACATCATTTTTCTGTTCATTGGAAGCAACATTTGCATGCAATATTTTCCTTACAAAATATCCTTGGCTGTACTTGAGAACAAATTCATTTGCACAGAGCAAAGATAAAAGCATAATTTAGAGATAAGAAGAGAGGAAGGAGCTAAAATAAGAAGAGAAAAAGCCTCTCGGATGCTTATTCTAGATGCAGCACTTTTATTAAAACAATTAAAGCTCAATTGGTTTTGCAAGGAGTCCTGGGAAGTTTTAGCCAAAACTTAGACCTCTGTGAGAATTTTATAATCTTGTTCTATAAGTAGAAAACACAAAGATTGCAAACGGTATTCATCTTGTGTGCCAAATCCCATAGATTGTTAGCAACCTACAGTCCTGTGTGGAGACATCTGGGACTTTGTCTGGCCCAAGCAGGAAAGAGTGTTACAAGTTATTGAGGACATAACCTGGGCATAGGAAAGAAAGGGAGGGGTGTGTGTGCAGAAGAGCCCTTCAAGCCAGGTATGGTGGTGCAAGCCTGTAATTCCATCAACTCAGGAGGCTGAGGCAGGAGGATCACAAGTTAGCAAGTTAGCAACTTAGCAAGGCCCTAAAGCAACTTAGTGAGACCTTGTCTCAAAATAAAAAATAAAAATAGCTGGATGTGGCTCAGTGGTTGAGCACCCCTGGGTGGAAAAAAAAAACCACAAAAAAATCTTCAAACTAAAAAATCCCCTGAAGGTTATCAAGAACTGAGTTGTGTATATATGCCACATTTTTTTATCTATTCATCTATTGAAGGGCTTCTAGGTTGGTTCCACAGTTTAGCTATTGTGAATTGTGCTGCTATAAACATTGATGTGGCTGTGTCCCTGTGGCATACTGATTTTAAGTCCTTTGGGTAGAGATCAAGGAGTGGAATAGCTGGGTCAAATGTGATTCCATTCTCAATTTTCCAAGAAATCTCCATACTGCTTTCCATATCGGCTGCACCAATTTGCAGTCCTACCAGCAGTGTATGAGTATGCCTTTTTCCCCACATCCTTGCCAACACTTATTGTTGTTTGTCTTCATAATAGCTGCCATTCTGACTAGAATGAGATGAAATCTTAGAGTGGTTTTGATTTGCATTTCTCTAGTTGCTAGTGATGATGAACATTTTTTCATGTATTTGTTGATTGATTGCAATATATACACAATGGAATACTACTCAGCAATAAAAGAGAATAAAATCATGGCATTTGCAGGCAAATGGATAGAGTTAGAGAAGATAATTCTAAGTGAAGTTAGCCAATCCCAAAAAGCTAAATGCCGAATGTTATCTTTGTTATAAGGAGGCTGATTCATAGTGGGATAGGGAAAGGGAGCATGGGAAGAATAGACGAACCTAGATAGGGCAGAGGGGTGGGAGGGAAGGGGAGGGGGCATGGGATTATTAATGATGGTGGAATGTGATGATCATTATTATCCAAAGTACAGGTATAAAGACACCAATTGGTGTGAATATACTGTGTATACAACCAGAGATATGAAAAACTGTGCTCTAAAGCTGGGAATGGAACCACCATTTGACCCAGCTATTGCACTTCTCGGACTATTCCCTGAGGACCTTAAAAGAGCGCACTATAGGGATACGGCTGCATCAATGATTATAGCGGCACAATTCACAATAGCTAGACTGTGGAACCAACCTAGATGCCCTTCAATAGATGAATGGATAAAGAAAATGTGGCATCTATACACAATGGAATATTATGCAGCACTAAGAAATGACAAAATCATAGAATTTGCAGGGAAATGGATGGCATTAGAGCAGATTATGCTAAGTGAAGCTAGCCAAGCCCTAAAAAACAAATGCCAAATGTCTGCTTTGATATAAAGAGAACAACTAAGAACAGAACAGGAAGGAAGAGCATGTGGAAAAGACTACAGTAAACAAAGACGAATGGGGGGAGAGAAACGGAGAGAGAAGGGAAAGCATATGGAAATGGTAGGAGACCTTCAAGGATACATAAAATTATAAGAGGCTATGAGGGGCAAGGGGGAAGGGAAAAAAAGGGAGAGAATTGAACAACAGCAGGGGAGATAGAGAGGGAAGATGGGAGGGGAGGGGAGGGGAGGGGGGATAGTAGGGGTTAGGAAAGGTAGCAGAATACAACAGACACTAATATGGCATTATGTAAAAATGTGAATATGTAACAGATGTGATTCTGCAATCTATATTTGGGGTGAAAATGGGAGTTCAAAACACAATTTGAGTCTAATGTATGAAAGATGATATATCATGAGCTATGTAATGCTTTAAATAATCAATAAAAAATTAAAAAAAAAAGAATTGTAATGTATTCCACTGTCATATATAAATTAAAAAAATAAAATTAAATTAAAAAAAAGAACTAAGCTGCAGGTCTTGTTTAACATTATAGCCTTGGACAACCTAAGTCTCAGCTTTCTTACGTATATAACAAAGTATCTAAGCACATATTTCATCTGCTGTTACAGGTTTGCCTTTATATAAAGCACATAGTAGAGTGTCTAAAGAATGGTAGTTATTCAATACAGTAATTTTCATTGAATACAGAACAACATTTCATTCAACAATGATCACATACATAATAGTGGTCCTGTGTCTAGTGATGTCATAGATATCTTAGTTTAGGTAAGAATTTTCTATGATTGTACAATATTGTACATTTCTCAGAACATGTCCCATTGTTAAGCTAGCAATGCATGACTATGTTAGCTTCCTTAACCGGTGATCCAGTTTCATCAATGGGGTACATGGTAGACAGGAGGTGATAATTTGAAATGAGAAATCACATTCTGGTGAGGACTCTAGACTGCTTTCATCCCTGAAGACATCTCTCTATGCTTACGTTAAATTTTTATCATTTCATTTGTGTTTTCACACCCTGGGTTTATACATTTTATCATCATCTTCTACTTCTTTCCACAATTTTTCTCTGCTTTTTGGATTCCCTGCAGTAATGAGGCAACAACCTTTATCCAGGGACTCAACACACAAAACCCGAGGCTCTCGCATGCCTCCCAAGCTGCCATTTTGATTAAAAAGTATTCTGGTTATGAAGGAAAAGCTGTTATGATGCTGCACAACTGAAAATGTGTTCTGTTCTCTAAAGAATCTGTATCCAGTGCCCCTGTGGTTGAGTTAGTTGTGAACTTCCAAATCCCCATAGAAGTTTCGGAGAAACTTTGAACACCCACTTTATAGTTGAACTCCATTGTATGCCTAAGTAAATGGAAGTAGTCAAATGTTTCTTTCCCTTTCCTTTATATGTGGGTTCCCCTAGACCTCTTGGCCTCTCCATGCCCTTTGCTGCATGTATGAAAAAACTCCCAAAGCAGATCTGCTAGGATTTTTTCTGGCTGAGGCAACCTGAGGTCAAGGAACCATACAGCTGTCAGCTCTCAGCTCCAATCTGAAGGAAAGAGAGGCCTGAGGCATGGGTATCAGGCAACCACTCTGTCAACCTCCACTCCAACATTTCAGCTGAACAATAACCACAATTGACATAAGAAAGAACAAAGGACTTCCCAAATATCTCTCTCTCTCTCTCTCTCTCTCTCTCTCTCTCTCTCTCTCTCTCTCTCTCCTCTCTCTCTCCCTCTCTCTCAATTTCTCTCTCTTGCCTAGTATGCAATGCTTCCTGTTTCCCTAGTAATGAAAATGTGTTCATCTGTCAAACGGAAAGCTGCCCCACTGTCTTAGGTGCAGAGAACTTCAATCACAGCAGCTGCTGCAACCAGACCGAGAGCCAAGCTCCTCATTTGTTTTGGCTAACACTGAAGAATCAGTTTAGGCATCCCCTAGAACAAAATGGTGCACGGGAACAGAGCCAAGCCATGGAAGAGAAGCAGCAAAGTTGCAACAGATTATTTGTCTGCTAAAACAGAAGGAGAAAGATATCAAAACCTGGATCCATTTGAGTCCAGCCTCCCTAACATATTCTCTATTTGCAACACAGATGATTTCCTCTAATATCGTTCAACAGGTGCTAAACTGTAGCTTTTCTGAAGATTAATCATTTCAACCTTGGCAACAGAGAATTAGGAAATAACAAGGCAGATCCCATTATTTTTAGGCTATTTCTGTTGAGTACAAAGCACAGAGTACCATATATGTAGAAGGTGCTTGTCAATGGTCATCTTAAGGAAAATAATGCACTCTGTTCATAATGCATCTCATGGGCATCTGTATCTCGGCACATACCATACCAATAGAAAATTATGTTTGGTATTAGGTTCTGAGCTCTTTAATTCTTTTACTTCTCATCTTCTGAAACTAGCACATGGTAGGCACTGAATGAATATAAGTTGGATGGTGTGTTTGCTGAAACCAATTGCATAAATGCATGAAGTATCGATCTTCAATTTCATTAGGGTAATATAGTCATTTTTGGCAATTTACCAGCACTGTTTATCTTAAAACCTTCGTTTAGATTTCTCTTTTCACACGTTTGAAACAAAGACCAAGATTACACAGATGTAAATTATTTACATGGGCCATTAAGCCGAATCCATGCTGGGTTCATTTGGCCCAGATAGCTGAGAAAAACTTGAAAAATACTTGGGAATATGATATGGCTTGCCCTTTTTTCCCCCAAATTTGTCAGAAAATGACTAACCTCAATCTTCCATTGGAATATTGTAGGTCTGATGAGAGAAGGGGAACAGTAAAGCCAAACCCTAAGCAGGACCAAAATCAGAATTAAATAGGAATCTTAGAATTTTTATCTCAAGACTGACCAGATTTTATAGGATAGTCCTCATAATGGCCAGCCTGTTCTGTCTGTATCTCAAGAAATATAAAAATTAGATGGTTTTCTAGAACAAAATAAAACAACATCCAGTAATTGTGAACTGTAGGTGTTAATATAGTGGTCTACTTCCTGAATTTCTAAATCTTAGGTTAAGGTAGTGATTTGGAGTGAAAGAATGGATTATCCTCAATGTTTTAGGGTATCCTGGGTCATGGTCCTGGGAAAACGGGAAAAGAAACATGTACCTGAGGTGATAACTAGTCAGATCTTCTACTTTGGACACCCGTTTCCAAAACCACACTTGTTGGTGGGATGAAGGCACCATAGGAGCAGCCTCTTCTGCTGAGTGAAAGGGTCAGTATCCCTGCTCCTGGGCAGCTGGCTGGCCCTTTCCTGACCCTCCGTGGAGGAGGAGAGTCTCCTTTAATCTTTACCTTATCCCATATGTCTTGGGCTCGTTTCCTGGGACACTGTCTGCCTATCACATTAGTTCAACTGTAAAATGGTCAATTTGCTTTGTTTGGCACATTGCATTCTACAAATTGATCTGCTTATATTTGGTTGAAATTATTAAATATAATCAAACATTAGAGTAAGGTTGTTTAATTCTGTGATGATATAGGGTTTTATCAAAATGACTTTCTTTTGACGTGTGTTTCTGTTTTTTTTCTACAGTGTCCTGGCATCTTAGTATAAATGAATGTAGTCATGGGTCCGGCTGATTTCACTCCATATTTTCTGTATCAGATTTTATAATATCGGGATACTAAAACAAAGTTTTGTTATTTCAAGATGGATATTTGGCACTCTGTAGTCATTACCCTATCTGGGGTAACATTCTAAGGATTAACATTATTGGAGCAAAAATAGAAGACTGATAGAGTTATTCAGCATAAATGTGACACTTATGTCAAACAAGCATGGATTGAAATACACTAATTTAATTTACAAAGGCCCATTGCATTTAGCAGACAATTCTGCATAATGCATGCAAACCTGTGCCATTGCCCCATAAGCCAAACTCTGAATTACTACTGAAGATTTCAATCCAAACCAACCAAATGCATTATATATGCGTGTGTATATATGTATAAAAATTGAAGCCTGTAGGACAAAAGGTCTTAAATAACTGAGCAGGTGTCAGTGTTGCTCCAAGATAATGGTGGGAACCTCAAATTAGAATGTTACACACTTAAAACCAATTTGTTCCAGTGATACACTCAAGTATCAAATGCTTATTCAGAGAGAACACATACATCTTGTTTGTGCAAGACTGTGCCTGTTTATTTTTCTTCCCTAAAGTATGTCTTGTATCATGAGGTATTTGCTTAGGGCTGAATTTTATCCTGTGCAGTGAGGGGATAAGACTAGGAAGAATTGACCCTATTCCTTCAAGGATTAGTTCTTGAACTCCTGAAAGGCATATTTAAAGTGGCTATTAAATGGGTGAATATGAGTGATATTTGAGATTGAAAACTTAAGATGGGAATCAGTTTTGACTTTGAAACCAAACTTAAAGAGTATGAACACTAGGTCCCTTTTCTGATCACCAGGCAATACTGCATGTGAATTTTGCCTGAAATGATTGGCCACTTGGAATAAAACTTAAGATGTTGAAAACATCTATTAACCTGTAAGACCATGTTAAGAGTGAACCTTGCTAAGTAGATCTTTGGAGGCATATCCCTGTAAAAGGACTAAATTATTAAACATCTCTAATGACCTGGCTCCTCTCCCACTTGAGGACCTCATGACCCTTGGGGTATGGTGTATTATAGTGACCACTAGGTTTTTCATTATTGGAAAATTTTGGATGAAACTTGTCACTGTCTACATCTGAATCTCAAGCAAATTCTCTTGAGGATGTCAACAACATGGAGGCTTAATGTACTAACATAATGGCTCTCTTTTTTTTTTCTGTCTCAGGATCCATTTACATTCTTAAATTTATTGAGGACCCCAAAGAACTTTTGTTTTTGTGGATTGGGTCTATTGATGTATTCCACATTAGAAATTAAAGATGAATATTTTAAAAATCATTGATTTAAAAACAATAGCAATAAACCCATCATAGGTTAGCATAAAACATATTTTTATGAAAAATATAGTTTGCAAAAAATTAGAGAAAAGAGCATGTTTTGCATTTTTACACATCTGTTTTACTGGTTGATAGAAGACAGTAAGACCACACTTAATCTGTAGAGTGATCAGATCTCATGTAGCCTCTGGTAAGCGCTGTGGTACACCTGAGACAAGGGGAGCAAAACCCACAGGACATTTTAGTACCATTTTGAAAATGGTTTTCACCTCATTGATTGCCTGAAGAAGGGACCACCAGGGGTCCCCACACCACACTTTGAGAACGGCTGTCCTTCAAAGTAAAACCGAGGACAAGAACAGTAATTATACCACAAAGTAATGATAACTGTTGGAGATGGTGGATGAGCAAAATATTCTGATTTTAGCACTATGCAAGTATCAAAGCATCACACTATATCACAGAAACATCTATAATTACATGTGTTAATTTAAAATAAAAATAATCACAACTAATATGCCTTGAGTGTTCATTCTATTCATGTATTTATTGTAAGTGTTTTTTATTATTATCTCATTTAATTCCTGTTGTAACCCCAAAAGATAGACCTTATGTAATACTGAAGCAGAAAGAAGGCAAGTGATTTTCCCCAAGTCATTTAAATCACAAATGGCAGAGGCAGGATAGGAGCACAGGGGCAGCATGGCTATAGGATTAATGACAGTGGACACTAGCAGAGGGAGCAGTGCGGATGGTGGAGATGATCATGGGAGTAGCATTTCCCACCATGAACCATGGACTTTGTAAAATGCTGGGGAATTTATATGCATGATTTCACATTGTCCTCCCAGCAGGTCTATGATACACTTTTGTTCTCTTCTTTTTACAGGCAAGGAGACTGACTTGCCTAAGATCATACTAGACATTTGGGAAAATTATATATACTCTCGTAGGACTGTAATTAAATATGAATACATTCCCAGATTAGGAGATGTGGTCTGATACATCATTTACTAGTACAATGGCAGACAATAAAGCTATTTCTGCAGCAAGGAATTTTCCAGAGTTACTTGGTTTTACTATTTTGGATTTAAACGTTGGGAGTATAAGTGACTTGAAGTGGGGGATCATTATAAACATCAAAATTGTATTCTGTGCCTTCCTTGGGGGATGCCCTGGAGGCTCTGTGAGTGAGGAGGCCTATATCCTTTGAAATAATCCAAGACCGCTCTGTATGTTGTGTGCCTTTTCCTTTTAGAGTTTGTGGATCTTTCCTTTCATTGTTTTCTATCTCCTCCTTGTAAAACCAACAGTATTTTTTACACAGAAAAAAAACCCAAAAAACCTTTTTCCTACTTTCAGCCAATTCTCACTTTGTGTTCTTAAAACTTATTGCTCCTCTTCTGTTCTCTTGGGGAACCAGGACAACCTGGATCATGTGTAAAATAAGGGAAAAATCCATCTGAATCCATGAACTCTATATGGACTCCAAACATCTATGTAGTCTGTTCCAGATCTTTCCCTTACTTACTTCCATTGGATTGGCCTTGCCCACATAAGTGAGGTTGCCGAATAAGCTCTGCTTCTATAAGGGAGATGTTACCAAGGGAATCACAGCTTTGGTTAGTTTGGAAGTTGAATGTCATTTACTAGGAGAGGACTTGCTTATGGGCTTTCTTTCCCTATATTTTCACATTTCAGAGCTCTGCTCTTAACTACACTTTTTAAAATCCTTCAGAGGAAACCAAATATCCCTTGTTCCAATTCCAATAAGGTTGCTTTGAATGTTTTGAACTTGTAGTCATGGCTGAGATGACCTAATTTAAAACACATTTGGAAGCAAGACTGAACCTAACCTATATAAGGTGGCTTTAATAACTTTCTTGAATGAACTCACTTTTTTTGTGGTACTTTTTGTCTAAATTCGTATTCCACGTTGTTTATATTTTTCTGTATTTGATAGATCTTCAGGAAGAAAAATAGGAATGCTACTAGGGAAAAAAAACAAAAAGAAAGGAGGAAGAAAATTATATTAGAAAGAAGTAGGAAATCAAAGAAAACAGGAAGAGGCAAAATTTGGAAGGAAAATAGACATACATTGCTTTACCAGATTAAGATCCATCCTTAGAAACAACTATAGGTGCAAAGAGCCCGTGGAAGGAGTTGACAAGAAAATCCCAAACACATTTGTAATAACTCAGATTCTAGGATCTGGGGCCCATCTGCTATCTTTGCTCCTATTCCTTCTAGTCTTGAATATATGCTTCATGTAAAAAATACACACACACACACACACACACACGCTTCATATAAAATGGCATAGACTCTATAGAAAATTCAATTATCATGTGACCCAACAATTTCACTTTTGGATATATACCCAAAGGAATTGAACACAGGGATTTGAACAGACATTTATATACCAATGTTTCTAGCAGCATCATTCAGAATCATCAAAACGAAGTGTCCACCAACAGATGAACGGATAAACAAAATGTGACCCATACACTGGAGTATTATTCAGCCTTAAAAAAGAAGGGAATTTTGATGCATGCTACAATATGGATGAACATTGAAGACATTTTGATAAGCAAAATAAGGCAGTCACAAAAGAACAAGTGCTATGTGATCCCACTTACATGAAGTACACAGAAGAGTCAATTCATAGAGACAGAAAGTAGAGGGTGGTTACCAGGGACTGGAAGGAGTGGGAAAAGTGGTAGCTAACCTTTATCAGAGTTTCAATTTTTCAAGGTGATGCAGTTCTGGAGGCAGATGGTGGTGGCAGCTGCCTAGCAATGTGGATGTGCCTAATGCTATCAAATGATACACTTATTGATGGTTGAAATGTTGTGCATATTTTACCATAATTAAAAAAATGAAACTACTAGAACTAATAAATGAATTCAGTAAAGTGGCAGGATATAAAATCAACACACATAAATCAAAGGCATTTCTGTATATCAGCGACAAAAGTTCTGAAACGGAAATGAGGAAAAACACTCCATTCACGATATCCTCAAAAAAAAATAAAATACTTGGGAATTAACCTAACAAAAGAGGTGAAAGATTTATACAATGAAAACTACAGAACACTAAAGAGAGAAGTAGAAGAAGATCTTAGAAGATGGAAAAATATACCTTGTTCATGGATAGGCAGAACTAACATCATCAAAACGGCGATATTACCAAAAGTTCTCTATAGGTTTAATGCAATGCCAATCAAAATCCCAATGGCATTTCTTGTAGAAATAGATAAAGCAATCGTGAAATTAATATGGAAAAATAAAAGACCCAGAATATCAAAAACAATTCTAAGCAGGAAGTGTGAATCAGGCGGTATAGCGATACCAGATTTCAAACTATATTACAGAGCAATAGTAATAAAAACAGCATGGTACTGGTACCAGAACAGGCGGGTGGACAAATGGTACAGAATAGAGGACACAGAGACTAATCCACAAAGCTACAACTATCTTATATTTGATAAAGGAGCTAAAAACATGCAATGGAGAAAGGATAGCATCTTCAACAAATGGTGTTGGGAAAACTGGAAATCCATATGCAACAAAATGAAACTGAATCCCCTCCTCTCGCCATGCACAAAAGTCAACTCAAAGTGGATCAAGGAGCTAGATATCAAATCAGAGACTCTCAGTCTGATAGAAGGAAAAGTTGGCTCCGATCTACATATTGTGGGGTCGGGCTCAAAATTCCTTAATAGGACACCCATAGCACAAGAGTTAATAACAAGAATCAACAAATGGGACTTTCTTAAGCTGAAAAGCTTTTTCTCAGCAAGAGAAACAATAAGAGAGGTAAATAGGGAGCCTACATCCTGGGAACAAATCTTTACTCCTCACACTTCAGATAGAGCCCTAATATCCAGAGTATACAAAGAACTCAAAAAATTAGACAATAAGATAACAAATAACCCAATCAACAAATGGGCCAAGGACCTGAACAGACACTTCTCAGAGGAGGATATACAATCAATCAACAAGTACATGAAAAAATGCTCACCATCTCTAGCAGTCAGAGAAATGCAAATCAAAACCACCCTAAGATACCATTTCACTCCAGTAAGATTGGCAGCCATTATGAAGTCAAACAACAACAAATGCTGGAGAGGTTGTGGAGAAAAGGGTACACTTGTACATTGCTGGTGGGACTGCAAATTGGTGCGGCCAATTTGGAAAGCAGTTTGGAGATTCCTGGGAAAGATGGGAATGGAACCACCATTTGACCCTGCTATTGCCCTTCTTGGACTATTCCCTGAAGACCTTAAAAGAGCATGCTACAGGGATACTGCCACATCGATGTTCATAGCAGCACAATTCACAATTGCTAGACTGTGGAACCAACCCAGATGCCCCTCAGTAGATGAATGGATAAAAAAAATGTGGCATCTATACACAATGGAGTACTATGCAGCAATAAAAAATGACAAAATCATAGAATTTGCAGGGAAATGTACGGCACTAGAGCAGATTATGCTTAGTGAAGCTAGCCAATCCCTAAAAAACAAATGCCAAATGTCTTCTTTGATATAATGAGAGCAAATATGAACAGAGTAGGGAGGAAGAGTAGGAAGAAAAGAGTAACATTAATCAGTGACATGAGATGGGAGGGAAAGGGAGAGATGAGGAAAATTGCATGGAAATGAAGGGAGACCCTCATTGCTATACAAAATTACATATAAGAGGTAGGGAGGGGAATGGGAAAATAAACAAGGAGAGAAATGAATTACAGTAGATGGGGTAGAGAGAGAAGAAGGGAGGGTAGGGGAGGGGGGATAGTAGGGGATAGGAAAGGTAGCAGAATACAACAATTACTAATAGGGCATTATGTAAAATTGTGGATGTGTAACTGACATGATTCTGCAATCTGCATTTGGGGTAAAATTAGGGGTTCATAACCCACTTCAATCTAATGTATGAAGTATGATATGTCAAGAGCTTTGTAATGTTGTGAACAACCAATAAAAAAAAAGAGAAAAAAAAATGAAAAAGGAGAGTCATACCTTCTGTTGTCACTGCAGTGTTTATTTGTTGTCTTTTAGGCTGAGTGATGGACACAATGAAGAACATGGTATATTGTCTTGCTTCAGTTTAATTATGTTAGTTGAGGCAGAAAAGCAGGTATTGACTTGCCTTTGACATCCTAAAGGTCTGCTGACAAAACTCAGTACAGAACCCAAGTTAACAGGCTCCCATCCCTGTGCAAAAACCCCAGAGGATCTCCCATTTCCCAGGGAAATTTCTCAGGTAAGCCTAATAGAGCAGGTAGAGTGGACACCTGGAAGAAGTTTGAGCAGCCTGCTTTATTGCTGCTGGACTAGCACAAAGAGAACACTCCTGTGATGTGACTTGTCACAGTGTCTCTCCTAGAAGCTAGTAAGCTTCCACACTTTCCTTGCTTATTAGAAGTTCTAATTTTGCTGGATGTGGTGGTATACGCCTGTAGTGCCAGCTACCTGGGAGGCTGAGGCAGAAGGATCACAAGTTAGAGGCCAGCCTGGGCAACTCAGTGAGACCTTTTCTCAAAAAATAAACTGGATTAAGGATATAGCTTAGTGGTGGAGTTCCCCTGGGTTCAATCTCCATTATGAAAAATGAGTTATAATTTTGTAGATAAGAAAAGGGATGAAGTCATCGGGCTGTAATTCAGGACTGAGAAAGAAGCCTCTCCTCTCCTCACCTGGCAAGCCTCCTCCACCTTCTTTCTCCACCCAAGAAATAAAACTGTCAGAGATTTCTTTCCTCCCCACACCCACCATCCTCTCACGAAGGGCAGGTGTGAGCCACCCAGAGAAAATCTGAACAGAGCGGGTGTCGGGAGGAGAAGAGTTTCCTGAGAAATAAGAGCCCTTAATCTCTTCCATTTGCAAAATAAGAATGTTGGTTATGCCAGGAGGTTGACAATTTTTTTCTGTCGTGGGCTAGATTTCAAGTGCTGCTGTTCCTCTCAGCCTTGTTTGGTTTTGCTCATGTAAGGGAGAAATGGCATAGACAATTCGTGAAGAAAATGGAGACGTTTGTGTTCCTGTAAAACTATCTGTTGGCACTGAAACTTGAAGTTCATATAATTTTCATGTGTCTCAAAATACCATTTAAAAATTTTCTCAAACATTTGCAAATTTAAATATCATTCTTAACTTGCAGGCCATATGAAAACAGGTGATGGGTGAGATTGGGCCTTTGATCTGTTTGCTAATCCTTGGTTTAAGAATTTATAATCTACCTGGTTAAACAACAACAACAATGCAAGTCACTTGTTCTTGAGACAAAAAAATAATATTTGTAAATAAATTATTCAACAAAATTTAGCGTAGCATAGTGGGTTTAAACACTCAGCTTTGCCACTCACAAGATGTGTGACCTTGAGCAAGGTACTTGAACTCTCTGAACCGGAGTCTCCTCATCTGCTAACAAGCTGACTAAACCAGGACCTGCCTAAAAGGGTTGTTATGTGGATTAAGTGAGTTAATACATGTTGAGTAATTAAACTATTGCCTGGTACCTTATAATGTTAGCTGTCGTGTGCTCCATGCCAGGTCCATCATTTCATTATCACTCCATTATCACATTTAATCCTGCCAAATGGATATTATCACTGTTTGATAAATAAAGAAAATAAATTTCTGGTAGTTTAGGCAACTTGTGTGTCAAGTCTCAGAAAATATGACTGTGAAGTACTTTGAGCTGAAGACGATTAAGAGGGGCTCAGAAGTAAGAGGTTCATTCTGGCCCCTTCCTTATTTCGATATGGACATTGGAATTCTCCGACCTACCCTTCCTGCAAGGAAGTCATAAAATCCTCGTGTGACAGGTGCCCTGCTCTCCTGTCCAAGATGTTTCTGGACCTTTGATGTTGCTGATCACATATTCACTGACAAATCTCGGGTCTCCCTTGTTCCGTGATTCTCCCTCCGTTGGTTCTCCTCATCTCTCGGCAAGCGTTCCACTTCCTCTTCCTGCCTCTAAAATGTGGTATTTTCCATGGCTGGGGTCAAGGGTGTCAACTTTTTTGTCTGCTACAACATTCCTCTCAGATCCCGCTCACACCTGTAGCTGCAGTTCTGACCTCTACCCTTTCCTGGTTAGTCCCACCGAGGTTCCTCTAGTTACAACCTGTCTTCCCAGCTCCCCTTCTGTATGTGTGGAACTACTGAACATTTCCACAGGGCAGCATGACAAATGGATTGCGACATCAAGCTGATCTGTCTGCACATTCTGGCACTGTCAGTCATCCCTGTAGGACACCAGGAGAATGATGAAATCCCCCTGACAGTTGGATTAGACATCACTAAGATGGAGAGCCTAAGAGCCACCAATGAGGGCTGCTGGAGAGGAAACGAAGGATGGGCATAAAGCAAAGAAGAGGCTCAGACACTCATTCTCTCACTGAGCCAGTCAACCAACATCTGCGGAGCACCTCCTATGTCCACGGAGGACAGGTTAAGTGGGAGATACTCTTACATCCTACATCTCTTCACCTCATATCTCTTGTCAAATGTGCTCTTCTCCAGTTTTGCCTTCTGCTCCAATCTTCCAGTCATCCAAGTTCAAGCCTCTAGTTCTCAGCAATGCTGCCTTCTGTTATCCCTTATTCTAAATATCCACTCTAGCTTGAGCTTTCATTTTCCCACTGATGCTATAGTAGGACCATGCCAAGAGCACCTCAAACCTGGATTCTTCTTCCATGCCAATCCTCAAGTTTTGACTTCATTTCAATTGTACATTAGCACCTTGGAAGTTACCTGAACTGGGAAGGAAAAGAGCCAAAGAGGTGCTTTCAGGAATTTTAATTTGCTCTCCATGAGTTGAAAGGGGAGGAGGCCCTTGGCAAGGAAGAAATGAAGAATTTTAAACCTTTATGTATACATGGATAAAGACCTGAGGTGAGGTGATGATGTTAGGCATGGAAAGCAGAAAGACGAGGCTACAAGAAGCATTTGCAGGAGTCTGTGAAGGAGTATGGGAGTTGACGACTCCACAACCCCGTCTCCACAACCCCGTCTCCGTGATGAGACAGATGAGGTTTTTTTTACAACTTCTGCACCCATTACTGTCTGTGTTGCTCAGAGTGCCTCTTCACTTACTGGTGGTGTAGGAAATTTCCTTTTCATCTATTGCCATCTTGCTCTCCAGTTGGTTTATGTGCTCCGGAAAGCATAGTCTGTCCCACCATCCTTTCTTTTTATTTCCAATTTTGCTTATGCTCCGTCTCTGCAGTGCTGGGAAGTGTTGCTGACTGGTCCATCTTGTGAGTGTGGGGATGGTGCTGCAGGAGTGGGAGGTGGCAAGCTCTCTGTCTCGATGGAAAAGGCTGCTCCTTTTCTGTCTTCCCATCTTCATGTCTGCTAATGTAGGTGGAGTGAGCCCAACGGGAAGAAACCTAGAAGGTTAGAAAATGTGTATGCGTGCAGAGGATTCAAATTTGAGGCTATGTGTTATTAGGATGAGTCCTAAGATAGTTATGGCAAGAGATTTGTGTTCTGGGAAGAATGGCATAGTCATTTGGGTACTAGTCATGGGAGTGATATTGTTAGACATAAAACAATCCAGTGCAAAGTCTACTGATTGTTAGATGCTTAATTAAATTAATTAGGAAGGGATTGTTTTTGTTGATATAAATTAAAGTTGAAAAGCAAGGTTGTCCTAGGAGATCAAAGGAAATAATTTGAGTACTACAGACCCTGTTAATTGGAAAACAAACAGGCAGCACGTGAAAAAGAGGCCATTCCTTGCCGCACTCACTACAAAACAAGGTCAACTTCTGCTGAATATAGATTGTGCAGTAAGGTCAGGTAAAGGATTTTTGTTTTGTTTTGTTTTTTACTTCTTCAAGTAAAGCTTTAAACTCTAAAGTATAGGTATAAAGTCCTGGACAATGGCAGCTGCAGGCAGGGTGGGCTGGTCTGCCACAGAAAAGGGTTTCTGAGCAATATTGGAGCAGATGGCAAATCTAAGTAGATACAAATCATTCTGGTGACATCTGAAAGCCAAACAAGATTCTTTAGAACTATAGTCTAGAGAGTGTTATTGGTTCTATGGTGGGATCTGGAAAAGGGGTTCACCTTGTACCTTCTAAATACAAAAGGAGGGGGACGAGGAGGAGGATGACAAGAAGGAGGAGGAGGAAGAGGAGGAGGATGAGGAGGGGGAGGAGGAGGAGGAGGAAGAGGAGGAGGAGGAGGAGGAGGGGGAGGAGGAGGGGGGGGGAGGAATAAAGGAGGAAGAAGAGGAGGAGGAGGAATAAAGAACTGGGCCAAAGCCACGAAGACCAAATTTAAGCAATGAGAGAGACAGTGTCTAGAGAGTGATGTTTTAGAAAAGGGAAGGTGATAGAGTAGATTGGATTTTAAGAAACTAAAAAGTACTCATTAAGCTGGGAATATAGCACCACATCCAGGAGTAAAGCTAGAGAAAATCCTGAAGCAGATAAGTGAGAGGAATTATTTCAAACTCGAAAGCATCTCTCCTGCTCTCCTGGATTGGTCACCCAATCAATACCAAGAGAAGATTGACTTTCCAGAATAATGTACACATAGAGATCTTCCAGCAGACAGGCTTAAATGTAAATTCCATACCCTGTGTGTGAACTTGGAAAGTCATTTCAACTCACTAGGCCTGGGATTTAAGTAAACAATGTAGGATAATGTGTCCTTCTAGAGTTATCATGAAGGACAATAATCATGAGGGAAATAATGTATGGAAGGCTCAACTTGGCCCAGCAAGCTTGGAAAACAGAGAACATTCAAAAAATATATACTTCTTTATTCTCTTTTTCTTCTTACTCTTCCTTTATAGATAGTGGAGCTTCCATAAATCCATAAAGGCTGATTTTTTTTCACAAGCTGCCTGTGAAAGAGTCTGAAACTTCATGTCAAGAAGATAACCCTGACAGGTTCATGGGTGCTGATGGAAGACAAAAGACTCCTGGGTCAGAGACCTAAAATTTAATTACTCATATCATGGAAAGCAATATGAGCATCAGCATATTTGCATGGGTTCCCTGGGCCCCAATTTTCACAAGAGGAAGTGAAGAGAGCCAGGTGATACCTGCACATGATATGGAGTGCATTATGGAGAGAAGCTCTGAGGTTATGGAACTCAAATCTTACATAATAGACAGTAAGCATGCCTGATCTATGGTTCAAACTAGCTCTATTTTCTAAGTCTATTTTTTTAGTGGGAAATGAACTCAGGAGTGCTTAACCTCTGAGCCACATCCCCAGCCCTTTTTATTTCTTATTTTGAGACAGGGTCTCACTAAGGTGCTTAGGGCCTCACTGGATTGCTGAGACTGGCTTTGAACTCACGATCCTCCTGCCACAGTCTCCTGAGCCACTGTACCAGGCTTCTAAGGCTATTCTTTATAGAAACATCCTTGAAAAGATAGTCCAGAGCAAGTTCAGTCAGTGCTTCTACTTGCCAGACACACATGGAGAATTGTATTCCGAAAGGCATAACAGAAATCGTCCATTTCCTTCCTGTCCTCTTACCAGGCTCATTAGCAGTAGGGGCTTTCTGCACAAACTCACTTTCCCCTGTGAATACGGAGTTGCAAGTATGTCACATCCTCTGTAGCCTCCTCCTTTTTTTTTTTTTTCCTTTGCTTGTAATATTGGTGCTCAAGCACCTCATCAGAAACTTTCTATCCGCCCTTTGATCTGTTTGGAGAAGTGTGAAAGCCCATGGTGTGGAGGCTGCTAGTCTGACCAGAGGACAAGTATTTTTTTTTTCTGGGAATCTAGTTTTAAATTTCTATGGAAAAAAAAAAAGTTGTTAGAAGGTAGTTAAGGTGGGAGAGGTCAAGGGAGAAGGTGGGGCATTTTTCTTCTTCTCTCCACACATGGGAAACATTCGATCCCAGCTTGCAAGTAGAAACGGAGCCAAACTGATGTCACTCTAATGAGGCAGGAAGTCTTGAGTCTCAGATATCCCCCTTCAGGTGCATAGGCCTAGGGCCAGCTGATGTTTGGAGAGAGCCAGAGGCCACCTACATGGAGCTATTTGAAGGACACCCAAACATCTTCCTGCACCTGACATTTCCATTATGGTCTTTCCTTCCATGAAAGATGTAGTCTAAAAAGAGCACCAGTCCAAAATAAATTTTCTAACTGGAAGAAGAGATCTCTGCTATTTATAAATGTTCTCAGAGGTGGCCCATTCATTCAATATGTGTACTTTGAGTTCCAACTACATGTTAGACATTCCTTTGCCACTGGACTTCAAAGGTGACCAGCCATAGTCTGTGCCCTCAGTAGTCTCTTGAGAGAATGAGAAAGTAAACAGACTATTAGAAAACAAAGTGATAAGCTTTATGATAAGGGGATGACAGATTATCTTATAAAGGAAGGGCAATTAATCTTATTTTGGAAGATCAAGAGTTTTTTGTGATAGAGGCTAAATTTAAGCTGAGGTCTTTTAAATTAAACATTATTTAAAAAAAAAACTGAATTTCAGAGATGAAGAAAGTGAAACTTCAAGAGTCTATATGTCTTGACCAGTGTTACAAGGTCTGCAGTGACAAATCTGGGACATACATATTTTGATACCAGTTTTACAGTGGGTTTTCCCATCACTATATGTGTTTAAATGTATTGACTTGTCTAAGCAGGTAGGGCTTTGGGAGACGGGATCTATGAGAAATAAATCTTAGTGGAGGTGGGAGGTGGGGTTGCAGGGGTTAGGATGAAGATGGTTGGGATGAAGATGCACAGAGCACAAAGTGTTGCCTGGAAAAGATCAGCCCAGAGTTGGGGTAGAAGGGATGTGGGTGGGGTGCTGGGGTAGAGGGGATGTCGGAGGATCTATTGCCTGGAGCCTTAAGGCAGGGAAGATTATGTTGGAGGTTCTTATGGTAAAAAAGAAGAAAGGGGAGAAAGAGAAGGAGTAAGAAAAGAGGTAGGATAATTATTTAAGAAGAGTTGTGATAGAAAATTTGATGTGAACAGCAAAATCTAAACTATTTTGTAGTTGTGTCTAAACCCGTGCTGCCTGTGTTAGCCATAGTTAGTTTCCAGGGAGAAAGACATCAACAATTTTCTTTGTACCCAGAGAAAAGAGGGTGTATTCACCCAAGGCAGCAACATACAATGCACACGGGTGATTGGAATCTCACAGGAGCCAGAATCAGTGGTTCCTCCAGGGCTTTACAAACAGCACTACTCCTTTCTCTGAGAGCCAATGGGTACTCTATCTAGGGTTAATTAAAGAAAGTAACAGGCACTGAGTACTGGCTGACGGGCTCTCCTTTGACCCTATGGCAGCCTAGGACTCCTGCAATTGACCTTGGCATCCGGAATAAGCATGGTACCCTTTGTACATGAGCAGGGCAGACACAGGCCTAAAATAATCACCCCCAAAATAGACACCCCTTTGAATTGGACTAGGGTTTGTATCGTACGCTATGGTTCAAAAACTTTCCTCCTAGTCCTAAAACAAAGCCAAACTAGTTTGAGTTTCAAATATCACCATTCAGCAGTCGGTTGGCCTGGGCCTCCTTCTCTTCTGACTGAACTCTCAGCCAACCTAGGCTACATTTGGATCCAATTTGATGGAAAAAATTGGGTGATGTCCTTGCCAAATTCCTACGAATCTGTGTCAAACTCAGTGATTTAAGCGAACACTCAGGGTGTGGCCTACTCCCCAGAATTCTGTGGTTTCATAATCCATAGAAAAATGAACTAAAGAGTGTTTTCAAAACTCTCTATAAAAAAGAGGACTGTACGGAATCTGTCTATGAAGCTCTAGATTTCAGAATTTTCACCACAGAATTTAGGTGTTCCCCAAGCATTCCAATCTCCCGAGGATGCTCAGTTTCTTTTCATTTTTTCCTTCCCCTTCACTCCATGATATAGATTCGTATCTATTTGAATCAGGGGAGTCCAGTACATAGGAATAATAAATTTCTCACTCAAGGTCAAGAAGTAAGGAATTTGGGCTGGGCTAGTTTGCCTAACTTCATGGATTCTGTTCATAGAGAGGGTACCAAAACCTTGACCTCTGATCCCTTCAAAGTTTGCAATTTTTTTCTTTTGTTATAGGACGGTTACTAAAGCAACAACAGAGAAGCCACAATAAATATAGGGTTGTAAAAATGTTCCCTGGGAAATTGACTCTGAGGTAGCAATTTGCATGCAAGAAGTTCATTAGGTATGCTCTTAGGAACAATACTGCTAGGAGAGTAAGGGAAGCAGGACTGGGCAGAAGGAGAAGCTAAACAATAGTACATTCACAAAAAAGACGAAGCTGATCCCTCAGGGACCTCTAGAACCCTGATGGCTCTTCACAGCTGTCTGTTGTGGCAAAGGGCCTGAACTGTCATTAGACAGAAGCTACTTCTGGAAATTATACATGACCTTGGACATGGACATTTCCTTTGGTAGAGAGCAATTTCCAGGGAAAGTTCACTGACAAGTTAGCAGCCTGTACTCCTGGAAGCTGAGGTGCCTTGGTCCTGAAGGAGTGGGTGGACCATAGATCCACTTCAGGAAGAGGAGTAGAATCATACACTGAGAATCCAGAGCACTGTGGCCAGTTTCACCCATGTCATGCCTTTAGTGACATGAAATTGTTCAAGGAATGGGGGCCTGAGATATCTAAGGCCTCACATAAAAAAAATGGGTTGGGGAAGATGAATGAAAGAGATAAGACATAGATGAGAAGGGTATGTTTTAGCAGATGGGTCCTTTTATTTAGGGAGTAAAATCTGATTTGACAGTAAAAGATGGTGGTGATGGTGGAGGAGGAAGAGGGGGAGGCATCAGAAAAGGGGACAAGGTAAGATGAAAGGTTCTGCATGGGAAAAGGAACATGATAGCATTAGGATGATCGTGGGAATTTTCAGAACTAATTGAAGATGTATAAGCCTTTAGTTATATTTTGTAAACAACCTATTATCCCAAGTTCCTTCCCCAACCAAAATCAGCTTTGGAGTTAACATCAAGTCCTAACGCCAGCCTAGCTTGGGTTGGTCACTGAGATAGGAGTGAAGAGATGTGATTTGGGGAGCTTGGCTAGTTGGGTGACTTTGGTCTAATCAATTCCTTATCTTTTCCCCTTTTTCTCATCTCCTCTCAACCCTAAAATTGTTGAAAGATGCACTCATTGACAACAAGGTGAGCATTTACAAGAAAAGATGAGGGGTTTTTGAGACCTTCTCTTCTGTCTTATGTCTTTCATTCATCTTCCCCAACCCATTTTTTTATGTCAAGATTATTATGCTCTTTAGAAACTTCTTTTATTGCTATTATTATTATTATTATTTTGCATTTTTTTCTTTTGAACAGATTTTTTTTCAGATCAGTCTACAGTTCTAGGAACTCATTTTGTATCTTCTTACCTGCACCTGCCTAAGGTAACATTAGCACTCAGAATCCCATCCCATCCACATCTGAGCTCTTGATAAAATGGTATTCAGTTGTTATGGCCCATCTCAATAGCACCATGTACTTGGTAACTCTAGGAACATCAAATTCATTGCATTGTAATTGCCCACTAATTTGAACTTGTTTAATTTTCACCCCTTTATGAAATCCTTTCTGCTTCCCCAACATCCTAGTGTGACTTACCCCTCTCTGTCATTTCTTATATCTACCTGTCACTTTCTGCCTTACTTTATAGTTACCTACTTTTTCATTCTGTTCTATTCATCTGGTTTCTATTCTCAACTGAAAACTTCATAAAGGCAGAAAGTGTACAATATTATTGGTTTTATTGAAACATAATATCAGAAATATCTAATCAGTCAATGTAGGTACCCGTCTGTCTGAGCAACCTAGTATTCAGAGCTCATAAAACTTCATTTAATTATATTTACTTCCTAATATCATAGAGAAGAAAACCATGTAAACATCAACACAATTAAACTTCTGATTAAAGTTTGATTCTGATCAAAATAATGAAACATCTTAACATTTTGGGGCAGGGTGTAACTGGGGATTAAACTCAGGAGCACTCTACCACTGAGCCACATCCCCAGCCCTCTTTTGTATTTTATTTAGAGACGGGGTCTCACTGAGTTGCTTAGCTCCCCACTGTTGCTGAGGCTGCCTTTAAACTCCCGATCCTCCTGACCTCAGCCTCTCCGAACGTCTGGGATTACAGGCATATGCCACCATGCCCAGCTGAAATTTCTTAACTTTTGATTCTTAAACTGAGTAGAATAGCCATAAGATAAAAGTTAGCCTCTCCTGGTGATTAGCTGTGTGAATTTAAATTAGTGGTAATCCTGTCTGAGCCTTAGTTTTCTCATCTATAAGACAGGAACTACTGGTAGTAAATGAGACATAGCCTATCAATTTAAATCTGCATATGTTCAATCGTAGAGGGTTGTAGGATGGAGCTGGGGTACACTGGCTGAGGACTGACACCCCCTGGCCCCAGTGATAGGTCCTGACTTCTTCACACGGAGCCAGCCACACTATCCAGTTCCAATGAACAGGAACAGTAAAGAACTTTGAGGTCATTTTTTTTTTAAACCACCAGTCTAACTTTTCTAAAGAAGATAACCCGATTTTTAACTAATGTGGGCTAGAAACTTGTCTTCACTAATTTACAAAGCTGAATTATATTTCAGTCAGCACTTTAATTACTCACGTGGGCATTTTCTACTTCTAGATTATCAGTGGAATTCTTTGCCCTCAGATACCAAGCTGCCTTCTCCCTGCCACCTAGCATGTGGCTGGGCCACATCCCCCCTTAGCCATTTAGTGTGGGCTCAGGGAATGCAAACTCATTTTAGCTTTTTCCTGAATTCAACATAGCTGGGAAGAAAAATCTACGTCCCCTGAAGCCATACAAAACATTCCAAAATAAAATATAAGAAACATTTTGATTGTTTTTCTGGTTTGGATTATCTGTGCCACTATTCATTTCCTTTTTTGTAGATAATCAAGAACTGGCTGTCTTCTGGTTCACAGGACTTTAAAATCACTTAGAAAACTCTATAGGGCATTCAAGCATTTTAAGGGGAAAAGTCATAATCTCCAATATTTGTACTAGATAGCACGTACTACCTTGAAGAAGGGGGCATAGAATAGGTAGGTAGTTCTGATAGTTCCAACTTTAAGACCTATTTTTTTCCAAGAGAATTTTAGCCTCAGCTGTTTTGAATCATGTCAGGCCAATGCTGATTAAAATCAGATAAAACCTCCAACACCAAGACCAGAGGAAAAAGAAACTCTATCTTCCACTGCAAAAATTATTTTTTAGATCAATTTATACAAACTTGAGAAGGAAGGAAGGAAGGAAGGAAGGAAGGAAGGAAGGAAGGAAGGAAGGAAGGAAGGAAGATAGGGGAAGGAAGGAAGGGAGAAATTTTTTTGCTTTTTTACCCTAGGAACTTTTTAACTACATTTAGCCAAATGTAGATCCCACACCCTTTTCTCATTTTAACTCCAGCCATCTGAAGGTCCTGTTAAGCATGCTGCAGAAGTAAGCTGAAGCGAATATTGTCATTGCCTCATGATCTCCAGAGTGTATGTCATCAAGGCACTAATCCAAATATCTTTAGTTCCAGAGTTTAAGGCACCAAGGGCCACCTAGTTAGTAGGGAGGGTTTCTGAGATCCAGAGGCTGCTGGTGGCAGAGGGATTTGATCTGAAGTCAGAGCCTTGGGACTCTCCCTAGTTGTGCAACCTAGGTCAGCTTAGCTAGGCCCTAAGAGAACTCAAGAATGCTGGTCTATTTTGCATTTCCCTTCACAAGATTGAACTCCAGTCAATGCAAACAATCCAATTTCACTTGTATAATTCTATGATGTACTAGGTACAGTAGAATAAAGTGTGCAAAGATGAAGATAATTCCTGGCTTCAAGTAGTTTTCAGTATACTATATCAGTTTATTATTACTATTACTATTATTATTATTGCACAGAGAGATTCACTTACAGTCTCTAACACAATCATACTTTCTTGCTTGCTAAGAGTACAGTGGGCAACCCAATCAATAAATGGGCCAAGGAGCTGAACAGACACTTCACAGAAGAAGAAATACAATTGATCAACAAACACATAAAAAAGTGTTCCACATCTCTAGCAATTAGAGAAATACAAATCAAACTACTCTAAGATTTCATCTCACTCCTGTCAGAATGGCAATCATCAAGAATACAGATAATAATAAATGTTGACGAGGATGTGGTGAAAAGGTACATTCATACATTGCTGGTGGGACTGCAAACTGGTGCAACCTCTATGGAAAGCAGTATGGAGATTCCTCAGAAAACTGGGATTGGAACCACCATTTGACCCAGCTATCCCACTCCTTGATTTACACCCAAAGGACTTAAAATTAGCATACCATAGTGACACAGCCACATCAATGTTTATAGCAGCTTAATTCACAATAGCTAGACTATGAAACCAACCTAGGTGTCCCTCAATAGATGAATGGATAAAGGAAATGTGGTATATATACTCAATGGAATATTACTCAGCTTTAAAGAAGAGTGAAATTATGGCGTTACTTAGTATTTATTATCTGCTAGGCATTTGTGCTTAGCATTTTACATATATATTTACATATATTATCTCACTTAATCTTTACATAACTATTTGAGTTAGCACTTTAATTAAGCAGTATTTAATATATAAGGAAACTTAGACTTGGAAGTTTTAAGCAATGTGCCAATGATCATTCAACAAAGTAGAATTGAATTCTAATCCCAAAGCCCAAGTTTTTAACCTCAACATTATCTGATCTTTCCAGGAATGTCATTCTCACAGGACAATAATATCATAGCTTGATATAATGTTCCATAAATGCATACAAAATTTATTCCTATTTGTTCAGTCCTTTACATGGCCATGTGTTGTTGTTTTAATGTTTCATTTTTAAAAATTATTTTCATTGACAAATAAAATGTATCTATTTTGTTTGTATGTTCTTTCCTTGAGAATAAAGATGTTCTATAAATATGAATCAAAGGCAGGAAAGAAGGAAGAAAATGTAGAGAAGAAAAATTAATATCTTTCCTTACCCACTACAAGGTTTATGGCTGACACATCTGTAACAAAGACATGTTAGTAAGAGGAATGCACGATAAATATATTTAACAAAGTTTTATGTGATAGAAGAGCATTCAGAAATTAAGACCTAAAGATCCAAGGAAAAGGGCATATTTGAAAATTTAAGTGAAAATCTTAATTGATACCTAAAAACATAAAAGTCAGACACATCATGGGATACCACGTGATGTTTCCATACATATACATAATATTTAAATCAGGTTAACATGTCCACCCTTCCCATTGCCCCTACCCACACTCCCCCAGCTTCTGGTAACCACCGTTCCAGTCTCACTCTGCAATACCAGTTTTTATATTCCACCAGAGTAAGATCATGTGGTGCTTTCCTTTCGGTGCCTGGCTTCTCTCAACAGTGTGCAAGCATTCTCTTTCTCCACGTTCTTGCCAGAGCTTGTTATCTTTTTGTTTTTTTAATAATAGTCATTCTTACTGGTTCAAGATGGTATGTCATTGTGGTTTTGATTTACAGTTCCCCGCTGATTAGTAACATTGAGACATTTTTTCATGTATCTGTTGACCATTTGTAAGTCTTCTTTTCAGAAATATCTGCTTATGTGTATTGCACAGTATTAAATGTTTATTTGGTTATTTTGCTATTGATTTTTCAAATTTATTTATGTTCCATGTATTAATCTTTTGTCAGATATTTAGTTTGCAAAGATTTTCTCCCATTTTGTAGGATGCCTCTTCATTTGGGTAATTGTTTCCTTTGTTCTACAGAAGATTTTCAGTTTGATGTATTCTCATTTGTCTGGCTTTGCTTTTGTTTCCAGTGTTTTGGGGGTTTTGTAAAAAAAAAATCCTTGTCTATTCCAAAAGCCTGAAGTGTTTCCCCTATGTTTTCTCCTGGTAGTTTCATAGTTTTGGGTCTTACATTCAAGTCTTTAATCCATTTTGAGTTGATTTTTGTAACTGGTAAGAGATAGCAGTCTGTTTTCATTCTTCTGCATGTGGTTATCCAATACAGCACCAATTATTGAAAAGATAGTCCTTTCTCCAATGTATATTCTTAGCATTTTTGTTGATAATCAGTTGGCTCTACATGCACAGATTTAATTATAGGATCTTTATTGTGTTGGTCACAATAATGCATTAAAAAGATCCTATTTCAAAATAAAATTAAAAATAGAAAGAAATTTTGGTCTGTGTGTCTGTTTTTATGCCAATATCACGCTGTTTTGATGGCTACAGTTTTGTAATATATTTTTAGTTAGGTAATGTAATTCCTTCCACACTGTTATTTTTACTTAAGATTCATTTGCCTATTAACACTTTTCTGTGGTTCTATACAAATTTCAGATTTGTTTTTTCTAGTTCTATGAAGAATGACATTGGCATTTTGATAGGAATTGCATTGAATCTTTAAATTACTTTGGGTAGTATGGATATTTTAACAATATTGGTTCTCTCATACATACACGAACATGGATGATGTATTTCCATTTTGTGTGTGTGTGTGTGTGTGTGTGTACACTTCAATTTCTTTCATCAGTGTTTTGTTTTTCATTTTGTTTTTTCAGTACTGGGGATTGAACCCAAGGGCACTCTACCACCAAGCTAAATCCTCATTTCTTTCTATTTTTTATTTTGAAACAGAATCTTGTTAATTTGCCCAGACTGGCTTCAAATATGCAATCCTCTTGCCTCAGCTTTCCAAATAGCTGGGATTAGAGGCATGTACTATTGTGCCCAACTCATCAATGTTTTGTTGTTTTCAATGTAGATATAAGTCACCTCTTTGGTTAAGTTTATTTCTAGGCATTGTATTTTACTTTTTGTAGTTATTATAAATTAGATTGTCAAATCTAAGCATAAAAATACCTGTGCTGCTCTCAGCTTACTGATCATCATATGCACTGTCTCCCTCAGCCACATTCTTCTGCCATGATGTCCTGCCTCACCTTGAGCCCTGAGGAATGGAGCTGGTTGTCTATGGACTGAGACCTCTGAAACTGTATTAATTTCTGACCACTAAAGGAAAGGGCAGGAAGAAGCTCCCAGAGTAGCTCTGGGAGTCCCAGAGCTGCAGAGGTGCCAGGTTTGGAAAGTGCACGAAGCCTCCTGTCCTAACCTGAGTATTTCTTACTTTTTGTTTATACTTCACCATACAAAATTCAGTGTCAACAGAACTCAAATATAAGAACAATTCCACACTGGTGCACTATGCTTTTATGAAAGTAGCATCCCTGAGATTTCACATCTCCACTCCTCAAAACCCGTATGTTCTTTCTCCATGACCTTCAGCTGCTACCAGTAGGAGCTATTCATGGGGAGGCTGCATGGCATTCGGTGAAGTACCCAGCCTCTACCGCAGGCAGGACTTCCCCTGCCCACTAGCCCAATTCTTGCTTCCCAGGACAGAGGTACATAGCCATAGTGGACTTGCCATGGACACCCAGGTATCATAAGAGTTGTAACCCATGTTGACTGTCTGAAATCCCTCATAAAGTCTCCTTGTGAGGTCAGAGCAAGAAATGACCCAGTCACACCTGGGCATAACTCCCAGTTGGTCATCCTACTTTTGGGCCTCCAGGACCTTCTTCACTTTCATAATAAGAATAAGAAAGGACTCCAGAAGGACTTTTTGCTTTAGTGTGTTATGGAGACTGATATCTACTTGTTTAGAAATTAGAATTTATAGAATATTTTTTAAAAGAGAGAGAGAGAGAGAGAGAGAGAGAGAGAGAGAGAGAGAGAGAGAGAGAGAATTCCTCTGCTTAGGTTTGATGCCGAGTGAACACTCATGAGGAGGTATGATTGGACCAGAGGAGTTATGAACTAATGGTAATAAACTGAATGGAACTTAACAAGGTCTCTGTTCAGATTCCTCTTCGCCTCTCTGTGTAGTATCCCTTCCCTCTGCCTCAGGGCAGGACACCTCTCACCATATGCAGGTTTTCAAGAGAAAAGGTTTGAATGACCTTTCTCCCTCTATTGGTTTTTCTCTTTCTATTGGTTTCATTTTTTTAAAAAAAAAATATTTTATGCCCAGGTGCCATATTTGGGGATAGAGTTTTCTTCATCACATCAGAAGGAAGAATAGAAGGAAGAAAAGGGAGGGAGGGCAAGGAGTGAGGGAAGGAAAGAAAGGTGAGGTGAGAAGAGGGGAAGAAGGGAGGAAGGACAATTTATAATGGAGAAAGTGGGGATCAGAGAGAACAGGCAACTGGTCTTGATGTAAATTACAGCACCTGGATTAGAATCTAGCTCATAGATTCCTGACCTGACCATCTTTTCACCTAGTCAATTCTTTTGGTGCTAAGATGTTCATTACCCTTTTTTAGATGTAAATAAATGGTGAATAAAATTTTGTTTTATTCTCTTATTATCAGAAACCATGTAATATTACTTTAGAGCAGCAGCTATTCTCTCCAGAAAAAAAAATGACATCTCACTTGACAGATTAAAGTCATGTGACTTGGTCAGAACTTATTGTTTTTGGTGGCAACAGTCACATTCCAAGCATCACACATATAGATGGGGCAGGCAGAGATGAGACTCCATGAAATACGCATGAGAGTAATGTGAGAAGCTCATGAAGGAACATTAAACAGCTAGGATAACAGCTAGGGCAAAGCTACTGTGAGTTATAAGAAAACAGAATAAGCTAATAAAGGAGTCAAGGATGAAGAATTCATTTTACATGCCACGGGGAAGAAAAGTCATATCTGCCACTATTCGCCTGGGACTTTCTTAACGAACATTCTTTGTCCTGTCCCAATACCTACCCCTTAGAATTCTTTGACTCTGAAATCATTTTAGAAACAGAATTACAATGAGCTAAAGGGTATTGTGACATCAATTCAAAGGAAAAAAATATTCACATATGCCTGATGGGAAGAAAAAGAAGTTGTATTGGTAGTAGATCAGGAAAAAGTCAGAGCAGATAGGCTGAGAAGGATACAACTACATGGGGAATAAACCATCCATCTACTCAGAATATGATTGTGTCTGAGAAATCCATCCCTCATCAAGCCTCAACCAAATAGCAATCCTAAACCTGTCACCCTCTCCCACCCACCCACCCACAGTGTCCACTGCCTGAAGATAGTTTTCTTGGATGTGAACCTGCTATAACTATCCTTTGCCAAACCCTTCACCCTGAAAATGCACTTACTCTAAAAATCTTAGTAAGATAAACATTACCCGTGGAAAAATTCCCTAAGCTCATTCTATTTTCCATACATTCTTCTCATTTAGATCCATTTCACTATTTGTCTGTTTCAGATTAAAAAATCGTCGAGTGGAACAACTATGTAATATGTTCTCTGAGCAATTCCCAGCTCAGAAACCTAAGACTTTAGAGGGTTCATAATGAGGATGAAGCTGAAGATGACAATGACAGCCACCGAGATGACAGACAATGGAATTACATGAGCCTTGGGGAGGAGGGCTAGCCACCTCACATAGTTTAAGGCAGCATGGTGCAGGGGGAAAAAAGGCTGGGCTTTGGAGGAGGAGACTCACATGAATTCTATCTTGCTCCTATCCCAGCATAGGGTTTATTCCATGGAGTGATAACAACATTAAGATTCAATCCTAGCAGACAGGAATTATCAATCAAGCTGTGGATGGATTTATAAACTTCACCTTGGAAAACTTCAGAAACATTCTAACTTTTAAAAAAGCAAATGGTAGGTGACTTCAGAGAAAAACAAAACAGCAACGAAAACAATTAACCTAGAAATAATATCTAGGAGAGAAAATTCCAAGAAAGCACTTATCTTTTTCCCCACCTGACATCAAAAGGGGATAGCAAGGGCTCACTGGGAGGCAACACTCTAAGCAAGGTACAAAAACCAGGCTCCGACTATAAAACGTGCATTTTCCTAACAAAAGTGTTCCAGGCAACCTCCCTATCCATGGCACATTTTCTGAAAATCAATCAAGTCCTCCCATTCAGCTGAAGTCCAAACGCATTGTCTACCCCTTCTTCCAGCAGCCGATTTCTGCCAGGTAGAAAATTAAGTTTCCTTAAACTCCTCTTTGGGACACAATGCTGCACAGCACCGCAGAACTGTTGTTCTGTGTGGGAAACCGACTTCCTGTCTCAATAAACAAGCACACACAGGCTTTTCTGGACACATAATGGAGCCTTTTTTATTTTATACAAAAATCATTCCACACTTAACACATCAATGAAGCCACTTAAGCTCTACTGCATCTGAATTAAAGAGGAATTGTGTGATCAAAGGGTGTGAAAAGAACCACACAGGGCGTTCTTCAGATCCTCCACTTTTGTTACATTTGATACATAACAAACCCAATAAATATGCTTATCCCAGGAGTTAGTTTCATTATCTCATACCCTTAAGCCCGGTGAAAGTATTCCTGTATTCCTTCATTCCACAGTGTCCATTTGCTGCTGACGATTGTGGTGCAGAATTGAAAAATATTGGCATGTTTTGACAGGCTCTGGGTGAGGTTGGGAGATGAAGTCATTTTCTCTTCAGGTTTTGTTCCTGTTTTACTAAGTATAAATGCATATTTGTATGCATATATGTGTTCATAAATGTATATCTATGTCCCCATAGATGAAATATGCATATATAATATACACTACAGCTATGTAAACACACACATTTTTAAAGCTACTAGTGCACACACACACGCACAAAATAACATGGGAAATTTCTTTTTCTTACCAAGTATTTGAAAGTAAAGCAAAAAAGACATGAAAATTCTTGAATGCTTAGATTTGAATAGGTGAATAGGACATTCTATAATCCTTTTATAGCTTTTCATGCTGTGAACACAGCTTCTTGAAGGTTACTAAGTATTTAACATTTGCTGTTATTTTTTAGTATCATACATTCTCAACAGATTTGGAAAATTCCTGAAGAGTTCAGGCCTCCGTATAAGCCACATATTATAGCTACACACATGCTGAAATGTGTTTTGTGAATAATAATCCCAAGAACTACAAAAAAGTGTCTTCTATGCAGTTTCATAAAAATATGAAATGTAAAATATATAGTCAATGAATTAAAGTTGATTGAATGCTTTATTGTTTAAATTTATGTCATCCAACCAATATTGGATTTAGATATATTCCTTTAGCTATTATCTATATAGCTGCAGTGAGTTGTTAAATAAGAACCCAAAATTGTTTGGATAAAAGTTCCCTCATTGAAGAAGGTTAAACTAGAATTAATTTATTCAAATTTAATAGAACACCAATTATGAGTCAGTCACTATTCGGGTGCACAAGGAATTTAAAGATTTAAAAGGCACACCTCCTACTGTACTCATAGTGCAATAAAAGAGGCACAGACAAATAATGGCACTACGAGTATTATAGCGCCTCTCATGGGGCACCCTGCTGGTGTCCAGTGGAGGAAACAGCTAATTGAGTACAGAGAAGTTAGCGAAGATTTCTCTAAGTGAGCTGATATTTAAAGCATGGTCTTTATTTTTTTTTTAATCTGGAAAACATCTGCTTTTATTTATTTTTTTTGTACTACAAACTTTTTTTATTGTTGGTTGTTCAAAACATTACATAGTTCTTGATATATCATATTTCACACTTTGATCAAGCAGGTTATGAACTCCCATTTTTACCCCGTATACAGATTGCAGAATCACATCAGTTACATTTCCATTGATTTACATATTGCCATACTCGTGTCTGCATGGTCTTTAAAAGATGGATGGGAGGATTGCAAATTTATCAGACAGAGAAACTGGAAGAAAAACGTATCAGGCAGAATGCAAGTGAGCAAAGACTTACTTGAAAACATGACAAAGCATCGAGCGCTCTTAAATCAGTGTGCACTGTATATCATCAGATTGTGGAGTTCACTGAGTACAGAGAAGCTGTGTATGAAGCTAGGGTGATAGGTTGTGCTGTCAGGACATTTGAATGTGCCCTGGTAAACAAAGAGGAACCTAGGAAGGTCTTCACAGAGCAGAGAGACTCGCACTGGATTTCTCTTTTGTCCTAGTGAGATGTCTGTACTCACCAACCCTTTGGATAATCACTCAGATCTGGCAACTGGTTTAGCTCTAAATAATTCAGCCAGTTGCATTTTTCTTTCCTGATATTCTGCTGTTTAGTCTTGCATGTAGCTGCCATGCAGAGGATGGACTGAAAGATTGGATTTATATCCAGATGTTTTTAGTGTTGTGTAGATAGCCACAAACACTGAAAGAAAAAAAATTCCATGGGGGGAAAAGACCCTTTACCATGCTTACCAAAGAAATCATTGTTGATGGTATCACTAATATCAGTTCAGCTCTGTTTAAGCACAGTTATTAAGATCAGATGACCATCTGTTTTCTGCTACAGTTTATGTCATGCAATCCTTTCCCATTGAGCCTATGGACTATTCTCCATTGCATAGATGAATAAAGCTCAATAAATAACCTTAAAAATAACAACATATTGATGCAGTTGTACATTCTCTTCTTGATTAATTCTGTGTGTTTATGTACCCAAGGTCCAGACATACCCTATTTCTACCCACACTGGCTTTCTCTGTGGAAAAAAATCAACGAATAAGACTGTTTTTTCTCCTTCACTAATCCTACCCTGAATTTCCTGTCAACTTCCACTTATACTCACATGAAACAATGATGTTTCATTTTGCTTTTGAATGATGTACAGAGTCCCTTTCTTCCTTATTTTCATTTGGAGTTTATTTGTCCTTGAATTGTATGGCTATAGTTGATGTTATGATTTAAATGTGGTCTAAGGCAGGATCTTTCACTCAACAGTCCTTAAGAATCTGAAAATAACAAGAAGGGAATTTTCCAGTAAACAAATGCCTACAACAAACAGCCGTTTAGATGTGATAAGCACAGAAGGAGGGGGTCTGTATTGACTTCAGGAGAGAGAACTTAGGAAATAAAAGAAAACTTGTCAACAGTTCACTTTAAGGCTAATGCGACTTCTCCATGAATTTTTCACGTTTGAGCATGAAGAGGTCCATGCATTCCTTCTAATGAACACATTCAAAGGATGGAATGACAAAGGGCAGGCTTTTTAGAGGAAAACAACTAAGAAGATAGAAAGATTGGAAGCTGCATCATAGGAGGAAAGGTAGAAGGATCTAAGATGTTTTCATCTAGAAAATGTCATGAAAGTCTCAGCAGATGGGTCCTAAAACTCATAGAGCTACACCGGATAAAATAATTCAGCTTACTGTGGATACTTCAAAGAGGAAGCATGGTTGGAAGCAACTTGGAGGAAAAAAAAAAGAAAAATCTAACAATCGAAGTCGTCTATGTAGTGGACCAGCTGAAGAAGCAAGAGTTTTGTATATCTAGGAGAGTTCAAGCAAACATTGGAGCACCATACTGAGGCAGAACCAGGATGATTTGAGAATTCAAAGGATTCTTAGATTTCTGGAGATTTCATGGTATGATTTTTTTTTGTGTGTGTGTGTACCAAGGACTGAACCCAGGTACGCTTAACCATTGAGCCATATCCCCAGCCTGATTGATTGATTGATTGATTGATTGATTTGAGACAGGGTCTCACTAGGTTGCTTAGAGCCTCACTAAATTGCTAGGGCTGGCTTTGAACCTGCAATCCTCCTGCCTCAGCCTCTGGAGCCACTGGGGTCACACCATGCCCAGCCTTCAGGCAATGATTTCAGGTCATCTCAATCTACTGATTTTCCTTTGGTTCCACACAAGATAAGGAACCTCAGAACTTTATCTCCTGTTATAGTTTGAATGTTTGTGTTCATTCCAAAATTCCTATGTTGGAAGTAGACCCCAAGTTGATAATATTAAAATGTGAGAGCCCAGCGTGGTGGCACATACCTGTAATCCCAGCAGCTCAGCAGGCTGAGGCAGGAAGATCATACGTTCAAAGCCAGGCCTCAGTAACTTAGGGAGGCCCTGTCTCAAAATAAAAAAAAAAAAATAATAATAAAGTAAAATAAATAAAAGGGCTAGGGATGTGG
Organism: Spermophilus citellus; assembly: GCF_964194105.1. Classification (NCBI taxonomy): domain Eukaryota; kingdom Metazoa; phylum Chordata; class Mammalia; order Rodentia; family Sciuridae; genus Spermophilus; species Spermophilus citellus. The sequence goes on along the minus strand of NC_138183.1, from coordinate 146,799,651 downwards.
CTCAATAGCTAAGCCCCACCCTGGGTTCAATCCTTGGTGCAAAAGTAAATAAATAAATAAATAAATAAGAGAGAGGGGAGGTAATTAGATTATGAGGACTCCACCCTCATGAATGGGATTAGCAACTTTATAAACAGACTGCAGGGAATTAACTGGACCCTTTTTGCCTTTTCATTCTGTCTGCCATGTATGAACATAGTGTTTGTCCCATCTAGAAGGACAAAGATACCTAGTTTTCTAGGACCCATCTTAGAAGCTCTCACAAGACAGCACATCTATGGTGCTTTGTCTTGGACTTCTCAGGCTCCAGAATGGTAAGAAATAAATTTCTTAGTCTCAAGCATTTTGTTATAGCAGCTCAAGTAGACTAAGACAGCTCTACATTAATCTGACCTCCCTCCGCTGCTCCTGACATCATCAACTGTATGAGTCGGACCTCAATTCTGAAAGTCATTCATTTTGCAGTATCAGTCTTACCCTAGATTCTTAAAACTCATTGTTTTTGTTTGTTTTAATTTTGTTTTTAGTCATGACTAGAAGTCAGACAAACTTCTTATTGATGCCCTCATATGAAGATTTGATTTGGGGCTCTTGGCCTGGGACTGTATCACACATAGAAGCAAAAAGAACTTTAGCCCTTCCATCAAGGTCACTTCAGAGCACTAAAAATTCAGCACTGAAGAGTTATGGTGGTGATGGCTGTATAGCATTACAAACATAATTAATATTACTGAACTGCATGATTAAAAATCAGTAAGATGGTAAAATTTATGATGTGTGTGTTTACTAGAATAAAAAACAAAAAAAAAGAAGGAAAATACTGTGGTGTTTTATACAGATAATAAATACAATTCATAATTTGAATCAATCATTTCTTAGGACTTTTCAAAATGACCATAATTTTGATTTTTTTTCGTAAGGCCTTTGGCCACTTTTATACATTCTAGCCTCACTCCATAAATCTAAAGCCAATCAAGACTTTACATCAAAGTCGGAAAAGTTTCAAAGTTCTGGTGTATTGTGGACTTCTTGAGCCAGTGACCCACGTTATCTATAGCATGATTACCCATCCCCAGCCCTGAACCATTAATATGGTTAACCTGAACTGGGAAAAAGTTTGGGATCAGCTTACCAGCCTCTTTGACTTGATAGATTTGGAATTTCCCTGTAAGTCCCCAAATTTGAGGACATGAGTTCTCTACATAAATAAATAAATAAATAAATAAATAAATAAATAAATAAATAAATAAATAAAATAACTTCCTTATCAAGAAAAGGAAGTTTAAAGTGGCATCAAGCATATTGATGGAATTAAGCAGTTTGAAAAATGAAGAGCAGATAAATCATAGACATATGAACTACATCACTTTCCACGCACTCACATGTCCCAACATGAAGGGGAAATAGGTAGCAAGCTTTGTTCTGACCTGAGCATGCCCTGTGAGCCCATTTAAAGTTAACACGGCTTTATTTCTAATGCTGACTGTCATACATGTGGCTTTTCATTACTGATTTTCCTGAAAATTCACATTACTGCTGAAAGGGGTGGATAAAATGACCTCTGAACTGTCTTTTATGATCATCAATCTGTCATTCTTTATTAATATGTCATACTGATTCCAAATAACTAGATCACATCTTAACTCTACATAAGGGGAAAAATGGTTGCCTATTTGGGAAAGATAAAGAAACCAAGTAGAATTCTTTTCTTTATAGAGCTTGAACAATATTGATGCACTTAACAGGCCTTTACCAAAGACCAGCTAAGCACCAGGCACTCACGCTCCAGTCCTCTAGTCACTCAGGGGCTGGTGGGGAAGACAGACAGGGGGGCATTAGTGCAGTGTGAGATGCTGTGATTGGGTGAGCACAAGGTACTCTGGGGATCCAGAGGAGGGGCATCTAACCCCAATAAGAGTGGAGGAATTCCTGGAGACATGGGTGGTACTCAGACCAAAGACTGAAGGATAAGAAGTAAGACAGGAAGTGAAGAGTGGAAGTCAGTGGTAGAAATACTGGGAGTCTGGAAGGAGTTTAGTAAGGATGTTCCTTAGGCTGAGGCTGACAGTAGGCTGGGGCAGGACCATGAAGGCCTTGCATGCAGGTGAAGAGGTACAGAGTAAGCCCTGGCTTCAGCTCACATTTTGGTTTCTGTTGTCATTGCTGTAGTTCAGCTTGTGCACCCTTAGCATCTCGGTTGCCCACACATCTTCATATGGTGGTGCATTTTCCTTTCACCTGCACATTCTTTAAAAACAAAGCCACTTATCCTACAAGAAATAGGAGCAGGAAAGGGACTGGGTGGGCTTTAATACTCAGTCTCTGAGTCCTGTTGGAAACAATTCATTTGACTCTGCATTTCTTGCTTCACATTGGTTCAATCCTAGTGCGTTCCTAGGCCTGGGTTTCCCATCTGGCAAGTGAGATCACGGTGATCTATTTCAGATGTCCTGTGCGTCACTTGGAGGAAAGTTATTTGACTACAAATGCTCTCGAGTTCCTCATCAGATTGCATGAATAATTCACAACCAACATCATCTGGGGTTGGATTATATTTGGAATTTTTACATTGACTTGTTCTCAAACCTGAATGCTAGGATTCATCATGACCTTTGATAACAGTTTTCAAGAGGTAAAGAAAATGAATGAAATACAGGGAGTTCTTTTATAGGTGCCAAAAGAAGGAATAAAATAGTATCAGGGAACTGGAGAGTCACACCAAAAACACAGTGGATGATTCCATGTGTGATTCAGGATCATGAGAGTGAGTGAGAGAGAGAGAGAACAAACAAGAGAGAGTGCACAATATATACACAAAGAAAGATTTTATTTCACACCCTCTCTAGCTCGTGGTAACTACCTTGCTACTCTCTGCTGCTACAAGTTCAACTTTTTTAGATTCTACATATAAGAGAGATCATATGCTATTTGTGTGTGTGTGTGTGTGTGTGTGTGTGTGTGTGTGTGTGTGCCTGGCTTATTTAACTGTACACAAAGTTCTCTCAGTTTATCCACATTGTGGCAGATGACAGGATTTCCTCTTTTTTGAGAGAGAGAGAGAATCTTTTTTTTTTTTTTTTTTTTGGTAGATGGACACAACACAATGCCTTTATTTTTATGTGGTGCTGAGAATCGAAGCGGGGTCCTGCCCATGCTGGGCCAGCGCTCTACCGCTGAGCCACAATCCTAGCCCGATTTCCTTCTTTTTCAAAGGCTGAATAGTGTTCCACTGTGTATGTACACCACATGTTCTTGATCCAGTTATCCACTGATGGACACTTAACTTGATTCTATATCTTGGTTTCTTGAATAGTGCTGCCAAAACAGAGCAGCGTTTCTCATTGACATATGATTTTATTTCCTTTAAATATACACCCAGTTGTGGAAGTTCTGGATTATATGGTAGATCTGTTATATAATATGGTAGAGGCATGCCCATACTATTTTTCCATAATGACTACACTTATTCATATTCCCACAACAAAAGGAAGTTTTGTTTTGTTTTATTTTAATGTGGAATTGGCTACTATTGTTAAAAATCTTCCTGTCTACTTTTTCCTGTTCTGGAGTTAATCTTAATTAATAAATATTAACAGGTACTGAACATTTTCTACAAACTAAATTTACTAGGCACTTATGACACCATTGTCACAACTTCTCATGAAGGTAGATTATTATTATCTCCAATGTACAGATGAGAATGTTAAGGCTTAAGAGATTTCATATTGTGCCCAAGGACCCACAGCTAGTGAATGTCAGAGCAGGGATTCAAATATTCTGATTTCATGAGCAAATTTTTCTTCTTTAGTTTTTGAGATTGGGGCAGAAGATAAAGAAAACCTGAGTCTTATTCATTTGACTTTTAGGAGAAAGGCCAATTATACTTCAAAGGAAGCACTTACCAGATAAAGAGGATTTTTCTCCTTTTACAGGTGAGACACCCAAAGAATAATCAGGATGTGGACTTGTTTAACTGTCTAGTAAGCTGTTATCAGAACAAAGATAAAAATATTGAGATTTTTCAGACTATACACTGAAAAGCCTGCAGGCTCCTTTCTTCTTCTTCTTCTTTTTTTTTTTTTTAAAGAGAGAGTGAGAGAGGAGAGAGAGAGAGAGAGAGAGAGAGAGAGAGAGAGAGAGAGAGAGAGAGAATTTTTTTAATATTTATTTTTTAGTTCTCGGCGGACACAACATCTATGTTGGTATGTGGTGCTGAGGATCGAACCCGGGTCGCACGCATGCCAGGCGAGCGCGCTACCGCTTGAGCCACATCCCCAGCCCCTCCTTTCTTCTTTTACTTGTAGTGAAATACAAATAATATAAAATTTAACATCTTGACCATTTTTAACTGTGCAGTTTGCTGGCACTAAGTACATCCCCACTGTTGTGAAACCATCATCACCATCCATCTCCAAAACTCTTTTCATCTTGTGTTGCTAAAACTCAGTGCCAGTAAACATTTCCTCCTTCCCCAGTCCCCACTATTCTCCTTACTGTCTCTATGGATTTGCCCACTCTAAGTATCTCATATAAGTGGAATCATACACTATGTGTCTTTTTGTGATTGCTTTATTTCACTTAGCATATTGTCTCCCAGGTTTATCCACACTATAGAATCCCCTTCCTTTTTAAGGCTGAATAATATTCCATTGTATGGATATACCACATTTTGTTTGTCTGTTCATCACTGACTTCTTTTTTGTAGTTTATCCGTAATATGTTGTTAACCTGAATTTGCGTATTTGATCTTCTAGTCAGTTTGAAGGAACAAAGGAGACAGATAATCTATCTCTATGTTTTTGCAGGTCCATTTCTTTGTGGTTTTACTTATCTGACAGCCATGGTAGAGAGCAGAACCCCATCTTCATGGGTTTGGGTCAGGCTCCCTGTCGGGCCAAGGGTAAGAAACTCTATCCCCTGCAAGAGGTTTCAGAACTGTCCTTTTCAACCCAGCTGAGGATCTGTAGACATTGAGCTGAAGCATCAGGTTCTTGCTAGGGTCTTAGGGCAAGATGGGACAGAGGAGGAAGCAGCCCACAGCACTCAGACGTTCACAGCATTAGCCTGCACCTGCCCCTCCTGCATCCTCCCTCTAGCCCATGCAGGGGCTTCAGCTTCCATTCTCCTCTCTGGACTTTCGCTCCTCACACAGCTTCCAAAACTTCCCCTCTCCTTCATGCCTTGCCTATATTAAGTCCTCTCTTGTGTAGCCCTAAAGAAACAAAAAACGAAGAAAGTGAAGCATAATGAACAAGTAAAACATAGGATTCAGATTTTGTCTTTCTCTTGCACTGACATGAATGTTAGCTAAAGTTATAACCCTTCTGCCCCAAAGTGTACCGGACTCAATTTTTAAAAATAGTGCTTGACATTGTCTCTACTGATCTTTATATTACAAGAACACTCAGCTCCACTGGAGTTAAGGTACATTATTTCAGAGGATAAACTTCTTTTAAAGTAAAACCATTCTCTTTCAAATTAACCTTGTTATTCACCTACTCATTAAGTCTAGTATAAAACATTATTATATCAAGCCATATTATAATAGGGATCTGAGACATAAGAAGAAACAATGGTCTAAAAGAGTATATGTTCTGCCATATTTAATGTGCACATGCTAGCTATGTGCTATATTAATTGACTAATCTTCAATTTCCTTGTCTCTCAAATGGAAATGAAATTTAACACCCACCTCTAAAAACTCATGAGTATTAAAGGACAAAAATTAATAAATTAGTGCCATGCCTGACATTTAAGTCCTCAATAAATATTAGCTTTATTCATAGTAGCCATGTTAGTGAGTACCCTTTAGAGTGGCCACCTGTCTTGACTTGATGAAGAATCTTCTGGTTCTAGCACTGCAAGTCTCATATCTGATACTTTCAATCCCACGTGAATCAGAACAAACAGTCACCCTACATCATACATCAAGTGCATCTTCAGACCAACAAATTCTGATGATGCTCACTACATTTAAAAAAAATATCAGAAATCTCCTAAAATTAAAAAGATTAAATGAACTGAAAACTTAATGATACTCTCTGTATAATAGTGGTCAAATAAAAAAATTATGAGAATGTCTGTACTATTTTTATCATAACTTGAAGATAATGTTAAAGGACCCTAAAAATATCCCCTTTCCTTTGTGCATAGCTTCCAAGTGAATTGAAGATGCTAAATAGGTTATTGTATATTTTATAAGATGCAATCTTTTCTTTTTCTTTTTTTTATTGGTTGTTCAAAACCTTACAAAGCTCTTGACATATCATATTTCATACATTAGAATCAAGTGGGTTATGAACTCCCATTTTTACCCCAAATACAGATTGCAGAATCACATCGGTTACACATCACATTTTTACATACTGCCATATTAGTGACTGTTGTATTCTGTTACCTTTCCTATCCTCTACTATCCCCCTCCCCTCCCCTCCCATCTTCTCTCTCTACCCCATCTACTGTAATTCATTTCCCTCCATGTTTGTTATCCCATTCCCCTCATAACCTCTTATATGTAATTTTGTATAACAATGAGGGTCTCCCTCCATTTCCATGTGATTTCCCTTTTTTTCTCCCTTTCCCTCCCACCTCATGTCTCTGTTTAATGTTAATCTTTTCTTCCTGCTCTTCCTCCCTGTTCTGTTCTTAGTTGCTCTCATTATATCAAAGAAGACATTTGGTATTTGTTTTTTAGGGATTGGCTAGCTTCACTAAGCATACTCTGCTCTAGTGCCATCCATTTCCCTGCAAATTCCGTGATTTTGTCATTTTTTAGTGCTGCGTAATACTCCATGGTGTATAACTGCCACATTTTTTTATCCTTTCATCTATTGAAGGGCATCTGGGTTGATTCCACAGTCTAGCAATTATGAATTGTGCTGCTATGAACATCGATGTGGCAGTATCCCTGTAGTGTGCTCTTTTAAGGTCTTCAGGGAATAGTCCGAGAAGGGCAATAGCTAGGTCAAATGGTGGTTCCATTCCCAGCTTTCCCAGGAATCTCCATACTGCTTTCCAAATTGGCCGCACCCGTTTGCAGTCCCACCAGCAGTGTACAAGAGTACCCTTTTCCCCACATCCTCGCCAGCACTCATTGTTGTTTGACTTCATCATGGCTGCCAATCTTACTGGGGTGAGGTGGTATCTTAGGGTGGTTTTGATTTGCATTTCTCTGACTGCTAGAGATGGTGAGCATTTTTTCATGTACTTGTTGATTGATTGTATGTCCTCCTCTGTGAAGTGTTTGTTCATGTCCTTGGCCCATTTGTTGATTGGGTTATTTGTTTTCTTATTGTCTAATTTTTTTGAGTTCTTTGTATACTCTGGATATTAGGGCTCTATCTGAAGTGTGAGGAGTAAAAATTTGTTCCCAGGATGTAGGCTCCCTATTTACCTCTCTTATTGTTTCTCTTGCTGAGAAAAAGCTTTTCAGCTTAAGAAAGTCCCATTTGTTGATTCTTGTTATTAACTTTTGTGCTATGGGTGTCCTATTAAGGAATTTTGAGCCCGACCCCACAATATGTAGATCGGAGCCAACTTTTTCTTCTATCAGACGGAGAGTCTCTGATTTGATATCTAGCTCCTTGATCCACTTTGAGTTGACTTTTGTGCATGGCGAGAGGAGGGGATTCAGTTTCATTTTGTTGCATATGGATTTCCAGTTTTCCCAACACCATTTGTTGAAGATGCTATCCTTTCTCCATTGCATGTTTTTAGCTCCTTTATCAAATATAAGATAGTTGTAGCTTTGTGGATTAGTCTCTGTGTCCTCTATTCTGTACCATTTGTCCACCCGCCTGTTCTGGTACCAGTACCATGCTGTTTTTATTACTATTGCTCTGTAATATAGTTTGAAATCTGGTATCGCTATACCGCCTGATTCACACTTCCTGCTTAGAATTGTTTTTGCTATTCTGGGTCTTTTGTTTTTCCATATGAATTTCATGATTGCTTTGTCTATTTCTACAAGAAATGCCATTGGGATTTTGATTGGCATTGCATTAAACCTATAGAGAACTTTTGGTAATATCGCCATTTTGATGATGTTAGTTCTGCCTATCCATGAACAAGGTATATTTTTCCATCTTCTAAGATCCTCTTCTATTTCTCTCTTTAGGGTTCTGTAGTTTTCATTGTATAGGTCTTTCACCTCTTTTGTTAGGTTGATTCCCAAGTATTTTATTTTTTTTTTTGAGGATATTGTGAATGGAGTGTTTTTCCTCATTTCCGTTTCAGAAGTTTGTCGCTGATATACAGAAATGCCTTTGATTTATGTGTGTTGATTTTATATCCTGCCACTTTGCTGAATTCATTTATTAGTTCTGGTAGTTTTTTTGTAGACCCTTTTGGGTCTTCTAGGTATAGAATCATGTCATCCGCAAATAGTGATAATTTAAGTTCTTCTTTTCCTATTTTTATGCCTTTAATTTCTTTCGTCTGTCTAATTGCTCTGGCCAGTGTTTCGAGAACTATATTGAATAGAAGTGGTGATAGGGGGCATCCCTGTCTTGTTCCATATTTTAAAGGGAATGCCTTCAATTTTTCTCCATTCAGAATGATGCTAGCCTGAGGCTTAGCATAGATAGCTTTTACAATGTCGAGGTAAGTTCCTGTTATCCCTAGTTTTTCTAATGTTTTGAACATAAAGGGATGCTGTACTTTGTCAAATGCTTTTTCTGCGTCTATCGAGATGATCATATGGTTCTTATCTTTAAGTCTATTGATGTGGTGAATAACATTTATGCAATCTTTATTTTAACATTATATGACCAATGTTTGATTGTTTAAAAACACCAAAATATAATCAATAATTTCACGTTAGTATGCTTTTTTGGCCTGTTCCTTCCTTTGATTTTATAAGGACTATTTTTATTTTATTTATTTTTTCCCATTATCCTGAATAAAAGATCCTTAAAAGAAAACACCTCCTGTTATTTTTAAATTTCTAGGTAATATATTTTTTTAAAAAAATCAGCATATTTTGGTGCTTCAATGTTAAAATAAGAATTTCATCTTATAAGTGATATATTAATCTATTTAGCATCTTCAATTCACTTAGAAGCTATGAACAAGAAAAAGTAGGTATTTTAGGGGGTCCTTTCACATCCTCTGAGAGCCTGTATGAAGCCGGGTAGGTCTTTGAGATACTCTCCTTCTGAACACTAAACAAAAATGATTCTGCTTCTAGTTGTCCTTTTAAGACTAAAGGCCTGTGTTGGTATCATTCTGCCTTCACTGATTTCAATAAAGTTCTTATGTTGGAAAAGGATAGATAACTTACCAAATTATCTTTTCAGAATCCAGGATGTTTAAAAATATAAGATTAACATGTATCATATAAAGTTATCATTTAATAATTATAAGCAAACATTTTTTTAAAATGTCTACATAATTTCAAAACACTCATCAGTTTTATTTTAAAAATCAGTCAAATGAAATTGATTACTAAAACTTATACTTTTTGATTTCTTTCATGTTGCTATGACATATCCTGGTTATTCAGAGCTTCAAGGGAAAATAAATATTTAACAGAATTTAAAAATGTATGCACTTATATTTATGTGTATGTACACATCCATCATCAATACACATATCCTCAGATAGCAATGACCTATTTCAGTAAAAAGGAAAGAATATATAATACATATCACATCTACAGTTGTTAAACTTAATATACCCGTGGTTATATTTAAAGGTACCCTATTTAAAGGGTACAATTTCCCTTAAATAAAGTGTTAAATTCCAAAGACACACCTGTAGTTTTTCTGTAATATGCCATCTGTTGAAAGTGTCATTCAGGATAGATATAAAAGCAGCCTGACCAGGTCTAAATTCTTGCTAATCTCAGGTAAAGGAGGACATTTTCTTTGATAATGCCAGTTAATCCCAGAGTACAACTTGAGTTTTCTGTATTTTGGGATGAGGATCACAGAAATTGATGGGCATTTGCTTCTCATACAAGTTTTAAGTGCAAGCTGTAGTGAGATCTATGGTCTTGATTCAGTATATTACTCTTCCTCTCTCCATAAAAATGATGAATTCAGTGCTAATGAAAATAAATACACTTCTTTCTTTAATTTTGAAGATGCCTTAAAAACATTAACTACTTACTGGGTGAGAAACCACTCAGAAGGATTTTTAATTGTATCTAATGTGAAACATACCACCAACTATACAATGAAAATTCTTAATAACAATTCTTGGAAGCTATACGGAAATTGAGATTGACTTCATGCAGCAATAAGAAAAAATATATCTGAGTAGCAAATGCTTTCATCCACGAGTTAGGCCAAGGACATTGTGACTTGAATTTTGTGAAAACAAACAAACAAAAAATTCAAAAATTAAATAAAAGAAAGCAAAACCTACCCACAGTGTTCACTAACAGCTAACATTGATTATTGCAGTAATATTACTACCAATAAAGCTTAACTTTTTAGGAAAAAAAATCTCATTTGTAAAGTGATTTTTTTTTCTTCAGATGAGTGACAACTTTCCTATTCCTGGAATGAGAGGTTGGGAGGATGTTTTCTCAAATTCTTGGCTCATGTAACATATAGATAGTGAAAATTATTATTTATAGTCACATGTTAATAAGACAGGTTTTCTCTAAAAGACATCCTAGCATGTATCTAGAAGAGTTCACCATGTTTTTTAGCACCTAAAATAGTAACTAGTACTAAAAATGCATATGTTGAATGACTAGATAAATTAATGTCACCCAATATATATATATATATATATATATATATATATATATATATATATATATATATATATATTCATATTCATATTTATATTATCAACCTTGATTCTGAATGTATCTACTAAGGTATTACTGATCACCAACTTTTACAGGGCCTAAATAAAATCTATTCTGAAAGAACCCTTAAGACAGACTTCTAAGCAGATCTATATCATAGAAATCAGGTTCAAAATAGTACAAGATAATTTATGATTCATTTTTTATTCCAGTTACTTACAAGTTAATGAATATGGATTTTCACTATCCAAACAACAGTAATAGACGTGAATCAAACAGGTCCACTTTTGTCAAATGGCCCTGGATCCTTTATCTGGTGTGTCATAAATACTGTTAACAGTGTTATTTCTAAATTAACCATATGAATAACAAAGAGAAAACCCCCTTCACATTGCAGTTCATGCAGTCTATCAGCCCTAGTAAGGTGTACTTGACTTTAATTAGTCCTGGCATCAGCAGAAGCATTCTCTACCTTAGGAGAATAACACTCCAAATATAAATAAAGTTTTAGTATTAAAGAAAATAGAAAAATGCTTTCATTCTGATTCTCATAGCTACAATTTTTATAGGGCTAGGTAAGATCTAAGCTACCAAATTTGATGACAGGTAGCATGTATAAAACTAAATGATGGTTAACACTTATCATTACTGAAATCTCATTGTGTTACACACACACACACACACACACATTCAACTTACATTTAAACTAACCTTCCTGTCATAAATAACTAAATCTAAACAAAATATATAAAACCAACATTTTAAGATGTTGAGCAATAGGCAACACAGAATAGCGATTACTGAGGGAAACAAACAAAATGAGATTAGTTCCATAATTTCCTGGCTTTCTGTTTGGGGGCACTTTCTGAACTGTAATGCAGGAAGAAGGAACCCAGAGAATAATGGTCTTTCTGGCTCTAGAGGAAGAAAACAGAGTTTGGAGCTCCAGTATTGGCTAGAATTTATGGGTCATGATGCCAGATAAAAGGGAACTGTTGGAGAAGTAGACTTATTTCTATATTGCGGGCCCTGTGTTTGGCTGAACACAGAACTTCACATGTGCATAGCAAGAACTAATGAGATTCAATTAAGAAAAACAAATGAACAAAGACAACTATTGACAAAAGAAAGAAACTGAGGAGCTGCAAGTAGAAGTGCTAGACTAGAACTTGTGTAAGTCTGAGACATTCAAGCTCCAACCAAGCAAAGTGTAGAGACCTCTTTAAGCAACATTGGTGCTTGGTAGAGAACCCAGAAAGGCCATGCCTCCTTAGGAAAAGAGCAAATTTATCCCTAGAGTAAAGGTTCTCCTAGACATGCTGCATTGAAGTTTAAAAATAAGACGAAAGAATCAAGATGCCTTGACTTCCATAACACAGCTTGGCACTCTGTTAAGGAAGACAACAGAAGCCAGACACTCAACAACACAGGATCTATATAGTTCAGCATCAAATCCCACCAAAAGTGTAAAAGTGTTCTTTTTTTCTCTGTTTCCTTTCCAGCATTTATTATTGTTTATATTCTTGATGACTGTCATTCTAATTGGAGTGAGATGAGAGCTCAGTGAAGTTTTAATTTGTGTTTCTCTGATGGTTAATGATGTTGAACCTTATTTCACATATTTGTTGGCCATTTGTATTTCTTCTTTGAGAAGTGTCTGTTTAGTTCACTTGCCCATTTATTAATTGGTTTATTTAGGGAGATTTTTGGTGTTAAATGTTTGGAATTGTTTGAGTATTCTCAGTATTAATCTTCTGTCAGAAGTGTAGCTAGCAAAGATTCTCTCCCATTCTGTATGTTTTCTCTTCACATTCTTAATTGTTTCCTTTACTGTGAAGAAACCTTTAAATGCCATTCTTTTTATTAATTATTGGAATTATTTTTTGAGTTTTGGGGATTCCATTAAGAAAGTCATTGCCCACACATATATATTGGAGTATTGACCCTTTATTTTCTTCTATCGGTTGCATGGATTCTAGGTCTTTGATCCATTTTGAGTTGACTTTTGTGCAGAATGAGAGTTAAGGATCTAGTCTCATTCTTGTATACATGGGTAATCAGTTTTCCTGGCACAGATAAGAACTTTAAAAACTGTTATAAATATGTCCAAGATTTAAAGTAAAATATAGATCAAGTGAGGAAGTAAGTAGAAAAACACAAAAAAAGAATAGAAATTTTAATTTAAAAAGAAACAAAAACCTTCCTCTCAGAACACACACAAATACACACAGATGTGTATAGAAGACATATAATCATCCTAAAAAGGTATTCTTTTAACACATAACATTAAAATTGATGAAGCAAAAATAGAATAGAGAGAAATAAACAAATATTCAATTATAGTTGTGGATTTCAGTTCCTAGATGTGTGTGTATTTGTGTGTGTATATGTTTACAAATGAAATGAAAATTTTACTCAGTGTTATTAATAGCAAAATAAAAAGTATATATTTGAATACAGGAAGATAGAAATTTATCCAAATTGAAACACAGAAAAAAAATGATTGAAAAAAGTAATCATGCTTCAGTGGGCAATGACAATATTCTGGTACATGCATAGAATTGGAGTACCAGAAAATGAGGAGAAAGAAAAAGAAAAGAGAAATTTTTGAAGGAAAAGTTGTTGAAGATTTTAAAAATTTAACAAAAACTATAAGCTCAGAGACCTAAGCAGCTTAATAAATCCAAACTAGATAAATCCATAGATAACCACTTTAAGGCACAAATCACTTAATAGCTGAAAAATCAGTAATACTAAAAAAAATCTTAAAAGAAACTGCATAAATACATATAAATAAATACATTACATAACAAGAGGTAATTGGGAGAAAAACCAACGACTTCACATCAAAAACAATGCAAGACAGAATATAATAGAAGGGTAATTTTTAAAATCTAGAGGCAATGAGAGTCAACATAAAGTTCTATCTATACCCAGTAGAAAATATTCCTCAAAAATGAAGATAAACTAATACTGCACTGCTTTGACAAAATAAAGTGAAAGCTGAGAATTTGTCACCAGAGGATCTGCTCTATGGCACAAGAAATGATAAAGGAAGCTTTTGAAACTGGAAAAATTCCAGATAAACATTTAGAGCTACACAAAGGAATTAACAAACATTGGGATAGCAACTACATGGGAAAGCAAAATTTATATTTTTGTTTTCAATTTTAATTAAAAGATAATTCTTTTAAGGAAAAAAAATAACAGTGATTTATAGCTTCTGTAACATGTAAAAGTAAAATGAATATCAATATTGTGGGGGGACAGGAGGGGAAAGTTGTTTCTTTATATAAGATGGACTGATACTAGTTCCAGGTAGATTATGATAAATTAAAAATCCATTTAAGTCCTGTAACAACCATTAAAAAATAAAGTGAGGAATATACAATCCAATAGGAGATCTGAAATGGAATAAAAAAATCAACTGAAAATTATCTGAAAAGAGGAGGGGGAGAAAAAAATACAGATAGGAAAATAGAAAACAAATAGCAAAATGGATGTCTTTAATCATTTAAATAAATACATCTTAATCATTTAAATAAATACATTACTTGTAAAAGGACCAAATAGTTCATTAAAAAGTAAAGATCTCAGAAATTATTAAAAGCAAAGATCCAATATTTTCTGTTTGCATAGACTTACATATACTGCAAAGACACATTTAGTTTAAAAAATTAAGACGGGGGTTATGTACCATGAAAACACCAGTCATAGAATGATGGAGTGGCTATATTGATATTAGACAAAGCAGACCTCAGGAAAAATAGATTTACCAGAGATAAAGATATTTTATAATAATGAAAATATCAAATTATAAAGAAGACATATAATCATCATAAAAAGGTATGCTTTTAACACATTACATTAAAATTGATAAAACAAAAATAGAACATAGAGAAATAAACAAATATTCAATATAGTTGGGGATTTCAGTTGCTAGAACAACTAGACATAAAATCAATGAATAGAATAAATCAGTAGACATATGGAAAATTTGAAACATCCTATCAATCAACACAACCTAATCCCATATTTATAAAATGCTTCTTCCAATAGGAGAAACGACTTTCTTTTCAAATTATCATAAAATATTCACCAAGATAAATTCTGTGCTGGGCCATAAATGTAAAGTAGTTAAAATAATTGGAATATATTTTCTGACCACAATAGAATTAGAAATAAATAAAAAAAAACAATTTGGAAATTCTCATAATATTTGGAAATTAGTTAAAATACTTATTAAACCATATGTCAAAGACAAGTTTGAAAAAAGAAATTAGAAATATTTTCACATGGATGAAAATAAAAACATATCAATATTTGTATAATTAAATTAAAGCAGTATTTTAAAAGAAAGTTAAAATTTAAATGTTTATGGTAGAAAATAAGAATAGTTTCAAAGCAATAATTTAAGATTCTGCCTTGAGGAGTTAGAAAAATCAAAGTGAGTAACCCCCAAAAGAAAAATAGGGAAATAAATAATAAGGACGAAAGTAGAAATCCATTAAACAGAAATTTAACAAATAAAGAAAAAATTGTGAAACTACAAACTAGTTTTTTAAAATATTAATAAAGTTGTACATCTCCTAGGTAAATATTGATATAAAAATGAAAGGAAGGATACTTCTATAGATTATTCAAACTGGAGAGTCTCATAAGTAAATATTAACGATGACTATATTTATAAGGAAAATTTGAGAATTTATGTGAAAATTTACATACAAATTGAAAAAAAGCAAAACCATCTTGAATTATAAACAGTATATGTAGAAAATTCTCAGAACCTTCCAAAAATCAAAGCAAAACTTCTGAATATAATAAGTGAATTTACTGTTGTCACAGAATACAATGTCTGAGCTCAAAATTTGATTGAATTTCTACATAGCAGCAATTAAATATTGAAAAATGAAACTATAAACATACCATTTACAAAGACATTAAAAACATGAAATATTACATAAAGTAAAAAAGTGAGAATATTGGTATAAAAATTAACAAAGAGATTGATGCAGCAGAATTGAAAGTATGAAACAGACCGGTGCTTATGTGATTCAGGTTTGAACAAGGCATCAAAATAACTGAATGGGAAAGAAAATTATTCCCAACAAATAATACTAGAGTAATTCACTATCTATGATGGGGAAAGGGAGAAACTCAAATCCCTACCTCACACCATTCATAACAATTAATTTGGAATTGATTATAAACCAAAACCTAAACCCTATATCTTAGTAATTCTAAATCTTTTAGAAGAATACATTCATGACTTGTGGGGGAAAGTATCTTTTTGTTACAACCCAGAAATTACTAAGTATAATGAAAACATTATTGAATTAACAACCAGAAAATGAGTACAAAGCACTTCACAAAGTGAACTGTATGAATGGCCAGTTGGCACATGGAAAAGTACTCAATATTACTAGCCATCTGGAAATGCAAAATAAAGTCACAGTGAGATAATACTATATACCCAGTAGGATGACTGAAAGACCAACCACATTAAATGTCTCTGGGTGGTGGAACAACTGAAGCTCTCATGCATTATTGGTGGAAATATAAAATGATATAACTTCTTTTGAAATAGGTCAGGACATTTTCCACACAGTTAAACATATACCTTGTCTGTGAGTCATTAGTTTTACTTCTAGGTATTTACCCAAGGGAAATGCAGACATGTGTACACACAGATTTGTACAACAATATTCATAGCAGCTTTTGACATGATAGCCCCAATTGGAAACAACCATGATGAGCACTGACCAGAAAAATGGGAACATTAAACTATTTTTGTATATCCATATAATAAAGTCTGAAATGGGCCTCAGTGGGTAAAATCAAGGTTTCAATATGGCTCTGCTAAGTCTAGATGTCTAGTGGAAAATCCGGGCCCTTACATCAGCACATAGAGGCTACAGGAGTTCATGGGTTCATGTCCCCTTTCCATCTTCAAAGGCAGCAATCACATCATGGTGACCTCTCCCTTCACCATGCTTCTCTGATTCTCTGACCTCCCTCTCACATATAAGGACACTTGTGATTACTTTAGACCTACCTGAATAATCTAGATAATTTCCTTATCTCAAGATCCTTAACTGAAACACATGTGCTAAACTCCCTCTTGCCATGTAAGTCAACATATTCACAGGTTCCAGGGGTTAGTACATGGTCCTGGGAAAGTATTTTACTGTCCACCATCACCAGCAAAGTGCCCAATCTCCTTCTTGCTTTGCAGTGGCTGTTCCAGCTCCCTGGAATGCACTTTCTCTGTGTACTTACATCTAACTCCCTCCTGGACCTAAAGTCTTTGTTCAAAAATTGTGTTAATGAGATTCCCTTTACATATTCTATTTGAAGTTGCAACCTGTACCCGTCTTGCTGCTAAAACTCCTGATTACCCTTCCTCTGCTCTTTTTTCCTTTCCCCCATACCTTACCTATTACATCTGTTGGGTTTTCATTGTCGCTATCAACTTTATCTAATAGACTGTATGAGGGCAAGTTAATTTTGCCTGCTTTGTGCACTAATATATCCCTAGTACCTAGTACCTAGAACATAATCCGGAACACAATAGGGACTCGGGGAACACTTGTTAAAGGAATTGGACAAATGGATATGTAACACTCCCTTCTCTTTCAGAGCATTTCAGAGTCGCATAAGCCTATAAAGTGCTGCACATGTAAACAGATTCTTTGGCAAAAATAAAATGGTACACATTTCACAGAGGCCGTAGCAAGAGAAAAAAACATTCTTAAAAATAAAGAGTATTGTATTTACAAAATGTGAACATTGAGAAATTGCAGATCTGAGGACTGAAACTTATCTGAAATGCTCTGATAAGGGCACTACTGCAGCCCAGACTGCTATGTGACAAGAATAGCAAGGAACACTGAAGAAGATTACCCACCAAAGCAAAAATGAGTTTCAGACTGCATCAAGTAGTGGTGGGAATTCTGGCCCAATGTTTGCTTTGACAACACTTGGGAGTGGGAATTTAAAGATCTGTCCCTAGATGGACTTATTCTTACTCTGTTGGATAGACAGTCACAGCTAAACTGACTGGATTAGCCAATGTGCACATCCCACCACTTTCAAGCAATACCTGTGCTGCCTTCAAAAATTCCCATATTAAAGAACTCTATGAACTACTGTTAGAGATAGTGACTGTATCTTAAACAGTGAGCACAGGTAGCATTCTTGTGCTCAGAGATGTCTTTTAAAGCAGTATTTCCAACAGATCGGGACTTTTAATAAACACACTTTTTTGTAAATGCCACATATTACGAATGGTGTGGTGCTAATATACACTTGAACATACATATCCAACAGTCTGCGTAGGTTTCATTGATTCTGAAGAAACTGGGTCTTTCTGTTCCAGAGTAAACTGAAAGCACAGTTGATCTTATTAAAACATAAGCATCCAGTATCAAGATTTTTAACTTTTTATAAGGTTAAAAAACAAGTTGAAATGTAGTCACTAGACATAGCGATAGTTGTTCCTATTTGTCCTAACCTTCAAAAGCAAAATCTTTATCTTGATTTCATTACAACACTAAGGCAGTAGTCTCTTTCAAAGTGTTGTCATTAAATAATAAGAGATGGCAAAAGAAAAAAACACAGGGTAGGTAGATATAAACAATATACCTTGAAAAATAGAGGGTTCATTCAAATCCTACTTTCTTTGTCTTTTTTCTGTTTGTTTGTTGTATTAAAATAATTACATTCTATAGGTTTATGGCCAGGCAAATTGTACAGGCACTCGGCTGGATCCCTTATATCTTAGCTTCCCACCAACTTCTTTGGACCTTCTTTTTTGACATTGCTATCACTGTTTAATGCCTAATTTCAATGTCTGTTCTAAGGGAAGTACTTTTTCCTTAGTTGAATGACACCTTTCATATGAGACCTTATTTTATATCCACAGGAATGGGGACAGATCCTATAAAATAACAAAGAAGCACTAATCTGGTAGTTAAGTAACCTAAATTCTTGCCCTGGTTTTCTCACCAACTTAAATTCTGAAATCTTATCTGTGAAAATTAAATGATTAACCTTGTCTGTCTGTAAGGTCCATTTAAGTTCTATGCTTCTATGATCATCATTAACAAACATTACTGAAATTCTTCTGGATATAGGGTACTTATCAAACAATGAATCTATCTTCATTTTTCAAAAGATGATAGATAAGGAAGCTCAGAAAGGTCAAGTGACTTGCTAATGTCACACCTCTCATAAATGGCAAAGCTTAGACTCACTGGCAGATCTTGTCCACAGAACAAATGTCTTTGCAAATGCCACATTGTTGTTCTTCAGAAAAATAACTACAGCCCTACAGACAGAAAAGATCCTGGGTGATGGACACCTGGGTGCCTAGCACTTCCACTGGCTCCCAGTTCCCTAGGAGCTGCCATATTTTGTAAGATCTTGGCCACTTAGTCAAGTTGATTAATTCTTGATTAGGCATGACCCAAGTTAGAAACATAGAATCCTTCCACATGATTTAGAAATATAAAACCGAACTATCATTCTGAGATAATTGAAGCCATGAAATGGAAAATACAGGAGATATCAGCAGAAATGTTATTTGCCAGGTGAAAAAAAAAGACAGTTTCAATGAGAGACAAGGAGGAAAGAAGGAATGTTCTGAAAGAAATTTGTCCCTGAGTTTTGGTTGGTCATGAGGTCCAATTGCATGCACGACCTTCTAACAGATCAGTCGTTCTGTCCTCCCTTGTATTCTGTCTGCTAATATTAATACTCATTTTTTGTCTTAGTTGTTGAATGACCCTTTACCTAGTTTCCTAGGACTACTGTAACAACTTGATGTCTTAAAAAAGCAGAAAGGTATTCTTACACTGTTCTTGGGGTCTGAAGTCCAAAAATCAAGGTGGTGGCAGAGTTGGACAGAATATCCATGTGTCTCTTCTAGCTTCTGAGAGCGCCTGGCAATCCTTGGTTTGAAGGCTTGTCCCTCCAGTCTCTACCTCTATGTTTATCTGGCCTTCTCCTCTGTGATTCTTCTCTCCATCTTTCATCATGGAAGGAGTCATTATTAGACTTTGGACACAGCCTTATCAAGGGAGATCTTCTTTAGACCATCACTTAATTATTTCTGCCAAGACCTTCTTTCCAAAAGAGATCACATTCATAGGTTCTGGGTGGATCTTTGGGGGAATCATTATGGACCTGTGGCAAAAGAGAATCTCATATTGTCCTGGTGACAGTTTCTCAGGGTTAGTGATAACCATATCAATAGATTTTCTCATACATTTAATTACACCTTCCCTATGACCACCATTGTCCATTTTTTCTTCTTTCTGTAACATCATTTTGACATTGAACAAATATAGTACTGTGATCAGAAAATGAATTTTGTGCTGGAACATACATCCAAAGATATTTTAGATTTATATTTTTTGTGTGTTGGGAAGATAAGCAAGATGATCAAGTGATGCCAATCTGCATAGTGGAATGTCTTGTTTCCCTAAGTTTCCCATGGACGGCTAAGAATTCATTTTTAAACTGCTCATAGACTAGTGTTATAACACCTGGAACAATGGTTTACTGAACACCGCTCAAGTCTAGACACCAAATAGATTTTTTTTTTTGCTTGTTTTCAAAAAAATAACAAAGAAGAGGAAGTGTGTCATTATTTGGTCTTTTAACTAATATAAATTGCCTTCTTTCCAGGGAAATGTTCCCCATTATGTGAAGTCAATTTCCATGGAGCCAGTCATTTGGTAGGGTAACAAATTTACCCCATCCTGGAATCTCAAATAAAAAATCCGTTGTAATGCCATTATATAGCTGGTTTTATGTTTACTAACAGCTGTCTTCAAATCTTCCCTATTGCAGAGTAAAACTATTATACTGGTATTTAAAAATATATTCCCATAACAACAACAACAAAAATACAAAGACCCTGGTTTACGAGAGGTGCTTTACTGGGAAAATACGGAGGGATGGATTCAATAAAAAACAAAACCATCCCTTCCACTCAGTATAAGCTTATGGATGCCTTCCATCTTTATAAATATGAAGGACATACACAAGGTTCAAATATAGTGTTTTGTGTACCCTCAGTGTATCACAACTTCCCATTGCCCATGGCAGTCTTTAGAAATAAAGTTTGAATTCAGAAAGAACCAGTCTTAAATGTGTCACAGCCATCTTATATTAGATAATAATACAGAGTCTCCCAAAATCAATTCAATGGTACCTCACTCTTAGCACCTTTGCTTTGGTAAGTTGTAACCAGTCTCTTGTGCGTGATAGCATACTATTTTGACAAAATAAGTCCCCAAAATAGGAAAACCAAGCTCCTGCCATGTAAAATCTCTCAGTGTAGTACTAAAAAGGAAGATACAGCTTTCACAAAGTGACAAAAATGCTATAAACATGTGTTGGCAGATTTGTTTGGGGTAGAGTTAATTACTTCCTTGTTAATTTCTGATAGAACTTCGAAGGCTCTTTAACAGCTTGCTTTGGCTGTTGAAGTAGTCTTTTATATAAAAGCCATAGATTATTAAGATTTAAAAAAAAACCTGCACTTTTCCTTGTAGGTTACACTTCCATTCTGATTTTATAACTTTCCATCCTTAAACTGACCTGATCCTTTTTAATGATGTTCATGCCCTTAATCAGGACTATGTAAACAATCCATATTACAAATTTCATAAAGACATATGTGAACATTTAACAGGCTTTGGGAGACATTTGCTGGTTGAAAATATCTAGGTGGATTTTCTTTCTGGGAGATTATCCTGCACTAGCAACAGCAGAGAAAATATTTCCCAGGCCTGTGAGCATTTAGAAGTTTCTTTGTGTGCTCAAATTATTTTCCTCCATGAAGGGGAAGTGGTGTGTATTAGGGGTGGGCAAGAGAAAAATGACAAGAAGCAAAAGCCCTTCTGCTGTAGGATCAGATTCCAAGCAGAATTCCTTCATACACTTCCAGTTTCTGTGAAAGTGCAGGGTGGTGTTCATTTTCACTGTATCTGCTCTCTTAATTGTTTCTGCCTGTTCATTTCATTCTTCAGTGAAAACATTAGCCTAAGGGACATTTGAAAATCAAAAGAGAGGTTTGAAGTTTAACAGGAAATGAACAGTGGTGTTGCTGTAATATTAAAGTAAAAGTTTAGAACCAGTAAGAAATAGCCACATTTCTAAACTCAACATGTCTTCTCCCCTTTTTGTTGTTTCTTTTTAGCTCTCCCAAGTGTCAAAATTAAAGAAAAACATTCCAGAGTTTCTGCATTTTTAAATGGCCAGGGCCTCTAACGGATGCTGATAGGTATGCATTAATGGACTTACCTTAGATGCAGTGGAGATCAAGAGATTTTGAGTTATTACGCAGGAATTTATAAAATCCAGGACAGATTTCCTGACAGCTATAATTATTTAATTCTCTTAGAATTATCCCTCTCCACCCCCAAACCTCCTCTTGCCAAAATTATCCAGATAATTCAGGAAGTAGTAGGAAGGTTAGAATCTGAACCATCTCAAAACCAAAACTGACCAGAAGACTTATGCAATTCTCCATTTCCCTTGCAATGTGGGAACTGGATTTTGTGTTTCTCTGTGTGTGCTGGTTAAGTTTAACTCTAGCAGGAAAACTCTCTTTAGAAAAACAGAACTTGAACTTCAGAAGTTCATTGCTCCTCATCCTTGGTGCCCACAGAAACACAAATTTGGCCCAGCTTAGTTGAACGAGCTCCGGTTATGTTAAATGCTGATATTTTAGCAACTCAAGATGGAGTGTTGGCATTGTCCATCTTCTCTCTGATCACAGAGACAAAAGATCAAACAGATATTCAAAGGCCACACTCAGAGGTTCTCAACTTAAAATAGAGCCTATTTTACAACTACATTCTCGACCTTAACAAGGAAATCAAACAATTCCAGGAGAGCAAGGCAAAAGCCATCAGCAAACTTGTTTAAAATGGCCTGCCGGATACAGACATTTTAAGAGTTGAATAATGAGGTGGAAAATATCAGACTTAAAAAAAATAAACAAAAGCCTAGGTGTTTAAACATACAAAAGTTATTAAACTATTTATTTTTGGAAATAATTTGAGTTAATCAAATGGCTGTAATGAGGAATAGTCGAGTAACAAGTAATTACCTTTTCCTGCCTTTGAAGAACAATGGATTTGGGATGGATCCAAATTTGTAAAAAAGCAGCCATGATTTTATATTCAATTATCTAATGGAAAGATCGCTGTAGTTTTGTATTAGTTTGCTGACACTATATTTCATAGACATTACACACTTGGAGAAATAATTTAATCAAAAGTTAGATTCAATTATTCATTGATTAAGTATGGCATTCATTAATTTTAGGAATAGCAAGACAACAGAACTGTTGATTATGAAACACCATTTTAGGAAGAAAACCTGGCTTGTTTAGCTATCTTTGCACTGATCATTCTCTGTGGAGAACGTAATCCTTTGACTGTTTCTATTACTGGAGCGAACGCAGTGTTTGTGGTGGCAGAGGGTGGGGGCACGACACTAGGTATAGGTCTGAAATGGAAGAGCAAAGCACATGGACAAATTGCAAGTTAAATACTTTGGGGGGAGGGGATGTATTTTTTACAGGTATCAATTATTGTCGTTACAAGTAATAAATAATGCTAAATAAAACATGTAGCTAAACGGGCATTAAAGCCCCTTTACATACATAGAAGACAAGAAAAGCTTTTTTTTCCTCCTATGCCGCAGACTGCAGGCATTTTCCTCTGCCTCTGTCAAGTGTAATTCTTTCTTGATGAATGACAAGGCAGGATAATAGGCTGTGGTCACCATGGCAACCAGACAGCAGCACTGTGTGCCTAGCATTTTTTCATCTGAAAATGAAACCAGAAGCAAAGAAAAGCTGAAAATGTAACCAACAGATTAACTGATACAAAAAAAGAAAAGAAAGAAAGGAAGAAAAAAGGAACAAAAAGGCAAGTTAGATTACAAGCAATTAAAATTACAGTACCTAGTCTCTCTCTCTCACTCCCTCTTTCTCTCTCCCTGCCTCTCTCTTTTTCTCTCTCTCTCTCTCACACACACCAACTAGATGTTTTTAATATTATTTGATAAACATGAAATAATTGGGTTTTACCTTTGTGTTCCAAAATGCCTCTTTTCTCTTTAAAATCTAAAGAACTGAATTTTTGAAACGAGTTATTTAATTCCATTAAACAATACAGTTTAGGAAACTTCATGTATTGTGTTTGTGCTGGGATTTCTAAATTCCTTTCCTCTCTAGTGCCCATCCCTGAACTATCCAGAATCCAAAGGCTTAATGTGCAACAGTTTTATCTGGGGGCAGAGCAGGGTGGGGTAGGGAGGGAAAAGAGACTTGGAGCTGAGAAATAAGAGGACAATTTTATATTAACACTTCTCAATTCTATAGACTCCATCCACTAGACTTGCTTTTCTACTGCACTAAAGAAACCTGCAGCTCTGTTTTGCTGTATCCCCATTCCTAAGCATAAGAAGTTTGCTGAATCCCCATTCAGAATGTTGTATATTCTGCCCATATAATTTCCTTTCAATAACTTGATCTCAAACCTCTATTGCAGTTTTCCTTGAAGATGTTCTCTGTCTCTACTGAAAATAAATAAAAAAGGGAAAAAAAAACAGATTTCTGAGAGCAATGGTCCCTTTGCATTGGATGTTTGGTTGAGGCCAAGAACATTGAGCTAGAAGTTGGAAGACAAATGTCCTGTCGGGGGCATTAGAATCTTAGATGTATCCCTTTTATAATATGATAAAAATATCATTACCGATTGTACCTGAATCAGAGAATTTTTAACCTTTCTGAACATTTTAGTATTTGTCGTCTCTAAAATGTGGAGATCTTACCTACTTTATGGGAGTGAGAGGGTTCATGAGATCATCTGTTGAAAGTGTCTGAGAAATAAAGATTTATAACATGAGTCTCACACCAAAATTCCAACAAAATGTTCCTAAGGTTATTAATAAATACAACTGAGAAGTGAAAAAAAAAGAAAGTGTCTAGTATACATTAGGAGTCAGTTAAATATTATTCCTTCTTGTAATCAAAATACTCAATTTTCTCATCTGTGCTGCAGAAATGTCTGTAAAGCATATGTATGTGTATGTGTATGAGGGTGTATATGAGAGAGAGAGAAAGAAGAACCTGTGTGTATATATACCCACCTGTTTCAGAGGAAGTGGCTCAAGTAAGTTACTCTATGCAAAGTGCTTTGAAAGTCTGATTGCTCATGGAAAGGGAAAATGGTGTCACCCAGAGATGTTGAACGACTTCTTTCCAGGAGATTCTTAAGGGAAAGTATCTGACTCCCACCTGCCCTGGAAGCAGAGAAAAGGACCACATGTCTCATGACTACATGGACCAGAAGATCGAAAATGTAGAAAGAGGCCCTCAGAGCAAGTTCACAAAGTCAGCAAGTACATAGGGTGTCTGAATGCTGACAAGTGTCCAGTATGTGTCGGCACAGAGCGCTCCCAGTTTTCCCCTAGCATGCCCAGTGGTTGACTGGCCACCCACAGCAAGGCCTAATAAATCCTTCTTTTGTCCCCATTTCCCCCAACACACACAAATGCAAAGTAAACAGTTGGATCAAAGCTTTTAATGTGCTTTGTACTGTTTTATTTGAAAAGATCAGGTCTGATATTTGAGAGGAAGAGTCCATCTGGCTAGGCTGAGCTCAAGAAGCCTCAGACAAATTGTAAACAAGACCAGGGCACAAAGTCCTCTCCCGCCCACAGCCTGCCACTGCCATCACCAAAGCATCATCCCATGCTAGCCAGGCTTCCCTGACTGTTCATGAAAAGGAAGTACTGAAACTGACCCTCCCTTCAGCTTTTCTAGAATTTTCTAACCTATATGTCGCAAATCACTACTGCTAGTTCTGTCTAAGCTTCTACTTGCCTATAACCATATCTATTCATATTTTCAAAGTTATATATCATGGTACTTTATATACCATTAAAACCCTCGGTTGTTCAAATAAACTCCTAAGTAACTTAGAGTAAAAAGATCAAAAGGAAGGATATGATTGCTTCTTTAAATGGGACATACACATTTCTTAAAAAAAAATATTGAAGTTTGCAATTTTACCACCTTTGGAATTCAAAGATGGAACACAAGTTGATTGTATTTCCTTTATCTCATTCTTTATTATATTTGATGTTATCATTTATGCAGCTATTTGTTCTTGCTGCATTGTGCACTCTTTACAGACAAGGCTGTGGCCATCCTCAGGACCTAACTGCATTTTTCACTCATAGTAGGCACTGCATAAATCCTTGTTAACCAAATGGATGAGCTTGGAAGGTAGACACATGTATATTTGTCCTCTAATTCTATCACTCACTGGTTGTGAACATGGGCAACTTCACTTTTCTGAGTCCAATTTATCTTCTGTAAAATGGAAGGACAATTGTTCACCTTAATTGTTGGTGCTCCTAAAGAACACAATGTATGTAATGCTTAGTGTCTGGCATAGCACAGAAGATACACAATACTTACTAGTTTTCCTTTTTAAGTTCAATTTCTTTTGATTATTTTTTCAGTGAATTGCACGCCATTCCAAAAGATTTTTCCCGATAATCTTTGGAAGCCCATGCAATGCTGATAGAAGAGTTACAAATTTATAATAGGCTCATTCCCTAGACAATCACTATGTGGATCTATTCCAAACCCCATACCTGCTGTAAGTACAGAAAAGAAATGCCATCTGTGATAAACTAAAACAAGAAGTCTGGATGTGGTTGGAAAGACCAGCAGGGGAAGTGAATAGAGAACCCTAGGTAGTTGAGGGTGAGGCACCAGACATAAATGCCCAGTAGTAGAGCCATTAGTCTAGGGATGACCACCTGTGTTGGAGCATCTCATGAACAAATCACAGACAACAAAAACTGGTGCACACTGTATTAGCTGAGATCAAAAATGGAACTAACATTTGGACAACATTTATTTTATATTTTTATTTATTTTATTTTTAAAATTTTTTATTTGTTAGACAACATTTATTGAGCACTTACTCTGTATGGGACAGTGAATAGGTGGATTTGCATATGGATAGCCCTTAACTTAGGAGGCAGGAGCCTGTGGTAAATCTCAGGCTCCAGAAAGTATAGTCTCCATCCTCTGGGCTCTTCTGTTTAATAGTTGCATGACTAGGTGCGTTACTTCAATTCTCTTATCATAGTTTCCCCACCTGTGAAAGGGTGGCGACAATAGTAACCACCTTGCAAAATGTTTGTAGTCACTAAATGATTCAGTGCATATAAAAGCATTTAGATGTTGAACATTTTTTCATATATTTGTTGATTGTATATCGTCTTCTGAGAAGTGTCTGTTCAGTTCGTTGGCCCATTTATTGATGGGTTACTTGTTTTTTGGTGTTAAGATTTTTGAGTTTTTTTTATATATTCTAGAGATTAGTGCTTTATCTGACGTGTGTGTGGTAAAAATTTGTTCCCAATTAGTAGGCTCTCTATTCACCTCACTGATTGTTTTTTTTTTTTTTTTTTTTTTGCTGAGAAGAAGCTTTTTAGTTTGAATCCATTCCATTCATTGATTCTTGATATTAATTCTTGTGCTATGGAGTCTTATTAAGGAAGTTGGGGCCTAATCTGACATGATGGAGATTTGGGCCTACTTTTCCTTCTAATAGACGCAATGTCTCTGGTTTAATTCCTAGGTTCTTGATCCACTTTGAGTTGAGTTTTGTGCATGCTGAGAGATAGGGGTTTAATTTCATTTTGTTGCATATGTATTTCCAATTTTCCCAGCACCATTTTGTGAAAAGGCTATCTTTTCTCCAATGTACATTTTTGGCGCTTTTGTCAGATAGCAATTAGAAAAATACAAATCAAAACTACTCTAAGATTTCATCTCACTCCAGTCAAAATGGCAGCTATTAAGCATACAAACAATAGTAAGTGTTGGCAAGGGTGTGGGGGAAAAGGCACACTCATACATTACTGGTGGGACTGCAAATTGGTGCAGCCAAAATGGAAAGCAGTATGGAGACTCCTTGGAAAACTGGGAATGGAACCACCATTTGACCCAGCTATCCCATTCCTCGGTCTATACCCAAATGACTTAAAAGCAGCATACTACAGGGACACACCACATCAACATTTATAGCAGCACAATTCCCAATAGCTAAACTGTGGAACCAACCTAGATGCCCTTCAGTAGATGAATGGATAAAGAAAATGTGGCATATATACACAATGGAATATTATTCAGCATTAAAAGAGAAGAAAATTATGGCATTTGCAGGTAAATGGATGGAGCTGGAGAATATAATGCCAAGTGAAATTAGCGAATCCCCAAAAAACAAATGGTGAATGATTTCTCTGATTTAAGGATGCTGATTCGTAATATGCTGTGGAGGGGCAAGAATGAGAGATTAAATGAACTCTAGATAGGGCAAAGGGGAAAAGGGGAGGGAGGGAAAGAGAGGAGGAATAGGGGTAGGAAGGATGGTGGAATGTGATGGTCATCATTACCCTAAGTACATGTATGAAGACATGAAGGATGTGACTTAGTTTTGTATAGCCAGAGATATGAAAAATCATGCTCTATATGTGTAACATAAATTGTAATGCATTCTGTTGTCATTATATAACAAATTAAAATTAAAAATAAAAGCACTTAGAACTTAGTGCACACATAGAGGACTCAGTAAATTTTAACTGCTGTAGTTTGACTTGTACTTATTCATTATTTCTAAAGTTGAAAGAAAATGGTGAACTTATGACAGAAAACATCTTGGTTTGAAAATCAGTTTGCCATTTATACACCTCATTCTCCTTATCTGAAAATAGAGGTCAGAAGATCTGGCTCAAAAGATGTGTTAGAAGCTGCCCATTGTTTTAAAGAGAACAAGAGCGAGTGTTAATAAAGACCAGGCAAATGTTAAACCAAGGTTCAAACTGAAGGGAATGAGTACCAGGGAAATCGGGCAGCTTACCCCAGACCAAGGCAGCAGGGGTCTGAGACCCTGTCCTCTGGGACACTAAGAAATAAGGACCCAAATATCTGTGATGGACGTCTCCAAGATTGACACAAAAGACAACACAGGGATGCCAAGTGAATCTTCCAAATACATAATTCAAGTGAGCTCACATTCTCTCAGGCCTCCGATGACTGCACCACCTGAGAATAAAAATCTAAACTTCTGCAACCTGCATGCTGGTTCTTCCTGGACCTACTTTCAGTCCACTTCCAGTATCATCTCCCTTTGAGGTTGCTAAGATACTGGCTCTTTCCTCTCCATGTACATAGTACTCTGGGGTCTCACTCTTTCCTCTCTCTAGAATAATATTCCTTTCCAATGGTATTCTACCTGTTCAAGTTCTCCATAACCTTCAAGTCTTGGCCACAGTCTTCTTTCTCTGTGAAGCTTTCTCCAGTCTTCCAGACAATAAGTGACCTCTAGTTTTCTTGGAGACATAACTGTTTCTACTTTGAATTTGAATCATGTACCTATTGCCTTCTCTCCCCTAAAGAAGAGTTCCTTCAATGGGCAGGGCTTTTAACTGTTTGCTTTCAAGGGGTTTAAGCACAATAGTCACGCAATATATATTTGCTGTTTGACAACTGTCTGGAATCTATGAATGAAAGAAGGAAGGAAAGGGTGAATCTATGCATCCTTTATCTAAAGCCAGGTTGGGTTTTATAATGAAGACAAGCCTGATCATGAAAGTTAGTATTAGTAAAGATGAATGTGAATGAGCCCTTACCACTGCCTCTTATGAACCAGGAATGAAGCAAGAGGCAAGAGGCAAGAGGCATTGGCAAGTGAAACCTATGCCTCTGTCCTCCCCGGGCTCACGGTGCTATGGAAGGGGCAAGCATTTATCAAACCACTGCCCAAATATATAATTACCAACCATGAATGGTATAAAGAGAGACACTGCAACAAGTTACGAAAACACAAACAAAGGGACAAGATCTAATTGGAGGGAGGTCAGGGAAGGCTTTCTTGAAGAATCAATGTTTCTATTCAGATTTGAAGTGATGATAGCAGCTGCTCATGGACAGAGCAGTAGCTTGATGGCAGGGGATAGAGCAGAATGGCCATTAAAAGCATTTTACCCTGCAATCAGGTTCTAGGGCTGCATGACGGTGAGAAGTAGTTGAAGTTGAACATCCGTGCTAATAATTTTAAGCTTATGTTGAAAACTAAGTAGTCGGACAGTCAGAAGGATGGTCCAGAGAAGAATATGATAAAGGAGAATAGAGATAAGGCTGAGTGGGAACAACAGCTTGGTTAATAAATAACAAACTGGAAATAAACATAGAAATAAACATAAGGCAAAAAAAATGATGAGAGAAGGATGAGTACACCATCCATCTTCATCCTGGATATGGCAAATAAATCCTATAAACCCGTGCGTACCTTTTCTTTGCAGTTAAACCTTCAGTATTTAGAAGTTACTAAAAGGGGGCTGGGTTGTGGCTCAGCGGTAGATCACTTGCCTAGAGTATGTGAGGCATTGGGTTTGATCCTCAGGACCCTATAAGAATAAATAAATAAAATAAAGGTCTATTTTTACAAGTCACTAAAAGGATATTCAAACCTGGCCTTTACATGACGAAATGCACATCTGTATCAGGTCCCAGACCAATGTAATGTTATTGCCTGTTGCAAGCACTGGGGGACAGAAATAAAGAAGAATAGGAGTTAGAGTTAGGCCTGGGGTTGGGGTCAGTGTCGTTGTGTCTTCAGCTCTGGGTAGAAATCTATTAGAAAACGTAGTTGAACTTATGGAAATAATTGGGATAACTGAAAGTGACACTTGGAAAAAGCAGGTGAAGTTGTACAGATGACCTCTAGCATCCATCCAGTGGACCCAGAAGAACAGTGAGATGCTGAGTGAATGATTCCAAATCCCACTGTGAGCTATTCCCAGAGTGGTACACTCACCTGAGGTCTAAGAGACTTCAGGTACATTTCAAATAAGTAGCCTGTTTTCTGGACCTCCCTATGTAGACTGAATCTAGCTTTGTTGGCACAACCATCATGGAGACACCTACAGGACAGAGAACTCCTGTTTCTGGGCACATGCACATTTAAATTTCAGTGGTTTTGGACTTGAAGGCAAGTGGAAGAAACAATGGGGTACTAAGAGTCCAGATGATTGAGAACAAAGAATGGAAAAAGTAGAAGCTGTGAGTACAAAGATAAGCCTCTTGTGCTGAACAGTTTTTCAGAGATAAATGGTGTTGAGTAACATGAATAAAAGTGATTTAGCCTGAGTTTCTCCCTTCACCCCCTCCATGTCTGCCGTGGTGTCAAAAAATCTATCATGGGAGAATCCTTCTCTGAACTGTTAAGTCTTTTTAGACTATATTAAAGCTCTAATGCCCATGGGAGGAACCCACCTTATTAAATAATACCTTGACAAAGGATTAACCTATCAGTTATTCTCTAGTAGGTAGACAGGGTAAGCCTGGGGCCCTAAAGGGAGGAGACACGTGAGAGTGGAGTGTTGGGCACAGACACTCCTGAGTGGGCGAATGCTGGAGAAAAATCCCACCAACTTCAGAAAGCAGGACTCCATCTGGACTTCAGTTGTGCAAGAGCCTCTGTTGGCTTCCCATAAATAGCTCTCGGCCTAACACAAAGTCTCTATATGTGCAAATATTGTATTCATAGAGGAGTCACTCACATCAATTATACACTAAATTATGCACATATTTGGGACATTTGTTCTTGTGTTCATGGAAGTTCACATGGTCAGATATTTGTCCAGTTGCAAGAAAAAGTGATTAAAACCTATACACAAAAGGAAGAGCATATCGAGACCTCCTCTCTCCAGCACGACTGCCTCGTCCTGGACACGGGCATTGCAAATTGTCACATCAGAACTCAGAGATACCTTGTTTCCAAACTGGTCACATGCCCAAATGCCATTATTAGGAACTGGATAAAACTTTTAAAGTTCTTCATAATCTAACTTGATAAACAACCACAATGACAAAAAAAAATCAGTTGACACGGTGAATTTTACTTACTCAAAGTCATCAGCTAAGAGTCAGACTCATCGTTGCAAAACATTCTGGAAAATGCAAGATGGGGAGTAGGGCTGAAAATGAAAATAAGAGACACTAGAAAAGGTAAATGTGACTGACTCAGGAAGAATATGATTTGAATTTTGTATGACATTTTTTTTTAAAGTGCTCAAAACAACTTCTCAAATTTTCCTTGGCACTGTTTCGAAGATTATCATTTGACATCTGGGCTTAACCTGACACTACATGTGACAGATTGGCTCCTACCAGACCTCTTCTCTCAAATATATGACGAAGGTCCCAAGATCAGCACTAAACTCAATTAACATATTGGGCTAGGGTTGTGTTTTTGAAAGGAATTTAAAAACTCAAACCAAGAAGATAATTCTCTCAGTGACTGTACTATCAGCTGATGTGGACTTGATGTTCTTGTGACCAAAAATTCAATCCCTATATAAACCAATTTGTTTCTACTCCACATATACTTCCCTGTCCTCTCTATGTGCAGTGATCTCAGATAGTCCACACTAAGCCCAGATAGCCACAGATCAGTGCCATTGTTTAAGAAAATTGCAGGTGGAACCAAGTGCATCTTTGACATATGTGCTCAGCTAAATGGATGTGGGCAAACCATCTTGCTATGTAAAGGAATGAACATCTTACCTAAGCCGATGGGCTACCTCAGGGACAGAAACATAACTCAAAGGATGTTATAATCTTGCCAGTGCTTCCTCTTCAAATATGCTTTTAATATACTTGACATAATTCCACAAAAACAGAGAAATGGGGCCACAAGTAACTCACCTTTCTACATAATTGGAGAATCATTTCTATTTGCCTTTGGAACAGTGTTTACCATTTCTACATAATCCCACTATATTCATTATTAATGTTTTGCTTAATCTAAAACCTGCATTTACTAAAGGAGGTCATTAGAAGGCATTGGACAGGATTATTTATGAGGTCTCTTTCTTTTTTTTTTTTTAAGAGAGAGGGAGAGAGAGAGAGAGAGAGAGAGAGAGAGAGAGAGAGAGAGAGAGAGAGAGAGAATTTTTATTTATTTATTTTTCAGTTTTCGGCGGACACAACATCTTTGTTTGTATGTGGTGCTGAGGATCGAACCTGGGCTGCACGCATGCCAGGCAAGTGCACTACCGCTTGAGCCACATCCCCAGCCCCATGAGGTCTCTTTCAAACTTCATATTTTGCCATCCTCTAGATATTTGCCCCATCTCTTTATCATTGTCCTGCCAGGGTCTCAATCAGGCAGCAACCCACACCATTAATTTTCCTGAGATCAAATGGTCTTTAGGAACAGCTTGTCTACATGTCTTTTCCCCTTACTAGGTGAGAGCTTTGAGGGCCAGATCATGTATTATTCATCTTTGTATTCCCAGAATGTAGTAGGTCCTCAATTAATGTTTATTGAATGAATTAAGTACAAAATATGTAACAACCTATTAAAATATTTTGCCGGTTGATTCTATAATTTTTGAAACTGTTGGTTTAGAATAAAGAATTGTACTGCTTTGGGCAAGCAGGTAAGTGGTTATTTACAAGGCAGATTTATATATAATTGAATATAATATATTCTAATGATTTGAATTGATTTGGTTAGTCTAATTTGGATGAAAGACAGTCCATCAGGATTATTTATTTCCTTGGTGGTAATAAATGAGATTCATTCTAATACCTTGCTGATGGCAATTTGAGTTTCAGTCAAATAGTTGGAATCTTTTGCTTTTGCAATAATGGTTTAGGGGCAAATAATAGAACCCTTAAAACACTATGTAATCCAGCTTTATGGTTTCGTAAGCTATCAGACTCTTCATTTTCTTTGTCATCAAACAAGGACAAGATGGGATATAAGAAAAGCAAGGAGAGGACCAAGGGACCTTAGGAGCTGCACAACTTTGAGATCATGTAAACAATAAAATTGGGATCTGAGAAACTGCTTTCCCTCTAATCTCTCTTTCTTCATTTCATTATCGTGAATATCTACATAAAGTCCTAATTCCTGATGTACAAATCCTAATTATCTTATAAATGGAAAAACTAAGACAATATCATAATCCATTTGTAGAAAGAGGTAGAAAGCTATTTTCTTAAAGGAGGTAAAGTCTGGGGACTAACTGCAAAACTTAATGTGTTCAGTGAACTGAAAGCCAAAGGTGGAATCATAACTAGAATGTATTCCTTGCAAGTAGAGAAATAAAATCCAGGACAGAGACTTTTAAACTTTCATATTGTTTTGAGTAGAATTCTCTAAATTACGCTGAGGTTGTATCTGTATAACCAATAACAACTCAAAATTAAGAAATTTTATTTTTTGACAATATATTAATAGATCGAAGCAATTTACCTTGCTTCAATAACCTATACTGGACTTGGGATTTAAAAAAAAATTAAACAAATGCTCCAAGAATTTCTATGGAGCTGAAGCGGGAGTAAGGAAGGCTGAGTGCATCCCATCTTGTACATTTCTGTAGATGTTGCTCCATTTCTCTTCCTTCAAAGGTTCTCTTTGCCAGGATGAGATAATACCTCATGAGTTTTAGGCAAAAAAATGAGATAGGAGATAAGATAGTGCTGCTGTAACCCTTCAGGAGAAATACATCATACAAATATAAGGGGTGGTAATTTTACTCTATCAGAATGAGCCACAGCCCCATATCCAGCCCTAGCCATCAGCTAAAGATGGATTTGGAAAATCTTCAGAGAAGAGCCACTGTAATATTGAAGAATTCTGGATATAGATGTTATTAAAGATGGTTAAAGAAATAGGAATTCTTCATCCCATTGACGAATTCTTGAGAAAGGGTTAAATAATGAATGGTTTAGAATTAGAACCCTGGTTCTCAAAGTGGAGCCCCAGGACCTGCAGCAGCAGCACCCCCTGACAACTTGATAGAATGCAAATTCAGGGTTTCTATCCCAGACCTACTGAACCAGAAACCCTGGGCCAGGACCCGGCAACCTGTGGGTTAATAGCTCACCAAGGACATTCTGATGCACTGGCCAGTTTTAAGAACCTCTTGGTGAATCAAAGTAGTGGTGAAGAGGAAAGGAATGAAGTGTGGCTTCAGCCATTGGAATGGGAACCAAGGGTTGGGTTTAATCTCACCAGCCAGAGAGCAGACAGCAACAGAGGAAAAAGTGCCAGGGATTCAGAGAAAAAGAATAGGAACCATCTGGAAAGAGCTCTCCCTCCCTCCCTCCCTTCCTCTTTCTTCCTCCTTTCCTTCCTTCCACCCTCCTGTTCTCTTTCCTTTTACCTCTCTCCCTCCTTTCCTTCCTTACTTCTTTTTCCCCTTCCTTGCTTCCTTCATTCCCTCTCTTTCTACCTCTCTCTCCTTTCCTTCCCCCTTATTTTCTTGTTTCCTTCTCTCCTTTCCTCCTTCCCTTTCTCCCTCTTCCTCCATTTCTTCCTTCTTCCTTCTCCCTAATTTCCCTTCCTCCTTCTTTTCTTTTGTCTTCTTTATTTCCCTCCCACTCTCTTTCTCTTCCTTTCTCCTTTCTTTCCCTTCCTTCTCTTTCTTTTCCCTTCCTTCTTCTCCCTCCTTTCCTCTCTCCCTTCCTGTCTTCATTCTTTCCTTTCTTCCTCCCTTCCTTCTCTCCTTCCTCCCTATTTTACTCACCCCCTTTCTCTTCCTTCCTTCTCTCTTCCTCTACCCTCCTCCTTTCTTCTCTCCTTCCTCCTTTCTTTCCTTCCTTCCCTTTCTTCCTCCCTTCATCCCCTTTCTCTGTCTTCCTGCCCTCCTACTTCCTTCCTCCTATATTTACTTCCCTCTCACCCTCCCTTTCTCTTCCTTCCTTCTCTCTTTCCCTTGCCTCCTTTCTTCTCTCCTTCCCCCTTCTTCTCCCTCCCCCTCCCTCCCTCCCTCTCTCCCTCCCTCTGTTCCTTCCTTCCTTCCTTCCTTCTTTTTCAAACAGAACACAGGCAAACTCACGCCACTTTCTACACGTGGTTGTGTACTCAGAGGGAACCTCAACCTAGGCGCATTGGGTGATGGAGTCTTCCAGGAATGGTACCAGCATGAGAAAGAAAGCCACAAATACGTACCAATTATCTAAGAGAAGTGATGGCTCTGAAACAGCTCATGAATAATGGGAAGAGCCATGAACTTTTCAGAAAATGCATGGAAAGAGAGACAAAAAGCTAGTAAAAAGGGAAGATAGTAAAGAAGGAGAAAGAAGGAAGGAAGGGAGAGGAGGAAGGGAAGAGAGAGAGGAAGGAAGGGAGGAGAGGAAGAAGAGAAAAAAGGAAGGAGCAACAGCGAATGGAGGGCAGAGAGAGCCGCCCAGTCCCAGCACAGGAGGGAGAGAAGGGCTTCCAGTGTTTCAGACACCACCGCCATCAGACACCAGAGCTCTGCTAAGAATCCTGTCCTCTGGGCCAGATTGTACTGCTTTCTCATGAATTTCAATTCATTTTAAGAATTTGAATTGAGCTGAAATGCCTTATTCTGAGTTTCTTTAGGCATTTTGGTAATTAAACCCCGGGATAGGTGCCAGACCTTACCCACCTTACATAACACCCTCTCCTCTCACAGAGAATTGTCACTACAGCAAGGAACCAAAGAGTCGTAGTTTTACATCACACTTACTTCTACTTTATTTTCTGGAATAGGTAAGGATAAAAATATTTCCAACTCTACTTATCCTAAACCTGCTCTTTCAAAGAGAGTTATTCATCTACCCCAAAAGAGCATGAAAGAGGAAAGTCCAGTTACTTAACACATCGGTGTGTGCAGCAGTGATTTCAGTTATTCACTTAAGGACATATTCCCTCTTGATTCCCTGGAGCAAAATGTCGGTCCCAGACTGACTTCCTCATGCCTCTCATTGTTAATCAAGATGACTGCTTCCAGGTGTCAGTAGTTATATTTTAAAATGTAAATATAAGGCCAAACAAACAAACAAAACCAACCGTGATAGTGTAAATCCACTTCTTTCTTTAACAGCTAATGGACTGTTCATTTGGGGGAATGGAATCTGGAATTCTGAATTAACAAGTCACCTGACTAGGCTTCTTCTGAGCTCCTTCAGGAAAGTTTGTGTCACATGTGTGTCTTACAGGACTCAGAGAATTTTCTAATGCATCAGATACCTTAATTGGGATTTTAAAAAGATATTGGGGTAAAAATAATGGGCTGAATCTAAGGATGAGGGAAAAGGTGTTTGTTAGTGGTGTGACATGTGTTTCAGTAGATAGTAGTTAGGGGTTTCCACTGCTTGGTGATAGTCAAGAAGATTAGCAGGAGGACTTATTCATAGAGATCCAATACTCAGGAAGAAAAATGTTTTAAGTGATCATCGTACTTACTCCCCATTTGTCAGTCCATATTTAGAAAACTGTGTTCAATTCTGAGAAGCACATTTCACAAGGCAGTTAGACCAACTGGCTTGCAAAACCACAGGGACGATGAAAGTGTTTGAGCTCATGCTTTGGGAGGAATGGTTGGGGATGCTGAGTGTGTGGGTCCTAAGGAAAGAAGACCCTGGAAAGATCGTTTCTTCCTTTAAATATTTGTAAGACTAACAAACAGAAAAGAAATCAGACTTATACTGTATGTCTTAAGGGTAAAATAGGGCACAGTGGAAGAGGCCCTTATGAATCATCATTAGGAAAAAGTATTCAAACCATCTGAGTTGTCTAAATATAGAATCGGGGAGGTGGTCTCTTGTACAGAAAAATTCAAGCAAAAATGACAGTTGTACTATATAGACTTTGTAGCTCCCTCATCACTGAAATCTATCAACCTAGAAATTTGTTTGAAGCCAATATCTAAACCACATTCTGAAAAACTGTATTCACTTCTATAACATCTTCATCCCTGTTTATCTCTCTAATTTGGGTATTTAATAGCCATTGTTATGAAATCTACAGCCTTTCTCAAAACACTACTGCATTTACTTTTAAAATCTTTGTAAAACAGTCAACTAATGTTTCTCATTTTACAGTAGCTTTAACTCAACTCCAGAAATTTTAAAGGAAATAATTGTAGATGGATATATTAGTCTGTTTTTTCATTATAACAAAACAGCAGAGGCAGGTTGACTTTATAAAGAAAAGAGGTTTATTTAGCTCATGGTTTTGGAGCTTGAAAGTCCAAACAACATGGTATAGGCTCTTGTGAGGGCCTCTCCTTTGCTACATCACTTTGTGGCAGATGGCAATGGCAGGAGCCCTGTGGAAGAGAGGATCACATCTGAAAACAGGAAGCCTGTGAACTGGGCTTAGACTTTTATAACAATCCTCCGAAGAACTAACCAGGCTTTCATGAAAAATGAGAACAAGGAATGTCCCTAATTGACCTGAGGAAATCCCAACAGGTCCCATCTCTTGAAGATTCCATCTCACCACGCAATAGAAAAATGAAACTTTCAACATGTGTCTCGTGACCTTCACTGTCTGATATACCTGTCAAAATTCTCCCTAATATTGTTTGAGATAGCTGATGAGTACAAGTTGATTGAGTGTCACCCCAGTCATAACCCTGCATCCTTTAATCATGAGAGTACTTCATGAGTACAAGGATCTACGATTCTCTAGGTGGAGAGGGAAGTTGTGGACGTCCTTCTCCAGGGGTCTTCAAGACATTGTGGTCATTCTATTACTGGCTAGGTCATACTTTTGCACTGAATCTACCAGTTGTCACACTGTGGCAGAGTAAGAGAAAGCTCTAAGAGTCAGGAAATGCTGATGACCTCACTGGGTACCCACAAGGTCCCTGGAGTTTTCATTTCCTCCACCTCAAACATTGGTAAATCAGATGCAGTCTCCGTAACATAACACCTAACTTCACGGAGCAATAGTGGTGGGCTGCTCACTGTCCCTGTGGCTAGCACATAAATTGTTTTGAGTATCAGCAAAAAAATAATTGAAATCTTTCAAGGTCTCTTTTAATCCTTGAGTTTATCAAAACGTTTAATGTTAATCAGATTTACCTGATGTAAGCCTGATCTTTGGCAGTTATTATCCCAAAAGGGTAATAATCAAAATGTTGAGAGGAAAAGCCAACAGTGAGAGTTTTCTGATGGGCTAACTTAAATAACCATCTGAGAATTCTCTGATAGGTACGTAAGTGGCACATACCTGCCACTTAGGGATCTCCAATATGCTGGGGCTCACTCTGCCATACTGTGAAAACTCAGTGCGTTCTCCTAAGCCAGAATATCAAGTTTCTCAAAGTCTTGAAACAGGAGGTGGCCAACATGGGCATAGACCATGTTATGCACGTAAGCTAATAATAGTAAGTACATGCACGAACATGCATATATGTATGTGTACACACACATGCATAATCTGTTACCTCTGATTTACCTGAAATTTTGGCATCATGGAATGTCAAATGACTTTAAACTGTGACTACCCAAACCTCCTGAATGGAGAGACAATAAACTGGCAAAGAAGAAGGCATACATGCCACATTCTTACTGTCTATCTGTCATACTGTCTTCAGGGTTAAGAGATGCCAGCATTCTTAGATCACGTTAACAGAGCACCCCTTCCCCAAAGCTTCCCTAACAAAAGCTGAATATACTGACAGAATGTGGATTATAGCATAGATTTTGCAAAGTATTCATTTTTAATTTTGAAGAGTATCCTTATTTAACATGTATGAACCTAAAAATATACCCAAACCAAATGTTGGTGCATTGTAGGAGTTGCATGTTATGATTCTCTCATTGCATCTGGTAACTGCATGCGGTTAGCTACACTTGGTACAACTAGATACAGCTTGACATATTCTGGGATTTATTAAAATGTAAATGACAAAGCAGAAAAGAATGTTAGACAATTGGATTACTCCATTGACTGAATGTTCCAATACTGTATCTATTTTTGTCAAAGCAATGGTGGCTCCTGCTGTGGGATGCTGAATGGACTATTCCATTGCAGGGCACAGGGAGAGCTTGCATAAAAGAAATTGAAATCTAATCATTTAATTTTCAATTCAGCTCTCCAAAAGCAATAGAATGTCAATACTTTCTAGAAGAAATTATGGCAATTTTGGTATATATTTATTGGAAGAATAGGATTCCAATCTATTTTTTCAGTGTCTATTATTGAATCTGTAACTTCATTCATGAAAACACTGATGTATTTGCTTGTTTTTGAGCTTGGCCTTGGCTTGTTTTCGTTATGAACATTATGTGAAGAGCATGGATATATGTGATATGGCAGTGAACGTACACAATCCAAGAGAGACATTTTCCTGATGAAAACTGCTATTATTCATTCCAGAGAAGAGAAGGCTGAGAGGTAGGTGTCTTTAAGGACATGAAGGGATTGAGTTTAGAAAGAATGGAAGCCAGCTGTTCTTTCTCTCCACAGGGAACAAGAGAAAATGGGATTAAACTACAGCGTGAGGGATTTGGAATAGAAATGAGAATTTCCCAACTGTGTAGACTCTCAGTGAAATGCTTTTTGAAGGAAGTATGTGGACATTCGTTTTATTTTGATGCCTTCGAAAAATGGAAAGGCACATTTTCTCTCTGGGGTCTTAGGTGGATGGAGAACAGTGGACTAGATGATTTACAGTTCCTGGATTCTCTTGATCCATGAGTAGAATCCAAAAACAGCATGATGATAACTAAAAGAGATAGCTATTTTTATAGTAGTTATTTTGAATGTCAACTTTTCTCATGGGGATAGACTGGCAACTTTTACCTGCAACTGTGAAATGTTAAACTAAATGGGATGTCATGGAATCAGGTAGGTGGGGACAGAGAATGTGGGAGCATGATGCACTATTTTATTTTTTCTTTTCCCTACCATTTCAGGTATTGAGGAATTCAAGTTTAAAGACAAAATGTCCTTCCTAGCTGTGTGTGGAATTTACCATGTGTACACTGATTTTTTAATTCATAAGAATGTTGCAACATCTTGAGCTCCCTCTTTATAGTTTATACCTACACACACACACACACACACACACACACATACACACATACACATACACACACACACTTTTAAAAAAGAAGTTGGCATTTTAACAAAATCAATCAATAGTGCTCACTAATTCACAGAGATATTTGAGTACACAGGATTCAAAATGGCCCCAATTCAATTCTTGCTTTTAAAAATTATGAGCACAGTAAATGCTTGTTGTTGCTTGATTGAAGATAATTATATTTTTCCATTTCTCTGAGACAGTTTAGGGTAGGAGGAATGCTGTGTTAAAATCAGAAACCTTGGGTTAACTCTTATCTCAGTCGTGAACTGGCTGTGTGACCTGGACAACTAACTTGGTGACAATGTATTGGTTTATATTCTGGGAAATAAAAAGCAAAAGTAAGGCATATTCAATGAATAATTTTCAAGTTTTTCCTTTTGGATAATATGCTTTCAGCCACCAATACCAGGAACTCTTATTTTTTTTTTAGCTCATTTTATTGTTGTATCCTGATAGGATGAGAGTTATCAATTTTGGCTGAACATTTCAATCATCAGGGGAGATTTTAAAAAAAAAATCCAAAGTCCCAGATATATTCACATCAATTAAGTCAGAATCTTTTGAGAAGAGACTCAGGTATCATTGTTTTTTAAACTCCTTAAATAGTTAGAATGTACAGCCAAGGAAGGGAACTCTTGCTTTGGGTATAATGCAAGGAGGAACTAAAATTATTATATTACTGTCATTCACTGCAAATAAAAAAAATCTCGTCTATCCTACATCTCTAAGACCCAACAAAGTGCCTGGCATATACTAGGGGCTCAGTAAACAATATTTTTTTAGTAAACTTTGACTAATCCCCTAAATGAAATTTGGTTTATCAAACTTGATATCCCCTGGATAATTTCCACTTTGACTTCATTCACTGAATAAGACTGCAATACTCTTTGCTTGCCTGTACAAACATCAAAGGAAATTAAAATAATAGGTAATCCTATTAAAATAATAGGTAATCCTAAAATAATAGGTAATCATTCACCTATCCTTAGGATGAAAGTAAGGAAATCATCTATCATCAAATCCTCTAGAGAAGGTGCTCTTTCGAATCTGAAGGGACATTTATTATAAGACTCCCCATGTCCAAGTGAAAATAAATAGAACTATATATCTTTAAGTATTCAGATATATCATTCATTCAACAGATATAAATGAGGCATTTATATTGTGTCAAATATTGTGATTGGCTACTGTGCACTGTCTCAACCAGACCTTTATGCTAGAAATGAGCCCTAATGCCCTGGGAGATGACATAGTGTTTGTTATATATCATCCTTGGGATGATTGAGAGATTAGTCATTCAAATCATGTTCTTGTGCTCTATGGAAGTCCTAGTTTAAAAGGCTGCAAATATAGAGGATGAAACAACCAACACAACATAGTAGTTATCTTCTAGAACAGCACTGTCCCACAGAACTTGGTCATTGATAGAAGTGTTTTATGGCTATGGTGTTTGTTAGGGCGGCCACCAGTTGCACGTGGCTATTGAGCCCTTGAGATGTGGTCATGACAACTGAGGAACTGAATCTCTAATTTTACTTAATATTAATTGATTTAAATGAAAATAGCTACATGGGATGAGTGGCTTCCATGTTCAACGGTGCAGCTTTAGATTCTCATACTCTCATAGAGGAGACTGGAACGAGGTCATCACAGTCCTTTCTGGGGAATGCTAAGCGTGGAATGCTATGAAGGCATCTGGGAGCGGTCAGTCCGAGTGCAATGGTTCAAGTGAAGCCTTTCAAGAGAAGATGGCTGCTGGAATGAGATCAGAAGGTCACGTGATGGAAGTTTGACAGAAGTAGCAAAGAGAGTACAAGAAAGTGATGTTGGTGAGAAAGCTGAGAAGATCAAAGGAATGTTAAGGAAAGGCAAAGATGGATGGCTCATGCCTACAAAAGTGGGGGGAGAGAGGAACTGGAGTCCAGAGAGGACTGTTCGAGCCAGGATCCAGGACATAAAGGGCGTTTGGTATCATGATATGTCAAGGGCAATGGGCAGCAGTAAAGAGTTTGAAACTATGTGATGATATGATGATGTGTGTGATTTAGAGATTGTCCTGGCTGCCACTTGGCAGTATAGAAGGAAACACTGGAGTCACTATGCAATGATCCAGGAAAGAAATGAGGGTTGTCTTTACTAAAGCAGATGATGGAGAAAAGTAGACATATTTGAATAGCAGAAAGAAGGAATGGTCAAATGGATTACCTGAATGATCAGCCAGGACAGTTGGAAGGGGGAAAGACAAGGACCACATACCTTGGTGTCTGACTTGGGTGGATGATAGCACTATTTATTTAAAAGTAACATAGGATCATTTGCAGATTGCCTTCTAAATTTAAATTTTCTTATCACATTAAGTTATTTGCTCCTCGTGGATCCTGAAACCAGCTTTGATCCATACTAGTGAAAACAATTTATGAGAACATACTTTTCCAAGAAATCAACACAAGTTCAGAGTTGATGCAATATTTATTTTATTGGGAATTAGGGACATAGGACAGAATCTCATAAAATGTCAACAAACTCATGCCTTGTGCTTGGCTCCCCTTTTATTAAAAACCCTGTTTATTTATGAACTCTCAGTGTAAGATATGGCCAACAGTCATCATTTTGAAAACAGAATGACCAGAGCCATGAGAAGAATGCAATGTGACAGTGACAGATACCTAAGTGAAAATTTGCCACAGGCAAATATTGAGGCACTTCCAAACATTCAGACTTCTGCTCCTCAGTAGACCCAGCTTAACTGACTCCTTCAAGGCACAATTGCAGTTCAAACCTCTATGCTATCCAGAGGATCACTTCAGTAAGCATTCCTAGATGCCAACTGAATGCAAAGGAGCTGGTAAAGAAGAGATACTCCTCAGTTCTAGCTTTTTTTGGTCAAGGTATTCTTGAGGTAGTTTCATGAATGAGTGAGGATTATAATAACAAGTGACTAGATATTTTTGAAAACATAAGTACTATTGAAACAGTCATGTATAAACATTCATGTAGAAGTACTTACTAATGTATACTGTGCCTAAAATTGGTAAAGAAGATGGTTATCAGAAGATTTGATCTTTGCAGGTGAACTGAGCATTCCAAATAACTTGAGGATATCATTGCAGATACTGTACAAACTTTGGCCACTGTGTGTTCTTTGGGAATGGATGTTGGCCATTTATGGATCTAACGATATGTACAGAGCAAGCTACATTTCACACTGAGGGATGCCAAAGAGGTGCAGAATTGAAGCAGCCTACTAAGTTCAATGCTCCCTGATTACCTAGATATAGTTTCCTTTAATCAAATTCAAGCTCGTGCTTCATTTAGGTAGGGTGGAGTAGTAGTTCAAGAGCATTGAGAGTGGACTGGAGGGCCTGGTTTCTGGTCCTTGCTCTGCCACACCCACATATGTGACCTTCTGTAAGTCACTCTAAACTTATATAGTGATTTATCTTGACTATAAAAAAAAAGGATACTGTGATAAGTGATTAAGCTCCTCCTCTTTTTTTCAAGGATTTGTGATTTCTTACAGAACAAAGTAGAAAATCTCATCAATATTTGCCCCCTCCCCGAAAAAAAAAGAAAGAAAAGGGAAAAAAAGAGAAATGTCTAAAATGCTGTCAAGCTCTACTCTCCCAATTTTGCACAATATTCTATTACTCTAATGTAACTCTAGTATAACTAGAGTGATAGAATGTTTTATGATTACTAAAAATCCTAAAGCTGAAAAAGTTGAAGTGCTAACTTAAAAAACCTACAACTATTTGTTGATAGACAACTATCAAGTAATATTAAAAAATGGTGATCCTGTTGACATTGATCACAATATTGTGACTTCGTGCTTGAGATCATGAGCTTTGCAATCAGAATTCTGATTGTGAGCCTCCTTACCTAACACCTTGGCAAGTTCTATCACCTCATTTAACCTGTTTTGTTGCCTGTAAAATGGGGATAAAAGTACCTAATTTGCATAGTTGTTGTTGAGTTTATATGGAAAATGCTTAACATACAGTGAGAACTTAGTAAATACCAATTGTTATTAACAGAAAAATCATGAATTCTCCATATTATCACCAATTACCCTCACTTGCTTTAACAGGAAAGAAATTCAATTATGATTCTAGGTGATG
The DNA here is from genome assembly GCF_964194105.1 of Spermophilus citellus. Lineage (NCBI taxonomy): Eukaryota > Metazoa > Chordata > Mammalia > Rodentia > Sciuridae > Spermophilus > Spermophilus citellus. The sequence goes on along the minus strand of NC_138183.1, from coordinate 146,754,792 downwards.
CCCGAGGTTGGAGAGGGGAGGTGTGTGTATACACTTTATCAAATACACAGGGACAAGTGCTGAATGTCTGGGGTGAAGTCATCATCTCCTAACTACACCATATATCCAAATTTCCTCCTTCTTGGCTTTGCTCACAGCGTCATGTCAAACTACAGGCCTCTGTTTTCTCCTACCTTTCCATTTATCTAAATTTTTGAGTCCTTCAAAATTCATCTCACATTTTCCTCTTTGGGGAGTTTTCTTCCCCCCAAAATTGGTCCACTCACCTCATGGTAATCTTCTTTGAGCTCATTATCTACATCTTTTGTTCTACTTTGGCTCTTATCATCCTCTGACCCAAGCTGTTTCTCATCTCTTCAAAAGTTTATGTAACTTTGTCTAACTAGGGACCGGATCTCATAGAACAGAGCTTTTTTCCTAAAAATAATGGTTGGTGGGTTGGTGTCAGGTGAAACAGTGTGGTATTTCTACGCTGCACTATGAATCTCTTCTGTTACTTGATCCTTCAACTTGCCCATGCCTGCCTTGCTATTTCTAAGGTACTTTTCAATTTTCTCGTTGCTCTGAAGAAGAAACTCTACTTGTGGCTAAACATCATTCTCCTTATTGTATTGATTTTGTTCTTTAGCACATTAGCACATTTGTGCCCATTCAGATTCTAGTACTAGTGCATTAACAATCATGTCCATAATAGGAAAAAAAATGAATGTCACATGAATTAAAATACAAACAGAGGAATACACACAAGGAAGGGAAAGTTCTTGGCTCATCAGAGATCTAGATGTCAGTACTGGGTTTTTCTGTTTCTTGGAAAGATTGCTCTTATTCTGAGGGTTCTATTGGCCGAAACTGCACATTTGGGTGTACTGCTGGACAGGAGAGGTGTCTTCAGGTGGACATTTTCTTTGTCTCAACTTCACAGTTGGCGTGAGGTTCCATCAATATAGCAGTCTCTGCAGTCTTTGTCCTTTCACTGGGGAGACATTCCTGAGGAGGGGGACTATAGGACCAGCTGAAAGGAACATCGACACAACTAAAAAAATAATAGAACATGTCACACAAAGTTATCACATTGACTCTTTAATAAAAATGAATAAATGCACGATACTTTGGGGAGCATGCTATTTCTAACTACAGCTGAGATGCTTGCTTGCATCACCAGAAAAACAGAACTCCCATTCATTGTTCAGCTCGCTCAAGAATCGGTCAAGCAGTGGCATCACCTGTGTGTGTGCAAGAGTGGCACTCCAATCACTCTGGGGGATATGCTGTAAGAAAAGCTTCAGGTTTAATTCAATAGGGAAGTTGTTGAAGTAGGACACACAGGAAAAGAACAAAAGGCCACAGGACACTGAGGACACATTGAAATAAATCCAAGAACTAAAGGCAAGATAAACTAGTTGTGGGTAGATAACTGCATAGTAATGTAGGAGTGAATGAAGTCACTAGACTGTCAGGTGTTAACTGTGAATCCCTTGTATTTGTCTTGGTATTTCCAGTGCCTGGCACAGAATGTGGCACACAGCACTGAAAGAGCAGAAAAGAGAGCAAGAAGGGAAGGAAGAAAGAAAGGTTCCTCAAATCTTGAGGCAGAGGGACAGCATGTGCAGAAAAGAGAAGCAGGGTGTAAATTTATTGAAGCCATGAAAGCTGGGGGAAGCAGATTCATAGTATTCAAGAAGACACTCCACAATCTGAGTGTTTTTAGAAAACAGGGTGGAGTAATTTCCAGGTGGTTTTGAACATGTCAAGGTTTAATTTGGGAAGTGTGGTGTGTTGATGCAACTGCTGTAGGCTTTGATTCCAATGAATCGAGGGAAAGGGGGGATGTGAAACTCAAAGGCATCAATCCAACAAACCACACTACAAGTAATTACATGAAAACAGAAGCACTGAAGAACAGGGCTTTACTACAGAAAGGCAGGTGCTTGTCTGGGTTTCTTCTGCATTCATGTTGAAGGAAAGAGCTTAGAACTCAGATCAAGAATTGCTTCTCCCACTGTGCAGCTTGTTTCATTCCTCAGCTGTTGCTCTTTTCTGTCACTGCCCCTTCCTGAAAATGAACTCCAGTCTTTACTGCTTTAGCATGAAGGCAAAATATGTTAGTAGATTCAGAACCCAGAGGCAGAATCAAATATAACTTTAGAAGGGCAACCGTTGGTACAATAGACTCTGGATTCACAGGTCCTGGGCTTGTTCCTATGCCATGTACTAGAGAATAGCCTCAAAAATTCTTAGAGCTGTAAAAGAATGTAGAGCCTGACTAATCCACCTCACTCATTTTACAGATGAGGATATTTGAGAAGAGTTGCATTAATGCTTCTTTTATTCTGCAAAACTTATTGTGAATGAAATATATTTTGCCAATGGATTTTGATTTAACCAAAGTCTTTACTCCCAGCCTCTTCTTTATGCTCACATAAATAGAGATGCACCAAAATGGATATATCATGACCCATCACTGCTCTCTCCCCTAAATCCTTTGAGCATACTGAGGTTCTCCAGATGGCAGGAACAATATTGTTTTATTCCAAAACGTATAAATAACTTAGGGGTAAATATTGTGAATAGGTATTCTGTTGTTCTAACCAACCACAAGTAACTGATCCTGGGTAAGTAAATAGCTACACATCTTAGAAGATTTTAAAATTTATTATTTTGTGAACATTGTCGGAAAGGATGGGGTGCTAAGCTTTTGATACACATTTGTGAAGAAATTAAAATGCTATTTATTAAGGAAGGACTTGCATACAATATTTTTGTGACTCATTTGAATGGCCAATAATGGAAAGACCTTGAATATATGAGCAGGTAGAAAGTAAAACAAGGTATTGCTTTGGTGTTATATAGAGAAAGCACATGCAAAATGTCTCATATAATATAGACTCCATTATCAAAATTAATTTTGAGGAATAAATAGTATAAATATGTGAAAGACCATATTTAGCAGTCTATTATGATTTAGATATCTTATAAATCAGCTTTCTTCAGGCTCTGTGTCTACTTAAATGGAGTAATAACCTGTATCACCTCAACAAGAGGCTCCTTTGGAATCTTTTTGTCTCCTGAATGCATGACATGAAATGGGACTCTTATATCATCTTGCTCAGGGTCCTTCTGCAATCCGATGGTAATGATTCTTTGAATTTGCATTAAGAACCTCTTCACCTACCGAGCATATGGTAAATGTCAAGTGCCAGGCTGACCAACCAACTCAATGTGGCTTTTCCTGGGCTTTTTCTTAGTAGGTAAATCTTCAGGGGTCAGATTCTTGGAGGGGGCCTCTCCAGTTGAGCGTAAGTAGCTCTCTGGTGTCATGTTGAGACCCCAAAAGGGAAGTTGATGTTAGTGCATAAGTGACCTAAGGCAGAGTTTCAGTTACTCATCTTGTGACATGGAAAATGGAAGAGAAAGAAAATAAAAAGAATTGTTTATTATCGTTATTATTTTGATTACTTTGATTAAATTAAAATTATTGTCTCTGCCTGAGGCCATTTTCTTGGCATTTTATCTCATTATTCCAACAAAGGAAATGGATTTCTTATGAATAAGATTTACTATTCTAATATCCTCCATTACTTCAAGTTGTCCAAACTCAGGATGAAGACCAAATCAATAAAGAATAGCAAATATTTCACAAATAATGCAGGTGTCCACAGTGATAACCCTTTTAGAGATCATTAATTTCCAGCCTTGAGGTTGCACACATCCATTCTCTCACAAGAACACAGACTGTAGAGTCCTTTTATTCTTATGTCAATTAATGAGGAATTTAAAAAGAATAAGCTGACTTGAAAAACATTCTCCTCAGGAACTGTTTCAGATGATGAGAAATGCCCAAGGGTGGGAGGAAGGGGGGGTAGAAACTCAAGTAGGCAACATGTAAAGCAACACACAACTATATGCACATTAGTATAATTACACATTGCAAATTATATCGGATGTATCTAATATCTAATTTTTTGAAAGCTGATTCCACTTGAGACTTCAATAACAGCATCAACATTTTGCAGGTGGCTCCTTCTGTATAGTATCCAAAGGGAATTATTCCTCTAATGTGCTTACAGTCCTCAAGTAAAAACTGCAGCTCTCTCTTAAAGGATCAATGAACAATGAACACGGGGAATATCACCTTGATAAAGGAGAGGGGGAGGGCTCCACCCTATGTAATATTTATTCTGTTCCTTCTGTGCACATGATACTTGCCCCAAGTAATAAGGAACTTAAACATGAACCTCATTGGAAAATGCAGAAGAGGCAACATATAGATTCTGAGGCCTGATATGATAAGATAAAGGATCGATTATTTTTTTAGATTGAGGGATAAAAGACAAAAGTGAAATAGAATGGCATGTTGTACCTTTGATTGAAAACAGAAAGCTCCACGTTCAGTTGAGCTCTTTTAAAACATACAATTAATTTGTCCTAAAGAGGACACCAGATCAAAGCTCCACTTTGAGGATCAGGCTTTTGTCCTCATCTTTCTGTGTGAATCAATCATCAAATAACCAAAATATATTTATGATCTTGGAGAAGGAAGCATATTATTCAACTTGATTGGATCCATTTTCTTGATTCCTCCTTAAAGATCTTTCTGCTAATTAGTCAGGGTTACTATTGAATTATTTAATTATCTGCACTTTTGTGCAATGAAATATGTTGTCATATCACATACTTTATCATACTGTTGCTGTTCACACTTAATGATGCCTCTATAGTTAGCAGTTTCCTTTGTTCTGCTCTGTAAGTGGTTTTAGAAAGGGGGTGGGTGGGGAAGGAGGAGCCTTGGGGTTTGTAAAATAAAATCATACATTCCTGGTGCTCATGCAAAACTTTATGCATTTACATGAATTTCGCTTCAGAAATTAAGTTGCAATTCCATTTGGAATAAGTTAAGAGGCACATGTCGGTGACTTTGAATGCAGTCACAAGGATATAACTATACCTTGACATCTCTCTAGTGCATATCCACTGCAGTGCAATGTAAAAGGAGGATTTAATTTTTTTTTAAATCAGCAAGGAATGTCTTTAACAAGGAAGAAGTAAATTATGATAATTACTCTGAATGGTCGGATCCTTGAGCATTACTAATTAGCATTTATTGCCTGGATTATAGAACAATACATGTGAAACCGAACTGCGATTGCTCTTTTACGTTGAAGACTTGAAAAGGCAATGGAGCAAAAAGGCAGCAACATCGCTAGTTTAGTTGGTAGCTTACATCTCCTGGGTAGTATGCAGAAATCCTTATTTTGGAAACACATAAATGTGGTCCTCAATATCTACCTGGCCCAGCCATTTTTTTTTTTTTGTTTTAGGCACATATTTGCATATAATATCATAATTACGATACAGTAATGAGAGGAGAAGCATTTTGGTTAAGATATCATTTGGGGGTAATTTTATCAGTTTTGAGAGCTTGAGAATATAGAGACTACAACTCGCTGCTGCATAAAAATATGAAATTTTCCTGGAGAAGTTTTCACTTAAAAATGAAACAAAGAACTCAGTTCTTAGTGAATACAATTTTACATTCACTTCTCCGCTTTCTCTTAGAAGAACTACAGTTGAAAAATAACTGAGAAGAGGCCATTTGTTTCTGGCTTAAGAGTTCCCCACCCCCTTTTTTTTTTTCATTAAGAATTTGCAATGAAATAGATTGTGAAATTAGAAAAAAAATTAGATTTAATCAACAGACCAACACCAGTCACGTACATAAATGCCACTCGCATAATCTAGCCACTGAAATTCTTAAATAACCGGCAGGTAAGAGGAGAGAAAGAGGAAAAATGAACCATTCATCATCGTCAAGGCGGTCCCACGGTTTTCCTCCACACCCCATTATAGCGAAGGAAGAGAAAAGAACATCATAAAGCATAAAGCCAGTTCTAAATACAGTCACTAGTCTTCCCAATACCTTCAATGGCTTCCCCACCCTGATCCTTTTTAGTTTGAAAGAATAAGTTTGACTAAATCTGTGAAGAGATTAAACAGGCTGGTGATAAAAATTAATTCTGCTGAATGAGCAAATGCATTTGGATTGCAGAGATGCAAATAAGATAATACTTTTCTTTTTCTTTGACATACCAAGCGGATTAGTTTAGAATGCTAAATTTGATTTTATTAGAATATATTAGCAGTGTTTTAATTAATACCAATCAAACATTTTCTTTCCCTGGGGCTTGATGTGTTCCTAACACTTTCTAAATCATCTGTCTTTTTTTTTTTTCCAAGTGGGGGGAAAAAAACTATCAAACCACCAAAGCCTTTTGTTATATTCTTCATAAATTTATTGCATTCAGTGGAAAACCATAAGCTTTTTCCATAAAGGTGTCTTGCCTATAAACTTCATTCCCAGGTGCTAGATTTAAAATGAGTACTGTTCACTAGTACACTTTAGTTTTTAAAAAGGTAAGAAGGATTAAAAACTTGAAAATAAACATACTCTGTGTTTTTCTTTGGGGGAAAAATGTTGCAAAAGGGGTTTGGGCTAGTTCATATTTCTTGGCTTTATTCTCACTGAGCTTCCCAAAGCTGCTAAATTTCCAACTGCATTGGTTTCAAGCTGGCATTTCTTTGGAAACAGAGGCAAAAAGAGAAATTTTTAAAAAAGAGGTGGTGGTGGTGCTGGTGGTGGTGGTGTGTGTGCTGGGGGTGGGGGGGAGGTGCGTCTAGTTAAAAATATGGCGAGCCAGTACGCCCTGTGAACTGAACTGTAACTGTGTTCCAGGAGGTGCTGCAATGCATTCCACTCATTATCCCTCCTTTTCTCTCAAGCTTCCTGTCCTTCTGTGTCCGAAGGCTCCAGTTCACTTCGTTCTCTTTTCTTCCCCCAAAGCACCCCCACCCCAATTCCCCGCCTTATTTTTTTTTTTTTATCTGCCAAGCTGGATTTGCACTTTTAAAGATCAGTATCAATAATGCCCTGCTTGTTTCGGTTGCACTCTCCCTTTAAAAGACAGCCCCCTCTAATTGATGCGTCTGGGCTAGTCTAGACTGGTAGTGATTGAACCAACCACCAATTATGTTATTCATTTCACTGAACTTCACTGATGGGCTCGGTGAGGAAGAAGGGATGTTGAGAAACCTGCCCTTGCAGTTGCCTACTGAAATATAAAATCTTGTGTGTTGTATGCACTCCTAAATGCCTGGGTGATCAGTTGTAGGATAGCAGCCTTGGAACATGAGCAATCCACTTGAAAACATGTAAAAGACCAAAGGAGTGCCTTGGAATACCAGCTGAAACACTTGTATTAAATTACTATCCTGTTATCATTTGAAATCAGTATTACATCTAGCATATTTTTATTGATCTATGCCCATATTTTCATAGAATAAAAAAATACAGATGTAATTTGACTTCAAAAAGCACCAAATGTTTTGCAAACATTACATATGAATCATGTGGTAATATATATCTATAAGTAAAATAGATGCCTTGTCATATTTCCAAATACCTATGCATGCACATTATCTAAGATGGGGGGAAATCACTGATCCATTTCATAAAAATGGAAGATGACTCAAAAATCAAGTAACTCTTTTCTTTGAAGTACATTCTGACTACCAAAGGCTGGAAAGTAATATTTAAATATTACAGCTGCACAAGAGGTTTCAACAAAAGGCATGTTGCAATTGTTGCACAGTTCTTCTGAATTCAGTTTTCTGATACAAAATGGTTTCTTGACTAAGATTTGGACTCAATGACTAAAACTGCAACAATTGCTTTTAAAAAAATCTTTAAGAAAAGAACATTTTCCTTAACCTTCAACTTCACGTATAAAATGAGGTTACAACCTATATAAAGTCTTTAGAAGAAGAAAGCATTTAAAGTCAGGGTTGATTTAGGTATTTTCCAAAAACGGAAGAGAAAGGTTGGCTTGAGAATACTAAAATTGCTTAAAGGAAATTGTATACCGGAATTTTTCACAACAAAGGAAAGGTAAGTTAATGTTTCCCTTTCCCAAACATGAGACAGAACTAAATCACTGAAATTATTCTGATATAAAAAGTTACAGCTCCAGAAAACCATAGAAAAGGTAAGGCTAACAATTGCCTTATGAGAGAGTAATTTTAAATGTACAGTTTTATGTCATAAATAACTGTTGGATTGAATTTAAATCCTGATAAAATATTTTTCAGTTCTTAAATGAAGAATACTAGTCATTGATTACTTCTAAAGAATACAATAATTATGTGTGCTGCTGTTGTCTCTTCCTTCAGTTCATGTATTTAGAAAATATATTTCCAATCTCTATCACTATTAAATTAATCAAGTATAACGTGTTTTTTAAGGCACCACGACGCGAGGAGGCAATATCCTTTTTATTTTTTAAAAAAATATTGCAAAGTAATACAAATTTCATCTTTAGTAATACCATAAATTCCACTCTTTGTGTAGAACAGCAAGAGTATAATTTTTAACCTATTAATATTGTAGCCCAAACTACTGCTTCATCCCTATCTGTGTCAGTGTGGCCACTCTCTACCATATATGAAACACATGTGTGGACATCGCATATATAATATATTCACATGCCCTTTGTAAATGGGCACAATTTTGAGATTAACTGTTGAGTTTAAAAGTTGGAGGCACGGGGCATGCTGGGACTTCAGCTGAGATGTTCTGAGGTCAAGCACCAGGTACTGAGCTGATCTTGTTACGCTCGGATAGTACTGCGTGTTGCTCTCAAGGAATACACCGTGCAGATGAGTTCCACAAGCCTCAGGCATCAATAATATACAGACATAGCAACCAACACGCGATTGTAACAGAGTGTATACCTACTTGATAACAGAAATCCAAGAGCTGCCACTCTCTGGTCACCTGATGCCAGCTAACAATGAAAACCTCAGAGGTGTACTCAGTCACTTCAGACAAACTTTCTTTTCTTTTGTTTTTGCTTTAAAGAAAAAAAGTTCCACCAAATTTCCAGGATGCGCAGGCACGACTCGCAGCTCCCAAGAGCCTAACCCGTGGATTTAAACGGTAAACATCACAAGTTAGGGTCTCAGGGACTGAGAGGAGCGCAGCAAATTTTCCTTTCTTGAGACAAAACAAAGCAAAACAAGAATAGCAGGCAATTTTGTTCGAGGGTCATGGCTAAAATGCAACAAACAGGTGGCACGGTATGTCATCAACTCTCTAAGCTTCCTTCCTTACAAAATTAAGATTCCATTTAGTTACAATCTATACGTATCCACGCTTACGCAGTATTGGGGGCGCATATACATACCTGAGCATAAAATTGTGAGTGTATCAGAGAAAACTCTTTCAAGCTTTGGGCAAAACAGTTTACTAAAATGGAAAATAATATAAACAGACCCAGAAATGCCCGTGTTTTTAAAACCGTGATCTACAATCAGCAGTAACTGTATATTCAAAGATTTAAGTTACAGCTAGCACAAACGACTGAGAAGAAAATATGAAGCCTTTCCTTCCCCCAAGGCAAGCATGCCGCATGCAAAATCATAGAAATGGGGTTTTCGGAAGGGGAAGGCAGAGGAGGAGGATCCGGGGCTATGAAAGTATTCATACGCAGAGCGTTTTGAACTCACCAGTTTGAAGCGGAGCCGTGCTGCACAGCCTCCAGCAGCACCATCCCGGGCAAGGGGGAGAATGTGAGCTCGCTGTGCGCTAGGCTGGGCGAGGTGTTTCAATAGAGGACAGAGAGCGGGGCGGGGAGGGGGAGGCGGGGGCAGGAAGCGATACACCAAATCTAGAGACTGTAACTCTGTAGTTTATGTTTTCACGAGAGAAAAAAAAAGGCAGTTGGCTGGGAATGGAGGGAGGGGCTGGGACTGATCGAATTTGGAAAATATTCAGTTAAAAAAAATTTTTTTAAAGGAAAAAGAAAAGAGAGAGAAACCTCCCTAGAGCTGGACTTCCCTCCCCCCCATTCTTTCTTTCTTTCTTTTTTATTTCTTCTTTCTTTAGTGTGCACTTTGCCAGCCCTGCAAACCGGGCCCTCCTCTGCATCAGCTGCTCAACTGAAACCAAGGCCAAATCACCAAGAGGGAGCACCAGGCTGTCATTTGGTAGCCGGGAAGTGGGAAGGGGTGGGTGCAAGCTAGGAGACACAGCCCCCCACCTCCCGCTGCGGATCCTTTGAAGCTTTTGGCCAAAATTTCAGAGAAATTCGAAGCATAATTCCCCTCCATCTTCGCAGACAGGGACTGGTTCTGTACCTGACGGTCGTTTCCCCCCATCTCATGGGCGGAAGCTGTGCCCTTGTGCCAGGGCCTCCAAAAATGAAACCGGAGGGAGGGAAAGCGGTTGGGAAGATGACTCTTTTTTAAACAATTTTTTTTCCTCTCTCTCTCTCTCTTTTTTTTTTTTTTTAATCTTCTTTTATTCCAGGCCTGAACAAAGTAGATGGCTGGCTAGTCAAAGAGAATGACAAAGCAACCATAGCAAGGAAGACACTGGAGGGGGGGTTCCGGCACTTTGTAAAAATGCTAAATATTTTTTTAATATATTTCCGTATGGAACTAGGAACAGTTAGAGCTCCACGCTCTCCCCTCCCCCACTTTTGAAAAATAGAATCATGCCAGCAAGACAGCTAAATTATGTCTCTTTTCCCTCTGTACAGGGTCTGTTTAGCACCCACTCCCCCGCCCCCCCCCCACCAGCCAACTTTTTTTTTTTTCTCACCTCTGTAGGTTCTTCTCATGCACAATCCTCCGTTCAGCTCAGGGTCTCTCCTTTTTCTCTCCCTTCCCTTTTCCTTTTCCTCTCAGAAAAGCTAGTCCGTCATCATCATACCTAGCTTCTCTCTCTCTCTCTCTCTCCTTTCTCTCTCTCTCTCAACCTCTCTCCCTTTTTCTTTTAGTATTAAAAAAATAATAATAATGGCCCTTTCGATATAGCAGCATGAAGTGGCTGCCTTTGAGAAAGCACATTTAATCTTTACTGGCTCCCCTAGGCTTCAGTGGAGAAGGAGAAGGCAAGAGAAAAAAAAAAAAGAAGAGAGAGAAAAAAAAAGATTGTAAGGGAGGCTGCTGACGGACAGCAAGCATCAGGCACAAATCAGCGACAAGTTGAATTTTCCTAGACCACACTGCCCCCTTTCTTCTCGGCTCTCTCCCTAGGCTCCTGGAAAGCCTGAGTATCTGGTTACACAAGGCAACCGGTCTCCTTTTGCCAACCATGCTGCAGATTCCTTGCATGCTTAAATCTCTGGCAGAATAAGGAATCAATATCCCCCTCTAATCACCTTTAGCTCTTCTATGGCTTCCCCCCTTTTCTGAGAATCCACTTGGCTCTCCTCGCACTCCCCCGCCCTACCAGGCTCCTACATACAAAGCTTGCAGCCCTGTCATTTCTCACTTCCTTCCATATCTTGGAGACAAGCCTCTCTTCTAATATTCTCTTGCGCTTGCTCTCTCTGTTGTAATGTCTCTCATCCCTGACTCGCAGCACCGGATGCACTAAGGCATCTCCCTGACTACTAATGAGACCAAAAATACACCAGCAGGTCAGGGGGAAGGCCAGACACTGTATTATACAAATTAAAAAAAAAAAAAAATCTTCCGCCTGCTAGACTCAGAGATCAGGTATCACAACGTCTAAAAGGAAAAATATAAGTAAATAAATAATAGATAAATAAAACCAAAATAAAGTGTAGCAGAGGGGAGTGAAGAAGGGAGACCTCGGTGCAGTTCTCTGCCTAACTGTTTTGCATCCTGTGGGAACCGAAAACACACATGCACATATGAGTACAGGTGATGCATTTGGTGAATCTTGGCGGGTTTGGGTTTTTTTTTTTTTTTTTTTGGACAGAAAGTCAACAATCCTCAAATATTTCATTGAAATCAGCATTGAGAGGGATAAAAGAGCAATGACTCAAATCTATATTTAAGATACATAGACACTCTTCAGGCATGTAATGACTACAATGCTAAAAATCTCTTCCTTTTCAATGGCTGGGTGTTGCTCCTTGACTATGGTTGCAATATGTACTAATTTACCACTTATGTTCCCTTGGATTTTGAAATGAACTCATCACTCACTGCAGCTCAGCCTAACCCTCTGTTTCCACTGCAGGCATTTTCTTGATTCCTGAAGCATTTTTTCTTCCCAAGTGTCCATCAGATACACTTCATTGATCAGTCTAAAGTTCCTCAATAATGATAAATAATATTTCAGATGGCAAAAAAAAAGAAAAGAGGCAAAAAAAAAAAAAAAAGAAGAAAGCCATCCTGAGTCAACCAAGGGAGCATTGCACATCATTTCTTTTAGCACCCATTTCAAAAGCTGTGCTATACAATGATCTTTTACAGAAGGCACTTCCCGAAATTAGGGTCTCTACCTATCTACACACAGAGTGGATATACATTACCATCTTAACACAGTTTTCTGAACTAGAATCATGTAGAAAACAGGCAGTGCTGTGCTAAATAGAATGCTGGGTTCTGTAAATAGCAAGAAAGGGGTGGGAGGGGAGGTATCTGAGGATGCAGGTTTCCTCCAAGACCGTGTTTTAAAGAGGTAGCTTCTTTGTGCCCAACTCAGACATATACTGTGCTTTGTCTCTGACAGTGAGACCTGCAGAAGCACGGCTGGAAGCCAAGGAAAAGGAAAAGAAAAAACACAAATGAGAAGGAAAAACAGAGAGAGGAAGAAGAGAGAGGAGAAGGGAGGAAAGCAGAATGAATACAGGCAAAAAAAGAGAACACTTACAGAGTGTTGGATTTTCTTTAATACTCTTTTTTTTTTCTTTTTGTCATTATTGGTAAGGAGAAAGAGATGGTCATCAGGTTGGTGACTGGGTCAGAATCTTTTTCAGATTTGGCTAACAGGGTGTTTGCACTAGACGGATGGAGAAAATCGAAACATGCTAGAATAATCATAAAGGGTGGAGCTGTCAAAAAAAATATCTTTGACTCACTGGGTGCCTCCCTGTAACGCCAAAATGAATCATTTCTAACTAAGATCATCAATTGTCTTAGTATACTTGTATATGAAGGCCAGCTTATATGCCGCTGCACCCATTTTCAAAAGGAAAGGTAAATGGAGAATGAGATTTTTCTGAGAGTCTCCTAACCCTCTCTCTATTTCCAACAATAGTTTAGCATGATTTTTACATCCTAAGCTAATTTGCCCTTTTCTATAGTCACTCTGCTTATAAAGACACACAGATATATGACTTATGAAAGTTTTGCTATGAACACATCATTTTCTCTATACAACTTAGCGATGTCTTTGGAGGATACTTATTTCAAGCAGTTAACACCTGACCCCAATTTCTGTGGGTAATTAGTGAGCTAGATAACCACACAAAGTGGGTAATTATTTAGTACCCAAGGGTACGCTAGAAGTGGGTAGTGGCTTTGTTAACAAAAGCATATCTCTAATTATTGTATCTATGATGGGTGTTTTAAAAATACCAGTTACATTATCAAGTGAACCATGATAAATAAGTGAACTGTTTTGCTGTCCTTAGCATATACATATGTATGTACGTCTTCTCTCATGGTTAAGAATATTTACCTCCCGTATGGAGTGTTGGGAAGATTAATTAGTTAGCATCTGTAAGACTCTCAGAAGATGGGATGTACTAGACAGCTTCTAAGTGCAGTATTATTATTGTTATTATTACTTTGGCTAATAATCCCTGGATGGGAGAAGCTGAGAGAGTAGATGCTATTGTCTGATCCACGTCTTGGTCTGAAAATATGCTGAGATCACAAATACAATGAATGCGGTTTTGGGGAGTGGTCTCCTACCTGACCGGGGCTAACATGGCTGTAGCAGAAAGGTAGATGACATTGCATTGACAGCTAGCTCAGGTTGTTGCTGAGGAGCTGGGGTAGGAGGTGGGGAAAGGGAGGAGCAGGAGGAAAGAGTCAGCATGGGCCTGGAAGGAAGCTGAATCAGCTGGACCACACCCTTCTTCCAAAGTCTGTCTATCCCTCCCTTTGAGGAGCAGCAAATATGCACAAAAATCCCCAAGAAGACGTCTGTGCAAGTCCTGGGACAAATTCAGCATAATGACCGTCCATCAGCCAGTTACACAGTATTTATTCTGGAGAAGAACCATCAGCACAAATTATTTTAGCAAATGCAGATATAGTTTCCAATATTACAGTGTTGAGAATACACAGATCAACCTCAGATATCTTTAACCTGGGATATGAGCGACGATGAAGAAGCACTTTCTAATTTAATTGCTTTTATGAATCACTCCCAGGAGAATAAAGGAGTATGATTTATTTTTGCTGAAAACGAAAGGGGGAAAAAAAAGAATGAAAGAAAGGAGAGGGGGAAAAAACAGAAAAGAAGACCCCATGCTTTCAGGGACTCTAATTATGGACAGCAACCAAGCTCTGCAAGTAACAAACAACAATAACAACAACAAAAACTTACTGCTTTCTCTGTGAATGTCCATCTCCTTTAGCTGGTTGTCTGGGGCCCCGGCAGAGGCAGGACAGACAGAGGACTCTGGGATCCAATCTTCAAGTAGACTCCCCACATTTTTTCTTTTAAAGCAAGGTTGTCCTGGGGATTAACCCTAGGGGTCTGGGAGATGCAAGCACGTGGGGAGGGTGCAGGGAAAAACGCAAAGATATTGTAGTCAGCCCAGTTGTCAGCTTCTAGGGAACAGGAAAGGGAGAGGACCCCACCAGGCAGCCAACAGGTACCAGCCGAAATCTGCTGGCGGACAGCCTCCAGGACACGTGTTTGTGCTGTGATTGGAGGCCAGCCGTGTGATGAGCACATTTTAAGAGTTTGGGAGCTGAGAGGAAATTTCTCCAAAAGCCACCCAAGCCAGGCTTCTGACCTGAAGCCTAGTATTTGTCACCCCCACTCTGAGCTGAGACTACAAAGGCTAACTGGCATTCTCCAACCCGCCCAGCTCCTTTCAAACCCACAGACTGTGCCAGACTGGCCCCACCTCCTACTGCAGCAAATTCTGTAGCCCCGCTCCATGCTGTGATGTAAGGAGCCAGATTTCCGTTTTAATTGTCCTACCTGGCCATCCCCTCTGCCACTACCCCTGGCTCTTGGTTCCTGGCATGGTTTCAAAGGCCCAAGCAATTGCTTTCCCTCCCCCATCGTAATCTTCAACGCCTCTAGTTCACCCTTCCCCAAATTCTATCCCTTTCAAAGTAAAATTGTTTTTAATGTCTTGCCGTTTCTTTCAAGTCTGGTCCCCATCACCTCCTTTCTCTGGCCTCTCTTACTCTCTTGTTTGATGATTTTTGCCACCTTCTGACTCATGTTATGGACAAACCCAAAAGTCAGCTGCTAGAATTCCCCCCCACCCCGCCCCCAATTATATTAGCATATCTGGCAATCCAACTGTCTTAGGCATTTCCTAAAAGCTCACCTAAAACAACAACAACAACAACAACAAAACAAAAAACTAAATTCAGCAGAAAACAGGTGTGTTTATGTGAGTGTGTGTGTGTGTGTGTGTGTGTGTGTGTGACCTGACCTAACTATATGAAGGCCCTCATATACCCAAGTGCAAAGAAGGAATATGACTTATATGGGGATATTTGGAGTAGAAGAAATGAGAGTGAATTCTGGCAAGAACTTACAGAGAAAATATTGTCCGCACACACAGTCTTTATCAAGCACCCACACTAAGCAGTGAAATCACAATGCCCTAAGGTTATTGGAAAAAAGTATTTACCATGCTATGAATGGGTCGTTCAGGGGCCACATCATTCTGCAGCAGAAAGCTGAATACAAAAGCCTCTGGGATGGATTGGAAGAGGAAGACAAACTCAGGTAAGTCTTTGGCCTCCCTCCACTCTTGTATGCACCCAAGGTTTCAGAACTCCTTCCTGTAGCAGCTGTCCTGCATTCCAATATGACTTGAAGCTTATGATTGCTACTTTCCCTTGAATAATTTGTGCCCTTAATGTAACAACTTGAGTATTTATTGCTTTAAAGTTAGAATTCTGTTCTCTGTGATTCCTGTAATAACTATCATTGAGGGTCTTCTATGCTTCAGATGCAGATAACTAATATTTCAGTTAGTCCTTTAAAAGCATCATCAATGTTTTATGGATGCAGAGAATAAAATACAGATTAGATAGAACTGCCCACCTCACATGTGCCACTGTCAGGATTTGAACCCAAGTCTCACCTTGCATTGCTATATTCTTTGCCCTGCTACTGATTTTCTCAAAACAGCTTAGTTTTTCCTATGTATTTTCCATAGCACCCTATCTTGACTCAAAGCATTTATTCATTCTTTTCATTTTACTGATTTTATCATATTCAGAGTTATTGAGTACTTAATTATATGTCAGGCACTGTGCTGGGAAGTACAATTTCCTTAGCTACAGAATAGAAAATGATGTATCATCTACCTACTATGCTATCTCTCTCTCTGAACTTTAAGGTCATGAAGAAAGAGATAGTGGCAGGGTCCCTTCTATCCTTAGGACAGGACAGAGCACCTAGCACACAGCAGAAGCTCACCAAATGTTTTCTGAATATATTTTAATGCTAATATGGTTTTGATTGTGACTTGATGAGAGGGCAGGGTTCCTGTCTAAATAACCCTGAGAAAAATGCTTAGTAAAATACCACACGAACTAGAATTTAATAAATGGTGAATTGCCGCCTTATTTTCTAAGACTATAGTCTGGCTCTGGTCCCACTTAGAGCCACATTTATCTGTGTTTCTGAAAAATAGAAAATTGGTCTGTTTAGTTTCTTCTCTAAGTTCTGCAGTCATGCTATTTCTGTTTGAAGGTAGTCAAACTCTGAAATCTCACTGATCTGTGGACTCCAAGGTCATATCAAGTGATAGAGTGTCCAGGGTGACGCAGCCATGAAGGACTATTCTGGGCTCAGTGCAGGGAGGGAGAACCCTGACACTTAGAGTGTGTGGCTGAGTCCAGATCTGTGATCAGCAACCCAGCTCGGATGCCCTCTTTTCATAAAAAGAGGTCGAGAAGCTAGAAATGGTTCATGACCATCTGACCTAAATGACTACAGGGTTTTGTAATGTGTATTCTGAAGAAAGATTAGATAATTCCTTATTTTGCCTAAGGAAAGAATATTTTAAGTGTGTATAATTGCTGTCCTTGGCAAGTTCAATTCTATCCTACTCTTTTTTTTTTAACAAACAAAAGTTTTCACATATTTCTTACTGAACCAATCTACTAGCTTAGACCATGGAAACAAAAAAGTTAGATTTCTAATAAAATATGGCCAACCATCCAGACAGACGGTGGTGGTATTTTCAGCTTGATGTGGTAAGATGATCATGACCTTGTGACACATAAATTGTAGGTTGTCTCAGATGCGATTCCTAAGTACCCAGCTTGGTTCTCCTTCAGTGTCACCTCTTAAGAGTTGTACCTGATTTTATTACCAGTTTTCATCCAATTCATTGGGAAAGGGGATGGTTTGGCTTTTGTTTCTTGGCTAGGAACCACTTGATCCTAAAAGTCTTGTGAGAAGACACGATGAAGAGTGTCTTCTCAGGCACACACACACCATGATGTCAAAGAAGAGGAGAAAAGGGGAAGCAGGTGGGAGAATTTGTTTCAAGGCACAGTTGGGGTGAGGGGGGGGCATGGATCTATTCTTGTCTTCATCGGAGCAGCCTGTGTCTCAGAATAGAGGTGGGCAAGGGGAATCTAAATATGATGACATTCTTTCTGTCCCTCTCTATCACGCTTGGCATTTTGACACCACTGGATTCCGTTACAAACATGTTACTAACTTCACTAGGCTGGGATAATTTTTTCTTATATCAATTCAGAAGATAGTTTACAAAGATGTATCCTTTTGGATTGGTGACAGTTCTCAAAGCACAGTTGGAAGAGATACCACAGTCATTCTACTCTAAATGTACTCAAGATTTACACTATACAAATTTCCCAAGCTGGAATCCCTCGATAGTTGACTACTCTTCACAGAAAGATAAGGAGGAATAAGCCTATTTTTATACTATTTGGTCAGCAAAGTCCTTCCTAAAGCACTGAGACTTTGAACCAATAGGGAGCAATGTGTGGTACAGGCTATCTGTTGCTCAAGTGGTCTCAAAAGAAATCATCTGGCATTTTATATCTGAAATCCACACCAGCTCCAAGTATCAGGCTACATAGTGTCAGGATGATCACTCAGATTTTTGCCTAGTAAGAAAATTTTTACTTTTATTAGCTTTCTGGGTTTACGGGAAATCAATAATTTTTTGGTATATACATTTAAGAATACTTATTGATATGAATATATAAAATAATTCTGTTGCCTCATTCTGCCTCATTGAGTGAGTTGGGAAACTTTTCCTGGCTTCCAGCTTACTTCCATAGAAGGGCTGGCACTTGCCCAATGTGGTCTTTGAAGGTTGCCTATGGTCCACTGATTGTTTTGGGGTCCCACTCAACCAGTTTGTAGAAAGTAATTTTCAACAGACATAGGGGGGCTAGAAAGGTGAGAGAGAAAAGCTTCCATATCTCTACAGGAATGAAAAGAGAAAGACAGAGGCCACTCCTCTAAAAGGTGAGATGCTCATTACCTGTATACTAAGAGGATTTGAGTCTGACATTATGACAATCAGTATTCTTGGCTGAAGGGTGTCATCCAAGAGCCAAGTTCTATTTCTATCGAGGTTCCCTTCCATTCAGTCATTAGGTTCAGCCTGGCAAGCGAAAAGGCATATTTCTGCCCCTGGGACTTTTGAGGATTGAGATTGCTAGGCCAAGAGTCTAGAGATGATATTCAAGCCAGCGGTTTGGTCTGGAGTTGTTCCTATATCTTTTGTTAAGTTGCCAAGGCTGGCCTCAAACTTGCCATCCTCCTGCCTCAGCCTCCTAAGTTTCTGGGATCATGGGCACACATGATCTGTGTAGGGCATCAAATGTCCTTATATCATTATTTCTGTTTCATGGGTGGGAACTGAGGTTATTAATGATAAGGTGCTTTTCCCAGAGAGGTTGTGATAGCACCAAGCATGGAGTTGAGGTCTCAACCCAGCACTTTGGGAGGAAGAAATGAGCTGATTTGTATTAACTGCCTTGAATTCATTCAAACAGTGGGTTCAAGTAAATCGGAGGCATCATTAATAATAATCATACACTGTGCATCTTGGTTCTCCCACTATTAACAAATGACAGCACAGTAAGAAAGAGGTTCAACAAGATGCAATTAAATTTACTTGAGCATTTGTAAAGTAGATGAACTTAAAAAGTGCTGAGTATGCCATACTAATAAAATTAAAAGAATATAGAAGCATAGTTGAGACATATTTTTGGGTTCAAGGTGCCGCAGCAGTATCAGAATTCCTGCTGAGATTAAACTGGAGAGAGATGAATAGGGAACACTCCGTGGAGAGGGTAAGGAATATTTTAAAGGTGGAAACTGCTACCTTGGAGATTTTAAATCTGGCACATTCGACACTTCTCAAGGAGTCTCTCCCTGCTACAAATAGCAAGGACATGAATACAAAAGAGAACTGTGTCAAAGGGAGCCAGGCTCACTGTTTGGTGTCTGCTGCCTTGGCCTTCATGGATGTTGGGCTGCAGCCCCAATCCAGCCCAGCACAGGGCAATCCAACTATGATCTGCAACCAAACTACCCTCCAAATTGTGGGGGAGTAAAGTACTTTTGTCTTTTTGATATTCTTAAGTCTTAAAGATTTGTTGTGATATTTTGACTGCCCACCCCAATTCTGAACTATTGGGTTTATGGGACTGTGAGTGTATATGCCCAGGTCTGCATATTTACATGTTCTGAAGGAGGACATCCTGTATTGATTTTGCTCCTATTGGTACTTAGCACTGTGCTTGCCACATAATAGGAGCTTTACACATGCTTATTTATTCTGTACTCTTCTGGGACTTGCACAGGGTCACAGTGTTATGGAGGATGGACCAATGAGTTGATTAAATGCAAGAAATCAATCTTTAATGCATGATTTTCCTTTCATGTCATGAGCTCAATTACCCAAAATCTGAATCTTAAAATTTAGGGAAAAGTAAGAAAAGCTCTAAGATAAGGAAGAAAGAAAGGCACTCTGAAAATAAAACAAGTAAAAATCTGGCTCTTGTTCTGATTCTGTTTAAATGTGAACAGTATTTTGGTGCTTCTGATAAACATGTAGAGTTCTATTTGTTAATGACTTTTTAAAAACAAAATAAACAGGAAAAAATTAGATTTGAAAGCCAAACTAGGGGAGGAAGTAATTGGTGAGCAATACCTTCACCCTGACTAATCTACGAATGTATATATCTCTGAACTCTGATGACTTGTTTTCTACTGTGCAGGAAGAATTAATTGGAGTGTCAGGAAACAAACTTTGTTCAGAGAATTCATGGAGAACTGGTGAGTTGCGTACAGACCAGGGCAGGGAGTGTGGAGATGAGGGAAGAATCTTATTTTCTTTTCTGTTGAAAACAGAGAGAGATTACTCTGCAAAACACCAATGCATACAATTAACTTCTCTGTCCCTTTAGGGAATAAAAGCAGAAGAATTATTGCCTGACCTGCTCTGTCTTCTTTGAGTCCTTTGTGTGGTCTGGTGTCTTCTTCCTCAGTACCCCCCGGCATACTAAGCCTATCCTACACAGGACTTGTGGCTGTGTGATTGTAATTACTACATTGTGAGATACATCACACAGTAAACTCCCAGTAAATGTTGAGTATAAAATGAGTTAAGTCAACTTAAAGACAAATTAAGAGCTATTAGTTAAAGTACAACCATGTCCAAAATAAATAAGAAAAAGTGGGGGTTCAATTAGATCCAGATTTTGGACTGGGTCTGGTTGAACTGGAAAGGGCAAAGAAGAGGCTTAAGAAACCATGAATCTTCCATCTTCCATGGGACACTGAAGTCTTGCCTGCTGAGTTATGCACACAGATTTGGAATCTGGCCCTAGGGAAAACCAAGGGCTGACATATCCTTGTCTGGTCTGCTTACTTGAACTTCAGGTTCTATTTCTGTTTAGTGGTCCCAAGACACATGACCCAATGGAAGAAATATAGAACAGAATTTTAAGAGATGTGGGTTCTCCACTTAGCTTTGTCATGATGACATTTCACCTCTCAGATCATTTGTTCCCTCAACTATAAAGTAAAAGGATTAGACTAGATGAACTTTTAAGTTCCCTTCAGGGAAATTTTAGGATTGCATAGTTCCTCATTTTGCTTGGATTCCATTTTCTTGAAAGAATATTTTATTAACATACAATAATGGAATTTAGGTTTAGAAAGTAAATATAGCCTCTTTTTTAAACTTTATTTTATTTATTTATTTATTTTTATATGATGCTGAGGATCGAATCCAGGGCCTTGCACATGCAGGGCAAGCGCTCTAGTACTGAGCCATAACCACAACCCCAATTCAGTCTCTTAATTGATGTTAAAAACAACAAAGATTCTGAATATACAAGACAAAAAATAAAAACATTAAGAGTTTTAGCAGGGTGGAATTATTCATAGCAGATTTAGTCATGAAAAGGGCATGAACATTTAACTGTCTACAAAATCTCCTAATATTTGGGTGGACCAAAAAAAAAATTTTTTTTGACAAGATATTTGGGCAATAAGAAGGTATACGGTTGAGCAGAGACAAAAAATCATTGCGTTTCATTCAAAGGGAAGCTGAAGTCCAAAGAGAATAGCTTACTCACTCAGTAACATTATAAAGATGAAGTTAGGCTCAACACACAGGTGTCCTGACCTCTCCCCAAGCGTTGTCTGAATTGGCCAATAAAGGAATCACCAGGACTTCTAATGAACATGGCGCCCTAGCTCAATGCAATTGGGCAGTCCTCAGCCAATGTCACTCTACTGAGCTCTGTTGAAATCAGACCTGCTATAATGTCAGTTGGAGAAAGTAACTATGAGAATGACCCAGAGCTTCTTAGAAATCTATTCTATTCTAATAGTCAGAGATTTGTAGTGGCCGTGGGTCAGGAAACAGCTTCCATTCCAAGTTTCCATTCCATTCTGTCTGTCACCTCAGTCATTTGCACCTAAATTTCCTTGTTGAAGACTCAAAAATTTATGAGAAAAACTTATAAAATGTAAAATAATCCCAAATTTATATATATGAAATTTTATTGGAAGTATATTTGTTTAGTATTACTAATTATCTAAAGAAATTACACTTACCTAATTTTTATATACACACACACACATATACTCACATTTATGTATATACTTAAAATATATTTATATATTAAAAGGCATATGTAGGTACACACATATACTAGTCTTGCAAAAATTATATAAATATGTATATATATGTATGTATTCATATGCATATGAAGATGTGGTAAAGGGAAGATGATTGTATTCATATGTATATGAATACTTGTATATATAGAAGTATATACGTATAACATATATCTGCTAGTCTAGCTGGGAAATCTGTTTTGAAATCAACTGCTGCTTTCTCTTCAGACTTGATATAGAGCCAAGCTAGCCATCCTCGATTAACACAGCTCCCTCCTGGGAAAAGTCACAGAATAACTTTATTGATTTCCCTTTACCTTTCTCCACATTTCTCTGCTGAAGTGTTGTCTTAACTCTTAAATGCAAGAGCAAAAGGAAATGAAAATAAAAATGAAAACCTTTGTTTCTTTAGGATCATGTTGATTTTCTTTTTTTTTCTTAAAAAAAATAAAATAATAACACGATACCCATGTGAGGTATGTATGTGGTAAAGGGAGGATGACATGTTTTCCAGGATTTTTACACTGAAACCTGTGCTTTATGGTTTACATACAATGCTTTACTAAGTACTATGGAAACCTCTTCTTATTCTCTTATGACTAGGTCTGCCATCTTTGAAAACCACCCAGACTTTTTGACTGACCAACATTCTCTTCCATGCTTTCAGAAGCATACCCAAAACACAGGAATACAGGGAAGGTTTGTTTCTCATCCTTTTCCCCCCTACCTTAAGATTTCAGGCAAGACTAAGGTGATGGTTGTTTTTATTTATTTATTTATTTATTTATTTATAATTCAGGAAATTCTTTACTTATAAAGACTTCGGGGATCATGGGTATAATTTAGAAGTTTCCTTGATGCGATTCTAGAAATGTAGAATGGAGGCTGCCGGACTATTTCATTCTGCTTAAGGTTACAGGAGCAGAATAACCAAGAGCTTCATCCTATTCTTCTTCAGGTTTCTGAGCCGCCCTGTGGGCTCAGTCGTGACTGTGGCCAGGTAGGGTCAGAGCAGTGGAAAGAAACAGAGAGGAAAAGGGGACACTGGAGTGGCATAAAGTAAAAGTTCTAAAAAATGCCTTTTCCATCTGTTTGGCTTTTTTTTCTCTACAGATTTAGTTCTACTTATTCTAATATCTGAGTTCATAAAAGACCAGTGGATTTTCTATTTCTAGAAGTACCCTGTCTAGCATCTATAGGTTTATTTATTTATTTTGTTTTGCTTTTTTGTAAAGAGAAGGAAAGGGTTGATTTATTTATAACACAATCACAATCCTATTCTTCAAATAAAGATGCCTCATGAAATAAAGGGATTATGTTATTCAAAATTGAAACCTTATGTGAACTACCTAACACTCAGAAACAAGCTCACCAGAAGTACAAAAAGAAAACAACCTTATCACTAGACCAGGTTCCTCTGATGCCCATGCTCAGTGTACAATTTAGTTGAGTAATTTTAACAATACGACAAATATTTACTTCCAACCAATGAAAGAGGTACATCCACTGCAAACGGTTGGCAATGAGCTACGCTGTTCTGAGTTTTAATCACAGTTTTTCTAACCATCTTATGGATTTTCAAATCTTTTTATGTTGAACTAGCCAGGTTATCTTTATTTCATTATATTGTTTCTTTGCACAACTTGCGCCAAAAGACAGTGGTCTGGAAGAATTATGGGGGTTGAAGTGTGTAGAAAAGCATGCTAAGAATTGAGTTGTCCTGTTGAGGTCAAGTTCCCTTCTGTGCTGTGCAGTGGGGCAAACGGGGTGGGGGCTGGTTTAATATCTTGCTACGTCTGTCCCAACTGTTCCTTCCTTAGGGCTTCAGAAGGGAATCATGTAACCATGCAGTTGTATCCTGGTTAAACAGGATGGTCTCTGGTGCACGTTTCCAGGATACATCCCCTTCATGTACAATCTTAATTGTACCTTGTCAGAGGAAACCCTGTGTCCTTAGGCAATGTAAGTCTTTTGTTGGAACCTACAAGAACTCTAGCTTTGTGCATCCATTTGCCTCTGGATAAATGAAACTGCAAAATGCTCATCCTATGCAGGCAGTGAAGAGCACATGCCCGGCTTCTAGAAATGCTGGAAAGGTCTTTCCTGGCCCTCTACCATACACTGGTGGAACACAACAAATTCACCATAATTTGAAACTATCATGTAAGAAAATCCACAATTTAACATCCATCCATCCATTCTATTCATCCATGAAGGTTTTATATGGCAACTCTCATATGGAGTGTGCTTTACCTAAGCACAGTGTTAGGTGGAAAGAAAAAAAATCTGTTACATCCTGCCCTTCTTTTCTTCCCAGTTCCTACTATTCCTGGAATTTCCCTTGATTTCAAGTGGACACTTGGAAAAATCCTCAACTGAAAATCACTTTCAAGTGATCCTGAATTATTCCATCCTTTTCTCTTGTCTCCAGGAAGTGTATCACCTGATCCACATTCACCTGGAAATGTGTTTCTAATTGTGATAAGTCTCAATAAAGTCTTTCTCTTAACAGGTATAATGTGTAGATCACAATGAAGTCATATCTCCTACCTACAGGCAGAAAGATCTCCACAGTTTCTGAAGCCTAAAAGACAGGGATGCTTTTCACCTTTTTTTCTCCCCAGAGGTGATGAAACTAAGAGTACTTGCTTCACTTCTCAAAAAGAACCTAGAGCTGCAGATGCCTAAGGGAGTTATTGCAACTGAGACTCGAGTATCAAAAGAAAGATTTGATTCAGTTCTCGTATCCGGTGCTTATAATACATAAAGAATCACACTTGCCATGACACACCTCAGGGAAAGATGACCAGCATGAATTCTTAAGTCGTTTCCTCAATGATGTGTTGCCAACAGTTCCCTGGAGAAGCATCAAGTTCCTGACCATAGCATTATATAAAAATAAATAAACACAGTGCTGTTTCTTTTTGTTTTTCACATTGGGGGGACTTCAGAAAGCATGTTGTCTCAATAGGTAGTCTGGAATCAGAAAATTTTATTCCTTCCTTTCCTTCCCCTAGTTCTTGGACTGAGTATACATTGGAAAGATGGCACACTATTTACATTGTTAATGAGGAAGGGCCTGGTGATCATAAAGCAACCTAGATCTAGAGGACTTACAGAGGACTGTTGTGCTGAGAGAAAAGAGGCTGAAGGTATGAGCTTCCTAGCAGAGCAGAACGGTGGGATGAGACCTGGTGTTTCACAGAGCCTGTGCCCAGGCATGATTAGAAACAACGTGGTTTGCACGAACTAGCCCACAGACCTACCTCAACAGGACCTACAACACACACAAGGTAAGATGAGCTATAAGAAAAGATCCTTTTCTTTCACGTCAAGCTGTGGAGACTGCTTGAGTTATCCTGGCCTTGGCCTCCCGGTTTCTCTTATGCCATTTGGGTAGGAACTCAGGAGACAATGATGCCCCCAACTAACCACAACCATAATGGTGGCATCAGCCAAAGAACACCAGGGTCGTAGGCAAAGGCTGATGTACAGTAGAGGGAGAGTGATGCAGCACACTTTGAGGTCAAGTCTATTTGGGATCTTTTGTGCTACTTCTGTATTTTCATGCTAGAGGCAGAACACTTATCCAGGGAACACGTTGGAACTTTTCTAAACTTACAGATTCCAACACTCAGTCAGAGGGAACCATAGAATGTTCTTGTCTAACACAGGTTAAAGGTAACATTGGAATATCTGTTAAGCATCTTACAGGAAACCAAGAATGTGGATAACAGGATCATTTATATAGAGATTTAAAATCCAGACCCGCCACTTAATGACTCTGTAAAACGGCAATATTAATCTTCTATGTCTAATTATTTGGGTGGGATTAAATGAGATAAATAATATAAATTATCACAGTGTATGACACATAAAAAAACTCTTATTATGGTTTGAATATGAGTTGTCCCTCCAAAAGCTCCTGTGTCAATGCAGGAATATTGGAAGGAGGTGAATTGATTGGATTGTGAGAGCTGTAACCTAGTCCAGTCCATCCTGGTTTGAATGGACTGACTGGGTGGTAGCTGTGGACAGATGGCTAGTGGCTGGAGGAGGTGGGTCACTGGGGGGTGTGTCCTGGAAGGGTTGTTCTTCCCTGCCTTTTAGGCTTCAGAAATCAACGTGGGGATCTTTCTGCTCCTAGGTAGTAGATATGACTTCATTGTGGTCTACACATTAAACTTGTTAAGAGAAAGTGTTGATATAACAAGAGGGTTGTTCCACTCTTCCTGTCTCTGTTTCCTGGCTGCATGAAGTGAGCACTTTTCCTCTGCCCTGCTCTCTACCATGAAAGTCCTGCCTCACCTTGAGCCCAAGCAATGGAGTCGGCCCACCATAGACTTAACCTCTGATACCGTGAGCCCAAATACATTTTTTTCTCCTCTAAGTTATTCTTGTCTGGTATTTTGGTCACAGTGATGACAAGATGATTAAAACTGTGCCTAAAAATCTTTGGTTTCTATTTCTCTCCCATTATTGATACATGCTTTTTAGATTTCCATTTAACTTCCCTTCTGTGAATTAATAAAGTACTGGTTTTCTGTACTGTCTGGCAAGTCTTATTAAATAGTTTAAAATTATTCAAAATACAAGACACAGAAGGAATATGAATAGCAAATGACACATTCCATTTTTGCAAAAGAAGCTTATAGTCCACCAAGGAAGTTGGAAACACATCAGGGTGATCATAAATTAGACAATATTTAGTGAAATAATTTAGTTGAACTTTTTTGTAGGATATATGGTATTATGTGCCAGGCACCATACAAAGTGATAAAGACTCAAAGATATATAGGATGCAATCATTGAACTTCCAGGTCTTTAATACAGGAAGAGACAGCAGGTGGAGATATAAATGATACTGGATAAAGGAGAGACACAAAGTTGAAAAATCACTTCTGCTGGAAATGTCAGGAAAGGTCTCACAGAGGAGATGTTATTCATGCTCAATATATAAAAAGAAGTAGGGTAGTATCGATAAAAGGGACAAATTAAATGAAAAAGACAACTCCCTAAAACTGACACAAATGAAACAGAAAATATAAATAGCTCTATATTTATTAGAGTAATTCATTATCCAACCTTTCCCACAGAGAAAACTCCAGGTTCACATGATATCACTGGTAACTTGTATCAAATATTCAAATAAGAAATGACACACTGATGTTATCAAATGCTTTCAGAAAAGAAAGGCAGAAGAAACACTCCCCAACTCATTTTTTGACCCAAATCAGACAAATAAATTACATGACAATTGTAAACCAATATCCTGCATGAGTATAGATGCAAAAAACTTTAACATAATTTTAATAAAACTTAATAATGTATAAAAATACATCATGACTCATTAGGGTTAATTTTAGGCATGTAAGATTGGTTTCATATTTAAAAACCAATTAATGTAATTCACAATATCAATAGACTAAGTGGGAAATGCATATCATCATTTTAATATATTCATAAAAGTATTTGATGCTCTTCACTTTTTTTTTTTTTTAGTACTGGGTCCTGAAACCAGGGGACCCTAACCCTGAGCTACATCTCCAGGCCATTTTCAAAATTATTTTGCATTTTGAGACAAGGTCTCGATAAGTTGCTCAGTTGGCCTCAAACTTGCAATCCTCCTGCCTCAGACTCCCAAGTAGCTGGGATTACATCTATTCACTTTTTTCTTTAAAAATGTACGTCTCAATGAGAGGAACAGAAGGAAAGTTTTTGAATCTGATAAAGGGCAGCTTTCAAAAAATTTATTGTTAACGTCATACTTGATGATGATCTATTAAATGATTTTCCCCCAAGATTGGAAACAAAGTAAGGATGCCTACTCTAGATCTATTTATCATTGCACTGGGGATCTTAGTCACTATAAAAAAGCAAGAAAACAAAAGGCATAAGTACGAATATGTATATATTTGCAGCAGCATGAATGTTTTTGTAAGCAGAAAATCTTTAAGGCATCTACATAACAATGACCAGAATTAATAACCTCATTTAGTAAAATCACAAGATGCAAAGTGAATACACACAAGTCAGTTTCAGAGTTCACTCTAAAATTTATATGGAAAATACAAATTCTAGAATTTTCAAAGTAATTTAAAAAGAATGGAGGTTTTATCCTGCTTTATTTCAAGATTAATTCTATGTTTAGATCAGTAAAAATAGAGGGATATTAGAGGAAAGAACAGACAGATCAATGGAACAGAATATAGTCCAGAAAAAGACCGGTACTTGTATACTGTCAATTGATTTTTGACAAAAATGCCAACAAAACTCTGTGGGGAGGGGAGTCATTCCAACGAATGATGCTAGAACAGCAAGGTGGCTGGATAGAAAAGAAAGAACCTTGGCCCTTATCTTACATTGATACAAAAATTAACTCAAAATAAATAATGAATATTAATGTAAAAGCCAAAATTCTAAACCTTTTAGAAGAAATCAATGGAAAAAATCTTCAGAGATTTGAGGGAAGGCAAAGATAGTAAAAATGAGACAGAAAAACAAAGAACCATTAAGGGAAAAAAATCGATGCATTGGGTTTGCTTGAAATTTAAAACTTTTGCTTTGGGGAAGTTACGGTGAGAAAATTAAAATATGTGAGGGGACGAAGGAGGCAGAGATGGTAAAGGGGAGGAACTGTGGAATAAAATTGACTGAATTATGCTATGTGTGTGTGTGTGTGTGTGTGTGTGTGTGTGTGTGTGTGTATGTCTGAAAACTTCATGGTGCATTCCACTTTCATGTACCTCTATAATGCACCAACTAAAAAACAAGAAATATATAGAAGGAAGAGTAGAGGAAAGGGACAATGGGAAGGAGGAGGGAAAGGAAAGGGGAAGGACCTAGGATTGAAATGGAGCAAATTATTTTATATGCATCTATGAATATGACCAAATGAACCCCACTATTATGTATAATTATAATGCACTAATAAAAACAATTTAAAAAAAGAAAATGAAAATCTGCACCACAAATTGAGAAAAAAAATGTTTGCAGTACATGGGATAGAACAAACTAATACTTGGCATATGTAAAAATCTCTCATAATTCAGTAAAAATAAGACAAATAATCTAATAATAAAGAAAACCATCCTAAAAATACTTCACAAAAGAGAATATTGTACAAATGGCTATAAGCACATGAAAAGATGATTAAAATTATTAATATTAGAAAAATTAAAATCACAATGAGATACAATGATATACCCATTAGAATGGCTAAAATTTAAAAAAAAAAACAGAAAATAACAAGTTTTGTCAAGATAATGGACAAACTGAAACTCATATATATCCTCTGAGTGGGAATGTAAAATAGTAAGCAACTATGGACAACAGGCAATGTCTTAAAAAGTTAAATACATATCTAATGTATGAATATTAACCCAGAAATTCTATTCCTAGAACTTGCCAAAGAGCAATGAAAACATATGTTAAGAGAAAGACTTTATGCAAATGTTGATGACTGGAAACAACCCAATGTCCACCAAATGGTGAATGGATGAACAAATTACTATATGTCCATACAATAATGGAATAGTACTCAGCAAGAAAAAGAAACAAATTATTTACACATCCCGCAGCACAGTTGAGTCTCAAAATTGTCATAGAGAATGAAATAAACTAGACACAATATAAGTCCATTTTTATAACACCGTAGAAAATGTACACTGATTTCTAGTGAGATAGAGCAGATCAGTGCTCACGTACACCAGGGCCAGAAGGAGAGTTGGACTGAGACACTCAAGGAAAGTTTGGAAACTGATGTCTTGAATTTCGATGGTGGTGGTTTTATGGATGTAAACCCTGTCAAAACTCAACAGTTGTGTGCTTTAGATGGATGTGGCTTTTCACATGTAAATGATGTCTCAGACCTCAGGGGACTTTTGCCTCTCTCCATGATCCACCAAGCCCTGGCAAAGGACTCTTACAGGGAGATGTGGGTTGGCCTTTAATTTCTGTGAGTATACAAACTCCTGTCTCTTAGATTGAACATCAACAATGTATGACCTTGACTTGAATCTAGCCTGCCTTCTGTTTTATTGGAACACAGTTGTACCAATTTCGTTCTTCTGTTGAGCTGTTCTTTTACACAATAGCCACCTTGAGTGATCCTAATAGAGATCACATGGCCTGCAAAGCCAAAAATATTTACCCTCTGGTGCAAATAGATGAGGTTTGGGGGCCCCTATGGTAGATCATACAGAGATAGATATGGATGTGTCCTATCTGCATGGACATCATGTCAGGAAAAGAGGAAGTCTGCTCATAGGAATGACTAAGAACTGCAAATTGGACTCAAAAGAAAAATATCTGTGTCGAACAATATGAATCAACAAGAATAACAAAAATGAATAGGCCATGAGTCAAATACAGTTAGCTTTTAAGTCCTCAAACCGCCTTGTATTAATCAAACCTATTAGAACCAAAAACTTTAGGAAGACTAATTTAAGTGAAACTTATTAAAAAGAGCAAGGGAATACCTTTTCAGTTATGCCAAAAACGTCTTGCCAAATTCCCCCTTCTTGGATCTAAAATAAATGGAATCAACATGCTTTCTACTCATAATGCACAGTCTGTATCTAAGTTTGGTGTCTTGTTCATTATCAAACTATACTCAATGCCAGACTTTCCTCGAACATAATGAGAGCCTCTCAGGTACAGGTGGGGAGCAGGTGATGGGTAGAGCCAGGAGCCTCCCATCTCCCCACGAGCGCTTTGGAAGAAAAGGACAGTTCAACGCTGGATCTTGACTCCACCTGTATGAGGGAATATGCCATGATTCAGGGCAGCTGCTTAACCTCTCAAACCCATGGCTTCTCATCTGTAAAATGACAATAATGTTTCCTCTATCATGGGGTAGTTGGAGGCTAAATGTGGCATGTGAACAAGCCCAGAGTACAATGCAGCCACGAGAAATATTTCGACTCTCCTTCCCCATCACCACGAAAATCACAATCATCTTAGTTAAGGTGGATTTCATTTGGACCATCCCCAGGTGACAACGACTGCCACTACTTTCTAGAAAAACTTTCTCAGGTATGTATTTGGGGAAGGAGATTGATTAAGTTCTAGACTGACTTTAATTTGATTTTACCTAGATACATGATCTTTTTCTCTTCCAGGAGAAGCATGCTGCTCTTCTATGTCTCGTAAAATGTCTGAGGCATTTCGCTAATAACTCACTCTATTCCTGATATAGATTGTGCAGTCATTGGCAATGTTAGCTTTAAAAATGTTTCTTTGAGGAAGAAAGTTTTCTAGAAAGTTCTCTCTTCTCATGATGTCATCAGGAACCTTTGTAGAACTGAATTCTCCCATCTTGAAATCATTTTACAGTAAGAGAAAGACTTCTCAAATGCCAAAACCCAGAGGGCTAGGGATGTAGCTCATTGGATGCATGCTTGTCTAGCATGCCCAAGGCCATGGGCTCAATCTCTAGTACTGCACAAAACAAAAAAAACAAAAACCATTCCATAATTTTCTGGAAGAAATTGAACAATGAACTTAGAAATATTGATTCAGTTCCAACATGCTACTTCAATGGGACCAGCAATGAGACAATCTTGTGTCTCTGCTCCTTCCTTATTGAGGGGCAAGAGTCATCTTTGAACTTCTGTGTGGCTGTGACAACCCTGAGATCACTCTAAGCAGAAAGGAAACCTTCCTTTACTAAAACTGATTCTCAACTTGTCTGTTAATATATCCCCATTTATCACCCACTTTTAATTTTAGAATACTATCTGTTTGTTTAGACTTGTCCCTATCTTGTCAATTACTGCCCTGTACCTGAACCTTATTCAGCTGTCACCAAACCCTTCTTCCTTAATTGAACTTCCAGTCTTATTTCTTCCAAGACAGCCCTATCCTGCTGCTCTCCAGATCCCAGGATGACACTGAGCTCAAGGTCTTCCCCAGGTTGTAGTTTAACGGTGTTTAAAGTAGGAATGCTGTGCTCTCAGATGCTCTACACATACATAGTACAGATGAATGAAATACAAACACTATTTCAATCTGTAGGCAGATTCTCCTATTACTGACATTACTGTAAAATAATCTAAATGGTGGTTTTAACTGAACTATTTCTATATCATTTTAAAATATCCAACCTAGAGCTTATCATAAATTTCAAGTCTTAAAACCATGTTTCTATTAAAATAGTGTATGGCAAGGAGAAGGAAGAGGATTACCCATCTCGTGTACCTAGTAGAACCTAAATACAGTAAATAAATAAAGAAAAGCTAATACTACCTGACACATGAAAAGCTTATCTAGACACTGACAGGAATTCACCATTATTCATCAAGAAACGATAACATAGTCTGGGCAGGGTAGCACATGACTGTAATCCTAGCAACTTGAGTGGCTGAGGCAGGAAGATCACAAGTTCAAAGCCAGCCTCAGCAACTTAGTGAGGTCTAAGCAACTTAGCCTACCTATGTCTCAAAATAAGAAAATAAAAAGGGTTGGGCGATGTGGCTCAGTAGGTAAGTGCCCCTGAGTTCCATTCCCCCGTACAGGGAAAAAACAACAACAACAACAACAACAACAAACCTAACAGAAGACCTGAAACTTGAAGCCAGTCTTGGCACTTCTTAACATTTCAGGAATTAAAGAAGGTTGTAGTCTTATCCAGATACATGAGGGCAGAGTGGCCCTTTCCCTTTTCTCTACCAAAATTTGTATTTTCAGCTGACTCTTCAGTGCTTGGCTCTCTTGAGCACTGTTTTGTGACTCATTGGGAACAGAGCTTTTCAGAAGCTCTGAAAATGACCATCCTCAGTAGAATGAAAACCCTTTTACTAGAGTATAAGAAAGTGGCCTCCAGTGAAATTAACAAAATGGCGTCTCTATGTATATTTTGGAGAGGACATTCAGAACTAGAGTAGGATAATCTTCTTTTTATAAGGTCATATTAAGCTAAATTTTTATTTTCTCAGGCTGGTTACAGTGATGTCTGTCATTTCTTCACTTTCCAGACATGAGACTTTGCATTTTTATCCCCACATTAGGTGTTAACTTGGGACCTCATCATCAGTGGTATGATGTAGCAGCAAGCCCTCTCATACCCAGAGGTCAGTATTTCTTCAACCTCAACTTTTTGGATCCCAGCCTAGAATGCAAACATGAGAAAATCAACACTTTAAGTGGCAATCTCACCATCTCCACAATACAGCGATGCCTATCCACTCAGAATTATCTATCGACCCATTTCATTTACTGATTGTGGCAATCTGGTTAGCTTTTCCCCCCCAGGTCTGAAGATGCTTTGGAGCAACAAACTATAAGTGAAGAGGGAGAGCTACAGAGAAGCAGGCACAAGAAAACCTGGAAATACAACTGCCATAGCAGAGCACGAAAGACAACTAAAGAACAAAAATCAGAGAAAGACACCCAAGAACACAAAAATCACTAACAGCTACTCATGAGGATGAATCCTAGCCATCAAGTAGTGAAATACTGATTGTTTAAAGAAGTCAGCCATGATGATGTTGGCCAGTAACCCAGCAACTCAAGAGATTGAGACGGGAGGATTGCAAGTTCAAGGACAGCCTTAGCAACTAAGCAAGGCCAGAAGCAACTTATTGAGACCCTGTCTCTAAATAAAAAAATAAAAATGGCTGGGGATATGGCTCAGTGGTTCAATTTCCAGTAACCCCTCCAAAATTATTTGAAGAGACTGAAAAGGCAGGGGTTGTGATACCTGGATAGGCAAGCTTTTGTTTCCGTAAAAGTTTACTTATATGGAAAATTGTGTTCCTTGATAAAAGAGGAGAGCTGAGGCCTTGCTAACATAATTGAATAGAGCCATTTAAGCACTTTATTTAGGCACTTCTATGTGGCCATTTTACCATATTTTCTCTCTTGCTTGTAGGGTCTATATACCTAGAGAGGGCAGGCCCATGTGACTTTTGCCTTGTGTGTGTATTCTTTGCATAAATGCAATCAGATGTTTAATAAATGTCTGGTAATGTTGATGATCAAGTACTTAATAATAGGGTCTTCTCTAAAGGCTGATTAATGGGATTTCAAGTTAACATCTTTCTATTCTCTCTTTGTATTCATTTGTATGGGGTGGGGTGGGTTTAAAAGGACCATAAATTGAGTATCCACTGGAAAGAAAACATAGAAAGCTTGTTTTATTTAGAAGTAGGTGGATGACTTTGTCAGACAATTTGCTGATGGTTAAATAAGATATCCAAGATTTTATTCCTATGACTCATTCTATGATTTAGACATATTTTTTCTTAGCCAATTTCCTCTTCCAAGACTTTTCCTAGCCACATTTGCCATTTACAACATCTGAAATGGATCTGCAAAGTTAAACGATCCTTGGTTCAACTGGAAGGATATATCACTTCTGCAATAATCCACCTAGGTGCTAGAAAACCAAGGGGTACTGATGGCTGCTGCTATCCTATAGTTCTGCCATGCAAAAGGGGGGCATTTAAGCTTCTATGTGAGAATCTCATTCCACAGAAGACCCTTCTCTATGTTAAAAATGGTGACTCTTCTGTCTTAGGTTCTCATCTATGAATTCCTCTTGTCTCTTCATCACCATTAAGCCAAGCACAGGTTGATGAAACTAACCTCACCCTACACAAGGTCCGCTTACTACTTTCTCTTTTTTCCACACTCTGCACCATCAATCTTCCAGGTATAAAGTGTGGGAGTTATCTTTGATTTGAGTCTCCTCCTCCCTCACCAAATCCGTTTTTAGTTGCTGAGTCCTATTGCTCCTCTGTGCAGCAGATGTCTTTCATCTGTCCCTTCCTGTGTACTTTTCACTACCATCGTCATCTGAGTTCTTTGCTTCCTCACCTCTTGGAGAACTCCAGTAACTTCTTTCCCTCTCTCGAGTCACGTCATCCCACAGTCCATGTAGAATTCCATCAACAGAATAATCTGCTTTAAATTCTGCGTTTAATTTATCATCCCTTAAACTAAAATCTTCTTAGACAACTTACCTCATTCCATTTCATATTTATGAGACCATGAATGTGAGGAAACTTCACAAGCAATAAAACATTATAGAATTGTCATTCTCAGTAATGTCTATTCCTGTATGGCATAATGTGACCTATCTTCCTTGAAGTGTAACTGGATTCAAAGCTGCTGGCCAACATGCCTCCCTGGGCTCTAGTTAGGTCAGGCTCATCATTGTCAATGACCCATGCCATGTTCTTCCTGCCCACCTCCACCCTCCCACCATATTCTCTCAGGACAAGACATGGAGGCCACATGAAAGTATAGATGGGAACTATTTTATACTGTGAATTGGCTAGACCTACATGGTTTGCCCAGGAGCTCTGTACTTGACCCCCTGTCTTGTTTATTTTATTAAAGCCTTGTATGAAAATAGATTATATTCTTATTAAATCTGCAGATATTGAAAGTGGGGAGAAAATAAAAGCTATGCCAGATGACAAGATCAAAGTTTACAGAGAACTCCAATAAGAGGTCAAAATGAAGATCACAAAATGTGACAGAAATAAATAAGTTTTGAATGCTAGGTTCAAAACTCCAACTGAATTGCACAGGGGAGGTCCTGTACAATTATTATTCTAGAAAATCTCCAGGGTAGGAGGTCAGGATAAGGGTAAGGGAGAATGAATTATTTATAAGGAAGATACAAAGTCAACTATTTTTCCCCAAAAACAGCCAAAATATACTCAGTCTGTATCAATAGAATATCTAGGACAAGGGAGGGACTTAGTTACATGGCATCCATTGGTTTGACAGCCCAAGAATATTTCCAATTCTTGTTACCATATCAATTGATATGCAAATACATGAAGTACTATGAAGGATCTACAGCTACCATTCACTGAAACAAACAAGTTGTACTCTGTTCTTATTATTTGCAGTAGTCGTGCTCTTCATAGTTGCTGTGAATGGCGAATTAGTAAATACGGAAGAACTGCTCCTGGAGGAAGGACAGAGTTACTGAAAGAAGCCTGTGGTCACAGGTTTTTCAACTGATCACGACTTAACTTCGTTTTACATGTGTTTCTATTTAAAGACTTTTTATTTAATATATAATGTTGATTCATTAACAATGAGCCCACTGTCACAGTCATGTGACTCATGTCTGAATTCAGCTTATCTACCATACATATTTTGTCCAGCAGGCACAATGCAGTCTTTTTATACAAGGGGACACCAGACAGCATGTTAGCATTATACTTGGAAGCCATTTTAAAGAACCAAACTATCCACGAAAAGTGCAAGACTGTAAAAGATGTGGCATCAGGTGACACACATTCTTCATTTTTCTGCATATGTTCACAATGCACATATCACAAATGTGGAATCTGTGGGTAATGAAGATTTTTGACTATTCTTTTAAATACATCCAGAGATTATGGATTTATCGGCCCTTTGTCTTTGGTGAATAAGAAAATAAGTACAATAACTGCATTAAATGATGAGCCAAAAAATTAGTAAGTAACCAAGAATTCTTCAATTATCAGAACCCAGCAGAAAGATTGAGGCTTCTTCACTAAGATTGAGACACATCAAGGAAATTTGGCTCTGAATTTGTTTCAGTTTTGGAAGTATTTCAATTCTGCAACTTAGTTCCCACTCAGTTTATGGACTTTGCCACCCTGGCCACACTAAGGGATTTCCTGGCTTCATTGATTCTAATGATATTTATTTTCTTTCCCTTTAAGTCATCAATATGCATGACTACAACCTGAGTTCCCTCAGTATTTGGAACAGTTTCATTCAGGAAATCCCATTTAGTGACCACACATCCCACTCTCCACTTCTGTTGAATCTATTCATTTTGAACTTATGACGTAGAAACTCCAAAATTCCTACCCATATCCCTAGCCAATCACTCTCTTTGGCTGTCTTCAATTGCATCTCTATTGAGCCAGTGGCAGCTGTGAGGTCATATTGATGATGCTGCTCCTAGCGTCATCTCTTATCTTCGGACCTTCTACACCTTTTTATTTTTCAAACTATGATCTCCAGTAATCACCATTTGTTTCTTCTGCTTCCATTATTGCCAGTCAATCAACTATTTCTGCAGAAATTCACAAAACCATAGTGTTTAAATCCATACCTCATCCGCCTCAACAAGTCTTCACTGCTCTTGTTCTTATGCATCCACTGTTGTGAGCCGACAGAAGATCTGTGGAATATTCCCTCCTCACTACACTCACGGCCAACACGTTCATTCAGCCTGGCACATAGATCACCTGAGTCCATGATAATAAGTTCTTAACTGGTCTCTCCACACTCTGTTCTGTCTACTTTATAAGCTAATTAATCATCAAAAGTAGACAGTTGATCAACCTCTCGGCTCCCCTAGTGACCTGGCAAAATTCCAAACACCTTTACCCAGTATTGGAGTCCACAAATTGACTTCGGATTACTTTAAACACTTTTTTTTCTACTAAACATCAGCAAACTGTGTCTTGGCCCAACGGACTATTTGCATTCTCCGATTCATCCTAATGCTCGCCAACCAAGTCCTTTGTTTACACTTTTCCTTCATCAAGAATATTTTGCTCTCTAATTTCTGGCCCTCAAAATCTTAGCCATTCTAACAAGCCCCACATCAAAACACATCTCTTCCAGGAAGACTTCTATGATTCTACAATTGGAAAGATCTTTTTTTCTCAGATTCACCATAGCGCTTTGGACCTGTAGCCAATACATTTGTATTGATGAAGTAATTATTTTGTAATTTTTAAATTTAGCACCTATTATAAATTTTATATAGCACCTATTGTAAATTCTCAGTAAATTGCTATTTAATTATTAAATAACATGTTCTAATGTGCCTAATATGTGTATGTATATATGTAGCATATAATGTATATATGTACAGATTCATGTAATCTATGAAAAACAGACAGGACTGAGGGTGGTATGAACACATTATTAATGAACCATATTATTAGTAGAATAAAGTTGGAAATAGGGAAAAAAGAATAGTAAATTAATGACTATTAGTAATTAATAATTAAAACAGCAAAATAATACTTATTTGATAAGGAAAAATGAAATCTGTTGAGAATACCTGAGGATGAGTGGTTAATTATTACATATTAACTCTTTGGGCAGGGTTGATTGAAATTCTCTTAGATGTGAAGATTTATGGACTTCATTCCTGAGATTTCAAAATAGAAGCCAATGTCAGGATAAATATATTTAATACAGTAATACACTGAACAGACATTGCTGGACACGGCTGATACTATAATGGTGCATCCCCTAATTTGAAGGACTTTTCAATTTTGATTAAGTAAAACAAATGTGACTCAATATTTATTCTCCATTCCATTTGCATGGTGAATTCTAATGAAATAAATCACCGTTATTTCCATCCCTATTACTGTTATCATAAAATGTATTCCTTAGTTGAAAAAAGAACATCAAAAACTGTCCTGAGAAATGTAACTCAGTAGGAAGATACAGCAACTGTGAAAGCTTGGTAACATCAAAGCCAAGCCATTCATCATCTTCACGACCATGATGGCTTCATTTACACTCAATGAACAATGCAGAAAAGGGGACACTAAGCCCTGGCCATTTAACAAGGAGTACCTCTTCCCAAGTAAATTTTGTCTTGTTGCAAGGAAATTGCATGCGATTACTCTAAAACAAAACAAAAGTAATAAAAATAAGTTAGTTCTGTACATATCAGCCTTTATATATTTCTATTTGGGGCTTCTTCTACATGTTCATACTTTAATTAATGCTTTAACTTCAGGGGACATCCTAAGGAAACTTCTCAAGAGCTCATACTCAATTGCACCCACTTTTCACTTGCATTTTGAACCTATTTCAGATGTGATTTTATACACTGAAACAGAAGCAGAACACTAAAGGCAAGTGTTCTGTAGATGCTACCAAAAAACTATATAGAATTTACAGGAGGAGTTCAAATGCTATCTGAGTTCATTATTTCCTAAACCACAGTTCTGTCAAAAATTGTTCACTGAACAACAACAACAACGAAAGGATCATGTAAACAAAAACTTATTGAGCAACTACTATGTGTTAGCTTGGGACTAAAACGATAATTAGGATGGAGTTTATCCCATCAAAGAATTCACATTAAACTGCATTAAAATAGACATGGATAACACTTAACATCATGAAATATGACATGCTAGCGTTTGAGTGAATAATTAGGTGAGACAAAAGAAAAAGCAGCCTAATTTTTAATGGAGGCAGAGAAACAGAGAGGCCTTTAACTCAGGCTTTGGAGAACACAGTCAAACATACCCTTGACCATGAACACAAACCTTGCAACAATATAAATTTTAGGATAATTTCAAAGCATGAGCTCTGGAAGTGACTTGAGATTAAAATATAAATTGTAGATAGAATATGTGCTAAGACAGTGAACTTAGAAGTTAGTACAATTAGCTATGTCCATGAAGGCCAAATTCTCACTTAATAAATGATACAACTATATGATGAGAATATATACTACATTCTGTGTTGAATTTATTATTAGAAGTGACTCTGAGAGACATTTCCACCTAATACAGAGAGGTTGGCAGTGACTTATATAGAACCTGTAGAAAAGCTGTTATCTTTTTTTAAAAAATGCTTTGGTTTACATACAAGCAACATAATCAATTGTACAATAGGCCATAGGAGGTCAGTAAGCTGTGCATTATATTTATATGGCCTTTTCCCTCAGTTTTGAAAAGAAATGTTTTCCAAATGACAATTAGGACTCTGAAAGCAGAGAACATAATGGTAAGGACCAATCATGAAGCCCCCAGACAGAATCTCTTACTACTATGATTTCCAACAGAGGGGACCAGCAATAAAGACACCTCCTCTAAAAATAGATATTCTGAAGTGTGTCCACTTGTCTAAGAAACTCAATCCATGAGTAATACTAATTTTTCATCACTTTCTTAACAGGTGTATCTTGACCACATTCTTCTAATCACATGCCATAGTAAATTAGGTAAATAATCATCTGAGATGTCCAAAGCGCTCAGAAGCAAAATCTCTTGACAGTCCATATATATTAAGAGAGAGAGAGGAGAGAGAGAGAGAGAGAGAGAGAGAGAGAGAGAGAGAGAGAGAGAATTTTTTTAATATTTATTTTTCAGTTTTTTGGTAGACACAACATCTTTATTTTATATGGTGCTGAGGATTGAACCCAGCGCCCTGCACATGCCAAGCGGGCGCATTGCCGTTTGAGCCACATCCCCAGCCCCGACAGTCCCCATATTTGTTTGTAAGGTGCCCAATGCTGGTTATGGAGGAGGGTCAATTAAAAAACAAAACATCAGAATGGCAATAAAAACAGCCCTGATTTTGAGTTCCAGAGCACTCAAGTACTACCCAACGGAGAAACCATAAAATGTTTGTACAACATAGAAGAAAAAAGAAAGATTCCTTTTAAAATGTTGTCTTTGCCAACATAGTCCTGGAAAAACAAGTTTTTATTAAAAAATTGAGATTCCTTCCAATGCTTCATTTGTCAGATAAATGTAGCCTGCAGCACAAAAACAAATTCTTAATAAAGTTGAAATGCACAGTGATTATGTTTTATTTATCATGCTTGTATTTTTCTAGCAATTTTTATTTTTCTATTATTCCCAACATTTTAAATTTCCCATGTGCCTGGGAAAGAATTTGAAATTAAAACAACAATTAAACCAAATCTCCATCAAAGAGCTTTCCTGTTAAGTACAGCCAGAGTTTTCTGATTTAAAAGGACAACACATTTATTATTTGCTGGTGGCAGAAAACTAATTCACTACTGGGGAATTCTGACATCTAAATTCTACATACTGAGATGCTGGAGGAGAACTAGAGAGAAGGTCCCTGATTTTAATTTGCTTATTCTTATTTAGAAAAAAGTGAACTCTTGAGTCATACTGGCTCACTTTCCTTAGCATCAGTCATTCTGCATTTCCTTAAGCCTGGAGTGTGTTTCTATGTAAATAAACGATGTAGTTCACTTGGGGATAAAAGTCACAGTATTGAGAGATTATAAAGACCTATTAGATCATCCGGTCTGGCCCATAAGAGATAGTCCCTAGATAGGGAACGTAACTGTTAGTCTTTGCCAAGAAGCCAAGAAGAAACAGTTGGCAAAAATATTTTCCATGCTTTTTTGGTTTAAACTTATCTAAGAGTGCTTCGATCACTGCCCAAATAGGGGACTAGTGAGATTATCTTTAAACAGTTCACTTATCAGGGAGACACACTTATCTGAGCTGACAATGTTCCACTTGCCTCCATTTGTCAAAGAAATGATCTTGTTTGCAAAATATGAATAGTGAAGAATCTGCTCTTTGAACTTCCCAAGAAGTTTCCCTTCAGTAAAGAAAATCCAAAGACCAGTTCCTCCTAAACTGTTTTTTTCCTATTTTCACTAGTTTCTGAGAAATTAGATATTATAACATGGATTTGTACAAAGTAGAAAGTGAATTCAAAGACAATATCATTACAACTTAGTGCTTTCCAATTCAAACTATTTTCCATATTACATAGAATAGGAAATATTTTTGAAGCTTCAAGCTTAGAGCAGTTTGGCATTAAGATAAAGGTCAAAGTAAAGCAGCAATGGGAACCCTAAAGAAATAGTAAAGATACCTGCTCTGGTAACTATTCCCTTTGTTCTGTTGTTCTTACATCCTACTTTAATTACATTCTACATGTTCCCCCTACCGAGGTTATATTCAGAAAATTGCCAATACTATTGCAAAAGAAGTCCCCAGTGCACTCATATGCACGCACACACACACACACACACACACACACACACACACACGTGCACACATGCACAAATACACAGATAGAAAAAGCAAGTTGCAGGGGATGAGTTGATAATATAAAGAAATATTAATCTAAACTTTTAAAATAAAATTACTTCTCATCCGTTAAACACAAATCAACCTGACCCATGAAGAAAATCTTCTAATTTTATTGAGTTAGAATTTCTAGCATCTGTATGATATATTTGCATCATGTGAGATTACATTACATTAGAAATGCTATTGAAAAAAATAATAACATGGCCCTTGACTTCTGTCTATATCCTGAGTCAAGAGGTTACATTCCATTTAAGCTTGTAACAAATTTGAGGATTTTGGAGTAACTTCTCAAGACCTTCCATGTGCACTGAGCATGCACTGTGAGTTAAGCCTTTTGCCAGATTTTTGTGAAGAATTATAAAGGAGGTATTAGATATGGTCCCTGCCCATCCAGAGCTTATGGTATCAGGGGAAAGATAAATATCAATTCCCTTATTGCTCATTTCTCACACAAGATGTAAAGTAAGTGACTCTAACTTGTGCTATCTGGCCTAATGCTGACTTTAGATGTTGAATCAGAATCAGGACAAAACTGCACATTAGATGGGGAAACTGAGGGAAGTTTAATGCAAAGATTACTAAAAGATTGGGCAAAGTTGGGGAGACCAACAAGGATGGTGAGGTGTCCCAGGAGCAGCCCAGGACTAAAATAACAAGGAGAGGGAGTGGCTCTCAGAAGCTGGAGTTAAGAGTTGGAATGGTCTGAGGTGGACTCCTTCAGTAAGAAATGAAGCCAGGCCCACCCATGGCCAGCAGGGAGACAGTCAGGGGACTTAGTACCCTAAACTCTCTCTACTTCCCTTGCAACTTCTTCTTGGTGACTTTCTTTCACCAAACCCATTCAGAAGCAGATGGGGTGAGGGTGGCAGGAGGGAAAGGTCGAGGCCATGCCTGAAGTTAGCTTCTGAGAGCAAAGAGCACAAGCAGGATAGAACAAGGTGGAGACTCGCTGGCAAGGCAGGGGAGCCAACCGAGGCGGCTCCACTTAGAAGCACTTGAGGTCATGGGGTAATGGGTATGCTGTGTTCAGAACTAAACATTTTGGTAGATTAGTTAAGAGTAATGTTTAATTTGCAGCAGAACATTTTGGCATTTTCCCATCAGAAGAAATCAGAGAGTCAATGCTAACATGAGCTTCCAACTCAACTTATAGAACATAAATGGTAAAAATCTAGTTTAGCCAATATTCTGCCAAGCCGAGGTCTATAATTGGCGCTTTTACATGTCAAACAACTATATGAGATAAATTTAGCTTTGTAATGCTGACCTTGAAGCATACAGGATTCTGAATCACTTAAAAACCTTAAGAAATGTTAAACTGCGCTTAGTAGAGTCTTAGTTTTAAGTAGAAGGTATTTTAATAACTGGTCATTCATGCATCTCATATATGGCAATTCTATTAAAATGATTAACCAGAAAACTGCTCCTTGGTCATAGCAGGTAATAAAAAGTTTACTTCCCATAAATGTGTTTTGTACCTTTCTGTTCAGTCTTTGGGGAGATTTTCTCCTTTAATTATGCTTGATTTAATACACGTTTTGCATATTGGTTCCAGTATTTTGGCAGCAATTCATTATTCAATAATAAAAAGCTACAAATAGATTAAGACTCCCAATTCCTTAGAGGGCTTAGAACATACATCTTGAGTGTGCCATTTATGTGCTGAAGTTGCTGGTTAGCAGTTGACCCGAAGCAGCAGATTGCTATAACACTGCAGTTTTACCACTGAGCATGATCTGTCCCAATCTGGAATTCAAGTTATGATTTGAATTCTATACATTTTATTCAAATTTTAAAATGGCAACCACAGAACACTCAGGGCCTTATTCATCAAACAATGAGTCATTCTGGAATTCCTGTCCCTCTATCCTGGGCTTGATGAACTTTTATACATAAAATCTGGCTGCCTTAGAGGCAACGGAATCAATACTGAACACTGCATCAGCCTGGCTGGGAAGTATATCTGGAAGTTTCCAGGTCCATGAGCGAAGCTGCATCCTCACTCCTCTCCCCTGTCCCAGTCCTCAAAGCCAGAGTAGTTGTCTGACAGCAGGACTGGGCAGTAAACAACAATGTATGTCCACCAAATGTTTCAAAGACTAAAAATAACAAAGAAAATTTGATGGTTATTTGGTAGAACTAAAATGGGAAGACAAACCCTTCAATGTTTTCTTGATCCAGATTTTTTTTTTCTTGTTTGGAACAAAGAGGGAATAATTCTTCAGGTTTTGAGGAAATGGAAAATCTTGATTTTAGTTGGGATCACAATTCGTAAACAATAGAAGATATAAAAAAGGAAAAACTTTTTTAACATCCTATGGAAATAAGAAGTGATCCCAACTAAGATTTCCCTGGCGGGTTCTCACAAATGAGTGAACAATAAGATCACAGATATAAACTTTTTATATGGCCACACAGAGCACACAGTCTACTTTCAAGAAATTTCCCAGAGAAAAAATCTCAGTGTAATCATAACATATTGATTTTTGTGGGAGCCTTGGTTCCTTTCTAAAATAGATTGACTCACCTTCCTTACACCTGAATAGCACAGAGGAGAGTCAAGATGCACAGAAG
Organism: Spermophilus citellus; assembly: GCF_964194105.1. Lineage (NCBI taxonomy): Eukaryota > Metazoa > Chordata > Mammalia > Rodentia > Sciuridae > Spermophilus > Spermophilus citellus. The sequence goes on along the minus strand of NC_138183.1, from coordinate 146,710,263 downwards.
TAGGATAAGGAAGAAAGTCACAGCTAGGTCATCATCTACCGCTTTGGGTCTCACTGTAGAAAACACCTCATCATGCTTTCTGCAATGGTTATTCAGAGAGTCTTCTTTCCCTGTTTGTGCCTTGAAAGGTTGTACCTCATTCCCCCTTCTAGAACTGGAAGGACTTATTAAAGCCATGGAAAGAAAACTCAGAAGGCAGAATCCTCCCCTAGATAAGGCTCAAGCCTTATCACCCGTGAGGTTCCATGAACTTCTCCCCTCCTCCACCCTCCCTAATGCACCATATAGAGAGGGCTCTCATGCTGTAAAGATGTCATATATATTTTCTCTTCACTCAAAGCTTCCTGAATAAAGGGAGATCTATTTGTCTCCATGGTGTTTTCGCCATTAACAGTATCAGAGCTGCAGGAACACAATGGGAGATGTATTTTCCCTTAACCTCTTGACTCAGAGATGTCCTGATGCTAAACGTTATTGCATTTTGCATTAGCACAGAACAGTGGGAGTTCTGTGACTGATGTAAAAGGGTTGAGAAGGGCCACAGAAGCTCTCATGTGCTCCATACTGCAGTTGGCGGTAGAGCATGAAGCACATAATTTTTGCTCAGAAAGAGCACAAAATGGGACCAGGGAAAGGAGATGTTGTTTGACATATTCCCCCTCCTGTTCACCACTGAGATAATCTACACTGTAAAGTGATATTCAGTGCCTGATCATAGACATTAACTTGGCAGAAACTAATTTACTTTTCTTTTATTACCCTAGTGATCTGCAAGCCCTGGAAGGAACAAGGGGACACATATTTACTATTTCTTAGGCTACTCTTTCCATTGCCTTAACATTGCCTCCAGAGTTAGTAGCTTCATGTAAACGTCACCACAAATGCTTTCTTATCATCTGCCCATGTCTCTTTGACAGTATGGGGACAGAATTGGGAAAATACTTTCCCATGTTATAAGACAGGAGAATATGGAGGCTAAGTGGTTAAGATTACTCACGGCACTCTAAGATTCCTGAGTGATGGCCCCCAAAGTTGCAAAATATTCAATATTATAGGTATCTCAGAAATTAACCAGTTCCATTCCATGAGTTTGCATCTGTGCATAAAGAAGTTCAGGTAGTTTAAATGGCTGAATCAGGATGGGTACCAGCACTCATACTCCCAGGTGGATTCTCTTTACATGTGCTATTAAAGGATGCTTCTGTTGAATGAGTGCTTATTTTAATTTGAAGATGTTTAGAATCATGCTCAATGTCATAATGTCTCTATTTTTTAAAATGCAACATTCATAGTGCTGTATCTTAGGGTTTTATATTGTAGGGAGGGGAAAAACAAGATCTATTTAAAAGGTAGGTTCTTTGACTACAATTAAAGGGAGAACTTGATGTACATTCCTAAAGATTTCTTTCCCCCAGAGTAACTACCTAGATATCTGAAATTAAGTATTTGCTTATAGCTACCCAAGACTATACCCCATGCATTGATCACGTCATTTTTATTTTAAGAGTCGCTGAGAAAGAACAGTCATAAAATGGGGTGTTTTCCACTCACAGTTTACACTAGACATTTAGAAAATATATAGTGGTTGAAGTAAGAAAAACTTAGTTTCCTTGTTTCTCCCCGAATCTCCAGAGAGCTTAGAGAAGGCAGTAAGCCAAAGCCCACTCTGAGATCTAATGTTTGTCCTTACAAGCATGTCTTTGGAAGTGCACACATACCCAGTGCAAAAAGGGGGTTGATGGCATTATCCTGCGCTGGTTTTAAAATCTCTTCTAATAAACTAAGTAAAATAGAAGCTGATGTCTGAAAATTAAAAAGCACAGATGACCTGTCTTCAAGAAAGTTCATACACTCACTCTTTGAACTGGCCAAAATCCTTACATTGCATTAGCAAAACATTCCTTACTTGAAGAAGGTCAAGTTGCCAGCAATACTTTTCTGTTTTGAAGTTTGTCAGTGCCCTAGAAAATAGCTGGATTAAAAGAATAGATTCTGAAAAATCAAAGTAATATTTCTTCCACCAGTAGGCATATTAGAATTTCTTGATGGTATTTGAAAATAAAGCCTGCTTCCACTTTCTTTTTCCTTTTTAAATCCTAAAATTAATTTCCAGAAGATATTGTGGCCATTGTATTAATGGTGTATTTGGGATTTTTGAGGATACAAATGACTGTCAATTACATAAAATTCAGGGAAGAGTTTCCTTGAAGAAAACAGAATACATTCTCACAAAATGAAGACAAGGAATGAATCATTTTGGAAAATACTTTACCCATCCATTACTGCTGAAATTGATACTCAGATGTGACTAAAGTGGCCTCCGACACAATTTATTTTCTTTTCAGTTCCCAAACTCTTTGTCCTACCATAAGTTATTGGCTAAAAAGCACATCAGTATGAGCTCCTAGACACTATGCCATTCTGAAGGCAATTAAGGTGTTATTTAAATTCTGGCAGATATAGCCTTATTACCAAAGTCAGTAGAAATACAGTCAGATTACTTTGTCTTTAGAAGCAGGGCGTCCCAAACACTAATTTGCTCTTAGAGTACATGAATCCACTTCACTTTATGCCACTGAAAATGAGAGGACCTTATTGTATTGTACAAGAAGATAACTTGATATTATAAAAGAATTATGAATATATAAACAGCCCTAAGTAGGTCCTTATATGTCAAGTGGCTACAGATGTTTAATACCTAAACCCTTATTCAACACAGATACAGGTAATAAATATGTTTCATGTCAAACTCACAATAAATATGACAAAATAATGATAGTTGTCTTCTAAAGCCAAGCCAAAGGCTCTTCTAAAGGATAAAAGAAGGAGCTAAGAAGTTAAAATGGTACAGGAGACTTTGGGTCTTGCTCTTAGTTCAGCTGAGAAGTTTTAGGGTGGCCTAAAGATACCAGCAAACCTTTTACTGTACTTTATCATCAGACTAAGACTCATTATCTTTGACCTTTTAGTGATGCAAAAATCACAAATTACTCCCCATGGAAATATCTGGGCATGGAATCAAAATGTGACACAAGGTTCTCATCTTTTCTTGAAGGTAGCTTAGAGAGAGAGTGGGGAGAAAACCATACTTATGGACTGAAAAAACATTCTCTTTTTTACATATACTGTGATTATATTAAACTACCAGAAAATAATAAAATGGATTACATTAAATCATTACACACCTTCTCACTACCTGTCTTTATTTTCTGATGAAAAGCACCTGAACTTGAATCAATTCTATCCTGACAGAGTTGGATTCTAGTGCTGGTTTTGCTGCTCATAGTTCATTGTAGATTGAGAGTTCAGTCTAAGACAGGAGACATGTCTATCATTCGCGACATTGATTATCACCAAGAAATGATCATGCATATATTCTGATATAATCAAAAGCCATATCATTACCATTCTAGTCTTGGGCACTTTTTTTTTTTACATAGGATTGGAGTATATCTCATCAACAAGGATATAAAATACAATTCAAAGACCAGCTAAGCCTAAGCTCCAAAATGTGAATTAAAAAACATGGCTCTTGAACTTGGAAGCTTCCTCCAATGGAAGGAACAGAACTATTTTCAATTTGGTGATATTCAAGAAAATGCGAAGTGATTGCAAAAGTGGCCCAAATTTGTTATGTCCTATGCCATGAAACTTTGCAGTACCTCCCACTCTGGCTCCAGTATTGGTCACCTGGCTTCCAATAATCAATGAGATATTAGCAAACACAAAGCAAGCAGATGCTTGCAAGATCCTCAAGCCATTTGGCTTTTCTTTGTTCTTGGTCCTAATCCTTCACCATGATGTTCTAGGACTAATTTGTTGGACAAAGTGATAGGAGGAACAAAACTGAGTTGCCCTGGTCATCCTAGCACCCCATCCTACAATGCACAGCCAGAATGAATGAGCCCAGCCAAGACCAGAAAAATGGTACAGTCTAAATCACTAATCCATGGGTTCATGAGTTAAATATATGTTGATTGTTATATGCCACTGAGGTTTTGTGTTGTTTATTATGCAGCATTACTGTGACAACAGATAAGTGGTATAACATATCCCTCAAAGGCTCACATGTTTGGCAAAACAAACTCCAACTAAAGAAACTGAACATGAAAACACACATGAGTATAAGAATTAAATAAAACCTGAATTCTAAATTACCAGTAAATAACTGTTCCCAATCTTACCTTTTATAGGCTTTCCTAGGAAAATAATGCCCGGAGGAATCATGATCATTCTCGCCATGTTGCTTTGTGCAAGACCCAAGGAAAGCTAGGAGGCTGTACAGTTATCTCCCTTGATGTAATTCTAAACTATACAACCTACTACCTCAACCTGGGAACATGCAGTCATAATGGCTGGAAAGCTACTATTTCTTAAGTGATGAAATTTCAAGTTAGTCTTATAATGATTCTTCATGCTATCACCTATTGGGGCCATTCATAAGAGACAACACATCTAAGGGTCTGACAATGGAAAAAATAAAGAACCTTGGCCTGAGGCTATTATGTAAACAGGAAGGGAGAAAACATTTGGAACTGGTCTTCTTTTATGCATTAAAATTATAGTAATGTTGCAGTTCTGACCAGTCTAATGCCCTCTGGTATCCATTGAAGGAATAGAAAAGTAGATCCATATTTAAACTTAGACAATTGAAAAAGAATATGAGGAAAACAAATGTTTCTCTTATAAAACTAAAAAACTGTAACCTACAGGATCAATAAACAGGGGGAAATGGCTTGAACTAAAGCATGGTAAAAAGATAAAACAGGATTCTGAGCAAAGTAGAGATAAACAAATCATATAGAAGCCAGGTTGAACATTCTCCCAACAGTATTCATCATATCTATTACATATTATATCACATCATTACATAATTCTCACCTCTCTTCATTGGTTAGCTAGACTCTGACATTGCCTGGTGAAGTCTGTGACATGATAGGCAAATGGAGATAGAGGAATACTGAACACATGGGACTCTTATCACACTGATTATGTTCAAAGGACCAATCCAAATGCTGTAGAGTTGGTGTTTATTTACGAAATTTCACCAGCATGCAAAAGAACGACTTTTCCCCCCAAACTTTTCTAAACCTATTCTCTCATGCAGCTTAATGGTTGGGCTATTTTTTGGGGGGTGGGGGCGTGGGGGTGTTGCCTCTGTTGGATTAAAGTTATCTTATTTTTGTTGGAGTTCAAAGACTGGGAAGTTAATTTTATCAAGCAAATTCCATTCATTTTTCATTCCTTAGCTCAAAGAATTCTTCCTGTGATATTCTCATAATTTCATGTACATATTTCTAATTTAACCCTCAATCTATTGTGCTACCATTTATCAGTGTGTCTCGTTCACTAGATCTTAAGCTATGTGAAGATGGGGCCACCTTTGCAAATCCAGTACTGTGTGTGGCTAGTACCTGGCACATGGTACAAGATTAAAAAACAAATAAACAAAACAAACAAAACAAAACAAAACAAAACAAAAAAAAACTTTGTCCAATAAAAAGAATGCATGCGTGAATGGATAAACTTTGGTATAAAGCTAATGTTAAGGGCCAGGTAATTTTTATGTCCAGTCCCTTGTCCTTCCATTTACATTGGAACATCATTCCTGGTGAGGTGGATTTGCTACCAAGATTCTAGAGGGGGGAATATATCAGAATGCATGAATTTGTCTCGGTCAGTTTACTTTAAATCCTGGATTGCACATGGAAATTCATGAAATATTTTTAGTCTTCTGCCTCTAGATGCTGACTTATATAGATGATTTAATTCACTAGGACACTAAAATACAATTTATTTTCTTTCCTTTTTATTTGAACTTCTTTCATTTACTCTGCATTGACAATTTGCCTGATTCTATAAACATTCAGGACATAAATATGAATGGGAAACAAGGCAGGAGAAAGTCAGGAAACAGCAAGATACCACAAAGAGAGGACCAGTTTTGATGCGCTAGGATGGAGGCATATCAGTCTAAGCATACAGCTTAGACAGCTTTTAAATACCTAGAAACGGAAAAATTGATTTTTCTCCATGTAGCTTCTTATTCTGGGGTCAACAATACAAAGACATTGCTCCTAGAAGAGTAATAGTTTTCAATACCTTGCTCTTTTGATTGTGTGAATTTCCTTGTTTATTTACACGAGTTTAGCCCATTATCATGTATTAGTGCAATTATGGCTCATTACATAATTAGTGTAAATATTTGTAGGCATGTAATAACAACATGCAATTATGATATGGAATGATGTCATAAAATTCTTATTGAAAAGTGAAAGTTAAAAATAAAATAAGAAGTGGTATTTATAGGATAATAGCAGTTAAATATCTTTAGGTTTAGAGAATCTTTTGTATTCTTTAACTTTTAAAAAAAATGTCTTCCATAGATACTCTGAACATGTGTAAAAAGATTCTCAGTCTATAAAATATTGAGGTTTTTAAGGACTACCAGCAATGCTTCCCCAAAGAGAGTTGGATACATCTCAAACAAAGCTGAGGTGTGTGTGTTTAAGAAAACATGAGGACTCTCCACTAGGGAATATACTTAATATTTGATTAGGTATTTGGAATTTGGACATGTGACATGTGACTCATTAAAACACACGTCTGTATGGCTGACATGCAAATTGGTAAAGGAGTCTCTGACCAAATAATCTGTATTTTTGAAGCCAGAGGCAAAGTGATTAACACCAAGTAAACATTCACAAAGGTTGGTTAAATGAATATGTGAGTGAATGCATCATAACTTTCCTAGCATTATGAAAAGGTAGTTGAAAAGGAAAGGTAGTCTTTTTCCAACTCATACTTTATTAAACACCATGTTAGGTGCCAATAAATATTTGAAAATCTTCAAAGAGTCATTCATGTTGACCTGTTTGTAAAATTTCAATGCTACTGCAAGCATAAGGAGCTTTTAAAATCTTAAATGGAGAGGCTAAGTAATATCTGATTAAATTAAAAACCATAGTCAGAAGATGAGGATCCCTAGGACCTAACAAATACTGAGGAATGATTGGTAAGAATATTGCAAAAATATGAAAACAGAGTAATTTAAAATTTAAAGTGAATTCTACCATATCCATATCATTTTCTTCCTATGTAAAGAAACTCATTTGTTAATTTTGAAATATAAGAAATGTTTTCTAAGCTGAATATCCATTTTCCCCTCCCCAATCTCTGGTAATGACTTGTTTTATCAATTACAACTCTTAAAACAAGAATTTTTTTTAAATAAATCTAAACTATGGCCTGCTGGTTTACCTTAATAAATATATTTTAATAGTGATGATTTGAGAATTTTTATAAAATGAGTTCACTTTATATCACTTCTCTCCAAACCTCCATACTAAACTGGCTACTGAAATATATTTTCAGAGTCTTTTGGGGGGAAGTCCTGAAATTATTTTACTTTCTGCATGCTTCCTGAAGTAGGATATTCAGTGCACTCTGAGGGAGCCCCAACGGAATAATTAAAATCTAGAGAACCATTCATTCATGAACATGGAAGAAGGGAAAAACACTGAATTTCATCATCATGTAAAATATTTAATATCCTGTTTCTTATGGCCAGGGTCCAGGGGCTTTGGGCTTTCCACCAGAATATTTTTTAACCAGATGAATCAAATAATGTTTGAGGCCTTTCAGAAACTTTGAAAAGGTAGGTGTCCTGCATAATCTTTGTTCTTGGGAAAATGGATCTACAAAAACTCCTTAAAGGAAACAATCCTGCAGGTACCTACAGTCCATCCTGCAGTCCTTGGATTGTTTCGGGGCAGAGAATGCTGGGAGCTCGGGGGCCCTGGATCCATAAACTCCACCATTAATCCCACTGGCAGCACACTCAACTACAGCAGGTTAGAGGGATGATGAGCAGAGATGAAACATTGCTCATATCAAACACATGTTTACCCAGTGGAGGTGCTGGGTTCATTTGCTGGTAGTTTACTCATTCCAAGCCAACCACTTCAAAGAGGCATGTAAACCCAACCAAGTAGATTGTTTGCTTACTGGGTGGATGAAGACCTTGGGCAAACAATTACACATGACATACACCAATGAGGACAGTCTTTCTCTCCTGGGTGTAATCTTCCATCATTCCATATTAAAGCAATGACTTCTTGGCAAGTTCAGGGCTGAGACCTACAGACAGCCCCCTTTATGCCACACAAAAGAAAGGCATAAAAACCCACCCTCTTGATCTAGCATTTATAGAGCTTTGCATTCTGTCCTTCCTAATACATGACAGAAGAAAGTTCTAGGTGTCCCTGAACAATGCAACTCTTAAGAGGAGATACAATGTATCCATTTGAATTTCAAACTCTTTTCTGATGTTAATGCACCAGTTATTACAGGTTGACTCCTCTTTGTTAGAAGAGGCTATACCACACTCATAAACAAACAAACAAATAAACAAATAACTTAAGGGAATTCCTGGTACTATGCTTCTGTGCTTAAACAAAAGGGAGTATAAGTTTAAAAGGCATCCAAAATCTGATCAACTTTTCACCCTGGGTTCTGTTTACAGAATCCTCAGCTCACATTGCTGGAATGATACAAATAGAGCCAGTTTTGCTTTGATCTGTGGTCAGCTTGGCTTTCCAATCCTGGCACAATGGTGACATTTAAGAGGCAAAGGGATAAAATTATTTTCATTCCAGCCTTTCAGACATGATAAAGACTTACAAAACAGCTCTGACCAGGGAATGTTGGGACCAAAGATGAGTTTGGATCTAAACAGGCCGTATCTTTTTTTTTTTTTTTTTTTAACTAAAAAGTTCTTCTTCTTATCCTGCTGGGTATTTACAGAAGTATAAATAGTTAAGCAGATTATCCATTCCCCTGGGTCATCTCTTTTATTAAAATAAGGACTGATTGGACTGAACTTGGCAAAAAATAGGAGGGGGGAATTGCAATAAAGTAACAACACAAACCAGAGTAAGATTGGTCCTGTAAACCAGTCTCTGTCACTTTCCAAAAAGATCATAATAGCTTTGCAAACAATTAGTCAGGCTTCCAGGAATCAAAATGAACCCTTGTCCGCTTATCTATTTACTCATCACTCAACAGTCAGTTGTCTGAATCACTCAAATTCTTGCAGCCTCACCTGCAACCCAGCCTCCTAATTTGACAGCTGAGACCAGGTGAGAGTAGTCAGTGGGGATGAGGGCAAGCCAATTAATTAACCTTGTCCATTTCAGAACAAAAGGTCTCCTTCCTCCTCTTGAGGCCCACCTTCCATCTGTACCTCTCTTGAAGGAGACTAAGGGGAGGGGGAGGATAAGACTGAAGGGATAGTGGTGGCACACAGGCAAAGCCCATGGCTTGTGCAATTGCCTACCAGACACAGACCTATAGACACAAGCTTGTGTGGACTATCACCACAAGTTCGGATCTACGGGTTTGTGGCAACAGGCCTCGGCATCTTCTCTCGTTTGGGGGTTTGACATGTCTGAAAATAAAATGTTAAAACCATTAGTCCAACACAGTTTGGCCCTTCAATTATTTTATGCCAGAAAGGAAAAGGATTTAGTCCCGCCCTCAAAAGGGCAAAAGTTAGGCAAAATCTCCTATTCTCTCCCAAGTACCTGCCTAGGTTTGCACTCTCTCCACAGCATCATGAGTTTTAGGCAAACCTCATCATTTTACTGTATAAAAAATAGAATCCTCATTTATTCAGTCCTTAATGCACGATGTGGGCAGAGTAATGTCAATATGGCAAAATTCTTTAAATTCTTTAAATTGTAAAATTTAATTCTTTAAATTCTTTAAATTGTAAATAGAAAACACCTGAAGGCCCAAGTACAGGATCATTTTTTAAAAAAAATACTTGTAATTGCATGGAATAGAATAGTGAAACTTCCCTTTTCTATTTACATTATGGAAAACAGCTGGAATAAACTAATAAAAACTACCATTAGACTTGAAAGAGCATCTTCTGAATACCATTCTAGAGGGGATACAATTATATTAAATAATTACATTAAATTGGAAGACTCATCTTCAGGGAAAGTTTGTTGTTTTATTCCTACCCCCACCCATCCTTGCCCCTATTATTGGTCCAAACACCAACAATGGACATGTTTAGGTATATTTTGTAAAATTCAAACCATAAAAGTAATTACATAATTGCTACCCCCAACACTGTTCAAGGGTATGAGAAATGAATCTGTTTCCTTCTCATAAAAGGATTTCATTTGTCAACCGAATCATCCTTTCTTGGAGGCCTGTGTTCTACATCTCAGAATGGGACATCCAAGGCAATGAACTTGTAGGAATGACTCCTCCTATGAGTTTTATGGAAGAACTAGTCTTAATCATCAGTACGAAGACTCACAGTTTGGAAAGCTAAATAATTATCCTCACTGTGTGCTGGGAAAAGCTCACACTTCCATCCTTTGAAATGACCTAAAAAGAGACCTTTACAAATTTTGTTAGCTATGATTATGGATCCTGGCTCTCAAAATAATCCCCTTGACTTTAACAAATTGACTTTACTCCTTTTTTCAAAAATGTAAGAAATAAACTAAAGCTCTACTGACAACAACAAAATATGATAAAAAGTGAATTGGGGTATTATTCAGAGAAAAGATCAGGTTCTATATACACATCTAGAAGGTGAAATCAAGAGAATAGAAGAACAATAGTAGGAAGACCTTGACTGAGATGCACCCATCTGGGGATACCTGCTGTCTGCCTATGTCATCTCTAGTGAGCGCTGGGTGCAACTGCCTGGAGCCTGCTGCTGCTGCAGAAGTTGCCCAAACTGTAATCTGTGGTTCTGTGAGACTTGTCTTTCAGATCCACAGAAGTGACAACAGCCAAGTGAAAATGAGTATCCACATGAGAAACCCCAAAATGTCTTTACTTAGTTTATTTTTAAATGCTCATTTCTTTATAAAATAAAATATTAAAAAAAAATAAGCCTGGAGACTCTTATTTTCCTTTGATCTCTCTGACAGAGGAATAGGGCCAGAGCTGGGCACAGTGGTACTTGATTGTAATCTGTAATACCAGCTGCTGCTCGGGAGATTGAGGAAGGAGGATTGAGAGTTCAAAGCCAGACTCATCATTTTACCAAGGCCTTGAGAAACTTAGCAAGACATTGTCTCAAAATTAAAAAATTTTAAAAAAAGAAAGAGAAAAGAAAGAAAGGGGAGCTGCTCTTGATGTGGCTCAGTAGTTAAACATTCCTGGTTCAATCCCAGGTACCAAAAAAGGGCCATGGGCACTTAAAGATGAACACTTTGAACAACATTAAGGATTGTTAAAATATATGGGACACAGGAGCTCTTCTTAAAACTGAAGGGAATATGGACAGATTCCCCAAATAAAAAGAACTAATTGTTATTACAGGCTGAATAACCCTAATCCAAAAATCCAACATTTTAGATGTATCAAAACCTGATACTTTTTGAGCAGACATGATGTCAAATGTATAAAAATCTCCACATCTGAACTCATGTGACATGTCCAAAAGCAGGTGCACCAAACATGTTGTATAAAATTAGCTTCAGGTACATGCAATAAGGTCTATAAGAAACATAAATGAATTTTGTGTTTAAGTTTGGGTCCCCTGACCAAGTTATCTCAAAGTATCTGCAAATATTCCCAATTCCATAAAATAATAAAAGAAATCTGAAATACTTCTGGTCCCAACCATTTCAGATAAAGGATACTCAATCTATATCATGTTTCTTAAAACAATATAAAGCATTATTTGTTAGCAGTGGACTAAGATCTGTCAAAATGGCACCACCTTCATGAATTTGCATGGTATTCTCTTAAGCCCAGAGAAAGGATGCCAATGCTGTGTTTCAGTTAGGGGCATCTTGTATCATTCTCTTTAGCAAATATAAGATGAAAAGAAGTTATTTATTCTATTTTGTTAGGGTAATTGCTAATGCTAGCTTCTGAACAATCCAAATTTTTAAATTCAAAAAAATAAAAATGAAAGAGCAATCAAAAATCACCCAGGCTACTAAAAAAAGAAGGAAGAGGAAGAGGAGGAGGAGGAGGAGGAGGAGGAGGAGGAGGAGGAGGAGGAGGAGGAGGAGGGATAAATTGAATCATATACTGACCTAGTAGGGTAGAGTAAGGGTATGTTTAGATAGATAGTTTTCCTGAAATAGTAATTGAATACCTTCTTCAAAGACCTTCTTTGTGTTAAGATGGAAAATAAGGATGCTTTTCAGAGGAAATTTTGGCTTGCCTCATTAAGCAAAATTCTGTGGGGGCTCTCTTAGTAATACTAATACATAAGTTAAAAAATATAAGCTAATGCCTTTAGACAATGGCAAATGCAAGGCAAGGTAATTTACCAAAAAAAATATTTATTTATATTATCAAACGTTTTAAAGTAGCTCACATCTTTTCGTTGACACTAAAAGGAAACTTCCTGTATCATAACAGCTAAGCCTAAACCCTGTTCATTGGGAACGTACTGGCATAGTTCCATAAAGTGCCATATAGTATTACCAATTTAGGACTAACTTAGACTACAGTTACAATATCAACATTGTCATCCTGCAACTTATATAAGCCCTCTCTTCCAGAACCCAGAACACCTGGTAGGCTTTTTAGAGCCAATCCTCTAATCGTTTCACTTTTGAATTCAAATACCCAAGATAGCCACAGAGTATAAGGACAGTCCCTGCTGATTTCAAATGAGTTCTTCCTAAATCATTGTCAAAAGAAGAAAGTACTATTATGTAATAAATTTTAAAAACTGTTCGGAACTCCACTGGATAGTATGCCAACTCCACTCATTGGCTATGAAAATTATAAAACTGGTTGCTATTTTTTAAAACTATGTTTAAAATATAGTTGTTCTTTTTAATTAAACCATTCAAGTATGTCCCAAAAATCTGTAATAATTTAGGGAATGAAAGATTTGGGGGAAATGCCAGGAAAACACCCTTACCTGGAAAAGATAACTTCTTATGAATTTTATTTTTAAACCTGCTTCCATCTTGCTAAGTCAATGTCTTCCAATCATTCACCTGCATCTGGAAAATAAGACATTTAAAATATTGGGGGGGGGCATCAAGATTCTTGTTTCCTGGTTGCTTTTTCTCTTCTTCTTTCTTCCCTCCTTTCTTTCTTGTCACCCAATTCTTTTTGCAAACTTAAATTGGAAGTAATGCCAGAACAAGAGTAAAAAAGTAACATCAAAAACTGAAACAAAGGATTTCTAGACAAACCTTGGGAAGCATTTTGTTTACTTGCTTTCTAAAACTATGCATAATAAAAAGGTTCTGCAAATAAGTTACTTTCACATTTTTCCTGGAATTTCCCTGGCTACCGCAGACCCCAAGAACAATTTTACCAGAAATATAATCAAATAGGAATGTGAAATCTCAGAATACTCCCGAATTCCAGTATTTCAAGCCAAATTGCTCACTTGCTAAACCTGATTAAGAAACAGGGTGTCAATAGTGAAGAAGAATGGTAAAGGTATAATCAATGAATAAGGTCATGATTACCTGATATAGGATCTTTTGGACTCAAAAATTATTCCGGAGTCATTATTTCTCTCTGTTGATAAGGATGTTAAAAAGGAGCAGATATTTGAATGTGGTGGATTCATGAGTCTATCCCTTTCCCACCGCAGCAGGATTCTTGGCTTCTATTCCAACGTCTTTCATGGGCCATGTTTTAGACGTGGAGTTCGCCTTTCCCTCATTGTCCCTTTACTAATGGGAGGCGAACTGAACTCACTGTGCAGCTGCTTGCAAAGGGGAAAATCTATTTGAGTTTTGCCTGGCAGTGGACTTGAACACCAAATCCATGGTGATGTCAGCAGAACTACACCAACAGGAAGATTTTCTGCCCCTCACCTCTCCTTCTCTTTTTAAAGATGTATGTCTTGTGGAAAATCTCAGTGGACTTCTTTTGTCTTGGAGAGATGGGGCAATTTGACTGGACAATTTTCGATGAAGGAAGGAAAGGAAGGAGGGTAAGATAAAAGGAATGTGAAAGAGAAAGAAGGAAGGAAAGAAGGGAGGGAAGGAAAGGGTCAATGTGCTCCATCTACTCTTGGACATTCATCCTGACACCCAACATCTCGAAGCAGAGAGACACCTAGTTTTTGGTCCCCCATGGCTTTGCAGTTTTTCAGATGTCTTTTTCTTTCACCCTCTGCAGCCCCTGTCTTTTGCTGAAAGATCCTATCATCTCAACAAGAGAGGCTCATCCAGTAATTGCTACTCCAAGGTAATCCACTAGGGCCATGCATCTTGACACACCATACTTTTCTGAGTGACCTTGCCACAGGGGTACCAGATCACTGTGTGGGAGCATCTCTCATGGAGGCAAGGCAGTACCAAAGCCAGCTAGTTTAGGCTGAATTGATTCTCTTTTACTCAGAGAGAGGAAAAAAAAAAAAACTGACCAGAAGGGAGGAGGGGCAGGAAGGCGAAGCCAAGCCATGGTTTCATGTTCCTTTCAATAAAGGGAATTTTAGAAATTGGTATTTATAATCTTCCCACCACTCACTCCCATATTAAAAAAATAAATAAATATTTTATGGAAAATGACAAGTGAAAACATATGTAGGTCCACTCAAAAAAAGAGACATGAACGACGAACAGCATGATAGAGTAAGAGATTGGTCTCAAACAAAAGATGCCCTCGGATTATTGGAATAGTGGATTTTTTGTTTTGTTTTTTTTAATTGAAAGATCTAAACCCAGTTAATGTTCACTTACAACAGATGTGTAATAGAGATCAACCATTAAAGAGTGAGAAACAGGAGGTAAATCTGCTTTGGACACACTTGATGAAACAAAAGAAAAAGAGACTTTGCCAGTAACAAGTTGCTCCGTGTGCAGCTGGCTCAGGGAGAATACTTTCGCTTTGGAAAGGAATAAGTCTGCTTATGAAGACAATTTTTCTTCCTTTTAAAAATGCAATGGTGCCCATCTACAACTTCCTTTCTGATTATATTGTTAATAAAGCGGGGAAGGAGGATTAAAATGAAAAAAAAATTGCTTAGACCCCGATTCAGACGTAGAAACACATCATTTTTAAAATCAAATGTCTGCCATTTCTTTAATATAAGTGAACTCCACGCTGCAGGAATGCCTCCTAACACCAGCCCACTTTAACACTCTTCATCCAAAGCTGTTTTGCCCTTGAGAAAGCATACCAAAATTAGATTGAAAAGTGGGGGTACAGAAATAAAGCATTAGATTACTTAGATCCCCCAAGGAAAGAGATTCACAATGTATAAATTGAGTATTTCCTCAGACCTTTAACTGTAGAACAATGGGATTCTTGTTCTGAGAAAGGTAAAGAAGAGCCTGGAAGCTCCACAATGAGACTTACAAAAAGGAAGCCATCGTCAAACCCAAGAACTAGGTTCAGCTGAATCAGAAAGCCCCTTGCCTTCCGCCCAGGCACAGATTCCCTAAGCAGGACAGCCGCCAACCCCTCTTTCTGCATTTCACCCTAGGTGGCCAGCTTTGCTCACCTAGGGCTCCCAGGCCTTCTCATTTCCACACTCGATGAAAACAAGTGTTGAACAGCAAGAAACAATCAAATAGAATATGATTTTAAACAATCTCTGCCAAATCAAAGTTTGGAAAGAAAATGTACTAATCCACATCACCTACTCTTGCTCTCAACTTTCCCCGGAGTCCATATTTTTGTTTTGGGTCTTTTTTTTTTCCTGCCAGCCCCCTTCATCCATCCCTAACACACACACACACACACACACACACACACACACACACACACAGACTTTCTCTCTCTCTCACACACAGACACACACACACAAATACAAACACAAAGAGAGAGACTTTCACACACACACACACACACACACACACACACACACACCACTGCTGTTTGGTCCAATCTGGTGCCTGCTTAACAACAGCAAAGAATGACAAGCAACATCTGTTTGTGAAAGAGCCAAAATCAAACCTTAACATTTTTTGGCTAGGTTTCTTCTTTTCTTTTTTCCCCTGACTCTAAAATGGGAGGGGGCAAAAGAGAGAAATATTAAGATTTATATTCTGTGTTGGCTCCAATGAGGCAGCATCCACGCTCCCCTAGGGCTGTTTGAAGGTAAAGCAATTTTAGAGAAAAGCACTGCAGTACTTAGGGTGGTTTCCCCCTGAAGCAAGTCCAGTGACATAAATCGTTAAAAGTCTGTTTTTGTCTAATAGCTTTATATTCATCTTCTAATTAGAATTACAGGGCCTTTAGTGTCAGGAGGAGGGAAGGATGATGAGAGAAAGGAACTAAAGCAAGACAGAAAAAGGAGGGAGCTCCGTTGTTCCTGCCCTCTTTCATAACACACAGGCACACTCGCACATATGCCACACACGGGAGCGGGCACTAGGAGCAGCGAGGCTGCGGCAGAAATCTGCACAGCTGTGGCCATCAAAAACAGACTCTAGCATTCCCCCATGGAGATGTGGGTTTCTGGAAAGCTACCAAGAGTCCACAAAGTCACAATGCACAGGATCTGAGCCACCTCAGTGGAGGGGGGCGGCTGGTAAGGAAGTGAAAGCCTTCCTCACCAAACGCGACAATTGCACCCCAGTCGAGGGGAGATGGGCTGTTAGAGACTCGACTCCCATTTCACTCAGGATTTGGAAGAAACCCACACACATTAAGGGAAACATAAATTCAGACAAGTTGCTAAGGAGACTTGTGTAAACTCCAAGCACAGACATATTTCCTGGCCTTTCCCCCTGCGCTCCATCTTGTATTCTGAGCACGCAGCTCTGCGGCAACACTGCTCCAACCTTCTGCATTAATCTTGGCCTTAACCGTGCAGACTGGCAAAGCTCGCTGGTTGTAGATATCATCATCTTTCAAACTTAACAAGTTAAAAGGGTGTGTGTGTGTGTGTGTGTGTGTGAGAGAGAGAGAGAGAGAGAGAGAGAGAGAGAGAGAGAGAGAGAGACTAGTTGTGGGGAGAGAGTAAGAAAATCTTAATTGGGAATTTTTAAAATATAGGTGTTGAACAAAGAAGAATATTGACACTGTATTTTGGGACTAGTGGGCAAAGGGATACGTAAAGCATCTAGCTCTGGAAATTTCCCCTTGATCCCTTGTCCTTTCTCTGTGCCCCTCAACACCCTGGCCCCACATGTCCTTGCTAAAATGGTGTCCCCTGGCAGACGTAAGCAGAGCCCAAACAGTTACAGATGATGGTGGAGGCGCCCAGGTTTCTGTAGAAAGCAGTGCATATCACAAAGTGGAAGTCTGCCCCCTTTTCCCCTGCTCAGGAGGGTGTCCCTGAGATCAGCTCTTTGAAAACAAACTGGGGCAATACCTAAAACCTCAAACTCAAACCTGTTTGAATTCTAAGCCAGAGAGGATTTAGAGGAGAGAGTCCTGACTGCTCTCCATTCTGGGGAGCAGAGAACTTCTCCCACAGTCATACATCTTCAGTAGCAGCTGATGCATGTCAACATTTGACTTACGGGGAAATTAACATTTTCTTTCCACACAGAGATGTTTGTACTGTAGAAGCCAATATTTTCTTTTCACAGCCTCCTGTATTAGAATTTCTACAATTTTCCCCAGAACAGAGAGAAAGTAGACAACAAAAAGCCCAAATCATTGTTCAGGGTGCTGGGATAAACCACGGGTGCCAAAGTTTTATCTGTGTATATATGTGTATGTGTTTGTGGGAATTTCTGTGTTTTTATGTGTGTTCAGGTGTGCCTACGTGTTTGAATGTGGTTCTGTGCATGTCTGTCTGTGTACAGGTGTGTCCTTTTATGTGTCTTCACAATATGTATGTATTTTTGTGCATTTACACTCATGCACATTTGTGTGTGCTGGGTGTGTTTTCCTGTGTGCATGTGTGTTTGCATGTATGTGAATTTGCATGTACATATACAAGTGCATGAGAGTGGCCCTGCCTCACCATGATGGTGACATCAGTCAAACAGAAACCAAAGTAGTTGAAGGGTAGGCATCCGCACCATCCCTTCCAAAATTAGGGAAGTTCAGAACATTTGTCCCCCAGGCATAACAGAAAAGCTCTACTGAGGGGCAACCCCACTAAACCCACTAATGAGGCTGCCATTCTTGGAGGGGTGGCCACAGCACAGCCTACTGATAAAGGAATAGGAGAAGTTTCTGCGGTGTGTTTCTTCATGCTCCAAGAAGGCTTGCCGCTTCCATCTCTTCGCTCTGCCAACCTTTATTTGGTTTTCACACTTCAAGGCTAAAGCAAGCTGTGCTGCCTCAGTTGAAATAAGGCCGCCAGGCAGCTCTTAAAGTAGCAAAATGGAGGCTTTGCTCCTGCCATTCACACAGTCCCGCAACTACCTCTTCTCGCACACCCCTTGCACATGGGGCTCCATGAAACTGAGACCTTGATTTTAGGGAAGGGGGGATCCTTGGAGTTCTTTATGACCTTTTCCCTCAGAGCATATCCTTAGAGCCATCAGGACTCCACCAAAATGAAAAAGGAACCTGACCAGAGATGAGCAGGGTGGACCCACCCAACAGGTGACAGGGCCTGACAGCCTGGGGTATGGGGAGGAACATCTGCATTTTTTTATTTGTCCCAAAAACTGCAATAGCCTGAACTCTGCATAGTTTCCAGTTGGCCTATTGTCCTGTCGGGTGGGGTTGAAGGATTGTCTCACCCTAATATGAAGATACATTTGTTAGGACACTGCATGATCCTATAACATCGTGAGAGGAAAAATTAATTTACAGGATCAGTGTAACCACAAGTGCTAAAACGGAGTTCCCCTTCCCATCTAGATTTCCCCCCCCCAAAAAAAAATGCTTTTCCTTCCAGGTTAGTTTCCTCAAATTCTCCAAAGCACAGAAATCATATGAAATACCTTTCATTATACCAACACCTGCCCTCCCTCCAATCCTGAAAATCCTTTGTGGAAAAAAAGGAATGATATTAGTAATCAAGCAATCCACATGGCAAGGCTAGCTAGGTATAAGGAAGATGCATCAGAGGCATGAAGGGTGAATTCATTCAGATGCATTCCAGATTTTAAAATATAGTTTTCACATTATATTGAAAAATCTTTAAGGAAGCCTGTTCTTTAAGATGTGGAAAGAAAATTAGCCATATTAACAGTGACTGGCAAACTAAAATGCTGCCCAGATATGTCTCAAAGAATAAAGTACCATCCCTTTTATTTTCAACATGGTAGAAGTCCATATTTGTATGTATGTGCAGACTTATAAACAGGCCTGAATGCTTGTCATCTAAATTTCTCACCTCTAGCTTTGAGGTCAAAGACCACACCTTTTATACATCTTATAAACTGACTTTGCTTTATTCCACCCTGAGATTCAGTCTTATGCTCTGTATGCATAGTAAGATCCAGAAGGTTCTACCTCTCCATCCTTTATGAGCTAATACTTCAGATTATAAAATGCCTTACATATTATTCACCAATTGTATCCTAAATCCAGTGGGTATTTTCACTCCATGTTGTGCAGAGTTGGTATAGAGCAATGATCAGTGTCTTTCCAAATCTCAGCTATTATTGTGATGGCAGCATCGAAGTTCAGATTCCTCTCACCTCCCTAAGCTAGTGAAAGGGTCCTAGGTCTGGCCAAAGGAATTTGGAGGTGCCCCTTCTCCCACTCTGCCTCACTGGTCATTCAACCATGTTGTATCACTTGTAACCCTAGGTTATACCAGCCACCAGTACTACAGCAGCTGCCATTGTGGGTCATTCCACCAACTAAACGACCAAATAGGTACCCTGAGGAGTTGTGTCAGAGATCAATTAAAGTTGAGATCAGTCTCCAGCAGCATATTCTTGTCAAGTCAATCCAATTGTTCATTTGTATAATTCTGATAATGAGTGAAAGATAACAAATCAGAGTGTCACAACTCTGCAAAGTGGGTTAGCCTATCTAGATTCAGACTGGAATCCATCTATCAATTCTTAGTGCTGTCTGAACTTCTACAGGACTGAGGAGAGAGCAAATTCAAAATCTGAAGAAAGGGTATCAAGTTCAAAGTGTCCTATGTAATATTTTTACTTGTTTGCTATGTATCCATAAGTCAAGTGGTTATTAACAGATAATTTTAAAATTACTAGAGTTCTTTGGGGGCATTCAAGTGGTTAAGATGGTATTTTGGGTAGAATTAATCCCTAATATCACCTCTGTCTGTTCATTTCATATAAATTATTTATTTCTGACATTTAGTATAAACCAGACATCACCTCATGGATGGCTCATAAGGGCAGGATCATATTTCCCATTTATTATGGTGTGGTCTTTTTAGTGTAGGAGACAAGGATGGGTGGGGTATATGGAAAGTCAAGTCTTGAATCCCATCTACATGATTTATAAACAAAAATGGCTGGGAAAAACATAGAGTAAAAAACTTCTTCACAAAACATCTTAATTATGCCATAAAGAACTCTGATGCTACTTAAATTTTTTTTTTTCAAATTAAGTCACTTATGCCAGCTCTGATATATTAATACAGAGTTCCTGGAATATCAACCCAGAAGGATTCTGAAATTGTGTCTGATCTCAACAGAAGGAGTTTTATGAGCACTTAGTTATTTCTGCCACAGGAGAAGGAGATTGACAAGGGCATGTATTACCAAGTATTTGCCATTCCTCACAGATCCTAAATAGTTTTTTTTTTCTTTTCCCATTTTTATTGGTACATTCTAGTTGTACATAATGATGGGATTTGTTGTTACAAATTCATACATGTACATAACGCATCAATATAATTTGGCCTGCACTTCCCCCTTCCTCCTCTCCGCCTGTCTCCTGGTCCTTTTCCTCTGCTGGTCTCCCTTTGATTGTCATAAGATCCCTGACACCCTCTTTCTTTTTCCTCTCTCTCTTCTTGTTTCCACATGTGAGAGAAAAAAATACAACCCTTGACCTTCTGAGTTTGACTTATTTTGCTTAAAAATAATGGTCTCAATTTTCTTTCATTTTCCTGCAAATGACATAATTTCATTTTTCTTTAGCTAAATAAAACCCCATAGTATATATGTACCACATTTTCTTTATTCATTTGTCTATTTATGGACACCTAAAATAGTTTCATAGTTTGGCTATTGTGAATTGTGCTTTTATAAACATGGGTAGGTATGTATCACTGTAGTATGATAACTTTAATTCTAGATCCTAAATTTTTCTTTTATCACCGACTTTGTCTTTCTAATGACAATGGGGATAAGCTACTAAGCAGCCTCTAATGTGATACATTTCTGGATGTCTCAAAATTATTTTTATTATTATATCATCTCTAGAAATCCTACCTAATAAAGAAGTTCAGGTTTATTTTTATCTTCCATGAAGAAAGTCTTTCTTCATGGAAGATAAAAGTTATTCACATGAACTTTTGAGTATACTGTATGTTGTTGGAGCAAAGAATAGAAAACTAGCAAAACAATTCATAACCCCTGTTTCCCATCTCTGGGAGATGTGTGCCTACTGACAGCTAAGTTTCTTTTGAAAGCAAAAATATCATGAAAACAAGAAATTTATGTATAGTTCGAACCTCCAAATCCATTAATCCTAGCTCTCTCTGGTTCTCTTTAAAATCTATGTAAGACATAGATTTTACAACAATGACCTCTCCCAGAGCAGTGCAACTGGACCAGATCCACACATCCATGTCTCCTGAGAAGCTTAGAAGGCTCCTGGTAATGGGTGGGGGGAGGCAGGAGCAAGGAGAGGACATTGTAATCAGCTATGGATGCTTCCCACTTTATATCATTGATACTGCCAGGCTCCCTCTTGCTAGGACACTAGACCACTATGGCTGGGCAGCACATAAAATCAGCCAACTTGCCTTTATTTAGGACACTCTATCGCAACAAAGGGACCAGAGGACCTTAGTCCCAGAGAAAACCCCAATAAATGAGGTCTCACTGTACATTCATGGGTTCACTATGGATTGCGGTCCTAGCAGGAGGCCAAACTTCTGGCTGTGGTGCAAAGTAATCCAAGGAAAAGTTCCTCTTCAGGCACAGAGAGGTATAAAACTCCATGCTAAGGCACATACGTGCTAAGAGGACCACAACAGAGTCTTTCACTCATATGAAGGACCCTTCCAAATGAGACAGGGTGGGCTCTCCAATGGACAATTAGGTACTGATTCCAACCTGTGGGGTAGCCAACCTTATTTCCATGTTTCCAGGATGAGTCAGGGGACACTTTGCTAGGCTGGGCCCTAAGAAAGTGAGCACTGTGGTGTTGTAAAGGTGGACACCATGCTGTCAGGGAATAGACGTCACCAGTCCTGTTGTAACTGAGCAAAACAGATAAGACTCACAAGTTTTGCTCAAGTTAGAATATCACCTAGTCCACCCCTCTGTCACCAGGGAGGACAACAAATGCATTCTCCAGCTCCGCCCCACTTTCAATGCATTTGGTAAATAGACATGGAGGGTCAGGGCTGCCAGATGTTTTTCAGTGACCTGTGTGCATGCAGCCAGGGATTAAGATCAAGTCGCTGATGAGTTTTCCTTGTGAACCTGCAGCCCTTAGCAGAAGTGGTGACCACAGGAGACAGGAGCCTCTCTACCTCCACAGGAGGAATTTGCAAGGAGACTTAGAGGCTAGACCTCCAAGGGGAAGCCTAGTTAGAGATTAGAAATAAAGTACAATAAAAACTCTGTCTGGAACAGGTTTTTGTAAGATCCCCTGAGTAACAGAAAATTATGAGAAACTCCATCCGGGAGTTCAGTTGAGCATCATAACCTGAGTTTCTGCACATCTGTAAGTCCTATTAGTGATTATGAGATCGGACCGCCTGTGGGTGAATTTGGGAGTTGCTGTTATACTGAGAACCATGAAGATGCGAGAGCTAACGTATAGCTTCCTCCACCCCTGGCTCAGAGTTTCTTTGTAGGGGATAAAAGCAAGTGGATCACAAGATTTAGGGCACCCCCAGGCTAAATTACCACCGCCATCCATGAGCAGGAGTACAATTGTGTGTTTTTCTCTCCAGCAATTGTTCATCATGACAGAGTTTGCAGGTAGAGATGTTGCTATGCTGCTACTGCAACCCAGAGCTGAATTTTCCTCTCAGTAGTTCACAGCCCCTCTAGATCCATGGCAGACAAAGGCATCACCAGATCCTCACTAAGCTAACATGAAAGCCCTGAGAAAGAGAAACACTAACTGCCTTTCTTACAGCATATGGCCAACTGGCCTCACTAATGCTAATACGACAACATTCCTATTTAAACATCTTAGCAGAGGGCTCCAAAATGGCAATGTCTCCGTTGTGCATTTTCTTTTTCTTCCTAATAGATCTCTGCCTTTACTAGGTTCCCACTTCCCTGCACATGCAGACTCACAAATGGGCTGTGCCAGATGGGCTTTTAATCATAGTAATCAGCTGGGAAATTAAATGTTAGAAAATCCAGCTAGTCTCCTGAATTTTCCCACTCGAGATTAGGGACTGAGCTGTCACCATGTCCTGTATGAGACCCAGGCTGCCTTTTATAGAAGGGCCAATGTGATGGCTCCGGTTTGGGCTTCGTGCTTTATGGATGTTTGTATTTCTTTCCCAGAAAATGACTGCAGCTCAATTCAGTTTTGTTTCTGTTCTGACGGCTGCTATTAATACCTCCTATTTACAGAACACACACCTCGGAGGAGCTCAAAACATTTACAGAAATTAACCAAGCCTTGCAACATCCTGTCAAGTGGGCAGGGACTAGATATTACTTTCTTCGTTTAAGAGGAAGAGACTGAGCTATTAAGAGGGCAAAATTCTTTGCTTGCCACATAGACAGGACCCCATCGCCCACTCATTTCCAGGCTCTCTTAGGCTGCCAAATAAGGTAGGTATTTATTTATACTGTGCTCACTAGCTTATTACTCTAGTATTTTTGAGATAGACATATGAACACACACACGTACATGTTGTGAAGTCCTCATGTGCAAATAGCATGTCTTCTTTCCAGGAATCTTCCAAGAACGTACTGTAAGATTCTTCTAGTAGGTGCCCAGTAAGTGTGATTGACTGGCTTGCAATAAGCCAACACCTCTTTCTACAACACTACCCTCCCTCTCAGAAAACTCTGAGATTCTGTTCAACTATCACTTCCTCAGGTGACCCCAAGGTCCTATCCAGAGCCAGGTTTGGGGGTAAACCAGTCATCGCCACCTCATCCAGCACTTCCCCTGTTGCAATTATTAGAATAACATAGTGAGAAGAAAGGAACTTTTTTTGTCTTTGAGACAGATGGACTCCACTGGAGTCCTACTTCTGCCATTGGAAGACCTTGGAGAAGGCAATTAATTTTTCTCTATTTCCTCATCTGCAAAATGAGTCTGATAATATCTGCTTTGGAATTCATGAGGGCACTATTTTTCCGTAAGAGGAGGAAATAGAAACAATTTACTCTTCATTAATACAACAATGGTCAAATAAATGAGGGTACATCAATACTGGGGGATACCCAGTAGTCATTACAAAGACTAGCCATCCAGAAAGAAAAACTGGCAACAAAACACTTCTAAGACATATAAAGTGTGAAGAATGAGTTGCAGAGAATATGGATATTTCTCTGTATATGAGAAAACTCCCAAACTAGGTTCATTATGTGCAGACTGACTGAAAGTCAGGGAATAAGATATTGAATGAGATAAAATGTGTAAAGCATGTAAATAAAATGCCCACAAACAGTAGTTACCACTGTCACTGTTGTAGAGTTCCTTGGGGGTGAGGCTGTGTTTCAATCTTTGTAGCTCTAGCTGCTGGCACACCATAGTGAAAGAAAATTACTCAATGAAATGACCTAATCAGTAATCAACTGTTGAGTCAGGAAATAAGAACACTAAAGTGAATCGCAAAGAGTCTGATGTATTGTTTGGAATGTGTTGAATGTAAGGGAGGAAGAAACAGGACTGAGAGTCATGAGGCCCAGATTCCAGATGAGTGTTTCTTAAAGTAGTCCCAGGACCACCAGCAGCCACATCTCCCAGGTGGCTTATAAATCACTAAGATTCCTGGGTCACACCCCTGATCTGAATCAGAGTCTTTGGAATTGTGACACAAAAAGCTGCTTTGTGCATGATTTCTTTTATTGAGATATACTGAAGGAATAGGAATTGTAGCTACTTAAGGTGTATGACTCAATGTCTTTATACATGTGTACACTGTGAAATGATCACCACGGTCAAGCTAATTAACATATCCCTCACCTATTGAAGTTACCATTGTCTTCTTTCCCTTTTTCCTTTCTGCCTTTCTCCCTCCTCTTCTTCCATTCTTTTTTCCCTTCTTCCTCCCTCCCTCCCTCCCCCCTCCCCCCCACCTCTTTCCCTCTCTTCCTTCCTTCCTTTTTTCCTTCTTTCTTTTTTTGTGGTGAGAATACTTGAGATCTATCATTTTAGCAAATGAAGGAGGACACAGTAAATGGATTGGAAGACTTCACCTTGCTAAAATGTCCATACCATATAAAGTGACCTCCAGATTCAATGTAATCACTATCAAAATCCCAATGGCATTATTTACAGAAATAGAATTTTTTTTTTCAAAATTCGTAAAGAACCACAAAATACTACCCCTTATGGCCAAAGCAATATTGAGCAAGTAGAATCCAGCTACAGGTATTGTATTTCCTGACTCCAAAACACATGACAAAGCTATCATGATCAAAACTATATAGTGCTGTTGCTTAAATGTATAGCCATAGAGACCAATGGGACAGTATAGAAAGCCCAGGAATCCGTGCATTCTTGTTAACTTATCTTCAACAAGAGTAACATGAAAAAAGAGTCAGAAAAATGGTTTCCTCAGTAAATGGTGCTGGGAAAATTTCATATCCACATGCAGACGAATAAAATTGAACCTTAAACTGTACACAAAGAGCAACTCAAACATAGTAGAGACTTAAATGTAAGACTCAAAACTGTAAAATTACTGGAAGAAAATAGGACAAAAGCTTCCTGATGTTGGCCTTGGCAATGATTTTTTGGATTATGACACCAAAAGTATAAACAACAAAAGCAAATAGATGGGATTGCATCAAACTGCACATCTCCACAGCAAGGGAGCAACCAGCAGAGTGAAGGCAGCCTTGCGCTGGCGTATACTTGCAAGCCATTTGTCTCCCAAGGGGTTACTCTAATTTTTATCCACAGATATAAGCTTGAGAATGGCTGGTTTTGCTCTTGTCCTGACTCCCTGTTTGACTTTGGGCAGATCATGACCTTTCTAGAATATACTCCTTCTCTACAATGTAGGGTCTGGATTTCAAATGTTCCCTTAAGTTTTCAAATTCCATACCCATGACTAATCCAATCCCCTGACTTTGGGTATCCTATACATAAGCCATAGAAGATGGACTATGCTAACCTGGTTTGAGCTCTTTGGGTTCCTGGGCTATCATTTGGACACCTTTCAAATTCAGAAGCTGCTTGTGATTGGCCCTTGGTTCTTTATTCTTTAATTACTAAAACCAACTAGCAAGGACACTGAGCATTGGTTCTAAGTAATTAAAATTTAATTCTAATATTTAATACATGTGTGTTATAATAAATGCAGTATGATAACATAAATAACTATAACAAATAATAAAAGAACTACATTCTCTCCCCCTCCCCCCAACACACACACATACACAAAAGGAAAAATAGCTTAAAGACTTTGGAACAGATACAGAAAACACTGTTTAGGAAAAGATTACTGAAGAATGTCAATAAAATGTTCCTCTATGGCCTTGGGTATGGCCAGAATAAGAAGCATGTAGTCTGTCATCTTTGTGGGAATTGGAAGCCAGGAAAGCAGGTGGCCAAGAGGAAAAGGGGGACCTAGCATATTTTCATTGTAGCAGGACGAAAAATGGCAACTCTTCAATAAACCCCAGAGGTTGTTAGAAGGCAAAACCCAAGACAAATTCACCCCTCCTTTGGTCTCCAGACAGAGGATAGTTTCTCAGAGTCAAGAAGAAACAGTTCTAAGTCTTAATAAGAATGTTCTATAAAGAGATTTCTACCACAGGAAAGATACAGAGGGGCCACACCAAAAGCAAAAACGAGAGTCAAAATATTCTTTCAAAAACACCTTGAAATAGGCTCATAAAAGCAAGATTATTGATGTTATGCAGAGTCAACGGTTTGGGACTGAAAAATTCCTTGGGTCTAGGACACTGCCTGGCACATAGTTAAGTATCAAATAAATATTCATGAAATGAACACAAAGCCTGGATTTGTCTTCTCCACCTCACTTACTAAGTGCACAGTTTTGCAAAACTTCCTTGGTTCCTCAGAGCCCCAATTTCCTTATCTATAAAATTGGAATACTAATGAGATCTATTTCACAAGGTTATTGGAACCATTGAATGAAATAATGCATGTGAAAGTGACTAGTCTTGTCACTAGCCTCATTAAGCATTCGGTCAACATTTAAAAGAAGACATTTCTTTTTGCGATGGTATAGGGTGATAGTCCTTTGAGCCTTTTTTGTCTTCCTTGTAAAGCCTGATAACGTCGAGTGTGATTTAGGACTGTCCTGGAGGCAATGCTTTTAGAATTCTCCAATTGTCTTAATTCTAGTGTTTTTATGATATTCATCTGAGCTCTATATTCCCTTTAGTAATTAAAACCAAATCACAAAACAGGCAATATGAGTCTTTAAAAAAAAAAAAACAGCCTCTGAAGATTCTTTCAGAAACACCTTGAAATAGACTCATGAAGTTAGGCTAAGATCATTGATGCTTACACAGGGAAAATAGTTTGGGACTGGACAGATCCAGGACACTGCCCAGCATGTAGTAAGTATCAAATAAATTTGCACAAAATGAACACAAGATCTGATGCTTCCAACCATAGTTAAAGTGGAAACAAATTTTTAAGAGTTATAGGACATGATGATAGAAATGGAGGCGTTAAACCCCAATATTAAATGGAAATCAGAATTAAGCAAGTTACCTAGAAGTAAGCTTCCTCTTCCCAGTCTCCTAGACTGCTGGAGTTAGACATTCACCAACCTTCTACCAGAAACATGCTGTGGTTTGAAAGTGTCCCCTCCAGAATCCAGACATTGCCAGAGTAGTAGTATTATGAGGGGTACCCTTATAAGATGATTAGGCCATGGGGCTCCTCCCTCCTGGATGGAATTAGGGCCCTTTTAGAAGAGGTTTTATACTTCATGTGCTCTTTTGCTCTGCTACATTCTGCCTTGTGAGGATGCTTGGTTCTCCCACTCTGGAGAAGACTGCTCTTGCCAGACAACCAAACCCGCTGGTGCCTTGATCTTGGGCTTCCCAATCTCCAAAACCGGGAGGAGTACATTTCTACTTGTTTGTAAGCTCTGCAGTCTGTGGTTTCGTAATAGCAGTGCAAAATAGACCGAGACACTCACATTCAGTCACCTCAAAAATATAGAGCTTTCCTTGTAAAAATTTCTAAGGGAGAAAGTTAAAATTCCTTAAGTTACAGCTGCCACATTTGGAATCCGTGGAGCCAGGAGCAGGGGACTGACCAGAAGCTCTTAGATTTGGTCTCTCTCTCTTTCCTACTGGCCCTGACTCTACTTCCTGTCAGTCTCACTTCTGCTCCCTCCATGCACTTTCACTCTCACTCATGAGGCAGACACTTGTGCCTTATCTTGTGCCTTCCGTGTAAGCAGGTCTCACACATTTCTTGTTTATTGGTATGTGCCCAGCCTTTGCACAGCGCTGAACATACAGAAGTACAGAAAAAAAATATTTGTTAAATAAATTGTATATTAGCTGAGAAAACACAGGGGATTCCATATAAAAGAACAACTATTGTTTTACCTCTACAAAAATTCCCAGCCATTCCTACTGTTTCTCACTGTTTTCTTTTGCTAGGCATACATTTATTATTATGTATTTCATGCATTTATTTGTTCGCTTCCTTCTGAGCTGCGAGAGCCTCAAGAATGAGGAAAATGACCAGCCAAGCCCGCACTGACCCCCGGGCTGAGTTCGGGATTGCAGACGGGGAAGGAAGCGGTACAGTCCCATCTCCCACAAGGGACACTCCACCAAGGCAACCAGCGGCCACCATCTTGGAGAGGAGAGCTGAAGTATCCACCGCCACTCTCCGACAGATTGCAACCACAAAACAGGTGTGTGTCACTCAGTTCAGCCCCCATACATAGGGGGATTTCGCATAAAATCTCTCCTAGACTTTCAGGGGAAGGGAGTATCACAGTGAGCCTGCATAAAGACTAAAGGAGAACTAGAGGCACCTGACCTTCAAACCCCCCTCCCATCAGCAGCCAAAACAAAACCTGTCTAGCCAGCGCTGGGGGAGGGGAAAGCAGAAAAAATCAAAACCATAGAGTGCCGGGGATCCCCAAAGCCAACGGTGTGACCCCGGAGATCCAGGCTGTCTGATTCGCGCGGCCTGCCCCGCGGCTACAGAAGGCGTGGCGCCGCAGAGAAGGGATTAACTAGTAAGAAGGGAGATAAGTGGCTGCGACACGGTGGTATCCCACCAGCCAAGCCCACACTGACCCCCAGGCTGAGTTCAGGATTGCAGACGGGGAAGGAAGCGGTACAGTCCCATCCCCCACAAGGGACACTCCACTAAGGCAACCAGCGGCCACCATCTTGGAGAGCTGAAGTATCCACCACCACTCTCCGACAGATTGCAACAACGAAACAGGAGAAACCAAGACTAGCAGGAGAAACCAGGAGACTAGAGGCAAGGCCCTCGCGACTGGGCAGCTGTAAACTGCAGGCCCGCCGGCGACAGTTCACCCACTGCCCGCTTAACTGGGCGGTAGGAGAACGCCCACCCGCTGGCGACTGATCACCTGCCCACGGCCTGTGATACTGGGTGGCTGGAGACTACCCGCCTGCCGCGACCGGGAGCTGAAACCAAACAGAGACAGTCCAGTCACACCCCCCCATTAGGGCACCCTGGCAAGGAGACTGGGGCCCGTCATAGCAGAGTAGTGTCGTCACTGGAGCTCGGACGTCGGAATTCCTTCCCAGCGGAATCCACGTTAGCAGGCATAGTTTAACAACACAAAGGAGAGACATCAGAGTAACACAGAAACAAAACAAATCTATAGAAGAGAGCAGAAACACGACAATCAAAAAGAGCTGGAAAGTAACGTGGACAACATGAGAAAAGAAGGGAAAAAAGGATTACAAACAATGCAAGACAACTCAATTCTACAGGAGGACATAGAAACATCAGAAACAGGGATAGGGAAAGAACTCAAGGCATACCTAACTCGAATGGAAAGGAATATTAGAGAAGACATGAGACAGCAAGTCCAAGAAATAAAAGTATATTTTGAAAATGAATTAAACAAATTCAAATGGCAAAGAACGAGCTCTACCAGGAGATAGAGATCTTAAAAAAAATCAAACAATAATCCTAGAATTGCAGGAAACTATAAACCAAATTAAAAACTCAAACGAGAATATTACAAATAGACTTGATCAAGTAGAAGTCAGAACATCAGATAATGAAGACAAGGTTTATCAACTTGAAAAGAATATAGTCAACACAGAAAAGATGCTTAAATCCCACGAGCAATCTATTCAAGAGATATGGGATGTCATAAAAAAACCAAATCTGAGAGTCATAGGGATAGAAGAAGGCACAGAGATTCAAACCAAAGGAATGGACAGCATATTAAAAGAAATAATTCTAGAAAACTTCCCAGAGATGAAAGATGGAATGGATTGCCAAATCCTGGAAGCCTACAGGACCCCAAACATTCAAAACCATAATAGACCAACTCCAAGACATATAATTATGAAGATAGCCAACGTACAGAACACGGAGAGAATACTAAAAGCTATGAGAGAAAAGAGGCAGATTACATTCAGGGGTAAACCAATTAGGTTAACGACCGATTTCTTATCACAAACTTTGAAAGCGAGAAGATCCTGGAATAATGTATTTCAAACACTGAAAAATAATGGATTCCAACCAAGAATACTATATCCAGCAAAATTGAGCTTTAAATTTGACAATGAAATTAAAATCTTTCACGATAAACAAAAGCTAAAAGAATTTGCAGCAAGAAAACCAGCTCTGCAAAGCATTTTGAACAAAACACTACAAGAAGAGGAATTGAAAAATAGTGCCCAAAACTAACAGCAGGAGGTATCTCAGTAAAGGGGGAGGAAAATAACCAAAAAGCAAAACTAGCCAAACTAAAATAAATAAATAAAGAAGCATGACTGGAAGTACAAATCATATCTCAATTGTAACCTTAAATGTTAATGGCCTAAACTCACCAATCAAGAGACATAGGCTAGTAACCTGGATCAAAAAAACAAATCCAACAATATGCTGCCTTCAAGAGACTCATATGATAGGAAAAGACATATACAGGCTGAAGGTAAAAGGTTGGGAAAAATCATACCACTCACATGGCCCTCGGAAGCAAGCAGGAGTGGCCATACTCATATCGAATAAAATCAACTTCAAACCTAAGTTAATCAAGAAGGATAAAGAAGGTCACTATATACTGTTAAAAGGAACCATCCACCAACAAGACATAACAATCATCAATTTGTATGCGCCAAACAATGGAGCTGCAACGTTCATAAAACAAACTCTCCTCAAGTTCAAGAGTCAAATAGACCACAACACAATAATTATGGGTGACTTCAACACACCGCTCTCGCCATTAGACAGATCCTCTAGACAAAAGCTGAATAAAGAAACTATAGAACTCAACAGCACAATCAATAACCTAGACTTAACCGACATATATAGAATATATCAACCATCATCAAGTGGATACACGTTCTTCTCAGCAGCACATGGATCCTACTCAAAGATAGACCATATATTATGCCATAAGGCAACCCTTAGTAAATATAAAGGCGTGGAAATAATACCATGCACCATATCTGATCATAATAGAATGAAATTGGAAATCAATGATGAAAGAAGGAAGGAAAAAATCCTACATCACATGGAAAATGAATAATATGTTATTGAATGATCAATGGGTTATAGAAGACATAAAGGAGGAGATGAAAAAATTCTTAGAATCAAATGATAACACAGACACAACATACCGGAATCTATGGGACACAATGAAAGCAGTTTTAAGAGGGAAATTCATTTCTTGGAGTTCTTACCTCAAAAAAAGAAAAAAACAACAAATAAATGAACTCACGCAGCACCTCAAAAACCTAGAAAAGGAAGAGCAAAACAACAGCAAATGTAGTAGAAGACAAGAAATAATTAAAATTAGAGCAGAAATCAACGAAACTGGAACAAAAGAAACCATTGAAAAAATTGATAAAACTAAAAGTTGGTTCTTTGAAAAAATAAATAGGATAGACAAGCCCTTAGCCATGCTAACGAAAAGAAGAAGAGAGAGAACTCAAATTACTAACATACGGGATGAAAAAGGCAATATCACAACAGACACTACAGAAATACAGAAGATAATTAGAAAGTATTTTGAAACCCTATATTCCAATAAAATAGAAGATAATGAAGATATCGATAAATTTCTTAAGGCATATGATTTGCCCAGATTGAGACAGGAAGACACACACAATTTAAACATACCAATAACAAAAGAAGAAATAGAAGAAGCCATCAAAAGACTACCAACCAAGAAAAGCCCTGGACCGGATGGGTATACAGTGGAGTTCTACAAAACCTTCAAAGAAGAATTAATACCAATACTTTTCAAGCTATTTCAAGAAATAGAAAAATAAGGAGCTCTTCCAAATTCATTCTATGAGGCCAACATCACTTTGATCCCCAAACCAGACAAAGATACTTCAAAGAAAGAAAACTACAGACCAATATCTCTAATGAACTTGGATGCAAAAATTCTTAATAAAATTCTGGCGAATCGAATACAAAAACATATCAGAAAACTTGTGCGCCATGATCAAGTAGGATTCATCCCTGGGATGCAAGGATGGTTCAATATACGGAAATCAATAAATGCTATTCACCACATCAATAGACTTAAAGACAAGAACCACATGATCATCTCGATGGATGCAGAAAAAGCATTTGACAAAGTACAGCATCCCTTTATGTTCAAAACACTAGAAAAACTAGGGATAACAGGAACTTACCTCAACATTGTAAAAGCTATATATGCTAAACCTCAGGCTAGCATCATCCTAAACGGAGAAAAACTGAAGGCATTCCCTCTAAAATCTGGAACAAGACAGGGATGCCCTCTATCACCACTTCTATTCAATTTAGTTCTCGAAGTACTAGCCAGAGCAATTAGACAGACAAAAGAAATTAAAGGCATAAAAATAGGAAAAGAAGAAATTAAACTATCGCTATTTGCGGATGACATGATAATATACTTAACAGACCCAAAAGAGTCTACAAAGAAGCTGCTAGAGTTAATAAATGAATTCAGCAAAGTGGCAGGTTATAAAATCAACACGCATAAATCAAAGGCATTCCTATATATCAGCAACAAAACTTCTGAAATGGAAATAAGGAAAACCACTCCATTCACAATATCCTCAAAGAAAATAAGATACTAGGGAATCAACCTAACAAAAGAGGTGAAAGATTTATACAATGAAAACTACAGAACCCTAAAGAGAGAGATAGAAGAAGATCTCAGAAGATGGAAAAATGTACCCTGTTCATGGATAGGCAGAACTAACATCATCAAAATGGCGATATTACCCAAAGTTCTCTACAGGTTTAATGCGATGCCAATCAAAATACCAACGGCATTTCTTGTAGAAATAGACAGACAAAGCAATCATGAAATTCATATGGAAAAACAAAAGACCCAGAATAGCAAAAGCAATTCTAAGCAGGAAGTGTGAATCTGGAGGTATAGCGATACCAGAGGTCAAACTGTACTACAAAGCAATAGTAACAAAAACAGCATGGTACTGGTACCAAAACAGGCGGGTGGACCAATGGTACAGAATAGAAGACACAGAGACTAATCCACAAACTTACAACTATCTTATATTTGATAAAGGGGCTAAAAGCATGCAATGGAGGAAGGATAGCATCTTCAACAAATGGTGCTGGGAAAATTGGAAATCCATATGCAACAAAATGAAATTGAATCCCTTTCTCTCACCATCCACAAAAATTAACTCAAAATGGATCAGGGAGCTAGATATCAAATCAGAGACACTGCGTCTGATAGAAGAAAAAGTTGGCTACGATCTACATATTGTGGGGTCGGGCTCCAAATTCCTTAATAGGACACCCATAGCCCAAGAGTTAACAACAAGAATAAACAAATGGGACTTACTTAAACTAAAAAGTTTTTTCTCAGCAAGAGAAACAATAAAAGAGGTAAATAGAGAGCCTACATCCTGGGAACAAATCTTTACCCCCCACACCTCCGATAGAGCCCTAATATCCAGAATGTACAAAGAACTCAAAAAATTAAACAATAAGATAACAAATAACCCAATTAACAAATGGGCCAAGGACCTCAACAGACACTTCTCAGAGGAGGACATACAATCAATCAACAAGTACATGAAAAAATGCTCACCATCTCTAGTAATCAGAGAAAAGCAAATCAAAACCACCCTAAGATACCATCTCACTCCAGTAAGATTGGCAGCCATTATGAAGTCAAACAACAACAAGTGTTGGCGGGGATGTGGGGAAAAGGGTACACTTGTACACTGCTGGTGGGGCTGCAAAATGGTGAGGCCAATTTGGAAAGCAGTATGGAGATTCCTGGGAAAGCTGGGAATGGAACCACCATTTGACCCAGCTATTGCACTTCTCGGACTATTCCCTGAGGACCTTAAAAGAGCGCACTATAGGGATACGGCTGCATCAATGATTATAGCGGCACAATTCACAATAGCTAGACTGTGGAACCAACCTAGATGCCCTTCAATAGATGAATGGATAAAAACAATGTGGCATCTATACACAATGGAGTATTATGCAGCACTAAGAAATGACAAAATCATAGAATTTGCAGGGAAATGGATGGCATTAGAGCAGATTATGCTAAGTGAAGCTAGCCAAGCCCTAAAAAACAAATGCCAAATGTCTGCTTTGATATAAAGAGAACAACTAAGAACAGAACAGGAAGGAAGAGCATGTGGAAAAGACTACAGTAAACAAAGACAAATGGGGGGAGAGAAACGGAGAGAGAAGGGAAAGCATATGGAAATGGTAGGAGACCTTCAAGGATACATAAAATTATAAGAGGCTATGAGGGGCAAGGGGGAGGGAAAAAAAAGGGAGAGAATTGAACAACAGCAGGGGAGGTAGAGAGGGAAGATGGGAGGGGAGGGGAGGGGAGGGGGGATAGTAGGGGATAGGAAAGGTAGCAGAATACAACAGACACTAATATGGCATTATGTAAAAATGTGAATATGTAACAGATGTGATTCTGCAATCTATATTTGGGGTGAAAATGGGAGTTCAAAACACAATTTGAGTCTAATGTATGAAAGATGATATATCATGAGCTATGTAATGCTTTAAATAATCAATAAAAAAATTAAAAAAAAAAAAGAAAACTACAGACCAATATCTCTAATGAACTTGGATGCAAAAATTCTTAATAAAATTCTGGCGAATCGAATACAAAAACATATCAGAAAACTTGTGCGCCATGATCAAGTAGGATTCATCCCTGGGATGCAAGGATGGTTCAATATACGGAAATCAATAAATGCTATTCACCACATCAATAGACTTAAAGACAAGAACCACATGATCATCTCGATGGATGCAGAAAAAGCATTTGACAAAGTACAGCATCCCTTTATGTTCAAAACACTAGAAAAACTAGGGATAACAGGAACTTACCTCAACATTGTAAAAGCTATATATGCTAAACCTCAGGCTAGCATCATCCTAAACGGAGAAAAACTGAAGGCATTCCCTCTAAAATCTGGAACAAGACAGGGATGCCCTCTATCACCACTTCTATTCAATTTAGTTCTCAAAGTACTAGCCAGAGCAATTAGACAGACAAAAGAAATTAAAGGCATAAAAATAGGAAAAGAAGAAATTAAACTATCGCTATTTGCGGATGACATGATAATATACCTAACAGACCCAAAAGAGTCTACAAAGAAGCTGCTAGAGTTAATAAATGAATTCAGCAAAGTGGCAAGTTATAAAATCAACACGCATAAATCAAAGGCATTCCTATATATCAGCAACAAAACTTCTGAAATGGAAATAAGGAAAACCACTCCATTCACAATATCCTCAAAGAAAATAAGATACTAGGGAATCAACCTAACAAAAGAGGTGAAAGATTTATACAATGAAAACTACAGAACCCTAAAGAGAGAGATAGAAGAAGATCTCAGAAGATGGAAAAATGTACCCTGTTCATGGATAGGCAGAACTAACATCATCAAAATGGCGATATTACCCAAAGTTCTCTACAGGTTTAATGCGATGCCAATCAAAATACCAACGGCATTTCTTGTAGAAATAGACAGACAAAGCAATCATGAAATTCATATGGAAAAACAAAAGACCCAGAATAGCAAAAGCAATTCTAAGCAGGAAGTGTGAATCTGGAGGTATAGCGATACCAGAGGTCAAACTGTACTACAAAGCAATAGTAACAAAAACAGCATGGTACTGGTACCAAAACAGGCGGGTGGACCAATGGTACAGAATAGAAGACACAGAGACTAATCCACAAACTTACAACTATCTTATATTTGATAAAGGGGCTAAAAGCATGCAATGGAGGAAGGATAGCATCTTCAACAAATGGTGCTGGGAAAATTGGAAATCCATATGCAACAAAATGAAATTGAATCCCTTTCTCTCGCCATCCACAAAAATTAACTCAAAATGGATCAGGGAGCTAGATATCAAATCAGAGACACTGCGTCTGATAGAAGAAAAAGTTGGCTACGATCTACATATTGTGGGGTCGGGCTCCAAATTCCTTAATAGGACACCCATAGCCCAAGAGTTAACAACAAGAATAAACAAATGGGACTTACTTAAACTAAAAAGTTTTTTCTCAGCAAGAGAAACAATAAAAGAGGTAAATAGAGAGCCTACATCCTGGGAACAAATCTTTACCCCCCACACCTCCGATAGAGCCCTAATATCCAGAATGTACAAAGAACTCAAAAAATTAAACAATAAGATAACAAATAACCCAATTAACAAATGGGCCAAGGACCTCAACAGACACTTCTCAGAGGAGGACATACAATCAATCAACAAGTACATGAAAAAATGCTCACCATCTCTAGTAATCAGAGAAAAGCAAATCAAAACCACCCTAAGATACCATCTCACTCCAGTAAGATTGGCAGCCATTATGAAGTCAAACAACAACAAGTGTTGGCGGGGATGTGGGGAAAAGGGTACACTTGTACACTGCTGGTGGGGCTGCAAAATGGTGAGGCCAATTTGGAAAGCAGTATGGAGATTCCTGGGAAAGCTGGGAATGGAACCACCATTTGACCCAGCTATCGCACTTCTCGGACTATTCCCTGAGGACCTTAAAAAAGCGCTCTATAGGGATATGGCTGCATCAATGATTATAGCGGCACAATTCACAATAGCTAGACTGTGGAACCAATCTAGATGCCCCTCAATAGATGAATGGATAAAAACAATGTGGCATCTATACACAATGGAGTATTATGCAGCACTAAGAAATGACAAAATCATAGAATTTGCAGGGAAATGGATGGCATTAGAGCAGATTATGCTAAGCGAAGCTAGCCAAGCCCCAAAAAACAAATGCCAAATGTCTGCTTTGATATAAAGAGAACAACTAAGAACAGAACAGGAAGGAAGAGCATGTGGAAAAGACTACAGTAAACAAAGACGAATGGGGGGAGAGAAACGGAGAGAGAAGGGAAAGCACATGGAAATAGTAGGAGACCTTCAATGATACATAAAATTATAAGAGGTTATGAGGGGCAAGGGGGAGGGAAAAAAAGAGAGAGAATTGAACAACAGCAGGGGAGGTAGAGAGGGAAGATGGGAGGGGAGGGGAGGGGAGGGGGGATAGTAGGGGATAGGAAAGGTAGCAGAATACAACAGTCACTAATATGGCATTATGTAAAAATGTGAATATGTAACAGATGTGATTCTGCAATCTGTATTTGGGATGAAAATGGGAGTTCAAAACACAATTTGAGTCAAATGTATGAAAGATGATATATCATGAGCTATGTAATGCTTTAAATAATCAATAAAAAAAAAAGAATGAGGAAAATGTCTTCCTCCTCTGCATCCTCCCACTAAGGGCCACTTCAAGGCTCCACTCACAGCAGTGGTGATTCATCAAGCATGGTAGACTGTCTCAGAACCAACTTGATGGGTACAGCTCACTCTGGATGTCCCAGGGGAGAAGGGACCAAGTCTCACACCTCCTGGCACCTAGAGCAATGCCTGAGGCATTAAAGGACAGTCACTCAATATTGACTGGGGAAGAGAGAGAAGCACTATGAACAAATGAAATTCAAAATAAAAATCCAATGTTTCAATGAAGTCAAACATGCAGCAAAATAAATGAATGTGCTTTTCTATTCATCTTACCCTGAATTCATTCAACAAGTACTTATTGAATGTCTCGTTTGAACCAGTCATTATACTCGGGAACAGTAACTTGAACAGTGACTTGAGAAAAGAGGTCTGCATGAAATTCTCACTCCAGTGGGAAAGGTGGGTGATGCCGAAGTGATTGCCAGCGTGGACACTACCAATGGGCAAGGAGAGAATACCACCTCTCACGGAGATGCTGAGGAAGCACGGAGTAGACAGTGGGTGGACAGGGAAAGAGAAGGAAAGAGGAGACTAAATAATGTTCAACAAAACTCATCTGATCCCGCAGCAAGAAACTTCTTACAAAGACCAATGGATCTAGGATATTAGTCACTCTTCAAACTAATGGTTTAATGTGTTGGAAAATTTTGGTGTAGCAAACAGACATCTTCTGTGCAGAGTGATATTGACAACTATCAGTCCAAATCCCTCAACATACTCATTTGACTGACTCATTTGACAGACTCAAATGCCCGTGTTTGGATTTAGTCTGACCTCTCTGACCTTGGCATCACACATAAGGTATTTTCATATGTCTTAACATGTATAAGAAAGTGGGGAGCTTTGGTTTTTGAGAAGGGAGAGGCTGTGAGATCACATATGAGGATGTGCATATGAGTGTCTCTTTGTGTTAGCTTGTAAACAAAAGGGGTGTGTGGAAACAAGAACGCAAATCTTCAAACAGAATGATTCTTCTCAGTAACAGCCCTTTTCATCCTGTACGTCAGAATTTTCTCTCTGATGAGGGTCACCATGAAGAAACACAGTGGCAGACAACCAAGGGTTCTGAACCCAGTCCTACCAGGTGGTAGTTCAGGACAAGTGGCTTAACTTTCTCATACTCTTTCCCATCTGAAACCCATTAAGTAAAGTAAAGTTACTTGTCACTCATAAGTGCCCAATATATGTGGATTATGTCTTCTCATTTCCTAATAGAAAAACAAGATAAGAAATACCAGTGCTGTGTTTGTATTTGCCATGAGACACACATCAGTACTATAGTATGGAGAAAACACTTGCAGTAGAGGAAAGAAGAATGACACAGCCCCTTTAGGGGACCATGTCCTTGCTTCACTCTTGTTTGTCCTTGTGACCTCCCTGTGCTTCTTGCACATGACCACTTACTCCTGGATGCCAGTGCCCAGTTCAGTGATGGCTCAAGAGGAAGGTGGCAGCTATAGGCAACTCTCCTAGTTCACGGCCATTCTTCCCCACCCTAACTTTTCAGGTGAGTCCTGCCACTGGTACAAGAGGTTCTGGGGACTTCTGGAACACACACTGCTGCCCTGACTTGATCTGATATCCCTGAGCCAGGTAAGCTGATGCCATTCTGATTTTGCTTGTGATTTCAATTACGAAAGGCAAGATTGGAAGAAAGAGAAAAGGTATACATCCAAAAGGCTGCTGTGGGCTTCTAGAGAATTGTTCTATTTGAATGGAGGTAATTGCAAACTCAAATGCTAACAAACTAAACAGCAATTTACACACACTCACAAAGGCTCATTTGAAAGCTTCACAACTCATATTCTCTAAAATTTCTACTTGTCATAGAAAACAGATATAGAAGGCACTTTCTTTTAGTGGTTTGTCAGTCAACTGAGCCTCAGAAATATGTTCATAAACACATTACATGGGGAACTACTGCATTTTCTTTATTGGCATATTATAAATAAAATATAAATAATGTTACTTTTACTATAACATAAATATATCATGATTCCATCTATCCAATAAATATTTATTTGGTCAATTCAGTGGATTAGACAGTGAACTAGATCAACAGAAATGCACACATGGAAAGAATTATTATATTCCCTTGAATATTATTTACTAATATATCTGAGATACAGATTTTACAGTGAAACCTGCTGTTATGTTTTTTCAGCACATCACATTTAGCTTATTTCACAAACTTAAAATTTTCATTCTTAATGCATTCTCTCTTAAAAAAAATTGTTTTTAGCCAATCTCACTGAAGTATTCTCTGTAAAGAAAATGGGATTCCCTATTTAAGATGATTTTACACTTGCTATGGAAATTTTGATTCAAAAAGAGTCTCAGATTGGATATTCTTTGCCTGAAACCCAAGTAGAAAGGAAGCACATTAATAGCAAGATGATGAATGTCCTCAAATAAAGCCATCCTTTCTCATAGTTTCTAAGACAAGTCATGTTTGCAGAGCTGTTTGGAGAAATGAATGGGGTTTGGGGACTAGGAATATATCTCAGTGGTGCAGCACTTGCCTAGCATGCATGAGACCCTGGGTTCCATCCCTAGCACTGGAAAGAGAGAGAGGGAGGGAGAGAGAGAGAAGGATGAATGGACAATAAGAGTAAGATAGTGATGTTCTCATGCATACATCCCTGATTAAGTTATAGAGTTTCTTTTTCATTCATCCTAAGCAAGTATCTGTGAGTACTTAACTACCTGCTAGGAAAAGAAGAAGGTTATTAAAAATAAAGTTAAAAATGTCCCTAGCTAAACATGTATGTATAAAATATGTTTTTTAAAAAAACTAAATAATTATAGAATAGTATAAAATATAGTATAAAAAACTAATTCTTATAGAATGGGACGCCAGGAGTCTAGTGCCAGTTATTATCACTTTTTTTTTGCCCAAAAGAGGTAGATGGAAGGATGGGATTATGGCATTTCTTAAGAGTGGTTGTTAAAAAATATTGATGCTTATGAGGAATATGCAATAGTAGCTAATAACTCAGCATATATACCAAGGCAGGAGAAAATGCAAAGATGCAGAAAGGAAGAACACAGCACTGAGCATCAGCCTACATGCTCCAGGGACATGAGTTCCAAGTAACTACTACCACTACTAACTACTGTTTATAGAATGCTTCCCAAATTCCAGGAACAGCAGAAGATATATATTCTCATTTAATTTCCATAGTAGTATAATGAAACAGGTCATCTTTCTTCCTATTTTATCAATTTTCTAAAGAAGGATGTCTGACAAAGAAGAATGACACAGTGAGGAAACCAGAGCCAGGATCCAAGCCAGGATCAACAGGCTGACTCCAATGCTCAGCCTATGTTGCTAACCTCCGATGGAGTTCAGCCTAACATTCAAGGCAGGAAATGGCTGAAAGAAAACAAAGTGATCACCAAAATAGGGATTCTTACTTTTTGTTGAATCTTAGACTCCTATCACAACTCTATGAAAGCTATAATTCTTCTCCTTGGAAAAAAGCCTATAGGTTCACTATTTTGTGTGTAAATGTTTTGGAGATTTTCAAACTTCTTAAAACTAAAGCTATGAATCTTTGGCCTGAAGGTTGTTTCTCAAGGACTCCAGATCACAGAGAGGACTTGACTAGGGGCGTTGTGCATAGAAATGTCTCCTTAGCCCAAACAATCCAGCTGACACAAAGTCTCTAATATAAGCAAGTATTTAAAATCATAGATTTGATCCATAGCAGGATTAGTCAAAATGGAGAATCCAAATTGTATAGATATTGTTAAAGAATACAAATTCCAACCTGATTCTTGCAGTATCCTTTAAAGAGCCCACGGTAGTATCTAAGTTAGGAGGAAGAAAGGTTGCTAGAATCATAGCACCCTACAGTAAGGCTATGCACCTTGGTCATGACCTTGAGGCCAAAGGAATTGGCTCAGACAGTCCCAAACTGAGTAGCCATTTCACAGACAGCCCACAGCCCAGCAGGTCACTGCTCTCTAACTCTGTCATCATGACACTGCCATCTGCAGCAACTGAGCTGAGATTGCTCAAGACCAAATTTATCACACCCAACATTCCATTCTTACATAAGAATCACCTGCTGCTGGTGCATAAATTTCAGCACCTAGCAGAGCCAAGGGTAATCAAGATTTAAAAGGAAGGGGCCTGAATAAATATCAAGCAGATTTCCTCTCCGTGGGGCTGAGTTCTGAAAAATCTTTGTGCCCTCACATGCACCTCGAAGGAGACTGTCATTTTTCGACTTTCTGTCTGCATTGTTATTTTGGGGAGTGGGGGCAGGGCGGATGATGCTGTATGAGCCACAGGCAATCTGTCTTCTTGGAGGTTCTGTTCAAGCTATGACCTCGGTTCTCTCCAGTTTATGTCTCTCCTCACAAATTTCAGTTTGCTCTCATCATCAACTAAATTAACCATAAAGCAAAGCCTTCACTCATATTACTGAAGCCCAAGAGAAATCAGTCCAAGCCTGGAGCTGGGCCTCTCTGTACTAAAGGCAGTGGCTAGCCTAAGGGGAAATGTAGGAATGGCCCTCACATCCCTGTTTATAAAGCACTTTGGGTCGCCTAGAAGATTCCCATTGCTTGAGACTTCAGAGTGGAGGTACAAGTGTTTGCTGAAAGCTACAGAAGGAGGCAGCATTGTTTAAGGAGTGGTAGGATTGAGATAACCATTGGTGGTAGAGAGGGTATAGGGAAGAGGGTTTCACCTCAACCAGAAAAAGGGCCAAGAAAAATACCTACAGCTCTGTTTGGTGCAGTTTGGGAAGATGATATTAGGCTTAACAAATATCTGAAAAGGCTTGACTCTATGACCTTGGCCAGTTTCCTCCTCCGAGTTTCCATTTGTATGATGTAGGAATAGAGGGAATCTTCTTCCTGCACCAGCAGGCCAAGATGGAAGGTGGAAGAAAAGGCCTTTGAAGCCAACATAATTACTCCTCTGTCCAGGGAAATATAAACAACAATAACTGCAACAGCCTTCAGCTCTGCTTTTTGAATGAGTTCTTTGCTTCTGTCTGAGAGGTAAAGTAGTTCATTCCTCGGGGAAAAGTTGAATGT
Organism: Spermophilus citellus; assembly: GCF_964194105.1. Classification (NCBI taxonomy): domain Eukaryota; kingdom Metazoa; phylum Chordata; class Mammalia; order Rodentia; family Sciuridae; genus Spermophilus; species Spermophilus citellus. The sequence continues at coordinate 146,667,066 of NC_138183.1, read as the reverse complement.
GGAATGGCGGGCCATGCCCTGCTCACTTGAGTTTGGTGATGTCACACTGAATCATTAGTAATACAAAGAACATTCAATAAAATTTCACTAAGTCTCCAGCATGTGCCTAGGGCTGCAGTAGGTCCTATAGGGTAGGTAAAGAAAAGTGTGTGACATGTTCAGAGGGTCTTCAAGCCCCTTAACATTTTCTCAGAGGTTTACACGTTCTGTTTTTAAAAGCCAAGCACAAAATGAGCTATTATGTTTTAAAGGTCTGTTTTTTAAAAATAAATATTATTTTTGTCTACTAATAGAAGTCAGCGAGTTTGATCAAAAATTGGCTTGTTTTTATGCTCTTACTAGTACATTCTGCACATGTTTTATTTATCTTTGCTATGCGTGTCTATGAGACGCTCTGCTTTGGCATTTATAGGGCGTACATTGGCTTGGATTCTGGTTAGATGCCTCTAGGTAAAGCACAAATAAGTCAATCAAGAAACTTTTGAATTTTCAAACAAATGCATGCTTATACATTTTGAAGTTCCACTCCAGTGCAATCACTGTATGACATGAAAGCAAACTAAAGGAATTGTTTTTTTTGGAAGCTGTCCTAATTCCTAAGTGTGCTCATTGGTTAATAGTTCTGCACATCCTTGGAATACCAAATGCTACCTCAAGCTAATTCCCAGTGACCTGCTGTTATTCTTTGGTGTATACTTATTTTTATGCCGAGTAGATAGATGGCCAGTAATGTCATCTTCCCAGACTACTTTGTTTCACTTTGAAGTTTTCTAAGACAAAGCACTTATCAGTTTGTTGTAAGTGACAGTCACTTCCAAAATATACCTTGAGTACAAAACAGAACTTTTCTGGTTGTAAAAATGATCCAAATGAGGTCTCTCTTTCCAATGCAATCTGTCTTCATTATTACCCGAATGCACTTGTCCTAAAGGTTCTGTATGAATATACTTGTGTAATTTCCATCACATTATGACACATAGAATAGCTATTCATAGGATTTTCTGGTCACATTCCATATTTCTAAGAAGTTTTCTTCCAATAATTTAAAGAACTATTTTTGAACCTTAGGTATTCAGAATTGACTATACTCTTCAATTCATGAAATATCAAGGCATGTTGGGTCTATGGTGAACAATAAGAATAGCATGTATTTAGGGTGACCAACCCCCTTGGACTTTCCCAGGATATAACACTTGCCATGTGAATTCTCCAGGCAAATACAGAATAACCCCATCATCCCAAATATATTATAATTCCCCATTTATAAGGACCACACATTTCAGTACCTAGCAGAGCCTAGAATCACTTTAGGGTAAACAGAGCACAGCATTTTGCTCCTCTCTACTGTAGTTTCCCCAAATACAAATTAGAGATATGGGACTGAGTCCTCTGGGGTCCAACAAGACCCTGTTTACAACTAGACAGATCCCTACAACTTCTTCTACACCTTAATTTCACCTTGAACTTGAAGAAAACCCATGTCATCATTTGCCTGTTGGTGCACTACCATTCCAAAGTGCTAGCTTGAAATACCACAGGCAGCAGTGAATGGAGTCTTTGTCCTCGTCACATGTTATTCAGGAAGAGCAACATTGCCACTTTGTGATTTGAGGGAGTAGAGTGACTGAGATGTTATAATTGTCATAGTTTTCAAAATCAGAGGAAACAGGTATAACTTCTGTTTATCCTAATTTCTTTAAGGAGAAAGAAAAATCACAATTCTTCTTGTTTTTTTCTATCTTTAGCTATGCTTCTAGCTCTATGCTGAAACTTTCCTAAACCTCTCTAGTTCTAAACTGGCCTTTGAGGACGTGGATGAACAACTTTTTTCACTGCTGAGAAGGGTTCAGGGTGGGGAAGTAAACCCTTCATATATTTGCACACAGATATTTTCATAATAAATTCGTAATGGAAATCCAGAAGATCACTAACTATCCCTCATCCTGACTGCTTCTATTTTATGAAACAAGTCAACTTAAATAAACCTCAGGAAAAATGACCAGGTGAACATCTTTTAAACCACAATATGGTAAAAGCTAACATTTACCAGGGGTTTACTGTGTACCTTAGTGCTGGATTTGGGCCATTAAACTTCACAATAATAATTCCTTGAAGAAACAACTATTGCTCCCATTTCACAGGAAAGAAAAATGAGGCTGAGGGCAGTTAATTAATTCACCAGTACACACTTGGTAAGGTTGGAGTTTGGATTTAAGCCCAAGCAATTTGATTCTAAAATCAGTGCTTATAGCCACCTGCCACATTAAGTAATAAAAGCAGCTAGCTGGTGTCCCTGTACAAACAGGACCCCAATGTCTAAGTGCTGAGAAAGCTCTTTGTTAGAGCAGACCTAAGGCTGACCAGAACACACGTGCCTGTGAAGCACAGCACGTGTGTCTGTCTACCTATTTAGGTCAAAAGGTACAGGCTTTCTGGCTGTAGGTATTAAAGGATCTGAAGAAAGAGATTGTAATCTGTTGATTAATTCAGAAGTAAGATATATTGTCCTGCCAATCTGCTATGTTATTTCTTCAGTACTTCTATTGCCCTTCCTGAAAAATGCAGATGATATTTCCTAGGTGTCTATGAGAAATGTCTGGGTAAAATAATGGAAAAGAACAATGCAAACTGTAAAGTGCTTTAAAACAATTATCCCATATGTTAAGCCATTTCCAAAATAGCAATTTCTTCAAATGCCCTTGCAAAGCAAATGAGACACAGCTGCTAGAATGCTCTGCAAGGAGATGGAAATCCAGCTCTTTCAAACGTTCAAGGGGAAAATACACACCGTAAAATTGACCCAAAGATGAATTTTGCAAGAAGCATAGAAGTGTCATCAAAATTTTCAGTGGTTAATTCTAAAAGAGTGCCTGCATTGCAAAGATCAAATGAGGTAGTTCTTCAGCAAAGAAACTTGAGGAAATACTCTTCAATGACCCTTGCATAAAAGTTAGAAATATAAATGACACTCACCTAATGAGCAGGAGTGAGGAAACCAAGTTTACCGGCTCTTCTCAACTTTTTCCAAAGACAAGTCTGTTGGGGAAAAAAAAATAAGGAGGCTGTTAAAAAAAAAAAAGAAGAAAGAAGAAGGAGAAGGAGAAGGAGAAGGAGAAGGAGAAGGAGAAGGAGAAGGAGAAGGAGAAGAAGAAGAAGAAGAAGAAGAAGAAGAAGAAGAAGAAGAAGAAGAAGAAGAAGGAGAAGAAGAAGGAAAGAAAGGAAGGAAGGAAGGAAGGAAGGAAGGAAGGAAGGAAGGAAGGAAGGAAGGAAGGGAGGGAGGGAGGGAGGGAGAGAGAGAAAAGGAAGGAAGGAAGGAAGAACAAAGAAAATCAAAGAAAGGATGAGGTGTCCATGGAGTGCTGCGAGGCTTTGGGAGTGACTCAGCACTTGCCAAGGGGCAGTGACAATTAAGAGTTTGTTGAAAGAACTCTAATAAAACTCAGCATTCCCTGTAACCTCAGAACAAGATTGCACCACTAAAGAAAATGTACAGCCCTGCGTTTGGGGGGCTGTGGTGTGACAGAAGTTGCTTGGGGGTGATGGAACTTGGGGATGAGTCACAAACTCCTCAGATGGAGTTGCCGGAAGCTGCAGGAAGCTGGTTGGGTCTCTGCCCTCTTCCTGGTGTCTCTCCCTCTCTCGAGGGATTTCTGCCCTTTTACAATAAGCCAAAGGGAACATCGAGCTGGCCAATGGGGAATGAGAAATTGTGGAACAAGCAAAACTTCACAGTCACTTGTAGCATAAAGAATAACACGTATACATTGTATAAACAAATCCCAAGATGGAGAGGAGGAAAGATTTTGGCTGAATCTCTGGGCCCTGGAGAATCATTGGTGCAGATGCCTGTCTCTGGATGAAGGAGCAGTTAGGTTATTCAAGATGGATGCTAAGCAGATTTTTTAAATTCTTTGGGGAGGAAGAAAATCGCAGTTCTTCTTAGTAGCTAATTTCTATTTTTAGCTACTCTTTTAGATCTTAAGTTCTGTTCTGAAATGTCCCTAAACCTCTCCTGTTCTAAACTGGTCTTTGAGGACATAAATGAACAACTTTTTCACTGTTGAAAAGTGTGTGTGTGGCCAGGGGTAGAAGTGCGGTGGTTTGGGTGAGTTAACCTTTCATATATTTGTACATAGATATTTTCATAATAAACTCATATAACGGAAACTTAGGTGTTGATTTTCTCCCTTTCCTTCCTGAAAACTCCCCATTCCACCCTACCCCTGTCCCAGGTTATAGAAAGGAAAGGAAAAAAAAATTGTATGCCCTGGTATCATTTTTTTCTATTTCAGGGGGCCAAGTACAAGCTGAGCGAAGAGTTTATCTTTTCACATCTTAAGGCAAAAAAAATAAAAAATAAAAAATAAATTAAAAAAATCAATAAAAGGATTAAGAATTAGAGATTTGCCATTTCTCTATTAGGTTTTCAAAATGCTTGTGTTGATTTTCTTGTTCTAGAATGAATACAGGTGTAAAACAAAATTGTTTAAATTGTACTGCCCCCCAATCTGTTCTTCATTCATAAATGAAGCTGCTCAGTGCTTAGAACTGATTGCCATAAACAAAAGGGGTATAAAAATTTCCAAAAAGCGATCAACACCAAGCTTCTATAATGTGGCTCTCCCCTTTCAAAAAAAGAGAAAGTTATTCTTGTAATTGATATTCTTTTCTTTTAAGTAGAAAAGAATTAGATTGTGTTGAACTCTCTCTTTCTCTGTGTCTATGTGTCTGTCTCTCTCTGTCTCTGTTTCTCTTTCTGAATCTCTCTGCCCTTCCATTTTGGAGTTTCTGTCGGAAGAAGGAAGGAATGTTCTGTTTTTAATCAACCAGAACAGTACTAATTTGAATTTGAAACATTCAGGTTCCAAGGAAACTAAACTTCAGTCTTATGGAATGGGAAGAGCCTTCCCTTTTATCAGACAAAAAGTGTGCTTTTCCTTTCGTCCTTGACCTATGTCAGTACCAAAAAAATGAGCCATCCGTTTGCACATGCATGTTCAGAAGCAGGAGCTGAGTCCCATGACCAACAGCAAAGTAAGCCGACTCCTTGATTTTGACCAAGCCAGTAACTTGCATTTGAGTTAGGGTTGGATTTAGATGAGCAATTCAATAACTGTATAGTGAAAGGAAGACTAGGGGCTTAGGAATCAAATCCCACAGTGACCTTGGTAAGGATTTTGCTCTTTTATGGGCAGCTTAGTAGATAGGGTCAGTCTTTTAATTTACTTAACAATTTGCAGAGAGCTTTCCCTTTGTAACACTTAATCGTTTCTCCTCAACTCAATTTCTTCATCCATACAATTAGGTTAATACAACTTCTTGTACAGGGCTATCATAAGACCTAAATAAAATGTGTATATAATAAGATGCTTACTCTAGTGCCTGGCACATAAGAGCTTAATGATTGTTTCTCGTCCACCTTGCCCTTATGTGGTTCTGCCGTTAAACCTTGGTTCTCAGTAAAGTCATATTGGCTATAGTCCCCTTCTCTCCTGCCCACCCGCAAAGCAAACATAGCTAGCTGAAAACAGCCCACTAATTTTGACAACCTTATTGGTCTTTCCAAAGGAACCTTGTCACTTTATACCTATTGTAACAATTTATTGGACATTTAGCATGAGCCATAAATTGTGATAAGTATTTTACATGGACAATCTCATTTCATTTCCCCTACCACCTTAAGAGTTCAATATTATGGTGATTCCCCTTTTGCTTTAAACTAACTTGACCACCACTGTGAAGGAATTCCAAACGTATTTTTAAATATCTATCTTTTATGTTTTATTATTGCAATGGACTGAAGGTGGTGCCTATCTGAACTCCATTTATTGAAATATTAAACCTCAAAGTGATGGCATTAGAAGGTGGAAGCTTTGAGGGAAAGCTAGGTCAAGAGGGTGGAGCCCTCCTGAATGGGAATAGTGTGGTTATGAACAGAACCTGAGAGAGTTCTCTTGCCCTCTTTCCACCACGTAGGATACAGTAACAAGTGGAGAGTATGTGACCCAGAAGAGGGCTCTAACCAAATGTGACTCAGGTGAAACCCTGATTTGGGGTTTCCAGACTCCAGAACCATGAGAAATAAATTACTATTGCTTATCAACCACCCAGTTCACAGCATTTTGTTCTAGCAGCTCAAACTAAGACAAGTATCGTCATTGCAAAGCATTCATTCAGTGGCTTCCTGAGTTGTGTTTTATAAATTTTGTTCCAGGATAATTTCAATCCTCCAAAATGTGATTTTGCTGTTGTTGTTTGTTTTGTTTTGCCCCAGAGAAGAAGGAATTTAGATTAAGGGGTCCTCTATCTCTTAAATCACAGGGGTCCTTCCTATCTCTGATTTAAGTTTAGAAACTTGTCATGAATAGACAAAACTCCTATTTATGACTCTTGAAGAACTGCAGCCAATTACTACACAGTGCCAAACTGGCAACCCTGAGAAGATGGTAATGATCACCAAACTCCTTGAGAGGAAGAGCAAGGGCAGCTGAAGGAATGTTCTCATGGAAAGTACACACATTGAACAACTAGAATGGTACAGACGTTGGTTCACATAGAATTGGAAAGTAAAAACTTTCCCTATAAATACTCCTTATTGTGAATAAACTTGAAGGTTAGGGGAGCAGTGAAGCACATCTACCCGAGATGGAGAAACATTCACCAGGAAGGGTCTTAAGTTGAAAAGACATGAGATTCCCATTTCAGAACCTCAGTCAAGCGGTTCCTTTAAAAAATTCCTGAAATGGAACATTATGGCATACTTTCTATATTATGCTTGGCTTCGCTTTATTTTTTTAATAAATATTTGTTCAGGCATATGCTTGGCCCTTATTTTCTTTTGATCAATTTTTGAGATTTTAGGAGATGATGTTTCCTACTTCTAGGGAAACTGAAGGAATCAAAAGGGATTTTATACATGGTCTCACCATTACATCTAAATTCCCCACCAGTAGTATTGGTACCTTAGACATGTCAGTTACTATCAATGAAAATATCCTATCTCCTCTCCAAAGCCAAATCTTCCCCTTGGACACTAGACACTTTCATTATTTGCCAACCCGACAAAATTGCTTAAGGAACTCTTTCTATCTTTCCTAAAACATTAATCTGTTCCTCTCTTTTAGAACATTCCCATCAGCATGCAATCATATAGTAATTTGTCCTAGCCAAAACAACAACAAAAAAGCAGATCCCCTAGCTTGGCCCTCCCTTTCCCACTTGTTTCTGTCCCATTTCTTTGCTTCTTTTTGCAGGACACTCAAGAGTTGGCCTTTTTTCAGTTTTCATTTCCTTGCAAACATTCTCTCTTAAGCTACCTAAACCTGTTACAGTCATTGTTACAGTCACTTTTGTTCTTGCTCAGGTCACCCGTGATGCCCAGTTGGGAAATTTAATGAACCATTTTCAGTCTTGCTCTTACCAGATTTATTGGCAGCATTCGGCACTGTTTTTCAAGTCCCTCTACTTGATATACTTCTTTATCTTGGGTTTTAGGGTACTGAGCCCTCCTAGTTTTCCTTCTATCTCAATTATATCTCTTTGGTGTCCCTGATGATGGTTTCTTTCTTTTTTCTTGCCTTTTTAATGCCAGGGAAGCCCAGGGCTGAGAGTCCCTGTCTTCTTCTCTTTATTATCTATAGCCATGCATTTGATAATCCTATCTAGCCTCACAGTTTGTAAAGCCAACATACTGATGACTCCTAAATCTCCATTTAGTTACCCCCAACACACAGTTCTTCTTACAAGCCTCACCTACACATGATTCACAACCAACTTGACCTCTACAATCAGGTGTCTAATGGTCATTTCATATTCAGTGTGTTCAAAACCAAAAATCCCAGAATTCCTACAAACCTGCTCTCCCTATAGCCATCTCAATCAACACAAATGTCATCTTTCCAGTTGTCAAATCCAAAACTCATTTTTTCACTCATACTCTACATGCAATCTGTCATGACATTCTGTTGAGTCATAATTCCAAAACAAAACTGAAATCAAATGACTTTCTACTACAACCACCATTGACCAACCCATAGGCTGAGCTACATCATCTACTGCTTTGGCTATTGGCATAGTATTCAAGTAGCCTCTTAGTTTCTTACTCTTTCAGTCTAGTGTCAACATAATTTCCGAAGAGATCCTTCTTAAAAAGTCAACTCTTCCTCAATACCTTGCAGTGAATTCCATTCTACTCATATTAAACCCAAGTCCTTTTGCAGTGTACTATAAAATCTTCTATGGTCTTCCCCTTGCCTCTCTGTTTTCTCTATGGCCTCATACTATCCCTGGCATTCTTTCCTTCAGCCACACTGACCCCTGCTCTTCCTTAATGGGCTAGCATATGCTTGTCATTGGACCTTTGTACAGGCTGGATTCTCTGTCTGTGACATTCTCCCCCAGGTGTACACTTGTGGTCTCACCTCCTTCAGATCTTTGTTCAAATGATACCCCTATTTAAAATGGCAACTGTGCACACAAACCTCCCCTGCCAGCTAGCCCCTGCCATTTTGAACCTCACTATTCTGCTTTAATTTCCTTTTTCCCATAGCATTCTCTACCAGGAATATAATATATTGATTTATGTATTATGTTTATTGTGTGTCTTCCTTTGCTAGAATGTAGGTTCTGCAAGGGCAGGGACTGATGTCTGTCTGGGTCACATCTTTTCCTAAACCCCTACAATAGTGCTTTCATGTGAAGTTACGGAGTGCTGAGCTGAATTGAATGAAATGAAATGAGCTTCCAAAGGAAGAATGTGAATTGAGAGCATTGTGCCTGTATAAAATAAGAACTTAACTTAAAACAGCTTCATAGAGGATTATTTTCCAGTATCTAATTAGATTATAAAGCAAGAAGGCAGGACACCTGAATACATGCCCATTCATTGGCAAAGAGATGACAACCTAAAATGACAACCTGGAAGAAAATGGAGATAGAGCTTCCCTCATTTTTTTTTTATTTTAAAATTCAGTCAACATATTTTCAGATGACTCAAGAATATGTTTGGAATAGATTATACTAATGTATCCCACAAAGTCACAAAGACGTTGAAGGATTAATTTAAAAATGAAAACAAAAATAATTCTGACTTTTTCTAATGTTCATTGTAGTTCAACACAAACTCTGTGACCCATAGATGTCTGCCTGTGGTTTGTGCCACTGATATCTAAGTCCCATTTCATTAAAGTAGTTTCAAAAAGAGTAGCAGTCCACAGAAAGTTTATTTTTGCCAGCCTTGGAAATCTTAAGGAAAATTAAGTAGCAAGCATAATGTTCTCAATGTGTGACCACTGTACCTACAACATTAGCGCCACCTGGGAACGTGGTATAATCGAAAATTGTTTGGGCTCCATCCCACTCCAGACTTATATAAGAAACTTTGAGGATAGTACTCAGCCATCTGTGATTCTTCAAGTTCTCCAGGTGATTCTGATGCCTACTCAGGTTTGTGAACTGTTGATGAAGCAAAATTGTTCATATGCAAGTTCACAACAACTTCTGTAACAAGGTAACACTAAAGTACAGACTTCTTTCATTGACAAATGCAACTTATTTGCTAGGTCATCCAGCACCCAATAATGAGTCAATGGACTTCTCTCTTTAACTAACCTTTGTGAAATACTCTTTCTGGGCAATCTGCCTCAGATTAATGAGAAAGTGGAAGACTACTCCCATAGTCCAGAAGACTAATTTAACAATTTCACAATGCTCTGAGATGCTTGGCTCTAGGCTCTTCCTGCTGAGATTTATGAATCCAGATTTTAACAAACCATTTCTCAACATGTCTTCAAGCTGCAATTCCATTTCAACAGTGAAGATGACCACAGTGGAATGTGAACTCAGGGCAAAACTTATGCTGGGAATTGTAGGAATTTGTCAAAAAATGACTTACTAATTAAAAAATTTTAGTCCAGAAGTAGGTCACCAAGAGCCCCTTTGCTTTGATTATTCACGCAAAACCTGTCAGTTTGTAAATTATTTACTTAATGGCTAAAGCATCCTCTTGTCTAAAACAGATTTTCCTTAAGGTGCAATCTCCTAGGGCTCTCGAATTCCTCCTACTCCTTTTAAAGTAGGCAGGGATCTCATTTTACAGATGACATAGCAGAAGCATAGTGACCTAAGGCCATATTATTATGGACAAAGTCACAACCAAGTCTCAAATTCTTTAGATTTTCTTATAGGTGTCAATTCAATGTGATAAGCATGTATTAAACACCAATTCAGTGCCAACACTTAGGGATAGGAATTTACAAATGTATGACACTGCTCCTGCCTTTAAAGAGCTCAATGTGAGAGACACTGTTACCCTGATGAATTAATGCCTGCCTTCATCTAACTTTGAACTCCAGTGATGCAATGATAGAAATAGTAATGATTATTAACTTATTTTTTCTTTACAGATTTTTATTGGTGATTTATAATTATACATAATGATGGGATTTTTTGTTATTCATTCATACACACACACATAATATAACAATATAATTTGGCTAATATCACTCCCTAGCACTCCTCCCCCATCCCATCTCTTTCTTCTACTGGTCTCCCTTTGATTTTCATGAAATCCCTGCCCCCTCACAACACCTTTCTTTTCCTTTTTCCTCTTTAGCTTTCACATATGACAAAAAAACATAAGACCCTTGAACTTCTGAGTTTGACTTATTTCACATAACATAATGGTCTTGAGTTCTACCCATGTTCCTGAAAATGACATAATTCCATTTTTATGGCATAAAACTTCATTGTGTACATATGCTACATTTTCTTTATCCATTCATTTGTTGATGGAGACCCAAGGCTGGTTCCATAATTTGGCTATTGTGAATTGTGCTTCTATAAACATGGATAAGCATGTATCACTGTAGTATGATGATTTTAGTTCTTTAGGATAAATACCAAGGAGTTGTGTACCTGGGTCATGTGGTGGTTCTATGCCTAGTCTTTTGAGGAACCTACATAAAGAACCTAAAAAAGATTGGGGTTGTACTAATTGACAATCCCACCAACAGTGTAAAAGCATTCCTTATTCTCCACATCCTCCCAAGAGTACTGATTTCTGCATTGAAGAAGTCTTAGAGCAGCATGAATTGCATCACAAGGCCCTCACATTGAACACCCATCATTTAATCCAAGCACCAAGACGTAGGACATCATATGCTATTAATATTTAATAACAGAACAAAATGTAGGGATATAATGTGAAAAATGATAAATTTGTAGAAAAACAATGGGAATTAGAGTCCAATGTCAAAAGGAATAAAAGCTAACTATGACCAAATTACATTTTATAATTAAACAACAACATGAAGTTTAGATGGCACAAAGACTTGTTGGAACTGGCCTGTACCCTCTCCCTTGTCCTCGTCCCCGAGTGTGAGATTGAGTTTGGAGGTCTACACTGTCAGAAAACTAGTAGGTCTGCTTAGAAAATGTTCAGGTTAAGTCAGTAACTTTATGTGACGGAGAACTGGAGACCAAGTTCAGGGCTCCTCTCTAACATATACTGTCTTTCTAACCAAAGGTAAAATTTTGGTTATGGAGACAGGTAGAAGAAAACAAAACAAAAACAAAAACCTCAGACAGGATGTTTTGAGGAAGTTAAAGTTTTCCATAAAGCAAGAAAAGTTATACAAATATGGCCATATTTATCCATTTAGTCAACACTTTAAGCACCTGTAATGTACTCTTAGTGACACTAAGTACTGGGGATACCCAAGTGTACAAAGTGCTGGTGGTTTTGTTTCTATTATTAGAATACCTGGGGAACATCCTCAGAACAGTCGCCCCAATGACCTGACGTCTAGACAAAGTGACATAAGAGAGCTTTGTCAGTAAGTTGGGATTTCCTTGTTAGAAAAATTAAAAAGTAAGCTTTAATAACTTAACATTTTTACAGTGTCATTTTAAGACAAGCTTGGGTCAGGCTATAAGAGAGTGACAAAAGAGAAGAGAGCCTCCTCTTGCAACAGCAGACAAAAAAAAAAAAAAAAAAAAAACTGAAAGGGAAGAGATTAGGAAGACAAGACTTGTTATTTTTCCTGGAGCACTAAAGCTGGTTATTGAAAACCGCTGTTGAATTCCTCTGCTGAAGATATTTTGAAAGTGATTAGCTAATTCTCTTTCTTAATGGGTTTAAAGCTATGACTAAAAGTGGGGTGCTAGGAAAGTCACTTTCTTGAAGTTCCACTTCCAGAACTCTGTGAATGGTAACTAGATGGTGATGAAGCTGTTTTCTTCTCTCTCCCTTATTTGGCAGGCATGTCTAATTCTAGATTTGGAAACTCATCGACATTGCTATGAAATGTATCATAGACCATGACTCATTATGAAAAGGACAAGTGTGTAGATTGCCTTACCAGTGAAAACTCCTCTGCCAGTCCTTCCCGTTCTTCCTGGGACAAGACTTCGCTTTTTTCTCTCTGATTCATATCCTGAGGAAATCAACATGACACAAAATGGCTGTTTTCAATAAAAAAATCACCAGCCCACACTTTGAGAACATAAGCTTTTTAAAATCCAGATGACTTGTTATCTTCTCTTTCCTTCCAAAAAAATCTGGTGCCATGTGGGATAGGTAAAACAGTCCGAAAGCCATTCATGTAGTGAGCGTTCTACATTAAATTTCTTTAGCCAACAGATCTACAAAAAGTATCTGCTGTGGTAGCCATTTTAAAGGTGGGAATTAGCAGAAGAAGGAACAAAAAGTTACTTGAGCCCATGGGCATCAGACATGCTAGATTCCCTTCTATAGTAATAGTTAATATTGAGTGCTTGCCAGGTGTCCTAAGTTTTCCTGGCATCATTTCATTTAATCCAAGCTACCACATGAGATAAATTCTACTGTGTACCCCAACTCACACACCAGGAAAATGTGTGAGCTCTGACAGGTTAACTCATTTGCTCAAGATGATGTCACAAGTAATAAGCAGAGATGACCCAGCTATCCTACTCCTTTGTCTATACCCAAAGGACTTAAAAACAGCATACTACAGGGACACAGCCACTTCAGTGTTTATAGCAGCACACAATGCAATTCAATTGCCCTTCAATAGATGCCCTTCAATAGATGAATGGATAAAGAAACAGTGATACATATACACAATGGGATATTATTAAGCATTAAAAGAAAATAAAATTTGGGCCTTTGCAGGTATATGGGTGGCATTGGAGAATATCACGCTAAGTGAAATAAGCTAATCCCCGCAAATCAGGGGCTGAATGTTATCTCTGATAAATGGATGCTAATCCATAATGGGTGGGGGAGGCATGGGATGAGTGGAAGAAATTTGGATGGGGCAAAGGGGAGGTGCTGAGGGGGCAGGGGGGGTAAGAAACATGATGGAATGATATGAACATCATTACTCTAAGTACATGTATAATTGCATGACTGATGTGACACTACTTCTTGCACAACCAGAGAAGTGAAAAATTCTCCATTTGTGCGCAATGAATCGAAGAGCTTTCTACTGCCATGTATAACTGATTAGAACTAATTAAAAAAAGCAGAGATGAGATTCAAACACATAACTATTTGAAAACAGAACCCAAGTATCTATTGCTCATCTAGAACTTAAGAAAAGGTAGATACATATTCCTCAGAAGACTAGGAATGGACTCAGCTATCCCATTCCTTGGTGTTTACCCAAAAGAAATAAAATCAGCATACTCTAGTGATGCAGGCATATCAATATTTATAGCAGGGCAATTAGCAGTAATGAAACTATGGAACCAGCCTAGAACACAAAAATGAAGAAAGAAAATGTAGCATATATACACAATGAAGTCCTACTTAGCCATAAAGAAGAGCAAAATTATGTCATTTGCTGGTAAATGAATGGAATTGGAGAATTCATGCTAAATAAAATAAGAGACTCAGAAAGTCAAGGGTCTAGTGTTTTTTCTCATATGTGAAAGCTAGAGAGAAATAAGGAATTTAACAAAGTGGGGGTCCATGAAAGTAGAAGGAACAGTGGAAGAGTGAAAGAAACTTGAGTGGGATAGAGAAGGGGAGGAACTGTGGAAAGAAATTGACCAACTTATGTTATCACAGTGAATTCCACTTTTATGTATATCTATAAAGTACCAATTTAAAAATTAAAAATGGAATATCAGTAGAGTAGTGAAAGGGGAACATGAGGGGAGAGAAAGGGGAAGTGCTAGGGATTAAAATGGAGCAAATTGTATCACATGCATGTATGATATGTCAAAGAGTCCCACTATTATGTATAGCTATAAAGTTCAAATAAAAATATTTTAAAAACAAGGAAACATTGATAAAACATCACCATTATGTACATGAGAAAACGGAAGAGAAGATAAGTAACCTGATCAAGAGCATGAAGATTACTGCTATTTTTGGTCTGGGATCTGAACTCAGGTCAGCAGGCTCCAATATTCATGTTCTGATCAGATAGATAAAGAAAACACCAGGAAATTCACATTCACTCCATGTAAATTATTCTTAAACTACTTCAAATAAACCCATGCCTACTCTACACAGCACTGCATGTGAGACTCCAAAGACAGTATGAGAGAATTGAATACACTGTACTTGCCTCCAATGAACTTAATTTCCAGTTGGCAGAGAAAACACACAGATGAATGAACTGAGATTGGTGGTGCTGAATTGTGTTGCTATGTTTTAAATAGCACCCTATGAGCTGAATGAATGCTGAAGAGATGCTGGGAGAAGCAGTAATTAGGGAAGAAGAAAGCTGATCTAGAAAGGCTTCTTAGAGGAAATATAAAATGTAATGTGTGATGAGTGGAGTGGATCCCATTGTTTGATGTCTTCCTGGCTATTTTGTAGACAGGGAGAAAAATACTTTGGAGAGCCCATGGAAGGAAAATACAATCTTGGCACTTATTGGGGAGGTTCTATTTAAGATATGGCTCACGATCACAGAGCAATGAAAGGTCGAAAGAAAGGAAAGAATTTTTTTGTGATTACAGTTAAAACTACTAGTAATCACTTTTTCCCTTGGCTGGTAGGTTTCCAGAGGGTCCCATAAAATACAAACTATGAAAGTTGTAAATCAAATTCATACTCATTCTTTATAAGAAAAGGCAAAAGGGCAAAGGGAAGGGAGGGGAAGACTCAGTTTCAACATTTTCAAGGGATTTTCCATGAGATCTATTGAGTCTAATGGAAAAGAAGAATTTTTTTTTAAGAAAATTTAATTTTTAAAAAATTTAATTTTGGAACTTTTTTGGATGAATGGACTCAAATGTTGATTGCTTATTTCAGCACTCCTCCCCCCAGACCTCCAACTTAATAAAGAAGGGGCTTGGGATAGTAAGAATGTATTCCCTATTTACAAAATTTATCTAAGCCATCTCCTACTTTTCTTTCACCTCAGGCATGGACTTCAACCTTCTTTTTATTTACTGAGACTTTTCTAAGAATAGCATTTTCCTACTATCTGCAAACAAGAGGTATTCAAGATGCTAATGAGTATTACTAACTAAAACAGTTGTAAAGTCAACTCGGGAAAGCCAAGTTCAAATGCACCTCAGATCTGCTCAAGTGCACTTTGTTTCTGTAATGGAGACACACTCAGAATTTCTTAAACTTGTCTGAATGGCTCCTTATTTTATGAAACTTGTATTCCTATCTCATGGACCTGCTGTTCCATGAAAGGAGCCAGGTTCTCCTTCCTTACACATGTTTGGCAGAGGTAGATCCAGGTGGATGGAATAATGGTTGCAAACAGAGGAGTACCAACTGGCCATGACCATGACTGATACCTAGGAGTTCTGGGTCT
The DNA here is from genome assembly GCF_964194105.1 of Spermophilus citellus. Lineage (NCBI taxonomy): Eukaryota > Metazoa > Chordata > Mammalia > Rodentia > Sciuridae > Spermophilus > Spermophilus citellus. The sequence continues at coordinate 146,651,299 of NC_138183.1, read as the reverse complement.
CCACGTCTAGGTTCTCTGCATTGATTCATCAGTGAGTGAGAGTGAGTGACAAAGCTCTAATGTCTCACTGCACGCTCTTCACTGCCAGCCTCATGGAAGGGTGCTGCCACCATTCACCCCTGTAATGTTCAGCTCAGGGTGGGCGTCAGTGGGGAACAAGGGAGACAAGCAGGAAATTCTGTTCACAAGAGAACAGAAGGAACACATGGAGCAAAAGCTTATCTGCACCATGAACCTGAAAACATCACGTCAATTGCATTTTAATGCTTCACACACAACCTCTGACATGCACTCAAAAGAGTTCAGATTCCTTTGGCAGATCATTCTTTTGGATATACTTCCCTGTCCTCTCCCACACCTGACCAGAGGATAAGACCAACTCACACAGAATATAAAGGAACCACTCTTCTCTACAACCACTTGTCTGAGTGTGAATTTAAAATGCCACCGTTGTTTATCACCATGTACAGAGGAGGAAACACAGACACTGCAGGGCATATTGTACCTGTTTAGAATTTATCACAAGAGGAAATCCAAAGGTAAAATCTCTTGTCTATAAGAACACATTCTGCTCAGTGGGGGGAACATTTTATACTCTGAACACCCAAGCTGCTTAATTCCTAGCATGTCACATGTTCAGCGAGTCCCAATGCCTACCCTAAAGTGGGATTTTTCTACCATCCTCAGAGTCAGATATATACAAAACCTGTAGTCATCTTTTTAGCATGTTACACATTTTGCAATAGCATTAACCAAGTTTTTAGCCAGTATGTAAGATTAACATTTTTAATATAAATATTGCACCTTTTCCATGTATCTATTTGTACATCTTTTCCTATTTTCCAGTGAAGAATTATCTACTTTACAGATAAGCAAATATAAAGAATAACTTATTTGTTCAATGCTTTAGAGTTTCCTTAGTCCTTTCATTCACATGCCTTATTTTATCTTCTGTATAACTCTGAGAGATGGATGTTGATATCTTATTTTTATAATGTAGAAATTAGACATTGAGAAACTATCACCAAGCTCATACCTGACAGAATGAGACTGAAACCCAGACTGTCTGATTTCAGACTTAGCACTGTCAACTCATGAAGTGAATCAAAACCCAGATTTTCTGAGAGATTTCCAGAATAAGCTCATGGTGATCCTAATCTTTTTCAGTATACCAAGTACATCATGCTATCAAATTAGTACTTTATTGGAAACTCTATTGTCTCCCCCATCATTTCATGCGCCTCTTTCCTATCTCTCTTAAGCACAAGCCTTCAATTATGTTGCTATTTCAAGCATTCCCTGGCCTCCCTATATGCTGTTCTCACATAAAGAATGCCCATCTTTCCAGTCCCCATGCAACCAGGCTCAATCGCATTCAGCAGAACTCAGCACAGGCCAGGGGCAGCCCCTTTCCTCCTTTGGAACCTCCCAGCTTCAGCATCCTTACTTCAGGGAGGAGCTCTTCTGGGTCTTCCCATAGCACCCAGCACTCATCACACTATTGCACTACAAATATCTGCTTATCGTGTTTCCCATTAGCCCTTGATCACCTTGAGACAGGAATCTTCTCTTCTCTTGCAATCCCCAACATCCAGCTCACTGTAGACGGTCAGCAATTAATAAATACATAATTATATAAATAAAATAACACCAAATCAATTAAGGTAGTTAGCACCCTTGAAGAAATCCCAATCTCATGAGGTGGGGAGAAAAAAGCCTGTAAGGAAACCATGGTAAGCACCAGGACAAAATGTGTTCTGCTGGCACAGGTGGGTTTGGGGTGCAAAGCAAAGACAGGAAGGGATTGTGCTGCCTGGGCAGTCAGACCTCACAGGAAGCAAAGTTGGACAGGGTCTTGAAAGGAAAGCAGAAATATACCAAATGATGCTCACAGAGCAGAGAGGAATAGGGTGGGAGTGGACGGCAAAGGTGAAGGCAGGTTCTAGCAGGGCTCTATTCGAGTCTGACTGTACAGTACAGCAACCTTTCTTTGGGGGAGCTGACCCTCTCTCCGCCCAGCCTTGTGGCTCTAATAGAAGCTGCCTGTCGCATTATCTTATTTTGCTGGCTCAGAGGACTTCCTAGAGGTGCTGCAAACTTCTCCCGCCTCCTGGAGGAAGCAGATCTAAGAGAATAAAGCTGACCCAGAGAGAGAGAAGCCGAGAACAAAGTGGAACGAAGAGTCAGAGTCCAAATTCTGGAAATTTCAGGAGACTGGTATACTCCAGCCCTTCCTAGAGTTTGTTTTTTTTTTTTTTTTTTTTTTTTTTTAGCTCAAGCTAAATCAAGTTTCCCATCCCTTTAAAACACATGTGTCCTGACTAACATTAAGACCTTAGAAACATCTCTGACCACATGACGTTCACATAGGCACAAAGCAGCTGTTCCAGGTTGTATTCCTCAAGCGAATCTCTTCCCATCATCTAGTTCAAGCCTTGTATTTAAAGATGGAGATGCAGGCTTCAGTCCCTGTTCTGAATCTTCCCATCCTACTCATGATGGCTTAATAGAACCAAAACTTTCCAGAACAGCTGTTCCATCCTCCAAAGACTGCTTCCCTTGCTATTTGCCATCTAATTAGCCTCAAGGTTTAGAGGTGATCATGAGATTCACAATTGGTGAAAAAAATCAAAATGGACAAAGAATTCATGACATGACTATAAAATAATGACCTTATTATTCTTTCATTTACTCAACAAATACACCCAGACACCCACCTGCTTCTGTAGTAGGTCAGTACTTGGAGACAAACCAGGCATGCTCCTTGACCTGAAGTAGCCCACCAAGTACAGTGAGAAATAGCTTCCTAGTACCCATATACCACAAATTGCCTTCTGGAAGAATACATACTTATTACTTTTGCAATTTCTGGTAAGTCCCTTTTGAACTGGTTATGAAGCAAACAAAAACATCAGCTCACAATTTTACTGCTGTATTTAAATTGTTTTAATTAAAAAAAATGGTCTCATCCAGCTAGACCAATTGGATATGGCACTTGGTGATTTTTGAAAACACAAAACATCCTCCAAAGACAATCATTTTCCTCCCACTAAGTATATTAAAAGAATATGCTATAGGTTCTGAGGTCTATTGTAAAATAGGAGGTTCAAAGATGTTTTGCCCAAGGCTAGGCAGCATTACTGCCCTGAAGGAAACTATACTATTCAGAATAGAGGTGTTTTTAAGCATGTGTTAAAATAATGAGTTCTAGAATTTATATTAACTTTCTAGGCAGGCATATATCTGCCCAGAGGCAGGTACCAGCATCACCTTAAGTCAGCTCAAGCCTCTTCCAGCTCTGTGATTCTGCAATTGCTTAGACTGAATTTCTCCAAGACAGCGATGGGCTGAAGAGCTATTTCTGTCCTAGTTCTTTTGCTTTATATAGGTCAAATCCCATTCCAATGAGTACCACAACAATAACCACCTCATGACCTGGTTATTTTAGACAACCTGCTAAAATGACAATCAAGTATGAGTCCAAGCCAGAGCTGGCTGTTACAGAATTTGACCTGAATATTATTTAAGCAAGGAGGTGGCCAGTGGTGTAAGATTTTTATCTTCATGGCCCTGAGCCATGGCAGAGCAGTCAGATTCAAGGTACAGAAAAATTATCAATGAGTCCAAACCACTGTACTTAAAACCCTGAATCACCAACTTCATCTGTCTGACAGAGGCTGCAGTTACAATGTATGGGGACTCAGTGCTATGACTCTCCATGTAAGAATGGTATCCATTTATGTCTATCCACACCAGCAAAAGAGTGCAGAGAGACGTGTCCACCCTAATCCAGGTCTGTTAATAACCCCCCTTGTAATATTGGGTACTCTCAAACCTGAGGTTTCTTTCTCCAGTCTTTCCCAAGGAGCTAGATTCATGCTTCATTTACTTTTTTTTTTTGCATACATTATTCTTCCTTGAAATAAGATGCTAGTTGCTGTTCTCTGAAAATTTCCTTTATAAGAATGTAAACCCTCCGAGGGAAGATATTTGTTTGGTTACTTCCCATCTATGTTCAATATCTGGGTCCTCTCAATAGAATATAAATTCCAGAAATCTCACATCCAGGATAGTGCCTGGCACACAGTAGATGTTCAGTAATTATTTGTTGAATTAAAAAATAAAGAGTGATAAGTAGCTATTCTCTTTTTACTGTACCATAAAGGTTTTTATTGGGGCATTATAGTTATACATAATAAATGGATTCATTATGTCATATTTGTATGTGAACATAATATAATTTAATCCATTTTCTTCCTCAGTACCTTCCCTTTTCCTCCCTCCTCCCTACCTCTGATCTTCTTGCTGTATCTGACTGATCTCCCTTCTGGGCTATTATTTGAGACCAAATTCCAATGTCCTCCCACCTCTCCAAAAGCAGTGATGGGTTATCCTCTGATCCTTCAGTACTTTGCATTTCTCTATTATAATACTTATGGGATACTCTCCCTATCGTTCATGTTATATCTGTTTTACCAACTATACTGGGGGATATTTTAGAGAAGAAACTGTGTTTTATATAGCCCCATATTCTTTTTGCCTACAAGAGTAGGAATTCAATAAATGCTTATTGTTTGAACAATTGAAAAACTGAATAGAAATGTTTCTCTTGTAACTGTGAATGCTAAAGATTTATGATTTAACATCATACTTCAAATTCTGCCGGGACTCCAGAGCCTTCCATGGATCAAACTGAAAAAGCCATGAGTCACTGGGCTTGGAGGGGAGGGCTGTGTGTTTATGGAGGATTTGTTTCCCGACCTCGATGAATCATGTGTATAATCACCCGAACTGCATCCTGTCTGGGGAAGTAACCAAAACCCCTATTTCTGGCCCCAATGGCTTTTTGGTTTTATGAGTAAATGCCACTGGCATGCCATTAAATTAATGCCCACAGAAGGCCCTCAGCCAGGGCTCTAACCTGCAATACCAGGGGTCGGGATAGGCCAGTGGTTTTGCCATGAGAGCAGAATGAGAAGATATTACTTTTTCACCTGGCCCCGAATTGGTAACCTTTTCCAACTTCTTATCAAACATCTGTGACACTTTTTTCCAAATCAAAGGTTCCATCATGGAATTCTCCTGCACACAAATATTTAATTAGTTTCACCACCAGCAGAATAAAGACCGAACTTCTTATCCTCTAATCCAAGGCTCTCCAGAATCTGATTCTGACCTGCTTTACCTACCTGATCTTCCCTTATCCCCTTATAACCATGTGTTCCATGTGCAATGGATGATTTTTCTAAATGCATATAAACCTGAGCCTTTGTTCTATGACTTAGCTCCACTTCCAGTGCCACTTCCTCTATATCATCTGTGATTGTCCAGCAAGGAAGTTAACTTCTCTTTTGAGCATGCAGATTTTATCTAACTTCCATCCCATTGCTCATTTCTAATGTGTCTTATAAGCACCTATGCACATGTTTGGTTCTCTAATAAGTCATTCCCCAGGGAAATCTGGATCTTCGTCAATGTGATACTCCTTATGCACAAACAGTGCATGTAAGAGTGGAGACTCAAAAGTTGTTTGAATGGAAAGTCAGATTCATTCAATTGTTGGAACCCAGGAAATGCTCAATGTAGAAGATTATTATGTTTATTTCTCTCATTTTATCTGTTACCCCTCTCTATTAAAATATGAGATTAAGAAGATCTTGGGTCTCTGCAAACAGCTATTGTTGTATACCTATGGAAGGTTATATTTCAAGTTTTCTTCCTCTGGATACCCAGTTCCTTGTGGTCTATTTAGCTAATAGATATTACAAGCTTAGGGAGAGAAGTAAAATTTTAATATTCACTTGAATAAAAAAGAAAACTAAAAGGGAATCTGCTGTGTCAAAAAGCAAACTTTTAAAAATATAGTTTTTTCCAAAAGCAAAGACTGTTTTGTCATTTTCTGGTTTGGAATATCCATGCCACAGAGATGATTTCAAGGCAGATAGATAAAGGAGAGTTGATGCAAAAAACTTAGCTTTGTGTGACTGAAAAGCACTTTGCTTTTCTTTCTGTTTATTACTATAATGCTGCTTATGAGAATGGGGACAAAGAAGACAAGGTTAAGATCACCCAGGCCAAGGTCAGGTAAAGAGGAAACAGAGTATCAAGAGTTTTGATTCCTCTACTGCCTTTTGGCAATGTCTACATCTGGTCAGAAGAGGCAGCTGGGTGGCAGTGCAACCATTTGAGAGCCCTCTCCTACTGTTCCTCAAAAGGCTGCCACTGAGGAGTCTCCAGAGGCCAAGTTCCAATGACTGAATGACTATTAATTGCAATTTCTCCCTCAGTTAAGTAAGCAGAATACCTGCTATTACATACATGGTCAGATCTTATAAATTCCAACATGGTACTCAGATATTAGTTGCTATTACAAATTCAAAGATGACTGTTTTTTTCATTATCCCACACTACAAACAATTAACTATTTTTATCAGGTCCTGATAATATTTCAGGTTCTATAGGTCAGTTTGGGCTGTGTTGTGACTATTGGACTCTGCCTTTATAATAGAAATGCAGTCATCATCTATATAAAAATACATGGGGCTTTGTTCCAATAAAACTTTATTTATAAAACAGGTGGTAACCAGATTTGGCCCTTGGGCTGTATTTCAAATTCCTTTCCTAAATGTTTATTAAGTATGAAACATGAGAGGCAGAGGAAAATATCTAAACACTTTTTCTGACATAAACAATGACACTGCTGGGTTTTGTGAGACTTCCAGATATCTCCTTTAAGACAGTTTTAATTCTGTACATTATCATCATGTCTTCATCATCATCAACATCAGCAATGTTGTCTGTACCTATCTGGGAAACATTATGGAGAGAGCCATAAAAGAGCCCCAGTTTTCTATACCTACCTCTTGACCACACTCTTCTGGGAAAGACAGCTCTGATTATTGTTAAAGAAAATATCAGTCATACTCATGGTGAAAGGTCGCTATATTTTTTTTAACAAATTGGTCCTTTGAGCAAGATGAATTTTAATGGATTGGTTTATTAACCTAAAGGTTGAACTAGACGGAGAGTAACTGAATGATTTGTTCATAATTAGTATTATTTATAATTATTTTACTTAGGAAAAAATATCACCTTAAATGTCAGGATGTTTTTTAATTGCCTCAGATGAGATTCAAAATAATTGACTTTGCAAATGTATTTTAAAAAACTCATTTAAAAATATCTGAAGCTGCTGACAGTCTGTCTAGAAGAAGCAAGATATTGATATTCATTACTAGGAACAGGGCAGAAATTGATCCATGATTTTTTTTAACCGCTTGAATTGTGTATTGTGGTCACTTCTGGACTCTGAAAAGCTGAGATGCTGATAGAGCAATGTATGTGTTTCTTTACCCCATTAAATCTATTCTCTGAGTATGCAATATTCCCACAAATACTAGAATAAGATATAATATATGCATTTATATGTATATGAATATATGTGTGTGTGTGTGTGTGTGTGTGTATATTCCTCCAAAGCTCAGTAGGCAAATCCCCTACTGAGAGTAGTAAGGGTATATTAACTGATTAATTATTATTAATGCCAATTTTTATTTAGCTAGCAATTATAATCTATTAAGAGCATTTATTCACATTATCTTCCTTATTCAATTCTCAGAAAAATCCTGTAAGGCTCATCAGTAATATATTATTATCTCCCTTTTATAGACAAAGGAAACGGAAACTCCAATGTTCCCCTGCTTAAGCTAATCTCACCAATAAGTGGCAAATCCTGGACTAGAATACAGAATTTCTGACTCCTAGTCCATTACCTCGAGCAACTGTGGAAGGTCTGAAGGCAGAAAGGGAAAGTGTGAAACAGTTTGGGCTGGAGAGAACCTAGAAAGGCCAGCAGACCAGAATTCCTTCTAGTTTAGGCAAAGTCCGGAGTAGGTGTGGCTACGTGACACACCACCAGAATGATCCACTTTGAGGCAGACCTACTCACTTTGAATTTTCTTGTGCAACTAAACATTCACTGTCAAATCTCCCATCCTCTTATTTCTTGTGAAGTTACTGGGGCACCAGAGTTGGAACCAACTTCAAACCAACTTAAGTCTCTGATTCAGTTTCCAAACCCTCCCTCTCCTGCTCTGGGGTCAGCCCTTTTCATCAACCCTGCAACCATTTTTTTTTTCTTTTGCCCTCCTTTGGGCAAAACCATTTTTTTTTTCCTTTGCCCTCCTCTCTCCCTTAATCTCCCAATGCCTCTCTGCACAGCTTTTCCCTTTTAATCTTTGCTGACCACCCTCTGTGTCTGCTCCATGTTCTTCCACTGTCAGAGACGCTGTGCCTCTCTTCCCCAAGAGCCTCCCTGGTCATCAGCACCCAGGTTCCTACCTGTGCTCCGCAGCCACAAGCGTTGCCCCTCCGACGTCTTGGTTCTGTCGGTCTGACGCTGCCAGCCTCTATCCAGGGCCTGAGAACTGTGCTTGTCTTCAAGCTCTTTGTTACTTGGCCTCTTTAGTTTCAAATGCTAGTAAATAACAACACACAATAAAAGATGGTGTTGGCTATGGTTCTTGCTCGCAGTCTCCAGGAGTGTTATCTCAGACCCCAACATTGCAACAAAGAAATCTCACAGTGGGGTGAGTGAAAACCAGTTACAGGACAGGAGGAGAAAACTTCAGCGCTTCCAAAATTCCACAGTCCCAGCTGCCCTCCAGGGGCTCCCCCTTGTGGGAAATACTGGGCATGGCAAGGCAGTACCCAGTTGGGACAGTGCCTGGGTGGGAGGGCAGGAGAAAGACTCAGTTCTCCTGAGTATGTGCACATACTCAGGGAGGTGTGCCCCAAAGGGCACAGGGTTCTATTCCAGTCTCAAAGAACAGCCTCTGTGTGAATTGCAGCTGAGGTTCTCCATAATCAATCATGGAAATATTTGGGGGAGCCAGAGTTCTTGGTGCCTAGAGGTCTCTGAGTGCAGGTGAGCACCCTTATGAGTGAGGAGCTTGTACCGCTTATGCTTCATGTGGGAAGTGGGGTTGGAAACCCTTTGCTTCTGCTGTATGCCCAATTTCCTGACTGGAAAATGTATCATCCAGTGGACACCTACGCAGGGCTGCTCTGGGGAGACAGGTGTGGTCCTCATCATCTGACTAAACCATGGTGGTCCAGTCTCCTGGGCTCTCTGGGCCTTTTGGTACCAAGGGAGCCCTGGCAACTTTCTGTTGCTCACCTTGATGAAACCAGACTGGATGTCCAAATAACATCTTTCCCCAGAGAGATACAATCTCATTCATTCTCACCTACCCTGGTCAGCAGGTAGGAAATCTAATATATTATTTTCTGCAAACAGAATCAGAGGCTCATGTAGCTGAATGATATTTCCAATGCACTAGAAAAACCATCAGTGTAGCGAAGATCAGAACTGGGTTTTCTGACCTCTGTCCAGCCCATCCGTCCAGACTATGCTCTGTCTCTAGAGAAAAGGGGAAGTGATGCTCAGACGGCCCTCAGTGCAGGGCAATGAGCCACACCATTAAGGAGTATCGATCGGCTTCCCCTGCTGTGAGGACAGCCTGCTGGATGTGACACAGACAGAGACCCAGACTGAGCCAGCAGGAAAGAATTCGTCATTATGCCAGATATGGAAGAGAACCAGTAGGACCAGTGGGAAGCTATTTATTTGCCAGTACACAGTTAGTGGAAGAGAAACAGGGAAACTGCAGAATGACAACAGTGATCTGGCACTGACTCCTGGTCACCACAAGCCTTGTGACATATTGTCTCATTTCAACATTGTACTAATTCTGAGACCCCAATTGCAGGATTAGGTTAGCTCCATTTTAGGGATGAAGAAATTGAGGTCAGAGTGGTTAATGGGCAATAATATGTGGCAGAGATGATGATTAAATCAAAAGCTGTTTAAGCCTTGAGTTTATCTCACCATGTCACCTTGCCACATGGGTTCTTCTAGCAGTGCTGGCAAGGAAGCTCTGTCAGGGGTCAACATAAAGTATTTCATATTAAGTTCAGCAAACCAAATCTCACCTGTGCCCTCCCACCACCTCCCTGATGTAATGAATCCTATGGAAAGACTAAACTTGGCATAAAATCATAGAAGAATGGGCTCTTTCTCCAAAGGCAGCATAGACAACCCAGGAATAAAGACAAAAGAACCCAGGAATAAAGACAAAATGACCTAAGCAAAACAGCTGGTGTCTCCAAAATGATGATGATGAAGAAGAAGGAGGAAGAGGAGGAGGAGGAGAAAGAGGAGGCGGAGGAGGAGGAAGAGAAGCCAATTAATGATACAGTCACTGATCATGAATTCAATAAATATTTCTCAGACCTATGCTGGGCCTTGGGCTGAATACAAAAGAGATACCCTGCCCTGATGCTTCAACTCTGCTATAAACTCAAGTAAAACAAACAAAATGGGATTTAAAGAATCTACACAAAGCTGCAAGAGCAAAAGTATGCCCTTTCCCACAAATGGACCTAAAACTGAGGACCTTTAGTGACTGAGGTCCACTTGTGAAGGATGGCATTTAAATCCAGAAATACTTCTTAAGAAGAGGGCATCAGGTGTCTGCAGCATTCGAAGGACCCTGGGTCAGGACTTGGGACCAAGAAAATGGATAGGGAGGGAAGGAGAGTCTTGTCCTCCTTTGGGTTGGTGAGAGCATCCAGTCCTCCTCTGCACCCCACCAAGGCAAAATGGAATAAATTGAGACCAGAGCAACCAACGAATACGAGAGATTGGCATGAGAAATCTGGAAAACAGGGAATAGTTAGGCAGATGAAGGTAAAACTCTATAACTGCTGTCTTCCAATACACTAAGGGCATTCAGGTAGAAAAGGGATGAGATTTGCTCTGCCCAGCTTTAGGGAACAGATGGAACCCAGGGGGAGAATCTCCAAAGAGAAAAATCTTTGATTAATTATAAGAAAAAATATTCTGCTAATGCAGTCCAAAATTGGAAAGGTCACTTCCTGTCTGGAAAAGGCTAGGAGGGAGTATCACCAGAAGTCCTTTGGTCAAAGAGGCCCAAATACAGACTGGAATGAAATGGGGTCCTGGGGCCAACAAGGAGAAACTAGATGGTAGAAACAGTAAAACCCACCCAGGGCATTTTCTCTTTTTGAGGGATTTGTGGTCTAATTCAACAATAAGCTAAATATAAAGTGTGCTTACTTTCTTCTCCTATCTTTTCCTGGAATGGAATTATTTATTTTACTGTTTCAGGTAATTCCAGGTATGTGGGGTGAAGCCACTACCCTTTAGTGTCATGGAAAACACAAAAGAAAAAAGGCCCAAATCTGACACTTTGGATGATCGAAAGAGACATTAAGGAACCATTTCATCAACACCATCTATGCCTGAATTCTTTCCCACTGAGTGGTTGCCTGTTTGTACTCAGTCTCCAAAATCCATTAGATTGTAAGCCATTCTAAAGCAGCTCAAATGAAGCAAACACACATATAATGCATCAGCAAGACATGGAAACAACAGAAGAGAAAAATGATACCTTCAGAATAGTTATTGAGAATAAAGACAGAGCCTAAAATTAATCAGGAGTATTTTTTTTTTTTTGGTACCAGGAATTAAACCCAAGGGCACTTAACCACTGAGCCACACCCCCAGCCCTTTTTTATATTTTATTAGAGACAGGGTCTCACTGAGTTGCTTAGGGCCTTGCTAAGTTGCTGATATCATAGAGGATTGATTAGAAGCAGTCAGACCACAGGAAGTTTCTTCTTGGCCTGAAAAATCTTAGAGAGGATCTCCAGTCTTCTGTGTCCAGAGAAAGCTAAGGAAAGGACCACTGGGCAGCTGGTGGGGAGCCAGATGGCGCAGAACTGAAGGCATATAATGGGAGGAGGAAGGCTCCTATACACCCTGCACACCATGCCTGGTGAGGCCAGTCCTGTGATGTGGCCTCCATCTCTAGACAAGTGAGAAATGGCCTAATTGGAGCCTGTCTGATGTCCCAGCCTTCCCCTACACCTTGATTTTCTACTCAGGTTTGCACATGAGCCCAGCTCCTCTCGTACCCAGATGCCTGTTTCAGGGAAGCGTTTGCATTTTCCTTGGCAAATGCTTCCCAGGTACAGCTTGCTACATGCTTTTAGGCTCGGCCAATTACAACAAGCACTAAAACTGCTGAGCCAAGTAGTTTCTTCAGAGCTCTGCTTACATTTCCTCCCTGAAAAGAGCAGAGGGCCCACTTCATGCAGAATCTGCACACAGAAAAATGCAGGGTTTTCTCTTAAGACAGAGGTGGCACGGGATAACTTTCCCAAAGAGGAGATGAGATGCAACCAGTTTTCACTTTGATTTTACCCTTCTCAATAGGACTTCAACCTGTGTCAGAGGGTGGACAAGATGGCTCAGAAGTGGCTCCCTTGAGCTGAGAAAGGGCTAGAGAGGCTTTTTTCCTCCCTTGAGAAAGGGTTAGAGAGGCTTTTAGTTCAAGCCCCACAGGACCTCAAGTTGGCTGAAGATTTATATGTGTCAATAGCCTTTCTCATTCTTGAACTTCCACTAGGTCCAGGATTCAATATTGCAATTATATTCTTGTAAATGCTGGATTTGGAGGGAAGATGGAGTCAGTTTCTAAATGACTTTGGATTTTTTTTTAAACAATCATCTATAATAACACTGATGTTTGGGCAGAAATAAAGCAATTCCAGAAGGGATTACTCCAAAGTTGTTGGGATATTTTTTTTCTGATTAATGAATTGTTACCGTACAAAAGTACAATAAATTTACCTCTTCATTTATTTTCTATGATGCTAACATTAGATTGTGTAATGTTTCTGAGTTATCCCTAGCTTAGGAGAAGACATTGAGGAATATCTTAATGAGAGCATGCCAGGAAGTGGTACAGCCAGTTTAGAATTAAAAATTATCCATGGATAATTCACAAAGCATGTAATACATATGCAGATCATTGAGAAGTAACCATTCTGAGAGGTACCTGCAAGAGCCTTCCAAAACCAGAAATCATCATAGAAGTGCGTCTTTAATTCCTGGCTTTCATTCATGGTTAACTAAGCAGTGGTATTGCAGGTCCATGCTCCAAGTCTGAAGGCGCTCTTCAAACCGGGAAGACTGTGTCTCTTAGAAAAATCTGAACTCAGTTACATAGGCAAGATGACCTTCATGTATCCAGAGATACTGAAAGCATTCAATCAGAACTGAACTGAACTTACTTGGAGAGTAAGAACCTAAAGTGTTACCAGGTCAAAACTGCCACCTTAAGCTTAGAAGACAAAAAGATCAGGACAAACTTCATCTACAGATTGTAAATCAATCTTAGGAACCCTTGGCATTAGGGGCAAGAGGTATATGATGGTAACTCTCCTCGTAGTGGGCTCTACCATGAATGTCCAGTGCCACTCCACCTTTCTAGGTCCCACTGAGGACCTAACAATCAGAAGAAACCACATATCCTTGCTTTAGAGGAAAATTTACAAACTGGTGTATCTACAACGATGCTTAGTTCCTCTATTCCTCCATGGAATAGTAAATATATGTGTTTTCATACCAAGAAGGGTAGCATCTTGAACTAAAGACAGTCTTCAGTGTGGAAAACTAAATGGTGTTATGAGAAGAGTCTAATTTTATTTTAATTAAAGATATAGTTGGACCTTCAAGAGCTGTTCATCTATAGGGATTTTCATAGGCCCCTGGCCAAGGACCAACCTCAGTCATAAAAAGAAGAAACCTCTTGAGTCCAAGTAGATCTCTAAAGAAAGAGCTTTGGTTGGCTGGGTTTCATTTATCAAAATAATACTTTTTCTTGTTCTGGAGTCAGAATAAAAGAATGTGCTGTCAAGTCATCTGAGGGGCCCACCGGAAGATGCTAAGGAGACAGACCCAGGAGTCTCATACTGAAATCTTTTATCTTGGAGGACAATAAGATGACATCTTTTCTAGACTTCCAAATGCTTGCTGTCTTTGGGTGGCATGATAGTGACAAAACACAGAACTCATTCGGAAGTCATGTCCCCTTTCCTTGTTAAAGCTGAGGAATTCTGGTACCAGAGCCTAGGATTTATAGGTAGAAAAATGATGACAAGAAAAGGGAGTGTAAGAACTAATTTAAAGCCCTGAATTTCACCCAGTACTGCTGGGGTACAAGAACATTTCTGTGGGTACTTTTCTGTTAGATTTTTCCCTCCTAATTATTTGCAGAATTCTCCTCACTAACTAAAAGCAATCCAATTATTGTTAGCACCACCGTTAAGAGTGAGGACAGAGCAGTGTCAATGGGACTTGTAAAGTGGCAGCATCCCTCAGAGACAGGCAGACTGCACCCACCACCCTATTTCTGATCTTTCCCTGTGTCAGCTTCAGTCTACTCGTATTGGTAGGTTTTGGAGGTAAGTGTGAACAGCTAACAGACCACTGTTGCTCTCTGCTCACTGCTAAGCAAGAGAATTGCAGAAAGTTCACATTTGGCCATTGGACAAATGCCCAGTTGCTGGGAAATCTGATAATCACTGTGTCACAGTTATTTTCTCCCTCACCCATGTCCCTCTTTCGTAGTCACTGAGTTTCTAGACTCTGTTCAGTCCTTCCCCATTGTAATTCTTGAGTTGGTTCCTTTCTTTTATTTCCGCAGTTGTCACTGGTAAAATTCTCATTTTTTTCTCTACTGGATGATTGCTGATTTTCTAGCTTGATTCCCCAAGACGGGTATCTACCCACTATGATCCACTCCACATGTGACTTCCATTGGGTCCTCCTAATACATGACTCCGATCATGCCACTCTTCCATGTGAAAACTCTGGATGATACTCTGCTGCCTGTAGGTCTCAGTCAGAACAAGCGATTCTGCACCGCCTGCTGACCAAAGTCCAAAAAATAAATGGACAGTTCTATTCACAAAGGTTAAATTGTTCAATGACTCACATGTTGCCTTATGAAGAAAGGACTTAGATCCAGAAAATTAGTCAAGTTTCCCGTATCCTACGCACCAGAGGTAAACGTCACTTGTTCTGTCCACATGGGTCTCTCTCCTGTATATTATTCCTATTACAGCTAAAATGTCCTTCCCAGTGTCTCCCTGAATTATCCCTTAAGTCCTTGAATTCTGGGTTGTGGATGGAGCTCAGTGGTAAAGCTCTGGCCTAGCATACGTGAGGCCTGGGGTTCAATCTCTAGTGCCACAAAAAAAGTCTAGAATTCTGCCATCATTAACTATTACCTGTTTTAACAGCAAGCTCCACTCTCAGAAATGCAACTGGTGAAGTAAAAAAGAAACGAGTAACAACCAAAAAAAAAAAAAAAAAAAACACCAGAGAATGACGGCATATCAAGTTAAAAAGGGCTGAAATTAAAAGGTAATCTAAATGGATGTTTATGACCTTGTTTGCTCAACATCCTACATCTTTAGGGCCTTAATCATCTTCAGACTATTATCCTGATTGTGATGGATATTTGTCGGCTGCACTTATGCTTCAGTTACTCAAAACATATGTATTTATTACACACCACAATTAGATTGCAATAATAATCCATGATGACAGCAATAGTTTAATGGAAAAATAGACTCCGCCAAAGATCCTTGGATATCAGAGAGATGCATGCCGACTGGAGGAAGCAGCTTGGAGAACAATGCAGAGAACAAGTGCTCCATTTCTTTATCTGTGATCACAACACCGCCATTTCAGGAGTTGATAGCAAGAGGGGCTAGGAATGGACAGAAACTCATCATATGGAAGGGCAGGACTCACTAAACCACACACAATTGGGGACTCTGATTCTCGACGCTGTCATTTGTTCTGTGTGAAAGATGAATGTTAAAGGAACTCCCAGGGATGGGGTGTAGCTCAGTGGTAGAGCATGGGCAAGGCCCTGGGTTTCATCCCTAGCATCAATTAAGAATAAATAAAATGGAGGACCTCCCTCTACATAAGGCCCATGACAGTCAACAGCCATCCCTCTATTTCCAGAGGAGTATGGACTATAAGGGTAATGGCTTGGAGAGGTGAGGAGCTATCTCCTTTCTTGAAAAGGAAACAGAGGAAGAGATGAGATTCTGGAGGACAGTTTATAACTCCACACCACACTGTGAGGAGAGTCCCCTTCAGGTCTAACCTACGTTTCTTCTGTTGTCTTTGTTTCTCATAGATTGTTTGTAACCTCTGCAAATAGAGAAATACAGTCAGTCACAGCTGGCCATTTGGCTCAGCTGACAACTGTTCTAAAATCCACAATTAACATTTTGTCCCCCAAAAGGGCCACCGAGCTTTGCTTTGTAAGAGAGCTGTCCATCACACCTCTGAAGTGACAGTCTGGTCACACCTACGAGAAGACAGGTAGGGGACTATCAATGACATCATCACCACCCATTCTATCTACTAAGAAAAGTCAAAGCAAGATCCCTGCCTGTTTTTCAGCCTCGACTCAGAGCTGAGCACCTGAAATTAACTCAGCCTGCTCCTTGACAGGACACCAGGCCACACAGTGCCGTCTGTAGCAGAGCAGGGACCGCCAGCTCCCAGAATCCCCTGTGCTCCTGCTTCCACATGGTGCTTGTCTCAACAGAATATTATGTTTCCACAGATGGAGAGAAGGCTATTAAACCTAAATTTTCCACATGTAGTTGCACTCCAACTTGTCTACAGCTGTTTTTTTTTTCTATCATATAAAATAAAATGGTACCCTTGCCTAGATTACTAAAAAAAAAAAAAAAAAAAAAAATTTAAAAAAAATTTTAAAAGCCCAAAAGGTGGCCCTCAGAATGCCACCCTGCTTGCTTTGGGCATTTTCCTACCACAAGCTCTGCCTCAAGCACAGGGTGCTTCTCAGGTTATGCAACTGACTTTAGGACCTCAGTGTCTATAAAGAGACATCTTGAAAACTGGAAGGAGGAGGTTAGGGTGATGATCCATCTGATCCACATTCGCTTTCCTGTTCAGAATCCCCTGGCGGGTTGCTCACCATCTCTAGACCTTGGCTTCCTCGAGGGTAGCATGGAGATTGTGAAATGACATCTTCCATTTAATTACATAAGATTGAACCCCGAACACAATGCCTGGCACCTGGGGAGTGAGCACGTGACAGTGCCTCTGGGTATGAATATTACCACAGTCATCTCTGGGGACAAAGTGGCTGAGACAGAGTGGGAAAGAGAGCTGTGGGGAAGTGGCTGGGGAGCTGCTGTCCCTGTGGCCCTGCCCATGACCCCACTGTGCAGGGGCGCAGAACATTTCTCCCATTCATCCAGGTCCCACTCCCTCCCAGATCGGGAGCATTGAAGCGGCACAATAAAGGCCTTCCTCCCACAAGATGGGCACCATGCCGGGCTGTGCCTGGATCCCGAGGAGACATCTCTGTCCAGCATTTCGATCAGGGCTCTTCCGAGCCAGCTCCTGGGGTGCACACAAAGACCCATTCAGGAAGGCTGGGGTTCTGAAAGCCAGCAGATGAGCTGAGGGGCCCTGGAAGGGGGTGGAGAAGCCACACAGCGCCTGGCACCAACCCTGCTGGGCCCCACCCGGGGCAAGTGGGCGTGGAGGGCTCAGGTCTGCAGCCACGGCTGCACTCTTTGTTTTCCCCAGATTCCTCTCTGATGGAGGTCCAGGGCATCAAGGACACCAGCTGCCATGGCTGGGATTGAATGACCTCCCCAGAGGAGCCTGGGAACATCCCCCCTCCATAATGCCAGCCCAATAGGCAGGGTATCCAGTGGAAACGGGCCATTACTAACTGGCCTGCCAATCCCAGAGTGCTTCTTTCTGGGAAAAATGCCTCTCAGAGGTTCTCACCCTGCTAAGGTACTAGCTGTAGCACTGAAGTAAGAAATAAGAAGCTAAATTAATATATAAAAGGCATTGGCTATTCCCTAGGACCTAGAAAGCAGCTCCATGCCCATCATCCTCTGTTTTCCCATCTGTAAAATGGGACTAATAATCTGTTGGAATGCAAACAGTAGCTGCTGTGAGAGAATTTCCAGGTAGCAGTTGGCGTATTTTCTGAGCTGCCTTAGCTTTTCTCTCTGTGGTACTCTGGGACACACAAGAAACCCTGGGCCAGGACTCCAGGCAGCATGGCTCTGTGGGCAATCCCCAGCTACATGGGATTTGAAGCATCAGGGATATGGGGTGCCCTGAATATTAGGGCAGAAAGGCTGATTCAGAGACCATGACCCTCCATTGCAGAGAAAAACAGGATTCCTGAGACCTTTCCAAGAGTGAAGGTTATGGGACGCTTGTGTAAAATACAGAGGGACGTTTACTCCAACAACTACATTAGAGAGATGACATATCCAGTCAGCTCCATAAGCAATTCTTAAGCTTCTGCCGGTGCCAGCACTGAATAAGATGCTGGAGTTGAAAAGATTATTGCCCATTGCCTCCAAATCTAGAAGTCATTGCAACAAGGAGACAAACCCACCGTGAAACAGAAAACTGAGCCACTTTTGGCACCCAGGTTGTAAGACATTTTCTCTGGCACAGTAGCATTTTCTAGATGACTCAGCTGAGAAGGACTGGAAGGATTTCCTGTGATCTGAAGATGTTTGTACCTCTGTATATCTGTTCACTTTTCCTGGAATCCACCTACTGCATGCATTCATCTGGACATCTTCCACCTGGTGGTAAGACTCATACAAGCATCACCTCCTCCAGGAAGCCTTCCCTCACCACACAACTTGAATTAGGGCTTCCCTTCATCTAAGGATTCCCACAGCACCCTGGGCATGCCTCTTTCTTTGCCATTAGAAAATTCTATGCCATTAGAAAATTGTCCATTTACTTTCTCCTATCTTCTCAGGGGATAAGCACTGTACATAATTAACCTTTTTAACTTCATCATCTCTTGTAGCACTGGCACAATGCAGAAGTTTAAGTGCTTATTGCATGAAATGGATGCGTTATCTCACTCTCGAGTAGTTGTTGGCATAAACTCCACTTTATATTTCACAAGAGTATCCTGTAACCTTGGCTCTCCGGAAGTTCTATCTTATATCAAACCAATTCTGTCCTGCAAGCATGTATTTCTATTTTTTTCCTAACTTCAGGAGACATTAGTTAGTCATCACCCTCATTCTTATCAGTGATAATAGAAATTGTTATTACTATTCCCCTTAATTTCTTTCTACTGAGTCAACTTTATTCAGGGTGGGGACTTATATTAGAAATGAACTCTCAGAATCTCAAATCTGACAGTTTTCCCTTCTCATAGCCAAATAGAAAAGAACTTTAAGAAGGATTTTGATCAGCTAGAGACTACTCATTTCACCATGTTTTATGAAGCACCTACTATGTGCCAGGCTGCCTGTGATGGAGGAGGAACAAATGAGTAAGTACCTGCCATTAAGAGAACTTCAATCTGGAACAGGGAGTAATGGGGTAACTTTCCTAATAAAAATCTAGTAAAAACCAGCACTTCACTTTCTTTGTGGTCCTTGGTTAGAATTGCTAATTTATGTGAGAATGTAGAAAAGTCCAGAGCAGAGGAAAATAAATTTCAATTCCTGAGCAACTTGGGAAATACTTGAGGGCTCAATCAGGGGACACATTGGGGACACAATGGAAAGTCCTTTAGAGAATAAGTTCCATGTGCCTATTGACACTTTGAAAGAAATCCATGTGCATTTTCACTGCTAAGGAGAGGTGGCCTCCACTGACCACACTGTCACTGGCAAGAGCCACACTGGTCAGCAACCCCCAAACTGGCAGGCTCCCTCTCTCTGGCCCAGGAGCTCAGGGTCTGCGTGACTTGAGACAAGTCATCTGGGGACACTTGGGATTCTGAGCGAGGGAGCCAGTGGAGGCAGCACAGATAAGGTCTGGACAGAAATTTGGCAGCCTGTACAACATCTGCTTGGGCTGAGGTTCTGGCTCTGGCTCCTGCTGGGAGCCTGGGGCTGGAGACTGGGAAGCCTGTGAGTGCAGCTGGTTACAGCAGGTGGCGCCAGAGAGCAGAAACCAACCCTCAGTGGACCCAGGGTGGTGTTAACCTCCTCCCAAACAGGGGCACTGTGGACTAGGGAAGCAAACGAAACCACACTCTCGTCAAAGTCTGGAAAAAGACAAATTTTCCAGAAGGCTGAGATAACCCGAGATGGCTCTTTCTCAGGGAAAAAAAAACAAAACAAAACAAGGTTGAACCACTTCGAACCCTTAGATAGCTGTTGAGCAAAGTATAATTCCCCAAAACACCTCCCTCAGCTCCAGCAACCAAACCAAAACAAAACCATAGCAAGGAAACCCCCAACCTATCATAAATGATAGAGCTCTGGCAATTAACATTTTAAAGCAAGCAAACAAATTTTAAAAGGGACAGATATCTAAATCTTAAAGCTACTAGAAGACATAGTCTACATAGGCTTGTCTCTAAATCATACCATTAATGGAAAAGGACAGCAAGAAAATTTCCCTTCCACGATGCCCAAGGGTCCTCCTTTTGTGTGCCTCCAAGAAGAAAGCATGTTCTTACTTATTTATTCACATAATATCATAAAGTTTATAAGAGAACTTCAAGGACTGGGGAAGAGACAACCTCTCTCCTCTAAAAGATAACATTCAAAAGCAGTCGACTGCTGAGATGTACAACAAAGAGCTTTTCCTCATATACTTTAGCAGTATGGGGTGGCCCCAGGATAAACCTTAGGGAATGCAAGGAATTTTCCTTGTTTTTCCATTTGGTCTGCTTTCATATTGTTCCTTCTCTCATGGGAAATAGATACCTCAGGTCTGATGTTATATGAATCAATCTTCATAGTTGACTTAGGTGCATATATATAACAAAATGTTGCATTGCTTGAAAAAATTGTTGAAACTTTTGATGTGTGTGCCTTGTCAATCTTCTATTAAAAGCATCTGTGTTCTTGGCTCATTTCGTAGATGTGTCCAGGGTTTGTCCCATATCCTACCTACCAACTGCTACTGTGATGGGTCTCAATCACAGATGTCCCTATAGCAGAAAGTACAAGGGCTTCGGAAAAGGACAATGATAGTATGGGGAAAGGAAGGAGGGATGGCCTCTGGGGAGATCAGATTGGTGTCATGGAAAGGATACTGAGGTTATTCTACCCTTCCATACATGCTATCTGCTCTACATGTGATGCCCTTCCTCAATTCCCATCTTCTTCTTTTTGTGTGTAATTTCTGATATTCTTCAAGAATCGGTGCTGACTTGAACCATACTCAATCAGCCCCTGGCCCCTAGGAATCCTGTGAAATCTCCCCCCAAATAAATGACACAGGAATAATGCTATGTCTCCACCTCTCCCCCAAATTATACTACCCACTTACTACCTGGCAGATTCCCACCATCACCCCTTTTATTCATTCTTAACAGTTTCCCAGATCCCTTTCCCTCCAATTTTCCCCTAAGTGGAGTCACTAGATAAAAACAGAATATTCTGTTAAATTTTGAGAATCGACAAATAAAGTTTTAGTGTGTGTCCCAAATATTGCATGTATTGTATTTTCATTCACTAACCATGACAATCATACTCCTAAGACCACTGAGTTGGTGCCTTGTGCCCTCCCTGCCCTGGGACAGCCATTCAACTTCAGGTTAACCTTCCTCCCAGCCCTGCCAAGAAAAGGGACACCCCCTTCCACACACTCCTGCCACCCTGGGAAAGTAATCTAAGGTCAGTTTCAGATCCATTTATGTTTTTTCCCCTCCTATACTGGGTGTATTTAATCAGTAGAAATGAAATTTAAGTGTTTCAATTCAATATAATAGCAGTTGTTCAATTAATTTTTAAATAGAAGAGTTACCACTTACTTTTCATTTAAATGTAGTTTAATAAATTGTATGACTAGTATGACTCTGACATTTTGCAGTCTGTAAAATCCATGTTTAATTTCAAAGATTGGTGTGCTGGATGTAGAGCTATTTACCTTTTCAGTTCCTGTGGGCTCTTTCCACCCCTTTTTTCTTGAAGGAAGCAAGGTGATCCAGCTGAGAAGGGAGGCATCTGCAGAGACACATTCAATCCCATCAGGAAATGTCCATCATTAAGAAATACTGTTCACAAAAAAATAAAGTGTCCCTCTTTATCTTACCATCTTAGCCAATGGCACTTTAAAAATGAACATAGAAACATCCTGGATTCCTCTAACAAATCCCTTCTGCCAAGATTAACATTGTTTCTACTTACATCTAATCTCCCAAGGTGAAAAACTGCAACACGGATAATTTATAGCAGTATTACCCTAAAGTTTTCACCTTATGACACACAGAAAATCATAATTTCATGAGTAGAGTAAGTTGGAAAGAATTTGGGAAATTCTACAAGAGGCTTAGTAATTAAATTAATTAATAAAAAATATTTTTAAAAAATAAAATATGTTGAAAGATTAAATATGGAATTTGATTAAAATCTCCCAGTTAATAATTTTCTATTGAGGAACACCCAATGCCTGGCTTTTAAGAGGGAGGGATAAAAATTACATGTGTTGTCATAAAAATACAAAAATAAGAGAAAATTAAGAAAAAAATCTAATATTTTGCACTATAAGCAAAGCAAAGAACTTCAATGTTGATAAACGCATCATGACAAAAAGAATAAGCAAACTAATACTTGTTTTAACAGGAAGATCCAGGAAATGAAACTTTGTTTAGCTGTCCTGGAAGGAACACTTCCTGTGGCAGGAGTATTCAAAGAATTGCCTACAATCAGTCATTATAGAAGTTAGGAAATTTATACACAAAGTTGTACATGGAAAGTTCAAATAAAATTGAAAATTTCTAAATAGCTATCGAATTGATTTTACATTTTTTACCACTATAAGGTACTTTTGATTATCAACATCTCAATTATTAATACCCATAAGACATTACAGTCACCTCTGGACCATCCAGCATGTCTGGGGATGTCAGCCTCATAGAAAGAGGCCACAGCAAGCTTGCACCCTGGCCCATAGCTAGCCCATGTGATAGGGCAAATGAATGGGTACCAAAGAAGAGAAATGTTTTGACCAATTGAAAATCATCCCCAAATATTGAGGATTGTAGAACATCGAGGAGAGTTACCCATGGTAAACTCAGGAATAGCCTTTCTTTCCTAGCTAGCCTGATTGCATGGACAGAGATAGTGCCACCATTCCATTGAGTCACATGTGCTGAGTGACTGCAGAATGCCAGGCACAGGGGGTGAGCCCTGGATCGAGAAGAAAAAATGCAAAAACCTTGGTCCTATTCATAGCAGCTTGCAGCTCCCAGGGTGAGATGAACCCACAAGCAGAGATGCAAAGGTTCACATGCCTCATGTCCCACTATCAGGTTGAACGATTCTTAATTCAGTGATTCTTCTCTGCCATACCCAATTAATGCTCTAACCAGGCACACTTAATTTTACAGAGCATCTTGCTGTCATTCTCCTGAATAATTCTCTTTTTCCCAAGAATATGTCTTAAATTTCACTCCTAAAAGTGTTTTTCTGCATGGAAGAGTATGCCACTTTCTTCTTCTCACTTGTAGCTAGCCCAGATGGCTTCAGAGCTTGGAAAGAAGGGCATGGCACCACCAGGCACCATTTTGTGAATGCAGTACCTTCCTATATGCCTGGCATGGAAAACCCAGACGGCTGAAGTGCTGGGTTGAAAACGCCCCCAAGGGTGTTAAAGGAAGGAGAGTTTTCTTTCCTCATCCGGCTTTCTGGGCCTCAGCAGGGTTTCCATGAGCAGATGACTTTGAAATTGACAGCCAAACCCATGCTTCTCAAGAGCCCTTCTCCTTTAGTTCCAACCCTGAAAGGATCACAGTATTGAGCCATGTGCTTTTCTTGACTCCGTCATGGATGGCACATCCATCAGGGAGTCCCATCTGAGGCCCCAGCAAAACAAAATTAACTAATGTGAATAAATTAGCACCAAACGTCTACCCAGTGGAGAAATGCCAAACCATTCTTTTTACAACAAATAACTGACCATCCCCCAGTTTCCATCAGCCTTTTTTTCTTCAACAGTAACCCCTCCCACACTTCAGGGTAACATGTATAGTTGACCAAGTGATTTCAAATGCTTTTCCTCATTTGCCCTTTGATATTTGGGAGGCAGGCAATGTAGAGGTTTCATTGTTATTATATAAGTGAGGAAAATAAAGCTCAGAGGAGATAAATAGCAAGTCATACAGTTCAATCTTGAAGAGGTGGTTGTTGAATTAAGATCTTCTAACTGAATTCCGTGTTCTTTCCATTATACCATTTACATCCAGCAAGGAACCAAAGGAAAGTTTGAGAGGAATTACATTAAAGAAGATACCAGGATCCTGTTCTCTCAAACTCTAACACACAATTCACCAGAAGTACCTAACAAAAGTGTATGAGTCACCTTTGATGTATAGTTAATTCTGAGAAAACCACACACACACACACACACACACACACACACACACACAGACACACGCACACATGCACATTTACATGTATATAAAATTGATCATCTTAATATTTAAAACCACTCTCTGCATTGTTTTTTTCAGTGCAATAAGTGCATACAGAACATAGTAGATAGCTGGATTAGTTTATTCATTCTGTAACAACTACTTGTTGAGAGAATAAACTAATGCTTCTCTCTCTTACAGCTACATCTTTTTTTCATATCCCACAATTGTTCTTCAACCTCAGCCAGCCCCGTCTCCTCACTGCCCACCAACCGGATGCAGTACTGTAATGAGCTCAGTGGAAGGGGATGCAAGATGCTGAATGGATCACAAGTAGACAGAAATAAAATAGCAGTCTCTGTTCTGCTTTTTCTGCTGAAACATAACCTACAAACTTCAGCTTCAGAGGTCACTGGGGTAAGAGAATGCTTCAATCTTTTGGGACAGATAATCTTTTTGGAAATAGATATTCAAATCTCATTTTGTAGATGAAGGGCTATATGCTCAGAGATATTAAATAACAAGCCAAAGATGAGATGACAGGCAGGGGAAGGAGGCAGAGTTTGAACGAGGTTCTTACTCTTCAGCTTACCCTTGTATCTCCCTACTCATGCCCCAGCGCTCTGTAAAGGTTTCTAGCACATTCCACCTGAGCATCATTGTACTAGATTGTTTATTCAACTCTTCCCCAGACATCTCTGGATGATGGCTACCTCCTTTAACTCCTTTGAAACTTTCCTCACATTTTACCTACTCAATGAGCCCTTCCCTGACCACCTGAAATTGTAACTCATCATTTATATACCCTACCTCCATGACTCCAGATCCTTCTTACTCATTTTGCTCTTTTTCCACAGAACATATTATTATATCTAACACAAAAACATTTAGTTATTGATAGTGTTTATAGTTATTATCCACATAGATGTTGTCTTTTTAAACTCACAGATGCATCTAGAACACTAAGAATGGCATGAATATAGCAGATGTCCACACAATGTTTGCTGAATTTGAGGAATAAGTGGATAGTAGATGTGAGAAACATGCTCACCTCTCCAAACCCAAAGAATGAACTGAGAGACAAAAGGTACAGAGAAGTGAGGCTTTTAATGATGGTCTTGCAAGATTGGTATCTGGGGGAGCAGACACACCTAGAGCAATTACAATCAGCATTTATTCCCTAGTGCACAAGGTCCCCCAATCCCCACCCTGATTCCTCAGTGTCTGAGTACCATGGGATGTGCAGCCTTCCCAAATGTCAAATAGGTTTTACTATCTCCTATTGGGTTATTTAAAGAAATGTACCTTTTGTTGTGCCCACCTCCCTTTGCTCTCTTGTGGCAGGAAGGCCTTCTTGGGTTGAGTGTATCTCTGCTGGTTAGGTCAATCCTTCCCCCTCACCTCCTGTTTATCAAGGGGCCATGAATTTGTTACACTCTGGTGTTACCTGCTTTTAGCTTTCCATTCTGCTCTCCCCTCCAGCTGCTTTTCTTACATCCCAATTTTACCTTTAAGGCTAAATACTATATTCTGCAAATGGATCGCTGGACCTTCAATTTCTCACAGTAGACCACTCAGTCAGTGTGTGTTGAATGAATAAAGTGATAAGACTCCTTGCCTTACTAAGCCTTTGAGTGGATTCCATTTATTAATGCAAGACTCAATGACACATAAAAGATCTCCTTTAATCGGCCTCTAAGTTCTTTGAGATAAAGAATCAGATTCTATATTACAGATATGTGGGCTAGAAGAAATAAAATTAAATTAAGCAACAATCCTGTCTGGTAAGTGACAGAGCAGAATTTGAACTCTTTTCTGTGCAGCCCTAAAGCTTGGGGACATCCTACCCTGTCACAGCACTTCTCAATGATCTCACCTAGAAAAGAGCTAACTCTACTAGGGAAATTTTGACCCTTGTAAATAGGTAAGTTTTAGCCATTCATAGTTATTATTATTTTCTTACTCAGGGCAAACTCAAGATGAACCTGATCATTTCCTGGACTTATTATTCTAGAGCCAGGAAGCAATGCCTGTTGCTGTACAAGGCCTGCCAATTTGCATTTCTAATCATTCAAGAATTTAATTAGTATCATGGCCTTAATCAGGTGTGCTGCGAATACAGCTGATGTCATCAGAGCTTACTTAATTAGTTTGAAGGGGAAGGAAGTTTTTTACATTCTGAATATGTCTCCACCCGTATAAAGGTGAAGGGCCTCAGGGGTTTGAGGAGAAGAAAAAAAACCAACTTAAAATCTGGATTCTGTGATTAAAGACTTTTTTTTTTTTTTTTACATTTCCTGGGAAAGGTTTCTGAAACTATAATATCACTGAAATAAAAATATGATGGTAATCAAGTGCCAACTTCAACCAATTTCATTGAGGCATAATTTACATACCATAGTGTTTATCACTTATGATGGATAAACACTACGTTCCATCAATTCAATGATGATTTGTAAATCTGTAGAACCCGGCAAATATCACCATGACCCAGTTTCAGAATCTCTCTAGCATCACTCAGAGTTTCTTCAGGCCTGTTTGTAGTCAATCCCTTCTGCCCCACCCCACAACCCCTTTCCAGCCCAGTCCAACCACTGATTTGCTTTCTGTGTCTATAAATTTGTTTGCTTTCTATGTCTATGAGTTTGTCTTTTCTGGATATCCCATATAAATTGAACACAACAGTATGTACTGGTTTTGAAAAGAAGCCATTCTTTCTAAGTGACTTTTTTCCTTTAACATGATTTTGAGGTTCATCTAGGTTGCAGTATGTGTCAGTATTTTACTTTCTTTTATTGTTGAATAGTATTTTATTGCATGGATATGCTTCATTGTGCTTGTTCATTCATCAGTTGATGGGCATTTAGGTTGTTTTTCCCCTTTGGCTATTATGAATAATGCTCCTATGAACATTCATGTACAAGTCTTTTAGTGGATATTGTTTTTTTCAATTCTCTTGAGTAGATTCCTAGGAGTGGCATTAACAACTCTTACTTTATTTTTCCATTTAACTTTTTAAGAAGCAGCCAAACTGTTTTTCTAAAGTAGCTGTTCCATTTTACATTCCCACTAGGAACATGTAAGGGCAAGCACTGATTCTTAAAATTGCTTTGGATGGTAGAATTGAAAGTCTTTGGCTTCTTATGTTTAGCCTCTGAGCTGTAACCTTATAAGAAAACTGTGAAATATCCAAATCACACTGTATACTATTAAAGAGAAGAAATGATGGGAAATTAATTGAAATAAATGAAATTTAGACAAGAGAAAGGATTTGTAGCAAATAAGTAGTACTCAGTTTTCATTTGCTAGGAAATTAAATCAACCAATTAAGTAAAAGAACAGTTAGATTTGCCATATAGATTGCTCATTTACCCTAATTCACTCTGAAGTTATATAACAAAGACACTAGAGTTTCATAAATAAATGAAATAATATTTTCCCTCTGTTATCTCCATATCATGAAAGAACATTTTATGGACTTCATCTAGTTCTAGCATGTATCAGTAAAGCTGGGTTGAGCCTGCTTGCATATGAAAAGCTCCAAGCTATTTCATTTTGTCTGTGACCTTCAGACAAAATTCTGATGAAATCTACAACACCAAAAGAAGGGCAATGCACCCAACTCCTGAGCTGCAAATTTACTTGGATCTCTGTTATGCAGTTCACGAGTTCATCTGTTTATTTGGGAAAACATGAATATGTTGTTTGAGATGCCAAGAGGAGTAAGACATGAGCTGGAACTTCAAGGGAGAAACAGACCTGTCAACCAACACTGTGGCAAAGTATTGTAAGTAGAGCATCAAAGAAAATACAGATTGGAGAAGGAGAGAGAACAAAAAAGAAGGAACCAGGCTAGGAAAGTCAGCACAGAAGAGGTAATTCTTGAGTTGCTATGCTAAAGAGGAGTGGGTGTTTGTCAGACAGCCAGGAACAGGATGAGAGATGGCCATTCTAGCCAGAGGCTACCACAGGAGCAAAGGTCTGGAGCCTTGAGAGAAACAGCAAAAACCTTCAGCATGGCTCCAGCAGCTGAGGAGCAGATGAGTGGATGGAGCAGGAGAGGAAGGCTGGAGAGTGCCTTGTTTGTCTTAGTAAAGAGATTAAATTATTGCAGGGAGCTATTGCTGGGCTTTGGGCTAGATCTGACATGTCAGATTTAAATTTGCTCCATTTGATTTTGAATACAGAAAAGAGGATAACAATTAGGAGGCAATTCGAGTAGCCAGGCTAGAGACTGAAATAAATACATAAGTAAGAAAATAAATAAATAAAGGAGGCAGAGGATAGTAGCCTTGCTCAGTGGGTGGGATCAACAGAGTAACTGGGACAGAGAACCCTCTTCTAAGGCCCATGATAAAATGCAGACTTCTAGGTCCCTTCAGCATGATGTAAAGGCTGGTCTTGGCCTCAGAATTGGCATTTTAACAAGTATTCCAAGTGATTGTAATGCAGCTTGATTAGAGATGCTCACCTGCAAAGTATTGAAGATTCACAATTCAGAGGAGCTGAGCAAAGAACATTGGATTGCAGAGCTCACTAAAAGCAGTGAAACCAGGAGGGCCCTGGAGATACATAAACTGCCAAATGTTGGGTGAACTTTGCCTCTGGCCCCTCATGCTGGTCCAGTAACTCTGGAAAAGAAAAACTACACTTAAAAAAAATTAAAATTAGTCAGCACAGGCAACTGAATTTAATTGGAGTCTCTTTGTCCATGTATGAGATTCCAAAGAGGCTAACTGTGCTCATCTCAGTGAATTTATATCTCATCACACAGGTAAGAAACTTAATATTTCTATGAATTAACTTCTGATACAAAAATGTTATTCTACCTTTAAAATATCCTCTCTCTCTCCCTCTCCTTCTCTTTCGTCTATCTGCCTAACTAGGAGAGAGCTCTCGATATTATCTCTTTCATACCATAAATTCCAAAAGAAGAAACTGAAGTTGTCAAAAATCGTTTTGTTTTGGTGGGCAAGTGGAAAATAAGCACTGAATAAATACTTTCTGATAAGGAATCTGCAGATATGTTGATGCCTTGTTTGCATATTTCTATAGATGCTGAATGTATAATTTGTGTGTAATGTTAATTTAAGAGAGTGTGTTACTGTGTTCTGTTTTGTTTTGCACATTTTTAAATGAAAAAAAAAACCCACCAGAGTAATAAATTAAGCATTTTAATTAAGTGACGTGGCACACTATTAATGCATTTCACTGCTTATGCTATTTCATGACTCAGATAACTGTGCGTCCAGTAATGTCCTTATTAAACATCTACACTCACTACAAGCCTGATGGAACCTATTTAGTGGGCATCCAATTTGCATTATGTCTTCCAACCAGAATTCCAAACACTGACTAAAAGTCCCCCATGTTTACTACCTAATTGTTTCTATGGTAGGTACTAAGTGCTAGGTGCTTTACATGAAAGATATCATTGAATATCCACAGTGACCTGAAGTAGTCCATGCCATTATTTTTCCCATTTTACAGATGAGAAAACAGAGAATAATTGGGTGAACATGGTCAAAGCCATGGACAAGTAATTTTTTAAAAAAGGAAGGATTTTACCTTAATCTGAACAGGCTTTAAATATGATCCCATGTTGCTTCTCAAGTTTCCATTCTAACCAAGCAATAAAATCAGTGACTTTAATTTAATGGAAATGAAACAAAATCTGGAGTATGGAAAATCCTGTCTCCCAATGGTTTTCTGCAGAAATTACCAAGTGGGAATTCACCCTGCCTTTCCTTCAGGAATGTGATGGTTAATATGAAACATGCTGATGTGCAGGGAAATAAAGCCCTGATCTGGAGCATTTGTACATTTCCATGGTGTCTCATTTCCCACCAATCTCCACTACTGAAGGCAGAGGTGGCAAGAGATAATGTAGAGAGTTAGCTCATGAGCTACTCAGAGCCGGTTCCAGGATACCACTGTGCCTGTTCCCCACGAACGATCAAGTTTCTCGTGGTTTCTGGACCAGGCCCAGAGATCTTGAACTAGGGAGATGATACCCTCTTCTTGGGTAGGAAACAGCTCACAGGAAAGGGTGGTGCCCCACTATCTACAACAGAGTGCTGGGATGTACATGCCACCAAGCTATTTTTAATTAAAAAGTGATGACAGCTGAATATATTCCCTGACTCTGCAGCTAATAACTTCCTGACCTAGACCTCACTTGTTAGACCTACTCCTGAAACCAGACCAGAAGTCCTTGTAGGACTTCTATTATTGGCTATAGCTGTTTCAACAGATGCAGTTCTAACCAAATCCAAGCCTAATAGAAGCATGCAAGTGGGGAAATAAGATGGAAAATTTTATGTGCTAAATCACGTCCACAAAGGGAGAAGTAAGGATAAGCAGCTGTCTGGGAGGGAGAAGACCAAAGATCCATTGTTGGAGAAGTCCTACAAGGCAAGAATTCATTCCATCGGCCATCGTTCATAGCTGTGACTTGTTATCTATTTATTTCTCGCAGTAAAAAAATGTGCCTGGCGGCCCTGTTATGAACACAGTTGTGTGTGTGTGCGTTAAAACATGGATTTTGTAGTCACACATATTTGAAGCACTTTATCTTCTTCAGTATCATTTCATCCTCACTATTTTGCCCATTGTATAGCTATTGGAAACTGAGTTGCAAGAATTTAAATGATGATTTCTGAATTGAAACCAGGATATGCCTGATAATAGAGCCTGAGCTTTTTATAATGTACTTGAAGCTTCTCCCTTATTTCAACAGCTGGTCTCCCCTCCCCTCTGTTCCCTTTCTCCCCTCTTCACCCTTCCCTTCCCTCCCCACCACAGTCACCCTCATATTTTCTCCCAAAGGCATGCTATTCCTGCTACCATCACCTGGAAGGATTCACCCTCTTCCTGACTTTATCCTCTATACCTGTGCGAATCCTAGCCCTTCCTTAAGGCCCTATTCAAGTTCTAACCTTCCTGCAAGTTTCCTCCGATGGTTCTAACCCACTCGGCATTGATTTTGCCTTGCCTCAGTTACTCCCTGTTTTAGAACTAATTTATCTTCTTTTCTGCCTTCAAGTACAAATTGTCATGGGCAAAAGCCACATTTAGATTTTCTAATGCCAAGCTTTAGTTCTTTTTTTTTTTTTTTTTTTTTTTTTTTTTTTTTTTTTTGGTACTTGGGAGTGAGCCCAGGGGTGTTCAACCACTGAGCCATACCTCCAATCTATATATTTTGAGACAGGGTCTTGCTAATTTGCTTAGGGCCCCACTGAGTTGCTGAGGTTGACTTTGAACTTGTGGTCCTCCTGCCTCAGACTCCTGAGCCATTGGGATTACAGACATTCACCACAGCACTTTTGGTAGATATTTAAAACAGTTTAAATTAACTAATAGTACTGTGCCCATGGGTCTATGGATGGAATGAAGCTCTGAAAATTCTAGAATTGGAGGAAAAGCCAACATTGCTGAGTACTGACTACATGCTAATGCCTAAGTTATGCATTTTGTACATAGGACTTGATTTAAACCTAATGGTTAATAGCATGACTCCCATTTTACAGATTTTAAAAAAGGCCCAGGGAAGTTAAGAAATTGGCTAACACCATATTATTAGCTGAGCTATGACTTAAATCCAGACCAGTCTGACTCCAAAGCCATACCATAATGCCATGTAGGTCATTATGTTCACTCTTGTTTTTTTGCTTGTTTGTTTTATTTTGGGTTTTTGCTTTGTTTTTTTCTGGCTGTACTGAGGATCAGACCTAGGATCTCTCCCATGCTAGACAAATGCTTTACCACTGAGCTACATCCCATCAAGCATGTTCTATTGCATCCATGAGAAAGCAGCTGATCAAAACCCCAGGAGAAGGGCACTGGAGCCACTCCAATGAAAGAAATGCTAAACGACCACTTGGTAATATGTCCTACCCTCTATTAACCCTAATATGCAGAAAGTCATTCTTCATGTCTATCCTAATTCTCTCTTGCTTCCATTTCATGCCATTTCCTTTTGTTTTGAAGGCAAGAATAAGGAAAACAGCCAGTTACCATTTCCTAGCCAATAATCTTTTTTGGACTGGACAGTTCCTATGACATCATCTCAACTTCCTTTTCTCTAGTACAAAATACAGCCACTCGCCTCTTAGAGTGAATGCTGTCCTCACCGGTTTTTCCACCCAGAGTGAATTACAACTGTCATCAGGGGACATTCGTAAGAACCACCAGCAGGACTGGCTAATCCATGGGCAGATGTTCTCAGATCAAAGATTCATGCTGAAACCAGCCATCAGAACAAAGAAACAAAGTTCATGGAGGAAAAAAATGATGCCGGAAGCCAACATGTCCCCCATCACCATGTTACCAGCCATTCCCACCACCCTCACAATAAACTCAGAGCCAGGGTGTTGGAGTGGGTGTAGAAATGAAGCAAGAAGGCCATGGCAGCTTCTAATCTGGGGAAACCAGGGATTGGCAGGCAGCCCCCATTCCTGGCATCTGGGGAACAAGGGCAGCTCAGGAAACATAAAAAACTCAGGGGAGACCAGAGGAGGCGAGCCTTTCAAATGAGAGTGTTAAATGTCTGGAGCCCAGTGACTAGGACAGTCCTTGCCAAATGCGACACTGCAAACAGGAGAGCTTTCCTGGGCTCTGGATTTGGAGGCCACAGAACAATGACAGGGAAAACCTGTAGGGAAAATAACAACACTGAAGCCTCCTTTAGCATGGCAAAATCCTTCCACAGTTCTTACAGGAAGCGGAAGAATCAGCCTGCAGCCAGGGAGAGGCTGGCTCCTTGGGTCAGGAAGGGCAGTGGTGTGGCTGGCTCCCTGAAACAGACCACCAGTCCAGTCCGTTTCAAGAACAGAGCCTGTGCCGTTTACCTGCAGATCAAAGTTCACTCTTAATAAGGCATGTGCTGGAGAGGGCAGAGGGCAGGGTTGCCCCTGCATTCCATTAAAAAGGGATTATGGGCTGTCTGACCAGGTGAGCAGTGTGATCTGAGAACAGAAACTTGCCCTTTGGAGTGTGTGTGTGGGGGGGGGTGCTGTGGCAAAACAAAAGCCTTAAGAGACACAATCAGCAACTGTTCACTGCAGCAGGGTGGTAGCATGGTGTCTGTGTTTGTGCGTGTGTGCAAGGGCGTGTGCAATATTTTCTGCTGTTGCTAAGATGGTTCCCCCCTTCACTGGCCTCTCGCCCAATCAAAAGGTAGCTGCTCCTCATTGGCTGCCTGGCTTTATCGAATGACCATGACGAGCTGGAGTTGAGCCCACCTCATTGGTTTATTCCTATGGCCCATTGTCAGGGGAGAGCAAATCAGACACCTAATCAATATTTTGTGCAGTGGCACTAGACTCCTGGCAAAATTTGCATTAAATTTCTCCCTGTCTGTGCCTTTGCACTCAGATAAGCATCATATTAACTTCGGGGATACAGAGAGAGGCAAGCAATCAAACACTGTCATCCTTCAGCCATTTTGGATATATTCCTGAGCCAGGCAAAAATCTTGAAATGCTAAACATGAGATGGTGGGGTTAGCTGTAAATAAGACACAAATCTCCTGAGCATAAACATATTTAACTAAGCTAAATTAACAGTGGCCCTTCTCCATGAAACCTTGACTTTTCTTCCTTCCTTCCTTCCTTCCTTCCTTCCTTCTTTCCTTCCTTCCTTCCTTCCTTCCTTCTTTCCTTCCTTCCTTCCCTTCCCTTCCCTTCCCTTCCTCTCTCCCTCCCTCCCTTCTTTCTTCCACAAATGAGTCAGATTATATGGTAGCCCTGGGTACATGGCTAAGGTAAGAACTATTTCCTTACTCCCTCATTCTATAGCAAAGCAGAAATAGGGCTTGACACATTTGAAATTACCTGGCTCTGAAGGAAATCGGGCTCAGATCATCCATGGGATGAGATGGAATCAAGGTTCCACAGATAGGAGAGAACCATGGTGAAGGAGGGGTCTCCTGATGGGAGACAGTTTTCTGAGTCAAAATTTGGTCTAGTAACCAAGGTTTCCCAGAATTCTACATAAACCTTGGTTTAAAGGTGAATGAGTAGGAATCTTGAGGAAGAAAAAAAAATTGAGGATGAATAAATGTCCTTTCTTTCACAGAGAAGACAAAAGTACCTAGAAAAGAAATTCCACATGCCTTCTGTCTACCACCCACAGCAGCCACGACGTCTGCACTTCTGTGCTCCTCCCTGATACAATGAACAAAGAGGCTGTTTCCATCCGAACCAGCCCTGTGCACTAGCCTCCTCCCAATTTGCCTTCTCCAGGCTCTCCTACAGTTTCCACCTTATTCTCTTATATCATCAAATTTTCAAAACTCCCCCTGTCTTCAGGTGCCATCTTCAGCACCATTAAAATATGTCACAATATTCCTTGTCTTTAAAACTAAAGATAAAAAGAAGAAGAAAACACCACTCCCCTTAGCTTTGAAAGGCTTTCTGTTCAGCTGGCACACGTGGTCCGACCCTGCTGATTGTTAAAACAGTGAAACACTAGCAGACATGTTGGGAAGCACTTCTACTGTGAGTCCTCCAACTACCTGCTCCCACCTTTCCCAACCTAGCCTCTCCCCTGGGACCTCCTGGACACCCCAAATCCCAGCAACCAAAGGGTCAATGTCGGGATCAGCAGGGCCCTCCAGGACCCTGTTCCAGAGGATAGTCAGCCTCACTTCCACATCCCATAGTTATTCCCATATCATCCCTGCTCAGACCCAACGTTTTCTTTGAGTCATTCTCCTCTATTTTCTTCCCTTTTGGGGTAAAATCCTTGAAAGCATTGTCTATTCTTGCCATCTCCATTTCTCTTCTGCTTTTCTTTTAAACCCATCCCAAACAGGTCATCTTTCCCATCTCCCCAGCAGCCCAGTGTCTGTCAATGAACCTCTACTTTGCTAAATTCCAAGTTAATTCCCAGTTCTCATCTTATGTGGCTTGTTGGCAGCAGTGGACACAGTATGTCACTCCCTTCAAACATCTTTCCTCCTTTGCTTTCTTCTTTGTCTCTCTGCCACCGTTCTCTGTTCTCCTTCCAGCTGTCAGCATTTGGTTCTTTGTGGATTCCTTCTCCTCTCCCTGATTCTAGCCATTGAAGTGCCAGGGCTCAGGGTTGGGACCTCATCCTCTTTTCCCCTCTGCATTCACTCTCTGGGGGATCTCTCTCAGCCCCTGACATTGAATTCCACCTAAAATCTAGGCTCATCTGTTCAACTGTCACTCACGTCTGCACTTGGGTATCTAATATTCTTCTCAGATTTAAGTCTTATGAAACTGTGCCCTGGCTCTTCTGCTTTAAACTTTTCTTCCTTGTTCCAGCCTTCCTTCTCCCAAGAAGCAGCAGCGGCATCCCTCCCATTACCTAGGTCCAAATCCTTGGTGTCAGCCTGGGTGCCACTTTCTGTCACACCACACTATAATCTATTAGCCAACCTGAAGCTCTGCCATCACATTAGATCCAGGATCTGGCCATTTATCACCATCTCCAAACATATTAAGTTTCCCCTTTATTATTTCAACGACCATCTATAAGTCTCCCTGCTTTCCCTCCAGCCCCATCAACCATCCCTTCTCTGTGTAGAAGCTGCAGAAGTCTTTTTCATAGATAGTCAGTTCATAATACTCCTCTGCTCAAAGTTTTCAAATAGCTTCCATTTCATCCAGAATCAAACCCAGAGTCTATGTATAACCTGGGCATTGAAAGATACCCATAGTTAACTCATTAGGTTCTAGCTTTACTCTATGATGTGGCCATCTTGCACATACATTTGGCCCTCCAGATGCAGAAACTGAGAATTCAACCAACCATGGATCAAAAATATTCACAAAAAAATGTCTGTATTGAACACGTACAGATGTTTTTTTCTTGTTTTGATTCACTAAGTAATGTAACTATTTATAAAACATTTACATTGCATTAGGTATTATAAATAACAATGATTTAAAATATACAGGAGGCTATGCAGAGGTTATATGCAAATAATAAGTCATTGACAGTGTCTGGTATCTTGCAGATGTTTGGAACCAATCCTCAGTGGACACTGAGAGACAACTATAACTTATTAATCACAAGGAAGATTGGATGGAAACGTGTATGCTTTAATATGCAAATCTAAACATAAAACAAAAACAAAATGAGTGATCAATTTAAATATTAATAGTCATTTATGAACTTTAGTATTTAAGCTACTATATTCCCTTACTATGCATTGGTCTCCATTGACATCATGAGCTTACATTAAATTATATCTAATTTTCAATGTATGTAGTTAACATTCACAATAACTGTTGAATGAGTGAATGCTTAGGAAATGAATTTCTCATTTCTAATAGATGATGATGAGGTAACCATAAATTGAATATCTACCATGTAAAGTATTTGGGTTTCTCATACTTAAATTATATATTTTCTTTAACAATTTTATTATCACCATTTTATTTATTTTTAAGTAGCATACTAATTATGTTTACTAAATGGATTCAGTATACATTTATATAGCATGCACTGATCAAATCCAATCTCCTTTTTCCTACCCTCACCCACACACAACCTTTCCAATCACTATTCTACTTTCAGGTTGACTTTTCTTTTCTTTCTTTTTTTTTAAAGCTTCCACATATGAAAGAGAACATTCCGCACTTGTCTTTCTGTGTTTGACTCATTTCACTTAACATAATGTCTTCCAGTTCCTACCAGTTTGCTCCAAATGACAGGATTTCATTTTTCTTTATGGCTAAATAATACTCCACTGTGTATAAATATCACATTTTCTTTATCCATTCAACTGTTGATTGCACCTAGGCTAACTCCATATCTTGAACATTGTGAATAGTGCTACAATAAACATGGGTGTGCAGGTATCTCTTTGGTATGCTGAATACTTCCTTTGGGTATATTATCTCCATTTTAAAGTTGAAACCACATTTTTGTGACTCAGAAAAGATGCATGGCTTTATCATAGGAAGTAACAGAGTTTGAAATTTAAACAGCAGGCTGCATGGCCTCAATGCTTGTGCTTTTACTATAGTTGTATCCTGGTGAGCCACTGCATAGCTGCAAAATTTTTCAATTCATAATGCTTTCATCATTCCTGCAACAAACCCTAAAGACCACTGGAAAGTAAGAGGCTGATCTGCCTGCCCTTAGTCTCTGAGTGGGCAGACTCCAAAGAGGCTCATGGTCAAGCAAGAAGAAGAAAACCAAGTCTTCTACTCCCCTCCCAGTATTTCTTCACCAGTGTCTTATGCTGTCTTATATTTTCTAAGCTAAGTGAGTGAATTGGACCTATTTAATTATATCTAATTGTCAAGATATGTAGTGAACAGATTGCTAGAATCTCTAATCCCCAAGTTTTTACGGTTTACTAATCACCTTTCCTAGCACACTATGCTTTAAAATGCCATTTCCCCACCTCTTAGAAGGCAGGAACACATTGCCACTATCTGGAGATGCTCATAAGCCCTTGGGAGGCTAAGTCTAACTTACTGATTTTTTTGATGTCAAGTTTTGTCAGGCATTTGCTTATAATGTGAAAAAAAATCTAAACAAATTCAAAATGTGTGCACATTCACTCATTTGTTCTGATATGATCCAATAAAGAACATGTTCAGTGTATGGGAAAATCCCCTAGATTTCATGGTATTTTTGAGAATCAAATTTCTATTATCCAATCATGACTTGCCCCTATTTGTATAAAAAATGTCCCTTTTTGTTATGAGCCTGTGTTAATTATTCTTCTGTGATCAAAGGAAGAACCAAAAAGGAAGATTCTATTGAGGAAACAAAACAATAGAGTGACAGAGGAAGACACATCACCTATGCCAGGTAAAGATAAAGACATAATTGCCCAAGTGAATTAAGATGAAAATACAGCTATTAGGAGATGCATAGCTTCATTTCAGTTCTCCAAAGGTGAGTGGGTAATGGTAATTCATAGAGCTCTGCAATGGGGCCAATTTCATGGACTGAGTAAGTGAATGAATGGCCATTCAGTCATTCAACAAGTAAACCTGCTGCTTTTAAGTCACAATTGTCAGTATTACAAAGGGAACTTCTCTGTGAAGCTCTCCTAGCAAGTGCAAGTTGTATATAAATAGACACTCAGGTTGAACTTTGCTCTTAGGTACTTCAACACTTGTATGGCTGCACATCCTGCTGAAGGAATTCACTGTAGGACAATCAGAGTTAGAGAAATAGTATGACTATCCTGTCAGTATGGACTATTGAAAGAATTTGAAGACATATAAACACACAATGATTACTAATAAAAACTGGTAAACTTCTTGTAAATGAATTGCTAGGATCACAGGCTACTTAGAGGAAATAATTTGAGACATAGGCCAGCCCAATGGTTTCACAAGCTAGGTGATTCTAACTCAATGGTCCTAGAACCCAAATAATTGCATTTTTAAAAAAAGAATCAGAAGTCTGATTTGGATTACTAAAATTAGTCTTGCAGCTGATTTTTCAGAAATTGGTTTTCTTAAGATGAAACAATAGATGCTATCACTCTTATTTAGTTAATAAGCTTTCTTCCAAGTATTTTCCATGTGTATGATCTATGATCCCAAGGGCAGCAGTGGAGTTACATTTCTAGTGAGGAGGTCTCTTGTCCCAGAGCATTTTATTAACAATGAATGAAGAAAGGAGTCTTAGTGAAATTTCAAAACCTAAATCAATTATTTTACAAATGGGAACATGCCTGAGGACTGGAAAAGGGTTACCATGACACAAATCACCTGTGCATTTGAGACATACCAACTACATGATCAGGGCTTGAAAGAAACTGGGTAAGTCCTTCCTGTTCCTCTTGGTATCTCCATAAAACTGTAGTGCTCTGCAGAGAATAATTTGAAGACTACTGACAGAGCTTATCTCCTCATTTCTCAAAGAGAGAAATTGAGACCAAGAAAAACAAAATGGCTATCCAAAATCATATAACCAGGTATTGCTAAGCTGGAACTATCTTTCTGATTTCCAAGATAGCACTTTTACTCATACTAGACTCCTCTCAATTTCAGAGCCTACTATAGTCTCCTTACATAAAACTTTTCTATTTCAGGCAACCAGAGGAGGCCAGGCTGGGTCTGCGCCACACAAGGGCATTTGTCAATGCCAGTCTCCTGCAATGCACTGCCAAATCCAGCATCTATTCCTGGTCCTTAGCACTTATGTTCTTGTAATTAAAGAGCTGATATATCTAAACAAACCATAACTTCAGTGCCACATGGTCAAGCAGTAGAGAGGCCAAACGTGGATGGGTGCTGACTCATAAGGTAAGAAAGAGCCAGTTTATAAATTTCCAGTCTTGTTTGTCTCTGGTGATAGGTACATAAATATTGCAATTGCTACAGATGGCTTTTTATAAAACTTAGCTCCAAATACTTCTCATCCCTAAGCAATTTGAACAAAACCTGCTCTGTACCATTTTGGCTAGGTGCAAATGCTTGCAGGCTAGTGGGAAGGAGTTGTTTTCAAATTTGAGAAAGGGCTTGATTACTCAGTGGGACATGCCAGGGCAGTGTGGTGAGGAAACCCTTTGTGGCTTTTTCATGGGACATCTTCTCAACCTTATTGGCTGAGAGCATGTATGACTTCACCAGCTCTCTTCTTGGGACAGCCACCAATCCCAAGAAGTCACACCCAAACACAATGTGAAAGCAAGATTTGAAAGATTTATAATAGCATCAGCCTAACCTGAGACTTGTGTTGGTTTCTTCCATTGTTCCAGTCTGGTTGTGGTCATTTTATTGGACTAACAAGTTTTATTTTGCTCTTTGTGAAACAAGCTATAGCCTTGATATTCAAATTGTGATTAAGTGTGTGTCACCTGGAAGTTGGTTTGCTAGACAGAATCCCACATTCATAGACTTGGATCTATCTCGTCAGAATCTGCATTTTAACAACATCTCCAGATGATTTTCAATGCACATTAAACTTGAGAAGCACTGATCTGAAGATTTAGACCATGATCCTCTGGCTTCACTATTAGTTCCCATGTATAATTTTTTAATTAATGGACAACTTTAGTTTGGGACATTTAAATAGAAAAGGAAAGGATCTAAAAAAAAAATAATTCTACCTTAAAGTAAATTGTCTTTTTGCCCTAGCAGTTTTATCACCCCATTTTCCCCTCTAGTATCTGTTGGAACAAAATTTGTTTTTGATCATCAGTGGGGACTTGGAGGGAATGGTATACATTGTGAACTGTGATAACTGCTAGTAAATATATTTGGCATTAAAGAATATCTCCTTCACTTCTAGACATGCAGTTGGTCACCAAGTCCTTTTGGTTTTACTTCTGAAATGATTTTCTAATCCAAGTGCTCCCTTCTACCACTACTGTTTGGGTCCTTGTCATCTGTGGCATGGGCATTAAACTAGTCTTTGAGTTGCACACTTCACCTCCCTATGTTGTTTTGCTCACATACAATGAATCCTCCAAACTGTCATAAGAAAGAATCTTCTCAGAGGCAAATGTGATCATGTTGCCTTTATGCTTCATCTTCCCACAATATCTAGGAATATTGTCAAGAAATTCAGGCAAGCTGTTGGGTGATGTTGCATTTTTCTGCCTGCCCAATTGAATTTCTTTTCCTGTTTTTACTCAAACCTCCCAACACACATTCACCATGTCTCCTCCTTTGCCTAGGTGGCCTCTCTTATGGGAATTTTTTTTTCTTTTTCTCTCAGATAAATTTATTCTTTTAAGACCAGTAATTCTTTTTATCACCTCTGTGATCCTCTTCTTGGCCCTGATTCTCTACCACTGAAGTAGAGTTGAGCATCCTTGGAATCTGACAGCACTTCATCCCTGCTCTATGAGCAATGCTTCCGTGAATTATAGTATTTGTAAACACATCTCTATCCTTGCTCTACTCTATGAGACCTTGAGGCCAGGAACCCTGCCATAACCTTCTTCTGTATCTTGAGTGTCAAGTACTATTGCCAACATACAATAGGTATTCAATAAATATTGATTGAATTAAATAAGTAAATGAATATAGTCACTATGCAAAATAGTTATCACAATACCCCTGGAAACTTTGGAAATTATACAGCAACCATATACTTAGTGACATGGTTAAGGATTTAATCTTTGAGTTTCTTCAATGATGGATATTTAAGAGCTTAAAGGATATCAGCCACAAAAATTCCCTATGTGAGCTCTGCTAGTATCCTAAAGGGAAATGATCTACCTCTGATCATTTATTAAACGTCGGTGACATTTTAAAAACAGAAGAATTATAGCCTATGACACAGCCAAGTCATGAGACTAAAAGTCTAAGACAGTAAACATGAACCCCAGCCCCTTTCCCAGGTGGCCTAGAACTCTTGCCTTGTGGGTCTGATGGTGGAGTCAGAGGGAATAAAGACAGCAGGACATATCAGTTGGAGAAAACCATTATAGATATTAGGTCTCAGACTCTATTTCCTCAGATCCCCAAATTGAGGTCCACTGAATGCTCTTCCTCAAGTTCCACTCACAAAATCTCCTAAATCTACTTGGACCTTGAGCAGGAAGAAGTTCAGAAGCTCCAGTCCAGCATTCCTTCTCTGAGGTCAGACTGCACTATCTCCTACCTCACGTCCCCAGTCCCTGTTCCAGAGGCCCAGAACACCCCAAATAACCCAGTGTATGTTGATGAAAACAACAATAAGAATGTTATTTCACATGAATGCACCCTCAGAATATGCCAGGTATGATTCTGTGTGCTTTACATGTTTGTATTAGTTTAACTTTTATAATGGACTGCTTTACTAGGTATTCAACTGTGCACATATTACCGAGTAGGAAAATCAAGACACACAAAATTTCCCTATTTGCCTCTGGTTTCTCATCTTTATGTTGCATCTTATTATTGCAGAATCCATAATGATGACTCATGGGGGTTGCCTGATCCCTCAGATATTGTGTCCTAAACTTCTGAAGCGGGACTTGCACACCACTAGCCCCATGACCCATGCTCCCTGCCACCTCTCAGTCTAGCCACCCTATTGCAGAATCACCTGCTCACTGCAGCCCTGAATTGGAGAGAAAAGGATATATTTAAGCTCATTTATTCTTTATTTAACATCAACACTTAATGCTGATAGAATTAAACTCAGGGTATATAATATGAGTAAAATGACTAGTGGTAACAGGTATTTATACTATATAGTATCTGAATTAGTCAAAGAAAAGTCAAGGTGCTGTGTTAAAAGTAGGTCATCTTGTAGAATTTTTCCAGGATCTGGGCTCCATAAAACACTCTTTTTAATAAAACACAATATGCTCATTAACAAACTGAAGTATCTATATAGAACAAGAACCAAGCCATCACTGCTCCATTATACAGAGAGAATTTAAGGAAACACCAGATTCGAGGTTTCATTTATCCCCCTAAAGAGCCTGGCTCATGAATGGCACACTCCCTCCTCACGTTTGCATACTTCAGATAATAACAGCTCTCCATTTCATTCTCAGCATTGAGGCCAATGTCAGAAGAAGCTGTTCCAGCAATGATTTCCCTTTCAATCAGGTAGGACAGGCAACTTGGGGAATGGGGAACTGGAGCCTTCTACTGTGCGGGACTTGGAGTTCTATTGCAGACAGCATCTGCATTTCTCACAGTGAGAAACACAGACTAGATTCCATTGCCCTAGTTCATACTTCTAAATCAGAATCCCCCAAGTGTGACCAAGTTTTATCCACATGTGTAAAACTATGAATTTACAAAGGTGATGGTGATATTTATCACTGATTCAAAAATGTTGCTAGAATCATCATCTCAGAAGAGAAAGAATACTACTAGCATATACGTTCTGTTCCAATAAGATTAAAAAATACAAAAAAAAAAGCTACTGATAAACCAAAGGATTAGGAAACCAGAGAGACTCCTTCAGTACAGAAGAGTCTTGATCATGTGAAAATGGATTCTGCAAAGTCTCCTGAATGATGATTGCTCCTCAAAGAGATCCAACTTGAGAAAAGAAGAGAAAAAAATAAATGTGCAGCTGGCCCTCACCTGAAAGAAGCACATATTAAAAATCTTAAAGAATAAGAGATAAAATAGCAGTAAGAATATGAGTTTCAGAAAAGATTCCTGAAGGATTTTTTTAATTGTAGTTCACTGATTATCTGGTACATTTAATGGATTTTGCAAATATTTGATTAACACAATTTGAAGAGGGACATATTCAACTATCTACTCCATAAAAATAGGTTGAACTCTGGATCTGTAAGTGTCCAAGCCAACAAAGGTAAGTTTTCAGATTTTTCTTGCCATTGTCTTCCAGCTTGTGCTCCTCTTTTGGTGACAGTGCTTGCCTGGATCAGGGAAGTCATTCAAAGACAAAGCTCTGGTTTCACACAAGCAGGACCCATACTGAACTGCAGGAGCTTAGGGTCCTTT
Organism: Spermophilus citellus; assembly: GCF_964194105.1. Classification (NCBI taxonomy): domain Eukaryota; kingdom Metazoa; phylum Chordata; class Mammalia; order Rodentia; family Sciuridae; genus Spermophilus; species Spermophilus citellus. The sequence continues at coordinate 146,607,627 of NC_138183.1, read as the reverse complement.
TTAACCAAGACAGGTCATTAAAAGAAATGAAAAGATGTCTTCTGCAGGCTTAATTAAGGAAGTTAATTCCAGGCCCCATCATAGGCCCATTAACCTTTCTCTGTTCCTAAAATATCTTATGTAATGTCAGAAAGAAGCAAAGATGGGAAAAGGAGCAGTGTAATTAAACCTACTTAACCTTAAAATGGAAATGTGTCAGGGGATAGAAGCAATTGGTATGATGCTCCTAACCTGTATTTATGACCTCAAAACCCAGAACCCATATGCCTCGTTTTGCTATGCTCTCCTCGCCTTTTCTTTGCTATTTTATTTTATCCTTGGTATTGGTGTTGGACGATTTGGCTGACTGGTTTACTTAACATGTCTGACCTGAACCATGAGAAATCATTCTGAAAAATCTGGAAGGGCAGCACTCCCCTGGTACAGGAAACAAACAAACAAATATTGCTGGTTTCTATAAAGATTTCTTGTTGCACAAAACATAACTAGTTTTTCAAGAAGATGGTTTTTTCTTGACTCAGGAACACCTGGTCACTGGCTTCTCTCCCCCTCACCTATAAGAACATAGCCTGGCTAGGGTTGAGTTTAGTTCAAGATCTGGGAGAACCTGATGGATATAGTTTTGAAATATATCATTATGGTTGTAAATCCTTCTGGAATGATAATTTTTGTGGTCTGGATAGGTTCAGAGGTGAAATCATTGGATTAGGAGATCTTTAACTTCATCAGTGGATTAATGCATTTGGTGGATTAATAATTTGAATGGACTACTGGGTAGTAACTGTAGGCAGGTGAGCATGGCTGCAGGAAGTAGGTCGCTGGGGGTGGGGCCTGGGGGATTTTATTTTATCTTTGGCTCCTCAAGTTCTTTTTCCTTCTTTCTCCTTCTTTCTCTCTCGCTCTTGCTCTCTCCTTCCTGGCTTCCACACTCCTCTGCCATGCCTTTCCACCATGATGTCCTGTCTCACTTGGGGCTCACAACAGGAGTTGGCCAAACATGGACCAACCCTCTGAAACCAGGAGCCCAAAAAAACCTTTCCCTACTCTAAGTGGTTCTCATCAGGTATTTTGGTCACAGTGATGACTAAAACAATAGATAAGGCTGAGTACAAAAGGGAACTGTCATAGCAAAAATTGAGCTGCCTTGTCAATCCCAGCAAAGCCTCATTCGGAGATTGTCACCAGCAGGCTCAGGCCCTGGTGGGAACCATCACCGGGTGGGGAAGAGAGCTGCAGCAACTGTTTCTCTTCTGTTCAGTCACCTCACTTCCTCTAAGTTCTGTGTCCTGGGCTAGACCACATAGTAGGTGAACATTTCCCACCAATCAGAAACAGGCAAATTCTGAAAATCAACATATGCATTCGGGTCTCTATTAAATACAAGCAGATTATGCCCACTACCAATTATTTGTGATGACTCTATATTCTCCAGGAGCCGCTCAGTTCAATATTCCAGGCCCAATCAGGGTTGACATAAAATATAGGACACCAGAATTTTTACTTGCTAAATTATACCTAATATCCAACTGGTAATCATCCCTCATCATCATAAAATGGAGAGAACTTGGAACCAGCCTTACTGGCTTATTTTATATATGAAGCAACCTGAGACCCAAAGCTTTATTTTTCAATTGGGAGGGATGCTTATTTTTAAATCTCAGAGGTAGTCAGACACAGCATTTGGATCAGAATTTAGTCGGGTTTCTTTCCTTTTCCCCACCACTGCTCATGTTGCTTCACTAATAAATATAAAATGTAATATTTTATTGTTGTTGTGTTGCTTAACTAGATTTTCCAAAAATCTCTCCAAAAATATGCCATTTCTTCAGCATTGCTCTGCTTGAGCCTCTATGCTAAATGCTGTGCATAGACAAGAAATATGTGCCCTGACTATATTATAACTTCTATTATTTTTTATTTAAGTGCTAAGAAAAATCAAACTTAAAATTTTTCAAATACTGACAAAGGGAAAAAAGTAATTTTTTAAACTCAAATATATACCATTGGAAATTATTTGGGCCATTGTACCCTTCCATCAATAATCCATGCTTCTATTTCCAAAGAGTCATAAATACAGTGAAGCCTTAGTCAACCATTAGATCCATCTTGTCTGTTTCAGTTGTAAAAGCATTATTCATTTTCCATCAGAATTCAGCTGGATCATGTGTCATACCTGCAATCACTATCAATTCATTAATCACTGCTGAGCATTGCACTTAAAATGGTTGGGATTTCAATAGTTGTGTGAAAAATTAAGAAGCTTGGGTTCTTCCTGTAGGCCTAGACTTTTTTTCATATGGAATGAAGCTTGCTTGTGTGTTTATTTTTAAGTCATTTTCTAACTGAACCAGCACCTCTACCCTCACTCTGAAAAGAAAAACCCAGAGTAGGGGCATCTTCCAAGAGCTACAAGAATGGCGGAATAGACAATGGCCAATATTTGGACTCTTGTGTTTATGCAGAGCTCAGATGTTTGGCTCTCCCTTATTCCCTCTGGTACTTCTGTCCCTCTCAGGCATCAGGGCTCTCATCTAGGGCTCTTGTGGCTACCATTGGCTGGCTTTAATTAGCGTGTGGTACTGAGCATCATTACCATGTTGGTGGTGTTCAATTTCAGTGTACTCAAATACCATGAGCTGAAGTCACAGCTCATGACAGCCACAGGGAGGCTATCCTTGAACGAAGCAGGGAGATAATTAGAACAGGCAGGAGCGGAGATTGTTCATGCCGGCCTTTCCTGCACTCCGACCCAGCCAGCCTCTTTGGGTATCACGTCTTTCTTTCTTTGTCTTATTCATTTTCTCTCCAGTAAAGTTTCCTCTGAAGCAGGCGCCTAACAAGGATGACAGTGTTATGAACAAGAAAAAAATAGAAGTAGAAATGCAAAATGTTTGTCCTAAGAAGCTGCTTCTGGTGGGCTTAACATCACTGTGGAATAAAAGCAGAAAGAATTTCTCAGGGTGGAGGCAAATGTGCCTTTATGGCTCACTCTATATGAAGGAGAGTTGTCTTTCCATTGCACAAAAGAAAGAGAAGAGAGATGCAAATAGTAGTTAACCCAACATCACTAGTGGATATCTTTTGAATTCACTTCTGTAAAACGTATTCATCATATGTTGGTGACTGAAATCCACCCTTCCATGCACACTAATCACTGTGTCACTGAGGCAGAAGTGCAAGGAGTTTTGACTGGTAAACAAAAAAAAAATTACCTTTTTGTACTAATGGCTCCTACAATAACATTTTCCAGAATCCAGTCTTGCCCGGATTTTGAATAAGGCTAATTGATTTTTCCAAACCATATAGAAGCAACCAGCCTGCTTCCATGCTTAAGTAGTTTTAGGTAGAAGTAAGTCCTAAGGGGAAAAAAATAAATCAACCAGATAAAGTGATAGAGAAGAAATAAGGGGAGAGAATGGCCAGGAAAGGCCTCTGTGAAAAGGTCAAATTTAAAATGAAGCATGAAAAATGAGGAGCATCCAGGCTGAGCGCCAGAGAAAGAAAGAAAACAGCAGGTGCAAAGCTCCTGGGGTGGAAAAGATCAAGGAGTGTTCTAGAAACTGTCAGAAGGCCAAGGAGGGCTGAGCCATAATGACAAGGGGAACAGGAACATGGAATGAGGATGGAAAGTTAGCAGATGGGCAGAAGCCAGATCCCACGTGGTGTTTAAAGCTGGGTAAGAAGTGTGTTTTCTAAGCAGAATTGGAAGTCATTCAAAGATTTTAGCAGGGGAAAAACATGAATCAGTTTTGTCTTATTTTGCTTCATAAAGATCACTCTGGGTACTATCCAGTCAATGGCTTGTTGGAGTGGCATGGGAGGACAGAGTGGCAGCAAGGACAGTGGTTAGATGGTCATTGCAGGAACCTGGCAGCAGAAAATGATGACTTGGGTTAGGAAGTTTGCAAGAAGAGATGATAAGAACACAGTGGGAGGTACCCTGTGGGTGTAGAATCAATAAGACTTTGCTCATAGACTGGAGCTTGGGAATGATAGGAAGGTCAGAAATGAAGACTAACTAACTGAGAAACTAAGTTTCTGCCCTGACCCAAGAATGGGTGGTGATGCTTTTTAACTATGAGGTTAAGATAGGAGGAATGAGATTGCATGGGGAAGATCGAGCTTAGGAGCAGGAGAAAAAATCAAGAGTCTCATACGCATTTGAGCACAGATTCCAAGGAGGCATCTTGTTAAAGGAATCATGTATAGTCTATTACACAGTTAAATATGTGAATCTGCAGCAGAGATGAGAGGTTAGTGGATGAAGATATAAATGTGGGAGCTTCCTTATAGCAATGGTATGTAAAGTCACTAAGGCAGCTGAGCTAACCTAGGGAGGCAGTGGGATAGATGCAAGAGGTGGGATGGAGGAGGAGACTCACCTTCATGACAGGAAGGAAAGGTGATTCAAGGAAGGGCTCCAGTCCAGTGTGAAAGGAACTGAAAAGGAGATGGTCAAGGAAAACGTGCCTTTGACTCTAGTGCATAGTGCCTACCTGGTAAACCACCAGGTCCTTGAGAGGATGGAATGAAATGACACATAGTAAAGCATTTTGAGAAATACCACTTATCATTTAATATGTGACAGAATTATTGCCTTATTATCTGATCTTTTACTGATTTGTGCATTTCCTTCTTTTCCTCTTACTACAAGGCACATTCCTAAGCTCAGAGGTAACATTTGGCTTGTTGATACTTCTCTGGGACCTAGAACAAGTAAGTGTTTTGAATGACTGACAGATAAACTGTCATTTGTGCCTCCTTCAAGAGGATAACTCCCAATGCCTTCTTCAGGTTGACTTCTGAAAGACCATTGTTCGGTCCTTGCTGCAGGGCAGATATCTGAACTGTTATCCTGATGAAAGCATGCAGCACAATATCCTTTTCTCAGATCAATATGAACAGAAGAGATGCTCTTCTATTCATGATGGGTTTTCCACCTTAGCTGTGGCAGAAAAGTTCAAAATCACACATAAGAATATGAATACTCAGTTGAACTAAAAGAAAAGAAGGATTTTACTGAAACTCTTCAAGAGATTTGTACTTCCCAATATTTCTGTGTGGGGAATATTTCTGTAAGACACACCATCAATCAGAACAAAGTAATATTACTTGAAATTTTCATAGGAAGAAAAAATGAATTTTACTTTTCCCTCTATCAGGATGTCCTTACCTATTTTTCAAAAGAGATTTTTCTTTGCTCTGTCTTGTTAAAACCAAATATAACACCAAGAAAAAAATCATAAAAAATGTTCTTACTGATATTAGAAGTCCACCTTTTCTTCTCATAAACTAGACTTCTTTCTCTACATAACCAATTTTCAGGAAAGCTGAGACAAGGAAATATCAATCTTTATTGTAAAAGATAAAAAGACGACATTTTTTAGTAGATCATACCCACAAGACCTACTTTGGGAGGATGTACACCACACTATCCACTCTCCATCAAAAATAAAACCCCAGAAGAGTAGCCACTATAGGAAAGGGCTTGAGTTAGAACTAACTGTAAGTGATGAGAATAGGGAGTATATGAAAGCTCTTCAGATTTCATAGTCAAAGAGAATTGGGATCTAATTCTGACTTACTCACTATAAACAGGACTTTGGACAAATTGTTTCTCTGTGTCCATTTTATTTTATTTTTTTGGTCTTAGAGATGGAATGATACCTTGCATGGTGGTTGTGAGATTTGTATACAAAGCACAAAGAGCTGGTACTTGGCATGGCAAAAAGATAAAATACCATTGCCTAATTCCACTCTACTGAGCCTACAAGGACTCATGGAAAACAGAACTACAGGAATAATCACATGTAATAATTTTAAGCTCATGCCATGTGTTTGGCATTGAAAGAATTACTATTGTTAAAATCAGAACGTCTTTCTAAAGTTTCTCACTCAGGAGATAGTGGTGGGGCTGGAATTCAGACCCAGACATTTGGACCCTAGAGTTCTTGCTCTTCCTTGCTACAATGTACTGCCTCATAGGTGTAGAGAAAGAGAATAAGAAAAAGTATTAAAGAAAAACAGGATACTTGAGTCTCAGTTTTCATTTCCCACAAATTCAGTTATTTGGCCATGAGAAAATCACATCATTTCCCTGACTCTCAGTCTTCTTAATTTCAAATGGAGACACTGGACATTATTGGATGGCTAAGGTTGTGTTTCTTCTACACTTCTCTGGCCTTGTGATTTTATGCTTGTTTGACTGCACTGTGGGCATCCAGCTTTTCAAAGCTGGTGAATCATTTGTTTGATTGGACAGAAACTGTGAAAGTCTGTAAGATAAACCAAGGTTTCAAACATCATAAGTGGACTAAAAAGAAACCACTATTTCTACCTTGAACTCTTAAGAAATGAAAGAAAATGGCATTTTTCAAAAGTAATAGTAAAAATTTCTATATGTTTTCCCCATCTCACTCTTAATAGAGTCATCTCTATCCAAACATGAAATATTCTATATAATAAATGCTAAGAAAAAAAATGGGTCTGAGGCAGTGAGGGCAGGCCCAGAAACCAGTGGAAGCCACAGTCACTGCCCACTGTGATGATAGTCATCACAAGGTCACAACACATGTGGGCACATGGGGCTCTCACTACCTTGAAAACAGCGTCCCATGGCAAAACCAGAGATGGGAGCCAAATGTCTAAGGCTGGAAAACAGATCTTTGCATCTGACTTTCTGTTTCACAGCATCAAGTGGGAATCAAAGAGTGGATTTTCTTGATCTAACATGATGAGACATCAGATTTTCAGGTGTAGAATGACGGCGTCTCCCCTTCAACAGCAATGATTAAGTTCCATCCGGAATGGCTGACAGAAAAGCCCTGTCTTGGCTTCAGTCTAAATTGTTGAAGCATCAGAATTATATGGTGCTTTTATTATCTTGTGGAATGCATGCCCCTGGGGTACTCCTTTGAGTTCAACTAAAATGACAGTTTAATTCTCAGTAAATGAGTGCTAATTAAAATGCTGGGGGAAAGACTGTCATAATTGAATAATGAGAATAATGCAGCATACATTTGTTTAAAAGTTCCTGTAAGCTGAATTTAGGGATCAAAAAATGGTCTCTAGGAGCTCACAGGCAAAACCAACTCTCTGCAAAGCCTTTAATACTCAGTGTGTGTGTTCACTGAGCTAAATCTGCCTCTGGAGTAGAAATTTGGTTTTAAAGCCACTGCAAGAGTGTGATTCTTACCTTCCCATTTATCTCTTGCAAAATGCTTTCAAACGTATTCCTCACTCCTAGATTTTGTGACATGTAGACTGGAGTAGAACCCATTGTATCGAAATCCATTTCTGATTTACTCTGGGACAGGTAGCTGTGATCCAGTCGGTCAGTGGGTTCAAGGGTCTAGAATGCAGCAGTTTTTGACATAGTATTGCTTTCATAAAACCACAAAACTCAACAATGCCAAGATTAGAAGGCTTTGGAAGGAAGCAAATGTGGGTGAGTGGAAAGAGCACTAGATTCCAATCCTAGCCTTGCCAGTAATTCTAATTTAATATGTAAATAATTTATCTCTGATTCTCATCACTTAGTGAAACTTGTTTGGAAGACAAAATGAGATAATACATTTAAAAGCAACTTGAAAAGGAAAAGGAAATGATATAAATAAAATAAAACTCTGACAATCGGTTGACTCTTGTATAAACAAATAGGCCTCAGATTTATTTTCCTAATTCAGATCACGGTGGAATAAATACATTTTAACAAGGCAGGACTGGAATGGGCAGGCTCATTACAGGGGTATATTATTAGGAAAATCTGTATTATCCTAAAGTACAAAATGTAACCTTAATCCCACGATGCTCAATTTATATATTAGCCTCCACCCTCAGCTGCCAGGATAATTGGATTGACTTTCATGCTTCTCAGTTTCTAAGTTTCCTTTATCTTTTCCATCCCAGTAATAGTTCATTTCAAAGGCTTCAGGATTGTATTGAATCCAACCTATTCACTGAGTTTCTGTCCTGTCCTTAAAGATCTATGGGAAAAATAAATTCTATAACCTCCTTCTATGCCTAACAACTTTTTACAGTGAGTAAATTCTGTACAATCTGAATTCCTTGATTGTGAAAAAATGTCCCCAGGGCCACCCATTGGGAGGCCTCCCATACACTTCCTAATCCAACACAGTTTAGAGCCTTGACAGCTCCAGCGGAGCTGCTTAGACACCCCCTTATGAATATGCAAAGACAATCTTACACTTACAAAAGAAACTGATATAGCCATTATGGCCTGTGGTTAATCAAACCTCCATTCACTTCCCTCTGCTTTGAGAACCATCATCAAGAAAACGTGTTGCTAAGCAAACTTAGCAATAAGGACTTGGTTCCCTTAAAAAATGATTGCCTAGAGGCCAGCTTGCTTAGAAGGAAAGATCCAGGCTGGGTTTTTTCTTTAGCTTCTAATTTGATTTCCTGTAAAAATCCAAGCTCATCATTCAGTTAAAAGAAGATTGGAAAGTTGCTCACACATTCCTCATTTAAACAAGTTAGAGTTTACACACACTCACAAATGCACATGCACACACACACACACATACACACACTCACACCAGGTCCTTCCACTTGCTTTTGCAACTGCTTCTTGGAAAACATCCAAGCTTAGGCCAAGGAAATGCATAAAAGAGAAGCTGCTGACTTTCCAAGCATCTGGTGAATTCACAACTTTCATTGAGCCTTACATAATGTATCATCAATATTCATTCTTTCATAGACATCTATCTTAGTCATTCCCACCTCCCCCAGGAAACACGATCAAGAGAAAACATAAAGGATATTATATTGCAAATTCTGGATGCAGAATGCACAGGGATAGAAATTCACCTCCTGGCTTAGCAACTGATTTTCAATGTGACCTTAAAAGATCACTTAAAACAACATGTGTCATGGATCCCATGGTCCCCAAATGGAGAGAAATACTTCATGACACAAGAAGCCAATCCCCACAAATAGCTTAGTGCATTTTGTAAGCTACCTAGATTGTCAGATCTCATCTAGATGAGTCAAAAACCTCTGTTTGAAGGATTTAGGCTCTAATTTCCTTCAGCAGGTGGTAGGCTAGTGGTCTCCGTTTCTCATTTCTGGCAAAAATTTTACTTTTCCACTGAGGAAAGAATTCAGGTAAATGTAATAGAAGCCAGGAATTTGAAAATTGGATTCTGGTATAAGCAATCAAATACATTTAACCTCTGAGCTGCAATATTTATGTTGCAAAAATACTATACTACATGATGGATACAGATTACAGGTTATATCATATAATGTTCACATTTAATTGTTTTAAGCCAAATAACATTACATTTGCTCCTTTCTCAGGCTTTTTTCATGAATAAACTTGATCAGAGAATGATGTGCTTGTGTTTTCTTAGACTCTGTATTTTGTCTATTTGACATCTAGCTATCACAGGGCCAATTGTGTTCATTATACTTTTTTATTTTCTGTAATTTTCATGTTTTGGTATTTGAGGGCCTTCAACACCAGAATGATACTGTCCCTCCTGGGGCTAATTCTAAAAGGTAGTAAACAACTTACTTGGGAGCATACCCATCAGATGCAAGCCAACCATCCCTTTATCTGACACTTACATACTAAGTCAGTATTTCCCCTGCCTGAAATCATCCCAAGGCCCGGTGCCAGCATCTAAAGCCACCCCTGTAGTCCAAAGGCCCCAGAATTATTCAAACTAGCCAATGCTAAACCTCTGCCCTGCCTTGCCTTTTCCCTGAAAACCCCATAGAGAAAGGCTTTGGTCCATGCCTTCTCTCACCCTCTTCGGCCTTCTGACCAACATGGGTGTTCCTCTTGTAGCATGGTGCGCCCCCTGGGGAGTAGAAGTGAAATAAATTGTCTTTCTGTGGCATTAGTCTCCATGTTACCACCCAGTCACCTCCAACAATTAACACCCACAGGTTCAGATGAGACCTGTGTCTGTCCTCTGTCTAGTTTGTTAAGGTGTTGGTATCTTCTAATAGAGGACAAGAAATAGCAACAACTAAATTGCCCTCCGAGATTTTTAAGCTCCACTCAACTCTGAACTTCTTGAGGTAGGACTGGGCAATACTTAATTCTTTATCCCTGGCACAACTTAGAGCACATGTAAGGTTCTGATTAATCTGGTTATATAAATTCAAAAATAAGAAAACTGCTCAAGTAATGTTTTCTCTTAGTTTGACACTGGTAGTAGGACAGTCAGGGCTCCTCAAAATACCGTCCGGAATCATCTAAGGACTTGCCATTTAAACAAATGGGGAAAAAATGGAGGTAAAAGTTCTTGGGCACCTTTAGATAAGAGAACCTCTGTTTTGCTTCGTTGTTGTTTTGGTTTGGTTTGGTCTCATTCTTGACTTCAGTTGTGCTCTTCAGTCAACATGAAGCAAATGATGATTCTACAAACTGAGGAACTTATGCCAAAGGTTTAACATTCATGCTTGCTCTGAGCACCTGCATTTCTGACATTCCAAAAATTTACCACCAACGCCAGCACCTGGGGTGACCATTTGGTGTTCCATCCATCTCTATGTCAGATACATGAAGTCAGTTCTTCCTACATCTGCTTTGCCATCTGATTGACATGGATTGATTAAGATTTTCCAGTGAAGAGACTAATTAACCTTTGAATCAAGTGGAGTGTGTGCATGAGCACGTGTGTGTGCACATGAGTGTGTGTTCTTATGCGAATGTGTGTTTAAATGCTTTGGTTTTCTTTTGTTTTTCATTATCCCATTCACTCATTAGTTTGTGACTAGCCAAGTGTGACTTCTTAATGGTGTGGGTCATGCATGCTCCTTCAGTCAACCTGTCATCTTCTGCCCTTATCTTCTTCTGAGAACATTTACAGGAGACCCCTACCTACTTCAGCTACACGTTATAGAAAGGTTCTTAGGAAACACTTGTGGATCTTTATATTCTTCCATTAGTAACTCCCACAAAAGTACTTGCTAATGAATATTCAGGGATGTGTTCCGGGGAGCGCCAGGTCTTGCTTTGTGAAGGAACGCTTCTCTAATAATAGGTGATGTGAGTCAAGTTCCCATCTGAACCTTCAGTGAAGTTTTCTATCCAACTTTCTTTCTTACAACTGACGTTTCTGTCAATATTGTCCCCACAGCTCCTGTGACAGGACGAAAACTCCTCAAGGGCAGTGAGTGATGGCATATTTTCTTTCCTTGTCATCTCACCCATTGTTTTTCCTAAGCACATCAGGAGAAATCCAAGACAGATACTTCTATGAAGGTGACAATGTAGCCTGTGATTGAGTAATTAGCTAAAGCTCAGTTTCTCGGTGCTCAAAGATCCAGATAGTTAACTGAGGGTCCCTGGCAATGGTGGAAACTTAGCCTATCCAGAACCACCTCTGGGCCTCAGAGAAATTCACATGATCTTTTTGAAGGGCAGAGGTTCCCTTTTTATGGTGTTGATTGTGTCTCTCCTTGGCTTCATGGCCTGCATTTGGGCTGCCCTGGGATTCATTAATTTCCTTTGTTGGCCACCATTATTATTATTACCTTCTTCTCTCCTAGGAGACCCCTGAAGCTTCAGTTATAGTGGTCATCAGAGGATCTGGCCTACTTCAAAGTTTCCAAAGTACAAGTTTTGAATGGAAATAAAAGACAATAGATAGAAGAAGGGTTCTTCTCTCTGGCAGTAGAATGGCCTCATAGTGCAAATAAATCAACTATTTCTTTCCGGGTCTTTTATTGTACCCTTGATGTGACCATTATTTCATTTTTCAATTATTATCATGAAGCCATGTCCCTCTCAAAGAACAATCAAAAAGAAAAAAAAAATACTTGCCACTGGCTCTCTTTAACTTTGGGTCAGACAACAATGTGAATGTGATCACATCCAAGCCCAGAGTTCTCTGCTCTGCTTGCCCCAGGGACTCTGGGCAGGAAGCGTCCTAGTGGTCTCAGCTCTAGGGCCAGCCATCAGCACTACAGCTCTGTACATCCATTGGTCCATTGCTCCTCCTCCTACGAAACCCCAAGGAAACAAGCATCCCACAGCCTTCCCCACTCAGCCCGGCTGCTACAGAGCAGTTCCCATTCAGATCCTTTGTTAAGTGGGACTTAGCCAGATTCTGCCACATAAATGAGGGTGAGTCCTCTACAGCTATCCAGTAAAATTTCCAATTAAACCAGAGAAACTAAATTGGATATAGTAGATGTCTCTCCCGGATAGCCCTGGGGAAAAAGTGACTGCCAACAGGTGGTTCAGAGCAACTCTTTGTAATATTCATGTCATGTTACTTAAAGCTGTGCAAAAGACCAAGTGTACTGGCTTCTGGTGTTTGACAAACCAGACTGCTGTTGGATCATATTTGAACAGACAGCTGTATCTGAATGTGCTAGGGAAATCCTTCTCAGGCAATCAAGGAAGGTCAGAAAAAATTTGCCAGACTAGCTAAGAACTGGTGAGCACCTAATCCTATGAAATCTAGTGGCAAGCTAGGCACACTGTCGGTTCTTTCAGAGACATGTTTGTTCATTCACCCATCCTTCATTCACTAGATATCCAACAATTATTTAATCAAGCTCCATTATTGTTTGGATATACGGTGTCCTCCAAAAGCTCTTGGGTTAATGCAGAAATGTCTGGAGGTGAAATGATTGGACCGTGAGTGCCACAACCTAATTAGTCCCTCCTAGTTTGAAATAACTGAGTGATAATTGTAGGTATGTGGGGTGTGGCTGGACAAGATAGGTCATATGGGGGTGTGCCCTGGAAGGGAGTCTCTTCCCTGAAGCCCCTTTCCCACTCTCTTTGGTTGCCATAAGGTGAGCAGCTTTTCTCCTCCATGCCCTTCTTCCATGATGTTCTATTTCATCTTGGGCCCAGAGCAATGGAGTCAGCCATCTATGGACTAAGAGTTCTGAAGCTATGAGCTCAAAAATAAATTTTGGTCATAGTATTGTGAAGCTGATTAACACAAGCTCTAATCTGTGCTAGGTGCTAGGCACACACCATCCTGGCCAACACACAACCTGTAGTGGCCATGCCTGGATATTCTCATGCATCAGTCAGAACTTTTCCTGGAAAACCTACAGAATGTAATTCTTGCTAATAAAACAAGATTGTCAGCAATACTTATTTAACTTTTTAACTGAAAAAATACAATGTAGATCAAATGAAGAATGTATACCCTGAATTCAAAGGCAATTTTTTTCTGTCTACGCCAAGAATACAGCCAACATTACCTAATCTCTCTCCAGTTTTTCTCACTAATCATCACTTCATGCCTTTGCAAGAGGGAGCCTATAAAACACATGATTCCCATGACTAGAAAGAATGTAAATCAGATTGGGCCCAGAAGAAAAACTAACAAATCAAACAATAAAACACAGTCATATAAAAAGGAATACTTTGCCTTCTGGATAATGGCTTAAGCCTGGCAATAAAAAAAAAAAAAAAGGCATCTGAATTCTGAACTAGCTGTCATGAGAGTATCTTCCTTATCTCCAGCCTCACCTATTCCCACTGCACACAAGGCTGACCTCTTCTGCCCTGGGTGGCCAGCACTGGCATGGAATATTTAAGAGCTTGCTTACTTGGTTGTTTAGAATTTATCACATCGCAATCAACCAACTAGAAGAAAAAGGAGGGCAAGAAGCTTTATAACTTAAGCAAATTAATAATGTGGAAAGAAGAAGAACTGGGCCGGGCACAGTGGCAGCAGCTATACTGCCAGTGGCTCAGGAGAGTAGGGCAGGAGGATCACAAGTTCCAGGCCAGCCTCAGCAACTTAAGGCCTCACTAAGTAACTTACTGTGACCCTGTCTCAAGGGCTGAGGATGTGCCTCAGTAGTTAAGCATCCCTGGGTTCAACCCCTGTTGCCCAAAAAAAAAAAAAAAAAAAAAAAAAGAGGAACTGACACTAGGCTCACAGTTTTCCTCAGTAGTTAGTGTTCTTAATGATGCTCAAGCTTTTTCCTGCTTCTGTTCCCTTTACCGGACTAATAAAATACCTAAAATCCAAGAGAAGTTAACTTACAATAAAAGAAGGTAAGTCTAGGCTACATTTTGGATAGGCTTTTATCCACAAATAATTTAAATAAAATTTTCTTATGAGTGAATTTTCAAATAGTGTCTCATTTCAAAATAGTTACGTCACTCTAGGGTAGCGGCTTGTATAGTTAAAGTTTTTAGACAGATGTTAAACCCCTTGATCTTCACAGTAACAGTGACTTCTCCTTCCCTCCCTCCCTTCCTTCCTTCCACAGTACCAGGGATGGAGCTCATTGGCCCTCTACCACAGAGCTACATCTTCGGCCCTTTTTAAATTTTGTTTTAGAGACAGGGTCTCATTAAGTTGCCCAGGCTAGCCTCGAACTAATGATCCTCCTGCCTCCTTTTCCAGGTATCTGGGATCACAGGCATGTGCCACTGTGCCTGGCTGTTTTTATTATTGTTCGTTTGTCATATCTTTCATACCATCAGTCTATGAGCATTTATCGATTACTTCCTTGTTTGGGGCACTGTGCTACACCATTATCCTGCACGGTCCAATATGGGAGCCTTTACTCCATATGTGGCTACTGAAATCAATTAAAACTAAATGTTGTTTGGTTACATTTACCACATTGTAAGTACTCACTTGTTGCTAAAGACTAGCTTACTGGCGAAGATATAGAACATTTCCATCTTTGCAGAAAATTCTACCTGACAGTAGAATTATTTCCACTATTTGATAATAAAATCATTGCCAAAGAATGCAGAGCTGAATTCTCATCTCCTTATTGCTTACCACCTCTCAGCTCAAAAAAGTCACTACCCTTTTTCCTCATCCTTATTTATACTGCTTTAAGTATGTGTGCACACACATACATACACACACACACACACATATACATATTCTGGATATGGGGTGATAAAGATGAGGGAGGATGAGTGCATCTGCTTGTTCTCCAGTAGCATAGCCACTCTCCACACCTACCTGTGGAAGGATACCCTATGATTTCCCTTCTCCTGTTGGTGGTGTTTTTGTTATGTCTTTAGTGAATCCCATTCATCTTCATCTACACTCCTGGAACCAGTTAGGCAGGTGACTCTCTTTCCTTTTTCTGTATCATTTCTAAGAATTCCACATCTACAGTTGATAATCTACTTGGATATTCCACTACCGATTTAAAATTTCTGTTTTTAAAACAGAAAAGGTTCCCATAAAGACATTCTGATTTTTCCCCCTTCTTTGCCTTTACTTCTATTTTTACTCTATTTTTCAGACAAAAGAGCAAAGCTTAGAGAATTATTCCAAAGACCCCCCAAGGCAATAAAACTTTCATTTCTCAACAATAAGCTGTCTTGTCCTCACCTCCTATTATGCTCACCTCTGAGGCCAGCTTCCATAACAAAAGCTGTCTCTTGAAAGACATCCAATGTGCTTCCCAAGGGATGCTCATGTCTTTCTGTCCACTAGGAAATTAAGTGTTGAGAAAGAAACATCTTTGGTCCTTCAGAGGTTTTGAAGGACCAAAACCTCTGGGGACTATACCCCCAGCCCTTTTTTTGAGACAGGATCTTGCTAAGCTGTTGGCTGGCCTCAAATTTGGGCCAAAACTATAAGTCACTGGGATCATAGGAGTGTGCCACCATATCTGGACAGGTCAGAGCTTTTGAAAGCAGAAAATAGGGAATCAAAATATAGCTGAAGCATTTCTGTACCTCAGCAAGAAAAAAAAAAATTGATAGAGCCACTAGAGTGATATGATCTAATGAGGGTTCTGGGGAAAACCATAAAAACAACTAGAAGCTCTTAAAAGGAACAATGTTACTC
The DNA here is from genome assembly GCF_964194105.1 of Spermophilus citellus. NCBI lineage: Eukaryota > Metazoa > Chordata > Mammalia > Rodentia > Sciuridae > Spermophilus > Spermophilus citellus. Next base: position 146,591,848 of record NC_138183.1, on the reverse strand, counting down.
ATGAAAGAAATGAAAAAGAAGAAGTAGAAATATGAAGAGGTGATTCTGTAGGCCAGCCAGAAGAAGTTTAAAGAAGCCAGGAAAAGACCTTGTTAAGCTCACAGGAAAATACACTCTGTTGTCACCATCAATGGCCTATCAAACCCTTCAGCAGACCCCGAACAATGGGGAAGCACTACAGCCTTAGCCAAAAAATAAAATTAAATAAAACAGAACAAAAATAAAATTAATAAAGCTCCCTTTGTAAAGGCTGACCCAGTGAGTGGATGAAGTGATAGTTGTAATTCAATACAGCATTTCATTTTTAAAAATCTTTCCAGGTGAGGACCTTTTGCCCTGAGCTAGTCAGTATTGATTGAGTACCACGGCAGCATAGTCTGCAATGAAAGAGGTATGAGAGACGAATGGTACCCACTTAGAGGGAAAGATGATGGACAACCCAAGCCTCAAAACATGCTCTGGGTCCTGAAGGCCCCCAGCTGCCCAGCCCCACCCAACTGCAGATGCTGAAAACTATCAAACATGGGGTTTTCTCTACCAACTCCTCAGGGAATAGGAGCCTAAGGAATCCCAACCTCCAGCAGATCGGCCCCCACAGGGTCATTCTGCCCTGGGTATACTCTTATTTTCTAACCTGCAGCAGTCCTACCTCCTCCAGTTCCCCAACCACTAGTTTGCACAACATAAGCCATTTCTTGCCTGGGCTGGGTTCCTATTCTTCACTCTGGTGATTTCATTAAAGAGTGGTGCTAGGCTACCAGGCAAAAATCTGACTGTAACACATGGAATCACCAGCCTGGGGAGTATTCTCACTGCCTTAAAGATTTAGTACAGTTGGACTCCCTAAAGGTATTGTCTCCATTGGACCCAATCTGCCAGGCCCCCACAATATTATGATTTGGCTGAATTCCCACAGTGTGTCCATTCTCTTAGGCCGTGTCTAACCTCTGCTGGCCAGCTGATCACTCGGATTCTACAGATTCCCAGTTTTTAAGCTGGTCATCAGAAATCCAAGATGATAGGCTATTATCAAACAATGAGAGCCTGTAAAACCTTCCTTATGGACCAAGGAAAGGAATTTCTGTTTTATTTTAAATACAAATAGAGAGTTTTGAGCAGAGGAGTGATATGATTTACTATGCCTTTGAAAAATGTAACACTAGCCACAGTGTGAAGAATGGATCTTGAAGTGATGAGGAGGTGCAGAGTAGCAAGTTAGGGGGCCAAATGGTAAACAGTGCTCGCCAAGGGCTCAAGTAGTAGACCGTCAGAAATGTTGATGATTTAAACTAGAGAGGCCGCAGTGGAGAGCGAGAAATAGAAGGATTAGGGTATATTTTGAAGGTAGAGTCCATTAACATTCTTAAATAGGTCAGTGATACCTCTTCTATCAGGAGTACAACAATTTCAACTATAATACAGAAAGTGGAGTTCAATAAGTCATAAGTGAGAATTTCATGTTAAATTAGGACTAATTAGCAGGACATGGTTATTCATATGTAGATGTTGGAATTTTTCAAGGGGGCTTCTTTTCAATATAAATATCCAATTGCCTAGCATAATTTCAATGAAGTGAATTTCAACAATAATTTCTTGCTGCGGGGCTGGGGTTGTGACTCAGTGGTAGAGCGCTCGCCTAGCATCTGTAAGGGCCTGAGTTCGATCCTCAGCACCACAAAAGAATAAATGAATAAAATAAAAGTATTGTGTCCAACTACAACTAAAAAGTAAATATTAAAAAATAATTTCTTGCTGGGACACAGTAGTACTTTACTCTAAAAGCCATTTCACCTCTAAATATGTTCCCCAATTTGAATGATAACTGCAACAACAGAAAGCCAATATATCAGCTCAGTGCTGTGATTTTTCAGCAGTATTTTGTGAAAGAATCAAACACATCTTATAGTGTTTTGCATCTACCAGGGCTGGTTCCAAAAGAATATCTTGAGTGTCTACTGCACAAGTATTTTAAAAAATTCTACAAATTAGTAATTTCTCCACCCATTTCCATGGAAAAGAATCTTTAGTAAAATAAGCTAAATAGACTGGAATACATTTTGTTCAAGGATATTATTTTCAATATCAAAATCATATGTTGGCAGGCATAGCGCTTACTAGTGCTCTTACTTGAATTCATTCAACTGTGTGTATGGCTCAGCCAACATAGGCATTGCCTTCTGATGAAACAATGCAAGTTTTTCTCCATCCTTTACATACAGAAAAAGCATTCTTAACATCTGTGAGTAACTTCAGTTCTGCATAGAATTGTTCTCTGGCCTATCCTTTGCCCCAAGCCCTACTTTTCATTTAAAATTTAAACCAACCTTAAATCCTTTACAATGCATTGTATGATTTTATCAACTTGCAAAGACAAGTCCAGAAAGTCTAATTGCAGTGGGTATTACATGTATTAGACACAGGTGCCCCCCAAAAAACCTGGGAGTGGCTTAATAAGTTCTCCTAGACATGTTACAAGTCAAGTGGGTTGACATGTCCACTCATCAGAGACTTCAAGTGAGAAGCTTATCACATAGGTATAATGAAGACTTATCATCAAATGAGATCCCCACTGTAATTAGTACAAATTGTATAGACATTGCAGTCGAAGTACATGTGGAATTTCTTAAATCCTATAACCATAGCAGGAAGATCAGTAGCGTAGAGGTAAAGGAGCAGGGAGAGGAAGGAGGGAAGGGAAAGGAGAAGTACCAGGACTGAATCAGGACAAATTATATTCCATGCTTTTATAATTATTTCAAAATGAATCCTAATGTTAGGTATAACTAAAAAGAACCAATGAAAAATAAAATAAATTTAAAAAATAACAGTGATATTGAATGTCTGCATTCTTTAATAGGTAGCCATCCCAGTCTCAGTGCTATTAACTGTGGTCCTTTCTATTTCTAACATTCTAATGTTTGATTACCTTGTACCACGTCACAACAAAATGGAATGGAATTCCTGGATTTATAGTTTGTGACAGATGGCACACATCAATGGCAGTGTCCTCACTAGACTATAGATTTCATTTGTGAAATTTGTCTCTGAACAATGACTGATGGTCCTTGGAATTATTTTTTTAAGTGCCTTCAATAATCCTCCCAGTATACCAAATTATCAAATATCTTGGTCCCAGATAAAACAAGAACAATGGCAGGTACACTGGTTACATATATTTAAATCCCAAAGACCATAAGAAGCCAAGCATGCTTGAGTTTTTTTGTTTTCTATCATGTTTGTTTCAAGACAAGATGAGAGTGGTCTATCGTCCTAAGAATTCCAGAAAGGAGGCTCAAAACTCCCCAGTGGACTCCAAAGTAACTTCAAAGGAAAAACTCAGTTTCTAGGTTGGAAGCTGCATTGCATGTACAGTACCTGAGAATGGGTTTATATCACCAGAAGCTTCTCAACTTGTCATAAAAAAAAGTCACTTTCTAGTTGCTGGAAGATGCTCTGCTAAAGTAGGAAAGGTGACAAGGCCTTCTGCCAGCATCACCCACTGGAGTCAACTACTCCAAACCAGAAATCCATTATGTTTTGACATCAGCCCTTTGAACTCAAAAAATTCCCAAATCTCTGCAAGAAACCATAACATACCTGGACACGATGATGTCCATGGTGTGTCTAGAGGCAGCAAGCACATAACGCTCCAGTTCTACACCCAGGACAACAGATTTTTCATTCTTTTCAGGCATATATCTAGTAAATTGATTTCTTTCTTTATATTTTTCTTCCAATTGTCCTTTAGAGATAATGAATGCAAAATCATTGCCTTTGAAATGCCTTTTTACATTCTTACTTTACTGAGTTTTAGAATTACAATATGATACAAATTCTAAAAGGATTTGGCATAGATCAGGGAAGAGGACTTTGGTGTCATCAGAAAAAAAAGCACACCTGTTTGTTAATAAGGCAGGGGAAAGGGATTACAGTGGGGTCACAAGTCCCGAGCACATTCATCCTTCCCCTTTCACTAACTGCATGACCCTGGGAAAATTCTCTAACCTTTCCATGCCTCAGTTGCCTTAGCTCCAATAAGGGGATAACCATACCCTGCTGGTGATATTAACTCCAGCCTACCCCACCGGATTGTTGAATTACTGAAATGCAGTAACCCTTTTGTCAATTTCAAGTGCAATTCACGTAGTTAAAAGTATGATCAATCTATTATACAATTGGGATATTTTAAACAAAGGGGAATAGGTAAAACTCTCCCATAGTGGGCCTGAAATGAAATGTATCTGACTAACCTTCAGAGTTAGGAAAATCAAAAGCCTAAGTTTGGTAGAAGGGAGAGGAAGGGGGTGGAGAGGGAGGGAGGCGGGAGAGCATGGGGAAGTACTGGGGAACAAATTCTCCCAACGTTGCTATGTCCATGTGCAAGTGAACCACAATGAATCCTGCATTTATATATAATTAGGATACAGTAATTAAAAATACTAATAATACAAGGGAGACCAGTAGAGTAGAGCAAGGTGATAAGGAGGAGGGAGGAGGAGGGAAAGGGGAGGTACTGGGGAATGAGACTGATCAAATTATGTTATATGCATGTATGAATATAGCATAATGAATCCCACTATTGTGTATAATTATAATGCACCAATAAAAAATAAAAATCAAAGAAGCATGTTTAAAGCAAATAACAGTGGCGCACTCACTCGATGCCAGTGTTGATTAAGCTCAGGCATCATCTCATTTAGTCATCACAGAAATCTTATGAGGAAGAAACTCTCACTTCATTTTACAGAGAAGATGACTGAAGCTTAGCACATCAAGTATTTTCACCTATGGCCACTGACCTTGTGTGTAGTCGAGTCCAAGTTCAAACCTGGGCTGTTCTGATTAGAAAATCTGTGTCCTTAACCACTGTGCTAATTTCCTCTTCCAGTGCAGTCAATTCATACACTAGCACCTCTGTCTGGTCTCCACACTCTGGTCTCCACTGAGGTCTTAGCTCAGTGGTTTTCCTTTTTACTCACCAGAAGCATAGGGCTCACTAGCAGCCTTGCCTATGGCACCTGTCCTAACAAAATACATTTCATACCATTCACTCTCCATTGTAGGGTTGATTGGTTAATTATGACTCAGATGTGTCTTCTTTCTTGGGTCTCCCATGAAGTCACAGATTACATATGTTCTTTCTCTCTCTCTCTCTCTCTCTCTCTCTCTCTCTCTCTCTCTCTCTCCCCCCATACCCTTCCACTCTCTCCATCTCTCCATAAGTGTCTAATCTCTACCAGATTAAAAGAAAACTTCTTAAAGAATTATTTGAACACATTAGCAAAACTTCCATCATTTGCCCTACTCAAGTCCAGGCCAGCTTTCCCACTGTCCCAAGGCAAATATTTTGCAAAACCCCATGCTGGATGCTGGTGAGCAAGAATGGGTCTCTGCCTCCAGTAACATGTTCAGTTCATCAGGAAGATAGACAAACAAGCCATTGTGTTAGGCCAAGGGAAGCAGAGACACAGAACAGGGGCAGCGATCCCAGTCTATGAGGCTACAAGAAGATTATCTGACAAATTTGGTAATATGGGCTGAAATTTTAATTGTTCAGTAATAATAACAATAAATCATCAAATGTTTCATCTCTCTGGGCATTTAAGATGTATCATCCCACTTAATAATCTCAATGACTCTGGAGCACATGTGATCATTTCACCTATTCTACTGATAAGAAAACTGGGGTTGAAAATAGAATTATTTAACCAAGTTTACTAATAAATAGCAGATGTAAGATTTGGCCCCAGAGACCACATCTGTAACCATCTTTAACTAGCATGTTATTTTTTTCTCACTGGAGAGAGAGAGACAATATGAATATAGTCCACAGAGAAGGCCCAGCATACATAAAGGTCATGAGATGAATCCAAGCAGGAAATATTTGGGAAACTAAAGGAATTTGATAAAGGGCTCTAAAAGGTCCAGATGAGTCTCTGGTTACCCTGAGATGAACATCTAGCAATTTCCCAATTAAAACCCTAGTGGTTAGTTGCTACGGGGAGCAATAGTCCTGCTGCACAGAGGCGTGTTATAGACCAGGTCCCTAAAGACTGGATTCACTGCCTCAGCAACCAGTAGAGTTCTGTCCACTGTGCATCAACCCAACCCATGGAATCAGAATCCTGAAAGACCCTCTGTCATAGAAGAGAATGGAACAAGAATAACCCATCTCCTTGCTTCCAGGGATTCTCCCCACATTATCAGATTCCAGAAAAGATTGCACAATTGTCTGAGACTCTCATTTCAATATCAAATGATCCTTCCTATGAAGACAATCTTATTTCATGCTTAAAACTTCACCTGAAGTTTCAGCTCTGTTTTCATGAATGATGGAACAGAAAGTCATCTCCTCTGAGGAGACCATCTCAAGTGCCTGTGACAGCCATGCCCAGAGCCAGGAGTCGGGCTGTGCCCCCCGGCTCCACCCCCGTGAGCTCTGCAGTGTGAGGCAGATTACTTAATTTTTCAGATTCCAGTTCTCGTCTGTAAAATGGCACAATAATAGGGCTTACACATGGATTCATTTTGAGGATTAAATCTAGACAAAAGGCTTAGAGTAGTGGCTGACTTATTATAAATGCTTATCAAATTTTCAATTAAAAGAAAAGACCTAATTTCATCTGTATCTTGAGTGAATTTGTATATGATTTCAGAACTAACAAATAAACCTGGTCAATTTCCAGAATAGGGATAGGGATCAAATGCCTACAACTAGTAGTTACATTTTTACTGTTCTTATTTTCTACCAGTAAGTAGAAGTGTGGAACATCCCCTTTTAAATGAAAGTTACATATCAGTTATAAAAGTGTTAAATAAATCTGTGAAGGCCAAGTACAAAGAAGAAAGAAAGAGACAAGAACCATCCTGCTGTTGCCATGACAACAAGACATGTTACCTGAACAAAGATTTTGGTAATCTCTTAAAAGAATAGCCAGAGATGTTTCCATCTATTTCGGGAAGGACAAAGTCTTTCTTTATCCTCCACTAAAGACGCACAACCACTTGTCTATTGCACGTCTCCCAATTAACACAGGGCAAGATCTGAGAGGAGTGAGGATGTCAGGTGCAGGCAGGTGGTGGGATGGCAGGGGGCTTCAAGGTAAAGACAAATATCAGTGGAAAATGCAAGATCAAACTGCCCAGGATCTCTATTGTTTCATTTAAAATGCCAAAAGAACATTCATTAAAAAGCATCATGCTTACACAGGAAGATGCCCAACTGCTGCGCATTAAGTTCACAAGAAATTAAATCCTAAACCAATAACACTTTCATTTTTATTAACAGTACTTGATACTAAGAAAGAGATTTTTAAAAATCTAGCAAACAAGACATTCCCTAAAACTCATTTTCGTAAGTAAAGAAAACAAGAGCTTATGATTCAAAATGTGTGTCCTTCCTTTCGCCAGCTCCTTGGGTGTTACACACAGGTCCTGTGGGACTGTGTGTATGTGTGTGTGTGTCCCTCTTTCAATCTGTAGTTTACACTTAACAGTAATCTTACACATCTCTCTCATTTCTCAGCTAATAGATAGTATTTTTACAACAACAAAATAGAGGCTATTGGTAATAGTATTTCCTTTAATTGCATATTTTTTCAAACATGAGACTATTAAAATAGCTGTCCATGAAAGCAGTCATTCAATTTTCCTCTGAGTTGCCCCTTCATTCTGAAAGGGCCTCCCTCATTGAGCTCAATAGCATCTTTTGGTTGCCTGAGAACAAGCACTGGAGGACAAAAAAATTTAAAAAATAAAGAAAAGGAAGAAGAAGAAACCTATTTTCCTATTTGCCAGATCAAAGTAATCCCTACTCCATTGCCATGGCTCCAGACGTCTCTTTTTTCTTTTCATTGACCAAACAAGGTTCTTCTCAGCTCTCTCTCTTTTTTTTTTTTTTTTTTTTTTGCCTGAATTTGTTTTCCCTTTGGGAAAAGTGGTCATTAAAGTATTAGTTTAGGTTGATTGGTTCTTCAGCAACAGAAGAGGCTTCTGATGCTTTGTTATCTTTGACATGATCTCCAAACAGTGGCCTGATTATTAGATTATTATACAATATGGAAATAATAATTCAAGACAACAGACTTGCTCTCTGGGACCCATGCGGGGTGCCAGGTAGAACTATACACTCAACCTACTGGTCTTCTAGTGGGTGCTTTCAAGGCCCGAACGTCTGCTCACGTCCCTGGACATGGAATGGGCTTCACCTCCCTGCCCTGGCCATCCAGCCCCCCTCCCATAGACTTGAATTCTTCCCAAGTGGCTGAGGCTGCTCAGCATTTCCTCCATTTATATCAACCAGTGGCGCATTCAGTGGGAAGAAAGGGGAGGGGAAAGGGAAAGCTTTGATGTTTCCAAGGGCCAGAAATCACTTGGATGTTCTTCCAGGGCCACTTGGCAGCAGGTAGAGGGTGTGACAGCTGGTGGGGAGGTTGTTGGCAGGGCCGTGGCCACTCAACCATGGCAGGGAACTGCTCTGCCCTTGCTAACTGAGAAGAGTATTCCTATCGTCCAGTGGGGGATAAAGATGAGGCGGAAAGATCATATGTCACCTGGGAAAAAGAGAATTCAAAAATTATCAAATATCATGCTGAAATGTTTCACTAATTTTTAAGACCCAAGTGACCCAAGTCTTCACATCCACTCTAATAAGAATGTATGGTGTCAGTACTCATAGAGGGCCACAAATGGTGGTTAACCACATGGACCTTGAGTCCAGACTCTCAGCCTCTCTTTTCTCATTGGTTAATATACAGTTTGTGACAGGTTTGCTTTGAGGTTATTGATAATAATGTTTTCTGAATGCTCACTATGTACCAGGCATCTGACTGGCACTTGGCAAGCATTATCTTATTTCCTCCTCACAAGAACACTCTGGAAGAAGAACTATTACAAATAGGGACTGCTGCTCTTGTTTAAAGAAGATATCCAGAGTCATGCAGCTAGAAAGTAAAGCCAGAAATCAAATCAAGTCAGCTCAAACTCTAGAGCTTGTACTATCAGCCACTACTTTGGAATGAAATGAAATAATGTACCAGACCCTCAGCAATATTACCAATCATTAATTTTACATCACTACATTCTTATTAGACTCCCTCTATTGCTTTGGCCAAATGAATTAAAATATATGACAGTGCTTAATAGGGAAAGGGCTTCATAAAAGCAAACATTGAATATATTGGGAATGGCTGGAGCTAGTCCATAGAAAGAGTAACATTTCTTGATTCAAAATTTCTGTGTGGACAAAAATCACACAGGATTTGCTAGAAGAAATATAGGAGGAAAAGCAGTGAGGAAACAGAGACCTGGAAGTGGCTTCTCATTTGTAGAGATCACCTATTCAAGAAGTATGGCCAAAAGGGCTGGAGACACTAGTATCATCACTGCTTCAGCTGTCTGGAGGAGGAGATATGGATGGATGTCTCAGGTTAGAAAAAGGGATGGAAGTAGAACTGACAGGTACAAGCTAGTCAGCCAACTAAAGAGCACCTGACCACACGCTCACTGCCATTCATTCAGAAAATACACAGAGGGACTAAGTTTTACCTGAAGGTCCCAAAGAATTAAGAGCTAATTGCAAATTTGTAAGGAGATCCAGAAATTTCATTATAAATCCTCATTTATCTATTTTTTAGATTAGTACTTATTGAGAATTTTCTGTTCAGGGCATTTTAAGGCATAAAGAAAGACATAAAGACATAAAGAGAGACATAAGACATAAAGAGAATCACATCATTTACATTCTAGTGTCTGTTGTATTCTGCTGCCTTTCCTATCCTCTACTATCCCCCCTCCCCTCCCCTCCCCTCTCCTCTTCTCTCTCTACCCACTCTACTGTAATTCATTTCTCCCCCTTGTATTATTCTTCCCTTACCCCTCACTTCCTCTTGTATGTAATTTTGTATAACCCTGAGGATCACCTTCCATTTCCATACAATTTCCCTTCTCTCTCCCTTTCCCTCCCACCTCTCATCCCTGTTTAATGTTAATCTTCTTCTCATGCTCTTCGTCCCTACTCTGTCCTTAGTTACTTCCCTTATATCAAAGCAGACATTTGGCATTTGTTTTTTAGGGATTGGCTAGCTTCACTTAGCATAATCTGCTCTAATGCCATCCATTTCCCTCCAAATTCTATGATTTTGTCATTTTTTAATGCAGAGTAATACTCCATTGTGTATAAATGCCACATTTTTTTAATCCATTCGTCTATTGAAGGGCATCTAGGTTGGTTCCATAATCTTGCTATCGTAAATTATGTAAATGATGTGATTCAGCAATCTGTATACGGGGTAAAAATGGGAGTTCATAACCCACTTGAATCAAACTGTGAAATATGATATATCAAGAACTATGTTTTGAACGACCAACAACAACAAAAAAATAATAATGATAAGTTATTGATTTAAGAGGATGAAAGTTACCTCTGTAATCCAGATTTTTCTTAATATAGATTGAATTCTAGCATTCTATCAAAAAAAAAAAGGAAAAAACAGCTTTACATGTATGAAGACATGAATTGGTGTGAGCATATTTTATATACAAACAGAGATATGAAAAATTGTGTTCTATATGTGTAATAAGAATTGTGATACATTCTGCTGTCGTGTATTTAAAAAATAAAAGCAATTTAAAAAAAAAGACATAAAGAGAGCTGACTAGGTCTCTGACCTATATAAGAGTAAGAAGTCCAACCTGAGGACCAGTGTGCTACCCTTTTAGGGAGTTGTGCACAGGGGGCTCTGGGAGGGATAGAGAGGTCAGTGGAGGACTAGATCTGACTTGACCATGGAAGTGGAAATGGATAGTGGTTAAACAAAGAAATTTCCCCCTCCTGTATAAGGGGTACCCTGTTTTTTTTTTGTTTTGTTTTTTTTTTTTGTCAGAATGGAACTTAACAATAGAAAAATAAAAAGCAAATACTTAAGAGAAAATTGAGGGTAAATTTCTGAAATTGGAGTCTCAGTAAGAAGAATGTCACTATCTTCTCTGATTTAAGAAGAAAGAGAAAAGAAATGCAGACAGAGGGAGATTTTCATATGGAGGAAGTTGAGGCAATGTGCCTCAGATGGTCCTGACTTTCTCCACCAGGAATGCACATCTGCTTTTATCTTCTTGCGTTTTAAGAAAGGAATGGGATGGTTCTGGAGACCACATGGGAATGTCACTATGCAAAACGCCACTTTCCCTGATTGTCTGCTGGCAAGCCCCTGCCAATCCTTTAGAACTCATATCTAGCTGCCCAAGCCCCTAGGCAGAGTTGGATCTCCACCTCCTGCACTTGTTTATGCTTCGATTACCTTAATAATTACATCATACTGTAATTAATTGGTCTCTCTCTCTCTCTCCTCCCATATTAAAATTCTTGATTTTACTCAGCTATTAGCTAACCTGGCACAAAATGATATTCAGTAAATGGATGGTGAATGAATAAATAAATTCCTCCCTAAGCCACACCTACACAAAACGCAATTCAGATCCAGAAAGATGGATTTCAGATCAACACTCGAGCAATTACTCTAACCTCTCTGCATCAAATAACCCAGGCTCTGAGAAATGAGGGCCATGATCATGGATCCGTGAGCTTCATTAGTCAACGGCAGGAAAGGGCTTTTTAAGTGGTGAAGGAGATCCTTATGGAAAATGTCTCTGAGAAAGCAGGATGTCAAAGACATGTCTCAGGGACAATGAAGGACCTTCCTTCCAGGATTTCTGCCACATATCACTCTGACACAAGCAGCTACAGAGCATCCAGTGTCTCTCCAAGATACTGGCACCAATAGGTTCCAAGATCATCTGTCCCCCAAGTTCATGAACTGCTGGGAAAGAGCACTGGGAAAGAATGCATGGGAGTCCTGTGCTACCCAGCTCAGAGCAGCTATGCTTTCCATGGAAGTTTTAGCTTTTTCTACTGTTTTTCCTGGCCTTGGTTCCTGATTTCCACTTTTATAGATCATCAAAAGATCACTCAAATGTGCTTGACCTTTTGAAATACTCTTGTGCTCTCAGGAAATATATGATCATTTATCACTGCCATTTACCAAGCGTTAGCTACATAAATAGATACTGGATAAGCATGAAAGCAGCTACCAGTCCATTTGCACAAGAAGTGATACAATTTAGTCCCAATGAGATACAAAACATTAAGACACTGAGCAATAAGACCCATTCATATATTACTCTGTTTGGGGGCTTTAAGAAAAAAATGTGAGATTGACATATATTCTACTCACTTCTAAGGCCATGGAAATATATTCTAGATTACTTGTCCTGATGTAGACTATCATTGCTATGAATACACTAAGAGAGATGATAATTGTAGCACATATACATCCATATTATAATTCATAGTATAAATCATATTATTATTCATAATATAATTCCCCACTATATACACAAATGCATACACACACATGTAAACACATACCTGCCTCTACAACTGGATTTGACTAAGGATAAACTCATTATTGGTTTGCTTCCCAATGTATATACTCTAAAGTTTTACAATATGCAAAAGAAACAATCTGTGAGGTGAATAGATAGCCTACATCTTGGGAGCAAACCTTTACTCCTCACACATCAGATAGAGCACTAATCACTAGGGTATATAAAGAACCCAAAAAACTAGACACCAAAAAACCCCCAAATAACCCAATCAATAAATGGGCTGAGGACCTGAAGAGATACTTCTCAGAAGATGATGTACAATCAATCAAAAAATACATGAAAAAATGTTCATCATCACTAATAAATAGAGAAATGCAAATCAAAACCTCTCTAAGATTCATCTTACTCCAGTCAGAATGGCAGTTATTATGCATACAAACAACTATAAGTGTTGGTGAGAATGTGGGGAAAAAGGTACACTCATACACTGCTGGTGGGACTGCAAATTGGTACAGCCAATATGGAAAGCAGTATGAAGATTTCTTAGAAAATTGGTAAAGGAACCACCATTTGACCCAGCAATCCCTCTCCTTGGTCTATACCCAAAGGACTTAAAAACAGCATACTACAGGGACACAGCCACATCAGTGTTTACAGCAACACAATTCACAATAGCTAAATTGTGGAACCAACCTAGATGCCCTTCAATAGATGAATGGATAAAAAAATGTGGCATATTTACACAATGGAATATTACTCAGCAATCAAAGAGAATAAAATCATGGAGTTTGCAGGTAAATGGATGGAGTTAGAGAAGGTAATGCTAAGTGAAGTTAGCTAATCCCCCAAAACCAAATGTTGAATGTTTTCTTTGATATAAGGAAGTTGATTCATAGTGAGATAGGGAGTGGGAGCATGGGAGGAATAGAAGAACTCTAGATAGGGCAGAGGGGTGGGAGGGGAAGGGAGGGGGCATGGGGTAATTAATTATGGTTCAATGTGATGATCATTATTATCCAAAGTACATGTATGAGGACATGAATTTATGTAAGTATACGATACATACAACCAGAGATATATGAAAATCAGATATATGTAATAAGAGTTGTAAGAGCATTCTGCTGTTATATATAAATAATAAAAATAAAAAGATTTAACTTAAAAAAAGTTTTACAATATGTATGATAATAATGGATAAAGATAGGCTGAGATTTTTAATTGTTATTAAAAGGCCAGTGTTGGAAAAAGTAGTGGGAGGGAAGAAAAGAATTGGGAGTCGAGGGGAGAAAGAATATAAAGTAAAAGAAAAGAAATATAATCATCATCTTTGCTATGTATGTACTTCATCCAGATTCACAATTCTTTCTCATACTGATTATCAATTCATATTCAAACATCTTTAGAATAGGGGCACTGCCAGTTTGGGGAGGTACCTACAAGGCTACATATATGATAGTGAAGAAGCTTTTCTTTTCTGAAACTGCAGGCTGCTTTCTTATCACCAGAGCAGTTAACAGTCTGCCATTACTCATCAACATTAAATGTGGGAAATTTGCTACCGTGATAATTAAAACTCTGGTTAGTATCTACATTAGCTAGTTGATCTTAATGTTAGTTGCTCAAAGCTTTTTTGAGACGTATAATTAGTTGGGAGAGAGATAAAATGACTACATTTTCTTATCATTAATATAAGAGCCTGAATGCCAATTGTTGGAAAGTTAGACTGAATGACTCCTAAAATCACTTACAACTGTAAAGCATGATTCAGTGTCTGTGCAGGAAAACGGCAAGGTTATTCCATGATGTGGACTTCCTTCGAAAGTTTCCTCTGAGTTGGAAAGGCTGCTTGTCCATTATGTGGGAGAAATTGCTTCAACAATGGTCAGTTCTACTCCACTGACCAAAACACTTCCAGTGTCCTCAGTGCTGTCCAGGCCTGGGGAGCTTGGCTCTGTACCTTGTGGACCACCCTCTCTTCAGTCACAGTTCATCATTTCGGAATATCTGTCTCTAGTGGAATCTTTGGGGCAAAGTTAAGGCAAGTAATTCTGCAGACCTACATACTTTAGAAATATCGAGTCATCTATTTCATCAATAATCAGAAGAAAAAATCTTCATTAAAAAGAATAAATTATTCAACCAATGTATCATCAAGGTAACACGTATAAATTGGAAAAGTTGGGGAAGTATTGTTCTATTCTGAGGTTGAGAACCTTGAATCTCTCTACAGTGAGTCAGTTTCTTTTAAAAAACAACCAGCACTAAACCAGTAAAGACTAAAGTCTAGGAAGAAAAGAGTAAGGTAGAGAAAGACTAGTACCTTAGGTAGAAGAGAGAAAAGCTTCATCATGTAATCAACCAAATGTGGGATGGAAAGACCGTCATAACAGGAAGTACAAACTTATTGCATATGTAGAATCCTGTAGAAAAGCACAGGCTATCAGGTGCCATTTCATTTACCCATTTATAGATGTATGGGAACTCAGGCTCAAGTCTGTCAAGAAGGAGGGGCAAAGCAACCAGGACTCCAGAGCCAAGATCTGGAAACCAAATCAAACCATGAAATTATCTTTTTTCTCAAAAAGCATTGAAAGAGAAAATTTACTGTTATGTGGCATAAATGTGTTAGTATGAAAAATAATTCATAGATTAGAGTTTTTGTTCCAATTATTAGAAAAACTGCCTCAATTATAGATTAGAGTTTTGAATCCAATTATTAGAATAACTGCCTCAATTTCTTCTGGTTGTTTACTCTGCATTTACATTCATGTTTTTGTCAATTATTTTGTTGGTTGGCTCTGCCTCCCAAACTAAACTTCAGACGCTTGAGAACAAAGTCTTTTTTTCATTCAGCTCAATCTCTGCTAGCATCCCACAGAATCACTGAAAACATTCAACACCATCTAACTTCCGTTTTTCCTTAAATAAGAGGAGTTAGTTGAAATGCTTCATATAGATGTGGCTAGGGAAATTCCCCATTTATTTTCCCTATTTTATTAATATAGATAGACAGATAATTACTGTCCACATAAATAGGATGAAAGGATTTTTATCAATATAAATAGGATGGAAGATAGTATTAAAATTTATTAAAAATAATAATAACTTCAAATCAACATACATGTTGGTAATAGTAAATCTGCATCCTTTTTCATTTGTACTGAAGTAATTATGACTCTTAAAGCATTTTTATGGCTTCTATCTCATTGGATATTTGTTTACACTACTGCAGATGCATCCATTGCCCTCCTACCAATGAAAGTTACATCCTGGGTCTTGGTACCTTTTAGTAAACGGGTAATCGGTTATTCCAGATAGGAAAATCTCCACTTGCGATATTGCAGCAATCATCACCATACACAGACAGTGCTCAAGTGACAAGTTATGTCAACTCGGAGTGTAGACAGATCCAGAAGGTCAGAATACAGACCTTCTTAGTCCCTGTAACGTTGAGAAAAATGATTTTACTGTCCTTGCATGACCTCCTCGAGTAATGTGTCCATAATGTTTGTAGCTTCCTCTCATCCTGGCATTTCCTCATAATTCAGCATTCCTGGTAAGACTGAAATGAAAGTTGAATTTTTCACTGGAGGTAGGTCAAACTGACAGTGACAGCAACTGACAGGAGATTAAAAGGAACCAAAGATACTGTGCTGAAAAAGTCTCATCAAGGTCACCAACTCGTGATAAAGCAAGTGGTGAGCGAGGGAGAAACACAGGCGGATTGCTTAGGAACCAGCAGGGACAACTGTATTATCTAATTATTCCTCTTCATTTCCATCTCCTGAGGCCTCCTACTCCCACAAACACGCTTTTAAGCAAGTTCATTATATCAAAATTACTGTATAATATTTCTTCTTATCAGTTCAAGGTACAGCTGTTTTTAAATGTTGTACCTGCAGCACTGTCAACCCTAATAAGCAGAAGAAGTTGCTCCCCACGGCCCTTGGCTTCCCCCTTTACTAGAGCATGCACCTGTTTACGCGACTTTCACTGCCCCATGTGCCCCACGTCTTACTCATCTTTCTGTCTGCCTGCGTGGTGACAGAGCCAGTTAGTAAACTATTAATGGTTCTCTTTCCCTAATACAGAGTTGCTGTTGGGAAGCTGCCACCAAGCTGGGGACTGAATTTTCCAGCTCCATATCCATCCAGCTATAGCCACAGTGTTAACCAATGGAAAAATGAAAGGAACTGATATATTTCCCTTTGAGGCTTATATAACATGTCATATCTCTATATTCTTTGCTGTTGTTTAGACCTTGAGTATCCCCAAGGGCCCATGTGCTAAAGGATTGGTCCCTAGAAAGGTGCTATTGGGAGGTGGTGGACCTTAGAGAATGGGCCTCAGTGGTTGAGGGTGTGCATCTCAATGGGGTTGTGGAACCCCAGCCTCTTCCCATTGTCTTTTTTGCTTCCTGGCCATGGAGTGAGCAGTTTTGCTCTGTCATATGCTTTTTATCTTTGTCATCCAGCACCCCTACTAGAGAGCTAAGAGCAATGGTCTGTCTCTTCATGTATTAGAATTTCTAAATTATGAGCCAAAAGGAAACTTTTTTCTCATAAATCAATCATCTTGAATATTTGTTATAGTAATAGAAAGCTAACTAACACACTCCCTTTTGCCAGCTGCCAACTAGATGAATGCAGAAGTTGATGAATAGTAAAAAAGCTCTCCATCCTATGTGATGGATCCCTGTGATTTCTTAATCATTGTATTGAAGAAAGTCACCAGAAACAAAGGATTAGACTATTACAAGAGAGAGAAATAAACTTCAAGTCAAAAAATTCTTTTTATATTTCTAGGTCTATTTGTTACTGCAGCATATACTAACTAATACATGAATTTAATCTAGTGGCATATATTGGCATTCCAGGGATAGCAAATGACTGACTGGTGCATGTTTTGGTCAGCTTTGCATCACTTTGACTGAAAGATTGTCCAGGAGAAACTTATAAAAGTTTAATTTGGCTCACAGTTTCAGAGGTTCAATCCATGGTTGGCCAATTCCATAGCTCTGGGCCCAAAGTGAGGCAGAACAGCATGGCAGAAGGGCATGGTGGAAAAAAATTGCTCAGTTCATGACAGTCAGGAAGCAGAGAGAAAGCTTGATTTCAAGGAACTAGCAACAAAATATAAACCCCAAAGGTCTAAATGCACACTTCCAGTGACTTACTTCATCTGGCAACACCCTACCTGCCTACAGTTATCACCCATTAATCTATTTAAATTATCAATCCATCAAACAAATCAATCTACTGATCAGGTTACAGTGTTCATGATCTAATCATTTCATCTCTGAACAGTGCTGCATCATCTCAAACCTGAGCTTTTGGGAGACCATCCGTATCCAAACTATAACAGGGCATTTGCCCATTTGCCTATAGAAAAGCTTGAATATTTTGTACTTTACCAGAAAGGATTAAATATGAATTGCAGGTCATGAGATTATATGCAATAATTGTTATTATGGAACTCTTCCCAAAATGTTAGATGAAACAGACTGATGTGACTAGGGTTTTATCTAGTCGTATAGTTGTTTCTTCAAATTCATAGATACATATTTAAATTCTGTTACTGTGGGAGAATATTGAGGTTGTCATGGCAACAAGTTAAAGCACCAGACTATATGTGATGTACTGGGATGCTTGGTGCTAGCCATGCTAGCAAAAAAAACCAAATGATTACATCACACAGAGAATTGTACTAAGGGTTACAGAGTGATAGTCAAGAGGATAGTCTTACACCTTTGAGGAGCCATACTTTAATATACTGATTAGTTGGCCATTTTGATAACATTGATAGTTCTGAAATAAAATGGATTTTATAATTCAGATGAGATTATTGATACAGGATCATCACCTTAATAACCCTAGTCCTACTTGGAGTAAAACCCAAACATAGGTACACACACACACACACACACACACACACACGTGCATGCATACATATGTACATGTATATACATAGACAGAGACAGAGAAAGCATATTGAGCTTATAGAAGTAAAATTTGACAGAGTTGATGAATTTAGAGGACTACGATTTTAACTAAGCAATCAAATAAAACCTCTGTTGAGCAGAGATTTTAGAGCAAATCTCTCAACCCAACTCTGATTTACTTTATGATGCAGACAGAGCCTTTACTGATACCTTCTTTGTAAACCAGAAGCCTGCTTTTCTGCAATGTATTTACTACTAATTCAAGTTACTCTCATTCTTTGGGGGAAAACTAAGTATTTCTAGCAGGGCTGGCCTACCATCCCCAGGGATTTTATTTTTCTCCCCATATGGCCTTCTAGAAGCACTGACATTTGTCTGAGACAACACAAACTGCAGGTAACCTGGATTGTCATGCAGCATCCAGAATAAGAGATGTGGCCAGCTGGAGTAGTATAATTTGGTGAGTAACAGCAATAGGAAGGCTAATATTCCTAGCTGTTCTTTGAATGGTTAAAATTAAAGGATAAAGAAATATTTATATTCCCCATGAAAGTTCTAGGAGGTAATTCAGAAAGAGTTTTAACTCTAGAAAGAAATGATAAAAGAAAAAAGAGAGTATCCCAACTTTTAGCTTAGAGTCCTTTTTCCCTCCTCATCTCGTCATTTCTGTTTAGATGTACCAACTAAATAATTTCTTCTCCAGCCCCTCTTTGCTTCATTCATAGACTACATTGGCAGTTTCCTGGATATTAAGCTTTAAAATATCTTTCTATCACTGAGATGGCCGGAATCATGTAAGAAAGAAAGTCTGATCCCAAGAGACGCTGTTACTATATTGAGAATCATGACTCAAAGGACATAGATGCTGGACCCCACCTGCAATGGTACCGACCATTTCAAGGCAGAACAAAAAGATATATGCAGATGTTAAGAGGGATCGAATGCAGTCGCAATGCCAGATGGTCTCTGGCGGCCCCTTGGCTGCTCTTGGTACAAACCAGGTCAAAGGCATCTGACGTGGCTCCTTCGACAGAGGAGATCAATAATGCTGAAGAGTGGCGCCTGCGGTAAGAAACAAATCACTGCAAATGGCTAACATGGTCTCTGTGCTCAGGGGTCCTGATTGGAGCTGCCATCTTGACATCAGCACTATGCCATCCACCATGCGAGGGGAGAAGGAGCAAGAGGGGTAGGGAGACAAATGGTGGCAGCCAAGGTGACATCACAGGATTTTGTTGTCTCCAACAGAGAAGCTCTAAGTAATTCAAGCAGCTCAGTGCCCATCTGGCCAACTCCAGAAGAAAACACCGTGGGTGTGAAGTATTTTAAGTCTGTGGAGGATAAATTATACCTCCGTCTCAAAAGAGATCAGAAAGTAGCTAAATGAGATTAACAGTAAGATAAACAGAAAGCTAATTTTATTTAATAACATATTTATTAAATACTTCCTGCATGAGCCAGGTATTTTATTAATAAAGAAATTGAGGCTCAGAAAAAGTTAAGTCACTTTCCCAATGTCATAATATAATAAGTGACAGATAAAGCTCTAACCAAGATCTGCACACCAATCTAAAGCCAGGCAGAGCTACCTCTTACAAGGCTCACTGGCAAATACAACTAAACATGCTTCCCAAGGCCTTTGTCTTTCTCATGATCTTGATCAGGTGGGGATCACTAGTGTGCACTTGACCTGTCTGGATTCATGGGAATAAGTAACAAAATGTCTTGAAAGGTGATTAAGCTTTGTAGGTATGGAGTAGAAGCAGCAACAGTGGATTATAGAGAAATGCAAAAGATGTAGAGATTCAAACCTTGTACTATACCATTTGCATCCATTTGCTAAGTTTGCTCAGAGAAAATTGGGTTTTGGATTAAAGTAATTAACTGGTGAATTCTACTGGAAATTGCTTCAACCTCTATGAGTTTTGTTGTTGTTGTTCAATATATAATATGTCAAGGTGAGACACATTACTGAGAGGAGCAAGAAAAATAGAGGAGGTAGGGAGCCACTTTCCATGAAAAAAAATTGCATCATTAGAGTACTTCTGCTTTCCCTGTGCAAAATGACCCGAGTCTCCACAACCAACCTCACCCATTTCCCAGATGTTTGCCCAGAGATACAAATAGAAAAAGTCTAAATGACCAACATCCATTTTGTTTTACTCATGGTCAAAAATTTTTTTTTCTGCCTTGTGAAGAAAAGAAAAAAAAACACCTAAGATTCATTAAACAATACACCACCTTCTACGTTTGGTGATTGATAAATGCATTATCTATTGACTTCTCCCAAGTGCCTTTTGAGGTGCTACTTGCCTACCATCAAGATGATGAAACTGGAATTAGAAGGAATCCCTAGCCTAGACTCTCAGCTATGTGGCTGTGCAGGATCAAGCCCACTGCTCCTGTGACTTTCAAAGTCAGTGCTCTTTCTTCTATACCCTCCTTTTGTCCTCTTCAATGATTTATGTCCTTGTCCCACCTCTCATTATCATTCTAAACTTTAGCAGTCACAGTTCAATAGAGTTGAAGGTACAGATGATTAAGCTGATAAATGGTATGGAAATAAATGTATATTCTACAAGTCAATGCTTTGTCTAAATTCTTGAACTAATTGATTTGTCTCTCCTTTGTTTCTTTCAACTAACGTTGGAATATAGAAAAACCATTCCAGGTACTTAAAAGTTTTCATTAGTTAATTCTAGATTTCCAGAGACTTAAAGAGAAGCATTTGGGATCAGAAGACAAGCACTGTGTGGCATACCTCTTTTTTTTTAATTTTTAATATTTATTTTTTAGTTCTCGGCGGACACAACATCTTTGTTGGTATGTGGTGCTGAGGATCGAACCCGGGCCGCACGCATGCCAGGCAAGCGCGCTACCGCTTGAGCCACATCCCCAGCCCTGTGTGGCATACCTCTAATCCCAGCAGTTCTGGAGGCTGAGGCAGGAGGATCCCAAGTTCAAGGCCAGCCTCATCAATTTAGCAAGCCCTAACCAACTTCGCAAGACCAGTCTCAGAATAAAAAATGAAAAAGGGCTGAGGATGTGGCTCAGTGGTTAAGCTTCCCTGGGTTCAATCCCTGGTTATAACAACAAAAAGGCTCTAGAAGGATTCCTGGGTAATGAATATTTGGAAAGCAGGTCTGAGATCAAATGCAATGCATTTATTGTTTTTTCCACCTCTAGGAAAATGGGATGGAGAAGAAAGAGCACAGACCTAGAAGTTTTCTAGACCCAAATGAGAATCCTGGCTCTCCCACTGGGGAATGTTGAATGAGTAATTTTACTTCTCTGATCCTTCTGTTGATCTTTAAAAAAAAAGATACTGACCTTAAAGTGTTGTGAGGACCAAGTGACACATATCATGCCTGGCACATATACACACTCAGCAAAGATTCCTTTCTTTCTCTGCTCCTTCGGACACAGCTGTTTATAGATATGGCTGCTTATTATACCAGAATGAGAGGCAAGTGTGGGGCCTGGTGTGGGTCTTGGGGAGAGTTCATCAAGTGAGGAAAAGAAGCACCATTTATTTGTATTCTCACTTTTTGAACTTTGGATTAGTTGGGGGAAGAGGTAATTCATAGCTTTGCCATTTACAGCTATAGCTGCACTGGTCGCCACGCCTGGGAAGGTGGCATTTCAAACAAAGCATGTCTGACCATGGTTGAGGCCAGATGATTACTTTACTACTATCTGTTGTGTTGTAGAACAGATCTCCGTATTGTGTAGAGTCACTCTCTACTGCCCAGATCCCACAGATGGTGTCTCTGCCCTACTTTCCCAAAATTTCTGCATCTCCAGGGCCATTACCACCTCCTGACTCTCATGCTTGTGCTATTATCCTGCGCTCAGCACTTGCTCTTTTATTTTCTACTTTCTACCACAATAGTATGGGCCCCCCCGGGTCACAGTCTCTTAGATAGCGTCTGTCTACTGTTGTTTGTGTACTCTGAGGGGGAAGGGAGGTGTGGGGGATCCACCTGTATCCATATTATCAGGAAAGAAAGAATGCAAAGCATTGCAGTGCCCTGGAAGGACCCAGAGGGGGCTGCAGGCGGAGGAAGACCCAGAACATGTCTGCTGAGGTCACTGAACCCACAGCGTCACGTGAACATATATCCCAATACACACACCGTCCAAACTAAAAAGGAAAATTCGCAATCAACTGGTAAGTTATCTCTACATTCATTCTCCATTTTAGAAAATCCCTTGGAGCCAGATGGTTGGCCACACCTGTAATCCCAGCAGTTCAGGAGGCTGAGGCAGGAGGATAGCAAGTTCAAAGCCAGCTGCAGCAACTTAGCAAGGCCTAAGCATTTTAGCGCAACCCCATCTCAAAATAAAACACAAAAAGGGCTGGGGATGTGGCTCAGAGGTTAAGCGCCCCTCGGTTCAATCCTTGGTACAAAAAAAAAAAAATCACTTAGAGTATTAAATATCAAAAGCGACCAGCTCTGCATACTTCTATGCCTCCTTTCCATCCATGTTTATGCATCAGTTGACCAGGATAGAAGTCAAGGGTTGCTGGGATCCTGTTCCAGGTTCAAGCTACAGCTTGATTCACAAGTACCAGTGATGTCACCTGGGTTAAGGTCAGTGCTACAGTTAACTTCTACCAAACTTAATGCAGTGCCTTTGAGCCTCCATTTTCTGATCCATAAACTGGAGTGATCCTGCCTATCTTGCATGGCTTTAGGGAAGATAAATGAAATGTGCTTGTGATATCATAACCTGATCCATGATTCAACCAGCTAATGCTTTATTTTATTCTCCCTTTTTTCCCCTAACACTTAAATTGATATCCATGAAATCCGTTGATTTAATTATCCCACAGCTCCCATGACTGTGTTCCCAGACAAATGAAAGTTTCCATGGGGCTGGAGTTTCTGAGTCTTTGCTCAGGAACTTGGGCTCAGTAAATACTTGTAGATTTAGGGGGAAAGTCAAATTACAAAGTTAGAGGGTTTAGAGGAGGAGAGGATCACGGCTGTTTACATTTAATTTTTAATTTTAAATGTCCCAATTACCATTAACTGTACCCTCTTCAGAAATGATCTAGGTCTACATTTTGTATACAGAAAATCAGAGAGGAAGGGAAGGGGACGAGACAAAAGAAGAGGTTGGGGAAGAAAATGAGAAACAAAAGACATAATCCTTGGTATCTCTCCATGCTAAACACCAGGGTCTGGTCACTCATCTTGACCAGAGTGCTCGTGGAAAACAAGTCAATTTAGCTACTAACTGACCCTAGAGAAAACGAAGAAGGAAGATTCCATTTGGGGAAAGAGAGAAGGGAGAAGCTCCACCTCCCACAGATCCACAGGGATGACTGGGAATTCTCGGAAGTTTCCACATCGTGTTAGTGTCACGTTGCAATGATGAACCCGATTGAAATTTGACAGGTGTATCTCTCCTGGATTCAGGCAAGGAGATGGAAATCAGGCAGCATCTTTATTTACTGAGCACCTACTGTGTGTTCACAGCTGAGCAGCCCAGAAACGAATATAGATCAGCTGAGCCCTAGAGAGATGAAGTCTGAGCTATGCATGATAAAGTTTGAATCAAATGTTTACTTAGAAGGAAGGAACAGGAGGGAGAAGGGGCGGGAAGGGAAAATACTGGGGAATGAGGTGGATCAAATTCTGTTATGTGCTCCTACAAATACGGCCTAATGAATCCCACTATTATGTGTCATTATAATGCACCAATTTATAAAAAAAAAAAAAAAAAGAAAGAAAAAGAAAGCAGGAATAAGTAAGCCACCTCAAAAGGAAGGAAAAGATCCCCAGCCCCATTCTGGAGGGACAACATCTTGACCTCTTCTCAAAGGGAGTCTTATGTGCAGACCCAGGTGCTGCTGGGGGGGGCTGGTGGCGTGGAGGGAGATAAAAGGCTTTCTGGAGGCCTCTGACCCCCGTGTCCCATGGGAAAGGAGCCAGGAGGCTGCTGGCTGGCAGACAAGCAGGTGTGTCCCTGAGAAGCTGTGGAGATTAGCTGGGGCTCAGCCAAACCTCTGCAGGAGGCAACCCTCTCCTGACTCTCTCCGGAGACCTTGGCCTTGGCTCCTGTGGCATCAAATAAGCCAGATGCAGAAGGGACGTCAACCAGGCCTTTTGTGAATCTGGGGTCCCTGAGCCGGCATCTGGACACCATCAACACACACTCAGAGCAAGGCTGCAGGGTGTGTGTCAGGAAAAGTGAGGGAAGGGCTGAAAGCCAGTGATCCGGGAGGAAGCCTCCCATGTGTTGGGATGCATATCTTGAAAGGAAGTGTCGGCCACCCTCAGAAGACTAGGCA
Source organism: Spermophilus citellus (assembly GCF_964194105.1). Taxonomy (NCBI): domain Eukaryota; kingdom Metazoa; phylum Chordata; class Mammalia; order Rodentia; family Sciuridae; genus Spermophilus; species Spermophilus citellus. The sequence continues at coordinate 146,567,222 of NC_138183.1, read as the reverse complement.
TCACTTCTTTTTCTGGAAAACAGAAGTTCTAGGGGAAATTGTAGTGTCTGCTCTTCAGCAAAGGTAAAATTCAGAAGACTCAAGGGCTGAGAGCTCAGAGTTTTGGAAACACTAAAGAAAGGAAGCTTATCAGCAACTTCAGCAGTGGGAGGAGGGGAAACAGGTCCCCATCAGTGCAGATGTGTCAGGTTGGCACAATGTCCAAGTCCACTGATAGCAGGAGAGAGCACTGACTTTAGGTCTAACAGATGTATGTTGGAATCCTGACCCTGCTATGCATTAGCTGTGTGACCTTGAACAGGTCACTTTACCTCTCTGAACATCCATATTTCAACCTAAGATGAGCCTAACAAGGACTTCCTCATAGAATCATTTGAGCATTAATAGGATACTTTACATAAACACTTGTCACAGTATCTACCACATAGAAGGTACCCAATAAAAGTTAAACCTCTTTTCCCCTCTCTTTCAAAAAGATGGAAAATACAATATAATAAACAAGGTACTTACTGTATAAATAAAATTTACATTGTACATTTATGTAAGATAGTAGGTAAAATCCTTACTTTTTTAGACATATAAAAACTCTTTCCCAGCAAGGGTAAGTCACTTGCCCATCCTCATTCAGAAGGAAAGAATTAAGTCAAAACACAGATCTCCTGGATGATATTGTTTCTGTTTGATTGGTTCCATGAAAATAGCCTCGTACTATGTCTCAGAAAGGTCTGATTCTGGCCATGGCACAAGCTAGAACACAAGCCACCCCTTACAGAGGTATCTATCAAGAAAATGGTAGGTGTAACTGTCTTTCAAACACAATTAAAACTCACAAGGAAAAATGTGGAATGTGTGGGGTTTGGGTGGGGATAGTATCCATGACTTTAAGTAATAGCTTAACTGTTGAGTCTATTTTTCATTGCTGTGACAAAACACCTGAGGTAATCAACTCACAAGAAGTAAAGGTTTATTTGGGATTATAGTTGCTTGGATATGTTGCTTTGGGCCAATTGCAAGGTAGGGAGTGCATGGTGACAAAAGTCTGTTCATCTTGTTATAGCCAGGAAGCAAAGAGAGAGAAGGAGAGAGGGGCCAATGTCCCAATATCTCCTCAAAGGCCATGTCCCCAATGACCTAACTTCCTCCCACTAGACCCTAATCTTTTCATTTTTTTATATTTTATTTTTATTTATTTTTTTATATTTTATTTTGAGACAGGGTCTTGCTAAGGTGCCTACAGCCTCACTAAATTGCTGAGGCTGGCTTTGAACTCAGGATCCTCCTGCTTCAGTCTCCCAAGCTGCTGGGATTAAAGGTGTGTGTCTAGACCCCACCTCTTAGAGATTCCACCATGTCCTGATAGCGCCACAGGCAAGTGACCAAGCCTTCAACACACGGGCCTTTGGGAGACATTCAAGATCCAAACTATAGCAGTAACCAGGAGTGGTCTTACTTTAAACTATGTCACACTCATGTCCACATATAAAACAGTTCACCAAAATAGCTGGAAATGCAATATCCCGCTCACAGATAATAAGAACATAAGTAATTTCATTTTATTTTCAAAGTTGTTCTTTCCTCTCCACCTGCATTTATGACAAAAGCAAGACTATAACTCCAAAGACGACCCCCAGTCTCCCCTCTGTCCAGCTCTCCCTATCATTTCTGTGGCAGGAAGTTTTTCTTTGAGAGGCCAAATTGTGGCTAATTGCCTTTGTCTGGTGTGGTTGAGTCTCAGCTCCTATCTGCATGGCCCTGTCTCCACACTTAAACCCTCATAAGCTTAGAACTTGGAGGAATCCTGTGCACTCTTGAATCTTCCTCTCTATAAATAAAATGAGGATAGGCTCAGAGATGTGGGGCCACCTGCCTGAGGCCATGAAGCTAAGGTGGCAGTTCACCATTCAGTACTTGCTTCCCACATTGGTTCCCCAGAGTTTAGGGACTTGTTATGGTTTAGATATGAGGTGTCCCCAAAAGCTCATGTGTGAGACCATGCAAGAGGGTTTAGAGGTGACATGATCGTGAGAGCTGTAGCTGAATCAATGCATTAATCCACCAACATAGATGAACCAGGAAGCAACTGCAGACAAGTAGGGTGTGACTGGTGGAGATGGGGCTTTTATTTTGTCGCTGGGCAGAGGTGCCCTCTCTCTGCTTCCTGGTGGCCCTGTCCTGAGCTGCTTTCCTTCGCTCCACCTTTCAGCCATGATGTTCTGCCTCAATTTGGGCCCAGAGCTATGGAGTGGGTCAAGCGTGGACTGAGACCTCTGAAACTGTGAGTCAGAATACACCTTTCCCTGCTCTAAGTTGCTCTGGTCAGGTCATTTGGTTACAGTGACACAACGTTGACTAACACAGGACTCATGTGGATGAAAGACATGATCTCCTTACACAGCACTGCCATCACCACCCAGCCAGCTGTGTGCTGGAGCCCACCAGGCAGGCACTCGGGCCAGGTGTGGTAAGCGCCCAGTTATCATCACAGGTGCCCAAATGTTCCATTAAATAACCTCAGAGAAAAGGAAATAAATGGAAAGTTTTAAAAGCGCTCGAAAATAGCATTATTCTTTAACTCAAAAATGTCTGTACAGGTCTTCACAATAGTTGAAATTTGGGGAACTTCTATAATTATTATGGTGACGGGAAATCACTATAAATGTGTTACTTGTCTTGTTCCCCTTAGAGCTGATAAAGTTGTGTCATTCAACAAGGGTTGACTGAGCGCACTCGCCATGTGCCAGATACACGCTCAGTGCTCACCCGACAGGGAGCAGCTGCTGTCCGCGTGCTCCTCCAGGGGAGCTCTGCATGAGGGGGGTGTTAGACGTGGAAACAGGCACTGCACAAAACAGATCGCAGACCTAAAAGTAAGACCTGAAACTAGGAAACGCTTAGAAGAAAACCTAAGGGAACCTGTCATGACACTGGATTTGGCCATCAAAAGCACAGGCCACAAAAGGAAAACTAGATAGAACTGGATGACATAAAACCTTGTTCTACTAAACGGAGAAGAGCATTTGCAAATCATCTATCTGATAAGGGATCCAAAATATATAAAAAACTGCCACAGCTAAGCCAAAACAGCCACAAAAAGACCCGGTTCAAACGTGGATAACCGACTTGAAGAGACGCTTCTCCAAGGAGCAACAAAGAACTGAGAAAATATGGATGACCTGAAACTACACTCCACATCACTAATCATTCAAGTAATGCTCATAAAAAACGTAATGAAAGACCACCAGGCTATGGATCACAGAAAAGTAAAAAACAAAACAAAAAGGGCTGATGAGAGAAGGAGATCCAGGGGCAGAATGGAGGGGCGGTCACGGGGGGAATGCAGAGTGAATTCTCTAAAAATCATGAGACGTGCATGTATAAATATACCACAGGGAATTTCACCTGTATGCATAAGTAACAAGAGCCAATCAAATATAAATAAATAGACAAGCTACAGGAAGCCTAGTAAAGTAGAGGAAGGAGAAGAGGGCAGGGGAGAGGCTGGACGGGAAAGTAGGGGGGATCATGAACTGAAGTCAAACTCCACGCACGTATGATTTTGTGAAGATGAACCCAACTATTGTGTGTATCTACAAAGCTCTTATAAAAATAAATAAATAATTTAAAAGGACTGGGAATGTAGCTCAGTGGTAAAGCACCCCTGGGTTCAATCCCTGTACCCCCACCCCCGCAAAAAAAAGTATTGATGAGGACATGGGAGAATTGGGATTCTTTGTCAAATGTAAAATAAAGTAATCTTTATGAAAAATAGTGATGGAGGCTCAACAAATTAGAAATGTAATTATTCGTTGATCCCTCAATTTCACTTCCAAAAAAAATTGAAATCAGGAACTCAAAGAAATATTTATACCCATGTTCTCAGCAGTATTATGGTTAATAACCAAAAGATGAAAGCAAACTGAGTGTCTGTGAATGGAGAAACAAAATGAAAGACTCTTCAGCCCTAAAAAAGTGAAGGAAATTTCCACATGTGCTCTGACATGGGTGGGCCTGGAGGGCACTATGCTAAGTGATGTCAATCTGTCACAGAACAACAAATATTGTAGGATTCCACTTAAATGAGGTAAGGAGGGTAGTTCAAATTCATGGGACAGAGAGTAGAAAGATGGTTGCCCGGAGCTGGGGAGAGGTAGGAAGGAGGAATTATTGCTTAACAGGTTCAGAGTTTCAGCTTTGCAAGATGACCAAGTTTCTGTGGGTGGTGGTGACAGCAGCACACAGATGTGATTGCATTTAACAGGGCTGCATTTTTCACTTCAAAATGGATTCAGTGGTGACTTTTATGTTAAAACAAAACAAAACAAACGAAACAAACGGATCTATTCATCACCATGCAGCAGAAGCCAGCCTGAGTCTCTTGTGTCCTGACTGATATGGCAAGGGACCCAGAGAAGCACCCAACAAATCTTAGCATTCAATGTGAAAGTAGGATCTCCAGAGCCAAGAAGAGAAAAATCCCGTTGAAGAAAAACCAGTCAACTGCAGAGCCCAGTCACGTCTCTCCCTGGAGACCAGCAGCCTCGATGGAGCTCAAAAAAACCAGAAATGTCACATTTCTCCACTGAGAGAAGCCATGGAACGTGCCATTTCATCTCCGTCAAGTAGGTACATAGGACAGATGAAAATGTCCTAAATCAGTAACTTTCGCTTTTAACTCGAGAGGGGTGCGCTTCACGTTTCTGGCAGGGCCAGGAAGGACTGAGGCACCCTGCAGGTGTTGGGTTTGGGAGACAAATATTGAACTTGCTGCTGAGAACTTACCAATTGTGATTCATCCAGGAGATCCTCGGAGTCTGGGCTCCTCTTCCGTGGTGAAGATTTCCTGAGGGGCCACTGCCTTGGAAAGATGAGACCATCGGGTGTGGAACGCAGGGCATCTCCACTGAGAGAGAACGTAAGAGGGACAAATGACCCAGAGGAAGGTGCTCAGATTGACCCATGACCCCAACATTCATAGTGGTCCTCCTGATGTCCTGAGGCCCTGCTGCCTTCTAGGACCTACTGAAACCCTTAAAAAGCCACGCCTTTATTAACAGCATTGAACAAGCTCCATTTTAATACTTAATAATGTGCCAGGCGGGGGGGGGCTCACATAAATAAGATACAGTCCCTGCCTTTGGTGACCTTAGATCCCAAGTGTGATGAAGCACTAATGAATGAGTTCCAGTGTCTTACTGTGGGATCTAATTTGGTTCTGTCTGCGCATGCTTAAGAAAGCGCATCCCCCTCCCCTGCGCATGCTTAAGAAAGCGCATCCCCCTCCCCCACACCACCTCCAGATGAGAAAGCCCATCAAAACAAAAAGTGAGGCAAACAAGTGGCACCACCGCATACGTTTGGCTGTCTCCAACCCATGTTCCCTGATGCCCAGTGGCCCCTTCTCTGCTCTGTCTGGACTTGGTCACTGCCCAGAGGGGAGGCTGAGATCACAGGCTCCCATCCCTTCTCCAGCTGTGAGCCTTCCAGAGAGGGAACACTCCCTGTCCCTCGTCCACAGAATCTGCAGCCCTACCTTTGCTCAGAAAGGCAAGCGGCCAGCAAGTGTAAATAGCAAACCCATCAGCACCATTATCCAAACTGCAAGGCTGGCAGTATTGTCTTCACAAATTAAAAATGACACATCTCGGCGATTACAAGGCTCCCATAGACCTCACTGTCTGACATGCTGGTTCAGCCTAATTCCCAGACTGTTTCAGACACCCAAACAAATTAACACATGTTTTCAGATGATACAAAATTGTGTGTGTGTGTGTGTGTGTGCGTGCGCGCATTTTGAAACCACTGTTCGACCGCATTATCATCAATTAGACACTTGTCAGACGTCCACTGACCTATGAGAGGCAGCCTCTGCCAGCCCTGGGAGCATCAGCCCTGGCTATTTTTAAGAGCCAGCTTCTAGCCTTGGTCAGTGGAACAGTACTAACCCTCCATGAAGAGCCCTCACTATCTTTTGAACTGGATCCACACCCCAGGCTGAATGAAGCTTTAGAACCAGCAAGAACCAGATGGCCCTCCAAGATCATTTCTGAATGTTTGGATCTGAGTCATTTGTATGCGGAAGACTTTACAAAATAGCAATCTGGGTAACAGGCTCCAGGCTGAGTCCAGCTTTCCAGACAGCCCATCTTTGCCTACAATTGAGAAGACAAGTACAATATTGTAGAGCTCCACAAAAATATTACAGCGTTTCTCTATATGTGTAGCATCAAATACACGGAGGGCCCTTGTCAGGCTGTCACCACAATGGGAGTCCGCCACGTCGCCTTCCTCCCCTTCCCCCAGTTCTTCACCTACAGTTTCCCTCGGAGCACAGGCAGGAAGCCAGCTTTGTGGATCAGCCAGCAGAGGGTACTACAATACTGGTGCAATAATCCAAATCACAGCAAATTCAGAGCCGAAACAGACTCAGACTAATTAAAATGGGCTTCGGTTTTATCATGCGCTAGGAGTTCCTCGCCAGAAAGAGGAAGGCTGTGGGATGGAAGAGATGGAAATAAAACTGGTAGACAGGACCAGCTCATTCAAGGAAGAGGAAAGGCAGGAGTGTGATCCAGGATCACAAGACCCAGGAGTGGGGCAGACTAGGCTCCAAAGTAGGGAGGGACCTAAAATAAGGGTTTGGCCTTACAATCCTGCTTCTTAGTATTTACCCTAGACAAAAGAAAACTTACAATCATACAAATACATGCACATGGATATTCATAGCATTCTATTTATGATCACGTAAAACTGGGAAAAATCTGAACGTCCTTTAATCTGTGAATGGATAAACCAGGGGCAGTGTTGCCACACGAGGAGTACTACTAAGCAATGAAAAAGAACAAATTGTGGACACATACAACAACGTGGATGAATCTCAGGAGCATTAGGTGGAATAAAGAAGTCATTATTTTAAAAAAAAGTTACACTCACAGAATTCCATTTACATGACATTCTCATCAGGTCAGTGGTTGCAGGGATGGGGAAGAAGAGGAAAGCACACCATAAAGCAATGAGAGGGAAAAATTGTCCTGAGTGATAAATGTTCTGTATCCTGCTTTTGGTGGTGAGTGTATGAATCTATACATGAGTTAAATCCATAGAGCTGTATACCAAAAATACAAATTTCAGGGCATGTTAATTTTTAAAAATAAAAAAATTTAAAACATATTTTTTAACATAGCAAAAACAGAGTCAGGCACAGGAGTGCACATCTGTAATCCCAGTGGCTCAAGAAGCTGAGGCAGGAGGATTGTGAGTTCAAAGCCAGCCTCAGCAGCAACTCAGCCAGAACCTGTCTCTAAAAAAATATAAAAAAGGGCCAGGGATGTGATTTAGCACCGCTAAATAAATAAATAAATATTAAGAAATAAATAAACAAGCAAATAAATAAATACATAGAGAGGCACATTCATGGTTGTTCTCAGAATGTGCAGACAGGTAGAGCACGGCAGTCCGGATCAGAGTTGAGCCCAGAAGGATAGGCTAACAGGAACTAGGTGAGAGCAGCCCCCACAGCCAACAGTTCCTATGCACAGAGGTGTCTCACTGAGTCCAGCAGCTCAGCGGAAGGCACCAGAGGAGCCAACAAGCCCAACACCGTGGTGTTACTCTAATCCCAGAGTCTGCCCACCTTTAGGAACCATCTCCAGATGGCTCCAGCCAGAGTGCTCCTCGAAGCTTGGGTAAGTCATCTTGCCAGACTTCTTCAGAAGGAAGTGGGCTTGGGATCCTAAATAATTCTTTATCTCCCTGGTACAGTTCATGCCCTGGGCTCCTCTGTGTGTGGTATGTTTTGTAACCACACACAGAGGAACCCAGGGCATGAACTGTACCAGGGAGATAAAGAATTATTTTGTTAATTCTTAAGTTAGACCATGGGCCCCTCAAAGACAGACTTTGCCTCATCCTCTGAATCCCCAGCACAAAGCAAAGGGACAATTTCAGTGGATACTAAATAAATAATTCTTCAGGCTGGATTCAGATTAGCCATCATCTTCTCAGTAAACCTTTCCCAGCCCTGGGAAGGGTGGGTGAGGCGCCTCCATCACCACAACACATGGCGTGTGCCACCCGTCATTGGATGACCTGCTTAGGCGTCGTCTCTCCAGCGTGACTCTAAGCTCCTTGCAGGCAGGAGCTGTGTGAATGCCTCTTGCCTGCGCCATGATGCACAGTGCCTGACACATGGTTCTACTCACAGATGTCCTGGAACAACTAAACTGGTCCTTCTGTCTCTCCTGTTGTTGTCACACCCCTGTCTGTCCCCCCTGAAGGAGTCAACACCCATGACAGTGACCAACAGCCTCAGCTGACTTCTCCATCTCACTTGCCCATTAGCTTTGGGCGGGTGTTTAGTTGAGAGGGCAAGTGACGAACACAAGAGAGAGAAATCTCCTCTAACCCTCTCGTTGACAGATGAGGACCCTGGAGGAGCACCACGCTTGGGAGCCCCAGGGAGGTCTGGAACCCCAGGCCTGCATTATGTCCTCATCAGCTCTCCTGCTGGGAGGTCTTCCCACTTGTCCTCGGGAGAGGACACCGTTTTACACTTAGGAGAAAGCAAGACAAAGGGGATCCCACAGCATCCTGTCCTCATTCACTGGAAAATCTACTGCCTCCCTCCACCTTCCATTTCTTCTTCTTGCTATTGTTATTTTCTCAGAAGAATTGTGCGCTAGTTCTTGTATCTAATTCCTGTGTCAGCCTTCTTTTATTCAATGTGGAAACTGCCAATTGAAAAAAATAGAGCTCACATCTCTCCAATCACCTCTGAGACCTTGCCATGTTCTCCATCTTTGCCTAACTTGGGAGACTCAGAAGGGGGAGGACTAGCTCACATTTCTCATATGTGGGTCTCTTGGATTGAGTGGGATGGGAGAAAAATCCTGGTTGAGAAACTGAGATCGGTGTATTGGTTCAGCTCTGCTGATAACTGGATGGGAGATTTGGGGTAAGTCTCTTCCTTTCTCTGAGTGTTGATTGCCCCTATAAAGTGCGTCAGTTGGATCAGAAGATCTCAAGGAACTTTGTAGTCTGACAGCATTACGTTTCTATATTTAATCTTAAATGTGGATGGGAAAGAATTATGCACAAAAGACCTGGTAATTTGTAGTTTGATTCAACATATATGTACCAAGCATCTAGTCTGTTTTCAGGCTCCATGCTAACCAGGAGGGATAGGAAAATAATTAAGAAAGAACACTGCCTTAAGGGCACACAACCAACGGATCAGAACAGGAGCTGGGAGCTAAGGGACAAGGCACACTGTTCTACTTGGAACAACTTGAGCCATCTATTTAACCTCTCTGAACCTATTTCTTCTTCTATAAATTATGAATAACGAAGTAAAGAATAAATGGGAGTACACTAGTTTTATGATTAAGTCATTTGTTTTATCATCTTGTCCTATTGAAACAGCATTTTTTCTTTCTCACCCATTCCTTTTTGCAAATGTTCTCCATTTTGAACCTCCACATCTCTCAGACTGAATATCCCACTAATGCTTTGAGATACCACTCAGATTCTACTTTTCCAAGACTTACCTGTCTACTCCAACCAACACAGATAGGTCTCCCTTGCCTCCTGCTTGTTGCTGCTTTTAATGATTACTTTGATGGCTATTTCCTATGCTTTTTTTGGGGGGAGGGGTACCAGGGACTGAACCCAGGGGCACTCAACCACTGAGCCACATTCCCAGCCCTATTTTGTAGTTTATTTAAAGATAGGGTCTCACTGAGATGCTTAGTGCCTCGCTTTTGCTGAGGCTGGCTTTGAACCCATGATTCTCCTGCCTCAGCCTCCCAAGCTGCTAACATGTACCATCATGCCTGACAGTTTATATGCTTTTATGCCCTTTTCAATTTCAGCTTCTTATGTTACCAATTGCCTACCTCAAGTTCTATGTGTATCAAATAGACAACATAATTTTATCCACAGATCTTGTTCCTCCTCTGGGGCTCCTCTGAGTCCTGTAAATTAAATACCTGGATGTTTCTCCTGTTTCCTCTCCAACATTCCTGCCTCTAATCTGTCCGACTTATTTCAAACCCTCATGCCTCTCTCAGATCCATAGATCCATCCTTTCTCATCTCTGTTGTCAGAGCCTTACTTGAGCATCTCTTGTTTAGACCAATGCAAGAGCAGAGGGAGGGATGAAGCCCATCACCTAGCCAGCCTTTTCAAAATATCCTTGCTTACATTCCCATTAACCCACAAGACATCGGAAGCTTGGTAGAAGGCGAAGGCTTTTGTATTTTGCAAAAGCTTCCCAGGTTGTTCTGATACATTGCTCATCCCAGTTGAAAACCATCGTCAAAATCTTTCTTCTCCTCCATCTCTTTCCTCCTCTACTGCCCAAGTTATTTTTTTTTTTTTTGAGACCTCCTGTCCAATAGCAATGACCTTTTATTGCCTTTCAGATACAAACACATGGACAAACAACAGATTCCTCCGCCTGGCTTTCACATTCTGGCCCCCGGCCATTTTCCTGACCTTGTTTCCTCCATTTCCTTCCATACCCCATAGATTTCAGCCAAACCAAACTAGACCTTGTGCAGCTAACACACCACATCCTCTCACAAACCCAGGCCTCCTTCTATGCCAGCTCCTCTTGGAATTCTCTCCTGTTCTCATCTCACTCAGCCTGAGAAAATTCTACTTAATTTTCAGTGCAAATTGGTTGCCACCTCCTCAATGAAGACTTCACCAATTCTTACCCTTTTCCAGGAAAAATGTGTCTCTCCTTCCTCTGGGACTTCAAAGCAAAGGTCCATAATTTGGGTGGGCACTGAATAAGTAATTCTTTAGGCCTCTCACAGCTCTGTGAAGTGTTAGTGAGGTTCCTGTCACCACAGCACAGAACACATTCCACCTGTCACTGGAATGACCTGCTTATGAGTCCACATCCTTCAGGAGCCCACAAGCTCCCGAAGGCAGGAGCCACTCGTACATCCCCCCCGCCCCCTGTGGCGCATTGTCCTGAAAGACAGTCCTCCTTGGGGATGTTCTGGAACAACTAAATGGCGTGCACAGTCATTTCTTTCAGGATGGTAAATTCTTCAAACACCTGCTGCGTGTTCTACTCTCACACTGTCCACAGCATGTGCCGCAGGGGTCCAGAGCAAGCCTTTGACAAATACTAGTCAAGGGACGAATTCTTATTGAATATTCCTGAATCAGCTCAATCCTGCCCATGAGAGGATGTTATGTCCCCTTAGCTGTTTCCCAGGAAAGGAAGGGTTTAGTTTTTCTGTGGCTCCGCCCCCATGTACTACCCTACATATGTCCTGTTACTTTAGCATGATGAGTCAAGTCACAAGAAAGTCTGGATCTATCACTATTCCATTTCTCACCTCATTGGCCCAGACCTGTCACTTTGCTCCTTTCCAGTCACCCCAATACATTCACCAAATCACCATGTGTCATATTAACCTTGTCCATTTAAAAAAAATTTAAATTAAAAAAAAAGTTTGAGAGGACATAAAATGTGCAGAAAAACTCAAAATACTGCTCACTTGTGCAAAAGCTCCATGCAAACCCAGCTGAGAGTTGGACCACAGCTAATGCACTCATAATACATAGGTCTGTTAGATAATCTTCACGCCATCATTATTAGAATAAGAGTTATGGAGACTCTGTGTGCTATTTTTTATTTAAGCAATAATAATAGGCCTCATGTTTCTTAAAAGCACAAATATTAACACAAGCTATTTTTCTCCATTGTTTATACACAATAACACAAATGATCTTATTGAGTTTCTAAACTAGTCAACCACTCTTGAATGCCTGAGTTAAACTTAGTTGATATCACCATCCAAAATGTTAACTACTGAGCAACCAATGAGGAGAGAGAGAGTTTTTCTGGAAGAAATTACATCAACTTGAATTAATAAAAAGCATAAGCTCAATGTTGATCATAGCACATTGACTAGGAGGAGGGGTGGAAGACATAGCTGCCATCAGATCACATCATAGTAGCAGAGGTGTCAAAAAAAATCTAGAGGTTTTTTTCAGATAGGTCTAGAATGAAACTACTTGGAAGCAGAAACTAATGATGTCATACTCCTTATTTAAAGTAAAACTATAGGATATGAGTGAACTTTAACTCACATTTTATGGTTTTCTTTAAAAGACCCCACAGTCCTGAGCATTATGAAATTCTATGACCTAGGATAGATGGTTTCCCTCTGCAGTGAGGTCATTTGTGCGCTTATCTGCAATGCAGTATATAAGGCTCCTCTGGAAAGAATGAAATGAAGCCAAGGATCCAGGAAATACTACAGGTTAGTTCTGTAAAACCTGACACTAGGCGAAAGAAAAAAAAAAAGATTGGTAAGAGCTTGAATGATCACAACTGATTGTTTACACATCCAAAATCCACTGGCATAAAAAGGGACCATGTGGCACACCCAGAATAACTAATCCTAACCAGGGAAGGACAGGTCTCGGTAAAGGTCACTGTAGGTTGATCTGAGTTGCTATTTCAAATCATTTCTCATGTTAACAGTAGTGAAAAACAAAACATTTTGAAAATTCAATCATTTTCATGTTGTCATCCTAATGTCCCTGTGTCCTATTTTTCTCAAAGATTTACATGAAAAGAAAGTTTGAAATTACCTAAATGTCTCAAATGTGTAAAAAATGTTGATTCTCTGTCAGGAAATGGGTCCCTGAAACCAGCAAAGGATGTCATATTGAAACAACTTTCCCAGTTGACTGTTTCTTTTGAAAAGTTTTTAAAATTTAATTTGTTTAGTTTTTAATTGTACTAAAATTATATGTATTTAAGGGGTACCATGTGATATTCCAATACGTTGTATAATGTTCAAACCAGGAATATGTATATCTAGATCTTCAAAAATTGATCTTTTCTTTATATGAAAACATTGATCTTTCATTTATATGTACTTCTTTGAAGTACACAGGACATTATTGCTATCAATAGTCACCCTACTTGTCCGACAGAACACCAGAACTATTTCTCCCATCTAAATTAACTTAGTTAAGTGTGAGATTGTTACGGGCCCATTTGGGTCTTTGGTCCCACTCAGCAGCCCAGAGCATCAACTGAACTCCTGTGCATCTAAAGGGTAACACTGCAAAGTAACACTCTTGAAAAACAAGGACCTATGCAGCTGGCGGGGGAGCATAGGTCTTGGTCTCCGCCCATGATCCAGCACCATGCTTCCTAATCTTGGGTAAGCCAAAATCCTTACGATTCTTCACTGTCCCTTGATGTATGTCAGAAGGAGAAATCATTCTCTCTAGAGTATAAAGATAAAGTCGATTTTGATAGCCAAATGACTTGAACTTCTTGGGAAAAGATTTTGAGCAATAACCTGTTTCTTTCAATACATTGAGCAATGTGAATAAAATGCATTTATTCTTTGAGTTCTGGACCTAGGTTTAGTTAACCTCTTCTCACTGCGTAATAGCACTGGTGTTCCTAGCAGGTTTTATTTTAGCTCTCTCCTGCCAGGAGTTGGGATAAGGATGGGGCAAGAGGACCCAAAGGAATGGGGGTTAGTGAAAGGGATTTATGGATGCAAGATATTATAATATCACAAATTTTTTTAAGGTTTGCTATACTGAGATATCCCTTTTAGAACCCTCCTACAAACTTTCTTTTTAGCAGTTCTGGGGAGAAGAGATCTTATGAATCTTCTCATCCTTCCAAATCTACACCCAGAGAAGTAGAGGGATCATTTCCTCCAAATCCTCATTGTCTCGTTTACATATGATTTCACGTTAAATGAGAATGGAGATATTTTATATATGCACACACACATACATATATATATATACACACACATACATATATTTGCATGCATATGTGTATGTTGTGTGTGTATATGTGTGTTTACATGCATGAGTGTATGTATGGTATGTGTGTATACATCCATATCAACTATAGAAATAATATAATTATTTTTAAGGAAGTCCCCCAAATCTATAGTTCTCCTTGCCAGTCTACCTAAATAGAACAGTACCTATCCCATGCCCCCCCACCTCCAAGAAAATGGGGGGATAAAGCACCTCTATAGAGCCAGGTATGGTGGCACATGACTGTAATCCCAGCAGCTCAGGAGGTTGAGGTATGAGGATCACAAGTTCAAGGCCAGCCTCAGCAACTTAATAAGGCCCTAAGCAACTCAGCTGAGACTCTGTCTCAAAATAGAAAATAAAAAAAGGGCTGGGGATGTAACTCGGACATCCCTAGTACCAAAACAACAACAGCAACAACACAACAAAACCTATAGATATTTTCCATATTTGCTTGTTTTTAAACCCAACACCTAGAGTACAAAATGTCACCTCTAAAAGCCCTTTGGCTAGTGTAACAAACCATTAGGAGCCTTCCTTTGGCTACCCCAGATATCACAAAAACTGTTTGGTTGTGCTGATTGATTGGCACTGCAGAAATTCTCCCCTTGGCAAATGAGTGTCGCATTCCTTATGAGTGGGAGGAGCCCTACATCACATATGAAGTTCAGGAGCCTTGTATCTATGGAGGCATCATGCAGTTAGGTAGCGGAAGGCATGCCAGCCATTCCAAAGTGGGAAGTCCCCTGTTGTCTTCCAAAATGGGAGAGGAAAAAAAAAAACAAGGGCTTTAAAAGGTGGTAACTCTGAAAGGTGTGTCTGCTACTTAACTGTGGAGTCTCAGTGACAAATATTCTTATGAAAAACAAATTTTTTTCAACTAGTGAGGGGACTGGACGTGAGTTCATTATTTGGGGCTGTGCGCTGCTATTGCAGTGCCCAGGGCATTGTGGGTAAGAAGGAGTAGCCTATCTTGCTTTGTCTTCTGTGTTCACGTACATGTGATTTTTGCTGATTCTTGGTAAGATGGTCTCCTTTATTAAAAGCCAGAAGTTATTATTTTTCTCCCTCTTTTGTTTTAAATGTTTACAATCTTAAGGCCTGGATGATTAAAATTCACAGATAACATTGTGACTACTCTGTCTGTGTTCAGTATGTGAAAACATTGGAGGTGGAGCAAATCCAGTTTTAAGAAATACCTAGGTTTGGTCTACTGTCTGATTTGAAAGTTTTCTGTACACTGAAACGACTACAGAGATTTGTGTGAAATAGTTGGATTAATGTTTTGAACTTGAACCTGTACTTTAAAAATGTCTGGATATGAATCTTGGCCAGAAGCTTAGCTGTTCCTTTCAAGTTGTTCCAGAAGAGGTCAAATATCAGCAGAGGGCACAGGCTATGAGATGGGGTTCCCTCCAAGTCTGTTCCTGTGGGTGTGAGCATTCCTCCCAGCTCCGTGGAGAACTACACCATTTGGAAGTGCAAAAAGAACTACTTTAGACTGCTTTAATCACAGAGACCCTGAGCCTTTCATTTGCCTCTTTGTCTCTTCTGGTACTTTAAATGGAAAGACTACCCAGCCTTGTAATATTTCAGCCACATCCCCCCCCCCATTACCAAAGTAGAGATGATCAGAAGATGGTGCTCTGCCATCCTCTCAAAGTGCTCTGAAGAAGATAGTAATACCAACTTCCCCTTTCAAAAGAGTTTTAGGATCATTTGTTTTAATTTGACTTTTGAGTAAGCCTCAAGTGACTGTTCAAAGAAAAAAAATTTAAACATGTAACTTTATCACAAATAAATTTCCTTTGCTCAAAAATCCTGGCCTGGGATTGCTGTAGGGACCATGCAGATGCATGCTGGAAGTTAAACAGTGAAACTACCAGGGTGGCCGCAATTAAATTCAGACTTGTATTCAAACCATGGCCCACTCTGCATTTCTTCAAGAAGTTTGCTTTCTATAGACATTTCAAACTGTCCCTTCACAAAAGAGAAGCAGGGTGGCTCAGTCTGAGTCCCCTAAAATAAGGCAGTGAGAACATAAAGGGAGAAAATATATTTGTAGTGTTCCAAACCAGATGTTCATGTATGTGAGATTTCAGACTTCCAATTTAGAGTATTTTCTTATGGAATCCAAAAGTTTGTCCACCCTCACATTCACAGACAGACTATAATCATTATTTGGACATGAAAGAAATCGTAAGTTCATATTGAAGACCAACCCACCGGCGTGTGTTATAAAATGGAATGGCTGCTCAAAAGAAAAATTTTCTTTTTCAGTCTGTACATATATCCATACCCTTTAGACTTGAAATTCATTTTAGAAATAAAATGATGAATATTTAGCAAATTCTGAAAATAGCCAAAGGGTCTTGGACTCAAGTCAGAAGTTGAGAGGGGAAAAATTGTCAATTTGGAATGATTTTCCTTAAATAATTATAGGTACTGTAATATTTATAAGGGGAAAAAAAGGACAGAGAACCATTTATAGGTATGTGGTTTCTCTAAACTAAAATCAAGTTTGTAAAATGTGTAAATGTGTAGGTTTTTTAGCTAAATTGTTTGAATCTGCTCCTCTGATTCTTTCTGTGTAAAACCACTTTGAAATAAAAGTGATTAAAAATTGCATAAAGTTAAGTGGCTGAGAAAATTCCCAGCATTTTCATGTTATGTCAAATGCTCATTTGAAATACTTTCCTATAAATCTATTTTGGTATTGCAACTCTGCAACCTTTGAAAACTTTGGGGATTATCAGGAGTTGGCCTGTTCAAAGAAGATAATCACTCGTGCATAAATGTCACCCCAAAGAGCAGCTATGTTTAATGTACAAAATAACATAATACCAAGACTTACAGCTACATAAACAATGGTCACTATTTTTTTTTTTTTTTTTGTAATGTACATCAGAAAGTAATCACACAAATTTCACATGCAAACTTAAAGGATCTGAAAAAGACAATCTCGGATTCAGGCTGAACTTGTTTCAACATTTGAGCAAATCTCAAACAGCAGATCTGGCCTTCCTTTAAATTTCCATCCAGTTGCTACACTGAACCAAATATAAACAAATGGGATGCTTGACAGATGATTAAGATCTTTCTCATGATTTTTTTTTTAAACTGAAAATACAACAGAAAACAAATATCACCACGGAAGTCCTTCAGAAGAAACTGCCTTTGGCATCTAGGCAGGAGCAAGCAGGTCTCCAAAGCCTCTCCCTCCATCTCCCACCAGAATCCTCCACTCTTACTGTTTCCTAATTTTGTGGACTGCATTGCTGAGCTGTTTATCAAAACAGTGTGCAGAAAAAAAAAAAAAAAAACGGCTCCACTCTACTACTCCACTAACTCTTGCAATTTTCTCCCTCCTCCTGGACAGAGGCCACTAGGAAAGGAAAGCCTCAGGAAAAAAAAATGCAGAGCAGTGAAAGCAAAGAAACAATAGACAACCGTGGCTTTGACAATGCCTTCCCTCAGCCCTCTTTCTGCTCCTGCTGTGACACTTGCATTCAAGAGCAAGGGCGGCTGCCATCGGATGCATGGACAATGGATTGAGGAATACAAGGCAGGGGGGAAAAAAGGAAATCAGATGAATTCTGAGCTAAGATGGCAGGGCTCTCACCTTTTCCGTTTTTTTTGCGAATAGTCTGGATGGAGGCGTCCCGCAGAGAAGAAATAAAAAGGGTGTCTGAATTGTTGGATGGTTCTGAAGCCTTCTGCATTTGCAAACGCTTTTTAGAACTATTTGCAGGGGTATACTTGCTGCCAGCCATCTCTCTCTCTCTCCCTCTCTCTCTCTCTCTCTCTCTCTCTCCCTCTCTCTCTCTCTCCCCACTCTCTCCCTCTTTCTATCTCTTTCTGTCTCTCTTCTGTTTTATGTCCTGCTATCTCCATCACACCTCTATTAGTACCAAGACTTTCTGCCTGTGTGAGAGTGTGCATTCCTTAATGTTCGAATCAAGACACACACGTCTGCATGCATTTCTAATCTAAGGAGCCTATGGCGGTTACTACAACTATCAATTAGTCAGCAATAGCTGAGACCCTCACCGCCTCTGAAGGAACAAAGGTGGAAAGGCATGCAAATACTCCAGCACCTGGATCGCACAACTTGCTGGCTACAAATAACGGCACCTTTCCCCATTTTCTTTTCTTTTCCTTTAACCCTCAAATCTATGCAATATCACAGGTTATTAATAGATCCAGCTGCATCATTAGGCGTGGAGTGTCTATAAGCATACATGTTTCATTGGTATTCTTGGGAATAAAATGTATTAAGCTGAACTGAAAAGCCTGGTGACAAATAAGAGTTTCTGGCACATGTGACCCTTGCTTCATTTTCAACTACTGCCACTAAAACTGAAAATAACTATGTGGTAGAGTTCTTTGTCCATTTCAGTGGCTGCTATAAAAGAAGCTAAGAATATAATGTGAAGAAAAGGCAAAGGCGGGATTCAGATGTAGAAAAGCATACAAGAGAGGATGAATTCTCAAGCCTAGGTTTTGGTTCACATCGGGTGGGTTGGTTTTATTTTGGGGGGCTGGTTATCCGGGTGTGCATGTGTGTATTATTTCAGTTGCACACTGTAACAGCTCATGTCGGACATGTGTCTGTTAGCTTGCATAGGATGTATTCTATGTTAACCCACTGAAACAAAATAAAGCATTCTTTTATCTCATTTTACAGAAACCTCAAAAATTAAAAAAAAATTACCCTTTTGAAAAACAATGCACTCATTGCTTTTCAGTGTTCAAGGACATCAAAATATTGCTAACTTGAATATACAAGGAGAAAGAGGGAGGTATAAGGAACAGCTGATCCTCCTCACTTAAATATGGATAATTTAAAATGGAATGGTGTACTTTGCATCTGATGTGATCTGTGATTTTGTTCCTCTTTTCTGGTGCATGAAAACAGGAATTTCTTTCCTTGGGACCTCTTGTTAGAACTAAAATTATTTCAAACAGCATGCAGAAAGTATCTTGAAGGCTAATATTGTTCTCCAACTCTACAAACAAGATAGATGCACAGCCTCACCTGAAGACACATATTTACAGCCTGACTGCAGAAGGGCTGCCGGGCAGCAGCGCTTTATTTCCCTCTGCTATTTATTCCTATTCTTGGGACTATCTCTCCAAAGAACAATTTTTATTTTCTTTCTTCCTACACAAAATAGCCCCACCATAAAAAATTTCACCCCTTTTAACATGTGAGGGAAGCACAGAAGCTGAGAAATTTGGAGCTAATGCTCCAAGAGAAAAACCCAACAATAGAGCAGAAAAACTGAGTTGCAGGGACAGGGCATGAGAGTCTAGCAAGCTTTCCTAATGAGCGGAGGTGTTACAAATCGGGAGAAAGGATCCTTATCAAGACCAAGTGGGGTAAAGAGGGGGGCCCAGGAACCCCTCCAAACCCTGTCAGTTAAGAGAGAAAAAAAATCCTAACAAGGCTGAAAGGGAGAAAAGAAATGGTGCTAAATAGCCGGCGAGGTGACCCACCGTCCTGTTCGCTCCTTGGCTCTTGCCGAGGGGAATAACAGCCACAGCAGTGACAACGGAGGTCTAACGTGTCAGGTGCAACCTCTGCCCAGTGCTGTCTACCTCCCAGACAGGAGAGAAAATCATGCCTGAGACAGGACACAACGGGAACAAGCAGGCGCCATCATCAAGTCACAGAGCCATCAGCACCGGCTGGTCTATGAAAGCCTTGGATCAAGGGTCCCATTCAAAGGCAAGGAAGACGCAGAGACAATGGCAAATCAAAACCTGGCAGGGCTTCTGGAATAATTTAATTCCTCTCTCCAGAATTTAGATGCTATAGCAAGAAACACAGGCGAGAGCTCCTTCACACCAAGGCGTGAGCATATGCCTGCCTCTCAGTGCATGTATTTTTAGACACAATATCATGGGTAAGGCAGCCTGTGCACTCAGCAACAGCATTTGCTTCCCTACGTTGGTGCAGCCTTCTTTCCACGCTGAGAGCAGCTGATGAGCAGAGGAAGCAGTCCACATTGCTCACCAAGCCAAAGGTCAGGGAGGAGGACCCCAAACCAGAATCCATTGTCTCTGTGCTCAGAGAGCATTAAATACATTTTCAAGATGTGTTCCAAAATGAGGTCATGCTCTGTGGCAATGTATTCACTTCCTATCTTTCCATATCTGAAAGCAAGACCAGGAATAGAAATCACACCTTGAGAAAGGCAATTGCAAATACCAGAGACCGAAGGGCAAAAATATTGGAATGGGACATTTATTATTAATAACATGCACTAAACTTTTAAACTTCCTTAAACAATAATGTTCATGAAGACCAAGAGCAGGATGGAATTTTATGGCAGATTTAGATATGCTTTAAATTTGGATATTCTTCCCATTCACTTCAAGCCTCAAATACTTAAAATAACAAACACAACAGAAAACTAGCCCAGCTCATTAAAATGTGATAAACTAGAAAGCAAAGAGATAAGCTTTTCCTTTGTGAACAAATTAAACAATCTGGTATATTCTTGTCTGATCTGGAGAATATTCCCCTTCACATGGAGATTAAAATATTTTAAAAGACTCCCTTAAATTTTTCATATTAAACTGCTTATGAAATATGTATGTGGACATATTTGTACTTATACAAAATTCTCATGTTAATTTAAATTTATGGGAAAAATCCAAAGAATAGTGGGTCAAACAATAAAATATATATATATATATATATAACATAAAAACATCCCTAACCACATAACAATCTCTCTAAAGTTTCATATACTTGCAGAGTAGAGATGGACTGAATGGTGATGAATAAAAATAATGTTTCAAAACAATATTGCAAATGAAATTACTTAAAAAAGAACAAAATAAAAAAGAACAAAATGCCTACCTCCCATATTTTTGAGTTTGTTTTTGTCTGAATTTTTTTTTTAATGTTGTATATGGGTAATCTATAAAAGGGAGTTACAGGATGGATTTTTTCCAACTCTGTAGATAAGCATCCCGAGTTTTTATTTTCCTTTAAGGGTAGAAACAGTTTACAATTTCACATTGTAAATCTCACTAGCACTGAATGGCGCTCTCACAAGGATTGACAAAGGAAGAATAATTCATGTCAGACCAAAAGACTTCTTTCAGTCAGTTTCACGCAGTTTTCTCCCAACAGATCTGGGCCAAAATGAATGCAGAATCTCGAGCTGAACTATCCATCACATTTGCCTAGTCTTTCAATTAATGACACTGCAATCAGATCGATAGAATGTAATAAGAAAAGAGCTTTGCATTTCTATACCTATTAATTCGCTGAGTAACTCCAGCAGTAAAACGTGACTTGAAAGGAAAAGCACTCAAGGAAAATGAATTCTCCTAGCATCCTGCGCAGTGACTCCCTGGCCTGAAAATGAACACCAGAGCTTCCATCTTCCAACCAGAGTTATTAGGATGTAAAGATCACGTTGCATTCTCAAGATCAAACTTACTCTTTTCCTACGAGATCCTCCGCAATACACTAACGCCACCCCAGGTCTAATCAAACGGGTCATTTTTCAGAATTTTGCAACAAACGTCCTTGAGATGCCTGGGAGGGAAGCCGTTGTTCTCCACTTCCTGGGCTACCCTGAACTACCAGATTTCTGATCTCGGTTTTCTGTGATATTCTGCACAGAGGAATTGGGACCAAACAGAGAAAGAATGGTGAGAATGCTCATTGAGCTTAGCTACACTCCAAATTATTGCATTGGTTTGGAGACTGTGCAAACAGTGACACACGTAACAATGCAACACGGGTCTGTGTACGCCATATTTCTCACCAGCAAGGGAGGCCTGGGAAAGCAAATGATGAGGTCCCTGTGAAGAGGATGGGGCACAGAAGGGCTGGCTTGAGGCGGCTTCTATAGTCCTGTGCACATCTGGATTTTAATGTCACTGGAACTTCAAAACAGCAACTTCACTCATAAAAAAATAGACTTTTTCTATTAATCAAAGCTGTGCCATAATTCAATCCTCCACTGAGGTAGTAGAAAGAACATTGGTTGTATTGCCAGACAAACCAGGGTTTGAATCTCAGTTTTATCAAACACTAGTTAGTACCCCTGAACCTCAGATTTTTATTAGTAAAACAGATATATTACTGCTCAGCTTCAAGAGCTTCTGTGAGGATTCAAAGAGATAAAATGTGTAAAGCACATGGCACAAAACTCCCTACCCTTTCTCTTCCCAATCATTACCGTACAGATTAAATGAGATAATTTACATAAAGAGCTCTATGAACTGTTCAGCCCTATACAACTGAAGGGTAATATTATTATTGACATAAAATAGCAATAGTGCATTTAAAAACAGAACATGTTATGCCGCATAAGACATGAAAGATGAACAACATGGTCCAGGGCCAGTTATGTGTGTGAAACCCAAAGGGAGATGGTAGTCATATCTACTAGAAAAGATGTCACATGAGTCAGCCACCATCAACCAATCGTCCAGTGGATCTTAATCTCAGTTGTAGATGGTAGTTCCATCCTTTAAAAGTTAAAAAAAAAAAGTAAGGATTTAAAGTTGCAAAATGAAACTATAGAAAGAAATCTAGCAATATGTCAGAAAGAAGTAATAAGAAGATCGCTACAAAGTTTACCCCATGTTTGCAATAAGAGAAAAGCAAATAATTATTAAAAGGGATTTTTCTATGACCAAAATATTCACAAAGAACAGTAATGGTGGGGTGTTCAGAAAGATAATTTTGCCCTCAAAGAGCTTAGAGTCTAAAGAAGACTAATTTTAATGGTAAAATGAAAATAATTACTAGTGTTAAGTGAGAAAGATCCTACTAGTCTTGGAACAGTGTTTTGTAGTAATTGGAATTTGACGTCCGCAATATCAGAAATATTTTTTAAGGGACCCTTTTCATTACTTTGTCAAGATGATCATTAACTAATGAAACGAGACAATGGATAAGAGAGCTTAAAATGATTGCTACAAAATATCGAGCTTTATTAAGACATCAAGTTCATTATCCACGCATGGTTGATAGAAAACATTGGGAGGCTTATAGAAACTAGGAAACTAATTCAGTAGGTCTGGTTAACTGAAGAGGACATCAGCTGCTTTTAAGGGAAGAAAATAATAATAGCCACCACTTAAAGAGCACTTACACTATGCCAGGCAATTTATACTGTGCTAAGAGTTTTATGTTTGACGACCCACTTAATCTTCTCGATATCCCTATGAGGTCCATGCTATTGTTATTATCAGTTTTACAAAGGAAGAAACCAGAGCACAGAGAAGTCAAGTGACTTTCCCAAGATCACAAAGCAAATGATAAAGCCAATTTCGCATCCACATAGACAGATGAAACTGTCAAAGCATTTAAAGCCCACTTCTCGACCACTCTCATCTTTCTTTTCTCCTTAGAACCTCATCAAAGTGAATTTCAGTACCAAGTAAGACCCAATGGCCAACAATCTAAGTCTATCATGGGTGAAATCTGAGAGTCAAATGAAACTTATGCTCAGAAGCAAAGTGTCTAAGTGTGAACTGAATCATTTGTTGAGTGCATCCCTTCAACACACACCACTGAGCACGGCCCTATCATATGGTAGATCCCTTCCCCACCAAAGCTTACAGTGTAATTAAAGCAATCTCATTGTATGGAGAAAGGGCTCCATTAGAAAAACTAGAGTAGAAAACCAAAGTCCTTTTTTCAGGCTGGGACAGCTTTTAGGAGAGCCAGTTCCTGAGCTCAGGAATGGCTGGATCAGATGTCCTGGAAAGGACTTTCTAGAGCTCAGGAGTATTTCTATGGATGTGTGCTAACCACAGTCATGCTTTCTAATATTTATCTATGAAAAGTACCTGTTTTTGTTTTATTTTGTCTTCTGATTCTGTGTGATGTGTGCAGCTGACCAGGACTAGGACTCCCTAGTACCTGGACATGCATATTCTCTGCTTTGCAATCAACCTGCTGTGGCCCACGTGCTACAAAAGGAAGGCACTGCCCTTTCTCCTCTCTGCCCTGACATTTAATAGAAATTAAAGGAGGAAATTCTGTAGCAATTGGAGTAATGCAGGTACACACATCTTAATGTCTATTCATTTCCTGATTATAACAATGACATATTTACTAACAAAACTTATGGGAAAAAATACAAAGATAACAATGAAAAGTAACCATAATAATAATGATCAGAGATAGGCACTTGGTATTTTATTTATTTTTATTTTTTTAATTAAATATGTTTTAGTTATAGGTGGACACAATATCTTTATTTTATATTTATGTGGTGCTGAGGATCGAACCCAGTGCCTCACGCATGTTAGGCGAGCACTCTTCCTCTGAGCCACAACCCCAGCCCCTAATATTTATTTTTTAGTTTTCAGTGGTCACAATATCTTTTATTTTATTTTGTGTGGTTGGGGATCGAACCCAGCACCCCGCACATGCCAGGCGAGCACATTACCGCTTGAGCCACATCCCCAGCCCCCGGCACTTGGTATTTTAATAAATTTCCTTCTTAGCCTTTACATACATGGGTCCTTTCCTATAAATCTACATATTTTCAACAATGTTTGGATCATAATATAAATAGTTTCTCTTACTACTTCTTCAGGTGAACACATAGTAGGAGCATTTTGATATCTAAATGTATTTCAAACACATTTTAAAGGATCATATAATTTTTTTTTATTTATGGATAAAAGTTATTTGATCATTTCTCCAAAACTGAACAGTTAGGTTGCCTTCAAGTTTTAGATTATACCTAAGATTGTAAGATATCCTTTGACCAGTTTCCTTCATAGACAGTAGGACTAGGTTTATTGAATTAAAGTACTTTTATTTTTTTCATGTATTACTAAAGAGCTTTCTAGAAAGTTTTTGCCAATTTGCCTAGCTATTGGATGGAGTTTTCATTTCTCAGCAGTCTCACTGGCTTAGGGTTTTGCTTTATTTATTGTAATATCTACTACTCACTAGCAGTGCTGTTTAACTTACATTGCTTTGAACTGTAGTGAACTGGACAGATACTTCAAGAGTTGATTGACCATTTGTTCTTTTCATTTTACAACCTATTCATGACATTTGCCATTTTCTCTGTTGTGTTGCTATTTTTTTTCTTACTGATTTGTGAGACACACATGAATGTACGTGTATAGACAAATGTGTGTGTGTGAACCCTAAAGGTATACTCATATTTGGGCTCTCATAAATCATCACAACTACTTTTTTTTTCTTTATTCTCCCAAGTACTGGGGATTGAACCCAGGGGTCTCTTCCACTGAGTTTCATACCCAGCCCATTTTAGTTTTTGAGACATGGTCTTACTACCTCAGAGCTTGAGGCTGGCCTCAAATTTGCAATCCTCCTGCCAGAGCCTCTGATATTACAGGTGTTCACCACCATGCTTGGCACAAATACATTTTCTACTTTGGCTTCTATTTTTAATTTATATAACTTTCATATTCTATATATGCAAATTTTTAAATATTTTCCTTTGTGATATCATCAAATGCTTTTATACTCTGAGGTATAAAACAATTCTTTTAGTTTGTTTTGTGAGATGAAGATATAACTTGAGGGTCTTATTTTCCTTTTAACTGGCAATTTTTTATGCATACCTCCTCATCTATATTGATATTTCAAATATGCTAAAGTATATATATATTTCAAATGTGTTTGAGGGTCATGAATTCTATTCACGCTTGTGTTTAAATCCTCTGTAGTAAGTGAAACTGTCAAAGCATTTGAAGCATTTTTCTATTTCACCAGCACTAGGACCAAAAGATTTGCTCTTAGAGTGAGAGGCAAAAGCTTCCCATTGCTTAAAGACCATGCAGGTGTTATTGCTGATTTGAGGTGATAAGACAGCAGCAGAAACTTGCTGGGCCTTGGGGTTGGCCATGCTGGCAAAGGGTCTGAAATTGAATTCAGAGGGGTTGAGATTGGGGCAGATGACTCCACCTCAAGGCAACCAGGGAAACCAGGAGTTAGAGGGGTTAATCAAATAAAACTCTACAAGACAGAGTCAAGGCTCAGGGACTGACGACAGCATTTATAAATTAAAGTTTGAAGGGATCAGACCAAGCTTGAGCTCTTCTTCACAGAACTAGGTATAAACAGGAACCAAAGCAGATCAAAGAGAAGAAGGTAGAATGTGCAGGGGGCAGGGGGCGGGGGCGTCAGGCCCATCTCTGGGTCCAGCATGTGGGCAGTGCATGGATGGGAAGCATGGGTCAGGGCCAAAGAGCACAAATCCATTTGAGCATTTCTTCTGCAGAAGCTAAACTACAATTTCTATTTCCTAGATACTTGGTGAATTTACTGCAGACAGCTGACTTGGGGAGTTTCAATTCCCTTCTCTTTCATTGGTTCCAAGACAGAGTCTTGACTGACAAAAGCAGAGGAGGATACCTACCTCAGTTCACCTTCTTCTTTTGCAGGGTCAGGAACCAATTCAAGGGGAAAGAATAAAAACCGAAACAGCTCATTTACCCGAAGTGTGCTACTATGGAAAATGTGTGGTTTATAATTCTGGAAAGCAGGTCAGTTTGACCAACCAGCATGGTCAAAAAGAAGAACACCTGTCCTATCCAAGATGCAGGGGCGGAGAGGCTATGACACAATGATAGAAAAACTTGTCCGCATCTTCAGTTTTCTACTGTAGTTTTAACAGGACATCAACGTGGCACACAATTGACATGTCCCACAAGGCCACCAAACTGCACTGTCCATATGAGATATTTCTGGGGATGCATAGGGAGTACTGTGTGGTGGTTAGAAATATGGCTTTTGCGGTACGATGAGCAAAGCTTGACCTTAGCAAAGCCAATAACTGGCTCTGTGATCTTGGTAAGACTCCTGAGCTCTCTGAGCCTCAGTGTCATCACCTGCAACAGAGGCATAGTTATTGTATTCACGTCATAGGGTTATTATAATAACTCAATCAGGATGCATATGAACTATATATGGACCTGATACATGAGTAGGATGCCTTACTAAATACTAGCCTGTGATAAGAGGTAGTAGAGAGTACAGAGGCTGCAGAACTAAACCCAGTTCAAATACCAGCTCTACCACTTATTTGCTTGTTACTGCCTCTCTCTGGGCCCCCTTTACAAAGTGCTTTTACCAATGCAGTGATACCCATTGCATAAGGCTGTCATAAAGATGAAGTGAAAGAATCTGCACAGGCACCGGGAACAGTGCCCGTGTGCCTGTGTCTGTAAAGATTAGTTGTATTGTTGCTGTCATTTGAATATCCAGAATGTGAAGCTGAAATCCTTAGGTCAAAAGTCAGTAAGAAACTGAAAACATGAAATAAGGGGAAATTTCTCTACCTTTGGAAACCTACTATAACTAGAGCTGATCTTCCTCATGGATTCCCCCTCCACAATGGGAATCCACATTGCAATAAAGTGGGTTCCTGTGGCAATGCTAGAGGCATCCCACACAAAATCACAGGCAAGGCAGCACCTCTAAAACAGCTGGGTGACAGTTCCAAGGCTCTCTGAGTTCATTGAGAGGACACAGGTTGTCTTTGCTCCAGACTGACAGCTGGCATTCTCTCTCTGCTGCTTTCTTGGGGGATCTTGTGGATAATTTCAGAGTCAGTAGCCAGGAAACCTCTTGGTCTATGACAAGAATTCTAAGGAGACCCCATACACCCTGTCCCCAGGACCACACATTTCTATCCACTCGAGATTTTATTTTGAAATTCTTTCATCCGTCCATCATTTATTTTTGAATACCTCGGTGAGGGTTAAGCATATTGTGGTGAGCCAAACAAATTAGGTCCCTGGCTAATTTACATTCTAGAGGGAGAGGCACACATTAATCAAGGAATCACAGAGGTAAATAAATAATTACAAATTGTGATGTAAGTATCATAACTGAAAAGAGGAGGATTGATGAAGTGGATCTGCAGTGGAGTTCTCCCTGAGGGAGGGGCATGGAAACTGATATGAAACATGATGTATATATAAGAAGCAACACCAGCTTTGAGTGTAAAATCTTCATGAACATCAGCTTGGAAAGAAGCAACCCACCAGCTTGAAGAAATTACTGAGACGGCCCACTAGCAATTATACCACGATGGGTAAGCACCATGCTAGCCAACACAAGAACACTGACTACCAAGGCTTGCCAGGAGACAAAGAAAAGCAAACTCAGGTCTCACTCATCCCACCACAAGGAAGGAAGGCAACATGAGCAGTCAGGATCCTTTTTCATGAGCCAATTTCTACTACTGCAGCTCCTGGTATGTGTCACATAGAAGGGGTGCTATTTTTGGAGAAGGACCAGCACAGAGCTCCATCATTATGAATCATAGAAACCTGGGAGGTTGGGGGAGGATGGAGGTTATGGGTGACAAGGTAGATGTAAATGGTCCCTCCAACTTGGATAGGAGAGAAGCCTGGGGAAGAAAGGAATGATATCTCAAATTCCTACGTCATCTACACACAAGATATTTCTCCCGAATTCTCTTTATTCTACCAATTTAAATGCAGCACTGAACTCTGCACTCAATCTTTCTAGTTTTGTTTTTAAGCAAATAGTTTAATGCTACTATTTCTTCCTCAAAAACCATTTCAAGACTGGCCTGATTCCATGACCACCACCCCCCAGTCCTGGCGTAAGCTATGTCCCCCAAGACACAGACTTCCATTGCCCTGTGCTGCATTGTTCTCAGGGTCCCTTAGGGAATCATTTTCTTGCCCACTCAATAAGATGATATACTTCTCAAGGACCTGGACTATTCCTCTACTTCTTTGTATTTCCCAGTGCTCAGCTTGGTATTGTTTCCACTCTAGACACTTAACATATCAATGCCTGTTGGATAAATGAATGGTTTAATTAATCCATGTATCTGTAAGATTTCAGTAGTGGGGAGGTGGGGAGGAAGTACTGTGAATGTAACCAAATTGAGCCATCCCTGGCTCAGACTGGAGGGTCACCTTTAGACAGCATTCAATACTGTGTGTTGGTTCTTATTTAAACAGAGGGCATTAGGTGCTATATCTGGGGATTTTCATCTTTCTAGGGCAATTGAAGGGCACCTCCACCTAGTGACATGTTATGAGCCAGAGAGATCTTTCAAAGCCCTTTCCATTCCAAATCCGGATTCTGTAGATTCTAATTTGTTGCCTTCTCAATCCAGAGGGCCCCTGGCATGAATGTTAGCCAGTCCTCAGGAACCAGTCCCTAGATAGAGACAGGAATGAGTCCCTACTCCCCCACCAAATCAAAGCATAATCTCGGAGACCACCAAGGTACATACAGCCACTGGTTTAGCCTCACTAATACTGGGACTGTGGTAGGCAGGAGTAGGGAGGAGAAATAGTAGCATTAAACTATTTGTTTAAAAACAAAACAAGGAAGGTTGAGTGCAGAGTTCAGAGCTGGGTTACCATCTTCCAGTCTTACTGGCCGTGCAGCCCAAAGGCATCTTTCCGTGAAGTCTTGAAGGGTCCAAGTGATTTCATGTAGGTTTATTATTTTATTCTCATCTAGAAGTCTCAGCTCTTATATTCCTGCTTAGGATTAAAGGGCTCCTTTTCTATTTACTTCTAACCAGTTTTAATAAAAAAAAAAATTGGAGTATAAAACTTGCCTCTAGGAAGGCACCAGTAGCCCATCAAATCAGATGCCTCCGCCTCAGGAGATGGAAGATACAGAAACAAAAGGCCAGACGCCGCCTGGCCAGTCACCTCAGAGGCCCAGCAGCAGCCAGGCCACAGGACAGGGAAGTCTGGGCTTCGACATATAAAGCATCTATCACTCCCTGGACTCACCCAGCACAAAAGGCTTGGTTTTCTCCCATTAGGCAGAACAGTGTGCCCCCTTGTAGACCTCTTGTCACACTCTGTGACCTCCTCGGTTGGTGTGGCCTTTGTTTCCTTTTCTCATTTCAAAATGACTCAGCTGGCACTGATTGAAGCTTGGCCAAGTTTGCCTTTAAAAAATTGCCCCCTCTTGAAAGTCTTGGCAGAGTATTTTATTAGGCAGGTGCCCTGCTCCAGAGTTATAAGAAAGCATTGTTTTTCACATACATTGTCTACCTGGGAACTGGGGGAATAAAACAAGCATGCATAGCCGTCACACAAAGCAGTGGAACTGCATTTCCCCAAACAGTTCCTCCTAGCAAAGGAGACATTCTGCTCCCTTGTACCTTTCTAGTCTCACTTGGTACCTTCTCCAGCCTGCCCAGCCCCCTCAAACCTAGGAGCCCAGCTGGAGTGCAAGGAAATCAATTCACTGATGAAGGAAGAAAGGATGTAGAGGCAGATTTCCTCCACACTGCAGCAACTGGCGGCATCAATCACAAGAAGTGGTCGGAAGGGGCCGTGAAAACCACAGTGAGCTTCTGAGTCCATTATACATTCAGCCTGGAATAATGACCCCTAATTTATTTTAGCTCTGTTGCTCTTCTGTAGAGATGCCTTCAATCCCACTCGGAAGATCTCAGAATACTTTTCTGTTATCCTTCTTGCCTTTAAACCAGGAATCTGGCTCATTCTCTATCTGTTGAGTCGTTAATCTACTCTAACATTTCCCTTACCATAACCATCTGCTCTACCTTGAGTTTTTTTTAACCTCATTCCTCTCTTTCAGCCTTTAGTTTGCTCTCTTGGCTCATTTTGTAATCTTTAATTTCTCTTCTTTATGTCTGGCTGCTTATGTTTGGGGGCAGACAATAGAGGTGATATACGCCATTATTCATGAATAGCTTCAAGGGTAACGTGAGAAATGCCTCATCTCCTGACCCCTCTTAGCATAAGAATGTCTGATAAAATTCTGAATTGAAAAGGGAAGTTCTTCTGATACAGAGAGCTACTCACTCTGGAGCCGCTTTCTGGAGAAAGGACCTGGTTGAGTGGGGGTTGGGGTTGTTCCTCAAAAAAAAAAAAGTTTTTAAATAAAATAGAATAAAATAAAAATATTTCATACAGAGAAGAATCTTGACTACAATTATGACCATCAATTCATTACTATCCCTCATAGCCTCTGAGAATGGCAACCCGGACTCAAAAGAATAGTAAAACATCATGGTAGCCAAGAGGTTAGTAGCTCCACCTCCAAGCCTACTAAATTAGGGTTCTCTCACCTGTAGCCAAGCAGACCCCCCTGATTTTCCTCCCTCACCTTCAGATTCAGCCTCAGATGAGCTGTGACAGCAGAAGGTGCACAGTAGGGAGAAGGAAACTCAATTGTCTACAGGCTGCCTAATCACGCTCTAATTACCCCAGAGTTGCCAGTAAGAGAAGAGTGCAGCCCCAGTAAGACGCCCAGAACTGTGGCTTTAGAGGAGCTGTATCCAACAGTCACCATGCATGTGGTAAGATGCTCTAGTCACTGCAGAGAGAAGGAAACCAAGCAACTTCTCACTCCTGACCTCCCTGCATCATCTTTTCCATGGTAGAGGCTTTTCCACTGATACCATTCATTCCTATTCCCTTTGCCATCCAGATGCCTCCTGGGAACACTAGACAAATGCTTCCAAAGTCCTGCTGGGCACCCAGTGGCCCCCCAGAAAACTAACACTCAACATGGCTGAAGAAAGAAATCAATGTCAGCACCCTTCCTCCCCACGATGCCCTACCTGGTTCAGGCTACCAACCGCCAACCATCCACCTAATCACTGGTGCCAGAAACCTGGGACTCACCCAGCCTCCTTCCTCTAAATGACTCTTCATTCCCAATAACCAATCTTTCCAAACATATCCAAAATGCATCACCATTCTAGGTCATTTCTTCCAATGTCTTTGCTATAATCTTAATGTAGGTCCCCAGTTTATCTTGCTTAGACAGAAGTAAGATCTAAAGCCTGCTTTTAATAATCTCACTCTCTGCTCTTTCTCTACATAAACAAAAGTGTTCACTTTTTAAAAAAAAATGTCATTTAACTATTGTCATTTGTTTAAAATTATGATTATTCTGTGGCCTCCCTGGCACAGCATACAAATCCCTTCACAGTCTACTCCTGCCCCCTTCCTCAGACTCAATGTCTGCCAAAGACCCAGGCTCACTCAGCTCCAGTTATATGGAGAAGCCTCCCCAGAGTATGCCAAGCTCCCCTGCCATTCTTTCCTCTGTACACACCTTTCCCTCTATTTGTAATGACCTTCCCTCCTCTAGCCTTTTATCTAGGTAACACCAACCCATCATCAGAAATCAGGCCAAGTGTAATTTTGCCAAGCTCCCCTGACACTTAGGTGCTTCCTTGCTTAGGCATACTGGAGGTGCTTGTTCTCATTGCTCACCAAAAAACAAAATTGTGAAATATCTGGAAGATTGTTTATCCTTGTACACATCTGTCTTACCTACTACATGTGAGTGTTCAAATACAAAGGCTGCACCATTCTTACATTTTAGTACCCCATACCTAACTGCCTCACCCAGAGCAAGTGCCTGCAAGAACATATGGAGTGGTATATGGGCATAGACAGACTCAGGAGTAAAGTCTATTGACTGTTTTTTTTCCTCAGAAGAAATTCTCCTTCTGGTCTCCCTCCCAGACCTTGAAGAACAGCACAGTGTAGTCTTATGAGTGCTTCTTTTTCAGGTAGAGCATCTCAGTTCTAGGCCAGATTTGTTATCAGGAATGTGTGAGATTTAGAACGAGGCACCAAAAACAGCCAACATCATCAGTTCAGCATTGATTATGCAGCTGCCTCTCTAGTAAGGATGCTATGTGCATGATCTTATTTTCCTCATAGCCACCTGACATGACAGATACTAATATCACACACAATTTTCAGATGAAGAATTTAAGTAACTCTGTTTTAGTCAGCTTTTTGGCTCCTCTGATTACAGATGACCAGCATAACTGTAGGGGAGGAAAAGTTTATTTGAGGGCTCATGGTTTCAGAGGTCTCAGTCCTGAGAAGCTGGCGCCATTCCTTGGGCTTTGAGGTGAGGCAGAACATCATGGCAGAAGAGTGTAGCAAAGGGAAGCAGCTCACGTCATGGTGATCATAAAGCAGAGAGAGAAAGACTCCAGGACCAGATATAAAATATATACCCCATAGCCACACCTCTAATTAACCACTTCCTCCAGTCACACCCCTCCTGCTTCTAGTTACCACCAAGTTAATCCAATCAGGGATTAATATGCTGATTAGGTTAAGACTTTCACGATCCAATCATTTGTCCTCTGAACCTTTTTGCATTGTCTCACACATGAACTTTCAGGGGGACACCTCATATTCACACCATAACAAACTCAGACCATGCTGCCTCTCTTCATCTGGGTTACAGAAAGCTAAACTGAGGCACTATAGTATATAACAGAGCCTTGAAGCTACAGAGACCTATACAAACATAAGTTACCATAATTAAAGAAAGCAGTGAAAATTGTCATTGATGCTTTGTGATTAAAGTGAAAAATCAGATAAAAATTTGTCAAGATGAAGGTGCATCTTATTATGCACCTGAATTAAGAAGATTCCTCTGAATTATGTCCCCAAACCAGTGGTATATTATAGTCATAGGCCTAGGAACTCAGTGAGTCCAATCCCTTCTCATCTTTCAAAGATGTAAAAGCAACATTCAAAAGCTGCACAGTTAATTTGCAGAAAACTCACAACAACCAAGTCAATATCACCCTATTTGTCAGTCCCACATTGTCAAAATTGAATATGAAATTCAGAGAGAGAGAGAAAGAGAAAGAGTGGGACTGATAAATCTGAGGGCTTATTCAGACAGCACCTGAACATTTCAGAGCCAACCTTACACTCCAAACATTTCCCTGACATCTCTGCTCAGACATTTTTAATTACCACATCTGTCTTTACTAGGCATCCAACTAGTACCACATTCCACAAGGCCAACATGGGAAAAGCAGAAATAATATTTATTCAGGAAACTGAATTTCATAAGAAGCATTATGCTACAATATAAAAAGAATAAGTAGAAGCTTTTGAACCAAACAGATGTGGGTGGAAACCCTAGCTCTACCATTTACTGGATATTTGGTAGTTGAGTTTTGGTTTTCTCACCTCTAAAGTGAGCAAAATTAATAAACAAAATAAACAAAGTTATGCTTCATTATTGAAATAAAAATCTTTGCCATGGCATTCAATAAATGTTGGCTTCTCTTCTATTCATTAAGGGGTGCTGATACAATATATTGTCTTTGGCCAACTGCCAAACCACAGAATAATTCTTTGTTTCTACTTTTAAGAAGTGACAACTTTTGTCTGCTGTAACTCCACATAAATGTAGACACATGAAAGACACCAGATATATTTCTCCTTTCTCTTATCATAAGTATCAGGTCTACATTTGGGTGACTTGAGGACCTTAGAACAGCCACACTGAAGGATGGAGTTGAGTTGGTGTGCAATTTCTGTTTGGGGGCTGTACTGAGGATTGAATCCAGAGCCTCACACATACTAGGCTAGCACTCTATCACTGAGCTGAATCACCAACCCAGATTTAGTGTGTGTTTAGTGATGCTTAGTTTTCCTGCATGACTCTTTCCAAA
Organism: Spermophilus citellus; assembly: GCF_964194105.1. NCBI lineage: Eukaryota > Metazoa > Chordata > Mammalia > Rodentia > Sciuridae > Spermophilus > Spermophilus citellus. The sequence continues at coordinate 146,532,945 of NC_138183.1, read as the reverse complement.
GTCCAAAAAGAATGATAAAATGTGATGAAGAAAATTTAACATAAGTTTGTTACCCTTTTTTGGGGGGGAGGTGGGTATTAGGGATTGTATTAGGGGCACTTGACCACTGAGCCACACTCTCAGCCCTATTTTTTTTTTTTTTTTTGTATTTTATTTAGAGACAGGGGTCTCACTGAATTGCTTAGTGCCTCACTGTTACTGAGGTGGAAAAGCCTATCTCAGCCTCTAAAACCATGTCTTACTGATGACTAAGAGTCTGGGTCCTGACATCAGAAGTGGATTCAAATTTCACTTCAGCACATACTAGATGTCTGACCATGGGCAAGTTACTTCTCTTTAAATGTAAAATTTCCTTATCTGTAGAATGGGCAGAATAGAACCTATTCACATGCACTTGGTGAGAATTAAATCATACAAAGCAGTTAGTACCAGGCCAGACACATGCTCAGTTCTCAACAAAGGAAAGCTGTTGTCAAAATGTACTGTGGATTCATTGTTAAAAGGGAAAGGAAACATCAAAATAAGGAAAATATAAACTGACTCTATTGAAAGAGTTCTGATTTCGTCATACCTTAGTTCTGCTAATTTAAAAGCTGGTATATACGATTATATGGTAATTTGTATGGAGACTGTCCTAATGAGTTAAATTTGTTCACATTTCTCAAATTCCATCATCTGCATGGAAAACTCCAAACCCCCAATCTATCTTTCGTCCATTAAGAGGCCTGTCAAATGTCTGCTAATGCCACCGACCCCTCACTCTGTGAAACATTCTTGGAATAAGTAAAGGGAAAATGGCAATTTGTTCCTATCCTGCCTCATCAATTTTTTTTTTTTCAGTGCTGGGAGTCAAATCCAGAGCCTCACATATACTAGGCAAATGTCCCATCACTGAGCTACATTAGCAGCCCCAATCCTGTCTCAACAGAAGAAGAAAGAGAAGGAGGAACAGGAGGAGACAGAACAGGAGGAGATCTAAAGACTACTCTGTCCATTTGAGGTCGCTCGATGTACTTCCCTTTTATACCCACATGTTCTTGGATAATGTCCATTACTTTCTATCTGAAGCAGTGTAGATTTGTTGGAAATAATACTCAAATTTGCATCAGGAGATTGGGAGCTCATTCTGCTCATCTTGACTATGGGACAGATGCTTTATCATTTTCCTGATGTGCAAGTGGGTATAACATCCAGACAATGGAATATTGTTCAAAATTAAAAAGAAATGAGCCATCAAGCCATGAAAAGACATGGAAACTTAAAAGGCAACAAACTGGATGATTCCAACTATATGACATTCTGGAGAAGGCACAACTATGGACACATTGAAAAGATGAGTTGTTGCCAGAAATTAGAGAGGGAGGGATGAACAGGCAGAGCACACAGGATTTTAGGGCAGTGAAATTACACTGTATGATACTATGATGGCAGATACCTGTCATTACACAGTTGTCAAACCCCATAGAATGTACAATAGCAAGAGTGGATCCTAATGTAAATTATGGACTTTGGGTGATAATGGCATGTCAGTGCAGGTTCAATGATTGTAACAAATGCACTATTTTGGTGGGGAATGTTGGTTGTGAGAGAGGCTGTGTATGTGTGTGAGTGTGCCATTTTTCCTTTTCCTTAGGGGAATTCTGCTCAATTTTGCTGTGAATCTAAATTTGCCATGAAAATAAAGTCCATTTGTTAAAATGAATATAACATCACAGAGGGTTGCTGTAAGACAGAAGCTGATAAAGCACATAAGCCTGCTCATCAGAGCATCTACAGTGTCATGTGTGCTCACAAAGTGTAAACTGACAGGACCAGTAACATTAATTTTGATTTTCAATTTAGGTTTCAATATGGTTTGGCACAGCACTGAAGTGACACCCCGATGCCTGACTCAGGTCTCCACAAATGTAGTGCTTAGTAAGCTCCTATATAGAGTTCTCACCTGCATCAGTAGTACCAACCTATTTTGATCCTTCATTTTGGAGCCCAGTTCCCTTTCATAATAATGTCTGGATCTAGCCCTTCACCTTGGCACTTGGCTCCAGAGGACATGTTTTAGATACTGATTTTAATAGAAGTCTAAAAACCATGATTCATAAAGATATCTATCTTCAATTTCTATGTGCAGCTCTTACCCTCTTCCCATGATCTTGTGGAACAGCTTACTGGCCTTTGCCATTTCATCCTACCAAGACAGCTATACGTGGTTCCGTGATGCATCCTAGATCTTTCCTTGGGCAAGAGTGAAAGGCTCTCACTTAAGCACAGGCATTGAGATGAAAGGAGTGGCAGAAGTTCATGGCTCTATTGTTTACTTCGTAAAATACTGGGAAAACAGAGAAAAACAAGGATAATAGCTATAATTTTAGGTATGTTTGAGGAAGTTAGGAAAGGAAAAGTTTGAAGGGAAAGAAGCACTCTCTGTTTTTAGAGTATACTGAGTCTCATCTGTCAAAAAACAGAACCCTACAAGGGCACTTTCCTGGCCCACTCCCACCCTGTGGAAATGATTCAGCATCCATCCAACAGAGACTTCCCAAGCACCTGCAATGTGCAAGACAGCATGCTTTAAATTCTTCAGGATACAAGGGAAAGTACTAGTGTATAATGCAGGTCTGGCTTTCATAAGACTTGCAAACTAATACAAAAGACAAAACAAAACAAGAGCTTCTTACAGTTTCTATCACTTTCACACAAAGGCCATTTTCACACTTGATCCTTCCCCTACTCTGACAAGGTGAGATTGGTATCATTCCTGTGTTATAGATAAAGAAGTCACCTTTGCTTATAAATGATGGAGCTAGAGTTAGAACCCTAATCTTCTATCTTCTTCAATATAAGGTGGTCTGTGACAAGGTCAAAGTATGTAGGATAAATCACTTGAGTCCTGTAGGAGAAGATTAGAAATGGTAGGACTCCTTCTGAATGATGTGGCATGAGATGGAATCAAGAAACAGATGTGAAAAAGAAGGGCTATGAATCCCCCCAAAAAACAAAGTCTGAATATTCTGATAATTGAATGCTGATCCATAATGGGGGGGCATGGGAAAAATGGAGCAACTTTGATGGGGCAAAGGGGAAGGAAAAATGGGAAGGGGGGGAGGAAAGATGGTAGAATGAGATGGACATCATTACCCTAGGTATATGTATGACTGCACATATGGTGGGATGCTCATGTACAGCCATAGAAATGTAAAGTTGTGCTACAGTTGTGTACAATGAATCAAAATATATGCTGCTGTCATATGTACCTAATTAAAATAATTTTTTTTAAAAAAAGGGCTAGGCAAGGCAAAGGGTATTGTTGAGGAGAAAAATGAAGAAGGCAGACATTCCAAACAAAACAAGTCCAGCACAGGAAAAGACTACAGGTGGGCAATCACAGGTGCATTCAACTAAAGTAAGCAGGACAGAAAGTAGTGTTAAATAAAGCAATAAAGATGGGTTCAAGGACAGATAATGCAGCCCTACATATCAGGCTAAGGGGTTTGACTTCATTGGGTAGAAAAGAGAGATTCAAGTTTTATATAGGAAAGTGGTATAAACATTAATTTTAGGAAAATTAATCTGTTTATGGATTGAAGATGATGTACTTTGGTGGAAAGAAATCCTGGATCAAGGAAGTCTGCTAAGAGTCCATTTCAGATATCTAAGTAAAAAGATCCTGACCTAATATCAGAAATGGAGAAAAAACAAAGGAAGTTGGTATCAGAAAAATTTGGTTACAATTCCTTTTTTTGTTATTCATTCCCAGATGGACAATGAATCACTGATACCCACCAGTCATTGGAGGTACATTTCTATTAATCGAGTATTAGAACTTACTACTTGTCCAACACCATGTTAAGTATCCAGGTATTGAGGTGAAGAAATGTCCTTGCCTTTGAAAGGACCATGACACTGATACAGGCAAAGCTATCCTGGGAGAGTCAAGGAAGTCTTTCTGGAAAGATTGATGACTAAGCTGACTCTCTTGAAGCATGAGGAGTGCTACAAGTGAATTGTGCCCTCCTAAAATTCACATCACAACTCTAACCCCCATATGATTCTAATTGGAGATAAGATTTGTTGGAAACAATTAAGATTAAATAGGCCATAAGGATGGAGTCCTACTCCAATAAGGCAGGAAGTGAGACGTTACCAGAAAACAACCCTGTGGGACCTTGATCTGGGACATGCTGGTTTCCAGGACTTTGAGAAATAAATTTCTCTTATTTAAATTTTTCATTCTGTGTATGGTATTTGTTATAGGAGCACACACTGACAGATACAAGTAGAAAGTTGGTTAGGCAGAAAAGAGTGCGTACATTTCGTAAAGAGGAAAGGTATATGTATTTGTATGGAGGGGGAGAATGTAGAGAGATATTAAAAAACAAGGAGTTTAAAGAATTCTATGTAATTTGGTAGGGGTAAAATAATGGTGAATTCAGTCAAATAAGGATAATAAGCAAGAGCATAACAAGAAGGGGCCATATTGTCCCCACTGAAGGGTTAAGATTTCACCTTGAAAAATAAGTGAAGCTATTTCAGGATTTTAAGTAGGACAATGTCAGGATTGGAGAGATGAAACCCAACAAGAGTGTGAAGAATGGTTGAGGGAGATCAAGGCTGGAACAGGTCTTATTAGAAGAAATGTGTCAATCGTCCAGACAAAAGAAAATGAGAAGGCAGTATTGTGGCACCCTCTTTCTCCACAGAAAAGTCTCAACTGGGCTTCTCCAGAAATCTTCACCATGGCTGATTTTAGGACTGTCAGCAAAAGAGTCTCTGCAAAAGAGTTCAATGTAGATAAACTTTCTATTTTCATGTTGCCTTGTTTTACTTGGACACTGGCCTGGAAGAAATCAGCACTCCAGGTGCTGGACACCCCCTCACTAGGTTTTCAGAAATGTATCCAATAGTTTGTAGAAATGTATAAACAAGGCCTCTGGCCTTGAGCTGGGCTTCACAGAGATGTCTACATTTTTAAGATAAGTTACCAATTGGGCTCCATGGTAACAGCTGGCAGGAGAGGAAAGGGAGGGGAGAAGAAGCTCTCCCCTTCTCAGGTGTTGTCCTTGAAGGGTTAACTTGCCCAAAACAGTGAAAGAAAAAGCTTCTTTATGTGAATTTCTGCAGACTGTGAACTTCTGAGCCCCTCCCCTTAAGGGCCTGAGGTGAGGCTCAACATCAGGCTAGAAGAGTGTGGTGGAGGGAAGCAGCTCACATGATGATCAGAAAGCAGAGAGACTCCACTCACCAGATACAAATATATACCTCAAAGCCATGCCCTCAATGCCCTACCTCCTCCAGCCACACCCCACCTGCCTTCAATTACCACTCAATTAATCCCACCAGGTGACTAATTCCCTGATTGGGTTAAGGCTCTCACAACCTAATCATTTCCCCTCTGAACCCTCTAGCATTGTCTCACCTGTGAGATTTTGGGGGACACTTCACCTCCAAATCATAACACTGGAATTTCCTAAATGATTGTGTTAAGTATCTTTGGCCAGACCTGGGTTCAGGGCCATAGTGAATGACAAATACATGGGCCACCAGTGTGGTCTGGAGGACTGGTGACAGGTAAAGAACACAGGTGTCATCCCTGATTGCCAACCCACCCTTCTTTGGAGCTAGGTCAACCTAAACGAAGACAGATCAGCACAATCTGAGCTCCTTTCAAGGACTTCCAAATAAGAAAAGCATGGTTTCTCATACAAAGTCATTCCAGGGCCTCACAATCTTGATTATATATATCTGAAAACTATTTTCTTCCCAAGATGAATAATTCTTATCTATCTACTTAGTTTTTCCTTTAATGTCTTATCTTCCCTCAATGATTCCCTCTGTTCCTAACCAATGAATATCTAATATCTCCCACCCTATATCCTTTCCTTCTTCCTAAATCTGTCAGTATAACTGTCATCAGGATCAACACTGTCTCCATCTCTCCTACATATTGACAATGACCCGACTATGGGAGACCTTCACCATCTTACCTTCTGATCACATAGCCAGCAGCCTCTGCATATCTTGTGCTTAACCAAAATAGGAGGCCCTGCTGTCATCCTAAAGCCCGAAAGGACTTTCCTTCCTGCTTCTTCTCTGTGAATCCACATCCCACCCTCCTCTATTTCCAAGCTACATTCAAGACTTATTTTCCTGGGGAAGATTTTTCCCTTTTATATCACCACTTAACACACACATGCACACCAACAGAAGCGTAACGTAATGCCATACATGATTAGATATATGACATATATTGTTATCAAGGAGAGGATAGCTTAATGGTTAAGAGTGTGACAAGTGGATATAGACCACCTGGTTATAAACCCAGATCTTCCCTTTACTGTGTCAATTATTTATGATTGCCAGGACTCAGTTTCCTCAACTGTGTAATGGAGAGCATAATAGTATATATTAATATCTACTCATTGGTTTGTTGTGAAGATTGAATGAGTTAATATATTCAAAATGCTTGGAATGTTGCCACACATAGGACTAGCTATAAATGTTAGTAATATTACTGTTGTAGCACAGTGGCTAAGAGCAGGCTGTTGGACATCTCTGTATTTCAGTTTCTTTATTTTAGAAGTTGAGTGGAAAATATCTATATTAAGGTTGCATGAGGTTGAAATGAGATAATGTATAAACAGTTTAGCACACAGTAATCAATAAATTGCATTAGCTATCACAACAATTATTATTATGATGATTCAATACTCTATAGACTAAACAAATTGCATTTATTTTATAAAATGTCAGGATACTCAAAAGTTGTTTTCTTTTCATTTTACACAAGGACTTATGCAAAGAAAGCTGGCATGACTTGGTAAGATAAGCCAGGACTGGAACTCAGTCCTGTTGACTCCTCCTGTATCCTGTGGAATGGTGTCACGTGATATGGCAGTGTTTGTCTTTTCCCTCCCCTGTGTGCTGTGTACCAAGATGGAGAACTTTCTCCATGCCTTGGAAGTCTCTCTTTTCTCTGTCCTTGTACATGTACCAGACCCCCAAGCACACACACCCCTGAAGGTCTCCTACAGCTCTCTACACAGCATGTGCAAAAGCTTTGCAATGATGTTCTTTAACACTTTTGCTGTGCTACTTTGCAGTTCGTTGTGGCAATCTTTACCCACGAGTGAATGTTTGTGATGGGATATTTGTATTTGGGATGAAAACAACCAACTTTGCCCTTAATGTCACATTTGGTATTAATCCTCCATGTGGTGGTTAACAGGGTTCCCCCAAACTATATTTTATTGTGTCTAAAGCCATTAAAGGAGGCATAGATAGTGATCTTAAAAGCAAGAGAGGGTGGTTTCATATGTATTCAGCAAAAACACTTCTCTCAGCTGCTGCAAATTGAGTGCAACCATCCTGGTCAGCTCTTGTCATTGAACAGTTATTCTGGCTAAACCCAGCAGGTCACAACCTTTGAGGCAAATTTGACCCTCCTGGATCAGAGGCCTGTTACTCCCAGCACCTCCTTCCTGCACACATGCAGCTTGGAGGCCGGTGTCTCCATTGCATAAGGTTTCATTGATTCTTCCTTCCACTTTCCTTTTCCACTCGGTTCTCTTCCTCTTTCTATCCTTTGCTTCTTCCTCTTTTCCTTCTTTCTTTTTTTCCTCCTTCCTGTCTACTTACTTTCACTATCATGTTTTGCCTGAAAAGACAATGATCAATAGCATTTCCTTACATTTCTATAGATTCTCCAAGTACTTTGTGTATTTTAAATATTTTCTCACTTGATTTCTTGTAGCATGAAATAAAACAGGACAGCTATTTTTACAACGATTGAAAAGGAAACCCAAGGAGGTCACACAATGAATTAGTAACTAAGCCAGGAAAAGGACCCATGTCACTCATCATTTATTCCCACTGAGTTCTGCAATGTAAAATTAACTAAGGATAATTAGGACAAGCCAGAATCCACCCAGCCAGAGTGCTACACGCGGTACCACCCATTCTGCCCTTTATGGCAAGTGCTCTTAGTGGGACTATTCACACCCCCTACTAGGAAGCAGTAATGGAATTCCTGAAAAAAGGGAGATTTTTCCATTTCTATCCTAATCTCTTAGTGGGATCAGCTATAGGAAATGGCTCAAGTATCCTTCCTCAGGTCAGAGGTCACTTATTTCTTCCCTATTGACTCTACTTATACCCGGTTGCAATATATATACCCCAGTTCAATCAACTTATTTGTATACATGTTTATCCTGAACAGCTGAACCATTCACTTTGGGACATGAAGACAGCTCAGGTACCCAGCACACTTTGGGTCCTTAACAGTTTGTGTGAATGAATAAATGAAATCACAACTGTGCTACGTGATATTTTCCCTGGGATATAGCAGGAACCTGGAAACAGAAAATTGAATGCACTGCCTACCCCGACCTCTTTCTTTCACCTATGAGGTCTAGACTGAATGACATGGGGACTGATTTTCACCATCAGACTTAGGAAGGGCTTGTTAGAGGCAACAGCAAAGAGAGGCTTGATGTCTGGCTCTTTGGTGATTTGGAGACAAAGAGGCGAGGAAGAACAGTTCTTATTAAAACATCTATTATCCAGATTCTTCCAAGACATAAATTATTCCCTTAGATATCTCTGAATGCTTCAAAAGTCTTCAGAGCATCAGGCTCCCCCTTAAAATGGAGGAAGTTTGTGAATATTTAAGTACTTTCTTTAGTCTAAAATAATAAAATTGTCTCTAAAGGAAACCAACTTTCTCTAGAACAACAATTTTAACAGGGGTGGAACCCATCTCATTCTAAGACACTCAGCCAATGTTTATGAAAGGTAGTCAGGCTCAGCAAAGCTCCTGGAGCAGAGAGGAGGTGCTTGGTACAGTAAGCCCCCTCATCTGCTGTTCCAATTCCACAGTTTTGGTTGCCCACAGCCAACCACAGTCAAAATATTAATATTTATTTTGACTCTTTCAAGATGGAGAGACCACATTCACATAACTTTTATTACAGTGTGTTACAACTATTCTGTTATTGGTTACTGTTGTTAATCTCTTACTGTCCCAATTTATGAATTAAAATTTGTTGCAGATGTGTATTTATGTACATGAAAAAGCATTTAGGGTTGGATACTATCTATGGCTTCAGGCATTCACTGAGGCGGGGGGGGGGGGGTGGTGGTCTTGGAACATGTTTCCCATGGATAAGGGGGACTAATGTACCAAGGCTTAACCAATGAATGCTTCAGCCTTCTGCCATTTCTTCCCTCTCCCAATTCAAGGATTAGAATACAAGGGCAAGGCTAGTGAGGGCTCAGATAGACCCTTTCTTCCTGATGCAGGCAGCTTCCTCCCTCTCTGAGCATGATCAAATATCTAACTTGCAGCAGGCTGCAGGGCTGGAGAGAAGGGGTGTTATGATTCCCCAAGACAGTCTTAAATAGGCAGGAAGCAGGGAGATGAATGCTGGAAAATGCAAATAAAATCGCCTGTGTGTTGAAGCCCCAGGAGATCATGAAGGGATATGAATTATAAAATTTTTTTGGCTTAATGCACAAATCTCGCCAGATAAGGCATCCCTGAGTCACTTCCACAAGCTAGTGAAGGGGAAAATGGTGTGTGTGTGTGTGTGTGTGTGTGTGTGTGTGTTGGGGGGGGGCAACTTTTGCAGAAACTCCAAATGAGTAGTTAATCTTTCTCAATTTCAATCTGTTTCTTTAGTAACTTGTTTTCCACAAACACAGGCCTGGGAACAGAGTAGTACATGCACAAAGGCCATCTTTTGAGGGCTCAGAGACCTCCCTGGTCCATACCCAAGCCAAGGAAAACATAGACGAAGAAAATGACCACCTCTGAGGGGCTGCTTTCCATCATCTGTGCTTCATATCAGGTGAAACGCACTTTCACAAAATCCCAGAGACCCAGACAATATATTTACATCTTCCCTAGAAGGGCTCAGGGAGCATGAATCAGTTTTTTGAAGCCACAATTTGGCTTCTAACTCAGGTAGGGATACATGAAAGTTTTAGGCACTCTCTACTTTGAAAATGATTGTGGTTTTATATGTTTTTATTGGCACAAGTGTTCCCATCAATCAAAGCCCCCCCAAATGAAATCACTACAATCGATCATTCAGAGTATAAACAACGTTGCCAGCGGAAATACTGCAATGCTTAAAACCAAGGAGCAAAAGATCACAGACAGAATTCTAGAGCTAGAAAGATCTTTAAGAAATGATCCAAAGCAGCACATGGTATTTTGGGAAAATAGTGCCCACGAAATGGGTATTGGTGTAATTGCAATGGCACTTTACAGAATGAAGTTAAGATAAAATCTTTCTCTGCTCTGATCTTAGTGTGGTTCTTTCTTTAGATAAACTTAGTTTCAAAAAAATTCACACAATCCAGATTTTCAACCCTGCTTGACTGTCCTTGTTACAAAGTTGCATTTATAGCAAGTAATTCTCTTTACTTGATTTCATAATGAACAGTGCAGTTACCCAAACAGAGGAGCCCTTTTTAAAAATCAAAATAAACTGGGCATGGTGGCACCTGCCTAAAATTCCAGCAGCTCAGGAGGCTTAGGCAGGAGGATCATAAGTTCAAAACCAGCCTCAGCAACTTTGTGAGGCCTGACCCAAAATAAAAAATTTTAAAAGGGCTGGGAATGTGGCTCAGTGGTTAAGCATCCCTATGCTCAATCCCCAGTACCTAAATAAATAAATAAATAAAAATAAAAAGATGTTTGCTATACATGAATTCCCAACTCCATAGAGAAATGACCAGAGAATGTTCTTTAGATAGACATAATAAAGGAGAAAAGGAGAATTCTATTAGCGACATGGGAAAATGACCATCAAAGCATTATGTGAAACATTGCTTAAATTTCCAATAATATCAAACAGAAGATCTTCATGGAAATATTGAACCCTTTTTAAAAGAATCAAAGTGAAATCTCATTAATTTGGGTCACACTAATTCAGAATCCTGGATAATTCAAAGGAGGCAGTTAAGCTCACTACTTATCTTCAACAAGAAAAGGAAATATTGGTTTCAGCACTTTAGCAGCACTGACTTACATGCAAATAGATGTCATATTATAATGTTTTGTTCATTGATGAAATTTCTAAATGGCAGTAACTAGTTAATTCTGAATACAGCACAAAAGGGAAAGAGAACACTTTCGCATTTCTTGGACATTGACCACCTGTGAAAGCCTGGGGGATACTGCCTGCACCCTGGGTGCTTCTCTGCAAAAGGACACCTTAGTCATGTGCTGTTCCAGGACCAAAGCCCTTCTGTAGCCCTCTTGCTTTTAAGTCTCTGGTGCAAGTTTGTAAATAACAAATGTGTATTTCTTTCAGATCTCATCGTTAGTTCAAACGTTTCATTGGTTTAGACTTCCCTTCCTACCAATCAATTACAAGGAAAAGATGTTGTTGTACCACACATACCATTCAGGCTGCAGGCTGAAACACACATTGACCAAAGGAGTGTCTTCAATGCTGCTCTGAGCACAGACTAGCAAACCTACCAAGGTTAGTGATCATCTCATGTTGTTTATTGCTTTCTGTGTTGTCAACCTCTGCCATTCAGAACCCAGCAGGTCCCAACAGTCATGGAGTGACACTGCTTGCTGGTTATTACTTGTCTGTCCCTTTGCCATTTGATAACCAACTTGTAGTCTATACTTGAGAAACTTATCAGTAATTCAATTCTTACATGAGTAATTCAACAGAAACCTCATGATCAAAACTCTCACATACCAGTAAGATTTACTGCAGGTTTGACCAGGTTTCCTGTGTATATAATATTTTATGGTAATATTCTCACTCAAAACTGAGTGTCATAATATGGCTCTTATTTCTCAGTGAGGAGAGCCTCTACATCTAATGAATTGTGGTAAAATTAGGAAAAGAAGGAATAAAAAATAAACAGGGGATTTAAGTCACAAAAATGCTGTTGGAATTTACTTTCCATTTACAGCCTGAATTTGTTAACTATATGGCTCTGGGCAAAGCTTAAACTTTATGTGTTTCATCTTTTTTATCTATAAAGTGGGCATATCGTCCTGGACTCAGATTGAAATTATAGGCACCAAATGAAATAATGAATAGTGCCTTGCACTTTACCTGCCACAGAGGAACTATTTATTTATTTGTTTAATTTTGATACCAGGGATTTTGAACCTAGAGGCACTTAACCACTGAGCCATATCCCCAGCCCCTTTTATTTTTTTATTTTGAGACAGGGTTTTGTTAAGTTACCCAGAGCTTCGCTAAATTGCTAAGTCTGGTTTTGAACTTGCAATCCTCATGCCTCAGCCTCCCCAGCCTCTGAAATTACAAGCATATGCCACCAAACCTGGCTGTTTTTAAATAGTACTTCCCTTCCATACAGAAATCCAATAGTGGAAGAACATAAATGTGTGTGTGTGTGTGTGTGTGTGTGTGTGTGTGTAATCTTTTTCCTGTGGATAGATTCTCAAGAGTTTTCATAAAGAGAAAGGTATTTTCTAAAACTCCTCATTCATGTAAAACAATCCATAAAGCAAGTTTCCTGAGTTTGTCTCTGGGTGTTGGTTTCATCCTCCCACAGGACCACTGTTCCTAAAGGACAGGCTCATGGTTTTGACTCAGGAAGTCAGTAAAGTGGCTGGTTGCTCAGAATTCTGTAATAAACTAGCACCTATCTTTTTGTCACCAGTAAAGGGAGTGTCCACGGAGTGCAAGGGAGCTCATAGAATATGTACTATGTGAATATTTGTTGAGTCAAACTTACTGAGAATACATCTGCATAACAAGACAAATTGTTTTTACCTAATGTAGCATTTAGATACCAAGATCCAAGATGGGTCCAAAGATCAAAGACTACACAAGAAAAATGATTGACATCTGTATGGGTTCACTAAAATATTCATGTTTCTTGTTCCTATCAAAATACCCTTGTATCTAAACAGATAAAAGAACAGTATTCTGAAGGCACACTAGAGGTTTCCTATTTGGTCTCTCCCTTGCACTCAGTGGGCACTCTACTTCCCAGTGACAGAAAGACTGATGCTAATATATTACAGAATTCTGAGCAACCAACCACTTTACAGAGTCCTGCAAGCCACATCTTTTGGCCTTTCAAGCACCCACTTCCACAGAAAGAGCTTCTGCCCTCAGCCAAACAAGTACACTTTCTTTTTCAAGTATCATCAAAACCCATATTAATGAAATTTTTGATGCTGTTTGAAGACTGTTCATTGACTCAGATTTGTGTGACTACCACATGCTAGGCAATGATCTAAATGCTGGGGATTATTGTAGTGTGGAAACAGTGTGTGGGCACGCATGTGTGTGCATGCACACACACACACACACACACACACACACACACACACACACACCTGCCCTCTTGTACTACATATTTTAGCAGGGGAGGAACAAACAATGGCAAAAATGTTAAATATATAGTAATTTGTAGTGAGAAGGGTTCAGAGCAAACAAAGTGGAAGAGGAATCAAGAGAGGAGGGGAAGTGAGGTCTTATAAGTGGTTAAGATTATAGGAAAAAAAATAGTGATACAACTGGACCTCTAGATGTATGGTCCTTCCATGGTGGTTAATAATGATTACTATTATTTCTATTAGTAACCTTCCCAGAAGATATGCCAAGAAAGCTAACATACCAAGAATAAGCAGAAGGTAGGCTGAGGGTAATAACTAACAGGCATTGTACCAAGCAACTCCATATGGCAGCCTATCTATCCTCTCACATCTAAGGAGGGGCTCCTGTTTTCTTTTAGCCAATAAAGATAAAGAAATCCTTGGCCTGAAGTCATGGAGTTAGTGGCAGAATTATGGGTGACTCCAGTCCCCAGGCTGTGAATATTAAAACTTCCGTTTGACACAAGCTCCCTACCATTATTTGACAGATTTAAAAAAGCATCTCCAAGAACTGTGAGAGATTTCTTATTTTCTACAAGATCGTGCCTATTTCTGATGTTTGACTTGTGGAAGATTTACTAAATTTAATCCTTTCACTTCACTCCAAATTACCGTGAGTTGCATATGTGTCTTTCTGGGGGGCAAACACACAGAATTCCACAGCTTTGAGCTCTTCTTGGAGTTTCTATGTTTAAGGGGGGAAAAAAACTGTTATAGTTTATGAAGATGAGGCAAGACAAACCTGCAGAGTGACAGAAGAGTGAGCTCAAGAGGAAAGAAACACAGGCTGTTAGACCAACATTGTTGGCAACGATGTGGGAGGACTGCAAGCCAAGCCTGTCCTAGGCTCCAGAGTCTCCTCAAGCCTGGACCGCCAACTCAAAGCAAGCGCCAGAGACCTGGGGAAGACTGAGTGGCTGGAAGTACTTGGGCTGACATGACAGTGCATCCCTGTCTGTGGAGAACGACAAAGCAAAGCTCTCTGTGCTCTGCCCAGTCAATTTAATTACATTTTAATTATTTATACCTTGCTTTATTCCAGAAATGGTAAAACAAACTAGATTGCAGGATAGAAAAAGAAAGAAGAAAACTCTGGATTACACCATACAATAAAGACAGGAACGGAGCTAATACGGAAATACATACTGCATACTACAAAGACTATATTATATTATAGGAAACACTGGGAGGTGGGTATACAGGTGTAGTTTGAAACTGGCTGGCAGCCAAAGAGGAAAACCCGATCAGTGATCCAATTCATAGCATCCAGAAGGTGAAATATATCAGTGGGGTTCATATAAAAGGAACTTTATTATGTCACGCCCCTGCTCCCTACAAAGCGATCTTTTCCGACTGTGACAGAAGGCAGACGAGGGTCGAGCTCCACTCTGCAGGAAAAGGGAGATAGGATGACATGGAAAGAACATGGATCCTTTTCTCTACTAATAGTCCTGATCATTCTAAGGGCTCCATGTTTGCATAGTTCCTCGTAGAATCTGACCCAAGGTGGAAAGGAGGAAGAGGTGGAGAAGAAGAAAGGCAACTCCTCCAAGACACCTCTAGCAGCTGCTCATGAAGTCACTGTGGGGAATCAGCACGTCTCTGGGCCTCATTCCTAAAACAGAAAATACCATCTCACAGGTTTAATGTGAGAATCAAGGGAAATAACAGTTGGGCAAGTGTTTTCAAAATGAAAGTACCTTTTACCTTCAGATTGCTCAACTGTCACTCTGGGACGGGCAAGCAGAGCCCCACATAACTGGCCCTTGAAGGCTTTTTCTCTGTGATAATGAGGAGCAGCTGAGGTAACATTTTCCATCCTTTACTGCTCTGGACACATTTGTTCTCTGTCATTTAAAGATCTTTCCCCATTCTGCTCCCACTACCTTAAGCCAGCTTTTTCTACTGCCACCCTTCACCTGGGGCCACCTACCCACAGTTCAGGGCTCAGCCCTTCCCCCAGGACATCTTCCCTAACAACAGGGATCCACTTGCATATGGTCTCTACTTACAGTGTTCAACTTACAATTTTATGATGATACAAAAACAATATGCATACTCGAAAAACCCATACTTTGAATTTTGATCTTCTTCCAGGCTAGTGATATGATATTCTCTTATGGTGCTGTGGCTCACTGTGGCTCCTAGTCAACCATGCTAACTAACATAGGGGTGAGCCACCAGTGTGCCCACCATCTGCTAAGCTGGGATGCTGGGTCAATTAGGTGTACACAATGAATTTTGGATTTTACAATATTTTCAACTTGCGATGGGCTTGTCAGAACATAATCACACTCAAAGTTAAGGAGCATTTGTATTCCCAAACTCCCCTCTTTTCTCTGGTAATAACACTGCCTGGTAAGATTTGGTTTTCTTGTCCAGACCCTGACCCTGAACTTAGAGGCAGACTGTGTTGTGTGTCTCTTCTTCAACATTGTAGCTATAACACGTGGCCCAGTGCCAGCACATAGAAGGAATTCAGGAAATAGTCACTGAATCATGAAGGAATAAAAGTGGATTCCGAACACAGGAGACGGTCCTCATGGGTCTTTCTTTGTTGTCCCCAGGGTGCTGTGATGCTTCACTGATCGCCATTCTTTCTTGAACTGCAGATGCAGCATCTATACCCTAAACTGGAATTAACAAGTACTAGAAGTTACTCTTAAATGTATGCTTATTCAAGTTCCAAAACCAAATCCTAGAAAGCTCAGTGACATAAAAAACAGTTAGATCTGATTTTTTTCACACAAGAGCATTTAGAAGGGCTCAATAAATCAGCTCAACAAATGTTTATTTTGAACCAAGTTCTTTTCCTACACTTTTTACAACTCTGTACAGTTCAAAAGAAATGTAATCCTTATATTATTCCTTCATTTGTTCATAAATCATTAATATGCTGGTTTGAATGAGCTTTGTAAGATGAAAAAAATTCACCCTCTCATTGAAGTTATCGAAGGCAGCTTTTCCTCGAAATGTGGAGGTCATTTTTTTTACAGAAGACAAGCCTAAATATGCCAAGACACTGCTGTTTCCTAATCTATAATGTTTGAAGTGTTTGACTAAATACAATTTCCTATTATTTATCTATCTTTTCAGGGTGTACCTAAGATTTCAGTGGACCATTCAAAGCCATTCAGCAAGTCAGATATCAAAACCCAAAGACATTTTTCAGCAAACAGTGAAAGGGCATTGAATGTTTTGGTCATCTACATCAACAAAGAGCAATAGAATGGAAAATAAAATTACTTGGTCTACTCAATGCAGCTAACACCCAACATATGACCTTTCTTCCCAGCTTTATAAATATCTTTCACATCACAAGTGGTGCCAGAATTGAAAAGAGAGTCTTTAAAACAAGGCCGCTCATAGACAATAGCTATTATCTCTAGGACTGAGCAAATTGGCTGTCAGCCAACCTTATATTTGGATACTCCTGGAAAGATAAAATATGACAGTTAATTAGTTTATGTGAGAAGAGTAAAATATCTTAAACAAAATGTAGCCCTGCCAGTCAAATGCTACAGGAAGAGTATTTTCTTAGGAAGGTATGGGGACAATATCAGACTGAGGGAAACAGAATATCTGAAATAACGGTTAATGAAGTATTTCCTCTGGAGATTCTCTCTCTCTCTCTCTCTCTCTCTCTCTCTCTCTCTCTCTCTCTCTGTCTCTCTCTCTCTCTCTCCTTTTACTCACTAGCTATGAACATGTACAATCCCTTCAGATTGAACCACTCTGCAGGTATCCCCAAATCACTGCTGTTGATAGAGATGTTTTATAATATAATTCTACAATAAATCCCAACATGTTACCCCAAAGGCTTGCTAAATTGATTCATCTCTCATAATATAATCTGTAAACAGTTTCAGTGGTCAAACTCAGCAGTTTTGCAGCTGTGAGGCTGTGACTTGTCCTCCATTGCATAACAAAGTCTAATAGCAGAACCAGGTCTGGATATAAGTCTCCTGACCCTTGTTCAGGGGTCTGTTCGCTACTCTGCTGAGTCTTCTATGCCTACTTCCCACAGTCAGGAACCCAGGAGTTAAAACACTGTTTTGAAGCCATATTGAAGCACATGTGTACACACACTAGCATGTACACACACACACAAACACACACACACATACACACACACCCTTCTAAATATTGTCTATAAATTTAAATCAAGCAAATAATTTATACACATTCCTGAATCCACCAAAAGGACTGTAGTGAGGTGTCACCTAAATGGGAGGTGTAGTGGAAGAAGTTTCCAAAAGCATAATAATAGAACTAAACAGAAGGAACTAACTTTCAAGCCAGAAGAGAAATCCAGGTCATAGAAAGTCAGTGGTGGAAATGTGCACTGCAGGTGTGGGCAACAGAGCCAGTAGACAAGAGGATCTAGAAAATGCCTAGGGAACGCTGAGTGGTCAAGGACCCTAAGATTGCAAATTCTGGACATGAGGTAGGAGGTTCCCTGGATGAAATTCCCATGGGTATTTGTGGAGTACAGGACTCTGTAGAGGAAACCATCTATTTGGAACATCCTCACTGGTCCCTTTGTGGTCACATCTCCTTACTGTGCTTCTGGGATGAAGGGCAGAATCCCTGCAGTGACAAGTCCCAACCAGAAGAGCTCCTGCCTCCACTTGCAGTTTCGGTTGGCTATTGTTCTCCTTGAGCCCTTATTTCCTCTATACTGAACAGATCAATATCCAAACACCATGGAAACCAAGGCCAAATACCAAATCCAAGAATTACAAGCAGCATGGAGATGAAGGTTGCCAAGCCAAGCATTTGGACACAGGCTAAGATCAAAGCAGGAAAAAAACCTGAGTATATGATTGCCATTTCTTTAGACTGAATCAAGGGGACAGAAGCAGGGAAGGTATGCAGTGGGTGGTTGGGAGGGCTAAGCACAGTAGGTATGTTAAAAATGCAAAAAAAAAAAAAATGGAAATCTTTATTTATAATCATTCTACTTCATTTTCAAAACAAATTTGAACATCTAGTAAAGCTGCCTGTTATGGATAGATGTCTTCTGATTTGGAATCCACAATGGGATAATGTTTTCCAAATTCAATGAATATTCTTATTAGTTCAGAAAAACAAGATCATATGTTGAATTCTGTGCACTTCCAATGGTCCCGGTTATGTTCAGTCAGAATGCTAAATTAACCCCAGAAGGCATTCTAGAGTTTCTTTCCTTCCAGTCTTTTCCAAAAGCATGTGGCCCCTGGTGAATCAGCAGCTCTGTAATACCCGGTAACTGCATTTCTCCAGGTCCCTGTTGCATTAAAATTAAGGCATTGACTCCAAAGACCCCTCAGTTCTCTCCTGTTCTAGCAAGCAGTAAATCTGGGAATATATTCTGGGTTTGGCCCGAGTACATCTTGACGTAGGTATTTTATCTATCTTGTTACAACAACAACCACATGCCCCAGATGGGAAAACTATGGTGGAAAAAAAAATAATAAAGGAAAGCAAGGCTCTGTCAGCACAATGCATGGGTGTGGTGAAAACAGGCAGCCAGCTTGTGCGCAAGTCAAAAGCATTAGATTAGAGAAAAGACAGATGCTGATCAACAGCTCACACTCATGGAACTCAGCAAAGACAGTGCCTAGGAGAATCCGTAGATTCATATCTGGTATACCTAGGTCAGACAAGGTAGGAAAGAGAAAAATAAAGCAAGAGAAAGGGAAAGATGTGACGTAGAGTGACTACACAGTGAAACACTAATTATTCTTTAGGTGTTGGTACTGAACTTGCATTTTTGTTGAGGTGACTGGTAACCTAACCCCATAATCTATGATCCAATCATATCTCTGCCGACTCTGAAATGAAATTCTGCATGATCCTGGAATGTGTGACAAGATCTAAGGGAATTCTGAGTCATCAAATGTTTAGGTGAGGTCTGAGGAAAACAAGAAAGGAAAAGAAACATTTGCCTCTTTATTTCCACAGTAGATATCTAAAAAAGATAGTTGCAAAGAACAATGAAACTTTCCTCATCTAAAAATGTTCTCATAACTTCTTTCAGAATTTGGAATGGAACAGAAATAATTTTTCACTCCCACTATAGGTCCGAAGAAGCACAGGTCCAAAAAAAATCAAGTGACTTGACCACAGCCACACGGCCGAGAGAGACTTAGACTTCTGGCTCTGGATTTCTCTATGTCTAAGACTACACTGCCTGGCTTGACTCTTGTTTGGAGCAAAATGCTTGGCAACAAATCTTTAAGCAGCCTTTTGGCAGACATCTACTTCTGTTGGGGGTGAATGTGTTGAGCCCCAATTGCTAAGAATAGTGCAAGGCACCTTGGAAAGAGTGTTGGTTTCTAAAGAAATCCCCACTTGGGGCATGTGCCTCTTTCTCCTCAGCCCATCTGTCATTGTGAGTCTCCAGCAACGCGTCAAAGATCATTCAATATATGGAAACATATTGAAGATATTATATGTGTCAGAGACGTCTCCTCTCATATTTCCATTAAAAGCTCCCAGCCATGCCAAAAATTTCTCATTCCCAAATGAGGTGCACTTCAGTAAGTGGATGATGGATAGAACTTAAAGAATCCTCTGAGGAAGGAGAGTTGCAAAAGAGAGGCAGAACTTGCCAGGAAAAAAAAAAATCTACAGGAATTCCCAGAAGAAAGGATTTACTTCTTTGATGATAAATGGACTTTAAAGTTCTAACACTTGCTAAATGCAACTTTTGATTCATATCACTTTTCCCAAGATCATTTTCAAAACTGGATAACAAGATCAGAGGACCCAAAAGGGTACAGAAATGAGTCCATGTCGGTAGGTATGTGTATAGATTCATATGCATGGGTGTTCCTCCAGTCATCTATTGGAAGGAAAGTAATGATTCCAAAATAGTTGCTTTCCAAATCTTCTTCAGATTTACATTAATGGGCTCAGAGTTTTATGATATACATATAGCTTCAAAGTAATTTTGAATTTCAGGGAAAACCTTTCTCCCACTAATATAAAGTTTTTTTTTTTTTTAATTTACTGAATTCCCACTTTGTTCCAGGAACAATGGGAAGGACTAGAGATGCAGTATTGACCGAGATAGAGTTAGTCTTGCTCTCATGGCGTTTATTATTCTATCGAGAATGTCTTAAGGTCATGTCTTAATGCAGCTTGTTACATATCAGTCTATGAGGTCTAAAGATAGCATTCAAATCCTAGAGATGGGGATAGAGGAGCTAATCCATTCAGAGCCCTAATTCTCTACATCACTTCAATGTTTATGACTTGGAATTATTCTCAAGATCTGAGTGTACCCGTGATAACCACACTACCAAAAAAAGAGTCTTCTTCCCATTAATCTAAAGCTATTCTGCTGACAACCGGGTAAGTATCAGTTCCAGGGTCACCAGTCAGTTTTTATCTTGTTTGGTCTCACTGTGACATTTTATTATAAAGAGTTTTCCTTTACATATACACAGCACTCTATGACATAGATTTTTCAATAAACATGAGGTACAAAAAAATAGATAATACTAAAAACACTAAGAATGGTAATTTTATGATGAACACGTGATGTAGTCATAATGCATGTAATATTTTAAATCATCTTTTAATTTTCATAGTAAGTAAACTTACTATTGCAATCAATGAATGTCATATGTGACTTCATAAGCAAGCCTTTTGCCTCTGAATTTCACCCCTCCACTTATTCGATGCTTCTTTGCCCTCCACATTCATACCCTAATTAAATGGTTTTCTGTTGGAGATTCCAGAAGAGCTCCATTGAGCACCCCAGCCTAGGCCTGGCTCACAATGACCATCCAGGAAGGCCCAGAACCTAACAGGGACCTGGCATCACCACGTAAGTTGTATATTGCCTTGTGTTGTAATGTGTCGTAGATGAAGCATACAAAATGCTCATGAAAACAAAATGGGTTCCCTAGCTCAGTTTTATGGCATCACTGAACTCCTCAAGACTGTGTCTGTTCTTTCAAACCTGCCCCTCGTTCTAGAATCTATCTTCCTGTCACACTCTCCTGCAGTTTCCTGACTCCCAGTTGTGTTATGATCAAAGAGCCTATCCTCCCCCTTCCTTGATCTTGCTAGTACTGGAGACACAATTTCTGTGCAGATAATCAGTATACTATATGACCGCATGTTAGAAGCCCTCTTAAAACACCATACTATAGTAATGCAGTCACATCAATGTTTATGGTATTCACAATAGCTCAACTGTGGAAGCAATCTAGATGCCCTTCAATAGGTGAATGGATAAATAAGATATATACATAATGGAATATTACTCAGCATTAAAAGAGAATAAAAATTATGGCATTTGCAGGTAAATGGATGAATTTGGAGAATATCATGCTAAGCGAAATAAGCCAATCCCATAAAGCCAAAGGCCGAATGTTCTCTTTGATTAAGCGGATGCTGATCCACAATGGGGGTGGGGAGGGGCCATGGAAAAAAATGAAGAAAGTGTGATCGAGAAAAGGGGTGGGGCAGGAAAGATAGTGGAATGCGATGGGCATTACCCTAGGGACCTGTGTGACTGCACGTATGATGCAATGCTACATCATGTTCAACCAGAGAAATGAAAAGTCGTGCTGCAATTGTGTACAATGAATCAAAATGCATTCTGCTGTCATATATACCTAATTCGAATAAATAAATTAATTATTTTTTTAAAATAATGTATCTTCTCGTACCTATATTCATCAGCCAATTTTTCATTATTAAAACCTATTTTCCAGGAAGCAAGGGTATTGCCTCATTAATACTGCCACTGAAGGTAGCCTAAATCAATGTATATAAGGTTAATTTATTCTTTCTACCACACTAATAGAAATTGATGATGTTAACATTTTTTAAAGATTCTTTACCATTCCCATCATTCTTAATTCTGAAAATAAACAGATAGTCTTGAACCATTGTTCATTCTGGATTCCAAAGAACTTGGCTGACCATCTTCCAATCCACACAGCACTCTCAGAACTATCTGTTCTTTCAAAAAATTCAGGCAGTTTCCCTCTTCTTCTGGCAGCTATAGTAATACTCTTTCCAATTTGTAACAGAGGCTACAAAATCTAGGAAGTTTCAAAACTAGCATCTGTTATTCCATCTTCCTTATAGATTTAAAGCAAAATACTACAGAAAAAGTATTGTTATAACCATTTCATAGATCAGGAAACTGAGTTCAATTGTGTTATGGTCAAAGAGCCTATCGTCCCTCTTCCTTGATCTTGCTAGTACTGGAGACACAATTTCTGTGCAGATAATCAGTATGCTATATGACCACATAGCCAATGCAGTGACTAACATGAACTTTGCAAGTGAAGAGCAGGGAATTAAACCCTGGTTTTTCTGTGCCACGGTGGAGAATATTCCCACAGTACATTCAGCTCACCACACCCTCTTGGTTCACCTCTGGTGTTGGAAACACACTCTTTCCAAAATACGCACATTCCTGAGCAGAAAACATTCTATTTTCTTCCCTGCAAAAATATTGCATTCAGGGATTCCTTCCAAATCAGGAGGGAAAAGAGATGTCAAAGGAAGATCTAAGGGAGAAATTGTTGGGAGGATTTTGCATGTGTGCTTCTTTAGAATATTACTTTGTGGGAGATATTAACCATTTCTCAAATGCTATCCAGATATTAACCATTTCTCAAATGCTATCCAGGCATATTTGTGGAGGCCCAACACAACATGTACTCCCTGAAGAATGAAACATCAAAAGACCATCATGGAGGGAGAGAGCGTTCAAGATGGAAGGCAGAGCCCAGGACCTATCCTGAATCATTGGCACCTTTCCAACTGAGCTATAAAAGTAACAGCATTCTAGTTATCTGATGTATTCCAATACAGCAAGAAAAACCCACAAGCATGAATCTGCAGTCCTGTTCTGTGTCCCCAAAGGCAGCCACTCTCCTCTGTCTCAACCTCAAGGTCTCATGATCTGGTCAGCATGAAATTTTCAAGACTATCACTGTCAGTCTTTAGGGTTTTCAATAACTTGTTCATGGGAATCTCAAGTCATTTTACCTCTTCTAAGCCCCTGTCTGCACAACCTGCCCAATCCCATGATGCACCCATGTGTGTCCTCAGCAACACCGACATCACAATTGAAATGTCTCAGATTCCACCTGTATCTGTGTTGACAAGCTCTGTTACAATGGGACTTAAGCATCTCAGGTTAGAGGTATGCTCCAGACCAGCTTCTTCTCTAGGAATCATTAATTATTGTCTCTCTCTGTTCCCAGAACACTATTTTTACACCGTTATTAAAGTTCAATGTTATTTTTGTCTCTGATTTCTGAGGCCAGGGATCATGTCTCTTGTGTACTGTGCCTAGGTGCCTTGTTTACTACCTTCCTCAGTGCCTAGATTGCATATAGTTGACATTCTTTTCTTTTTAATTTTTATTGTTGGTTGTTCAAAACTTTGCATGGTTCTTGACATATCATATTTCACACATTTGATTCAAGTGGGTTATGAACTCCCATTTTTATCCCGTATACAGATTGCAGAATCACATCGGTTACAGATCCACTGTTTTACATATTGCCATACTAGTGTCTGTTATATTCTGCTGCCTTTCCTATCCTCTACTATCCCCCCTCCCTTCCCCGCCCCTCCCCTCCCATCTTCTCTCTCTACCCCCTCTACTGTAATTCATTTCTCCCCCTTGTTTTTTCCCCCTTTCCTCTCACTTCCTCTTGTATGTAATTTTGTATAACAATGAGGGTCTCCTTCCATTTCCATGCAGTTACCCTTCTCTCTCCCTTTCCCTCCCACCTCTCATCCCTGTTTAATGTTAATCTTCTTCTCATGCTCTTCCTCCCTACTCTGTTCTTAGTTGCTCTCCTTATATCAAAGAAGACATTTAGCATTTGTTTTTTAGGGATTGGCTAGCTTCACTTAGCATAATCTGCTCTAATGCCATCCATTTCCCTGCAAATTCCATGATTTTGTCATTTTTTAAAGCAGAGTAATACTCCATTGTGTATAAATGCCACATTTTTTTATCCATTCATCTATTGAAGGGCATCTAGGTTGGTTCCACAGTCTAGCTATTATGAATTGTGCTGCTATGAACATCGATGCAATGAGGAAACTGAGATAGCAGCTCAATCTCACAGAGCTTTAAGTAGTAGAGAGGGGATTTAAATCTTTGTTTATTTCTCCATTTTATTATATCTTGAATGGCTTGTAGTTGATTGCTTTGGGGTTTTGCTTGTTTATCCTACGTCTCATGGCTCCTAATGAGGAAAACTGTATTTTCACCGCAATTATTTCTAGTACCTATGTAGGCTCCTGGTACGCCATAGTCCTGGGTAAATATTTATTTGTTCACTCCATCTTATAGTACCTAAGGGTCATCTGCTGATATCTCAGTCTCTCCCTCCCTCCTTCCTTCAGTTCTTCCTTCCTTTAAACCTTGACTAAGACTCTGCATGTTGTCTTTGTCTCTCTACCACCACACTAAGACCCTTGGGGACAAGGTGGATGATACAACTTTCTATCATTCTCGAAGCACCACCCACAGTTTTCTGCTCATGGTCAATGTTCAAACATGAGTAATTATCAGCACTAATTATCATTCTCTTGTAGAGATATAGAAGTACCAGTAACTGAAATCCCAATGATGTAATGAATGACAGACCAAATATTTGTGATTTTGTTCCTAAATACAATGAAGTCTTGCCAAAGATTGGGATGTTTAGCCTTTGGGAGCTGATTGCACCACCTTGGTGCCTCTGTCCACTTTGGTCTTGGCTAGTACATCAGACCTTCCTTAGTTGACCTGAGGTGAGCAAGTACAAAATGGAGCTTTTTCTTCACAAGTACACAATCACACAAATACAAGCACAAAAGATTATTATGGAGGCACCAAAAATTGAAAATGTGTGGAAACCACTTGACAAACAACTATATAGAATTAGATCAAATCAAACACGATTCAATTCTATCTTTTATCTGAGGCCAACACTCTTGTCATCTCTTGGCTCTGAGGTAATGAACTGAAGTTCTCTGAAGAAGCCACATCTATAAGCCTGCACACTGTTTGATCTTTTTAATGGTCATGTACTATCAACTTCTGTATCTGATCTAGCATCCTTGTGACTAGTAGATAAAACTCTTAGAATGTATCACTAAGCCTGACAGACCTCTAGCCTCCACCAACTCTGAGGCTAAGAAAACAACAAAGATAAATTTCCATCCTGTAGAAGAGATCTCCCCTCCTGCTGTAGTCTGCCTATCTGATGACCACACGTACTATTTTGTAAACCCATTTATTCACAATTTTTTTCTACTGAGACTTTAAAAGCCCATGTAACCTCTTTTGCTGCAGAACATTATTATACAGGGTGACTCTAATGTTTCCCTGAGACATGTTCATTCATGTTTGACTCAGAATATAAACTATTTTCTTATTTCCTTTAAAACGCAGTTGTTGTTTTACATTGTCAATAGATATGAGCTCAAGATATGGCAAAAACTGAAGCAAATTGCAGTTTATAACTCACTCATTCTAAGGATGACCACCAGAGTGAATGGTAGTTTTAAGAATTCATACATTCATCCTTCTAGTTAGTAAATGCTAGAGCCCACCAATATTCCCCGATTCCTGAAAATAAGAGATAATTTATAGTGGTACCTCCTTATCCATGAGAATTTGTTCCAAGTTCCCCAGTAGATATCTGAAACTACAGATAGCAGCAAAATTTATACAAGCACTGTGTACCACAAGTCGATCTGTTGACTTTCATGGCTACTACATAACTAACAGGTGGGCAGCATATACTGCATGGACACACTAGACAGAGATTATTCACAACCCAGGCAGGACATACGAGGATAGCAAGATAGTTCATCACACTGCTCAGGATGGTGCATGATTTAAACCTTTTGAATTGTTTCTGAAATTTTTCATCTAATATTTTCAGACCAAGATGGACTACAAGTACCTGAAACTGAAACTTGTGAAAACACATAAGTGTGTTTGATAAAGAAAAGGGCCTGAAGGGAAATCTGACAACAATTTACATCCCAGTTTGACTTTGTGATAAATAATTCAAAAATGCTTTTGAATTTAAACTATTTGATAAAACATTGTTGTCTATCTATTGTTGTCCATGACAATAGCCCTGTATGGTCCAAAAAACCATGCTCAGTAGCCATCTACAATTTGGCTATTAAATACCTGAAATGTGGTCTAAATCAAGGTATGTTTTAACAACAAAAATACCTATTAAAATTCACAGACTTTTCATTGTAGAGGTCTTTCACCTCTTTTGATAAGATTGATTCCCAGGTGTTTTTTTTTTTTTTTAAGGCTATTGTGAATGGAGTAGTTTTCTCTTTCAATGGATTCATCACTGATGTATAGGAATGTGTTTGATTTATGGGTGTTGATTTTATATCCTGCTACTTTGCTGAGTTCATTTATGAGTTCTAGAAGTTTGCTGGTGGAATTTTTGGATCATCTAGATATAGAATCATGTCATCAGCAAATAGTGATAGTTTGAGTTCTTCTTTACATATTTGTATCCCTTTAATTTCTTTCTTTTGTCTAATTGCTCTGGCTAGAGTTTCAAGGATGATGTTGAATAGAAGTGTTGTGAAAGAAGACATCCGTGTCTTGTTCCAGTTTTTAGCAGGAATGTTTTCAATTTTTCTCCATTTAGAATGATGCTGGCCTTGGGTTTAGTATATATAGCTTTTAAAATGTTGAGGTATGTTACTACTATCCCTAGTTTTTCTAGTGTTTTGAACATGAAGATGTGCTATATTTTGTCAAATGCGTTTTCTGCATCTATTGAGATGATCATATGATTCTTGTTTTTAAGTCTTATTAATATGATGAATTACTTTTATTGATTTCTGTTATGTTGAACCAACCCTGCATCCCTGGGATGAATCCCACTTGATCATAGTGCACTATCTTTTTAATATGTTTTTGTATGTAATTTTCCAGAATTTTATTGAGAATTTTTGCATCTATGTTCATCAGAGATATTGGTCTGAAGTTTTCTTTCCTTGGTGTGTTTTTGTCTGGTTTTGGTATAAGGGTGATAGTAGCCTCATAGAATGAGTCTGGAAGGGTTTCCTCCTTTTCTATTTCATGGAATACTTTGAGGAGTATTGGTGTTAATTCTTCTTTGAAAGACTCTTATAATTTGGCTGAGAATCCATCTGGCCCCGGGCTTTTCTTGGTTAGTAGACTTTTGATGGCGTTTTCTATTTCATTACTTGAAATTGATCTCTTTAAATTGAATTGTGTATGACCTCCTCATTCAGTTTGGGTAGGTCATATGTCTCTAGAAATTTGTCATTGTCTTTCATATTTTCTATTTTATTAGAGTATAAATTTTCAAAATAGTATCTAATTATCTTCTGCATTTCAGACATGTCCATTGTGATATTTCCTTCTTTATCTTGTATTTTAGTAATTTGAGTTTTCTCTTTTTTTCTCTTCGTTAGCATGGACAGGGTCTTATCTATTTTATTTATTTGTTTTTTCAAAAAACAAACTTTTTGTTTTTTTCAATTGTATCTTTTATTTCAATTTCATTAATTTCATCTCTGATATTATTTATTTCCTATCTTCTACTGCTTTGGGAGGTGATTTGTTTTTCTTTTTCTAGGGCTTTAAGATGCAGTGTTAGGTCATTTATTTGTTGACTTTTTATTCTTTTAATGAATGCACTCGATGCAAAAAATTTTCCTCTTAGAACTGCCTTCATAGTATCCCAGAGATCTTGATATATCAGTGTTCTCATTTATGTCTATGATTTTTTTTATTTCATCCTGACTTCTTCTACTATCAATTCATCATTCAATTGTGTATTATTTATTCTCCATTTGTTACAGTAGCTTCTATTTTTTAAATTTTATCATTGATTTCTAATTTCATTCTACTGTAGTCTGATAGAACGCAGGATATTATCTGGTTTTTTTTTTGTATTTATTAAGAGTTGCTTTGTGGCATAGGATATGGTCTATTTTAGAGAAGGAGTCATGTGCTGCTGAGAAGAAAGTATATTTGTTTGTTGATGGATGAAATATTCTATACACTAAAGAAAGAAATTGAAGAAAACCTCAGAAGATGGAAAAACCTCTCATGCTCCTGGATAGGCAGAATTAATATTGTCAAAATGGTCATACTACCAAAAGTGTTATACAGATTTAATGAAATTCCTATTAAAATCTCAATGACATTCTTCATAGAAATACAAAAGGCAATCATGAAATTTATTTGTAAAAATAAGAGACCCAGAATAGCTAGAGCAATACTTAGCAAGAAAAGTGAAGCAGAAGGCATCACAATACCAGACCTTAAACTATACTACAGAGCTCTAGTGACAAGTACAGCAGGGTATTGGCACCAAAATAGACTCATCCACCAATGGTACAAAATAGAGGACACAGAGACAAAGCCACATAAATATGGTTATCTCATACTAGACAAGGGGGTCAAAAACATTCATTGGAGAAAAGATAGCCTATTCAACCAATGGTTCTGGTAAAACTGGAAATCCATATGTATCAAAATGAAATTAAACGTTTATCTCACAATCTGCACAAAAATCACCTCAAAGTGGATCAAAGACTTAGGCACTAGAATAGAGAACTTCACCTAATAGAAGAAAAAATAGACCCAAATCTTCACTACTTCAGCCTAAGATCTGACTTCCTTAACAAGACTCCTAAAGTACAAGAAGTAAAATCAAGAA
Organism: Spermophilus citellus; assembly: GCF_964194105.1. Lineage (NCBI taxonomy): Eukaryota > Metazoa > Chordata > Mammalia > Rodentia > Sciuridae > Spermophilus > Spermophilus citellus. Next base: position 146,503,863 of record NC_138183.1, on the reverse strand, counting down.
TCAATAAATGGGATAGATTCAAATTAAAAAGCTTCTCAGCAAAGGAAACAATTAATAACGTGAGGAGAGAGCCTGCAGATTTGGAGAAAATCTTTACCACGTGCACTTCTGATAAAGCATTAATTTCTAGGATATATAAAGAACTCAGAAAACTTAAACACGAAAAAAACAAATAACCCAGTCAATAAATGGTCTAAGGAACTGAGCAAACACTTCACAAAAGAAGAAATACAACTGATCGACAAATATATGAAAAAGTGTTCAACATCTCTAGTAAGAGAAATGCAAATCAAAACTACTCTAAGATTTCATCTCACTCTTATCAAAATGGCAATCATCAAGAATATAGGCAACAATAAATGTTGGTGAGGATGGGGGAAAAGATACACTCACATATTGCTGGTGGGACTGAAAATTGGTGCAACCACTATGGAAAGCAGTATGGAGATTTCTCAGAAAACTGGGAATGGAACCATACATTTGACCCAGCTATCCCACTCCCTGTCTTAAAATCAAAGGACTTAAAATCAGCATACTATAGTGACCGCAGCCACATCAATGTTTATAGCAGCTTAATTCACAATAGCTATATTAGGTATCCCTCAATAGATGAATGGATAAAGAAAATGTGGTATATATACTTAATGGAGTATTATTCAGCTTTAAAGAGGAGTGAAAATGGCATTTGCCAGTAAATAATTGGAGTTGGAAAATATGCTAAGTGAAACAAGCCAATCCCACAAAACCATAGGCCAAATGACTTTTCTAATATGTGGATGCTAATTCACAATAAGGCAGGGGATAATAGGGAAGAATAGCATTACCTTAGATTAGGTAGAGGGAAGTGATGGGAGGGGAGGGGAGGGGAGTATATATGGTGATAGGAAAGATAGTAGAATGAAACAGACATTATTACTGTATGTATATATGTGACTACATGACCAATATGATTCTGCAACAGGTACACTCAGAAAAATGAGAAATTACATCTCATTTATATATGATATATCAAAGTACATAAATGCATTCTACCGTCATGTATAACTAATTAAAACAAATAAAAAGATTTAAAAAAATAAAAAATAAAAAAATTTACAGACTTACCAAAAAAATGTACACTATCTCATGAATAGCTTTTACATAGATTATGTGACGATATTTTTGATATATTGATTAAATAAAATACAATATTTAAATTAATTTCACCTGTTTTTACTTTTTTAATATGGTCACCATAAAATTTGTTATCTATATGGTTCACATTGTGGTGTGCATTTTATTTCTATTGGATAACACTATCACAGACAACAAGGCAGCAGAAACTCTGTAATGCTTGCCTTATGCTATAAACTAAATTGCCTTTCCTCAAAACCCAAGTGCAGGCAAAAGAATCTAGGGTCAGCTGTAGTTCAATACCACATAAACTATGGGGAAAAAAATCTAAACGGAATGAAGAAGATGCAGGGGAGAAGCAGCATGAAAATATAAAAGGAGAGAGAATTCCCAAGTCCTAACTTTCAGATCCTAGAAAATGGAGTGTGAGCTCCTCTGCTGGAGACCCAGGCTCAGACAACAGCACCCCCAGCTCAACTGCACCACACATAGCTTCCTGAGGAAGAGGGCCCAGGGTGTCGTCCACCCAGTGAACTGTCCTCAGGAGGCACAGAACAGAGCAAGGCTTAGTAATGGGAGACTACCAAGAAGGCCTCCCTTCTATGGCTGGGTAGTTACTGAAGGTCATTAACATCTGATGCAAATTTCCAGGTGTTCTATATGGAAAGAATGGTAGGTAGTCTCGGTCCTTTCAAACAGGCAGATCTGATTTATTTTTGTTTCCATTAGAAGCACCAGAGGGGGAGCCCAGAAGGGGATAATACTTACGAAACAGACAGCGATTGCCTCCTTCTCTTTTTCCCCTCCCCCTCCAACTTCCAAGACAGGGAGGAAAATTCATTGATGGGTATTTATTAGCTAATGATGAAAGAGCACTTCAGAAATGAAAATGGCCCTGAAATGCACCACATTATCCTGATTGCAGAAAATGGAGGCCGCACAGAAAGGGCGCACTCTAAAACGTCCTCTGCAATTGGCTCTGCCTCTGGTGAGCAGCTCAGATTCCTTTGTCCCTCCCACAATAATAACTTGTCTTCGTGGTCATCGCCAAGAACACATTCTTTGTTTGGTTACATAAGCTTCTAAAAATAGCAATTTATCATGGAAATGCTAAACAACCCTTGAATCTCGTGTTTTGATGGGCTATTAAGTTATCATGGTGTCTACATTCTCTCACGTATTAAAATTAAAGCAAAAAAAAAATCATGTTGATGCTCTTAAAACTTCAGAAGTATATCAATACTTTCTTGTTTTGGACATTTATTTCATCTTGAGAAACATGAAGAAAGGTTTCCCGTGGTCAAAGAAGTTCCACAACCCGCATGGAGATAAATTTTCTCCTCATTATTGAAGTCTAATGAAAAAAAAAAGGAGGCTAATTCAGAGTGTAATTTATTTTTTCTGTCTGTCTAGGTTGGTTTGATAAATGAATTTCAAGTAAAAGAACCTGAGAAATTAGCTGGCAGAATAGTTAAAGGAACTCTCCTGATTCATTTCACATTTCTTAAGCTGAGAACTTTAAAATTGAAAGAGTCCCAAGAAATAATCTAGTTGATGTCTCCCTAACCAGAAAGGTTCAGGTGCTGCCAAAACTGCACCACAGGGCCATCTCCTGTCCTGTCCTGGGCCACATATTAATTACCGTTTACCTTGGCTCCCACTGAATGAACACGTGTATGAATAAAGAAAAGAATAAAAGCAAAAAAATCAAGTCTCAAACAGCACTTGAATACTCTTGAAGGCATGTCATACCAAGGGACTCAGAAGGGGCTACAAAAGTCAGAAAAAATGGAAAGAAGTAGGGGAGACTTTCTTTACACTATATAAGGCTTATTGTACAGTCTTCAGAGATTTTAGGGGGAGGTTAATAGTTTTTTTGAAGTGATGTGAATGAAATGAACATAACATAAAATTCAGTGGCATGATAAAGAAATATGAGATCAGTATTTTCTGGTAAATAGATGGAATTGGAGAAGATCATGCTGAAGGAGGTCAGCCAGCCACAGAGAATCAAGAGTCAAATGTTTTCTTTCATATGTGGAAGCTAGAGAAAAATAAGGGAAAGAAGGATGGGCGGGGCAGGGGTGGGGGTCAGATATCAGAAAGATGCACGGGAGATCTGTAGAGTAGAAGAGGACTGAGGGAAGGAGGACAGATGAAAAAAGGGAGAAAATATAGAATGGATTTAACAAAACCACTTTATATCATGTATAAATGCCCACAGGCAATTCCACCTTGATGTATATGTAGAATGTACCAATCAAAAACAAAAACAGGGCTGGGGTTGTGGCTCAGTGGTAGAGAACTTGCCTCCAACGTATGATGCCCTGGGTTCCATCCTCAGCACCACATGTAAATAAAAATAAACAAAATAAAGTTACAAAAAAACAAAAGGAAGATCATGAGAGGAGAAGAAGGAGAATGGGGGAGGGAGGCAGGGAGGGAAATAGAGGTAATGGGAATTGAAATCAAATTCCACACGTGTAAGATTTTGTCAAAATGAATCCAAGTGCTATGTATAATTATAATGTTCTAATAACAAAATATTCAGTGGCATTTAATGCATTCACAATGTGGTACAGCCACCACCTCTAACTAGTTCCAAAATTTCTGTCTCCAAAAGAAAATTCCAAACCCAATAACTGGTCCTCCCCTTTCCTCTCTCTCCCCCAGGTCCTGGCAACCACCAATCTGCTTTCCATTTCCATGGATTTACCTATCCCGAGTGTTTCATATAAACAGAGTCATACAACAGGTGGTCTTTTGTGTCTGGCTCCTTTCATCAAGGTTCATCTAGGCTGTGGCATCTATCAGTACCTCATTCCTTTTTGTGACTAAATAATAGTCCATTGTATGTAGAGACCACAATTTAATCAACTTCTTCTCATCCAGATGTAATTTGTAATAAAATGGATCTTCAGTACTCCCTGAGTTTCCTACCATCAATTAACACACCCTTAAGAGTGTTCAGAGACCAGCCTGTTCAAAAAACTGGAACTCTGCCGTAATACTGCACTAAGTCCACTAGGTAACAACTCTCTTTGTATAACCTGTTATATTCTACACAGCATTCCCATTGACCACCCAGTAAAGCAGGTAATAGGGTCATCATACTTATTCTGAAGACCAGGAAACAAACCTAAAGAGCTTGCAAAGCCGTCCAGTGTCACAGGAAGTACACAGGAGAACCCTGCCCTTTGTGTCCCCCACCCAGTACCCAGGCTCATTCAGTTGCCCCACAATGACCCACAGTCACAATTCACTGCACTGATTATAAAACTTTTCTACAAATTAAATTTGGAAGAAAGCTTTCCATATTCATGACAAGAAATGCCTCAACATACAAACGGGTTTAGCATTGAATATTTGTAAGTCAGTCCTTGTAATATGTGAAATACTTTCCCAAATAAACAATTTCATAAATGATCTCCCCATTAACCTACTAGAAAAACCTAACTGATCGTGGCACAGAAATACATCATGATTTCATTATCAGAATTAAACTTCATTATGTTATTATTATTTCAGAAAACATGTTCTATGTGCAGACTGTAGATGTCTGAAACTCAGCTCCCTGCCCAGCTGGCGTACTCTGCCCACTGCTCCACTCCAACACCTCCATTTTGCTCCAAAATTGAAAAGAAAAATTTCAAGAACAGTGAGGTAAAGTCCTACAGAGAGGAAGGGGTGAATTATAGAGGTGTGCAGACAAACCTGCAGTGAGGAACAAGAGCAGACATGAGGTTGAACCAACTCTTTGAGCACAGCTGCAGGGTATGTAGGAAAGAGACAGGGTATGTATATTAAAGAGACAGCCAGGGACATCCACCATTATAACAACACAGGTACTAGGGACAGTGATTTTAGACACATTTGAAGAACTCAGATAATACTGCATAAGCTCTCTCCATATGCACAGGGCTTTGAGTTAACACAACACTTTAACATCCAACACCTCCTGAGGTTCTCACAGAAACCCTATGAGTTAGGATACACATTACTGTACCTATTTTCTTGATGCAGATATTGATAATGAGTCTTAAATGCTACGCTACACAGATTATGAATCTAGGATGTAGATTCAGGTTTTTTAAAAAATTGGCAAGTCCTCCATGCATCACCATGCCACTTCACGACACCATTAACTTCAAGGAAATATCCTTCAAGTATCAAAATCAGTTTGCCAAAAGCAAAGGAGCTGAGAAGTAAAAATGGCTCCAGGTAAGAGAAACGGCAAAACATGGCATCATGCTGTTGATACGAAGGTAAATATGACTTCCTCTTAACCATTTATTATTTTATAGCTTACATTCATTCCCTCTCAAAATTGTTCCTTCCTGAGATAAAGGTTCCCTCCAAGATGGTGGGAAGAAGTCTTTCTGTGATACTGTTATGGAAAATGAAATGACTCAGGTCTGTCTGGGACCTCTTCATTTGAACTACTGAGCTCTGAGGTGGGTGCCTGGCCATTAGTTAAGACAAAATGGACTCTTCCCCAGAGTTTGGTACAGGGACCTATGGCCCCAGTTGTAGGAGGCCCACTGGCCCACCGTTTTGTTTTTGCACTAACATGACAGAAGCCCATTCTACATCATGTGAAGGAAACTGAAAAGGACCTTCCAGTACCTGGAATTTACAGAGGTAAACTCCTGAGCCAGCCTCACAACTAACTGCTATTCCAACACCCAACCCCAGAGTAAATGATCACTGATGGTAACAGATAAGGATTGGTGATTTATTTTTTTAGCCCTTATAAAGATTGACAGGGCTGGACTCGGCGGTGCATGCCCGTAATCCCAGCAGTTTGGGAGGCTGAGGCAGGAGGATCTTAAGTTCAAAATCAGCCTTTGCAACTGAGTAAGGCCTAAGAAACTTATCGAGACCCTGTCCCAAAATAAAAAATGTAAAAAGGGCTGGGGATGTGGCTCCGTAGTTGAGTGTCCCTGGGTTCAATTCCTGGTACCAAAAATAAAAAAGAGCATAAGAATATCTGAATGTTGGGGTGAGGCTTAGGATATATAGGGGAAGGAGGGAGAGCAAGCCACTAGTGAATGTCTCACCCCCCTCTCTGAGGCTTCACCTCACCTGGATGGAGTGACCTTGGCATAAATCACGTTAAGTGATTCATTCCCTCAGTGTCTTTCTAAGTGGTTGGGCAAGTTTTGACTACCATGCCTTTTACTCTGGAGCTTTCTGCTATGCAGTGGTGGGTCATCTTGGTAAATACAATGTCCTCTGCACCACTGGATGCCTTGAAATGCAACCTGCCTCTGGAATCAGAAGCCCCAGCCTGTTTTTCCATTTATGAGTCATGTGACCTTAACAAGGCAGCAGGCTGGTTAATGAGCCAGCATTTCTTCAACCATTACTGAACACAGCATTATTAAGAAGATGAAATAAAGTTATGTACATTGAAGAAAACTATGAAATGCCATTCAAATATGATCTATTTACCCACTAAAAAAAAGTGTGAGTACTACCCAGACAAAAGTAGTGATCTTCATCCTTCCTGCATAAGTTTATGGCCAGATTTTCTAAGTTGTTTTCAAAGGTAAAAATGAAGTGGAAAATCAAATAACTATCTAATAAAATCAGACCCCGAAAAGGCTAACTTGGTATGTTCTAGGCATAGAGGATAGGGAGGTTGATGTCAAAGTTGTTTAATTTAATATCTCACATGTCACTCATGGTAAATGCAGTTTCAGGGACTGACACAGGAATGCCCTGTTGTTAAAAATCCCATAATAAAGAAGAGAATGTGACTTCACTAGTCGCCTCCCTGCCCCTAGAAGTTTCTATCATTTCATTAAAAAAGAAAGAAAAAAAAAAAAAAAAGACCACATACTGCTCAATATGGAGATTGGCCCTGAACAGTCAAGACATTATTTTCAAACACATTCTTTCCTTGCTTTTCCATCCCCATGGGGCCCTGCTCTAATTCCTGGCCTTCTGAAACCCCACGGCTGTGGCTTCCATCTTACTGAGCAGATTTTCAAATAAAGTCCCCTTGCCGTGTGCACAGAACTGCCCCCAAGAGCTGCAGGCATGCGGGTCGGGGGCTCCGAGGCTGAATTTATTTCTCACATCTTGGACACGTCGCTCCCTCCCCAGCTTCCCTCCCTCCTCCGGTCCCGCTGCTCCCCACCCCCTCGCTTCATTCCTAAATCCTGCAGCTGTGACAGAAATAAATTAGCTCGAGGTACAGGTCACACCTTGGAGAGCAGTAAACGTTGTGTGGGAAATCAATAGAGAAGATGGGATTCGCTGGCAGCCGAAGCAGAAGGAGCGCTGCATTGATGGCTGCACACAAACTAAACAAAGGAGCCTGGGAACCGCCTTCCAGGGAGGGGCCCCGCTCGGGTGCCCAGTTATCCCAACACCTGAACCCCAGACGGGCCTGCAGGAAAAGACGTCCCCAACACCTGTCCATTTCCTCAGAAAGGCTGAATGTGGCTGTCCGAGTATTAGTGAGAAAGAAAAATGATGCTAGAATTGTGTGTGCAAATGCGGGGGTCCCCAGGAAGCCCCTGAGAGGCCCTGAGCTGAGTGTGTGGGGAGAGCATATATCTGTCCCAGGAAAACCTCCCTTTTGTGGCCGCTGATGGCAAAGCCAGGGAGGAATCACCTGGAGGGGTGACTGAAGAGATGGGATTCCTCAGCCATTGTTTAGCCTGGTTAGTTATTCATTTCTTCTTATGTAGGAACATCTTATGATCAACCAAAGTCTGCTCTGGCTGTGATTTCTGTCTAATGTCTCTGTCGTTTCCATCTTTCATTAATTCAGGAAATGTAGCTAATTTGGGCAACGAAGGGGTTTTCATTACTCTAATACAAAGCTGTTAGAGTAGCTTAATTGATCATTAATTTTCTAAGCCATGATGTGTTGGAAACCCCAGGCTTTAGACCTGGGTTCTAGTCCCACTTCATATGGGAAAGATGTGTTTACAGAATGGTGATATGAAATCGGCCTTCGAGGCGATTGTGAAGATGAAGTGAATGACAGACATGAGTACCCAGTTTAAAAAATAGGTGCTCAATTAATGTTGGTGGCTTTCCTTCCCTCCCTCTGCCTGATTATGAGGGGCTTTCTAGTTTCTCTTGAGTTCCACAAAGTACCCACCACTGATATTTCACAAAGGGGGTTCTGATGAAAATTTAATCTGACTGAAAAGACATGATGTCTAGCAAAAAGAGATGCTCAGGATGGCTGCCAGTGCTCTCAGTCTCTAGCAGATGCCAAGTGCACCCCCATAAACAGCCTAAGTTAAAAATCAGGAGCTCTCTATGCAAAACACAGGTTGAATGTGCCCAAATCTCCTTGAAAACAGAAATTCTCAAATCTCTGTTGCTACATATCAAGAGCCTATTTTTTCTCCCATCTTCTTTCACACATCGCCACTTTGTTACTTCCCCAAACAGCATTTATTGAATGGTTTTATTCTCTTTTGCTCCTTAGTCTGAACCTGATCTTCTTCCTCAAACACAGTCGAATTTCAGTAATGAAACAACTACACACAATGGGAACTCCTTATAAAGTTAGTGTAGTAACATTTTTATAACTCCAATTTTTAAAATTTTCATTGTGGTAAACTACATGTAACATAAAATTTACCAGTTTAAACATTTTAAATCTACAGGCCAGGGGCATTAAATACATTACATTCACATTGTTGTGGAACCAACACTACCATCCATCCATAGAACTTTTTCATCTTCCCCAGCTGAAACCACCTATTAACCATAACTGTTCAGTTGCCCTTCCCATGGCCCCTGCCAACCACCATTCTACTTTGTTTCCCTGAGTTTGACTACTCAAGACTGTTCATATAAATAGAATCATGTAGTATTTGTCCTTTTGTGACTGGCTTATTTCACTGAGCATAATGTCCTCAAGTGACATCCATGTTGCAGCATGTGTCAGGAATTCCTTCCTTTTTAAGACTGAAGAATATTCCACAGTATGGACAGACCATGTTTTGTTTATCCGTTTATCCCTTGATGAGTACTTGGACTGCTTCTACCTTTCAGCTACTGTGACTAATGCTGCTAAGAACATGGGTGCATGAATATCTTTTTAAGACCTGCTTTCAGCTCTGTGGGGATATGGCTAGATGTGAAATTGCTAGATCATGTGGCCATTTTATTTTTTATTTTTGAGGAACCACCATATTGTTTTGCAGAGTAGTTGCTCCATTTGACATCCTCCCTCCATAGTGTTCAAAGGTTCCAACTTCTCCACATTCTTGCCAACCTGTTATTTTCTTCTTCTTCTTCTTCTTCTTCTTCTTCTTCTTCTTCTTCTTCTTCTTCTTCTTCTTCTTCTTCTTCTTCTTCTCCTTCTCCTTCTCCTTCTCCTTCTCCTTCTCCTTCTCCTTCTCCTTCTCCTTCTCCTTCTTCTTCTCTCCTTCTTCTTTTTTTTTCCCAAAACATAGCCACCCTAATGAAGGTGGTAGTTCTCCCTCTTCTCAGGGAGAATGAGGGAAATACATGCATGTCACCAATTTGTTTAACCTGGTTTGTTATTCATTTCTTCTTATATAGGAACATCTTATGATTAACCAAACTCTGCTCTGGCTGTGATTTCTGTCTAATATCTCTGTCTTTTCCTAGCTTTCCATCTTTCAATAATTCAGGAAATGTGGTTAATTTGGGCAATGAAAGGGTTTTAACTACTCTGATACAAGAGTTGCTAAGTTGGTCATGCTTTCTTCCATCTAAGTAAATTAAGGAGAAAGCCTTTTTCAGAACAGGAAAGATGAATGCACTAGAACCTACCAGAAAACACCAAGAAAACCAGAAGAATAAAAGTGAAAATTCACATTTATAGAACAGGATTAATTATTAAAAATAGCTATATTTGAGGGCTGTGGATATAGCTCAGTTGATAGAGTGCTTGCCTTGCATGCAAAAGGCCCTGGGTTCAATACCCAGCACCAATATATATATATATATTTTTTTTGATTACTTCATTAATTTTATTTTCTTGTGGTGAGAAAATTTAACATGGTATTTTCTCTTTTAATAATTTTTTTTAAAATTTTTAACTGTACAAAACGGTACTGTTGACCACAGGTGAAGTGTTGAATAGCAGATCTGATCATGCCACCTGAGCAAATTGTGATTGACAACTTCAAATATGGAAACTGAGGCACAGTGAAGCAAAATAATGTATTCAAATCATTATGTTAGTCCATTCTACCATTCCAGTGATTTTACCCTAAATCCAACTTTCACTACATGATACTATCTAACAGTTACCAAGGTTCTGAGTTCTGAAAATGCAAAACTTTTAAGGACCTTTATGCAAAATAAAAACAGAAAAGAATGAAAAGTAAAAACTCATATTTACATAAGCTAGACGTGAAATTTCTAGATTGTATTTTATTTTTTATTTTTGAGGAACCACCGAATTGTTTTTCAGAGCAGCTGCTCCATTTGACATTCCCTGCCACAGTGCTCAAAGGTTCCAACTTGGGCTTGCTATTCAAGTGAAGTGGTTTTCCTACAGTAAGCAATATCATAGAGCTAATACCTGGTATGTAGTAGATGTTCAGTAAATCGACACACAGCTCCTCCTCCCTGTCCCTGGCCTGGCCTTCCTTTCCCAGCATGAACAAGGGCACGAAGGCCATGGAGAAGCATCTGAAAGAGGACTCTGAACTAAGAGGCAACTTAAGAATTTTTAAGTAGACACTTAATAACCAGCTGCTGTCCCTGAAATCTGCCTCTCACTTCTGCGTGAGCAGACTTGTTCTGTCCGCCCTCATTTCTGTGTTCCACACACTCATGAATACCATTTATTCATCTAGACGCACAATGTGGGGTTTTTGTTTGTTTGTTTGGTTGGTTGGTTGGTTGGTTGGTTGGTTGATTGGTTTGGTTTGGTTTGGGGCCAGGGATTGAACCCAGGAATGCCTAACCACTGAGCCATATCCCTAGCCCTTTTTATATTTATTTATTTCAAGATAGGGCCTAACTTGCTGAGGCTGGCTTTGAACTCAAAATCCTCCTGCCTCAGCCTCCCATGCCCCTGGAATTATGGGCTTGTGCACCAGCACACCTGGCTAAAAGGTAGGTATCCCTTTCCTTCATTTGTTTTTGCAGCCTCATGACAGTGTTCTTATAGTTCTCAGTACGCTGTAAGTACACAACTACAAATCACTGATTTGCTCTAAAGCAGGCCCTTGACCTTTCTCTTTCAAAGGGATCTTTCTAATGTTACTCCATGGGTAAACCCAGGAGCTTCAGAGCTGACACACCTGTGACCTCAGCAGCCTAGTCAACACTGGTCATAAGTGTCTAAGAAAGACACAATCTTGAAGTTCTACAGGCCATCTACACATGCGCCTTCTCTTGATTTTCAGTCCCTACCAGATCTGTGAGCTCAATATAACCTCCAACTGCTCACCCTTCCCTGCATAGAGATTCCTGACATCCAATAAGCAATCTCAGTAGCATTTGAAGGTCATCAAAGATAATGAAATTGACCTCAACAGTACTGTTTATCTCAGACGCATCTGCCCAGATAACCTCCCTCCCGCTTCTCCCTGAACTAGAGCAAGGGGGCTATGACGCTTATCTTAGTCAGCTTCCTGCATTATTTAGAACAGTGTTTCTGTTTTCAATAAACATCCCCTAAGTGCTACTCACCTGATACTATGAACTCACCAACACAAACACCCTGAGGATCTTAGGGTTGAGCCCCCAAGCTGATGGGGATTCACAGTAAAAATAACATGCTTACTTTGTGTGATGTCACACAACCAACAATAAGTACCTTCACCAATCAAACTTCAAGCACACACTTCATCTTGGATGATCCTCAGGGCAGCCCTGTGGCATCCTCAGAAGTAGAGATGCAGTCAGACACAGCGAAGCCCATGTGCCTAGTCACAGCATCAGTGCACACATTTTGGATCTGCAGAGACAGGATTCAAGGCCAGCTCCCAAGGCCCCAAGTGCAACTGTGAGTGGAGTACCCAGTTTCTCCAGTCTGCTTTTTCTTCTTTATAAAGGGACTGACCCAATCTGAAGCCCTGTTCAGCCATACCTTTCACCTCCATGAACTGTGAGACTCTTTTGATGTTCAACTTTCGTGGCCCAGAGTCTCAGGTTGGTGTAGAATTTCATATCTTGAGTTGAGCAACCTGAATTCCTATCTAGCCTCTGCCTGACCTGATCCAACAAGTCATTCAATCTTTCAGTTTCGTCATTTGTCAGAGGAAGATGTCAACACTGGCCCAAGCTGCTTTAATGGATGGTGTTGAAGATAAGAAAAATGGAAAGAGGAGAGAGTTCCCTGAACAGTTTCAAGTACCTCTCAAATGTAAGATATAAGACCGCAGCAGGCTCAGTCTGAGGAAGTGTTTTGTACAAATCTACTGCCTTTGCTCAAAACCTCAAAGTGAATGAGAAAACTGAGTCCAGGACTCAGAAACTGACCCCAGCTTATACCCATTCCTGGGTAGGTGGAGACCTGGACTAGAGGTTGAAGAATCTGAGGGTTTGTTTTAACTTGGCCACCACTTGGAGCAAACCACTGGCCTTTGCTACAATAATTAAAGATATAAAACCTGTCTTCCCACAGTCCAGTGGGCACAGGATATGGAAACAGGGAGAAAGCCCTCTAGCAGGGCAAGTACATGCATTTTTAAAAAATATGACATCACAACTTTTTCTCTCCCATCATTTTCCCTTGTCACAATCTAAACTTTATCCAGATGTGAACATGAATAGGCCTGTCTTTGTTCATACTCTGCCCCCTTGCATAGCCTTTGTACCTCAAAAGGTTTCACTGCTGTTCTTTGAGAGACAAGTCATGAAGGGGAAACAGAGCTGGGGGGAGCAGGGTACAGGAACAGGCAGTCAGAGAAAACTAGCTCTGGAATTCTCCAAAATGTGAACCTCCTATCAGTGCAGAGCCAAGGTGATTAAAAAGATCCCTGAGCCCAGACAAATGCCCTCAGACACTAATGCCTTCCCTCAGAGCCCACACTATGAGTGGCACACACACTCATGGACATACACACACAGAAACACGCAAACTCGCACACACCTTCATGGACAACTGAAGGGCTCATTGTTTCAGTTAAACTCATCAAGATCTGTGTCCCATGTTAGGGAAGAAAAGACCCAAATGAAACAAGACTGAATTACCTGGGCCCTCCCTTCAGGGACTGATCTACATCAAATAACCCAGCGTCCACTTGTGGGGAGACACTTTCATTTATGAAAAGCAGAGGCAGGTGCAGCAGAGTAGCATTTGGGACTCCATCAAAGCCCTGGGAGCAGGAGGAAGTGGATTGAGATGCATCCCCTTGGCCCCTCTCCTTCTAGCTAAATCACAGGATGGGGAGCAGGTCACAGCCTGGCTGGGTCTGGCCTCTTCTCCCGTGGCTCCCCTGAGGTCCCTTCCCGCTTTGCTCCCCTCTTCAGCTGCCCAGTAAGAACAGATGGACACAAGTTAAAAGAGCAAGGTCAGCTCCTTCGCTAAGTCTTATTTCACACCCTGCCCCACCTCTTTCACCCCTTTCTGGGCCACAGAGAAGGCAAGTGCGGGGCAGGGGTGCTGCTGCATTTGATTTTATGTAAAACTGGGGGGTTTTCATTTACATCCCCTGAATAGCCGGCCAGTCTGATTTACACATTGATAAAATGTGATGCTTTGTATTCCAGCAAATATTTAATCCCTGACTGATCAATAATCCTCGCCTGGCTGTGCTTTTTTTTTTTTTTTTTTTTTGAAAAGAAATAAATCCCCTTTTACTCTTAAAATTCTTGAATAAAATTAAACTGCTTCAGCCCAGGATGCACTGTTCCTACAGGAAGCTATGTGGTTTCATAACCTCTGTCCTCAGATGTTTTTAAAGGGGCCGCCTTTGCAAACTTGCTTGTCCTGGGAGCCTCACATCTCTTTAATAAATGTTGTGTGTTATCAGCTGATGGAGTAAATCTACCCTACTTTAAAAGAAAATTAAATATTAAAATTATTAACCTCAACTACATCCGTGCATGTACAGCCAGCAGAGTATGTTTTGCATTCTTTGCTTGTATTCACCATGAGAATCCTGATTTAAACTCTTCATCACAAACCTTGTTTCTATCTTTCTCTATACAATTTCCCTCCAAAACTACACTTAAAAAAAAAAACTCCATTCCTACACAGGTTCTGAAAAAGCTGAATCCTACACATGCAAAATACACATTAAACAGGGAAAGAGGCGACTCTCTGCTCACAAGGGGCTCCTGAAGCAGCCTCCTCGAAGCCCACTAAAAGTTCCAAAAACAACAGCAACAAAAAAACAAAGTCCCTTTCATCTTTGGCAGCAACAAAAGCAATAACTTTCACCGAACCAACGCAAGCCAAGAATTAATATAACACAGAGCACATCTACATTCAGACCATTATAGCTACAAGAGCTCACCACAATATTTGTTTAAAAAACACATAATTTGTGGTAAAGAGAGAGAAAAGCTCTCATATAAAAAGAGGTTCTTTCAAATGCAAATTAACCCAAAAGACATATTTTCCCTGGGTTTTAAAAATCACTCCAACATATGAAAAACATAGTTTTTGTGTGAAAAAAAAAAATTGGTGCACACCCACGAGTTGAAAAGGCAATTAAATTTGCTGTAGATTACCGTAACCATTAAGAAAAGTTAAATCCTGGCTCCATAAGTTTTTCAGGACTTTATTAGCATTTACTGACCTAAGTAGTCTTCGGTTCCCAGGTAGCAAAGTTTCTTTTCTTCTCCACTGAAATGCCCATCTGAACACTGAAGGGCACTGTATTACTGAATTGATCAGAAAAGAATATTGTTTCCAATCTTCTGGTGGAAAGAAGTCAGAAAGAAAGAAAGAGAGAGAGAGAGAGAGAAGAACAGCAAGGCAAAATGCTGTCTAATCGAGCATTCTTCCTGGTGGAAAAAAAAAAGTAAATCCAGCATCCTGGAACGAGTTCAAACATAGCTTGACAGACTCCAGGAGAATTTACACTGAGCATGCTTAGCCTGCACGGCTTGCATGAGACACTCTTAATGAATATTACTTCCTTCCCACTGGCTATTCCTGCTGGAAGTCCACACCCACCCCTCTTTCAGAAGTCAGGAATTTAGCTTCAGCCAAAGTCCAGAAAACATGCTTATGCAGAGACAAGGCCTCCCCGATCTATAAACTTTCAGGTTGTGACCTGCAGGTCAGTCTGACAAATAGAACATAGGGGTGAATTTTTTTCTGCCCTTGGTTATGTTCCCAGCTTTGTGCCTGCCCTAAACTGCAGCTCCCCTGGAGAAAAGAAAAATAGACAGCTTTCTTTTTAAAGAACATGCTGTCCCAAACGCCAGCCTAAAGGCCTTTCCCCACGAAGCTTCCAAACCCAGGTCAGACCTGCATCTTAACCCCACCATGATGATTTTACTCTTTTTGGCTAAAATAAAACAAAATTCTTATCCCCGATGCACCCTTTTTGATAACTTATGCATCATCTCTCTCCCTGTCTCTTTTTTTTTTTTCTCTGTCTCTCTAAAAAATACTAAATGCCCCTGCACTCTGAAAATATGTTCAAATCCAGTTTCAACCTTCTGGGTCTAAACATTGCACTAGTGTACATTTAGGTCACACTACAGACAATGCTTTCCTTTTCCCTAAATCCATCTGTCATGTTTAATGACAGAAGACTTGAAATTCTGAGATTTTAAAAATAGATTACTGTTCTGACATCTGAGAGACAAGACTCTTGCTCTGTTAAAAAAAAAAGTGTGGGGGGGGGATTAGAGGGGAGAGGAAGATAAGAAACAGGGGAGGGTCTGATACAGACAACATAGTAATGGAAGGGCAATTTATATTTTTAAAAAATAATAAAATAATAAATAAAAATAATAATAATTAAAAAATTGTTGTTCATCTGACATTTTTAAGGCACCATTTATAGGTATCAAATTTCAAATTATAATTTGGGAGGTGGGTACTGGGGTTTGAACTCAAGGGCATTCGACCACTGAGCCACCTCCCCAGCCCTATTTTGTATTTTATTTAGAGACAGGGTCTCACTGAGTTGCTGAGCACTTCACCATTGCTGAGCCTGGCTTTGAATTTGTGATCCTCCTGCCTCAGCCTCCCAAGCTGCTAGGATTACAGGCCTATGCCACCACAACCGGCACAAATTATAAATATTATTAAATACCCATTTGAATTAAACAGTTTACCCACCGAACATGCACCCATGTGTGCACACACACTCTCAATTTATGTTTGAAAAGCACTGAGGACAGAGTATCCAAAGGCAATAGAAGTGCTCCAGAAGCATGGTGTGCCCGGCCTCTAATACAAAACCCATCTAGTTAGCATTGACCCCTTGGATTAATAAATAGTGCTTCCACAGATCTGATAAGAAAACCCATTGCCTCTCCGTGCCAGCTACACTTGACCCAGTCGTGCTGAGCTGCTATGATAGGCTCCCATTATCTAAGGCCCTTGTTGCATAAAATGTTTCTTTGCCCACTATTGAACAAATACATTTTCCAGAGACATATTTTCCTTCCTGTAATTATAAGGTTTGAGGAGCACTTAGGCATGGGGATTGTTTTGTTTTTAGGTTTTGCTTAAGGGTTGAATAAAACTGAGTCCCCCGCTCCCAGTGTGTTTATTTATACTATTACGAGAGCAAACTAAGTTTTCAGCAGTTAGATGAAGCCCAAGACAAATGGAGTTCTGAGAAGCTAACCAAACCTCATGGCCTCTTCTCAGGAGAGTGTAAAATTCTTATTTTATATGTATTCATCCAGTTGACCCATAGAGATCAGACAGCTCACCCCACCACACACACACTGGGCAGGGACCCTGTGCCCATCCCAGTGCCCTGACCACAGTCACCTTACTTCCCGGCCATCAAGGTACAGGTGCGGGTGCAGGTGCAGGTGTCTTCTTCCATGTGACTGACACTCACCCCTGGACTTAATTTGCTGTTCTGAGAAATGGAGGAGACTGCATACAACTAGGCATTTTCTAGCTTGAATTTTGACGCCACTCTGCAAAGCTAAAATAGTCTTAACAGTGACATCATATTCATTCCATTAACAAATCTTTCCTGAAACCCTGCTCCCAACATCTGACACCCACTTGGGCACTGGAAATTGAGGAGTGACTAAGACATGTTCCTGCCCTCAGGGAGCTTACATTCTGATGAAAACATTTTTTGAAAATAATAAATAAGTAGCTAATGAAAGAATGCATGCTGTGAAAATGCTAGGAAACAAATAAAAGGGAAATAATGAGAAAGAATGTCATGGAAACCAGACCATAGGTGTTGGGAGCTGGGAGCCACAGAGTTAGGAAAATGGGAGGTACATTTGGGAAATAAGTTGTAACCACTCCAGTATGTGTTAAAGAGAAAGGGTGTGTTATGACTAGGTGAAGGCCTGGAATAAAAGATTAAGGCTTTTGTATTTAACATCTCCTGCTTAATGAAGCCACTGAGGACTTTTGAGAAGAATTAATATGACTAGAACTATTCTTTAAAAATATTAAAATGTTATCCAAATACCAGAGTCCCACCTTATCCACAGAGGATACATGTCAAGAGCCCCTGTGATGCCTAAAAACACAGATAGTACAAACCACACATATAATGCACTTTTCTTTGCACATACACACCTATGATAAAAGTTAAATTTGTAAATTAGGCACAGTAAGAGATTAACAGCAATAACTAATAACAAAGTATAATCATTATTTATAGGACAATAAAATAGGCTTTATTAATTAAAACAAAGATTACCTGAACACCAGCACTACGGGGCCATGACAGTGGATTTGAAAATCTAGACGGCCACCAAGTGAGTAAAGAACACACATGACATGGAAACCCTGCACATTCCAGGTGGGACAGAGCAGGGCAGCATGAGGTCTCATCACCTTACTCATAATGGCATGCAATGCAAAACTGAACAACTGCTTATTTCTATGTAACAGGGTTAACTATGGTTTCTATGGTTAGCTTCTTTCTGAAAAGAAAGCACAGGTAAGAGGGGACTCATGTATAGCAGTTTGAAGAATAAATATCGGGGATGGTCACACACACAAAAACAAAACTTTTGTAATAGGAGGACATTTCCAGAAAATGGTGAAAACATTTTTAAAAAATAATAAATAAGTCGCTAATGTACAAATTAGGAAAGGAAAGAGACAGGAAAGCACCTCATCTAGGACAGCGAGGGTAGGAGAAAGCTGTATTATTGACCAGAATGACGGGCTTTGACAACTAATTGGCTATCTATGAAAATGAGTTTGAGGAGAACTCCAGGATCGTTGCTCTCAGCGTGATCGTGCCTTGAACAGAAACTGGGCAATCTAGGGAAAGAAAGTTGTGTTGGGCACAAGGAACAACTCAAATATTTCCCAGATGTGTGGTATGTTGAGTTCGAAAGTTGGAAGAATATCCAGCCTATACTACTATTTTAGTCAGAAATTACACTTAGTCTTTAGTACAGACCTACTAACAGTCAAACACCTTTGTGTTTATTTTTTTCTCATTTAAAAGAAATTTAATGGTTGAGAGTTCCAGACATAGCCAGCAGGGGCCTGAGGCCTTCTGTCCTTTTGGCCTACATTCTTCAGGCATGCTGTCTGCCCTTAGATTTGCCTTACAGCCCATATTAGATGCTGGAGCTCTACCATCACATGTCATTTCAGCCGTCAGAAGGGAATAAGCAGCAAGTTATAGGGTGCCTGCTGAATTGCTTTTCTATTGCTGCTATAACAGAGTACCTCAAATTTGCTGAAATAAAGCAACACTAATACATGACACTTCTATAGGTTCAAAACTTGGCATGGGCCTCTGCAAGGTGCCAGCATGGCTGCCTTTCCTTGCAGAGAGTCTAAGGGATATTCTATCTGCTTGCTTTTACCAGATTCTAATGTCCACCTGTATTTCTTGGCTTAAGGCCCCTTCTTTCATTGTCAAAGGGAGCAAAATGTGAGTTCAGTGTTTCTCATGCTGCGTCTCTCTTCCTCCTCTCTTCGCTTTTAGGGTCTCTCATAATATATAATACCCCCCACCTGGATCATCCAGACAAATTTTAAAGTTACCTGATTTGTGACCTTAATTCAATCTACAACTTGAATTCCCCTTCCATATGGAAGGTGACATTATTCATGGGATCCCGGGATTGGGACGTGGATATCTTCAGGGAGCCTTGCTTTGCCCACTGTTGCCATCAACTGGTTTAACTATCCTAATACAGACTTCTCGGAAGTCCTATCCAGTGTCTTTAGCTTACATTTCAGGGACTATCCCTGTCTGTAAGGAAAGCAAAGCATACTGCTCCCTCAAAAATACAGGGTCTCTTCCTAAGGAAGCTGAGATAATACATATTGGATGGATAGTCTCTGACATCAATGTCTAGCCTGTGTGGACTATTAGCCTGCTTGGTTGGTCTTATTCTATATTGTATATGTTGTCCATGCTGCTGATTTTCTAAATCACTAATGATTAAGAAAAAATTATTGTTTGAACATTTCTATTGACTACCCACTTTCTAAGGGACAGTCTTATATGGAGGGCCTTTCAAATGCTCACTACCTTTCAGCCTGACTTCTACCACTTGACCCCACATGTACGACTGTGGTAAAAAGTAACTCCAGTCCATAAACTTGTATTCCCTGAGCATTTTCATCCCCTTCACAGATAAGCATTGTAACATTTTGATTCTACCTCTGTCACTCTGGCCTCTTAATACCTAGACCCACTCTCCTCCAACAATCTTGTCATCCACCCTATCTCAGCCACTCAGCTCTATTACCAATGTCCACACAGTCCCCAATATCTTTTCTTTTAACCCAGGGGCAGTCTACCACTGAACTACATCCCCAGCCATTTTTATATTTATTTATCTAGGGTCTCACTAAGTTGCCAAGGCTGGCCTCAAATTTGCAATCCTTTCTCAGCCTTCCAAGTAACTGGGATTACAGATGTGTCCCACAAAACCCAGAAGTTCCCTATAATCTTAAGCATCCTACTCATCAACCCATCACAGAACTCCTTATCCTTTCTTCCTATTGTCTCCTATACTCTAATCTCAACTATCCTTTAAACTCATGGGAACCTACAGTTTATTGATTCTACTTCCATTTCACTATCTTCAACACAGCATTTCTCATCATCCAACTTAAAGGCGTGGACAATTAACAGAATTACCTTCTGTGTACATGCTCAATGCCTCTGAATCTCTTTCACTGCATCATAGGTACAGTGGGTGCTATGGGGCAATGTGACGGTCCTCCTTTAGTGTCAATATTTTGGCATTGTATTGACTCTGATAGCTCATGACTGAGCCTCTCTGGAAGCTGTCATCAGCCAACGGGATCCAACTTGCAAGGGATCCCCTGGAGACATTCCCCATCAAGTGGAGGATACACAAGCCAGAACTCTTTGCCTTAATCTGAGACAATTCTGAAGATCTCTGCCAGTTCTACTGCACAACTTCATAGTTCCATCACTCCTCTATCCAATCCTGCTTCTCTCACTTCTTTCCAGGTATTTTTCCCAAAAATATTCCCCCTAAATCTTCCTGCATGCAAATCTGCACCTCACAGTCTGTTTCCAGGGAATTTCACCCAGTTGGTACCATCATTTCTTGGAGGCACACTCTAAAATTAATTTGAGGACTCAGGAACACCTACCCTGAGTCGCGATTAGGACTCAGTCCCTGTGGTAGTTGGTAGTGGGTAGTTCCTGGCATGCTGCCATGCACAACTGTCCAAACATCCACTTGTGTTGAACTGGATGAGATGCTACCGGGATGAATGCACTAGCAAGAATGACCTCTTAGGATCTTGAAAGATGAAGCCTGAAATTGAGTAACTACTGTCTGGGGCTATTGATGCAATGAAGAATGAAAATAAATGACTGAAGGTGAATAATCATCAATTAAATGTTAAATGTGAAAGCCAGTTGGCCTCCTTAGCAGCATTGAAAGAGAACTTCTTTTCTGCAGTAAAAGGATCAGGAAGCTGAGGACCAGCACCAGAATTTAGGTATAGGTATTGCACGCCAATGGAGAATGAACATCCGATCCCCAGAAGGCCACTATACCAAGGTTAGGAGAGAATGGCACACTGAGAACCGGGAAGGGGACAATTACATTGATGTCCTTAAAGATCTAGAATTCTGAGATTCTCTGAAACTTCTAGACCTGTAGCAATGGCCTATTTGTCCCAGTTCAAAACTTGCATTCTTACCATTTTTGAAGACAATTCAGAGAACTTAGCTTTGCAAGATAATATCATCTTGTGCCTTCTTTAGGACCCACAGATAACTGTGGAAATGATTTACAAAACATGTTTTTTATTAATCTTAGAGAAAAAAAAAGAGATGGACAAGTCAGCAAAGGGTTGCTTAATTTATATAACCAAAAGAACTCAAAAGTGGCTGATCAGGATGTTGAAGATATCCACCCCAACAAAAAGCCAAACATCTTTGACTAGAACAGATACAGAGCCCATTGAATAAAGGAGAGGCTGAATTCAAAAATAATTTATCTGGTTTTTTTCAAGAAAGGGAAAAGTGATAGAAACTTAGTTACTGATAAAAAGAGAGTGATTTGATATTTCCAGAACTATGACATAAGTTGAAAACATTGTGGCTACATCATTAGAGTAGGGATTTGGGAATATGTTAATACATGAATTCTTGTCCCAGATCCAAAGTACAGTGACTTCATTTGTCCACAAACCTATCCTCTGATCATTTCTGATACTTAAATTGCAATTGGAATAGACACATTTGATAACTGGCAAGATCTACATTCTAGCTCTTTGGGCTATGAAATAAGTTATCTAGTGAGGAATTCAAGAAGAATTATTTAAATCATATCCTTTTGGCCAAGATAGTAAATCAAAAATGATGACTTATCCCATGGGGAAATGGCAGAGATAATTCACCCTAAAGACCAAAAGAATGCAAGGGTGATGGTTCCCATCAGATCCCATTTAATTCACCCATCTGACCCCTACAAAAACCAGATGGATTGTGATGGATGACAGTGATAGAAAAAAAAATTTAACCACGTAGTAACTTCAATTGCCGTTACTTTTCCAGATATGGGATCTTTGCTAGATACACAGCCTTAAGCACATGGTGTACAGACAGCCACTGATCTGGAAAATGTGTTATTTTCCATCCCTTTGAAAAAGTAGGATCAGAAACCATTTGCATCCATGTGAGATGGGTGAAAGTATACATATATACACTTGCCACAGGGCTACACTTCCTCTTAATAATGTGTCTAAAGGAAAATGAACAGTTGGGACATTACATGGCACATCACATCATCCTACTGTATTCATGACAACTCATTAACTTGCCTGGATGAACAAATGGAAAGCATATTGGAAACCAAATGAATGAGCAATAGAATGGCCTTTTGAAAGTGGAGCTACAGAATCAGCTTAGAGATGATATCCCTAAAAACATGGGGTGCTCTTCTCCAAGGCACAGTATACACTTTAATTCAGTGATCATGTTATGATCCCCAGCCCCCGCAGTAGGCAAGATACAGGGTCTGGGAACTAAGTGGCCCTGCTTCCCTATAGTCCCAGTGATCAACTTGTGAATTTGTGCTTCCTAACCCTAAAACTCGGTCCCACATGTCCTTATTCCCAGAATTGAAATCAAACAGGGGGTATCATAAGGTTACATTAAAATTTACACTGTGGCTATCACCAGTCACATTGAAATTCTTATATTAAAATACCAGCTATCAAGAAAAGAAGTATCCATGCTGTTAGAAGAAATCTATCCTGACCATCAGGAGAAAAATAAGAGGCTCTTCCATAAAAATGAAGTGAAGACTATGTTCGCCAACCAAGTGATCCAATGGAGGTACCTGCCTGTCTGTTATGGGCAGATGGACAAAGTTAACAGTCAAAGCTTGAGAGTGGCTGGGCAGCCATCCATTCACAGGGAATTGGGGGCTCAGACATCCTGTATATGGGAATCTGGGTCCTACCACTAGGTACGCCACCTCGACAAGAAAGAGGAGACTCTAGAAAGGACAGTGGAATGAGATCAGAGGCTCTCTAGGCCAGTTCCAGAGGTGAAAAGAGCCCCACCAACCTCTCCAGGAAGAGACCAATCAGAACCCTGAGGAGGTCTGAGAAGGAGTCCACTTAGGACACAAGCAAGCTGTGCAAAGGGCAAACTAGCAGACTCTGGGGCACCACCTATCACCTCCACGTTTTCAAGGCTGAGGCTCTCACGTCCTCACCTACAGGAATTTTGATTATTGTCATCTCACAGCTAAATTCTTGAGGAATTCCCTTCACCCAAAGGGAGCCTCCTGGCGCACGGTATGCCTCCTCCACAGGGCAATCCCCACACCCAATAGTCCACAAAGGGGCATCAATGCTCAGTCTCCCTGCCTCGACGAGGGGCAGCCCTGCGGGTCATCCCAACTACAGCTCTGTGTCCTCTGTTAGAACTGCACCACCATCCAGCTTCTCTCCTCTGTCCGTTTCTCCTTCCCTTACAGAGATTGCTTCTAGAAATATTTCTCAATCAACTTTTGCACATGAATCTCCTTCTCATAGTCTGTTTTCTGTAAATAAGATGGCAAAATTTGAAAGAAAAAAAAACCTGGATAAATCTAACTCTTCCCTTACTCCATGCCTGCATCCACATCCATGCAGCCAAAGACAACTGGCAGGGCACACAGACATTCAACCAGCCTCACGCCACACTCTGATCACTGATGTTCGCACGGCCCAGCACTCCCCAGAAACCACGGTCTTCTTCCCTGGCCTGTCCTTGTTTTACTCTCCACAACTAGCTCTGATTTTCTCCTTTAATCCCCGGCACTCCTTCCTAGCCCTCTGACTAGTCAGTCTTGCTTTCTACTAGTTAGTGAGAAAAATGAAGCAATTGAAAGAGAATTTTCAGAAGCTCCCACCCCAAATCTACCCACCTTCCAGAATCAAAGTGAACAGACTCTAGCTTCTTATCATTATGGATGAACTGTCCATCATCCCAGCAGGGCCACTTCCTCCATGTATACATTAAATCTCTATCCTCTCTTGTCCACTTGAAAGTATTGCTCCACAAAGTCTCTCTCTGTCTCTGTCTGTATCTCTATGTCTCTCTATCTCTGTCTGTCTCTGTCTCTGTCTCTCTCTGTCTCTGTCTCTCTCCATCTCTGTCTCTGTCTGTCTCTGTTGTCTCTGTCTCTGTGTGTCTGTATCTCTGTCTCTCACACACACACCATCTCTGTCTCTCTGTTTCTCTGTCTCTCTCTGTCTCTGTCTCCCTATCTCTTTGTCTCTGTCTCTCTGTCTCTCTCTCACACACACACACATACACACACATACACACTGTCTCTCCTCTCTGTGTCACCAAATTTTCCTTTTCCATTAGATCAACTGCAACATCAAAAAAATACACTGGTATTTCTCTGATTTAAAAAATCCTTTTTAAGTCAGCTTCCCTCTCCATAGCATGACCTTTGGAAAGAAGTCCCTAGTAGATCTTTGTATATCTGTTTTCCCATGTTGTCTTCTTTTAAAAAATCTTTGAGATATAATTTACATACTATAAACTCACTCATTTAAAGTTCCTAACTCAAGGTTTTAGCATTCACAGAGCTGTGCAACCATTAGCACAATCTAAGTTTAGAATATTTTTATCACCCCAAAAAGAAACCTCCTGCCAATTAGCAGTAATTAATAGTAATTCTCTATTCATCTACATCTCTCATCCCCTAGGCTCAGGAAAACACTAATCTATTTTCCATCTCTATAGATTTGCCTATTCTAGGTTTTTCATGTAAAAGGAATCATCTGACCAGTTTTTTTCACTTAGCGTAATTGCTATAGTTTGGAAGGTCCCCTCAAGACCTACATGTTGAAGACTTGGTCACCAGCAACTGGCACTGAGGGAAGGCAATGGGGCTTCTAGGAGGTGGGGCCTAGTGGAAGGAAATTAGTTCATTGGGGGCATGTCCTTGAAGAGGATATTGGGATATTGGGACCCCCATCCTTCCTGGTTCTCTTTGTTTCTAATCCACCATGAGGCAAGCAGTGTAACCACCATGTGCTCTTTCCATGGTGTTCTATTCTGTCATAGGTCCAAAGGCAATGAGGCCAAGGGACCATGGACTTAAACCTCTGAAACTGTGAGCCAAAATAAACTTTTTCCTCTTTGTAAGTTATTTATCACAAGTCTTTGTTGCAGTAATGGAAAACTAACACAATAATGCTTTCAAAGTTTTTCTATGTTGTACATGTATCTGTGCCTCATTTATTTTTTTCTGGTTGCATGATATTCCATTAGAAGTATATACCATGTTCTATTTACTTATTCATCTGTTTATAGACATTCAGGTTGTTTCTATTTTTTTGACTATAATGCATAATGCTGCTATGAACATTCAGGTACAAGTTTTAGTGTAGAAGTATGTTTTTATTTTGCTTGAGCCTATATACTAGGAAAGGAATTGTTGGGTCATATGGCACAATGAACACATCAACTTTTCGAAGAACTGTCTGATCATTTTCTAAATTGCTGCAGCATTTTACAGTGCATAAGGGTTC
The DNA here is from genome assembly GCF_964194105.1 of Spermophilus citellus. Lineage (NCBI taxonomy): Eukaryota > Metazoa > Chordata > Mammalia > Rodentia > Sciuridae > Spermophilus > Spermophilus citellus. The sequence goes on along the minus strand of NC_138183.1, from coordinate 146,478,170 downwards.
CAGTGTCTCCACATCCTGTCAACGCATGTGATTGTGTCTTGTTTTTGCCATAGTCATGAAGGTTTTGGTGTGTTTTACCAGTGGTCTATGATAACTAAGCATCTATTTTTCATGAGCTCCAATTTTGTCTTAAACGTGCCTCTCACATGGCTTAAAATGCCCCTCACATGGCTACCAATGATCACATTGCTGCATCCAGTTTCTCCATTCCTTTCCTTCTTTACCTATTTGTAGCTTTAGACATAGATGAAAACTCTGCAAAGCACTTTACACTCTTAATTTCTGAGATGGTATTTCATCTTTATTTTCTCCTTCATCTATGGCTACTCCTATGTATTTTCTTTTTCTGGTTTGTTCTCATCTCTCTGACCTCTACACGTTAGCTATCCTCAAGGACTGGTTCTAGAATTTCCTCTTTTTGACCATCTACACTCATTCCCTACATTATCTCACCTAGGATGGATGTCACTTCTTCTAGGATCATGACATCAAATGCCATATGTGGTCCTGTAACTCTCAATATTATATCTTCCAACCAGATCTCTCCCCCTACGTCATCACTTCTTAGATATCAAAAAATCAATGTTAAACATGCCCCAAATTGAGTTCCTGTTGTATTTCCTCAGTCCACTTCCTTTCCTTTATCCACCCCTGGCCATTTACTCAAGCTTAAAGCAGTGGGGCTATCCTTGACCCTTCCTTCTTTCACGTCTCACGTCTCAGATATCACAGATTTCTGTGGCTCACCTTCATAATGCAGTGCCCCTCCTGATTGGCTGGTTCTCCAGCTGAATTAAACCAACTGTAGATTTTAAACATATTTTTTTAATTTGTGTCTATACTGAATATGTGCATATTTTTCTTGTCATTATTCCCTAAATAATATAACAATTATTTTTGTAGCATTTACATTTTGTTAGGTATGAGTAATTAGAGATGATTTCAAGTATATGGGAGGATGTGCATAGGCTATGTGCAAATACTATACCATTTTATATAATAATTCTATTAAAACCTGCATCAGAACATGTCTCTTCCACTGGGAACCCTGTAACAATTGTCCATTTATTCAGAGTTTTAAAAAGAAAAAAGGCTTTTCTGGGAATTACAGGACCCAAAATTATCTGCCCCCTCCTTACCTTTCGTTTTCTACCTCTTCTGACTCCTTTGTCCATCTTGCTGCTCCTCAGAGACTCTACGTGTGCCCCTTGCTCCAGCCTTTACACTCGCCAGTTCCTCCACTCAAAGCATTCTTGCCCCTGATATCCATATGATCGATTCCTTTGCTTCCTTCCTATCTTTATTCAAAAAGTCTCCTTTTCAGGGAGTCTTTCCTGGTCACCCCACCTACAATACAGTTCCCCTCCTAACATTTTGTATTTCTCATGCCTCTTTCATTTATTCTTTATTCTTTTTCAGTTCCTCTTACGTGTTACATAATTCATGCTTTAATCAGTCATCTTATTTCTTCTCTGTCTCCCTAACTAGAATGTGAACTCCTTGACATGGAGTCACCCATGTCAAGTCTGTTTGCTCACCCGCATATTCCAGGCAACTGGAAGTACTTCACACATAGCAGATGCCCAATAAATATTTGTTGAATGAATCCCTTTGAACACTAGAATGTTCTTCCTCCTGTTCTCCATCTGTAAAATATATCCACCTACTCTGACACAAATAAACACTACCTTCCCTCTAGAGCTTCCCTAGTTCTGCTGACTTCTCTTCCCTGTCAGAGTCAGTTGCTCTCCCTTCTATGCTCCAAGAGCACATTATATTTAACCTTTGCCATTGTACTTAAAATATTGCTTTGTGGTTTCCAGTACCTAATTTTCCCAAAGATAATGAGTTCCTGTAATGCAGAATCATCACCTTATTATTTTTTAATAATCCCTGGGGCCAGGCTTATAGTAAAATTAAATACAAGTGTTGAATGAATCACCCAATATGCCTTCTCTTTTTTCAGCTCCTTCTCTCCCCTTTTCACCACCCCTTGTCACTACCCAAAATGCCAGCTCACTTTCCTCCCAAATTACCCATGACTACCATTCTGACCAGACTTTCTAGGTGTCCTCTGTCCCTTGGTCCCAGATTCTCTCTATACACCCTCTTATTCTTGTTTAGACTGTAATTCTCTCAGTCATTTGCTAAGTTAGATAATATAACAAAACAACCACTGCCAAGATTACAGTAAAAGTAATGGATTAACTATTGAAACATTAAGTTTCAATGTTACTACATATTTTTCAATCCAGGCAAATAAGCAACATTGTTATGGGAAGGAAATTTGGAGGTGGAAGACCCAACAAGGCCTTTTGAAGGCACTATTTGGTGACTTCCTGGGGCTGTGATTTGGAAGGTTTTGACCTCAGGGTAAATGTTAATTTATTCCCTGAGGACAGAAAGGGTTTTATCAAGAAGAGAACAGAGGAGAAAGGCATAATTGTACTAGTCACCTGAGGAAGGGAAGAATGGGGACTTGTGTGACATCATGACAGGGACAGTGCTAGGGAGGACCCTGGTCCCTTTCCAGTCACCCCACTTTGCCCTATTTCCAAGAAAATGAGGATCTTGGATTCAAATAATCCAATTCACAAATGGCTCACTGAAAAGAAGAAGCCATACAACAAGAGTCATTTGAAAATGCTTTGGAGATCAGAATACACCATTCATTCATCAACAAATAGTCACCAAGCCTTGCTAACTAAAAGCATCTCCAAATATATTTTGTATTTTGAGAGTTAACTCTGTGAAGGGCACTAGGGCTACAAAAATGACCATAAGAAATCCTTGGTTGGAAAGGAACTTACAATGTAATAAGGGGAAAAAATCATTGCCAGCAACCAGGATTAGTTACAGACAATAGAAATATGAACACAGCATAGTGTACAGGCAAAATTCAGCTCTGATTCGGTAGCTCTGGTTACATAGAAGCTATCACATGCAATTCTTAAGGTAGGCCTTCAAGGATGCAAGAATGCAATGGGAAAGTAAGAAAAATGGTAGAAAGAACAGCACTTAAAATTCAGAGAATTGTGGAATCTCTCAAGTTTAGGGAAATTATTAGTGATCTGATATGGCTGGATCATAGGGTTTGAGAAAGTGCATGATGCTATATACCATTGAGACACAGTAAGAAATCAAGTCATGAAGGAACTTGAATGCCATGCTAAAAAGTTTGGAATTTATCTTTTTAGACAATGATAAGCCATTTAAGTTCTAAGAGGTTATTTGATTCAGAATTTCATTCCTAAAAGACAACTTTGGTGCTGGAAAAATTGGAAATTCATATGCAACAAATGAAATTAAATCCCTGTCTCTCACCATGCACAAAACTCAACTCAAGGTAGATCAAGAACCTAGGAATTAAATCAGAGACACTGTACCTAATCTCCATCATGTTGGATTAGATCCCAACTTCCTTAATAAGACTCCCATAGAGCAAGAATTAAAATCAAGAATCAATAAATAGGATGGATTCAAACTCAGAAGCTTCTTCTCAGCAAAAGAAACAATCAGTGAGGTGAATAGAGAGCCCACAGAACAGGAGCAAATTTTTACCACATGTACATCAGATAGAGGATTAATCTCCAGGATATATAAAGAACTCAAAATTCTTAACACCAAAAAAACAAATAACCCAATCAATAAGTGGGCCACGGAACTGAGCAGACACTTCTCAGAAGAGGATATACAATCAATCAACAAATATATTTAAAAAGTTCAATATCTCTAGCAATTAGAAAAATACAAATCAAAACTAAGATTTCATCTCACTCCAGTCAGAATGGCAGCTATTAAGAATACAAACAACAATAACTGTTGGCGAGGATGTGGGAAAGAAGGTACACTCTTACATTGCTGGTGGGACTGCAAATTGGTGCAGTCAATATGGAAAGCAGTGTGGAGATTTCTTGGAAAATTTGGACTGGAACCACCATTTGACCCAGCTACCCCACTCTTCGGCCTATACCCAAAAAACTTAAAAACAGCATACTATGGGGTTCCCAGCCACATTAATATTTATATCAGCACAATTCACAATAGCTAAACTGTGGAACCAACTTGATGGCCTTCAATAGGTGAATGAATAAAGAATCTGTGGTATATATACACAATGGAATATTATTCAGCATTAAAAAAGAATAAAATCATGGCATTTACAGGTAAATAGATGGAGTTGGAGAATATTAGGCCAAGTGAAGTTAACCAATCCCAAAAAAACAAGTACCAATTTTTTCTCTGATATGAGGATGCTGATCCATAATGGGGATCGCAGGGAGCATAGGAGGAATGGAGAAACTTTAGGGCAAAAGGGAGAGAGGGTAAGGGAGGGAAAGTGGAGGGTAGGAAAGGCAGTGGAATGAGATGGACATCATTACTCCAAGTACATGTACAAAGACATGAATGGTGTGACTCTACTTTGTGTACAACCATAGATATGAAAAATTATGCTCTATATATGTACTATAAATTGAAATGCATTCTACTGTCATATATAATTAATTATTAGAATTTTTTTAAAAAAAGGCTCTTGACTTCCTACGTTCTATAAAGTGTGAGAAATAAAATTCTGTTCATTATTAAATAAATAAATAAATAAATGACAACTTTGGATATAGTATGGAGAATGGACTAGAAGATGAGAAAGGCCAAACTCAGAAAGACCAATTTGTTAAATTTATTAACAACTGCATTATCCAAAGGAAGGTGAATGAGGGTCTATGTTAGGCAACAATAGTAAAGATGGATAAGAATGGATAGGTACAAGGTACTAAATGAGATAGTTTAAAAGAAAAAACACTTCATGGCCTGTTGACTATGAAAAGGAAGAGAAATGGTCAGTTATTCTGGCTGACCTAGAGAATTTGCTGATGTAAGTAATACAAAAGGCAGGAAAAGATTTTGTGGGTCTGCTATAAATTTGTACTAAGACATACTGAGTTTGATGTCCCTGTGGGATATCAGGGTGGAAAGTTTAGAAGGTAAATGGGATATAGACATTCAATCGAGATACAGTAATCAGAAGGTGTAACTTCAGAATCGCATCAACATATGATGTGAGGAACAAATGAGAGAGGAAGAAGTAGAGTCAGCAAGTGTAATTAGGTCTCACTGTCTCAGCCTTTCCACTTCTTTCTCCTGTGAATCACATGGAAAAGGTAGGCTTTTGCCCTTGCAGTTTGTCTGACATGAATCCCAGCAGAGTCCACATTTGATGGCCTCAGCCTGGACATGTGATACAGGCACAACTATTCCAAGCTTTAAGCATGCTGAACCAGTCATATGTCCCCTCCTGAGACTCTAAGCAAGGAAATATCATGAGAATTTTTTAGTTGACAGGAGAATTTAAAAATACAAAACACTAAAGCTTATCTTTTAGAAGCTGGAGTGACTTAGGACCATATTAAGCCAAAGTCATGAAAAGTCTGAGTTCTAAGTAAGCTATGGAATCCTTTAGTAGAAGAAAATGGAATCCAGTAGGAGAAAGAAGTGAGGTACCACAAGAAGCAAAAGGAATCCCCAGTCTCTGCAATCCCCTTAGTCCCAGAGAGCTTTCCATTTCCTGTGCAAACACTTTTCCATTCAGCTCTTTTCCTTTCTCAAGTTAATGTCTGTCTTCTTTGCAACCAGAAAAGACTAACTAATGTGATTTTTTTTGTTTGTCTGTTTTTTTGTTTTGAGGCAGGTTCTGGTGAAGTTGCTGAGGCCTGCCTCAAATACAATCCTCCCTCCTCAGCCTGCTGGGGTAGCAGGGGTTACACAAGTGTGCCACCTTGCCTGACCTAAAGTTAATTTTAAAGGAAGTCGGTGTGGACAATAGAAGTAAAAACAGATCAATGAAATTGCATCAACCTAAAAAGCACACACACAGCAAAGGTAACAGTTAACAGAGTGAAAGGCAACCTACGGAAAGGGAGAAAATATTTGCAAACTTTACATCTGATGAGGAGTTAATATTAAAAATCTATGAGGAATTCAAACAAATCTACAGAAGGAAACAAATACTTTGGTTTAAACATGAATAAAATACCTGAAAAGACATTCCTCAAAAAAAAAAAAAAAAAAAAAAAACCAGCCATATAATTGACTGAGGGTATGGAAAAAATGTTCAACATTACTAATCAGAGAAATACAGGTTAAGACTACAATAAGATATTATTTCACACCTGTGAGGATGGCTATTATCAAAAAGACAAGCGATAATCATTTTTGGAAAGAATTTGAAGAAAAGGGAGCACTTGCTCACTGTTGGTGGGAATGTAAATTAATAGAGGCTTTATGGAAAATTATGAAAGTTCCTCAAAAACTGAAAAATAGAACTACTGTATAATCCAGCAATCCCACCAATGGATATATGACTAAAGGAAACAAAATCAGTATGACATGGAGATATTTAAATTCCTGAGTATATTACAGCATTATTCACAATAGCCAAGACAGAGAATCAACGGAAGTGTTCATCAGTGGATGAATGGATAAAGGCAAATGTACACAATGCAGTAGTAGGCTCTGTGCACACACATACACAATGGAACACTATTCAGCTCCCCCCAAAAAGAAATCATGTCCTTTGCAAAAACACATGATGAACGTGGAAGACATTGTGCTAAATAAAACAAGCCAGGCACAGAAAGACAAACCCTCACATGAGAGGGAGAACTTACATATGGAATCTGAAAAACAAACTCGAAGTGAAGAGTAGAATGGTACTTGCCAGTAGTTAGGGTGGAGAGAAGATTGGGGAGATGTAAACCAGAGGATATAAGATTTCATTTATTTGGGAGGAATAAATTTACTTTAGGGGAGCTATTATACAATATGGTGACTACAGTTAATAATGTATCACATACCTAAAAATGGCTAAGTAGATTTTAAATGTTCTTACCACACACACACACACACAAGTGTAACTTCGTGAGCTAATGGCTATGTTGATTAGCTCTATGTGGACATTCTACAAGGTCTACATAACTTAAAACATCGTGTTTTACGCCATAAATCTATACAGTTTATATTTGTCAATTTTAAAAGAATCATAATTTTAAAATCATAAAAATAATTTTTTTAAAGGAAGTTTCTCTAGGAAAGGAAGGAAAATGCTCAGGTAATAGCAAATCCAGGGTTACTTAACACAAGGGCCATTTGAGCTGTACATAATGCAACGGACAGAAGAGATGTTAATAAGCTACTTTGACTAACTTGAACAGCATGTTTGTCTTATTGATTTGTTCCTAAAGAGCTCTGGACTGAGAGACAAGGTTTCTAATGCTTACCCTACTCATTCAGTAATTCAATAGGTCTCTTCACCCTGGCATTTGTCTCAATAAAAGTGGGGATATGAGCATCTATCTACCTATCTGACAGGACTCATGCTATGTTGAAAGGTTGGGTATCACATTGAAAAGTGACAATGTGAGACCTTAATAATTGTGAGTCTTATCAACTACAGCAGCCAATATGCTCATTTTCTTTTCAGTAAGATCAGCCTAGGATTGACTACACAATGCCACAGCTGCCCCATCCCACATTCCTGTCCATCCCACTTGTTTCTCTCTCTTTCATGTCTGGCTTGAAGTTCTGTGCTCACTCTGCCATTGCTATATTTTAATTCTGACTTCGTTTTTACCAGTGACCAATAATTGAATATTTAACAAATCTCACCTGGAAAAACTCTAACATGTTTGATCACCTGCAAAAAAAGTGTCCCAGGTATAATAGATAAGAAATCACTTTAAAAATGGTACATATTATACCATTAGCCATGGTTGTAATAATAGTAGGTGCTGTTATCCTAATAGTAGTTGTTATGTGTCTACTATAGGAAATTATATCTGACTTGAATTTAACACCTACACCTTCACACCTTACAGAGAGAGTCCTGGGTTGGCCCTTTTTGCCTTGTTTTTTAAAATAAGAGTTTTTCATATCACTATGCCAATTCTTATTATAACTTATGAACACCAAAAATCGAATTCATTAGAAGAATTAGAATAACTTGATTGTAACAGACTCATGGGCTGAACAACTTCCCACCCCTTAACCATGGAGACTAGGAACTGATTCTGAAGGAGGCTAAGAAAACTGTGAAAACCTTTACAGCAGTAGCAGCATTTGTTGGGTATCTTTTGTCACTTAAAATGAAAACGCACTGCATTATTCACTGATTGAGAGCTTGTTCTGAGCCTTCCTCTTGGCCAATCTTGGAAGAGAAGTTGCTGGTTCAGAACACATTATTTGATGGTGCAATCTCTGAGGCTGGTCCCATGCAGACCATGGAACAGTGACACAGTAACAGCAGAAAGGCTAAGAGGCCACCTGTGGCCCCTCAGTGGCTGGCATGAGGGAGCTCTGTGCATTCTGGTGTCCTCTGATGGAGCTGTGAGGAGAGAAGAGCGTAAAAGAGCGGCACCTCACCCAGTGCGCCAGACATGCCTCAGCAGAGCCCTGCACTTTCTCTTTCTCACCATCTTTAAGGAAATCTTTATTTTTGCCTGAGGCTGAGGTGGAGGAGAGAGGATCTGAGGGCTCTGAGGGTATTTAAGCCAATTAGGAGAAGGACTGCAAAGAGGACAGTTGGGGTGATGGACACCCAGGGCTCATGTCGCTTTTCCCCTGATTGTGTGAATGTTGGACATTTTCCATAAGGTGGCATAACCCCAGTAATAAAAGGCAGGCCCTTTGTTACATACCTGGAGAGTTTGGGGAAGAGGGTGCTTTCCCCTCCAAATATTTTCCACCATTTCCTGGCCAATGTTTTTTTTTTTTTTGTTTCACAGTTGGAAATAAGATCGGAAATACAAATAGAAGTGAACAGTGACTAAAAATCACATTCAGATGGAAACTTCTGAAGGCAGAATCCTATCCCAAGAGGGAACAGCAGGAGACCAGGCACCTGCAGGGAGGACAGTGAACCACCAGGAAGGAGCCTGGGAAGAGAAACGGGGAGCCAAAGACATATTGCATTAACTTTGTAGTTTGGCCTCTCTCTGCTTCACAGGTGTTCTTTGGAGGGGGGACACCTCTGTGTTTCTAAGATTCTCCTCTTCTCCCATGAGCTCACAATTCTGCCCCATCCCTAACACAATTATCCTGGGCTTCAGAGACAAAGTCCCTCACTGGCTTTTGACCCTTGCCCCCTTAATAATATTAGACCATAAAGTTGCTTAGCACAGAGGAGTTGCCATGACAACGACATCCATATCTCTGTACTAGAGCCAGCACTGAGACCCGGGGGCTCAGGCACATGGCAAAAGGACACGACCAACAATAAAAAAAAAAAAAAGAAAAAAAAAAAAGGACAGCTTGCGAGGAACAATGGAGGGAGCCGACTGCAGATTCTTTTCATGGCTAATTACCCATGAGCACATGGCACAATGGCTTATTTAACTCTGCCTTGGCTCGGAATGGAGACAGGTTCTTGTTCCAGTTGGAAAGGATTCCAGCCCTGGCCCTTGCCTCCATTTCAAGGAGGGGCAGGAGGAGAAGGAAAGTGAGTTATTGAAATGCATCGACCTTGTCTTCTTAATTATTTTGCATTTGGCCATCTTTCCTCCTCTCACAAGTTAATTATTCCAAGTCAAGAGAATTGTTCCACCTCAGGTTTAGCTGCAAGCTAAATACTGACAACTGGTGTTGAGGGTAACTGTTTCCCATGCCTAGCTGGGCAGCACAAGACCATTCTTTCTCAGAACTGGCTGAGCCAGAGGGTGAACTGGCTTATTAAATCCTCAGGATGTGGAAAATAACCTTCCTGGCATCCTTCTCACTTCTCTAGAATAGAATTCAGCCCTTAGCCCCTGGAAGTTTGTGGCCTGGAGAAACAGTTTTGCCAGGACCAGGCTGTCAGGTAAGCCCAGGAAGAAGCAGAATGCAGATGCAAGCAAGGAAGATTCTTCACTCTCTGCAGGTGCAAGTCTGTGACACCTCCTCTGCATGGTGGGCCCACAATTAGCAAAACAAGGCTTTATAGTCATCAAAGATCATGGGAGAGCAAAAGCAAAATTACAGAAATTATGAGTGAATTTTGGTAACTTGTGCCATTTGTTCCTTCCTGGGTGTTTTGTCATGGCAACCAGGTATGGTACAAAATATATGAAGAACATTATGTCCTTCATTGATTATATTGTGATTTGGATCTAGAGCATCATATATTGAAGATTTTATCATCAGTGCATTGAAGTTCAGAAGTGGAGATTAAGGAAGGCATTGATCACATCAGTGGATCAATCCATTGGTAGCTGAGTAGACAACTGGAAAGTGGTGGAAACTAGAGTCAGGTGGAGGAAATAGGTCACTGGGGTCATGTCCTGGATGAGTACTTCTTGTCCCCAGTTCCTTCCATTCTCTCTGCTTTCTGGCTGCTATGAGTTGAGAATCTTTCCTCTGCCATGCTCTTCCACCATGATGTTCTGCCTCACCACAGGCTCAGAAAAATAAAGAGCTTCTGAAACTCTGAGCTAAAATACATCTTTCCTCCTTTAAGTTGTTGATGTCAGTTATTTTGGTAACAGTGATAAGATTGCATCCAAGTCAACCCAGATAACATTATTTTAACTCCCTTTTGGATCCCTGCTCCAATCTAACCCTACTACCACTTTCCTCTCGAGATGATTTATGCTTCATCACCTGATTCAAATAATCCCAGTCAGAAGCTCAAAGGCTTTCCACCTCTATTTCCTGGCTCAGGGAAGTCTCATGGACCCAGTTGTGCTCCCTTTGCATATTTCTGTCTTAGTATTAAATGCACTGGAATATATGATTTTGGAAGCCACCATTCTGGGGCTGCCCAGAGCACACTCTCTTCATTAAGGCCATAAGAAATGCCCAGGTGAAGGAGGCAATGGCATCTTTAGGAAGTTCAGTGGTGACTTTCCTCTGTAGGACAGGAGTGACAAGAGACATAACTATGAAATTGAACTTCCTGAGACTAAGTGGAATTTCAAGTGGGGCCAAGAGTAAGATAAGGCTTTACTGCAGTTCCAGGCTCCAGTTCCAACTGTCTGGCCACTCAGACCTGGTCAGTAGTATCAGAGGTATTGGAGATGGACAGAGATGTTGTAAAGAACTGTAAGCCCCAATGTGATTCTGTGTGTTCTGGAAGAAAATCCTGCCCTCTGAAGCAGCAAATTATTTTTGTTTGAATGGAAGCTCATGGGAAAATGGATGGCAATAGGATACAGGTTCTAGAGCTGCCCATCATATGCTGGATATTACCTGATCAACGGCTTTATAGATCAGGTGGACAAAGGAGCAATTTTTAAGTGGTAGAAAATGTGCATTCATTCTTTGGGACTCCAGAAGATACAAGTAAATGACATGAGTTAGTGACCATTTCCATATCCCCTTTTTCCATTTCTCCCTCAACTCACACCTATGAAGAACAAAAAATAGTTCAAACCTGGTTTAAAAAAATGGCAATAGAATGATAGATAGAAGATTGATAGATAGATAGATAGATAGATAGATAGATAGATAGATAGATATCAACAATCTCCCTCTAGAAAAAGTGGCAAATACCTGTCTGAAAGGAACAAGACTAGAATATTTGCGATATGTCCTCCTCTGATTGCTGTTAACAAATTATCAAAATCTTTGTTATTTAAAAAAAAAAAAAGGAAAAATTCCTTTCTCACAGTCCTGAAGTCTAGGAATCTGAAGTTAGTTTACACTGAGCTGAAAGTAAGCTGTTAAAGACTAGGGGAGAGAACTTGTTCCATGCCTCTTTGAGCTTCTGTGTGTTTCAAACCCCTCAGTAACTTCCAGTGATTTTACTTACAGCTCACTCAGATAGTCCAGGATGATCACCCCATTTCAAGATCTTTAACTTAATTACATCTACAAAGGTCACTTTTCTAAATAACATTTACAAGTTTCAGTCAGGATCTGGAATCTTTAGGGGCCCTTATCAGCCTACCACAATTTGGGATGGGTAGAATTTAATAAGAGGTTTGTGGGTGGATGTAAGGAAATGTATACAAAAAGTGAAAGGATTTTCATGTGTTACATTACTGTCTACCCATGTGCATGCTGGGAAAAGGTTCTCGATCTTGGGGAGGTGTCATGGATGAATATGAATATGAATATCAGCCACCCCATTTCTTGGTATAGTGCTAGCTCAGGGCCCAGGAACTGAGTGGCTATGGTGGCAAAGATGGTACTATATGGTCACATCAGCACAGGCTCTCATCAAGACTCTTGATGCTGCCCAAACTGCCAGCAGCAGAGACTGATTGTAATCACTTGCTATGGTCCCCTTCCTCCAGGACAAAGCTGCCTCTCAATCTTTGCTGAATAACCAGGTCTCATTTTGTTTAAATTTATAAATATTACGGGAAATGCTTTGATGTAATGCAATAAGGTAAATTATCAGAAAAATTATCAGATGCTTGGATGTTGCAGCAATTTCAACTTGCTAAAAATAAATTCTAAGCACAATTTCTATGATCTATCATAGAATGTTAGCAGTGTGCAGACCAGCCCAGGTCCACGGAGCAAGTTTTGAGCAGCACTTCTCTAGAAAATTCTCCAGCACTTATTGGCATAACCAGTACATCAGACACTTGTCAGCCTGAAAGGGGCAGTGATTCTCCATTATCCAAAGATTTATCTATTCAGAAAATGAGTTCTCCTTCCCTGCTCCTCCCACTTGGCTTTCACCAGCACCACAATCCAAGTGTATAAACTACCGGCATGGCATGAAGTTCAGTGTTATCTCAGACCAAAAAAATGTTTCACAGCCAATGCAGCACAACCAGTGGACCATATGACTGTGGACTCCTCTGAAGTTATCATGTACTCTATCCACGGAAGGCAGCAGCCAAGTTGAAAGATCAAATGGCTGGTGTCTCCAAAAGCTGAAATAAATGAATCTTGGAAGTAAAGGGTAACAGGAGGATTGAACCCTCTCAGAATTGCTCCCTGTGACCTACTTGCAGAATTTGTACTTCCCCTTCCTGCACCATCAGGCTCTGCCAGCTTAGAGGTCCTGGCTCCTAGGAGAGGATGCTTCCACCAGGAATTGTACTGAATTGAAAGCAGGAACTATCAGTTAAGCCACTTGTTACTTCTCCTCCCAGGGAACCAAAATTACAGCATTACTGTTCTCCTGTTGGTAATTACTGAAAAGTTAGGATTGCTGCTCCACAGTGAGGGCAGAGGGGTATGAAGAATTCTCTGGAAACTAGGAATCCACAGAGACTTCTCTCTGTGCTTCCATGTCTACTGAAAACAGCAAACAAGCAAATGAGCCACCAGCACAGGGCACAGCTGTGCACTCCTCGAAGCAGAAATCTAGGTTACCTCACCAGCATCTCAGTATCTGGCTTGTTGGTTGATGAGAAGGAAAACCTACAATGGGTAGGGTAGAGGAGAGATAAGGAGGACTGAGGATGCCTTGGGACCAGATGTAGCTTGTTTTTATAATCTTCATGGTATCCTAATTCTGATCCCCTGAAGAGATCTCTTTGGTTATTTGGACTTGGACCTCTCCTATCAGAAAACAAGGGAAGGCATTTTGCATTCACACACACACACACACACACACACACACACACACACGCAAAAAAAAAAATGGAGACATCATATCTTACTAGTAAGCCAGGCACAATGGAAGGGCCCATGCGGACTTGAACGGTGCAAGGATTACACTATTAGAAACATTTTGTGGTGTCTTAGATCTTCCAGGCCTCATCAGTTTTGGGGACCATGAACCACTTGTTCCACCCTAGTTGCTGTCACAACAAGAAGTTCCTGGTTTTCACTGGTTTTCAATTTACTTAATTCCAAGCAGCAGACAACCTGGTAAACTACCCTCACCTTGGCACACCTTCCTTGTCTGCCTCACCCTTCTTTTCCTTCACTCCTGCTTCACCTTAATGTCATGGTAGGTCATAACTTTTGCCTCGGCCTCCATTTAAACAAAGGTGTTCTGTTCGTAACTTGAAGAGTTCTGTTATCACTGCCCTTCTGCCTAGATAGGCCAGCAATTATTTATACCAGAAATAACAGTGCACAGTGTTCCTATTAAAGCTGAATATCTTTCTTTTTGCTTATCAAACTGTTTAAAGAATTTCAAGGCAGATTAAAATATGAAAATCAGGTAAAGAGTTCAAGGAGCCAGAGAACAAACACAAAGGCTAAGAGGTTGATGTAGGAGAAAGTGAAAGGAAAATCTTTCCCTGGAAGAACACAGTGAACAAGAAGAGATCTGAAGAGAAGCAATGCTGCATCCAAAATGCAACCCCCCCCCCCCCCCCCCCCCCCGTCTTCCATAGAAATGTAAGGAGGACTCAGGGAAGTTAGCAAGACTCAGGAAGTGTCACTGTCTTTAGCAAGAAAATTTGTTAGGGGGAATCTCAAGATGCATAAAGGAACTTCCTGTAAATCTCTTATGGCAAAGGATAAATGTGCTAATTTTTTTAGAGTGCATGTTTAAGATGTAATAAGATCACTTGCCAAACTCTTTAGAACCACCAGACTTTCTCCACTCTTGTGGACACATTTGAAAATGTACCATTGGAAGAATCTGGAAATTCCTCTAGAGGAACACTTACACAGTATGTTCCAGGGAATGTGGGTTCTGTTAAATGTTAATAGGTGTTATGTGAGTGATATACTTTATGACCCAATAAGCTTGGAAATTTTTAGACTATAAAGAGTTGGAGCAGTGTGCCCTAGGGCTCTTGTCTGGTCCTTTGTCATCTGTGTTTTGAGTATGCAAGGAAGGGATACTGAACAGGTTGATTCCTTAACTTAATGAACAGGGTTGATTCCTTAACTTAATGAACAACAGAACCATTCCCCCCTCCAATAGGACATCATTTGGAAGTAGCTTTCAAGCAAATTTAACATTTTACAGAAGATAATTCTGTGTAGGAAATTGAAAGATTGAAGAATATGAATGACCTTTCTCAATTATTTTTATAACTGTAAGAGAAAAAGGAAGCTCTGACATCATTCTTTTAACAAATAACATTAGAAGTCAAATTTGGATTTTGACATTAATCTTCAATAGGACCTGAATTTCATCTTATAGACTAGTAGTTTCCAAAGTACATGTATATATAAAGGAGGACTCAAGGCAATTTAATTAAACGTTGAGCAAAAAACATTAGAAGCTCTCTTTATATATTTTTTATATTGTCAGGTTTTGAATTTATATTTTTGTGTTTGTTTTTAGTGCACATAAAGTATTCATATAACTATACATGTAAAGAATTTATAAAATACCTATCTAAATAAGATGTAAAATTTAGTTTAGTGTTAGCATGCATAATCACAAAAGTTTGGAAACTGACACTCTGGACAGTGAGGAACTCTGAAACTTCTTTTAAAACCAGGAAAGTGAAATATGATCAGAGGCAAACTATAGGAAAGTTCTTAAACCAAAGAAAAACATTTAAACTTACTGTAATATTTAGGAGTTAGGAGTATCTAATCTCCTTTTTCGTTTTTATTTCTTATTTCAGTTTTCATGTCTTATTCCACTAGTTGGAGTTTCTTGGAAAATATATGATTTTCAATAGCACTAGGCATCTTTGCTTTATTCTTGATTTTAATGAGAATACTACTGAAATGTTACTGAGAAATAAAGAATTTGTAGTAAATTTAGAATAAGTACCTTTTATTGGATCGTGAAATTATAAACCTTTAACCATATCTCAGGAGAGCAAGTGAAAAACAAAATGGAAATAAACAAAACATGAAAAAATAATTCAACAAAGCATTAGGAGGTTTTTAAAAGGTTTATAATAATTGAAAGAACTTAGTGCATGCCAGGCGAATAAGTTACTTTAAGAAATAAAACAAAACTTGACAGAGATGTTTCCTGGCAATTCTTCAAACCACAAAGAGAAAGAAAATAGTCCTATCATCTCCATGTTAGAAAAATAAAACAAAAAGGGTTAAAATATCAGTGAAGTCTTTGACATCTCAACAACTCTTTAACACATTCCAATAATAACTATAAGAATTGAAGAGAAAAATATTTTGACATAAAAATGTTATTTCATCCAGAACACCTTTCACATTGTAAATGAGGGCAGGCAGCAGCTAAAGTCTTAATCCAGTTGTCTCCCTGCCCAGACTCAAGGCCAAGTCCCTAACTCTAGTGAAGTGAAACACAGTATCCCATCCCTATGGCCCTGGTGACTGGATATGTGCCCTAAACCCCATCAGTCAGAATATTCCCCTGGAACTTTATCCACCAAAGTTAGAAGAAAGAAACTCTGCTCTCTAGTCTTAAATTAGAACGATTTGAAGTTGCTGGTATCAATGCTCCTCCAAATGCAAAAAGGAAAAGCTCTTCTGTAATAGAAAGAAAGAATCAGAGTCAGAGGGACAGAGGGAGACAGGGAAGGAGGGACGCAACACCAAGTAGAGTGAACAGAAAGTAGAGAAAAAAGAAAAATGCAGCATCTTGGCCATGGCTAGGTCTCTGACTCCACTCCTGGGTGTAGTGAGGTCTCTTCTTTGTGTTCTGGAATTTTGTCAGTATTTTCCAACAAGACTTTTATTTTTAGTTTTTCTTCGGTTTGCTTTTTCCTAAATTAAATTGAATTGAGTTCTTTCAATGGCAAACTATCTCACAAAGTATTGCTACCAGGATTAGACATTATAAGTAACAGATCCTAAAATGTGAAATTACCTAAGTCAACATCCAAGTTGTGGGCAAATTTTTGTATAAGATGACTGGCACATTTTTTTTTCCCAATTCTCAAATCTATTTCCAAATAATATCAATATAATGTAGATTTAAAAATTCTATTGTGCTATGAGTTCTTCTTATTGTATATCCCACTTCTAGTTTTTCATATATGCCTTTGGTTTTATTAACAGCAGTAGTTTGGCCTTTTTATGCAGTAAAGTTGCTGATTTCATGTGCCCCCTTTTGTGTCTTGAAAATTAAACAATGCTTCTGCAAAAGCTACTGATTTAGGAGTCTTGCCACTGTTCACTACTCCAAAGTAGCTAGATTTGAAATCAGAAAGGAACAAGGAAGAGTTACAGGGATATTAAGAGAATTTCTTATGGCCACTGATCTAAGATCATTGTAGGCCTGAGCATGGTGCACTCTGAAGAATTACAAAGCTACCTACTCCACACTCAAGTTTCTGCAGAAAAGGAAGAGAGAGTTAAGTTGAAACCAGAAAAGTAGAGGGAACTTGATTGCTCAGATATTCTTCAAAAATTTTTGCCTTAGGCTCTGTAAATCAGATAATATTGTCACCCCACCCCCTTTGTAGAATGCAACTCTCTGAAGAATGTGTGGAAGAGGGGCTCAGATTTTCTCTATCCACTGCACCAGTTTATTATCTCATGCCACAGTGAGGCAGAAAGGCCAGGCAGGGAGACCTTGGACAATGAGCACAACCCTCAGGCCATTTGCCAAGGAATAGAAACCACAGAGGAAGGTTCAAATTCAAAGATGACTATCAAAACAAAGGTTTCAGGTATCTTTTATTAATTAATACAGAATTAAAACAATAAAATAACACTTCTTGAGTTTTTGCACTTTGACAGAGAAAAACCCAATTCAGCTAACTAGAGTTCTCTTTTTAATTTTTTTCTTACCACATTTTCTGTACTTAAAACCTGCACTTTATATCAAGGGGAAAGAGAATACATATTTTTTGCACTTTTTACATAAGATGACTGATATATTTTGCTTCCATTTTCCCAACTCTCACCCCACTTTCAAATAATGGCATTATAATCTGTATTAAAAAATCCATCTTCTTGCTATAAAATTGCTCTTAAAATGTATTCCTTTTCTAGTTACTCATATTGAATTTTAAATTTACATTGGTATTTATAGCAATTATTTAGTTAATCTTTGTTCACTGGTTTGGGTGTTTGCTACATATTGCTTTTTCTTTTCATTCTTTAGTTCTTTTTATTGAACTATAATTTTTCCATATTTTTATTGATGCATTGTAGTTGTACATAGTGGTGGGATTTGTTCTTAGATATTTGTACATGCACACAATATGATAATATAATTTTATCAATATCAGTCCCCAATATGTACCCTTTCCCTCCCTTCCTTTCTTCCCCTGGTCGCTTTCCTCAGCTCTACTGATCTCCCTTCAATTTTCATGAGGTCTCCCACGTTTCTTTTCCTTTTTCTTCTCTAGGTTCCACATATATGACAAACATACAACTTGACCTTCTGATATTGGTTTATTCTGCTTAACATAATGGTCTCTAGTATCATCCATTTTCCTGCAAATGACATAATAAAAATTTCATTTTTCTTTATGGCAGAATAAAACTCCCTTGTATGTATGTGTGTGTGTGTGTATATATATATATATATATATATATACCACATTTCTTTATCCATTCATTCATGCATGGGCACCAAGATAGTTCCATAGTTTGGCTATTGTTAACTTTGTTTCTATAATGGGTATTCAGGTATCACTGTAGTATGATGACTTTAATATTTTAGGATTAACACAGAGGAGTGGTCTGGGTCATATGATGGTTCCATGCCTAGTCCTTTAAGGAACCTCTATACTGATTTCCATAGTGGTTGTACTAATTTCCAGTCTCACCAACAGCATGAACACGTTCCTTTTTCTCCACATCCTCTCCAGAATTTATTATACAATTTAATTTTCCATTCAACAATTAATAGATATTTGGGTTGTTTCCATTTTGGGGTTATGTGAACATTCTTGAATGTCTGTTGATAGACATAAGCACTCAGTTCTTTTGGGTGTACACTAGTGAATCAGAGCATATGAGCACTTAGCTTTATCAGATACTACCATACTGCTTTTCCCAAGTGGTTGTACTGACTTACTCACCAGCAATGCATTAGAATTCCATTTGCACCACATCCTCATCAACATTTAGTATCATCAGTCCTTTTAATTTTATACTTTCTGTGAGAGGATAGTGATATTTCCTATGGTTCTAATTTTAATTTCTTGGCAAGTAGTGATGCTAGATATATTTTGACAAGCCTATCAGCATTTGGACATCTTATTCTATGACGTTCTTCTTGGAGGTATTTGCCTTGAGGGGAAGAGATCATCTCAGCTAGAGAAAGAAATAGGCCAAATCACCGTGTTGCTTTGCTCCATGCCTATTCTGATGGTGGTTCTCACTTTCTTGGTGCTTTGACCTCTTATTTTTTTTAATCAAAATTGAACATTTGAAGGATATTATTTCTTCAAATTTTTTTCTGCCCCCATCTCCCTTCACTTTCTCATATACTTACAGTTGTGTATTATAGGTATGCATGTGAGCAAAATTAAAGAAATGGTAAACAACCTGTCATGGCTACACAACAGGCTATGGAAGGGCTGTGGTGAGACATAAGGTAGACATACAATTTGTGCTATGTCACAAAAAACTCAATGCCTAGGCCTCTCATTCCCATTCCCTCATTGAACTCAATCATATTTCAGTCAATACTATTTATGAAGTATTTTCTATGTATAACACCCTGTGCTAGGGTATTTGGGAAATACAAGGACTAAAATAAGAACTTAGTTCTCCAGAGGCTAAAATCCTAATAGGATGGTTTAGGATATGACACAGAGCAAAGAAATCATACTGTGTATTAGTCACTTTT
The DNA here is from genome assembly GCF_964194105.1 of Spermophilus citellus. Lineage (NCBI taxonomy): Eukaryota > Metazoa > Chordata > Mammalia > Rodentia > Sciuridae > Spermophilus > Spermophilus citellus. The sequence continues at coordinate 146,458,582 of NC_138183.1, read as the reverse complement.
TCACTGTTGTGACCAAAAGACCTGACAAGAATAATTTTAAAGGAAAAGTTTATTTGGGGCTCAAGGTTTCAGCCATCTCAGTCCATAGATGGCCAACTCCCTTGCTGTGGGTCTGAGGTAAGGCAGAATGTCATGGTAGAAGAGTGTGGCAGAGGAAAGCCACTAAGGACATGGTTCCAGAAAGCAGAGGGAGATACTGCAGATCAGGGACAAACTATATACCCCAAAGACACACCCCCAGTAACCCATCTCCTCTAGCCACACCCTATCTGCCTACAGTTACCATCTTGCCAATCTCTAGAAGAGGATTAATAATTCTGATTTGATTCTGATTTGGTTAAAACTCTCATAACCCAATCATTTCATCACTAAAGTTTCTTGTATGGTCTCACACATGAGCTTTTGAGGGACACATCAGGTCTAAAACATAACACTGTAAATAAAACTTTACCTGTAATAGAACTGAAGCTTGCAAAGAAATTCGCTTTCTCCTCAATCCCATGAGAAGATAAAGAACAATGATGGATAAACACATGCAGATTGCCAAAATGAAGACTCAGATGTGATATTAGGATTTAAAAAAAAAAAAGAATCAGAGTCCCTGCATATCTCATACTTGGCTCATTCCTTCAGTTTTTGCTGAGGGCCATTGCCAAGTAGGAATGACACATCGAAATTTCCTTGCCAGCGTACCCCATGTTAAATGGACTTGCCTTGGAATTTCGCTGTTGACATTGCATGTGTGTTTGAGAAAGGTGACCCTGCTCAAGGACGAGGGTGGATCCAGGATTAGGGTGTATCCTGCAGTTTGAGGAAGTATCCCGCTCCTTGGGTTTAAGGCGTTCCCGGTTTAAGACAAGTTTAGAGGCGTTCCCGGTTTAAGACAATATGGGTTTTAGGGAAGTTCGATGTTGAAGATTATTGCTGCTGGGAATAGGGCGTTCCTGCTGCCTGAGTTCCCGTTGAGTTCTCGTGAGATTCAGAAAGAATTGGAAAAGAAAGCCTCGTGGAGTAGGTGAATTGGGCGGCAGCAGAACTGGGATTTCCCCAGAACGTGTGTGTAGAGGCCGGTGTGAGTTCGGGAATAAAGAATTGCTGTTTGAATCGACAAAGCTGTGAGTGGCTCGTGATCTTGTGCCCAGCCAAGACATTGGCATTTGGTGGTCCGTACGCGGAGCGTCTGAAACTTGGAGGTAAGTGAAATTGCTCGCCCCTGAGGGAAGGCGAGAGAATGGGTGACCATTTCAAAAAACAATGTGTTCTTGTTTTGATTTATTTTGTTTTTATTTCAAGCTGTCTATCCCTAGAAATTTCTCAGGCAAACTGGGAAAAATGGTTGGCTCAAGGTTTGAAGTTTGTCAGCCCCAAGGAAGAGAAAATTGATACAGTGAATTTTTATTCCGTTTTTGTTTCATTCAGTTGCGGTTTTGTTTTGTGTTATCTTATTGGGTTGCGTTATCTTTATAGTAGATTAGAAATTAGTAAAAAAGAAACTGAAAAGGTGTTAAGTAAATTGTTAGAGGTTCAGACCATGGAGAAAGACATTTTAGATCAAGCAAAAGAGAAGGTCTCTCCAGCTAGTCAGACAGAGGAAAAAAATTTAAAGGAAAAGGGGTTATTAGGAAAAAGTCCACAACAAGAGGCTGTTACTAACTCCGTTTTATTACCAGAGGGCGTAATTCAACCAACAGCCCCACCGATGGAAACAGCTGAGTGGCCCTCAAACCCCGTAGTTGATAAGTGGGATCCTGAGACAGGACCTCAAAGATTAGCATGCCCTGTACTTGAACAGGTAGGAGGGCAGCGAATTCACCATGCTTTAGATTTTAAAACAGTGAAGCAGTTAAAGGAGGCTGTAACAACCTATGGTCCCCAAGCTCCCTTCACGGTAAGCATGGTCAAGTCCATTACTAACTTGGACATGACGCCAGCAGATTGGGCTAGCATGTGTAAATCTGTGCTAAATGGAGGACAATATTTGTTATGGAAGGTTGCCAATGAGGAATTTTGCACGGAGACAGCTAGGCGAAATGCAGCAGCTGGTTACCCTCAAAGAAATCTAGATATGTTGTTAGGAAAAGGACCTTATGAGGGTCAACGGCAACAAATTGAATATGATCCTGCTATATATGCACAAATTGCTGCAGACACAGTTAGGGCATGGAAGACTTTACAAGGACATGGAGATTTACAAGGTCAGCTATCTAAGGTAATACAGAGAGCTAATGAACCTTACGCTGACTTTGTAGATAGGCTTATTCAAACAGCTGCCAAAATTTTTGGGGATACAGATCAAGCAATGCCATTAATAAAACAACTGGCTTATGACCAAGCAAATCGTTGCTGCAGAGAGGTTATTAGACCATGGAGACATGAAGACTTAAACACATATATTAAATTATGTAGAGATATTAATGAACAAGGGCAAGTCTTGGCAGCTGCAGTACAACAGGCTTTAGATGCCAGGCCAAAAACATGCTATAATTGTGAACAAACAGGACATTTTAAAAGGAGTTGCCCCGTAGGAGGAGGATTTAACAAAACTAGAAATCAAAGGAATAGAATACCGGGTATTTGCCCACAATGCCGTAGAGGGAGACATTGGGCTAATGAATGCCGTTTTCAAACCACCATAGAAGGTACTCCCTTATCAAAAAATGAACAAGGATCAGGTATTTACCCACGATATCATGGAGAAAGGCATCAGGCTTCATTGCCAAAAAACGGACTGGGGGTGCCCAATGCTCCGGGGCCCACAACCACAAATATACGGGGCAGTGGAGGAACCCAGCAACACCATCAGGGTGGTGCCCAGGACACATTGTCCATTAAATCCCTCATCAGACAAACCCGAGGGAGCGCAGGGTTGGACATCTGCGCCTCTGCCAGAGCAGTACTAACTCCAGAGATGGGAGTTCAAATCATTCCTACAGGAGTAAAAGAACCTCTTCCCCAAGGAACAGTAGGCTTATTATTGGGACATAGTTCATCTACATTAAAAGGACTTATGATAAGTCCTGGGGTAATTGATCCCGATTATGTAGGTGAAATAAAAATTATAGCTAGTTCTCCAAGAGGTATATCAGTAATTTCACCTGGAGATAGAATAGCACAGTTGTTAATAATACCCAGCCTACATAATAAGTTCTCTAGTCATAATGTAGAAAGAGGTTCCAGGGGATTAGGCTCCACAGGTGTAGATTGGGCTATGCTGTCTTTAAATTTAGATTCTCACCCAATGCTAAAACTAAATATTCAAGGTCACGAGTTTAATGGGCTACTGGACACAGGTGCTGACCTTAGCATCATATCTCATCAAGAATGGCCAAAACATTGGCCATTACAACAAGCCACTCAAACGCTTCGAGGCCTAGGAGTGGCAACAAATCCCCATAGAAGTGCTATGGTACTGGATTGGAAGGATCCTGAAGGATATGAAGGAACTATACAGCCATATGTATTAGATCATCTTCCCATAAATTTATGGGGACGAGATGTCCTAGATCAACTAGGTTTGATGTTAACAAATAACATCAATCCTAGTACGCCCATTACTAGGACTAGACAAGGTGTTAGGAAAGAAAAAATATTAGGAAAACAAGAACAAGGTATAGCAGCACCAATTCAAATAGATCAAGGAACAGACAGACATGGGTTGGATTTTCAGAAAGGGCCACTGAGACAATCAAAATTACTTGGAAATCAGAAAGACCAGTATGGGTTCCTCAGTGGCCCCTGACTAAAGAAAAGATACAAGTAGCCCATGATCTGGTCAAACAACAATTAGCGGAAGGACATATACAACCTTCTGTATCTCCCCATAATACTCCCATTTTTGTCATCAAAAAAAAATCGGGTAAATGGAGATTATTGCAAGATTTGAGAGCCATTAATAATGAGATGGTTATTATGGGACCTGCTCAATCAGGGATTCCTCAATTGTCTGCTTTACCAAAAACCTGGCATGTTTTAGCTATAGATATTAAAGATTGTTTTTTTTTTAGATTCCAATTCATCCCAAGGATAGTCCACGTTTTGCATTTACTATCCCTGCATTAAATCATGAAGGTCCTGATCAAAGATATGAGTGGAAAGTACTCAAGGGATGGCTAACAGTCCAACTATGTGTCAAATCTATGTTAATAAAGCAATCCAGCCACTTAGAAATCAAAATCCTGAACTAAAAATATTTCACTATATGGATGATGTATTATTAGCACATAAAGATAAAAACACATTGCTGGAATGTTATGCCACACTTACAAACTTATTAAAAAATTATAATCTAGAGATAGGAATAGATAAAGTACAATTAAATTTTCCAATTAATTATTTAGGAGTTCTATTATCCTCAACCATGGTCCGTCCACCGAAAATTCAAATATGAGTAGATCAACTCAAATCACTCAACGATTTTCAAAAGTTATTGGGAGACATAAATTGGATAAGGCCTTATCTAGGCATACCAAAAGGAGAGTTGGGACCTTTATTTGGTATTCTAAAAGGTCCATCAGATCCAAATTCACCCCGAATGTTAACTCCTAAAGCTAGAAAGGCATTAAAAATTATTGAAACATATATGGAAAATATGCATCTAGATAGAATTGATATAAGTTTGCCTTTATTATTTATTGTACTACCAACAAAAAATATTCCTACAGGAGTATTTTGGCAAGAAGTTCCATTATTGTGGATACATTTATCTTATTCTCCTAACACTATTCTTACTAGGTATCCTGAGGCTGTAGGACAATTAATACTCAAAGAAATAAGAGCAGCAAAGGGAGTGTTCGGAATTTCTCCCAATGAAATTATTACTCCATATACTATGGATCAAATTGATGAGTTAGCTAATGAGTTAAATACTTGGGCAATAATCATGTGTAAATCTAATGTTTCATTTGATAATCATTTACCATCGAATCCTTTGTTGTCTTTTTGGTCTAAGCATCCTGTAGTTTTTCCTAAACTGACAAGAATTAGTTTAGTAATTAGTAACTGACTATCATGAATGCTCCAAATATATTCACTGATGGGTCTAATAATGGTACAGCAGCAGTAGTTACCCCTGATCAAACTTTTACATTTTTAGTACCCAAACAATCAGCTCAAAAGGTAGAACTTAATGCAGTTTTACAAGCTTTTGTGATGTTCAAAGATTCTGTATTTAATTTATTTTCTGATAGTCAGTATATAGTTAATGCTATTATATCCCTTGAAGATGCTGGTAGGATTTCCCCTTCCTCTACTGTTTTCTCTTTGTTTTCCACTATACAAAGTCTAATCTGGGACAGAAAAGATCCATTCTTTATAGGACATATTAGAGCACATACAGGATTGCCTGGAGCCCTTAGTTTGGGCAATGATTTAGCAGATAAAACTACACATGACGTACATATTTTCTTTTTTTTTTTTTTTTTTTTTTTTTTTTTTAAAGAGAGAGTGAGAGAGGGAGAGAAAGAGAGAGAGAATTTTTAATATTTATTTTTTAGTTCTCGGCGGACACAACATCTTTGTTGGTATGTGGTGCTGAGAATCGAACCCGGGCCGCACGCATGCCAGGCGAGCGCGCTACCGCTTGAGCCACATCCCCAGCCCCATATTTTCTCTATACTAGAAGAAGCTACAAATTTTCATAAAAGGTTTCATGTTAATGCTAATACTTTACAAAAGCGTTTTAAAATAACTAAGGAACAAGCCAGGCATATAATAAAACAATGTCAAAATTGTGTGACCTTTTTACCACAAGTTAATCTTGGAGTCAATCCTAGAGGACTGATACCTAACCATATTTGGCAGATGGACGTCACACACTTGCCAGAATTTGGAAAATTAAAATATTTACATGTTACAGTTGATACTTCTTCTGGATTTTTGATGGGCTCCCTTCATGCCGGAGAAAAAACTAAAGATGTTATAGCTCATTGCTTACAAAATTTTGCCACTGTGGGCATTCCTAAACAGTTAAAAACAGATAATGGTCCTGGTTATACTTCTACCTCTTTTAAACAATTTTGCTCATCATTTGGTATTACTCATATAACAGGAATCCCATCCATACAATCCACAGGGACAAGGCATAGTTGAAAGAGCTCATCAAACTATTAAAACGTACTTATTAAAGCAAAAAGAGGGAATTGGAAAGGGGTATATATCCCCCAAAGATAAACTTAAAATAACCCTTTTTACTCTAAACTTTCTAAATTTGGATTCATCAGGACTTAGTGCTGCGGAAAGACATATGTATCCGAAAAATGTACATAAGCCTAAGGTACTTTGGAAAGATATTCTAACAGGACAATGGAAAGGTCCTGATCCAGTTATTGTCTGGAGTAGGGGCTCTGTCTGTGTTTTTCCACAGGGAGAACAGCAGCCGATTTGGATTCCAGAGAGGTTAACTAAAGCAATTTCTACAGAAAAAGAAGATGATTTGACTCAAATCCATAACAGCTGATATCCAGAGCTCCAGCTTCGCTATTCTTACATCTGCGACAGTGATTAACCAGGATGCTTTTTTCAATATCTATTTTATTGTTGCATTTTTCCCACATCATAAAGTTCTATTTTATTTTTGAGCTCATACAAACCTAGGTTAATGTTTTTCTGATCAGTTTTATTTTTTGACTGTGGAGTTTTTAAACATTGCAATGGAGATTTCACCTAGGTATAGCTACAAGGCCTTCATTGTCTTATGTGTTGTACGTTTGTGTGCACATTTGTGTTTTGTGTTATATGTCTGTATGTGTGTATGTCCATATTTCTTATATGAGGAGCGCTCATGAAAAAATGGATCCGAATTTTTTTTATTCACGTGATTTAAATGGTTTAATTTAATTTAGGTAAACAGCTGTTAAGGATTGTTTTTAAAGGTGGTTAACAGATCTGTTTGTTTATTAATTTAAATTAGGTAAACAGCTGTTAAGGATTGTTTTTAAAGGAGGTTAACAGATCTGTTTGTTTACTTTCACCTTTCCTTTTCATTATATTTAATAATTCTGTTCAGGATAATGTCTCTTTAGCATCATTGCCAGAATTCCCATCTCCATCCCAGTGCCGGTGAAGACTAAGATAAAACCAAACTACAGCTTCTATGATAGTTATCACAGTAAACTGTATAAACTGATGCATCAATGAATATAACTCAACAAGTAATGCTCAATCAAGGACTCGATTTACTTTGGGAAGAAATGGACATATTGATAGACTCCTCCGATTTGAACTGCCTGCAGAACTTGCCTGGACAATATATCAGTTGTATGCATTGTGAACTATCGTTTGGTGCAGCGAATTGTGGTACTGCTGGCATATCTTTGCTGATGGTGTCACCAGTGATGCAATTTCCTTGCCAGCGCACCCCATGTTAATTGTGGTAATGCTGGCATATCTTTGCTGATGGTGTCACCAGTGACGCAATTTTTCCAAAGGAGCCGTCAATTGGCTTGGTGTCGTGCCATTTCTGTATCCTCCTCTCTTCTACTAGTGATGGTCTAAAATTTGGGGGCCAACAGAGGTGAGGCAAAGAACCTCACCCCCCCCACTGGCACCAAGGCTAAATTTGGGGGCCAACAGAGGTGAGTCAAGAACCTCACCCCCCCACTGGTGCATAGGCCTATCCACAAGCATGGCTGAATGCTGGACCGGTAGTCAGTGACGGGTTGATCTGATTGCAGTGGTATCAACCTAAGACAGGAGGCTGATGCCTAAAGGTCAGTTTTCCCATGACGGGTAAGAACCATATGTTGAATTGGACAACCTACCAGGCACGGTCCTTAAGCCACATTGCTTGTTGTTTAATTAATCAGAAGGGGGGAGATGCTGAGGGCCATTGCCAAGTAGGAATGACGCATCGAAATTTCCTTGCCAGCGTACCCCATGTTAAATGGACTTGCCTTGGAATTTCGCTGTTGACATTGCATGTGTGTTTGAGAAAGGTGACCCTGCTCAAGGACCAGGGTGGATCCAGGTTTAGGATGTATCCTGCAGTTTGAGGAAGTATCCCGCTCCTTGGGTTTAAGGCGTTCCCGGTTTAAGACAAGTTTAGAGGCGTTCCCGGTTTAAGACAATATGGGTTTTAGGGAAGTTCGATGTTGAAGATTATTGCTGCTGGGAATAGGGCGTTCCTGCTGCCTGAGTTCCCGTTGAGTTCTCATGAGATTCAGAAAGAATTGGAAAAGAAAGCCTCGTGGAGTAGGTGAATTGGGCGGCGGCAGAACTGGGATTTCCCCAGAACGTGTGTGTAGAGGCCAGTGTGAGTTCGGGAATAAAGAATTGCTGTTTGAATCGACAAAGCTGTGAGTGGCTCGTGATCTTGTGCCCAGCCAGACTGTGGCAAGTTTTTCTGAATAAAACACAATTGACAGTAGAAACTACATATGAATTTTAACCTGCCACAACCTTCTAAGATAGCAAAAGATAGGGAATACATCAGTCTCCAATCAGATGGAGAATGTTGTTTACTTAAACAACAGAAACACATCTTCTTCTGGAACACAGTAAAAATGAAGTACTAACACAAAAATTTAAACTCCAGGCTTCATTCTGTAAAAAGTTTACACAGATCTTTCCTTTGTGACGTTATTATGTTAAAGTCTGCGTAATTAGAGAGTCCCAACGCATAAGCAATCTGAATGTGACGTTTGTATTTTAGGGAGAAGTGACAGCAGAAGGACTTTCTGTGAAATTTACAATTACTACTTTGGAAAAGTAAACTTGGCAAATCTAGCACTTCTTGGCATTAAACAGATGTGGTTTCCAATGGTAAATACTCTCCATGATTCAGCATCCAGTTGTAAGGCAGATGAGAAGTCACTGAAGTTGCTAGAGAGCCCACGAAGCCATTTCAGTTGACTCCCTGCCCCGTTAGTACTCTGCCTGTTCTTCAAAATAAATGGCAGGTCAGTTCTACCTTCACCACCTCTCAGATAAAGACCTACAACCCCCCAGTAGATTTCTCTAATACTACCAAGCAATCCTTTCTGTAATGGGGGACTATTCTCACTCGTTCTGTTCTCTGCACATGGCAGATACTTTCTCAACACTTCTTCATAGCAACAAAAGCCACAGTATCTCAAAAAGTGTATTTCTGAAAGTCTGGATCCTGCAGTAAAAGGCTTTACATTTTCTCCAAATCCAAGCAAGTCTCAAGATTGTAGTAGACTCTTCATATCTATCTCCCTCACTTCCAATCATGTAAGAATATTTGTTCCACATCCTCTGTAGACCTCTTCTTTTTATTCTTCCCTTTCTCTTTCCATCCTAATATCCTAGTATGGGTTGATTTTTATCCCTGATATTTTGGGGGATGCCACAGCCTCCTGGCTGCCCTTCCTGTCTCCAGTCTCCACAGATCCATCCTGCATGTATATACTACCTTAATTTTCTTAAAATCCCTGGTCTTTTTCTCAATATGCTTTTAGAAGACAAAATAAGAGACATTAAAAAAAATCACAAGAAAACACGTTCGTGATGTGGAATGAAGATTTTAAAACAGGAACCTAGAAGAAAAAAATGATAAATTGAACTACATTAAAATCACAAAGTTCTGCTCATCAAAAGGAACATTAAAAAGAGTAACAAGGCAAGCCATGGAATGGTTTATACATACCTCACATATATCTGACAGAGGAATAACAATCAGAATATGTAAGGAATTCTTTTTGTCAACAGAAAGTAGACAAAAAAATTTAAATAAGAATTCATAAAGGATAATGGACAGTACATCTGAAAGCATACTCAACTTCTTTAGCCATCAGAAAAATAAACATTAAAACTCTAAAATGAACATCACAGAATGTGTACAAATATGAAAAATCACACAGTATACCATAAATGTATACAAGTTTTTTATATCAATTTAAAATAATAAAACCTACAATGAATTGCTAGTGTGCTCCCCACCAGAAAGGCTAAATTAAAAAGAGACAAACTCAAAGTGTGGCACAGAAGTGGAGCAACTGGAACTCTGAAGTCTACTTGATGGGGGTGTCGACTAGTATTACCATTTGAAGAAAACTGGTCCATACACTCACTCTATACCTAGAAATCTAACCCTAAAAACAACACAAATGTATATTAAGAGAATAACAGATAAATACATTGAGGTCTTTTTCCTTAGTCATACTAAGGAATTCCAGTTGCCGATAAGAGGTAAGTAGTACTACAGACAACAACATGGATGAATCTCAGAAAAAGTGATATAGAAAAAAAATAGCCAAACATACACACACAAAAAAAACCCATTCTGAAGATTCAGTTTATATAAAGGATAAAAGCAGACAATGCATATCTATAATGCCTAAATTTAGGTTAGTGTTTCCTCTTAGGGGAGAGACTGACAGGTCAGGGTCAGGGGAATGGCACCTGGGATGCCAGGATGCATGGGTATGTTCACCTAGTGTTTTAGTCAGCTTTTCTGCTGCTGTGACTAAAGGGTCTGACCAGAACAACTATAAAGGAGGAAAAGTTTATTCAGGGGCTCACAGTTTGGGGGGTCTTAGTCCATAGGAGGCCGGCTCCATATCTAAGGGCTCAAGGTGAAGCTGAACATCATGGCAGGAGAGTGTAGTGGAGGGAAGCAGCTCATATCATGGTGACCAGGAAGCATGAGAGAGAATCAGAGAGAGACTCCACCTCAAGATATAAAATATATACCTAATAGCCACACTCCCAATGAACCACTTCCTCCAGCCACACCCACCTGCCTCCAGCCGCCACTCAGATAATCCCATCAGAGATTGATTCAATGATTAGGTTAAGATTCTCACAACCCAATCATTTCTCCTCTGAATCTACTTGCATTGTCTCACACATGAGCTTTGGGGGACACCACAGCTAAACAATAACACCTAGTGGAAGATCATCCGACTGCACACTTATGGTCTGTGCCTTTTTCTGTACAGAGCTTTTACCTGGGTGGAAATTTTAAACAAAATATATTGTTTCCTCCTCTTAACAACTTACATAAATTTTCTATAATCTGCCAAATTGTTTCATTTTTACACACACACACACACACACATACTACACACATACACTTTTGTATCTTTTGTCATGCAGTTCCCCTTTATTAAAATAGTCTTCATTATCCATATGCCCAGTTTGATAAATCATATCTCTTTTACATGTAGGGTGACAATATGCCCTAATTTGCTTAGGACCTAAACCATAAAGTAAACATCACACAATAATGTATACATGTATTGAAACACTGCATGGCACTCCATAAATCTATGCAATTATTATGTATCAATTTAAAAACAAAACCCCTAATGAATTTCTAGTGTGCATCCTGCCAAAAAGGCTGAATAAAAAAGAGAGACAATATCAAGTGGTGGTCCAAAAGCCCTGGTTTAAGGCTATTATCCTGAAGCAATTATTAAAACTACCTAGAAACATTCTAGGCATTTAGGACATCTCTCCTTCTTTAATAGTGGTTTTTACCATATTTAATTCAAGAATAAATTTTTTGAAGGGAGTACAAGGGATTGAACTCAGGGACACTCAACCACTGAGCCACATCCCCAGCTCTATTTTGTATTTTATTTAGAGATTTATTATTATTATTATTATTATTATTATTATTATTATTATTATTATATTTAATTAATTTATTTAGATATTCATTGAGTAGCTTAGCGCCTCACTGTGGTTGAGGCTGGCTTTGAACTCAAGATCTTCCTGCTTCAGCCTCCTGAGCTTCTGGGAATCACAGACTGAGGAGCTGTCATTCATCTGCCCAATATGTCAGTTGGAGATTGCACAAGAAGGTTTCTACTATAAATCTAGTTGTTGAGAAAATAACAAAACACACGAGGTATAAAAGCAACGATATGAAACCAACAAAGGGAGCTAAGGAATTTTTGTTGGTTTGGCCTCTGGTAAGACTGTTGGCCTCCTTCAAACTGAGTGTGGATTTAGTCAAGAGATGGAAAAAGCTTCAGGAAAAACTACATAGCTCTCATGGAATTTAAAAACCAGCACTTATTTTCAGAAGCATTTTTCATCCTTATACAGACCGATGCTTGGTCTAAAACCACACAGGAGAGTACATCACTAGGATACAGCTCATCCTGGTGGTGCTTAGAGTTTTCCTCTTGTTTGGCACCCTCAGTAAGTTCCATGTTGGCATGACCACAGAAATCTGTCTCTTGATGATTAGCCAAGTCCCTTGATGGGGGCATAGAGAGGAGGGAGAAAACCTAAAGGGATTAGAAAAAAGTAGGCTAGAGCCAAAGATGACATCAGACTTCTAGGGAGGCTAAGAGGTGATGGGAAAATATTGCAAGAAAGAACATTCTTAATTCATGTCATCTTGAGAAGATCCATCCATCTTGATGCTAAATTCCTTGCCATGGGCTAAATGTGAAATTTAGAAAAGTCCTTTCCATTAAATTGCCACTTAGCATTAAACACTTGGAAGGAAAAAAGTCCCAGAGATGAAATTTTTACCATCTAGCTAACCAAGTACCCAGCAGAGCAGACAGAGTTGCCCCAGTTCTTTGACTCTGGCACTACCCATTGTGTCCTGGTCGAGCCACCAGGAACAACTGACCCAGAATGTCGGGCAAGAGAGGAATTAAATCAAAGTGCTCCTCCAACACGGACGCCTTTAAATAATGTTATGGGATTAAAAGTCTGAAAAAGAATATAATTCAATTAACTGGTTCCTCTTACTGTTTTCCTAAAGCCACAAGGACTGAATGGATTCATAAGCCCTAGGACAGAGGCACATCATTTAATTCTGTTTGGTACTAGAATTCTTCTTATGAGATTATTTTACGCTGGTAAAATCCTTCATAATCAATTTTTAGCAGTTCTAGAAAGTCACAGAACCCGGTCAACACACTTACGCATCATGACTAGAGAGAAAGTAGAAGCAACAGAGGTCGACATACAGTCAGAAGAGCATGGGACCCACAAAATGACATGAGAGGTAGCAGATCCCTTTCCCGAGCCTGCTGCTATCAGAATCCAGAGCACTCTCCACCCACCCCCAACCACCAGCACGCAGAGCACCCACAGCACCCACGGGGAGCCCCAGCTCAGCTGTGTTTGCTTCATAGCCATTGTCAGCCTCTTTTGTTAAAAAAAAAAAAAAAAAAAAAAAAGCTAGACTCTTTTTTCCAAAATAAAGGTAAAAGTGTTCTTTTCTGGTTGAAGCAGGAAGGAGGCACACTTCCCACACTTCCCTGTGTCCCCGGGCCTCCTCTGGCAGCCTCTGGGACACTGTATGGCGGGAGGGCATCAAAGACAGGAGGGCATCAAGGGCCTCCCGCCCAGCTGCCAGAGCATAGGCGTTCCTTAAGTGGCCCTCGGGACACAATGGAGGTCAACAACTTGGTCACTGTTTGAATGCTATTATTTCCTAGTGCTCCCCTCCCCCACCCCGCCTGCCATCCCGAAACACCACCTGTGCTCAGAGGAACTGTTCTGGTGTCAGAGGAGGGAAACAAATCCTACAACCTTCTGAATGACAAATGGCTAGGACATTAGAAACAAAACCAATACAGCTATAATAACCTATCCGGGAACTTTCTGTCAGATGTTCTGGGAATTTTGAAAAACAGTGATCATAGTTCCCAGAGAGGGCTACAGGCTCCTGCAAAGGTGGGTAAAAAGCAATAAGGCCTCTGTGGGCCAAGGCAGGAGCCCCTCTGCTCACCTCCACAGTGAAGGGGCCAATGCTGGCTCTGGCCTTCCCAACCTGTCCTCCCTAAGGGGTTGGGACCCAAAGCATCAGCCTCATCAGGAAGTGCTGGGGGTTAAAAGTAGAATAGGAAGAGTAACTATCATTTACACAGAGAAAGGAGAGAAGAATGCTAAACTGCCAAACTTAAAGGTGCTGGAAAAGGATATGTGGGAAAATTGTGATTGATACCATATAAACCCAAAGTGTGATTATTTCCTGACCTCCTGGCTCATCAGAACACATCCTGTGTGGTTCATGAGTCAAGTCCTTGGTTCCAGCACCACAAACAAATATATATATATATATATATTTGGATTATTTGCACCATATATAATATGTGTATATATATATATATATATACATATATTTAAATATACATGTATACACATATATAAACATATATATGAATATATATTCTTTTGAGAAAATGGGGGTGCAAATCATCAAAATGTGTTGTTTGCATAGTTTCATTTTCATTTTCAGCCAGAACTATTATCGGGTTGGGTAGGATGCTTGTTGGCTACTTTTCCAAGAAGGAGTGCTGACAGATTATACACCTACATGTGAGAGTTAAGAAGGAAGGGGGAAGCAGAAGTCATCTCACTTCATGGAGGAAAAAAAGAAAACCTGCAGAACCTCTGACATTCAACCCAAGGCCGTGGTTCTGACTGGAAATCGTCCCTTTGCTTAAACCATGGCATTCACTGCTAAGTTAGAAGGCCAACTGCTAGAACTTCAGACTCCAGAGAAGTTTACAATGCCCTGGAGATCTAAGTGTGTCCTAATTTTGTGGCTGGAGAGCAAATTAGGTTGGAGCTAAAGGAAAAAGTTAATTCTCTAGAGAGTTTGAAGTCTTACAATTTCTAAGCATTTTATAGATTTTCCCAAAGGGAAAGGAAATTCATTTCCGGACACCAAAAACCATTTGAACCAAGGTGAATTTTCTTTGGATAGTAATTTTACTTGATACTTCTTCACTGTTTTCTTCCTGCTTCCACCCCATCTCCCCACTCTCTGTCTACAAAGGAACCACCTAAGGCAGAAATAAGTGAAGTTCTCAGACTATGGTATAAGGTTTGCATAAATGCAGGGTCTGACCTATGAGAAGTATGATGACAATCATCTCTTTATGGACTTGGGCTTGCAAGGTTGCCTGTTTTTTCCTTATGTATTTGTCCTGCATTTAGAGTAAGATCTCCAGAAATGTTTCGGTCTTGTGGTTCAAATTATGTGGTTTCCCATTATGATTAAAGGAGGAAGGTTTCTTTTCTCATTTATCCTTTGTAAAAAATAAAAAAGTATTTTGTTGGAAAAAGGAACAAAAAGATCCAATATTAATTGCCACAAAAAATATATTAACAATGCTTGTAAGTAGATAGGAAGAAATACATTCACACACATACGCCCACTTAACCACACAACTCCTTTATTCATTTAGACATGGTATACACTAATTTTAACTATTGCAACCACTGATTAATCTATTCCAGACTTTCTTCAAGTTTATATAGTCATTACAAATAGGTCTCTTAATTTGAGACCTCCTCAGCAGTCCCTGTTTCTGAGGTTTTCAATAAGTTCACCAGATATAAAAACTCCAGCAATATTTTTCCTTTATAGGTTTTATTCCCTTAAAAGAAAGTAATTTAATAGCTAGAGGCTAGCTCTTTCTTATTCTCTCTCTCCCTCTTTATCTCTTTCCCTGCAGTGCTCAGCATACTATCCAGACTTCTACCTTCCTTCTTTGAAAGAAGAAATTGCTTTTCTTCGCCATTCAATTGCAATAAGAAAGAGACCATAGATCTACAGTACGTACCCATATCAACAGTATGACACTAGTCCATCTTCTGCAATCAGAAAAGCTTAATTTTCTTTATTAACAAAGACTCCTAAGACTTCTTGTGGCTAAGTACCCATAAATGTGAAAACAGTGGTATCCTTAGCAACCCTCTATAACACAAGTCAGTTTAAAATTTCCTTCTTTTAAAGGAAGATTACCCACTTTGAGTTCCCAATGCCATTTAACCTAATCATTTAAAATACCTTTAAACAGAGCATAACAGAATTCTAGACCACAATGTGAGATAATTTCACTCCAAGTATTTACACTTGAGGTCAAAGTCACTTGGGCCTATTTTCCTGGAATGGATGGTAATAGGCAAGCACAGTTACATTGGTGTCTTTTAATTTTCTACAACATTGCCTCATCTAAAAACAAGCAACACAGAGGTGCCTTGGCCTCAAAGATCTTTCCCAGCCCATCCTGGAAATTCTAAGTGGCCTAGAGTCGTGGGATTTGTTGAAATTGCTAGGCTTTGGTTATCTTGATTCTGCCAATAAAACAAAATAGGCATTTTCTCCCCTTTCTTTGAGACTCAGTTGATTTTTGTATGTTTTTCCTACTTGCAAATTAAAGGAATTAAAACAAAGACCCAGACGGTCTCTTCCAGCAAAACCAGATTCCTAGGTTTGAATCTTGACTGCCACTTGAGACCTGACCTAACTTGAGCCACCATAGCTCACCTTTCTCATTTGTAACAGTGTCATCCCAGGGTGGTTGTGAACTCTAGGGAAAACATATATATGGGCCTTAGTGCTCAGCCAATTCTTTGCTACTCTCATTGAGACCTGGAAGCTAATATCTGCCCCCACTAAATGCCCTGGCCTTAGTGACTTGCCTGAACCATAGGCCCGAGGTTAGGTCATATGAAGTCTTACAACTGCAATTCGAGCTCCTGGAATAGTAGCTGTGGAAGCCCTGAGCTACCACATAAGAATTTCAACTATCTTGAGACCATCACACCTGGGAGGACCTGTACTGATCCTGAGATCAAAGAGCTCAAGTGACTCCTACCTAAACTGGATTGTCTTGTGGAACAGAGACTGGACCTAGGTGATCCTACCAAGCCCACCTCATATTTCAGAGTTATAAACAAAATAAGTGATTATCATTGTTTTAAGACACCTAACTTGGGGGTTGTTCATTAAATAGCAAGAAAGAAAAAGAGCACCTACTTAAGATCCTTAAGGAAGAGATAATCCCTGTTTCACCTTTCTTTCTCAGAAGTATAGAATACAGTCTCACGGGTGCCTGTTCACTCTTTAGTGCAAAAGAAGTGTGTGCCTGTCAGTACACAGTGGCTGCAAACTGAGCCCCACATCTACTCAAGGAGATGCAAACCAGAATGAAGCCTTTCTAATGCTCTATTGATTAGCCTCTCGTTTGGAATAGTGCCCTCTTGGTCTGTAGCTAGAATTGCATGCCACCCGGAGAGTTGTGCAAACTCAAGCAAACCCACTAGAAGAAACCTCAAGGAGATTCCAGTGAGGTTAAGACATCAGGGCAACACCTGAGGAGAGCGCTCACCTGAGTGTAATTTCCCTACATAAGATGAAACAATTGGGCAAAAAAAAAAAAAAATGAACCTCAACTTTAATTTTCATGATATACAACCAATGACTTCTGAACCATACATAATATTTCTCTCACTATAAGCCTGATGCACAATAAATTCCATTTAGTTGTCTTAATAAGACACAAATATTCTAACAGCACAGACAATCTTGGGGCTATGGGCAGAGAAGTGCTACACTGGTGTCATTCAGGTTGCCTGGGAGAGGTACGTCTCCCCAGAGCTCAGATGGGATAAAAGGGACATTGGTAGTTTGGTTTTCTTTCACTTTCTTTTTTGTTTTCCTTTTGTTTGTTTGTTTGTGTGTATATGTGTGTGTCTATGATGGTTGCTTTTTCCAAAGAGCCCAATAGAAATTCCCTCAATATATTCACAGTGAAGAGAAGATAACTTTCATAGAAAATAATGGGTCTTTCTGTAAACAATATTTGTGAAAGGAGAATACAGGGCAAGTCTTCTGCCTTTTTGTGAACAAGGAATCCTCCACACATTCATATTTCCCAGTCTGAGCTCAGGATGCATGAATATGAACTCACATGCAATTTCAGGCTTCCAAATAAGTTCAATAATATGTTGCAAATGGGCCTTAAAATGCTAAAACAAAACAAAACAAAACAAAAACCCTAAGTTTTCTCCTCTTTCATTCAGAATTTTAAGATAATGTTTTCATTCAGACTACAGTTGATTAAAAATATAATAGTTTAAATGGTTTCAAACTAGATTTTTTTAATAGAATAAACAGACAGAAGCATTAAAGCTCACATCAAAAAAAAAAAAAAAAGCTAAAAGCTTTCTTTAAATAAACTCTGGGAAAGAAGTTCCACAGGTAAAATAAATGAAATACAGAAATGTTCTTTTTAGATGGAAGGTGAGCTAGGCCATTGCAATTACTCTTGAAATATTTCAGCATAACATGAAGCAACAGATCTGTGCCCACATTTTCATTTTACAAATTGGGAGACAAAGGCCAAGAGAAGTTTCGTGTGATCGCAAGGCTACACAGCAAAGTCAATGGTATTGTCAAAACTAGAACTCAGGACTCTTTAGTCCCAGGCTATGTTCTCTGGGCTCAGTCTAATAAATTTTAAACTGGCCCAAACTGCTGACACTGGGAAGGTGGCCTAATGCAATGAGTACATCACTTAAAGAGCAAAGGCAGCCGGCTACCATGATCCTGAGGCAGGTAGCCCATATACACAACAGACCACTTCAACCTGCCAGACTGGACTCACCTAAGAGACAGGTAAAGACGTAGCCAGCTAATCAGCATCTCTCAATGTGTTAGTCAGCTTTTCATTGCTGTGATCTTAATGTAAGAACAACTTAGAACAGGAACGTTTATTTTAGGCTTATTGTCTCAGAGGTTTCGGTGCATGGTTGACTGGCTCCACTGCTCCAGTTCCCAGGTGAAGCAGAGTATTACGGCAGAATGCTCAGTTATGGCTGTCCAGAGGGAGAGAGAGAAAGAGAGAGGGAGAGAGAGAGAGACACCAGGGATAAGACATAGTCCCCAAGGCCACACCCAGTGACCCATCTCCTCCAGTCATGCCCACCTGCTTACAGTTATCAACCAGTGGTCCATTCCAATTATTAATTACGTGGTTACAACCTTCGAAGCCCAATCTTTTCACCCCTGAACACTGCTGCATTGCTAACATATGAACTCTTTGAGGGACATTTTTAGATCTAAACTATAACACTTAAAGACATCTTTTCATTATATGAGACAGAGATAAACTGACACCTTCTAGCTTTAAAAGGCCCATTTCATTTCTCTCTCTTAAATCTTATCCACTTGGAGTCTAGATTCTGTACTACCTAGGGTAGCCTGATGGACAATAATGGTTTTCCTCTATGCCCTCAATCTTGAGCCTTTTGTTGTTTTACTTTAACACTACCCCCATGGAACACTACCCACAGTCACACGGGTAGAAAATGTACAGGCTGGTGGGCTAAAACAAGCACTGGATTCAGTCACAAAATAGGTTACTATGCTCAAAATGCATGCCTCTTCATGCCCTTCTCAGCATCTCAATTTTCTTAAAAAAAAAAAAGAATTAAAGGATTTAGAAAATTGTCTCTAACTTCACTTCAACTTTCCCATACAGATATAAAACTAGTATATTCTTAGTTATAATAAGCATTCAGAAATGAAGATTCAACATTCTTCAGTTAGAATCTAAGGAGATTAAAACAAAAATCAAAGCAAATATGGATCCACACCACCCAAATCTCATCTTCCTCATTCTTCATGGGTTTTGTTAATGTCTTTCGGCTGCCAGGTGGCCAGAATATTCAGCCTTACCAGTCCAAACATTTGAGTAATTCTGGAGTTTTCATAGATTTCTCTGAGCAAGCCAAACACCCACCCACCATGCTCCAGACATGACTTCAGAATTTTTTTCTCCATCACCAGTCTTTGAAACAGCCTGATGCTGATTATAGTAACTTCCACCCACCAGTTAAAATACTGGGTAGTGTTATAGAAGATTTATCAAATCAGCAACTTATTTAGCGATTTAAGGCTTGCTTGAGACTGTAAAGTGGAAAGAAATATAAAAGATAGTAAACCTGGGAGGAAATAATTTTTATGAATAGGAAGTTTTAACAAGAAGCCAGTTAGCCACTAAAAAGAGTGAACTCAGGGGTAATGGAACAGAATGAGCTTCTCTGGTTTTTATTCTTATAACTATTGACTTTAACAACATGATAAACCTGGTAAGCTCTTGGACCATTAAAGTTCAAGTTCTGAATGTAGCCCCTTATTACTTAGGTGACCTGAAAGTCAAACCTCCTGTACCTCATAAGATGGAAATGATGATTAAAATGAGTTGATAACTCCGTCTGGCTCAGAATAAGATCAAAATAACTATTATCTAGTAACTACATGGGCTTGTTTTATCAGGGCGGATATGAGGATTAAATGATGTCACTATGTAAATCACAGTACATGGCACAAAAAAAGTGCTTGACAGAAGGTGCTGCTGCTGCCATTTCTTTCTATTTTCTTCTTCTTCTAATTACAGTTACAGTGATGCTTGACATAATGACATTTCAGTCAATGATAAATCACATATGTACGATAGAGGTCCCATAAGAAAATAGCACCTAATGACATCATAGCGAGATTAGTCCATGTCACTACAACTCCATGATGTTCACACAGTGATAAAATCACCACGTAGCATGAGTCTCAATGTCTCCTCATCATTAAATCATAGAAACCTCTCATGAGGAAACTAAAGCCCAGAAAAGGAAAATAGACTTCCCATGGTCACTCAACCAGTATATCATAAAACTAGGATTTCATTCATTTATTTTTTCATTCATTCCTTCACATATTGAACAAGTAGTACTGAACACCAACCAGTCAAGTTCATAAGTCCATGCCTTAGTTTCTGTTGTCATAAAAAATACAGCAGACCAGGTAATTTATTAAAAATAGAGGCTTATTTAACTCATGTTTCTGAAGGTTGAGAAGTATGGTATCAAGTTCTTAGCGTCTGGCAAGGGCCTTCCTTTTGCATTATAACATGGTAGAGGGCATCACACAGCAAGATAAAGCAAGCAGGTAGCTGTGGTCTTTCTCTGACTTCTTGTAAAGTCACTAATGTCACCATGGAGGTCCTACACTCATGAACTCATCTAAAATTCCTAGTATTTCTAAAGTAAGCACCATGACTTAATGTGATCTGAAATACTTCACTAATTCTAAAACACTTGACTCATTCAGGAAAGCTGTTCTGAGGGGATATCACAAAGCCATCAAATTAATTGGAGGGAGGTTGATGAAAACACCAATTTGAAGTGCTCACGTGTTGTGCAGGGTTGTTAAGGTGCCTTCTACAGATACTGAATATGAGAATGTTCAAATCTCCTATATAAAATGGCATAATACTTGCATATAACTTATACACAACTTCCCATATACTTTAATTTTTATGTAATACATTTTAATTGTACATAATAGTGGGCTTCATTGTGACATATTTGTATACGTATATAATCTAAATCTAATTCACTCCAATTAATTCCCTAGTACTTCTCTTTCCTGTCCTCCTCCCTCCCCCTCTTCTCCTTCCTCTACTCTTTTTCTGGTCTTCCTTCTATGTATTTACTCATATATTTTTTCATTAATGCATTATAATTATACATAAAAGTGGGACTCATTGTGGTATATTGACACATTCATACAGAATAATTTGATCAATTTTATTCCTCAGTTCTTCCCCTTTCTCTCCTTTTCTCCTTCTCCCTTAATCATCTATCTCTACTCAACTGGTTCCCCACCTATTTTCATGAGATTTCCTTTTTTATTGTTTTTTTTCTCTATAGCTTCCACATATGAGATAAAATATTTGACTCTCTCTGACTCTGGCTTATTTCAGTTAGTATAATGTTCTATAACTCCATTCATTTACCAGCAAATAACATAATTTTACACTTCTTTATAACTAAGCAGGACTCTACTGTGTGTGTGTGCACGTGCGCGTGCGCACATGTGTGTATCAGGTTTTCTTTCTTCATTCATCTGCTGATGAACACTTTCACTGGTTCCATAACTTGGCTATTGTGAATTGCACTGCCATAGACATTGGAATGCAAGCATCACTATAATAAGCTGATTTCAGTCCTTTGGGATAAGTATCAAGGAGTGGCATAGCTGTGGTATTTGGTGGTTCCATTTCTAGTCTTTTGATAAATCTACATACTGATTTCTACAGTGGCTGTACTAATTTGCAATCCCACCAACAATATAAAGGTGTTCCTTTCTCCCACATTCTTGTCAGCACTTATTATTATTTATATTCCTGATGATTGCCATTCTAACTGGGGTGAGTAAAATCTTGGTGTAGTTTTGATTTACATTTCCCTGATTGCTATCGATGTTAAAACATATTGTTTTCTTATATTTCTTGGCCATTTGCATTTCTTCTTTTGAGAAAACCTAAACAAAACGACAGCCAACAAGACTAAAGCAGTAATAAAAAGGCTTCCAACAAAGAAAACCCAGGACAAGATGGATTCTAAGCTGAATTCTACCAGACCTTTCAAGAAAAACTAATACCAATCCTCTTCCTGAAATAGAAAAGGAAAGACACTCACAAATTCATTCCATAAAGCCAGTACCACCCTGATATCAAAACCAAATCAGGACACATCAAGGAAAAAAAACTACAGACCCATATTCCCAGTGAAGATACGTGCAAAAATTCTTAATAAAATGTTAGCAATCCACATTCAAAACTATATTAAGAAGATTGTACCCCATTATCAAGTTGATTTCATTCCAGAGATGCAAGGTGGGTTCAACATTCACAAATCAATAAATGTAATTATCACATAAATAGAAGGACAAAAAAATCACATGATAATCTCCATAGATGTCAAAAAGTCTTTGAAAAAACAGCACCCATTCATGTCAAAAATACTGAAGAAACTAGGGATAGAAGGAACCTCCCATATGCTTTAAATCATCTCTAAATTATTTATAATGCCTAATATAATATAAATGGCATGCAAATAAATTTACACTGTATTAATTATGCAATAATGCATGAGGGAAAAAGTCTGTTTGGTACGGTTGCAATTTTTCCCCAAATATTTCAATCCACTGTGGCTGGAACCCAAAGATAGAGAGGGCCACCTGTACTAAAAATGACACAACTTTTCAAATCCTTTTGTTTTAAAACCATCTGGTACTTCACTGAGAAAAGGACAATGATATTTTTAGACAGATCTGGGATCTTTAAAAACCAATGTATGTATTAAATATTTAGCTTCTTATCATACTTCATTTAACTTTAACAAAAATGTCACTCTAACGTTCTGTTTCTGTGTTAAATGAGATGCACTGTTTTTCATTTAAGTATGATTATCATCTGAACCAGACAGTTTTTTTTAATTTAATAATTTCTTTATTTGGTTATAAGATCTTCTTAATAGTATGAAAGATCTCACAAAAGTCTGTAAAGATCTTAGTGCAACAATTATTCCTCTAAAATGGCATATGCACCACCTCAGGAGGTCAATATTCTGTCCATAGCTGCTGAACTTAATTTTTTTATTTGTTCTTTTTAGTTATGCATGACAGTAGAATGTATTTTGCCATATCATATATACATGGAGTATAATTTCCCATTCTTGTGGTTGTACATCATGTGGAGTTCACTGATCATGTATTCCTGTATGAACACAGGAAAGTTATGTCAGATTCATTCTACTGTCTTTCCTATTCCCATCCCTCATCTTTTCCCCCCAGTACCCCCTGTCCAATCCTGTGAAACTCCACCACCCCACCATCCACTCCTTGCCACATTGTGAGTCAGCATCCACATATCAGAGAGAACATTCGATCTTTGTGAACTAGGCAGTTTTTAAAGTTGGTACTCAATGACCCCAAATAGCATTCAAGCGCTAATGTCATTGTAGCTACACTTAAAGATCCCCTTTGCTGGAAAAGCCTATGCCTCTTGAGCTCAAAGCCCATGCTAATCATTTAAACTAATCAGCACAAGTTGACTAACCTGAAACTTCCCAAATCTTACTCCTCCCCCTTAAAGACTAATGCAAATCAACAGACTGCCAGCTACCAGGTTTCACCAGTCATTTCTTCCTAAAGATAAAAGGAGCTTAAAATTTGTGTTAAACTATGCTAGTTTACCATCTTCTCAGTCTTGCTGATTCACTGAATAAATTGTTTTTCCTTGCCCAGACAGCTTCTTTTTCAAATCTTTGGGCCCTTTTTGAGCTGTGAGTAAATTTAATAACATAATCCCCCCTAGTGACATGCTTCTAATGAACAGAATGCAGTAAAAATGATGGAATGTTGCTTCCATGATCAGATTACAGGAGATTGTAACTTTCGTCCTGTTGGACCGGATTTCTCAGTCTGTATCCTTTGATGAAAGGAGCTGCCGTGTTGCAGACACCCACATGACAAGACACTGAGGGTGGCCTCTAGACAGGATCCAGTGGGGAACTGACTTCATTCCAACAGCCCACAAGGAATCCGGATCCTACAAGGGTCCAGGAGTTTAGAAACTGAGCTTCCCAAATTCAGCCTTGAAATGAGTACAGCCAGCCAACATCTTGGTTCAGCCTAGGAGAGACCTTGAAGTAGAGGAGCAGCTAAAGTGTGCATGAATTCTTAACCCACAGAAACTGTAATAAATGTGTGATTTGAAGCCAAAGTTTGGGGGGGGTTGTGTATTATTATGTTTCGTTGTTTTTGTTTGTTTGTTTGTTTGTTTTTGTTTTTGTTTTTGCAGTGTTAGGGATTTAACACAGGGACACTCTATCACTGAACTACATCCCTAGCCCTTTTATCTTTTATTTTGAGATAGTCTTGCTAAGTTGCCCAGGCTGGCGTAGAACTTGCCATCCTTCTACCTTAGCCTCCTCAATAGCAGGATTACAGATGTGCACCACTGTGTCTGGCTAATTGTAGTGTACTTTTTATGCAACATTAGATACCTAACATATCAACCCAGAAAAAAATACACATACACACACACCAAAATGTTTTAAAAATCAATCCTCACCACTTCCAAGTACTGAGATTCTTCATATACAGGCTTACTTCCTGAGATCCAGATCAGATCAGGGCAACAAACACATTGATAGTTTCATATTCTCCTTTGTGGAGTTGGTCTAAAACTAATTTCTCTGTAACCCTGGTTTCTCGTATCTGGAGTTGAATCTCTATGTTCGGTTTCCTGGGCTTTTCTCGTACCCTTGACATATTTGTATAATTCCTAAAACTAGAATTCCCCAGCCCTTATTTGGCCCCCACAACAGCTGCAGACTTGGGAACCCCCAGCTGCTTGGCTAGGCCTCAGCTTTGCCTCTCCCCTGACTTAGGGAGCTGAGCTGCTGTCTCTACCTCCAGACAGCATGTGAAAAAATTGCTCCTGTCCCCTATATCTACCTGTAATTACAAAGCTGCTGCCTATTTAATATTGAGGGTAGGAAAAGAACACACAAAAAAATGTTTAATTGGTTTTTACCCTAAAAGGGATTTTAGCAATAATATTGACCTTCCAAAGATCACAAGGAAAATCTACAGAACAAGCAAAACAAATGTATTGAAATTACTACTGAGTTATTAGGGGAAATATTTATAGGGTTTTGGGGCCTGGGCTGTATGATTTTAAAGCAGGTTTTATTTATTTTTTTAAGGCAGGTTTTAAAAGGAATGAAACTGGCTGAAATTGGACAAAGTGTAATGATGGTAGCTTTGGAGTGGGGAGCAAAGTAAGTCTAGGGATGAATATCTTTGCTGTGTTTTTGTGTGTGTATTTTTAGGCTAAACTCATATAACATAAAATTAATCATTTTAAGTAAACCCTTCAGTGACAACTAGAACACGGACAACATTGTGCACTTACCACCTCTACCTGATTCCAAAGTCAACAGGAAGGTCCTAACCCACTGCAGTCGCTTCCCATAGCCCCTAAGGATTACCTATGGTTTTATTTATTCCTATAAACGGAACTGTAAAGTTGTGAACTTTTGTGTTTGATGCATCCTGTTAGCTTTGATAAGTAAACTATTTCAGGTGGACAATAATCTTACATTCCAAAAGCAATTATTTCCTGAAATACGTATCTAAGCTATTTTTTCCAGATACTACTATTGTTTAGCACAGAAATGGGAATATATATGTGATCACAGCATAATTTAGCACAGAGATAGGAAAGTATATTTGTCTTATTTCTAAGTCTCTAACTTCTGTCATTCCTGATGTTTTTTAATTTGATCAATCCAAATCTGCATAGATATTTGATGGAGTTTCTGATGGTAGTTACTCTAGCTCTCAGGTTTTCTTTTTCTTTTAATTCTGGAATATTATTTCATTGATCATTTGATGGTGCATAGTAGCTTTTAAGACTCTAGAGGGGGCTGGGGATATGGCTCAAGCAGTATCGTGCTCGCCTGGCATGTGCAGGGTGCTGAGTTCGATCCTCAGCACCACATAAAAATAAAATAAAGATGTTGTGTCCACCAAAAACTAAAAAAAAAATAAATATTTAAAAACATCTTGGTCTGGGGTGGTGGCTCAGTGGTGGAGCACTTGCTTAGCATATGTGAGGCTCTGGGTTCGATCCTCAGCACCGCATATAAATAAATAAATAAAACAAAGGCATTCTGTCCATCTACAACTACAAAAAAATTTTCTTTGTGTATTGCCATAATCAGTGACTCTTACATTAAGTTTTGTCAGCCAGCATGTTTTCAGTAAACAAGAATAGATTTAACTTGCTGAATGTAAATATTGAACTTCGAGTCACTGTAAATTTAGCAACTGCTTATTGTATTAGTTCTAGATGCTAGCACTGCATGTGCTGTGTTATTCTGATTTTACTAAAATAAAAAATTGAACACACAAAAAATAAAATAAAATAAAAAATAAAAAATTCTCTCTCTCTCTCTCTTTAAAAAAAAAAAAAAAAAAAAAGACTCTGGAGACCAAGCACTTGAGCACTGTAAGTAGGACAAATATGAAAAGCAGGAATACAATTAGAGTTTATAGTCCACTTTCAAAATAGGATCCAAGAGTTTCCAAATTAAATCAAGAAATAGCTCTCAGCCATAATCCAAAAGGACTAAGGAACCAAATATGGGGGTATTAGACAATTTACATAATCACATGATTTCTTTGCTTCCCTAGATCCTTTTAGTAATATTAAAGACACCAGAGAATTCTGTAGAAACAAGAGTACAAAACTCCTCTGTAGGCACACACTCGCCTTCAAGGGTCCAGAATTTTATATATCTTGAACCATCATCTGACAAGTTTCATGAGCCTCTTGGGCAAGTTCTGTGGTCTCAGGGACATTGTCTAGCTGTCCTGTTCTTCTCAACAAAAGAAAGAATCTGTGAGGTGAGCAGAGAGCCTACATCTTGGGAGCAAATTTCACCTCTCACACATCATATAGAGCACTAATCTCTAGGGTATATAAAGAACTCAAAAAGGTAAGCACCAAAAAAACAAATAACCCAATCAATAAATGGGCCAAGGACCTGAACAGATACTTCTCAGAAGAGGATTTACAATCAATCAACAAATATATGAAAAATTGTTCATCATGGCTAGCAATCAGAGAAATGTAAATCAAAACTACTCTAAGATTTCATCTCACTCCAGTCAGAATGGCAGCTATTATCAATACGAACATCAATAAGTACTAGCAAGGATGTGGAGAAAAAGGTACACTCATCCACTGCTGGTGGGACTGCAAATTAGTGCAGCCAATCTGTAAAGCAGTATGGAGATTCCTTGGTAATCTTGGAATGGAACCACCATTTGATCCAGCTATCCCTGTCCTCGGTCTATACCCAAAGGGCTTAAAAACAGCATACTACAGGGACACAGCCACATCAATGTTTATAGCAGCACAATTCACAATAGCTAAATTGTGGACCAACTTAGATGCCCTTCAGTAGATGAATGGATTAAAAATGTGGCATATATACACAATGGAATATTACTCAGCTATAAAAGAGAATAAAATCATGGCATTTGCAGGTCAATAGATGGAGTTGGAGGAGATAATGTTAAGTGAAGTTAGCCAATCCCAATAAACCAAATGTCAAATGTTTTCTCTGATATAAGGAGGCTGATTCATAGTAGGATAGGGAGGGGATACATGGGAGGAACAGAAGAATTCTAGATAGGGCAGAGGGGTTGGAAGGGAAGGGAGGAAGCATGGGATTAGAAATGATGGTGGAATGTGATGATCATCATTATCCATGTATAAAAACACGAATTGGTGTGATATACTTTGTATACAATCAGAGATATGAAAAATTGTGCTTTATATGTGTAATATGAATTATAATGCATTCTACTGTCATATATATATTTAAAAATTAATTAAAAAATCAAAGTTAAAGAAATTTAAAAAAAACATAATCCCTAACACTTACAAAAAAAATTAAAAAAAAAATGAGAGGTATTGTCATCATATCTTTAAATATAAGACAAAATAATACAGGCAATATTTTTTAAACTTACAAGGAAAAGTAACAATTACTAGAAATTTAATATTTATCAATAAAAAGAAATTTTATCAAAAGAATTAAAAATATTTCAAAAAGTTTTGAAATTTAACAAAATATTTTGATGAGGAAAAGCAATCTCTTGTTATGTGGACACAGAATAATTTGGCTGTTTTGTTGTTGCTTTTGTTTTGTTTGTAAGAAAGCCCAAATCATAATTTAAATCACTGTGGTGGACTGAATGTTTGTGGTCTCCCCAGTATTTATATATTGAGCCCTAATCCACGGTATGAGGGTCTTTGGAGGTGAAGCCTTTGGGAAGTAATCAGGCCAGGAGGGTAGAACCTTCATGATGGGATTGGGACCTTACAAGAGAAAAGAGAGATGACAGCTCTGAACATAGAGCCAGAAGGCACTTGTCTGCAAACCACAGAAAGGGACCTCCCGGATCCAACATGGCCGCCGGCAAGGAAGCAGCGATTCCAATGTGTCCACATTAACGGGATCAGAAAGACCCATTGGAACAGCGGCAGTCTACCTACTGAGGAACTTCTAGCAAAATTCCGTTAAGAGGGGACCTGCCGGGAATTGGTAGGTTTATTAGAAGTGTCAGTTTGTCCCAGACAAGTGGATCTTGGCCGGCCACGCAGGCGCGGAGGTCCAGTCCCGCAGCCACCAGCCGCTTCTGCAAGCGGCCGGTGGCCCAGAGCGGCGCGGCCCGCCCGAACCCGCAGACGGCACCCGCCATCCCGCAGTCCCGGGGAGGCCCTGCTCTCGCTATGCGAACAGCCACCACGCCTGCCAGGCTCGTAGCCACGTGGCCACAGCTGCCTGGCTCTACAGGCGGCCCCCCGGCGGGTGCAGAGGTACAATCCTGCGGCCACCAGCCGCTTCAGAAAGTGGCCGGCGGCCCTGAGCGGCGCGGCCTGCCCGAACCCGCAGACGGCACCCACCATCCCGCCGTCCTGGGAGGCCCCACTCTCGCTCAGCGAACGGCCACCCCTGCCCGCCCAGATCTTAGCCACGCAGCCGCAGCTGCCCGGCTCTACAGGCAGCCCCCGGCGGCCCGGCGCAGCGAGAAGTGTCCCCGCCTGGCCCAGCAGACAGCCCGTGCCCTCCCGGCTCTACTAACAGCCCCGCCCACCCGGTGAACACCTCCCCCCCTGAGACAGCGTGAAGGGAATTTAACCAACCCTTTACAAAATAGCGAACTGGGAACTAAAACCAGAGATTGTGTCAGACCAGAGACAAGCAAGTTCCACCCCTCCCTTCGGACACTCTGGCAAGGAGCCAGGGGCCCGCCATAGCAGAGAGGGGAAATCACCAAAGTTCGGCCAAAGAGATTCCTTCCCAGCGGAATCTACTTTAGCAGGTGTGTGACTCCCACCCACACCAGATGCAAACAACCGGGAAACTTCAAAATCTCTCCATGGGCATGACCGTAAGGGCCAAAGGACTCTCGATCCCCAACCCCCCTACTGCCAGTGACGAGGGTGTGACTGTAGGGGCAGAGGGAAGCAGGGGTCGTAGAAGTGAAGGAGTGAGTCAGGAGCAAGCCCCTAGGAGTATTCTCCACTGGTTCTCCAGCCCCGAGCCTGAGCGATCTGTCTGCGAGACGCAGGCAAATACCAGCCTGAAATCACCTGTTCCGTAGCTGAATGAGCTGAGATCAGTAGAAAACAGGGATGATTTTCCAACTATACAAGAGTAATACAAATATATAGGGGGAAAATTCAATAACACAACAGTCTCAGTAAGCAGAAAGAAACGCGAACAGTATGAAGAGACAAGGAAAGAAAGGACCACAAGCAATGCAGGTCAACTCAACGTTAGAAGAGGTAATATCTGCAGCAGATGGAATGTCAGATAAAGAATTCAGGAGATACATGCTTCAGATGATCTGGAGTCTCAAGGAAGACATTAGACAGCAAAATCAGACAATGAAAGATCTCTTCAACAATGAAATACATAAACAAATCCAGGAAGCAAAAGATCAACTATACAGGGAGATAGAGGTTATAAAAAACAAACAAACAGAAATCCTAGAAAGGCAGGAAGCAATAAATCAACTTAAAAACTCAATTGAGAATACTACCAGCAGAGTAGAACACTTAGAAGATAGAACATCAGACAATGAAGACAAAGTATTTCAACTTGAAAAGAACATAGACAGCTCAGCAAGACTGTTAAGAAATCATGAGCAGAACATCCAAGAAATATGGGATAACATTAAAAGACCAAACTTAAGAGTCATTGGGATACAAGAAGGCACAGAGCTCCAAACCAAAGGAATGAGCAATCTATTCAATGAAATAATTCGAGAAAACTTCCCAGACTTGAAGAACAAGACAGAATCCCAAATCCTAGAAGCCTACAGGACGCCGAATGTGCATAATCATAAGAGATCCACACCTAGACACATTATAATGAAGATGCCCAACATACAGAATAAGGAGAGAATTTTAAAAGCTACAAGAGAAAGGAAGCAGATTACATTTAGGGGTAAACCAATCAGGATAACAGCTGATCTCTCAACTCAGACTTTGAAAGCTAGAAGATCCTGGAATAACATATTTCAAACACTGAAAGAAAATGGGTTCCAACCAAGAATTGTGTATCCAGCAAAATTAAGCTTCAAGATGGAAGATGAAATTAAAACCTTCCACGATAAACAAAAGTTAAAAGAATTTGCAGCTAGAAAACCATCTCTCCAAAAAATCCTCAGCAAAACATTACAGGAAGAGGAAATGGAAAATAACAATGAAAACCAACAGTGGGAGGTAGGACAGTAAAGGGGAGAAAATAATCAAACAGGAAAACAAACCATATTCAGTAACATAAATAAACAAATATGGCTGGAAGAATAACCCACATCTCAATAATAACCCTAAATGTTAATGGCTTAAACTCACCAATTAAGAGACACAGGCTAGTAGAATGGATCACAAAACATGACCCAACAATATGCTGCCTACAGGAGACGCATTTGATAGGAAAAGACATACATAGACTGAAGGTGAAAGGTTGGGAAAAATCATATCACTCATATGGACTTCAGAAACTAGCAGGAGTGTCCATACTCATATCAAATAAAATAGATTTCAAGCCAAAGTTAATGAAAAGGGATAAAGAGGGACACTACATACTGCTCAAGGGAACCATACACCAACAAGACATAACAATCATAAATATATATGCCCCAAACAATGGTGCAGCTATGTTCATCAAACAAACTCTTCTCAAGTTCAAGAGTCTAATAGACCACCATACAATAATCATGGGAGACTTCAACACACCTCTCTCACCACTGGACAGATCTTCCAAACAAAAGTTGAATAAGGAAACTATAGAACTCAATAACACAATTAACAACCTAGACTTAATTGACATATATAGAATATACCACCCAACATCAAGCAGTTACACTTTTTTCTCAGCAGCACATGGATCCTTCTCAAAAATAGATCATATATTATGTCACAGGGCAACTCTTAGACAATATAAAGGAGTAGAGATAATAGCATGCATCTTATCTGACCATAATGGAATGAAACTGAAAATCAACGATAAAAGAAGGAAGGAAAAATCATGCATCACTTGGAGAATGAACAATAGGTTACTGAATGAAAAATGGGTTATAGAAGACATTAAGGAGGAAATTAAAAAATTCTTAGAGATAAATGAAAACACAGAAACAACATATTGGAATCTATGGGACACATTGAAAGCAGTTATAAGACGAAAATTCATTGCATGGAGTTCATTCCTTAAAAAAAGAAAAAACCAACAAATAAACAATCTCATACTTCATCTCAAAATCCTAGAAAAAGAAGAGCAAAATAACAGCAAAAGAAGTAGAAGGCAAGAAATAATTAAAATCAGAGCTGAAATTAATGAAATCAAAACAAAAGAAACAATTGAAAATTTATAAAACTAAAAGTTAGTTCTTTGAAAAAATAAATAAGATCGACAGACCCTTAGCCATGCTAACAAAGAGAAGAAGAGAGAGAACTCAAATTACTAGCATACAGGATGAAAAAGGCAATATCACAACAGACACTTCAGAAATACAGAAGATAATCAGAAATTATTTTGAATCCTTATACTCCAATAAAATAGAAGATAGTGAAGGCATCGATAAATTTCTTAAGTCATATGATCTGCCCAGATTGAGACAGGAGGATATAGACAACCTAAACAGACCAATAGCAATTGAGGAAATAGAAGAAACCATCAAAAGATTACCAACTAAGAAAAGCCCAGGACCGGATGGGTATACAGCAGAGTTTTACAAAACCTTTAAAGAGGAACTAATACCAATACTTTTCAAGCTATTTCAGGAAATAGAAAAAGAGGGAGAACTTCCAAATTCATTCTACAAGGCCAACATCACCCTGATTCCTAAACCAGACAAAGACACTTCAAAGAAAGAAAACTACAGACCTATATCTCTAATGAACCTAGATGCAAAAATCCTCAATAAAATTCTGGCGACTCGGATACAAAATCATATCAAAAAAATTGTACACCATGATCAAGTAGGATTCATCCCTGGGATGCAAGGCTGGTTCAATATACGGAAATCAATAAATGTTATTCACCACATCAATAGACTTAAAAATAAGAACCATATGATCAACTCGATAGATGCGGAAAAAGCATTCGACAAAGTACAGCATCCCTTTTTGTTCAAAACTCTCGAAAAAACAGGGATAACAGGAACATACCTCGACATTGTAAAAGCAATCTACGCTAAGCCCCAGGCTAGCATCATTCTGAATGGAGAAAAATTGAAGGCATTCCCTCTAAAATCTGGAACAAGACAGGGATGCCCTTTCTCACCACTTCTGTTCAACATAGTTCTCGAAACACTGGCCAGAGCAATTAGACAGATGAAAGAAATTAAAGGCATAAAAATAGGAAAAGAAGAACTTAAATTATCACTATTTGCAGATGACATGATTCTATACCTAGCAGACCCAAAAGGGTCTACAAAGAAACTATTAGAGCTAATAAATGAATTCAGCAAAGTGGCAGGATATAAAATCAACACGCATAAATCAAAGGCATTCCTGTATATCAGCGACAAACCCTCTGAAATGGAAATGAGGACAACCACTCCATTCACAATATCCTCAAAAATAATAAAATACTTGGGAATCAACCTAACAAAAGAGGTAAAAGACTTATACAATGAAAACTACAGAACCCTAAAGAGAGAAATTGAAGAAGATCTTAGAAGATGGAAAAATATACCCTGTTCATGGATAGGCAGAACTAACATCATCAAAATGGCGATATTACCAAAAGCTCTCTATAGGTTTAATGCAATGCCAATCAAAATCCCAATGGCATTTCTTGTAGAAATAGAGAAAGCAATCATGAAATTCATATGGAAAAATAAAAGACCCAGAATAGCAAAAACAATGCTAAGCAGGAAGTGTGAATCAGGTGGTATAGCGATACCAGACTTCAAACTATACTACAGAGCAATAGTAACAAAAACAGCATGGTATTGGTACCAAAACAGGCGGGTGGACCAATGGTACAGAATAGAGGACACAGAAACCAACCCACAAAACTACAACTTTCTTATATTTGGTAAAGGGGCTAAAAGCATGCAATGGAGGAAGGATAGCATCTTCAACAAATGGTGCTGGGAAAACTGGAAATCCATATGCAACAAAATGAAACTGAATCCCTTTCTCTCGCCATGCACAAAAGTTAACTCAAAATGGATCAAGAAGCTTGATATCAAACCAGAGACAAGGCATCTGATAGAAGAAAAAGTTGGCTACGACCTACACACTGTGGGGTCGGGCTCCAAATTCCTCAATAGGACACCCATAGCACAAGAATTAATATCTAGAATCAACAAATGGGACTTGCTCAAACTAAAAAGTTTTTTCTCAGCAAAAGAAACAATAAGAGAGGTAAATAGGGAGCCTACATCATGGGAACAAATCTTTACTCCTCACACATCAGATAAAGCCCTAATATCCAGAGTATATAAAGAACTCAAAAAATTAGACAATAAGATAACAAATAACCCAATCAACAAATGGGCCAAGGACCTAAACAGACACTTCTCAGAGGAGGACATACAATCAATCAACAAGTACATGAAAAAATGCTCACCATCGCTAGCAGTCAGAGAAATGCAAATCAAAACCACCCTAAGATATCATCTCACTCCAGTAAGATTGGCAGCCATTATGAAGTCAAACAACAACAAGTGCTGGCGAGGATGTGGGGAAAAGGGTACACTTGTACATTGTTGGTGGGACTGCAAATTGGTGCAACCAATTTGGAAAGCAGTATGGAGATTTCTTGGAAAGCTGGGAATGGAACCACCATTTGATCCAGCTATTCCCCTTCTGGGTCTATTCCCTAAAGACCTAAAAACAGCAGGCTACAGGGACACTGCTACATCGATGTTCATAGCAGTACAATTCACAATAGCAAGACTGTGGAAGCAACCTAGATGCCCTTCAATAGACGAATGGATAAAAAAAATGTGGCATTTATACACAATGGAGTATTACTCTGCATTAAAAAATGACAAAATTATAGAATTTGGAGGGAAATGGATGGCATTAGAGCAGATTATGCTAAGTGAAGCTAGCCAATCCCTAAAAAACAAATGCCAAATGTCTTCTTTGATATAAGGAGAGTAACTAAGAACAGAGTAGGGAAGAAGAGCATGAGAAGATGACTAACATTAAACAGGGATGAGAGGTGGGAGGGACAGGGAGAGAGAAGGGAAATTGCTTGGAAATGGAAGGAGACCCTTAGGGTTATACAAAATTACATACAAGAGGAAGTGAGGGGAAAGGGAAAAATAATACAAGGGGGAGAAATGAATTACAGTAGAGGGGGTAGAGAGAGAAGAGGGGAGGGGAGGGGAGGGGAGGGGAGGGAGGATAGTAGAGGATAGGAAAGGCAGCAGAATACAACAGACATGAGTATGTCAATATGTAAATCAGTGGAAGTGTAACTGATGTGACTCTGCAATCTGTATACGGGGTAAAAATGGGAGTTCATAACCCACTTGAATCAAAGTGTGAAATATGATATATCAAGAACTATGTAATGTTTTGAACAACCAATAAAAAAAAATAAATAAAATGTCAGGAAAAAGGACCTGACCACATCAAATTCAGAAAACCCAATTGAGTCAAATGTGAAAAGTTCTCTTTAAAGCTAATGCTGTGTTGATAACCTAAAGAAATCCGAATCCTCTGTATATTAGACTTCAAAATGTTTTTTTCTTCATAAAAAAAATTAAAAATAAATTAAAAACGGGAAGAGTTTGCCCCCTTAAAAAAAAAAAAAAAGAAAAGAAAAGAAAGGGACCTCCCTAGTCCCCAAATCTGCCAGCATCTTGCTCCTGGACTTCCCAACCTCCAAAACTGTGAGAAATATATGTTGTTTAAGCCCCGCAGCAGGGAGCTATAGCAGCTCAAAGTAAGAGAATTATCCAATTCTTAATAAGGATTCCCTGGCCTGTTCTTCTTAAATAAATCAATTAACACTGAGTCAACAATGTAAATATGTTTAACAGATAACTGTTCCCTTCAAACTCAGCCCAGCATTATAAGCCCCAGCAAACACACTGTACTTTCCTTAGACCCTTTACGTTTAGAATTTGCCTCAAATTACTTTCATTAAACTCTTTTTAAATTTGTAAACTTTGCATATTAATCTTAATATGCCTTTTGTGTATGCATTTAGACATATACAAATGTGAAGGTATGAAAATAGATTATTTTAATTAAACTTTTTAAGTTAATCAGCATGTAAAATAAAACAATATGTATATATGTATGTAGATGTATGTGTACATATAATTGAATTTACCTTTCTAATAAACTGTAATCATTTCCTTAAAAAGCAAATAAACATTTATCTTGTGTATATATATTCATATTTCCCTAAATCTAGTATTATCTCAAGAATTTATATTAACTATTTCCCTCAGTAAAGTAAGCAGTTTTTGTTTTTTCAAACATAAGAGAAAACTGGAAAATAGGAAGCAAAAAGAATCTAGCTAATTTTTCTAAACATTTTATATTATTTTATCAAATTTTAATGTGGAAAATTATATATATACATATATATGCACATATATATGGGATATATGCTTATATAAAGAGAGAGAAAGAGACTCACTTAAAGACATTTGCATACCATTTTAAATTATAGTCACTTATATAAAATAAGGAGCAAAGAAAATTAGACTATATTTAGTAACCAACATTTGCATCTTTTTCTTACTTAAAAGTTGCCTATATAACCAAAGCTTATTTGTAATTAATTCAGTTTAATGTTAGTTTAATGGTGACTAAAGGTCTGGAAATGACAATTGCAACTAACACTTGATGTCCATATACTTTGTAGCAGTACAAGAATTCACAAGATGAACTTTTTAAAAGTCATACATTCTTCTAAGTTCACATATTTACATATGATTCTATATTCTTAGAATCTTAACCAATTTATTAAACAATAACAACTTATATAGGCCACAGAAATAGAACTTATCTAGGAATTTATAAATTTCTAGAAAATCCTAAGTCATTAGAAACTAAACTCAAATCTTGTCTTAGATAAAAATATTCAGCTAACATTACATTTGCATGTTGATAAAATCAGGGGGCAAGAAATAGAGTTGTTTTTAAGCTAAAGGTTAAGTTCTGCAATTTGACCAAAAGGCATCTATTTATCAGGAGTATCAGAATATTACACAAATTAATTTTAACGCAAATTAATCTCTGTGTTCATATATGTAAAAAGTACTCCCATAAGTTCCCTCAGGTCAGAAGAGATCTGTTCTTCTGAGCTCAAAACTGTAGTAGGAAGGGGTGCAATCCTTACAGTGCAGGCTGAACTCAGTTCCCTGACTGCCAGGTCACAGCGCTTCACCAGTAAGACTTCACAGAGGAGGTAAAATCATGTCCTTCTCTCTTTTCCTCTCTCTTTCCCTTTTTCGTGTGCAAACACCTCCCTAATTTATGCAAACATATCCTCTCAAGCAGCCTTGATTCTCCTTTCTAAAAGCCTTGATTCACTGGGATCCTAGCAATGATGAATGCCTGTCTAGACACCACTGAAGAAATGGCCCTGATACTTGGATTGTCCTGTCAGAAACCTGTGTCATCTTGAGCTGAGACCCAACCTGAGGACCAACCCACTGCTTCTACACCAGCAGCTTCAGTTCCACTTATGTCAAAATGGATATTTTTTTCCCTTTAACCAAAATGTCTAACTGTCCTCTCACCTCTTTATTGTTCCTAAAAAGACCAGGAAAAAAAATGCCACCATGTCCAACATTCCCATTTGTCTATTTCACAACAATCCACATTGACCTCTCTTGCCCCTACCAAGGAATGACTGAAGGAAACATGAGCTGAGTGTCTATTAATATCCCTTAAACATTTATGAAATATCTACCATGTTGTAATTATCATCCTCCTAAAATACATTATCACATAGAGCATCTACATAATTTAGTCTCATCCTAACTCTTCAAAGTAGGCATTATTGTTTCCACTTTTATGGTTAGGAAAATTGAAATTCAAAGACTTTTAGTGCTTTGCCCAAATCATAACACCACTATGAAGCTAGAGTCCAAGTTTAGTTGAAGCCAAGTTCAACATCACAGCAGATGCTCTTTTTACTGCCTCTTCCCAGATGCTTGGAGGCTTTCCTGTAAATGAATATCTTGAACTGGCCAACCTGGGTCATGCAGTGCCAGTCATCCTCCCAAAGAGCCCACAGGAAACTGCCTTTTTGGTGGCACACCATTCATAGCACTGTCCCACAGAGAAGGGTTGTCTATGTATTCTCCTTGAAGTTGGAAAAATATAATAAAACGCAAATATTCCTGAGAGTGTCAGAGTGATAGAAACTTGCATCAGAGTCTAAGATGGTGTCAGGTTATACCCTAAGTTGAGTTTGTGCAGCCAAGGAATTAAGAATGATTTTTTGCATTTCTAAAGGCTGAAAAAATGCAAATATTAATAGCATGTTGTGACATATAAACATGAACTCCTAGTAACATCAGGGTCCCTAAATATAGTTTTATCAGAGTGTAGCCTAGGGCTGTTTTTGGACCACAGTGGCAGAGTTGAGCAGTTAGGACAGAGACTTTGTGGCCTGTAAAAACTATTTACTATCTGGTTCTCTAGAGGAAAAAAAATGGTGTTCCCTGGTATAAATGATTAATCACAGAGCATTTTAGGAGCAAGATTTTTTGCTTTGTTTGAGAGAGGAAGGGAAGTAAGAAGAAGGAGTGCAGGGCCAAATGCATGTTGAAAATCAAGAAAAATGGTGTTGTGGTGGGGTGGGGGTGGGGGGTTGGGGGGAAGAGTTCAGTAAAGAAAAGATTAACTGGCCTCATAAGGTGGCTGATGGCCCGCCCTAGGCATGGGAAATAAAATGCCAACTCTTCACTTTAATCCATCAATCCTAACACGAAAAAGAGTAAGAACAAAAATTAACATCAGAGTAACTAGCATAGTCACTAGCGAATTCCTGTGGGCACTGTGCTCAACACTGTATGCACCTAATCACAGAGAATCTTTACCTTAGTCCTATGTGATAAAAATGCCATTATTACTCCACTTTTCAGATGAAATTAAGAAATAAAGAGGTTGAGTACTTTATTCAGGGTTGAAGAACCTGAACTGAGAACTTACTGTATGAAGAAAATGTTCATTAAAAAAAAAAAAACTCTTACAAATTATTATCATTCTTTTAAAAGCACTCACTTTTGCCAGACGGTGCAATCCTACTTACAAGAGTTACTTACCCCTTTTGGGGGGGGGGGGGGAATGGACCCAGAGCCAGAGGTTCAGTCCTTATTTCTGTGACAAATGTATCCAGACTTTGAGCATTTGTTTAATTTTGCAAGACCTATGACGTTAAGTCCGGTGTGGGGTCATGCTGGGTAATGGTTCAAATTATCAAAAAACAAAAGCCAAAAAAAACAAGGTGTTATTGGAAAAAAAAAAAAAAAGAGGACATGAGCCAGGAGCAGTGTTACACACCCATAATCCCAGAGACTCAGGAGGCTGAGGCAGGAGGATCACAAATTCAAAGCCAACTTCTATAACTGAGCAAGACTCTGCTTCAAAATAAAAAAATTTAAAAAGGCTGGGTATGTGGTTCCAGTGGTTAAGTGTGGCATCTCTGAGTTTAATCCCCAGTACCAATTAAAAAAAAAAAAAAAGACAGAGGACCTAAAAGTAGAAGAGAGACTATTAGAGAAGAAGAAGGGAACTGGAGGAAAAGGTGGGAAAGAAGGCAAGGGCAGGTGGTGGGAAGTGAAAATGATCAAAGTATATTATACACATGTTCAAATATGTCACAATTACACCTTATTCTATATAATTAATATGTACCAACCAAAATAAACAAAGAGCAAACAAACAAGGTGTTCCAATGAGTAATGGCTTTCTTAGTGAAACTCTTGGCCCAACTCAAAAGATAATTTCAAGAAAAATACTAAGGAAGAAAAAAAAGAGTTCTCGTCTTTGTGGAGCTTCCAAACTTGCTCTTCCAAACTCAGTTCTGACTGAGTAAGTTACTAAAATTTTGACTCTTAACATTTTTTTTCTTTTTCTTAATAGTCAAGTGGAGGTATAAAGCAAAATATTTTAGCAGTCATGGAAAATTGTAAATTTGGGAGCCAGAAAGGAAAGGCTTTGGTCCCTAGTTCCTTTTATGTTGGCTATGTGATCATAAGCAATTTCCCTGAGTTTCAATGTCCTCATTCCTTAGATACAACTTTCTCAAAGGGGTCTCTGGGAAAGAATTATGACTAATGTCTTCAAACATCCACTGCATAAAATAAACCAGTTTATCTCCTATGCATACAGAATGATACTAGTTATGTGCCATCCTGGAGTAATTGAGAAAATAATCACTTGCATCATTTTGTATATTCTGTGGTTTGGGTAAAACTAGTACAAGGTGAGAAAGACTATGTGAGATTCAGCAGACAACAGACACAATAAATAGCATCATATGCCCTACTGAAGGAGCTCAGTAATATTAGTTCCTTTCAGATTAGAAAGAAATTAGGCTGAGTTGTCACCAAGGCAAAAGCAATACCCTGTCTCCATGTGACTCTCAGTACCACCTTTCTGGCACCCATCCTTTCCAGAATGGCAATTCTTTTCCTATAAGAAGGCATTTTTGAAGTAGGAATAGGAAGGATGTTGATTGGTGGAGAGGAGAGGGAGGGGCAAAGCATTCCATCAGGCATTCCTTGAAGGAAGGAAGGAATGGGGTTCACACTAGAGGCTGGATTTCAATACTACCATATAGTCATTCCTTTGCCCCATATTTAATTGTCTGTTTGCTATTTTCTTTCTACTTCTTGACTGTAAGTTCCCTGAGGGCAGGATTAAGAGCAATCTTTGTACTTTTATATCTGTAGTGACTAGCACAGACAGCATGCAGGATGAAAGCTTTCCTTGGAAAGCCCGAGGGTGTGGAACTAGGGCTGTGGAGCAAACTTCTTGCTTGCTGTGGCACTTTCAGCCTAGGGAGCACTTTCAGCAAAGTGTTCCTTCCTCCAACCCAGAAAGGGTCTCTGAGCTCAGAGCATCTCATGTCTGTGACCTCTACAAGAGGGAGAAAAGGATGACTAGGAGCCTGCATTAATCATTCCCATCCCTGTAAATTTTCAGGCAGGCTGTGTCCACTTCCAGAAGAGGCAAGATACCTATATTCCAATATTTCACAAGCCTTTGGACAGGAAGTTCTCTAATTTCAAGTCCCCATGTGACTCCACAGTCCATTTTTCACTTCTCACATCTCATCTTTTTGAGCTTGGCTAAAAATATCCTGCAAACCAACCACCCAAGTAAATCCTTGCTTTTGTCTTTCCTTGTGGTGTTGATGGTATGTCAATGTATACACACACCAACTTCATATAGTAACTCTAGTAGTGTCCTTTAAAAGAGGAGGTCTTTGGGAAAGCAGGAAACTGTACAATAAGAGCCTTCGTCTGTGCAAGGTCCAGAGCTGTTGCTGTGGCAACTCCTGCAACCTTGCTGAGTATCCAAATACTTGTTCTGTTTTCCTCCCCTCCTTCCCATAGTCGGGGGGAGGGGAGGGGAAAGATCGATGAAACTTGCCATCGGCATCTATTTGGATTTCTGGAGTTAGTGAAAATTGAGGTCTCCTAAAACAACAAAGAAAGAAAGGCTCGGGAAAGCCCACGCCCCTTGAAGGCTGCTGATGTAAAATGGAAGGGAATCGGGTGCAGAAACCTTAGCAGGGGCGATTGCTTTGCAAAATAGCTCCCAGCAGCAAAGACAGGCAGAAAGAAAAGGCCAGCCCCAGGGCAGCCAACTCCACATTCCTCCCAGAGGGTTCCAGCCTCCCGGCGGGGGTGCCCAACCGCGGCACTGCCCGCCCCCCGCCCCGCCCCCGCCCCCGCCCCACGGCCACGGCCAAATGGCCTAGGACCTCGAGTTAGACAAAGACAGAGGTATGCCTTAAATAAAAATCCGCCTTTTCCCTCCGTGCAATAGGTGATACGAGGAAAATTAATTACAGGAAATGGCACAGCAAAAATGTAGCCGCGTTTGTCTTTAAAGTAACGTGTTCCCCCCTCCTTCTCTATCCCCTCTCCCTGGCTCTTCTTCAGCCAGCGCAGACTGCCACAGTCCCCACCCTTCCCCCTCAAAACTCTTTTATTATCAGTTGGATCACGTCTCGTGCCAAGCAAAAGGTCATTTCAGGTCATCTTGGAGATGAAAGGACTGGGTAATGTATTAGAAGGTGCTGGAATTGGCAAGACTGTGTGTGTGTGTGTGTGTGTGTGTGTGTGTGTGTGTGTATATATATATATATATATATATATATATATATATATATATATGGAGAGAGAGAGAGAGAGAGAGAATGAATATATGAGAAGCGCCAGCAAGAACATAGTTATTATGCCAGAAAGACACAGGAAATGTTTCAAAGCATGACAAACACTACTACCCAATCTGTAGCTAATTCCTTATAAAAATGAGAATGTGGCTTATAATTGTGTGATGCCTGGAGGGTAATTAAAGTTTCTAATTGTTCTCACACAGAATCTCATTGCTGGCCATTCATCAGTGAGAGAAATGCTGCCCATTTCGAAAGTCCATGTTCTGGTAAAAGGCTCTGTGTATGGGGGGTGGGGTTTCCAGACGCATTCTGCCTGGCAGAGGGGCAGCCACAGGACAGATCCGATTTAGAGCCTGGAAGCAGGGTGAGTTAGGGTCCACTGCCTGGTCTCTGGGGAGGAGCTCAGAACCCAGAGTATGTGGCAATATATTTATGTGTTTCCATAGCAAGCACAAATCTCTTTGTTTTGGAGATGAGAAAAAAAGAAACATTTTTTTTTTCTACACTTTACTGGGAAGGGATGGCCTGGTTAACTTTTTCTTTTTCCCCCTCAATCCTTACTAAGAAGGATGCTTCCTCTTCCTTTGAGTTTTCAATTCAATGCCATTTCAATAAAGACAATTGGCGGTCTCTGAATTCTTGCCAACTACATCCCCCGCTTCTTTTGGTCCCTGCTGCTGCATTTGAATGTCCTGTATTTGCTTCACCATTTTTTCTCCCTAAGAAACACAGTAACACAGATGCCAACAGCAATCTGTCAAGGGAGGGGGTGGTATGGGTTATAAAGTGTTTCATCCCAGATTCCAAAATTCTCATAGAATTCCCCCATTCACCCCATGTCCCAACAATAGCCTCTATCCCTCCCTCTCTTCCTACTAGCCAAGTTCTATCCACCATTCCCCATCTATGCCACACCCACAGAAATTCAAACATGGAGACTTTTGAGGCAACTAGTTAAAGGTAAGTTGATGATTGACAGGCTCTGTTATAGCAAAAGTAAAGAGATGTGGTAAAATTCATAGGTCACCTGATCCATTCTGGAAAATATCTCTTTTTAATGGTTATCATCTCAGTGCATGACATCTGCTAGAAAAACCTGCCTCCATGTGCCCATCCCCTAACTTACAACTTCATGAAAGCATACCCACCGGCTCCCTCATTACTAGAGTCATTTTCTAGAGGAGCACAAGAAGTTTTGTTTCTGTTCGTTGTTAACCTCGGAAACTGTTTTCTGGTTGTTTGAAGAGAATGGACTACATGAGTCCATTTGTGTGGAGAGGAGTGCAGAATGGAAGGAAGAAGAAGCAGAGAATAGGCCACAGGTTTGGGCAAGATTCCTTGATGTAGCCAAAGTTAGCAGCTGCCTGATCCATAACTGAAGTGCTGCTACATGGGTGAAAACTGGCTGATGCTCACACCAGTCAGAAGATACGACCACTCACAAGTAGCCCATGAGAACCATCAGGGCTTTGGAGGTTTCCTTTGGTTAGATGCAAGAGGAAGGCTCCAAGGCAAATCTGAGGATGTAGATTGGATCATGCATCTGTCAAAGAGAGAAGATTAGCAGTTCTCCTCTTCAAAGCATGGCTGTTGAGCAGTAATGCATATACAAATGAGCAAAGCAACAACTCTCCTCTATGTTCACATCTTCCCAGATCACCTAGAGTATAACAGAAGCCTTAAGTTTAATTAGAAATTCTGACAGACTCAAAACATGATCAAACTTTTCTCACAACCTTACTGGGACAGAGGAAAGGAAAGAAACTAATACATATTAAATATTCACTACACACTTCATATGAATATAACTCTTTTGGCCCTTTCAACAAGCCTGGGAATGGATATAATTTTGACATTCCCTGATGAGGAAGCTGATACCCAGTCAAAATAACTTAGAGAACACCACACTTTAAACAAGGGAAGGGAGGGATGCTCACATTTACTGAACTACTTATTTCAGAAGTCATATTTGATTTATTACATATTTATTCCCAAATAACCTGACACTGTGCACAATATTGTGAGAATCTCAATAACTGAGGTCAAGAAACATTAGTAACTTGTCCTAAGTCACAAAGTTAGTCAATGAAGGGCCTAAAATTTAAACTCACCCCAGTCTGGCTCCCAAGCCCACACTCTTTCACTGTAACTGAGGTCTCTAATGTGAGTTCTAGGTAGAAGAATGAAAGATTCATCTAAGCCTGACTCCCAATATGTTATTACACAAGATGTCCTCAATCCCTAGAAGGCTTATCTTAGAAAAACTTACCTTGGACCTTCATAAGGATTCTGAAAGAATATCATGACAAAGTCCCGAATATGTCTAAAAGAGAAAACATTTCACAGTTTCATGTAATATCACAAATAATTAACCTCTGGATCTGATTTGAAACTAAGACTTTATGAGCAGCATTGGTTTTTCTTGGTATTCCAAAGACATCAAAAGTGAAAGATGGGAAGTTTCTAGAGCATGCTCTCATTCTGGCTGTTGACTATCCAGTCCAAGATCATTTCCAAATGTATCCATCATGTTCAACTAATTTGCCAAAGGAATTGATGGTGCCATCATTCACTGTTTAGGGGTTAGAGGAGGACAACAAG
Source organism: Spermophilus citellus (assembly GCF_964194105.1). Lineage (NCBI taxonomy): Eukaryota > Metazoa > Chordata > Mammalia > Rodentia > Sciuridae > Spermophilus > Spermophilus citellus. Next base: position 146,413,978 of record NC_138183.1, on the reverse strand, counting down.
AGAGAAGAGAAAGGGGTTGGAGTGGAGCAGGAAGAGAAATGGATGAATTAAGATCTGGCAGACAAAACTGAGTCTGAAGTGCCTATGGAAACACCCACTGGTGCTCTGTAGTGAGTAATTAGAATTATGGTTCTGACTTTCAGAGGACAGATCTGGACTAAAAATATAGATTTGGAAGAGACTGGCATAGGCAGACAGTGACTCAGGTCATAATGGTAACTGAGATCATCCAAGGTAAAGTAGGAAGAGGAGGGAACTTAGAACAAGGAAACCGTGGAGAACATGAAGTATAAGGGAGTTTTCGATCATTAAGTGCTTTCCCCAATTGCATTATGTAGCAGAGTGGGCCACACTATTCATTCATTCACTAATTCTCTCAAAAGGCACTTAACTGATTACCTCCTATATGTTAAGTGCTCATAATACAAACAGGAGTAAGAAATGGTCCCTATACTGGAGGAGTATTAAGACAGATTTATATGCATAAGGCTGTTCTTTATGGAGAAAAAGGAAACAGTCTGATGAGAGAGATTCATAGTGGAAATGGTACTGAAACTAGACATTGAATAAAGAATAGGGGGAAAAACATCAGAAGAAATCTGGCTTCTATATTTTTATGAATTTTTTTATTCAGATACTTAACAAATGCTAATATTGTGGTAGAACAAAAAATACTGAGGACAGGCTATAGTAGAAGAGTTATTTGGGGAACCCTATAAATGGGGTAACGATGAAGTCACCAAGGAAAGTTTAAAAGAAAGAAAAAAATGAGAAGAAAGCTAAAGAAAGAAAAGAGCCTGTGTAGCACTACAGAAAAGAATTCCATTAACCAAGAAAAAAATAGAGCAGTTTGGGAAGTTTCTTTAGTGTCCTAGGGACGATACACCTAATTTGGGAAGCTAGAGAGAGAATATTAGCCAAGGTACTCTAATTGCAGCTAATGGAAACAAATTCAAAATAGCTTAAGAATAAAGTGGAGCAAAGGATATTCATTATATGAATAATGTGGTAGCTCCTAGAATTCAAAGGAAGGTATACAACTGGATCTCAGGAAGGAATTAGAAGTGTGCACTAGAAAGGTTTTAGGAAGCCAGGCCTGAAAGCCAGCTCCTCTCTCTCATCTCTGCCTGCTTGCTTCAGACTTCTCCCTAAACTAATCAGCTTTCTCTGTTCTCAGTCCACGAGCTGGAATGTGGATGCCTAACAGCTTGAGAGTTTAGATGCTGTGAGTTTTCTAGCCTCACAAAACACTTAATATGTAATTTCTGAAACCAGATTCCAAATTAAAAGGCAAGAAAATGTAACAGACTCACTGTGGCACAATCTCATGGCCAGGAAACAGGACACAGAAGGGGAAAATCAGACAAGGGCAGGGGCTTATGGATTCACACACCCTCAGTAGGTCCAGAAGACTCTCACAGTGTCTGAAATTAGATCTGTTCACTTATCAAAACTAACGTCGCCAGGTGCGGTGACACATGTCTGTAATCCCAGCAGCTCCAGAGAATCACGAGTTCAAATCCAGCCTCTGCAAAAGTGAGACACTAAGCAACTCAGTGAGTCCCTGTCTCTAAATAAAATACAAAATAGGGCTGGGGATGTGGGGATGTGGTCAAGTGCCCCTGAGTTCAATCCCTGGTACCAAAAAAAAGAAAGTCATTTTATTAAAGAATGGAAGACTAAGAACCAATTGAATCACAGGTGAAACTAGAAAGAGAACACAGCTGTGTATTGAGCATGACAAAGTTGGGCCCTAAGACCATGCTAAGCATCTATAACTAGTTTCCTCATGATAGACCATATTGGGGTAGAAGCGTTGGTAGCAATCAAAATAGCAGAACCCACTTAGGGTGGGATAAGTAAGGTAGGGTCATGCAAGAGCAGGGGAAGATCCTCTATCTTTAACAACAATGACATTCTGTTCATCATGGATTTTTACACTGATTTTTATTTTTTAAATATTGCATCAAGATATTTAATTTGATTACAGATGTTTTTAGTGTTTCCCTAGATTTTGCACCTAAGGCAAATGCCTTCTTCACTTCATCCTAGTTCCCTGCTCTGCAAAGCAGTTGTGATAATTTGGACAACACTGTGTAGGAATGGGAAGTTTGAAAGAACATACAGAAGTCAAGTTAAAGTTTATTAGTCAAGATTGCCATGGACAGAAACTAAAATAAAGGGAAAACCCCTATGGCATTTGGTCAACATAAAGGGACTCCAGTGTTTGGTAAGCTGATTGATCAACTCTACAGAAAATCATAGAGAACCTATAGGAGAAGATACTAGAAATAGTAAGTGAATTCAGCAAAGTTTCAGGACACAAGGTCTTGTGGGTTGAATTGTGTCCTCCAAAAATACATTTTCAAGTCCCAACCTCTAGTAACTATGAACTGGATCTTATTTGGATGTAGAGTCTTTGCAGATATAATCAGGTTAAAACAAGGTTATACTAGATTAGGATGTACCCTTAATCCAATGATTGGTGTCTTTACAAGAAAAAAGATGTGGACACAGAGACTCACAAAGTGGGACAAGGACATATGACAAAGAGGCAGGTGTTGAAGTGGTACAGCTACAAGATTTCAAATGCCAAGGACTTCGCACAACCACCAGAGAGCAGGAGATAGGATATGGAATAGTCCTCTCTGGGCCTCCAGAATGGACCATCCCTGCAGGCATATTGATTTCAGACATGTAGCCCTCAGAGCCATGAAAGATTAGATTTCTGTTGTCTGAAGTCATCCAGGCTGTGGCAATTTGTTATAGCAGCCCTAGGAAACTAATATACAAGATCAATATACAAAAATTACTTTATTTCTAAATAGGAGCAATGAACAAATGGAAATTAAATTATTCAATACCATTTAAAATAACCTCAAAAACATTAAATATTTAAGGAGAAATCTAACAAGTGCAGAATTTTTACAAAGAAAACGATAAAACATTGCTGAGAGGCATTAAAGAAGATTGAAGTCAATGGAAAGATAGATAGTGCACATGGATTGGAAGGCCCAATATTGTTACGATAGCATTTCTCCCTGAATTGATCTATATGTTTAATGAAATCCTATGCAAACTCTCAGGAAGCTTTTAGAAATTGACAAACCAACTCTAAAATTTATAAGGAAACCCGAAGGACCTAGGACAGACTAAACAGTTTTGACAAAGAAAAATAATTTGAAGGAATTATACTACCTTATTTCAGGATTTAATATGAAGCTAAAATAGCATAATCATTGGCAGAAGTATAGACACACAGATCAACAAAAATAGACTTACACATATATGACCAATTGATTTGCACTGAAGGAACCAAGATATTTCAATGGGAATATGATAGTCTTTTAAGGCCAAAGGACACTAGAAAAATTAATATCCATATGAAAAAAAAACTATGTCACCCCTTACCTTTCACTATATACAAAGATTAACCTGAAGTGGATTATAGATAGAATATAATGGATATAGATAAGAGCTAAAATGATAAGATGTCTAAAATAAAACATAGGAATAAAACCTTTGTGTTCATGAATTAGGCAAAGTTTTTTTTTAATAGGACATAAAAAATTATGAACCCTAGAAGATGATAACTGATCATTTGAAATTTATCCTGATTTAAAACTTCTGCTTTTCAAGACACTGTTTAAAAAAAATTATCAGATAGGCTACATGTTGGGAGCAAATATTTGTAAAACTTTACTTGATAAAGAACTCATACTTATTAAAGAGCTATCAAAATTCAATAAGAGAAAACGCAGTCCATTAATAAAAGTACAAAATATTTGAACAGACATTTCATCAAAGGAAATGTACATGTCAGATAATCAGTACGTAAATAAAGGCCCAATATCATTAGTCATCAGAGGAGCATAAAATAAAGCTGTAGTGAGGTATTGTTAGATACATATTAAATGATGATTAAAAAGGCTGTCAAGGCCAATTAGTGACAGAAAGGCAGAGCAATTGGAATTCTTATACTTAGTTGGTGGGAAAGCATAAGCCACTTTAGAAAATAGCATGGCTATTTCTTATAGTTAAACATACACTTACCAGCAATCCTATTCCTAGGTAATTGCCCCAGAGAAATGAAAACATAGTTCCATGCAAAGACCTTCATGTAAATGTTTATAGTACTTTATTTTTTACTTTTAATTTTTTTGAGGGGGGTGTAAAACTGGAGATTGAACCCAGGACCTCACACATGCTAGGCATGTGTTTTACCACTAAACTACCCCAGCCTTTTTACTTTTATTGAGACAGGATCTCAGCTGTCCAGGCTGGCCCTAGAATTTGTGATCTTCCTGCCCCAGCCTCCCAAGTAGCTGAGATTACAGGTATGTGCCACTGTACCAAATGGTAACTTTGTTCTTCATTAGCAAAAGTTGGAAATAACTTGCATGTGCATCAAAAAGGGGAACTATTAAACAAACTATCATACATCCATACAATGGAATACCAATCAACAATAAAAAGTATAAATTTATGGATAAATCTGAAAAGTACTGGAGTGAATGAAAGATTACAGATTAAATTTACATAACATTCTGGACAAAGCAAAACTGAAATGACAGAAAACAGATCATTGACTACAGATAGAAATCAAAGCAGGAGATCCACTGCAAAGAATAAGAGAACATGGGATATATCTTGATGGTGACAGGTGACAGTATACATTTGTCAAAAAGCACTGAACTATATGCTTATATTTAAAGGTAGCAATTTTCTTTCTGTCAATTATACCTCCAAACTGACTTAAAAATAAAGAAAACTGCCTAAAATGAACAAACAATAAACTGAATAAAATTTGTGTCAACTGCAAACTTATTGTAAAAGATCTAATTATTTTTACTATCAATAGTCACATAACAATTATATAGCAACCTCATATGTTTTTTATAAATTAATTTGATGCAAAATTTTCCATTTTATATAGACTTCACAGGGGGATATAATATGTGCATTAATTAAAATCCTTTCATTCCCTCTTGAAATCACTCTGACCTCATTCTAGTCCCAAGGCTGCAGGATCCAAGACCCCAACTGTTTACTCACAGCAAAGCCATTTGGAGCTGGATCTATTCTTCTCTTCTCAGACCTGGGCTTCATCCCAGGAAAAGCACACAAAGAGGAAAATTGAACAAGGAAGAGCTGATTTCATTTCCATCAGGTCCACTCTGAGGTTTCTTTTGCACAGTGGCTGATCTGACCTCCCCTGCTGCAATTTCTCAACACTATCTACACAATAGTGGCATATCTCTCAGCAGTAAGTCCTCCAGTTCAGAAAGGAGAGCCATTTTTCTTTAACAGATCATTGACCCAAATTAAAAATCAGTTACAGACCAGACACCAAACAGGTCTCCTGATGGAGATGAACCTCGAGCCAAGTTCTGAAGGAAGATTGGAACATGAGTTGGCAGAGAGAAAAAGAAAAGAAATTGCCTAAAACTGGGACCAAAAGAGAACCGTGAGCAGGTGTGGCTGAATGGGTGGATAACATTCTCCCCTGAGGCCGCTCACCCATGACAGAGTTTTTGTTGTTGTTGTTGTTGTTGTTCCTGTCCTCAGACTTCCAACCTGGCAACTTGCTTTTCCCCCAGATACTTGTGCATATTCTCTCTCTCTCTCTCTCTCTCTCTCTCTCTCTCTCTCTCTCTCTCTCTCCACACACACACACACACAGTCACTTCCTTACAGTATAGCACTGAGCCTTTCATCCCAATGGGTGTACATGTTTAAATCTAGTCTCAACCTGGCTTTACACCAAAATCTTCCAATAACTACTACTTCTCATAAACTCACCTCCCTAGCCAAACTTTCCAAGGAGTTTCCAACTAAATTGCCATTTGCATGTTTTTTTCTCAGTCACACACCCTTTAGAGGGAATGCTTCCTTGGTCGTCCCTGTTCTTTGTCCTGACTTTGCTTAAATAACTTAGCAAGTCCTTCAGGAAGTCACCACACTGGGTGCTTAACATTTGCCAGCTCATCCATTCTTCACATCTGTGAGAAGAATGGATAAATGTACTAATATCAGTACATTAGTCTCTAAATGAGAAAACTAAGGCAAGTAGTTGAATTACTTGCTTAACAACAAGCAGTTAGGAAGGTATGGAATAAGGATTCAATAGAAAATACTAATTGTACCAAAGTCATGTGTTCTATATAGAATTCTGTATCTCTGCATGGATATGCAGCATATATGCACTACCCTATGGTGATATGTATATATTTGTGTAAATTTTTAAGGTGAGCAGAGACCTCATCTTTAAGACCTTATTTACATTATCTTTAAGCATTAAGGATGGTATTGCATAGGAGTTCAAAATCCTCCTGGTACATTACACAGGAAGATATCTGATGGACAACCTCCCTCACTTCCACTAACCATTTACAGAGAAAGGTTTGTCCAGCAGAGGATTCATCATTGGAAAACAACAACAACAACACATGCATTAAGCCTATGAATGTATGGCAGTCTTTCAGAGGGCGTGAGAAAGGATTTTTCAAAATAAGTATTAGGATATGTCCACCAAGAAGTAGGTGCCAAAAGGTTTGTAACAGATTTATCTGTAATAACTCAAACTGGAAACAACAAAAATATGCATCAATAATAAAAAAATAATAACTGAACAGACACTTCTCAGAGGAAGATATTCAATCAATCAACAAACATACAAAAAAAGTTCAACATCTCTAGCAATTAAAGAAATGCAAATCAAAACTACTCTAAGATTTCATCTCACTCCAATCAGAATGACAGCTATCAAGAAAACAACAATAAGTTGGCGAGGATATAGGGGAAAAGGCACATTCATACACTGCTGGTGGGACAGCAAATTGATGCAGCCAATCTAGAAAGCAGCATGGAGATTTCTTGAAAAACTTGGAATGGAACCACCACTTGACCCAGCTATCCCACTCCTTAGTCTATACCCAAAGGAATTAAAAACAGCATACTATAGGGACACAGCCACATCAATGTTTATAGCAGCACAATTCACAATAGCTAAACTATAGAACCAACCTAGATGCCCTTCAATATATGAATAGGTAAAAAAATGGCATTTATACACAATGGAATATTACTCAGCTATAAAAGAGAATAAAATCATGGCATTTGCAGGTAAATGGATGGAGTTGGAGAATATAATGCTAAGTAAGCCAATCCCAAAAAAACAAAGGCCAAATGTTTTATCTGATATGAGGATACTGACTCATAATGGTGATGGCAGGGGAGCATGGGGGGAATGGAGGAATTTTAGATAGGGCAAAGAGGAGGGAAAGCAAGGGAGGGCACAAGGGGGTAGGAATGATGGTAGAATGAGTTAGACATCATTACCCTAAATTCATGAATGAAGACATGAATGGTGTAGAAATACTTTGTGTACAATCAGTGACTTGAAAAACTGATTGCAGTTAGTTTTTCTATATGTGTAATATGAAATGAATTGCATTCTGTCATCATGTATAACAAATTAGAATAAATTTTAAAAATAAATAAAAAATATATAAAACAGTAAAAAAATTGTATGGTTGCAAATTATAACTTAATAAAGATGTTTTTAAAATAATAAATGTAGGACCTAAATTTGCTGTTATGCAGAAAAAAATGACAATAAACATTCTGAAAAAAAAATAATAGAATATTTGTGCAATAGGTAGGAAAACCAGAGACAAAAAGAAAATCTTAAAGCGCCAGAGTAAAACAACACATTGCTGAGGAACTCAGGTAAAATTGACAACACACTGCTCATCAGACACCAGCCAGGTGAGAAGACAGTGGAGAGGTATCTTTAAAATACCAACTGAAAAGAATTATCAACCACAAGTTCTGTGCTGCAAAAATATCTTTCATAAATAAAAGCAAAATTTAAAAAATTTCAGACAATACTGAGTGGATTCATCCCCAGCCAGACCAGCATTATAAGATATGTTCAAGTTCTTTGTGAAAAAGAAAAACAAAACCAGGTAGAAATTTGGCTGCATACAAAGGAACAGAAGACACTGAAAGTGACTAAATATGTGTGTAAGTATAAAAGACACCTTTAAAATCATTTTATAAGTATCCATAAAATATCCATATAAATATCCATTTATAAATATCCATAAAAGATAACAGACTCCTGAGCTGGGATTGTGGCTCGGTGGTGGAGCACTTGCCTAACATATGTGAGGCACTGAGTTTGTTTCTCAGCAGTGTGTATAAATAAACAAAGAAAATAAAGGTCTAACAACAACTAAAAAAAATATTTTAAAAAAAAAGCATTTGCAGTGAAAAAATGTATAACATCATCAGCACAGAGGACAAAAGGAGAAACAAGTATGTTATTGTAAGGGTTATAGCTAATAAGCAAATAATGAAGGTAGAAGGAAAAGTATAGGCATAAAAAATAAGAGGAGGAAGAAAGTATAAAGAAGAAAGAGATGGGCATAAAACAAAAGGCAAGATGACAAATTTAATCTCCAAAGAGTATACACGGCAGTAATGTTCATGGTAAGATTTGTGTGTAAGTCGATGGATGCCACTGTAAAACTATTTCTAGTTTTCTGAATGTGTAAAATTCTGCATGTAAAAATGTCAGAAAAATACATTCCAACCAAAAGAGAAAAGAAAACATAGTGTATGATATAATTTATATGGAGTTTGAAAGAGGTGAAAATAATCTATACAGATGGTGGTCAGATTAGTGGTCATCCTTGGGCATGTGGTTTAGGAGAAAGCTTTATAGGGGACTTTTGGGGGTTCTGAAAATGTTCTGAATCCTAATCTCAGTAGTGTGTGTGTGTGTGTGTGTGTGTGTGTGTGTGTGTATGTGTGTGTGTGCTCACTTGTAATCATTTATCATTAGATTTTGCATTTTACAGTGTGAGTTATTCCTCTCCTTAAAAAAAAAATCCTACCAAGTAAGTTCAGAAGTCATTGATGATTTTTAAAAGCCATTATTTTTCCTTGTAAAAATATATGAGAAATCAGATTCTTTGCTTGGTTCATTATGAGAATAAAATCAAATCTGAGTAATTTGGTGACAGGTTGGATTTGATATTTTAGAGTGTTTGGAGGTCTAAATTATTCAGAATTTCTTAGCTTCACAGTTTCAAGCTGGCACATGAGGGTTTCAGCACCATCAGAATTCAGATTTCTGTACTTGGCACCTTTATATTTATCTCACTCCTGGACATCTCCACTCATATGCTTCACCAGCACATCAAAAATCTGAAGTCTAGAAGCAAGTTCATTATCTCAAAGTACCAACCTTCTTCCCTCCCTTAATGCCTTCACCTTGTTCTATTTTTGACAAATAACTACTGCTCTTCTTATTGTTACCCACTTGAAAAATCACCCTTGAGTTCTCCCTGTCTGTAACTCCCCAAGGCTTTTATGCTGTCTCTTCACATCTCTCACATGCTTCTTTTTGGCCATCATCCTATCAACTTATTGGAATAAACTCCTAACTAGTCTCTGGCTCCGTTCTTCTCCTTTCCAGCTCAGCACATCCACATAAACCTTCCCTCTGTTCACAGCACTCCTCGGCTACTAATTTCTCAGAAGGTAGCCATTTTCTGCAGGATAAAATTCAAAGACCTCAATATAGCATCCAAGGCCTTCTGTGTGGTCCCAATCTACTTTTCCAACTTAAGTCTCCTAGTGGTCCCTAACATGTCCCCAGCATTCCATTGGTACCAACTGTTAATTAAACGTTCTCTGCATATTCCCTCAAGACCTAGGGTCAGGTTTTCATCCCTTCCTAGAATGCCCCCCTTTTATTAGAACCAAATATTATATATCTTTAAACACATTCACTATCTCCCTGAGATAGTTCTACAGAAACTGCCTCCTTTCTGAAATGCTTTCATTGCTCTACGTATCACTCACCTGGCAGGAAATTCAAGGCATCATTTCTGTGCACTTCAGTGTTTTTGTGCCTCCACCTTCATCTCCAGATGCAGAGGAAGCTCTTTGAGGACATGAGCCATGTTGAGATTTTAAATGTTGGCGATGTCTGAGGATCTTTTACATGGGCACAATTCCACCTGTGGCACTTCAACTATGAAATAAAAGGACAGATGTGAAGTTGCCTGGGCAGACTCAGAAAGCTTAATTCGCAACCCCGTCTGCATACTGCCTTTCTAAAATATCATATCCCGTTTCCTTGACATCAAGATACGAAGGCTGCATTACCTTGTCCGGAGTCAGTCAGCTGGAGTGCCTGCTGCAGTTTGAGTCCGGTATGTTCCCAAAGGCCCACATATTAAAGGCTTGATTCCCAGCTCTGAACTATAGGGAGGCGGTGGAAACTAAGAGGTGGGACTGAGAGTGAAGTCTTTAGGTCATTGAGGGTGTGGCTTCAAAGGGCATAGTAGGATGCCAGTCTCTGTCTCTTTCTCCCCTTCCCAGCTGTCATGAAATAATGGGCTTGTTCCACCATGAAGTGCTGCCCAAAAGCAATGAAGCCAACCGACAGTGTTTGACACCTCCAAAACTTCAGCCAGAATAAACCTCCTAAGTTGATTATCTTGGGTATTTTGTTACAATGATTGTAAGTTGACCAACACAGTATCTCAATTAAATCAAAAGTTATGAGGCCTGGGCTCCAGTACTGTTTTCTGTAATTAACTGTGTAAGCTTGGATTGATCCCTCTTAATCTTATATTTTCATCTGTAAAATGAGAAGTTTGGATGATATGGGCTCAAAGTCTCTTCTAAAACTGTATTGGTATTTGTCTTCTACTTATTTTATGAACTTCATATTATCCTCAATCAAGCAAACGTTGGGGTTAGTTAAAATTTTTCACTTATCTTTTGAGTATCTGTAACATCTGGATTAATCTTTGCCACAGTTCCTGAAGCAACTATTATTAGGTTTGAGTAGTTTGACCAAGTTCCTATAGATATTGAGTGATAGAGGTAAGATTTGGCCCTTCAACAGATAAATGGATAAAGAAAATGTAATATATATACACAATGAAATATTATTTGGCCATAGAAAAGAATGATTCTATGACTTTTGCCTGTAAATGGATGGATCTGGAGGCTATCATGCTAAGTGAAATAAGCCACTCCCCCAAAACTAAGGACTGAATGTTCTCTCTGATATGTAGATGCTAGCACATAATAAGATGGGAAGGGAAGAATAGAAGTTCATTGGCCTAATTTCTTGTAGAAATAGATAAAGCAATCATGAAATTCATATGGAAAAATAAAAGACCCAGAATAGCAAAAGCAATTCTAAACAGGAAGTGTGAATCAGGCAGTATAGCGATACCAGATTTCAAACTATATTACAGAGCAATAGTGACAAAAACAGCATGGTACTGGTACCAAAACAGGCGGGTGGACCAATGGTATAGAATAGAGGACACAGAGACTAATCCACAAAGTTACAACTATCTTATATTTGATAAAGGGGCTAAAAGCATGCAATGGAGGAAGGATAGCATCTTCAACAAATGGTGTTGGGAAAACTGGAAATCCATATGCAACAAAATGAAACTGAATCCCTTTCTCTCGCCATGCACAAAAGTTAACTCAAAATGGATCAAGGAGCTTGATATAAAATCAGAGACTCTGCATCTGATAGAAGAAAAAGTTGGCTCCGATCTACATATTGTGGGGTCGGGCTCCAAATTCCTTAATAGGACACCCATAGCACAAGAGTTAATAACAAGAATCAACAAATGGGACTTACTTAAACTAAAAAGTTTTTTCTCAGCAAGAGAAACAATAAGAGAGGTAAATAGGGAGCCTACATCCTGGGAACAAATTTTTACTCCTCACACTTCAGATAGAGCCCTAATATCCAGAGTATACAAAGGACTAAAAAAATCAGACAATAAGATAACAAATCACCCAATCAACAAATGGGCCAAGGACCTGAACAGACACTTCTCAGAGGAGGACATACAATCAATTAACAAGTACATGAAAAAATGCTCACCATCGCTAGCAGTCAGAGAAATGCAAATCAAAACCACCCTAAGATACCATCTCACTCCAGTAAGATTGGCAGCCATTATGAAGTCCAACAACAACAAGTGCTGGCGAGGATGCGGGGAAAAGGGTACACTTGTTCATTGTTGGTGGGACTGCAAATTGGTGCTGCCAATTTGGAAAGCAGTATGGAGATTTCTTGGAAAGCTGGGAATGGTACCACCATTTGACCCAGCTATTCCCCTTCTTGGTCTATTCCCTAAAGACCTAATAAGAGCATGCTACAGGGACACTGCTACATCGATGTTCATAGCAGCACAATTCACGATAGCAAGATTGTGGAACCAACCTAGATGCCCTTCAATAGATGAATGGATTAAAAAAATGTGGCATTTATACACAATGGAGTATTACTCTGCATTAAGAAATGACAAAATCATAGAATTTGGAGGGAAATGGATGGCATTAGAGCAGATTATGCTAAGCGAAGTTAGCCAATCCTTAAAAAACAAATGCCAAATGACTTCTTCGATATAAGGGGAGTAACCAAGGACAGGGTAGGGACAAAGAGTTTGAGAAGAAGATTAACAATACTAGAATTTTAATGCTTCATACTTAACAAGCTTTTCTAATCCACCTACAGTATCACATGACCCTCATACCTCTTAAGTGGGAACAATAGACATTATCATGGCCATTATACAGGAGGGGAGACCAAGTCCTGGAGAAGTTAAGTGATTTTCCCTTAAACACAAAGTAGTTAGTATAGAGATAGTAGAGTGGTGAAGGTTCTGGGTTTTGAAATTCCACAGACCTGAAGTCAAAGGACAGTTCACCTGCTTTTCATCTGTGCAATGGTACATAAATTACTTAACTTCTTAGTTGGGAAATGGAGTTGCAGAAGTACCTACCTCATAGATTTTTATGAAGATTATATGAGAAAATATAAAATCACTTAGTACTATATCTAGAATATAGTAACAAATATTAGCTCTTATCAATAGTAGATTGATCTAAATCAAAATCTCATGTTCTTTGGCACCTCATGACCTTTTGACATTTCAAAAAAAAAACCTCCTTTGGATAATATTTAAGATATAGTTTTACATCAATTCAGTACTATCATAATGTATATTATAGCATACTAAGGGTATTTAGAACTTATCTTCAATAAAAGTTATATGTATGTGTTACTTTTCCAGGATGATTTTCCTTGAATGCATACACTGTTACCCAGGTTCCAAATGAACAATGATTGCACTTGCAAGTTACCTCCACCAATTATACTGGCTTCCTAATTGTGAATCAGAGCTTTTTTTTCCAGGTAAGGATAACGAGCTCACAGAGGAACAGAAGCCAGGAGTCTAGCCTCATTAGCACCACATGCCAAACAATTGATTTAAGCACTCTAGGTCCATATCAGTATTTATAGTCACATGTACCACGTTTACATTTTGATTGTGAATAAAATCAATAACCTCAATAAAGAATTAACCTCAATAAAGAATTAATTAGATTCTGTTTTTGTAATGTTCCAGAATAGAAGCTGCAAAGAAATTTTAGAATAGGGGTTCCATTTTTTTTCTTTTTTTTTTTTTTTGCACATGCATTCACTATTAAAATACCTGGCATTTCAAAATTAGAGTGTTTATATAGTAATTCTCATTGGTTGTGGGCATGCTGGCAGTGGATCAAAACCCCAGCCAAGTTTTGCAGCCGTAATTTTATTTTGATTTTAATTAGTATCAATTAGGACTAAAAAATAGACAGTCTGGATAAACAATGTGAGGTTGGTTCTAACAAGTAAATTAGATATTTTGCAGAAGAAAAGGGGGGAAAATCCAAGGGGGACTCTGCTTTCTTTCTTGCAACCCCCTGCTCCTCCCCCATGGTGCCTGCTACAGGCAACTCAAGCTTCCAGGATTATATCTCTGTTAATATCCCAGAGACTCCCTGTCTTTTGGAGGGTATTGAAGATTGGAAATTTATACATCTCAGATTACCTCCCAACATACTAGTGGGGCTAATGTTGCCTAACACTGGATCCCTGCCTCATATATGATGTTCCTTTTTCCTCTGAATTCTTCAGCATGAACAGCAGAACCCACTGAGAAATTCCCTTTTCCCTTTCTCTTCTTACATTCTCACATCTAGGCCCAGTTATCTTGTGAACAAGAAACTCTATAATGAAAGGCATACAGCAGTGTGCAGATTGCTTTTTAAATGCATACAGAGAGGGAGAAAGAAGGGGGGGTATATGTTTATTGAAACATTATTAAAATGATATAGAGTAGTATATTATTTATAAATAATAATAAAATTCTCTTTATCATAAAGCTCATATAACCCGTTGGTTCTTGGTAGGAGTTCATTCATAGAGTTTTGTCAAACTCATGAATCCAAAGCTTTTAAGAGAGTCCACTCTAGGCTCCAGGTATTCCTGAATGTCCTTGCTGAGTATGCCAAACTGCATGACACTGAGCCATTTTTGTAGCTAGTGGTATAGACAAAGAAGTGCATGTAACCAGAGTTTGGCTATGTGAGAGGGCCTGGCTTATTATACATGGTGCAGCACCTGTAGGCCTGAATTCCTCTGCTCAGCACAACCCACAGCACACCTAGCCTCCACATGGACTCCCTGTGTAACCTTCTAGTCCCAAGTAGCCAATTTCAAACTACAAATGTGATGTCTCCAAAGGCAGAATTAGGAAAAATTAAGTAATATTGTACCATTATATAGCATTCCCATCATGCATATGCAATAAAAATAAACTCAAGAATGTAGATAACAATAAAAAACAGGAAAATAATTAGGAAGTGATGAATGATGAGCATTTATTATTTATGCTTTAATATAATTCATTAACTTATAAATATACATTATTTAATTTGTAAGCAAGAACATGTTAAGCAATCCACAGGCAAATTTCCTGAAAACTTAACAGTTATTTCTTATGAGCCCATATGAACCACCCAGTACATCACAGAATACCTCTCAGCTTAGTGGCCACAGAGCCTATTTCAGTTCTTAATTAATTGCAGCTCTTGAAGAGATCTGAAAATGAGGTCATGAGAGGATATCCCAGAATTCAAAGGAGCCTGGCTGCCCCTCTCATATAGAATGTTGGTGCTCACCAAATACCTCCCATCACTCAAACTTTGAGTCGTGGATCTTGTGCATGTATGAGTTTCCAGTTTTAATGTTTTGCGCCTTGTTGAGAATCATCTATTAGAAACTGAACAGAGTCCAGATCAAAGGAGATAAACATAGCCAAGATTTCCAAACTTGGAATGGGGGAGGAACTATGCCATTGGTTTCTCAGCCTTAGCTCTCCTCCATCACCCTGAGCAAATTTAGATCATAACTCATGGTTTCCAGGACAAGACCAATGACTTCTTGAATAATTTATGTCAACTTATCCTTTAGCTTTCCCCTTGTGATATATGATTCAAGTTTTTTCTTTAGAGTCCTGTGTCTATCTTGGGATTATTAGGCTGTGAGAAAAGGAAATCACAGGAACCTGGAATTTCAATTAATGATGATCAGATCATATTTATCCACATCCCCTCCAGCAAAGCTCCATGAGTCAGGCCTTTTAGTCAGACACCAATCCTCAGGCCTCCTCCTTCTGGTACCTTCTGGATTGTACTAGTAAAGCATTCCCAGCCATGAGCTTCTGACATACGCCTTTCATTTAAATGAAGAAAAGAAACTGTTCAAAATAAAACAAAAACACTTGTGGTTTAAATGTATTGATTTCTAAAATAGTTGCATACTATCTCCATAGGAATCTATGATCAGATATCAATACTTGTACATATATGTGTGTGTACAGCTATGTAATGCATAGAGATTATAATTTGTACATACAACTGTTATTCATTTAGGTACATTATCCATAACATATTTTGAAGTTAAACTGCCTTCATTTTTACCTATGCAGTCTTGACTGAGTTTGGGTACACTGGTTCAATATGTAGAAACATACTTTTAAATCACTTCACCCAGAATAATTCTCTATATCAAGGTTTCACAATGCATTAGATTTACATGAAGAGTTTTTAAACATTCTGAAGCCCAGTCCATACCACATCCCAGTCTAATTAAATCTCCAGATGATTCCACTGTGATGTCAAGATTGAGAACTACTGCCCCACACAATCAGAGAATCAATGTTAATTGTTCAGTGTATGTCATCTTCCCACCCTAATTTTTATGTTCACACAATCACACACAAATGTTTTCAAATACATTTGATCCATTAAGACATAGCACATTATCATGCATAATACTCTTCAACTTGATGTGTTAATCTAACAACTTATCATGACTATCCCTCTATGTCAATAGAGTTATAACTACAGAAATACTCTTGTTAGAGGAATGGCATGCTAAATTAACATTTAAGACTAAAAAACAGGTGATATTCTATAGGACAAAGTAGGAGATGAAAACGTTAGCAACCTCCTAATACAATTATAACAAAATAGTCCTGGAGTGAGAGCCACAGGCTCACACTAGAGAGGGAGCCGTGGCAATGGAAAGGGAAGAGGCAATCTAAGAATTATCAGAGAGAGATCTGTGCTCCTATAACTGACTCAAACGGGAAGAATCAAAGGTAGTTCCAGAGTTTAAGTTTGGAATCCTAACCAATAATTCAGAAGAAAAGTGTTTATGAGACCAAGTTGTATGAGGGAAGAATGATTGGTTCATATTTATACAATCCTCAGATCCTGCCTTAAGGATTTCAGACTTGCCTGACCAACTCCTACAACCATGTAAATCAGGTCCTTGAAATAAATGTATTAATATCTGTCTCCTAATGGTTGCATTTCTCTGGTTGAACCCTGACTGGTATGCCAGCCTCTGCTGAGAGAGTAAAATAAAAGACAAGAAAATAAATGTTGGGAGTTGGAAAGAGGCAGAGAAGGTAGCACTAAAGATGAAAAGGTGGGAAAGCTTGGAAGAGCCACAGGGAGATTCCCCAATAAATTGAAAAGCAAGCAATGTGTTTATCTTATCTTCCCAATTATGTGATATCCCATTAGGGTTTAAACCTGCATATTCTATATTTCTCTGGAAATCTGACATTATACCTGCCATATTTTCCCTGTATTAATAATCATTATTGCTTTTCTGGTTCTTCTCTTGAAAATTTGTGGATATATTTCCCTATCTCTGCTTCCTGACCCATATTTCAAGTAAGATCTAAGATTTAATAAGACTAATTACATGCCTGCTCTTATCATAGATGAGGTAATTTTCTGGTTTCTTCAGTTGTACAGAATCCTATTTAAAAACAAACAAAAAAGGGGGGATAGTTTATTGATTTACTTGTTTATTCATTTATTTATTTATTTGTGGTACTGGGAATTGAACCCAGGGGCACTCTACCCCTGAGTCACATCCCCTGTCATTTTTATTTTTCATTTTGAGACAGATTCTCAATAAGTTGCTGAGGTTGGCCACAAACTTGTGTCTCTCCCACTTCAGTTTCCCAAGCCTCTGGGATTACAGGTGCCTACCAACATGCCTATTTCGGGTGATTATTTTTCAGTGCCTCAGTTACTCAACATTAGGGTTCACGGAAGCCCTATCAGAATGCCCTCTTGACTCTTAACTACATGGTGTCCACATTTATGGCAACACAACCCATCTATTGCCCATAGTGAACCTATCTGTGCACCAACTCCATCTGTCATTTTTTTACACAGATAATGAAGGAAATCTTGTGTATAATTAAATCAGCAAATAAAAATTATCATGGATAACTATTGACTTTGTTTTCTTTCTATTCACACCAATTCACAGGGGTGAATATAAGATTTAGTCTAAACCATGAGCATAATACTTCATCCCCTGGCCCAAGGACAGGGCTCAGGACCAAAACTGGCGACTCAGAGGTCCCTGGAATTGCTCACTGAAAGCTAGGAGAGAGAAAACTCGTGCCTTTTTTCCCCCCACAGAGTGGTGAGGCTGTGAGCCTAAAGGCTGCCATGTACCATCCCTGTGAGGAAGTCTGACTAGGAAGGGAGAGGACTAGCAACCAGTCCAGGGATGGAGGAGGGCCATCGAGTTGCATCCTTGTTTCAGTTTGTCCCCAGCTGAACCCTGCCCTTCATGGTTATGTCATCTCTTTTTGTTTGAGCTAGGTCAAGCTGGCCTTCACTCACTTGCACCCAAAAGAGTCTTAAATCATGTAAATCACAATCAATCAAGGAGAGAATCCCAAAGATTAGAGCTGCACAAATAGGACTAGCTAGCAAGTTCTAGCATGGAGTCAAGCTTGTAAACAGGAAATGGATCTGGGAGTCAGGAGCCAAGGAGATAAGGAAAAGGTCAGGGAGCCATTGACAAGGCATGTTGTGTTCGTTTTTTAAGCTATTGAATCTTTGTCCCAAACTTACCCTTCTAGCCCTTGCTTCATGGTGCTGGGGCAAAAACTCAGCTGGAACTCAGCTTTGCCAGTGGATCCCTGTTGGGCTCTGCCAGTAGGCTGTGAGGTTAAAGAGAGTAGGGGACATTTTTCCTTCTGTTTACTTGATATTGTTCTAAACGTTGCCCAGCAAAAGTTTTTCATCTCAACAGCAACAGTTAGTTCCGATAACAAATGGTACAGAATCCAGGTTTACTTACACCCCCTCTTCACGGTCCCCTCAGATCTCTCCCAGCTGGGCAGCACCCCTTCCTCCTATGGTTGCAGGTCTGCAGGTTCCTACCCTGAGCTCCTGAGGCCCCAGCAAGGGCAGCACCTCCTCTAAGGTCTCAGTCCCGACTACATGGAGTCATTTTTCTAAATCTGAGTTCTAACCCAACAAATGTGTCTCTTTGTCTTCCTGAAGGGACTAGTTCCAGGGATGGTGGCTGCTTCCTGTAGTTGCTATCTCCATGTTAATACAATGTTCATTTTTGCCTTTTAATTTCTCTACTTTAAAAAATTCCCAACATTAGATTCTCTGTGTTTAAAAATTAATCTGGTTTCTGTTCTCCACACTGAATCCTGTTTGTGATTGTGTCAATGAATGAAGGGAGTTATTGGAGCAACCTCCATCCCAGCAGAGGCTCCAGGATCCCAACTGTCAAAGAAATGAGGAGAAAGTAAAGTGGAATGGACTTTCGAAAGAAGTTAGACTTTGTGGGTGGACACTCTTATTATTTGGGGGAAGAGATTTTTTTTTCTAAACTCTCACTATTTACTAAAACTTTGCATTTATTATCTCATCTAATCTCACAAAATACTTTCATTATTTCATAGATTGAAATGAAAACAGTTAGATAATTCATTCAGTATTACCCAGCTAGTAAGTGGCGGGGCCGGAATCAGAATCCAAGTCAATCTTCTACCCAAACTCATGCTCAATGCATCTGGAACCTGCCAGATCCATATCCCTAGCTTCAGCTACAGGACAATTGAAGCCTACTTCATCAGATGCCTACTTTGTTACACAAACCTTAGACTGCGAGGTCCTCATTGTGTGACTACATGTTTGTTGAGGGCCACAGCCAAGTTGGGATGACGCATGGCATTTTTGCCAGAAGTAGTGGTTGAGAGGTGACGCCAGCGAGCCATTAAGATGATGACTTTTGAGTTCTCACAGAGTTCCCTTGAGTTCCGGTTGAGCTCTCGCGGGGATTCCTGAAGAGTTCGCTTTGGTTGGTGAAGTTCCAGTGGTGGGAGTTCCGGTTGGTGTATGGTGTTCCTGGAGGAGCCGCGTGGGTGGTGTTCAGGAGAGTTCCCAGGGAGCGTGTGTGGAGTGTGCTGGTGGAGTTCAGAAATAAAGTTTGTTCCTGCTTGAGTGCTTGTGATTTGTGCCCAGCCAGACTGCCGCACATGTTTGCTCAGGTGCCCTTCCCAATGCCCAAATGCCATCAGAAGGCCCCTGAACTGAGACACTATTTCACAATGGAATCTGGCAGTAGTAGGCAGAAGAAAAAGGTGGAGTTGGTCTGACTGAAGCACCTCAGTCGTCGAAGAAGAAGGAGAGAGGGGAAGTAGAAACAATTAGAACCATACCCCTGGGACCAATGGGAAGGAGACTGCAGTATAACGTAGTGTGCAGCAAGGCAGGAACCACTTGTTCTAAATGGTAGCATAAGCCTCACCATTAGGTGGTGTCTGCCCCAACAAGTATCATTCAGATTTAATTATGACTAACAACCTTCCAGTTTCCATGACATTCTGCACAAATGTGTCCCTTTCTTGGGCTCCTTCACTCGGATCTCCATGGTTCAACCTTTTCTATGTGAGCCACCCATGATCAGTGCTGACATAAAATGAAGTCTTTGGAATTGAAGAGAGGAAGACCAACCCTACTACTCACTAGCTGTACAATATGGAAGAGTGACTTCATCTTGCTGGATTTCACCAAAGGAGATAATTGCCCTCATATGTTAAGCACTTAATACTGGACAGACACTGCTAGTATTTGACATGCACTGCTTCAATCTAATCTTAAAAAGATGTCTTATTCAGGGGTGGGTGGTTACCAGGGATTGAATTCAGGGGCACTCATCCACTGAGTCACATCCCCAACTCTATTTTGTATTTTATTTGGAGACAGGGTCTCACTGAATTGCTTAGTGCCTTGTTTTTGCTGAGGCTGGCTTTGAACTCGAGATCCTCCTGCCTCAGCCTCCCACGCTGCTGGGATAATAGGTGTGCACCACCACACCCAGCCACAAGATGTCTTATTATTATCCCTGTTCTACAGATGATGAAATGGATGTTTGTAGAAGTTAATGGCCAGTCCAAAATCCACAGCTGGTAAGGACAGAGTCAGAACCAGAACAAGTTTGTCTGATTCAAATGCCTATGCTTTTGGCTTACACCCTTGAGAAAGTAACTAAATTAAATTAGAAAACTAGACAAAAAGGTAAATAACTTTTCAGAGATTGTACTACAGGCAGCATAGGACAATAATTCATCCAGGAGGGTGAATCCAGAATTAGACAGGCAGATAGGCAAGGGTCGACCCAGAGAATGAAGGAATTGAAATGTTTTAATTCCTTCAGAGCCCTTCCTCCATCCTTTTCAAGATAACCTGCCCCTGCTCCAACCTGTCCCAGGAATTGTCCCTCCCTACAGGGAATTATAAAAGTTGTAAATTAATGCACCCTGGGTCCCTTCCTGCTGGATCACTCCACCTTGGCCCCTCTGGCCCATCTGCTTCTCACCTTTTGGCCATCCCATTGAGCATCTCCTGAACCTAGTCACTATGCAAGAAGGAGAGAGATAAGGGGGATGGGAACAGGAGAATAAAAGAAACCTAGGACATATAAAAAGGCAGAACACCCTCACTTCTTGGAATATCAGGATACCAGCTATGACCCCCCTTCTATCTCCCAGGAAAAGTCTATGTTACCCCTTTTAAAATAAACCCTGCTTTATATGCTTGTGTTGGCATGCTTCTCTAATGTTATACTTCAACATGTGGGGGACCAGAGCTCGTCACTGATAACCAGTGGTATCATGGGGAGCAGAAAGGTGAGCCCTATCATGGCCCATCTTTCCTCTTCAGGCAAGTCTAGGCTGCTATACTGGGGAGAGAACCCAAGCAGAGCCCTAGGTCTTACCAAGTTGAAGAAACAGAAAGAAGAATTCAGGTGCAATAAGAAGATGAAACTTGTGAAGAAGAATATGGTAAAGGGAGGAACTAGACAAAGAAAGAAACCCATAATCTGTGTATGTATGGGATGAAACTCCACAGGGCAGGACAAAAGTCGACGCACTTCCCCTTCCAGGGAGCTATAAACTGAACAATATCAAGAGCCAAGAAGGAATTCTAGAGCCTATTAACTGGAATAAAGAGATCTTGTTGAATATGAAGGGCTATTTAGTCAGGTGTTTGTTTGTTTGTTTGTTTGTTTGTTTGCTGTGACCAATAGAACTAACAAGAACAGTTATTTGGCTCATGGTTTCCTGGGTCTCAGTTCATAGACAGCCGACTCCATTGCTTTAGATGTGAGGTGAGGCAGAACATCATGGCAGAGGAAAACAGCACAGGACACAGCAACCAGGAAGCTGAGAACATTCTGCTCCCCAGAGACAAAATGTATACCCCAAAGGCACACCCCCAGTGACTTAACTCCTCCAGCCACACTCTACCTGCCTATAGTTACTACCCAGGTAATCCATTCAAGTGTATTAATGCACTGATTAAGGTAAGACTCTGGTAACCCAATCATTTCACCTCTAAACTCTCTTGTATTGTCTCATACATGAGCTTTCAGGGAACATCTCATATCTAAACTATAACAAGGGCACTGAAGAGAAGCACTAAAAAAGTCATATTTTGGTAATATGGTTAAAATAGCCCCCTAAATAATACCTCAAAGTTATGACAATGACCTACAAATAATTTTACTACCTGGCAAAACAAACACAAAGAAAGACCACAAAAAAACAATCATTCATCCACATAACATTCATTACATCCAACCTCCCATTAAAAAGCACTAGACTTAGGAAGCAGCAGCAAATGAGGAAAAAGATATGAGTCAATAGACAGACCCAGAAGTGACAGAGATAACAGAAAAATAGACCCAGAAGTGACAGAGATAACAGAAAAATAGACCCAGAAATGACAGAGATAACAGAATTGACAAGGACTTCTAAACAGTTATTGTAATATTTAAATAAGAGATTTAAATAAGGAATTAGAAAACTTCTTCTAAAAAGGTCAGGTAGTAAAATATTTTAGGCTTTGTAGGCCACACACAATCTCCATTGTATGCTTCTCATTTTTTAAATTCCTTTGGAGTTTAATCTATTCTCAACTCCTAGGACATACAAAAAAGAAGCCACTGGCTGAATTTGACTCACAGACCACAGGTAACTAACCCTTGATTTAAAAGTAAATGTTATTTTTTATTTATTTATTTATTTTTATTGTTGGTCATTCAAAACATTACATAGTTCTTAATATATCATATTTCACAGTTTGATTCAAGAAAAAAAAATAAAAGTAAATGTTAAGCAAAATGCAGAAAAACATAAAAGATGTAAATACTAAAGAACCAAATGAATCTTCTAGAAATAAAAACTACACTAGCTGAGGTGAAAATTATACTGGATTGCAGCATACTAAAAAATTGGTAAACTTGACAAGGTAGCAATAAAAACCATCCAAACAAATGTCTAACAGAGAAAACACTGGTGAACTGGGTAGTGGCATCATGCAAGCTGATATATGTTTAATCAGAGCATCAGAAGGAGAGAAGAAGAACAAAAATAGTTAAATAAATAGTGGCTGGAATTTTTCCAGATCTAAGAAACAAAAATTTATATCATAATCAAATTGCCAAAACCCAGTGATAATTATAAAAATTTAGAAACAGACATAGGTTAAATAAAAAGGACTCTATGTGACCTAAAAGGGAGAAAACACCCAAGTTTATAGACATCTTGCATGAAATAATGTAAAGAAGATGACAATGGAAGTATAGCTTCATGGAGCTAGCATAAAAGCCTTTAACTTTTCATTAATCTACCTCTGAATTAGTATATAAATAGCCCCTATCACACATGGATCCCATAGGACTTAATGAAATGAATATATTTTGTAAAAAATAAAACTCTTAACATAAAAATTATATCACTACCATTATTTCTAAACATGGAGGGATCATGTACCTTTCCTAATCAATCTTTCAAATGCATTTCCCACTTTCCTCATAATGCATCTGCTTATTGGATTATTCCTTTTCTCTAGTCCACTGTTTGATCATTTTCCAGTCTTTGCACGTACTGCCCGTCAGCTCTTCTCAAGGCCCATCTCAGTCCTCATTTCTCTTACAAGTCTTGCTTTGTCATCCTACCAGAAGTAATTTCTTCCTCTTTTATGTTCCCATAATACATTATTTACACAAATGTTTCACAAACTGGAATGTACATGAGTCAGCTGGAGTGGAGACTGACAGCTGCGATTTTATGAGCGTTCAAGTGTTGTTTACGCTGTGGCCAAGAGGCTCCCACTTTTTGAGTAACAAAGACTTATATGCCTTTTTATGTGGTTATATTTGTATCATTTCACCTGATAGAATAATAACTTCAAAGATGAGAACTGAGTTACTTTGACCTTACTTTGGAATTGTCATAGCACCTAACAGCGCTCTGCAGCGATTTGATTCATGACGGATACATGAATCAAATGATGATGATGATATTAGAAAATCTCCCCCTACCTAGTCAAACCTTGACTTCTCACTCATGACACTTATGGATCTGGACCTAATTTATAAATTTTTCTGGAAGTAAAACCTAAGGTCTCCTTTAAGCCATTGTACAAATGTACTAAACCCACTACATTGATAGCCACACAACATTAGAAGACATTCATTCATAATGATGCTGCTGAAAATATTCTCACTCATTTTGCAGAATTTTAAACTGTGGATGTGCTGCAATTTTTTCTTCACACAGACACCACAAGTACCTTCCGTGTCTGGAAAAAAGAAGCACATGTGTGATACATTGATCATTATAACTAAAAACAGAAGAGCATTTCTTCAAGAATTTCACAAACCTATATTTGAAAAGCTTCGGAGTCTTTTGCTTCCCTTGCCCTCCACCAACCACTGTGCTCCAAAGGCTCCTGGGTATCTCAGGGCCATAGCCTGTATCCTGTCATGTGTCTGACAGCACCAGCTATCAGCACCTCAATATTGTTTTGTACTGAAGGACTCAACATGTGTTTCCCCTTTGCAAAAATTACATCATGTCTCAGGAAGTCTCTTTTCTCTAACAGAACCAGCGGATATTCTTAGCCCAGGCTTTGCAAATAAGAAACAAAGGTAAATGGAGCCTGGTGCCATTGTTTAAAATACACAAGCTTGCTGCAGAGCCTTAGTTCATAGTCCAGTCCCAGCCAAGTCATCTATGTATTATGTCCCGATTGTCTTGCTCTCCTACACAAATGAACATGACAATGAGGAGGAGGAGAGTTTTCACCTGTCTGCTGTGCACTTCTTTATATAAAATACCTTGGCCTTTGACCAGAAGTGAGTCAATTGATTCACTCACAAAGACTTTAACCTGTTACCAAAAGAGTTAAAAAAAAAAAAAAGTCTAAAGATTCCATTTATTTCTTGATGTCTTTTCCAGTTTCTCAAAGGAACACTAACAAAATCCCCTCGCCTTGTCTTACTTGGAAAAAAAGAAGTGTAAACTACCTTCTTCATTTTCCACCCAAAATGTACTTGCCTTTGTCTCTCAGTCTAAAATGCATTTTCCCAATCTGAACATCATGTAAAAAACTTCCTTTGTAATCCCCTTGTAAAGAATAGGTTGTTTTCTATTCTTACTAAGCCGTATATATTCACACCATTGTTTGCCACATGTTGGAAGCAACCAAGTGCCAGAGACAGAGACAACAGAGCCCTACAGAATATTTAGTGCTAATTTGATTATGATAATAATCCCAATGATTCCTTAAATTTCAGTGACACCTACAAGCTGAAGAAATGATTTCTTACCTCTGGTATTATCATCATTTGCACTTTTTTTTTGCAACTATTTATTGAGTACTTGCTAATGGCAGGCACCATGAAAGGGTTCTGTAGGGATTACAATGGTGGATAAAAGAGATACCATCTCTATGTTCCTTTGGTTTATACTCAATGAATGTTTATTGAGATTCGTGACACACTGCACTGATGTTATTTTTATGAAAGGTTATGAATCTCTTCACTGTACACATTGGAAATCCAAGGCCCAGAAAGGTTAAGTGATTTTCTCAAGTCTACTTTATTAGCTCTGCATACAAGTATCATAGCACACACCAGGTATTATGACAGAGATTGACCAGAGCCCAGATGGCCAGAGCTTGTCCATAATCAATGACCATTTGCTTCCAAGCCAAGATAACAAGTAAATTAGAATGCCTTGGTACACTGGGAAGAAACATCAGACTGTCAATCAGGATACTGAGATTTGGGTTTCACTTTTATTATTTCCTAATGTGCTGAATGAGGTGAATAGTTTTCTAATAGTTGTTACTCAGAGTTCTAAAGTTCTAAGAAGGGGAGTTATGGGAGAATGAATTGGCTCCAAGCAATCTGTTTCTGATTTAATCAAAGCTTTGATCTGTTTTATATACTGAGGTTCTGCATATAATTTTACTTTTAAAATGGGATTTTCCTTAAAAAGAAAACAACAAAAAAAATTTGGAAAACAATTAACTGGATGGCCTTGAAGGCCTTTCTCAGTTTTAAGATCCATGACTTGATACACTTTTCTACATTGTCAGCTAAGGGTCTATTTCTTCTCTTTGGGGGATAACTAACATTAACCTCTGTTCCCAAAAGACTGATTAGTAAGGTAGATTCTATATTCTTACTACTCAAGCTGTGTCTCGTGTATCAGTAGCAATAGCATCACCTGGAAGTTTGTTGGAAAGAGTCTTAGATCCACCCCAGACCTCCTCAATCCAAATTTGATATTGACCAAGATTTCCAGGTGATTTGCTGAACATTAAAGTTTGAGAAGCACTGATCTATATTATTTGGAATCTTCCTTGGTTGATTTTTATCACTAGGTTCCATTATATTCTCCTCTCCGTGGCTCACAGCAGAATAAGGACGACTGAATGCCCTGACACGGTCCTATCTCCATGACTCCAAGGAGGAAGACAAAATAGCATTTCCATTTTTGCTTATATTCTAGCTTACCACTTAACAGTCCCCATCTGCCAACTTATCCTTGTAAATGGAACCCCTTTACCCATGACCAGAATGCTAGGGATATTGAAAACAGCTCTTCTCCAGTAGAGCTGAGGCCCCTTTGATGAGATCATCTTTCCAATCCAGTCCAATCCCAAGACTCACTAATTTTATAATACAGACATTCATAACAAAAAAACTCTCAGATCCTTTACAAATTGCCCCAGGCTTGTCCATGTGTTATTAAAGTTGGGCTGAGTAATAAACGCTATAAATGTCCTAGGAGACAGCACTCATGCCCAGTGAGCATGACATCCCATAATAGACCTATTTGGCTTGTTACCCTGGCGCCTTTCTCTACCCTGATCTCTGGAAACCAGAGAAAGGCAAACATGAGAATGTCCATCCAAAGGCGTAGACATGGGTCTAAGATGCTTTGCTTGGAGAGTTTTCATAAGATCATATTTCTGGCCAGATTCCTATTACTTCTGAGTTGTAGTTGGGAGGCGATTTTTTCATTAACATTTCTCTTCCCAGAAGGAAACCATTATCCTCCAAATAAAATTCAAGTGAACTAAATCACTTCCAACCTCAGAATCATTTCAGGCTTGGTGTCATTTGTGGATTCAAGACTGAGTCCCATTTAATCTGCTCAAGTTCCATTTCTAATAGGAAAAATGCCAGCAAACAAAGAAGAGATGCATCCCATTTTCAGAGGCAATCGCCTTCTATGTTTCAGACTGATTATAAAGGAGTTCAATTTATCAATTTCTTACAGAGTCAGCTCTTTCTGACAAAGCCAAGTCTGACTGCATTCATTCTTTCAACAAACATTTGTTGAGTGTCTACCTTATGCCAGGCACTGGGGCCAGCCCCTAGAGAGATACAGTTTATTTTAATCAAGAAACTCACGGCTTACCTGTGAAGACAGAAATATAAATAGCTACTAAATCACATAATCAATACCCTACCAGCGATTTGAATGAGATAATATGGGAATATGCACTGATAATTAACAAGGATCCAAATATCAGGAAAACTGTCTTTGCTTTCAAGAAGGTCTGAATCTAGGTGGGAAAAAACAAACAAACAAACAAACAAAAATACAGCTGAACTCTTAGGCCATTTTTGCTGAGTGCCAAGTAAGAAGAATTAACCAAAACAAAACAAGAGCTAAATGTTGATCGTGAATTAGTTATGGTATCTACATAATGATTGCGGACTATGGGGATCGGGGTGGATAGAAGAATAAATGTGAGCTGACTTTTAAAAATGCAAATATTCTTATAGCAAAAGAAGAAGATGGGAGAAAGGAAAAGAAGAGGAAGAGGAGGAAGAAGAGTTCTGATCCCAGAAACTAGTATGAACAAAGGCATGCAGGTAGGAAAGTACCCCGTCTCTCCATCCTAGAGCAACAAGGAAGTGCTCAGCCTGCTTGGAACAAAGGTTTTATGTGTAAGAAAGTTCAGGGATAGTTTGAAAGGCAGATTGGGGCCATAGTATGTAGCCCTGAGTAGTATATATAGGAATGTGGATTTTATTCTATGACCTATGAAGAGTTCAGATACCTTTTGAACAGGTAAATGAAAGGAAATCAGCAGGAAAATTAAATTTGAGTAGTTCATAGGACAAACTGGAATATGAAGGTAATAGTGAAAGAAGGGGATATTTGGTAGTAATTTTTTATGAACAGAGAGAGTCCTATGCTTACATTTAACAATCATTAATACATAATAGCTAATAATAAGCAATTATTGCATTGCAGGGAGGGGATGTTCATAAGAGGGATACAGGGTGACACCATTATTCCTGAAAAATATTCCTTGTGCAAAATGCAGGGGAAGATCCTGCATTTAAACTTAAAATATCAGCTCTAGGTCATTTCCGTCATTTAAGTTGCTCAAATCTCAAGAGTAAGTACCACAGCAGGCACGAAGGAGATAATAATTGGAGTCTCAGAAAGAAACAGAATATTATAATAGCAAGGAATTTAGAGACTATTTTGTCCAGTGACTTTTATTCTGTAGGTATGGACACGGTCACCAAATGACAATAGCCAGAACTTCAGAGTTAAAATACAGGTACCTAATCCATATCAGATATTCTTCCCACTATACCAAATTCTTTCTTAAATAACAGGCCATGTGTCTCCCCTCCAAGAACTTACACAGAGAAACCCAGCACTGTTCTCCAAGGGGAGGTGTGGATACACTCACCCCACGGTGAGCAAAATGGGATATGCATTCTTCAGGACTGGTAGAAAAAACAAGCCTCCTGCACATTTGGAGAATACAGTTCTCTGGAAGCTAATGGACCATATATGAAAAGTTACACTTCTTGAGTTATAGTATTTGAAGGCAAAGCTTGCCCTGGGAGATGAATGGAGGAGAGATCTCTTTCCTGTGAAAATAAAGCTTTCATGTTATCTGCCTAATGCTGTCTCATTTCTAAAGTTGGTCCCAGAAAAGTTTGAACAAAGGTGTTTTAATTTGGGGTTATAAAATGAAGGGTCTAGTTGTTTTAAAATAGGTGTAAGAAACAACACAGAAGTTCAAGCCCTCAAAGGAATGTGTTCATGACTCTCAAGTGATTATTAGACAAATTCTCATCTTTTAAATTCTTTCTGAGAAACTAAACACATTGATAATCGAGGTGCAGAAGGCAACAACAGAACAGAATGCTAATTGTTCATTAAAGCATCTCAGCCCTGGGTCTTTAGCACCTCTCCTCTGGCCCAGTTATTAGAATATGCATAGACATAAGAAAAGAGAAGTGAAGGAAGTGTGAACCAAAAGTTTTCTAAAGTTCATTGGAATATATATTATTTTATTCAGACCAAGTTTTCTACCAATAAATCTCTATATTTATTTCTCTTTAAAATGTCTTTCAAGATCATTAATTATGTCCCACAACACATTTCAAGTGATAAAAATGCATTGTTTTATAAATAAATGGAATGTGAGTCATCAAACCTTGGAATGTTGTGGATTACTGGAATGTTACAGAATGAATGCAACTGTCCCTTAAGGGCTGCCTACATCCCTATTGTGGAACCTGATCAAGTGGCTATTCCAGCCTCAACTTGAATGTCACAAACCAGAGGAAGCCTACTACTTTCCAAAGTCACCTACCCATTTTTGTTCAGAATCACCTAGTGAAAATCAAACAGTGCTATCCTGTAGATTTGAGGGTTTATACTGTGAGACAACAGGGACAAAAACTTGTTCTTGGTTCCATATAACAATTCAAGTCAACAGACATTTGTTGAAAATGTGTTTCATGTTGGATATTGGGTATGGAAGGAAGGGAGGAAGGAAGGAAGGAAGGAAGGAAGGAAGGAAGGAAGGAAGGAAGGAAGGAAGGAAGGAAGGAAGGATCGATCCTGGCTTTAGAGACAACTATATTATAATAGGGAGACAGATGTATGTACACATACTCAGAATGTTCAGAAAGCCACATTACCTCATATTTGAGAAATTAAGTGAAATCATAAGTGGATTTATAAGGACAAATAGGAGTTAGCTAAAGAAATAATTAAGGGGGAAAGGAACTACAGTGGAATAATATGAGCTAGGAATGTTGAGGAATGGAGCTAGAGACATAGGTAAGAACCAAATAGAGACTCACACATCATACCTAAAACTTTTGAAGTGGTTTTAAAGAGTAAGTCAGGTTTTCCTTTCTGTTGATCACACTGGTGGCAGTGTGGAGAAACAAAGCAAGGTCATTTAGGAAGTAAAAAAAATGGAAGTCAGGCGAAAAATGATGCAAACTTGAATTCAATCTGTAGCAATGTGGATGTACTTTAAAAATTTATGAAGTAAATTGATAGATCTGGATAGATGATTAAATGCAGAGAATACAGGAGAGAGATCAGCTCAAAAATGATTCATTCCATGGCTTCTAGCTTGAGTAAATGATTGACCATTGGTACTCAATTGTCAATACACAAATTTGGATATGCAAGTGTGAGTTGAGCTGGGCTTGTTGAGTTTGATGTAATTTTAAAATACTATTTAAGACAAATGGTTAATAACTTACTGTGAGTCTGCAGCTCAGAGAAAGACTGGGTTTGGAGAAATGAACCCAGAATCTGAATGAATAAATATGAGCTTAGGAGTAGGTAAGATCACCCAGGTATAAAACACATCTTGAACAAGATGAAACATAAAAATAGAACCCTGGGGAGCAACAACACTTAGAGTGTTTCCCAGTGGCTGGAGATAGCCATTGTGTTCCTCCTTGTTCTCTTTCCTAATCATTTGCAGATCTTTCCATTGTATCTTCTACTCAATTGCTTCCAAATGTTTCATTTGGCCAGTATTCCTCCTAAAAATGGTATGCTTTTGATTGATATCAACCCATTGATATTAATCCATGGACTGACCAGAACTGAGAATATCCTCTCCTTTCTGGATGCCACAAGGGACCCAGAGATGGCCAACAATTCACCAATACATGTGTTCTTACTACCACACATCAGATTTGTCACTAGAAAGCAGTTTCCCAGGGGGTTGTACTTCTTAGTCTCCCTTGTTATTGAAATGTGAGGGGAAATAATGTGTGATACCTCTGGACCAAGGTATTTTATGAGCCAGGGTCCCTCTCTATTCTTTCTTTTTTCTTCTAAATGCTAGATTCAAATGACAGTGAAACCAAAGCTCAGGGGATCACTGAATCACCAGATGGAAGAACCCCAGAATACAAATCCTCACAGGGAAGAAAACGACATACAAGATGAGGACTATCTGACTTAGTTAGTTCAGTGAGCAAGAAATAGATGTGAGCTATGTTATGCTCTAAGATTCAGTGGTCTTACAGCAGCTATAATCCCAGTATCACATATGTACTTTAAAACAGCCTAAGAAACTATTAATTATGTGAGGAAGGACATCAACCAATGTATTTGCAAACTTTGATTTCCCTCATTCTCTAATTATGTGTTCTTTGGGGACCCAGTTACAGAAATTTACATTTATCCCTACTAAATTTTATCTCACTAGATTTAGCTGGTGTCTGAATATTTTAGATATCTGTTTGGAATTTGTCTTTGTCATTCAGTGTATTAACTTTCCTTTCAACTCTCTAACATCTACAAATTTGATCAAGGGTTCTATCTTTGAACCATTATTAAAAATAATTGAGAGATTGGGCTTGGACTAATATTCCCAGACACATTCTCCTAATTGTATTCTGCATAAGCTCTCTGTGGACCTTTCCCAACCCTGGTGATACCTCTACTAATTGAAGCATATTTATGTAATTCTACTCAACTCCCGCTTCAAGTTTTCCAGGGCTTGGATGTGAGAGGATCCAAAGAATAAAAATGTGATACAAGAAATGGGGCTCTGCCTTCCTCTTTCCCATCACCTTAGCCCCAGCATTTTACCAGTCCCAAGTTACCACTTTGGATGTGCTACTGTCCTAATTGGCCTCTGTGCTTCTGGCCTGTCTCCACCCTCATTTATCCTGGACTCCTCCCTCACAGATCTTTCTCTCTGAAACCTATCTGCTCACATCATTCTCCTACTAAAGATTTCCACTGACTTCCCATTAAATCCAACTTGGTATACAAAGACCACTTTGTGATTGACCCCAACTCCCTACCCAGTCATATTTTCCTCCACTTCCATCAAAAACTTCATAGACCCCTGCCTTGTAAATATTGTTCTCCAACTTGAACTAATGATCCTCATCCTTCATACCCAACCCCCCAGGTGGAATCAATTGCCTTCTCCTCTATAGTTTCATATTTGCTCAAGTTCACTGTTTACAGGTCCATGCATTTTCCTCCTTCAACTGGGAGCATGTTGAAGACAGGGCTGTGGCTTTCACCTCCGTTTCCCTAAATCCTAGCATAAAACTTGCTTCATATGCATGCTCAATAAATATCTGTTGAATTAATGAGTGATGAAAGGAAAACCCAAATGGTGAGTGAATGGAAAAGTTGGTAAAAGGCAGAAGACACCCTCTGACATACAAACCCCAAATTCAAATTGCTAATGTTTATGCAGTGTTAGGAGGGATACATAAATGCATTGCATTTTCCAGCTTTATTGAAGTATACTTGACAAATAGAAATTGTGTACATTTAAGGTATACATCATGATATTTTGATATATGTACACTTTGTGAAATGATTTCCATAACCAAGATAATTGAAATACCCATCACCTTATTGATAATA
Organism: Spermophilus citellus; assembly: GCF_964194105.1. NCBI lineage: Eukaryota > Metazoa > Chordata > Mammalia > Rodentia > Sciuridae > Spermophilus > Spermophilus citellus. The sequence continues at coordinate 146,381,201 of NC_138183.1, read as the reverse complement.
ATTTGTATGAGCCTCTGGTGGGAACTCTTAAGATCAACTCCATTAGCAAACTTCAAATGCATGATACATTACTATTAATTATGGTCACCAGGTTGTAAATTAGAATCTATTCATCCTGCTTAACTGAATTTTGACCAATATCTTCCCATTTCCTCCACTCCCAGCTCCAGGCAACCACCATTCTACTTTGCACTTCTATGAATTCATTTTTTTTAGATTCCATATGTAAATGAATTCATGCAGTATTTGACTTCCTATTCATGACATTTCACTTAGTATCTCGTCCTCCACATTCATTCATGGTGTCAAAAATGACATGAATTCCTTTTGTAAGACTGAATGATATTCCGTGTGTGTGTGTATCTGTGTGTCTCTCTCTGTGTGTGTATTAGTATGAGTATGAATCTCACATTTTATTTCTCCATATATCCACTGATGAACATTTACTTTGATTCTACATCTTGGCTATTGTGAATAATCCAATGAATGTGAGGGTGCAGGTACCCCTTCATGTTACAGATTTTGTTGCCTTTAGATGTACACCCAAATGAGGAACTGCTGGAATTTTTCAGCTTTTAAGAAACTACAACATACTATTCTTCATAATAAAAAGTACTAATGGACATTCCTACCAACACTATACCACTATTCCCTTCTCTCCACATCCTCATCAACACTTGTTATCTTTTGTCTTTTTGATAGTGGCCATCCTAACAGTGTGAGGTGATAGCTCATTAACATGTATGCGTTATTGTCCACCTTTTACTGTTTGATGTTAAAAATCAACTATTTTTATTTCCAGAAAGACTGAGGCCCATCACATGTGCCCAGAGCTTTATCTTTACAAAAACTGGACTTGAAATGATACATATATCTTGAACAAGAAATTCTCTTTATATTTGATTATAGATATATTTAAGAAGCATGAGACTTCTTTAATATTTAAATCCATAATAGAGTTCTAAAATTAGCACTTTTACACCTGGTCAACTCAAATTGTCATTATTTTTTGTTTTTGCTTGTTTTAGCAAAATAATAAAGAATACCAATAAAAATGTCCAAATACCTACAAATAAATTGACTAAGAAGAATAAATCCAGTAATTAGTCTGGGAGCACAAGGCAGGGTTGATTTCATTACATAATAGTTTCCAAAGGGAGCTAGCTGTCTTCCCTTTGAATCTTGATTAAAGGTGTGCACAGGAAGGGTATTCTACTCAATGATCCTTGGGGAATTTCTTTCCATGATGTGGTTTCCCTTGAGTAGCTGGTATGATTAACTGGGCTGGTTTCTTTTATAATTGTCCTGAAGCCCTTTGTATTTCAAACTGCCTTTGCAATTGTTTTTTTTTTTCCTTAGGACATACCTTAAAATTATTCCATTAGGTGATGCAGCGGGGCAGGCACAGCTCAGAGAGGTTGTTGGCAAAGCCAAGATAAAACCATAGAAAGTCTTTCTACTTTTTTAGGATGCTCAAGGTGCCCTATTAAAGACATTTGCAATTACAGATACAAACATGTCCAAAACAAAACAAAAAGCAGTGAGCTTAGGTTCTCTGTTTGTATGTAGGATAGAGTTGCCATATGAAATACAAGATGCCAGTTAAATTTGTATTTCAGCAAGACAATGATTCCTTTGTTTTAGTATAAACATGTCCCACACAATCTTAGGAGTTTGTATCCTAATTTGCTATATCTAGGAATCCTAATTTAGAATATTATTCACCCCGGAGCTGTATTAAACATGAGCACCAAACTTCTTTCTGGGTTAAAATATCCTCTCTCCTTTCAAAATAAAACGCATTGCCTTACTTGAAAGTGCTTTCTCTTGCTAACTAAGGTACAAAGCAACATCTCTTCACCACCCAAGTCTTACCTGGAGTTTACCTGTGGTGTGGCAGAAGGATGTTGCATGGGGAGTAAGAATACCTGAGTTTAAACCCCATCATTAATTGACCATGCCATTTTAAGCAAATCAAATCCTCAGCATCTCAGATTCTTTATCTATAAAAAATGGGGAAATATAGTTATCATAAGTGTCAAATTTTACATATGCAAGAGTGCCTCATGTCGATGAAAAGTTACCGATTCTGAATTACTAACAAGTTGTTACCCCACTCCTGCCAGGAGTTTCTCTCCACGTGTGTTCAAGTGACTCATCATGGAAGGCAGAGGCTCTGTTCCCTACATGATTCAAACCAAGTTTTCAAGTTCAAATGAATTCCTGGAAGGTACCCACAAGTGGTCCTCTTACCATCCTTTCTCTTTATATTTCAAGAGCTAAGGTTGAAATGTGGATCCTACAACTGCTTCTTTACATAACAAATGGATAAAATAATATCCACGGCACATATTTATCATAAAGACTGAGTAAGAAAAAACATACAAAAGGCTTAACCCACAGAGTTTCTCACTGGAAACCAGTTCCCTCTCTACAGTTCTCTTGGATGCCTCCACCAAAGCCTGGTCCTGAGTCAAGGTCTAGTGAATGGATGTGTTTAAGGAGCGGGCCTCAGTTTCCATTCTCCCCCCCAGCAGCTCAGCTGCCAGAATCCAGCAGGACCAGAAGGGCCTCCTTCAACCCCAAGGCCTACCCCTAGGACAGGGTCTGAGACCCTCAACACATTTGGTTTCCCTGACTCTCTCTGGACCCATGAGACAATAATAACCTTGCCTAACCTCAACCAGATTTAAGCCAGAAAGCAGCAGGAGAAAAGTCGCCTTGACCTATACGGACATCCAGTCTCTCCCTCCCCAGACACTGGCTAATGCAATCCAGACGGCACACAATATTTGATTAAGGTCTCAGCCCTCCCTGGGCCCAGTCTCCCAACCTCAGCCCCTCTCACATCAGACACAGCTTGTTCTCAGTCACATTTTCAGGTACACCGGGTCACTTCTATATGGGAACAGAGAGATGTCTGCTCTGGGGGAACTTCCAAGGTGCCCAGGGGTTGTTAAATTTACCCTTAGCAGAAGCCAACTTCAAAAGGGCATCAGGGAGCTTTGTGCACATATCTGTGGTGCAATAGTGACCTCCAGTGGCAAAGCCAGGAAGAAATCACGGTCTGCTCCAGCTCAGAACCACCCTACCTCCCAGGAGGCAAGTGTACAGGTCGCCTCTTCTCGGTACCACCCACCAGAAAACCCATGCACAGTATCTTTAAAAAACAAAGAAACAACCCCAGAGTGATACACCAATTGAATTTTACCATACTGCTCCATTACTTACAAATTAAGTAGCCAATGGCCTCTTCAATGACTGCAGGAAAATCTAAAGTCCCCAATACATCAGACGGGGGGTTCTTTGGGATCTGAGTATGACTGTCTATCATTTAATATTACATCCTCATTTCTTTATACACGCCACTTATTCTTTCCCTGTATGGCTGGTACTGTTTCCTCTGCTTTAAATGAACACCTTCTCTTTTCTGACTGGTAAAACTCTCTTTTTTGCGTTTTAGGATTTCAGATCAGACAGTGCCCTTTGGGGACACCTTCTTTCCTAGCCACTGAAGAAATAATACTGTTTTCAAAACAGAGCAAGTGATACCTTTATTTTTCAAGAAATAATAACAGGACACTAAATAAAACAGGACACTAATATAAGGCATTACTGTGCTTGCAGACTAGTAGGGAATATATCAGAGAAATAACTGCCATAGACTGTAGTAAGGAGCTATGTATTTCTTACACATTGGGCTTAAGAAGGAGAATCATTACTTCAGTCTGTGAAAATAATCAAGACTCCACCCTGATAGAAGGAGAGAGTTTGATTAGGTCTTGAAGGGTGAGTAGAAGTGCCAGGCAGACAGGAAAATTAAAAAATAGAAAGAAGGAATGAAGCACATTTGGAGCAGGAAGTAACTCACCTAGAAGCAGGATGCTTTGGGCAGAGAGGGTCCTTATCAGTTGGAATGTGGTTTTTATGTTACATGGCCCAGAGGTAAAGGGCTAGAACACAACTGTGATCAGAATACAGGATATGGGGATTCCAAATATTGGTCATGAGTTAAGGAGTCATCAAAGACTCTTCAATGAAATCAATATTTAGGAGGACTCAACTGACCAAACTAGCATATAGAACAGCAAAAAGAGATCAACATCTCTTAGTGGTATCCAGACACATTTAAAAGTCCACTGAATCTCAACTAAGAAGTTAGGAAAAGTCAGTGAATGGATAATCATACAGGGCAGGTACAGGACCTCAGAGGAGAAGACTGAAGCACAAGAACTTATAGCTGTGAATGGGAAAAAAATATCAACATTTCAGAAAATGAAAGGCCAAATGAATGTGTGAAGTCCAATTGTATTCTGGTGAACCAAATCTTGCTGGATCGAGGTTTCTTTTAAAGGGCTGAGGTCTTGCCTTCAGGGAGAAGGTCTGACGAAGCTGCTCTGGGACACTGGAGGACCTGCCCCCAAAGGGCCACTAGGGGCTCCACTCTTGATCTAAGCAGAAGTCCTGAGCATATGGCTGATGGTAGGCCTGTTCCTTGGGATCAGATGATAAATAGTAACTGCTTTCTGGTTCAGGATTTATTATAGAACCCCTCTGGACATTCTATCATGAATGGGAGAAGAACTCTGTCTCTTGACAATGGGGCAGGGTACTAATTGGTGGCTGAGAAGAGAGACGGTATAAATCAGGTAATGCATCTATGCATTTTGGTATCGCACATCCCAGAGATCTCCTGAACACAGATGGAGGACCACAATCAATCCATAGCAGGGCCCATCTTGGGAAGGCAGCCAACTTGACAACAAGTGTGGCATGGGTCTTCATCCAGGTACCTACAGCAAGCTGTTTCTCTCTGTTGTGATGCTTAACACAGCATAGAGTAGCTGTCTGCTTACTTGCCCACTTGTCTTATTTGAAAGTAAGCTCCCTCAGGACCATAGACACATCTTCCTTAACTAGCACTGTGCACTCAATAAATACTGTTGAGCCAAAGAACACATAAAGCAACCCAGAATAAGGAAAATTGGTTATGAAATTCCTGCAGATACCTGTGGGTTAGGCAGGAGTACCAAAAAATCCTATATTTCCCAGATTTGTCCTTTATCCTTTTATAGACATTGCTAGCATATGTATTAGAAAGAATATTAATTTTGGAAACTGATAAAAGTGATTTTGAATTCAGGCTGTGCCAACTCATTAGCTTGGGCAATTTACTCAAATTGTCTAAGATGCCATTTTCTCACCTATAACACAAAGACAAGAATAATACTATCTTCCCACTAAACCGTGGTGAGAGCAAGAAATTATACGTGTAATAATTTCTTGCACAAGGCAAAGCAAATCGTAGGCTTCCAACAAGTGGCAGCTGTTGTGATTACAGCATGCTGTTCCTTCTTGCAACAGACTTTAAACCAACACAAATCCCCGAAGCCATGGTGGATGGTCTTATCCAAACAGCAGATCTGGTACAGGACTCAGGAACTGGGGAAGGGTGGCCTGACTTGAGAGCTGGCATCGACAACTTTGTGGATGGAATAGAGATGAGCACCTGCGCCCTCACCAGTTTAGGGCCTTACTGGGTATGAAACAGTAGTAGGATGGAGACATTCTTGTGCTTGTACATCAAGGTGTTGCTGCTGGAGATGAGGAAGGGAAGCTATGAAATCCTTGGGGCAGAGAATCACATGGGAATTACATTCAAGATGAAGCATTAGAACTGCAGAGATCTAGCTCTCAGAATTATACAGCATAGCACAAAAAAAACTTGAAAAGAAAAGAAAAAGATACTAACTCTAGGCCAAAGTTGCTGGTAGTTGAGCAAGATCTTCAATACCTTAAAAATCAGTCTGAGCACTCACCAAGTATCAACCAGCTTCTATTAGTGGCACCAGGATTCATGGCCCAGCACTGCTTGTCACATAGAAGATAATTCCACTTGGTTGTATTGTATATTTAAGACAACTTAAAGTGGCAAACAGAGATACAGGTATGCTTCCTGTAGACTTAAGCAATCCAGAGTCTAATATCCTGGAAACCATTTTGAGAAAACAGGGACGCAGAGAGGAATAACTTTTCCCCACATATTTACTGGGTGTGATGAAGTAAAGCAATCTCCCTCACTGTAAATGTGAGTCTATATCCTAAATCTCTCTTCTAAGATCCAGACCCTATATCCAACTACTTACCTCGCTGGTCCACTTGCATATCTCTCAGATTCCTAGAATTCAGCTTTCCCCAATCTAAGCCACAGTGGCAGCATGGATTCCCAAACATAATACTCTTCTTGATTGCTCTCAAGGCTAAACCCTCTACACACATCTTAGTTTTCTATTGCTTTTGCAACAAATAACTACAAAATTATAGGTTTAAAATAACACAGATTTACTATTTTGCAGTTCTCTGGGTTAAAAATCCAACACAAGTCTCACTGGACTAAAATTGAAGTCTTGGTGGTGCTACATTCTATTCTGGAGCCTCTAGAAAACAATGTTTCTCTATCTGTTCCTAAAGGCCACTCACATTCCTTGGCTCATGGCCCCCTTCCTCCACCTCCAGTGCCACCGATGAAGCATCTCTCTGATGTATGTTCCATCACCACATCTCTTCCTGACATGGCCAGGAAAAGGCCTCAGTTGTCCTCTACTTCCAAGGACTTGTGTGATTGTCCCTGTTTGTACCAGTTGGTACAATTCAATCTCCCATCACCGGATTCTTCATGTGAATCATATTCACAAAGCCCCTTTTGCAATGTAAGGTAACAGATATTCACAGGTTCTGGAGATTCAGATATGGCTATATATCAGGGGGAACAAACATTTTGACTACCACAACAGTCATTATCTCATAATCATCTGCAGAATTTTGTGATATGGTTACTGTTGTTATCTACATTTTTTAGATGAGAAAACAGATTTAGCAAAGTTGCCTAAATTGCCTCAGATCTTACATCCTTAGACATGGTAGAGAGAGATTCATACTGAGGTCTGCTTGATTTCCATACTGCACTCCTACTTCTTTGTCTCTGCACCCATATGTCTCTTGACTGGATCAAGCCACCTTATGATGGTCTTAGATTACTGGATTATCCTAACTGGTCTCTCTCCTTCCAGCCTTATAATCCTTCAATCCATTCTCTACCCTGCAGCCAGAGTTATCTTTATAAAACACACATCTAATAAGGTCACTCATCAATGACATTCCATTACTCTCAGGGAAAAGCCCAGACTTCTGGGATGGCTGTACAAGGACTATAAAATATAGCATCTGTTTAACTCACAAGTTTCACTCATCTCTCCCATACCCCTCCCCTTGGAACCACAATCTCAGTGCTGAAAGCAAGACGGAACTACTCTCAGTTTCCTAAATTTGTTGTGTCCTCTCTGGGCTCCAGATGTTTCCACATGCTAATTCTTCATAGGGTTGTCAGTAGATTAAGGTGCAAAGAGCTTATTATTGCACATGGATCATGTCAGTGTTTAATGAAGGACTGAGTGCAGAGAAAGGCGCTGTGTTGTATGGCAATAAACAATAGATAAGAGACCTTACAACATGGACCTAAAATAAATTAAACAGGGAGTTCAAAGGAACTGTGGCAAATTTGCTTCCTTTTCCCCCCACCAATTTGCTTTTCATGGGTTGCCTCTGAAGATTGACTTCAGCAGAGATGAGAACAAAAGCATATTTCAAAAACAACATAGGCAAGAATTACTGAATAGCTCATCCTCTCCATTCTGTTGTCTAACACTGTAAGCACATAAATGGAACAAAAGTAACAGAATTCAAAGACTGCACCAGGACTCCCTCTGTTATAAGCCACACCAAGTACAGGGAATAGGCTGGTTAATGTGCAGGGTTCTCGCTTTTGAAGCACTCTGTCACAGGGTTCAGAGAAAGGCGCAGGGTGAGTGATCTTATAAACAACGCACATTTCTATGTCAAATAAAATTTTTATAGAATGATTTAGGGAATATATTCAGCACTGGGTCATGTGTTATCCCATGCCTACACATGCAGTAAGCTCCATTATTAATTCATTGGACAAAGGTTGACTGCACATCTCCATGTCTCAGACACTGATACAGACATAAATAACCCATTACCTGTGAAAAGAAGCTCATAGGTTAGTGACAGAAATAGGCAGAGAGCAAACCATGACAATGCACTCTACATAATTCCATGCACAGGATGCTGAGGGAGTTCGGAAGGGAACAATCTCCTCCTCTTCCTCCTCCTCCTCCTCTTCCTCCTCCTCCTCCTCCTCCTCCTCCTCCTCCTCCTCTTCCTCCTCCTCTTCCTCCTCCTGTTTTGGATGGTTAAGAAATCTTTACTAAAAATGGTAATGTTCGAGCAGAGTCTTGCAGAATGCTCAGGAACAAACCAAGCAGCACGTGCAGTGACAGAGAGACACAAGACAGCATGGCACGGGCTGAAAATGAGACTGGGGAGGGAGGCAAGAGCTAGACCTTGCAGCATCTTGATTGGGATGTCAAGGAGTTTGGAGTTTTATCTGAAGTTAATGGAGTCCATGAATCATTTTAAGCACAGTGGCAATGTAGGCAAATTTGAATGCAGAGCTATTATTTGGACTACAAGTAAAGAAGGGATTGGAAGGAGAATGGAGGATGGTTTAGAGGTTGTTGTAGTGATCCAGGCAAGGGCTGCAATGAGGTCCTGAACACGGATCATCAGTAGAGTGGAGATGAGGGGACAGAAATGAGGAGGAGTAAAAAGAGACTTGCTGACTAGTTGGGTGTGGGTGACACCATTCTCTGGCACACAGAATTTAAGACAAAGGCCAATGTGAGGTGGAGAAATGAAATTGGGTTTGGATATTTTCAGTTTGGGGCGTCCGTGGCATATCTAGGAAGAGATGTGCAGCGGATAGGTGGATGTCTGGACTTGGAATTCAGGAGGGACTAACCATAGACATGAATTTGAGAATCACCACCACAAAGTGAGGGCTAAAGCCATCAGAGGGAGAGTGAAAAGAAGCAAAACAGGACCCTCCCCCCCGCCCAGGGTCCTTTCAGGCCAATGAAGAAAAGTCTATTGAGTAGATCGGGGCTTAGTCACGGAAGAAAGAAAAACCACAGGAGAGGAGCATCCCTGGAGCCAAGTGAAGACAGCAGCTTCATGACAGAAGAACCATCACAGAGCACCATGCAAACAAGAGGAGGAAGCCGGAGGAGGATCACACACCTCAACACCCAACCTACAAAGCCTTCGCTCCCCACTTCTGCCTTCCTCATGTGCCCGTGGCTCTCTGTTCTACTACCCTGACTGGCTTTCCTCATCCCATGAATTCTAGCTGGAAACATCTCATTTGTTCTCATTTGCCTTGCTTGCTTCCCACTATGGAATGTAATGGGGACACAAAGGCAAGAACCTCACATATCTTGTTCACCACCATCTGCATCTGGACTTCACCACAGCAGCCCTGGAGACTAGGATTCAGGGCCAGGAGTTTATTTGGAAAGTGATCCAAGGAAACATGGGTAAGGGAGTAGGGAAGAAAGGCAGCAAAGGGAAGGACGATAATAAAGAGAATATTCCAGACAGTTACCACTGTGGGCACCCAGGCATGGGTGCTGGGACCACGGAAAAAGCTCTGTTAGTCACTGTGGAGCACATTCCTGGGAATTCTATCCTCCCACTACTTAAGGAATGTTGGGGTTGGTGCTGGGGGAGAGCTTGAATTCCCAGCACTCTCGCCTACCCTAGATGTAGACAGAGTGGCTCCAGCAGCCAGAGAAAGCCGTCGAGTACTGGAAAATAGAAATGCATGTTGGGTCAAAATAGATAGAAATAGGTGTGAGGGAATAAGAGCAGGCTCCTGACAGCACCTGCTTTAATGCCAAATCCCCAGTCCAGAAAATACTGCTAGGTATATTATGAGGTTTCAATAAATATTTGAATAAATGTCATACTCAGGGAAGGAAGGAGGGGAGGGACTCTTTGGCTTTGTCTCATGCCACCTTCCCTTCTCTGTTCTAGCTCTATTGGATTTTTACCAACTCCTCAGCTCCGGGGATTCTCATACGTGGTTCTTAGTGTCTGCTGGGCCATTGCACTTGCCATTAAATGTCACTTCCTCATTGTGTTAGTCAGTTCTTTGGTACTGTGATCAAAATACCTGACATAAACAACTTATAGGAGACAAAGTTTATTTTGGTTCTGTTTCTCTCACCCCCTCTCTCACCGCAGTTCTCCCTCCGGGTTGCCATGAACTGTGCTGCTTTCCTCCTCCACGCCCTTCTGTACCATGTTCTGCCTCACCTCAGGCCCAGAGCAATGGGGCCATGGGGTAAAACCTCTGAAACTATGAGCCACAATGTATCTTTCCTCCTCTAAGTTGTTTATGTCAGGTATTTTGGTCCCAGCAATGAAAAGCTAACACACTCCTGAGAGCCATCTCAGACCTCCCTTGGAATGGTTTATGTCTTCAGGTTATGTGCCTCCTCAGCCCACTGTCTCCTTCCCTTTAACTCCACATTTGGAATCACATGTCTACCTTGCTGAGACACCCAGCGTAGTTCCCAGGATTAGCAAGTTTTCAATGTGCACTTATTAAATAATTATGAGTTTTGGAACAGAGTTAGATGATCACATAGGGATTTAAAAAAAAAAAAAAAAAAAGAGCCAAGGATAGAAACAGCAGCTGAAAGTGGAAATGAAAGTTGTTGATCAAAAACACATAGGCAGGTTCTGAGCAGCACTAAAGACTCACAGAGAGTGGACATGAATTTATCATGGCACTGAGCTTCGTGTTCTTTGTTTTTTCCCAATTTATACTCTGAAAACAGGAGCAGGTTCATGTTGATACAGCATTGTTTTTCTAGGGTAGTGCAGGGGAAAATTAAGATGGCAGAGGGGATGGGGCATTTGGAAGAGTGGCCAAGTAGATACCCTGAATGCCTAGATGGGTTTCCAGGGGAAACATTGAGCCATATGGCAACAGGCGTGTGACAAAGGGGGTAAACAGGAGGAAAGCCATTCTTGATAAGGAGGAGGATGAAAGTGTCAAGAGAGAAACTATAGAAGACTGAGGTTAGAGAGTAGAATGTTAAAGCTATGGCTCCAGAGATGGAAGAGTATTCAGTAATCATCAGGGACATGGGGACTTCTGGTCAGCCTCATCAGGACTGAATTCAGCTTCAGCTGGCCACATTGGAACAAGAGTATGGATCTTATGGCACAATTTTGTAAGATGTGAATCAGTGAGGTCTCTGGATCCGCCCTTGAAAACCAAAAGCCTTCATCCACCTTATTCCCTGCTACGATTCCTGGCATCTGTAACAGTGCTTGGAACAATGTGGAAGCTCAGGGAATATTTGCTTAGATAATAAATAAATAAATGGAATCCCAGAAATCTTAACCTATCTGTTTTAAGCAAGTAAAGAAATGCATCATCTGACATAAGCTAAAATCACAAGGTAACGTTGGTTTCAGGCATTACTGGGTTCATAAATCAAATAAAGTAAATCAGGACTTGTGTTCTCTCCATATCTGAGCTCTCCCTCCCATTGTTTTGTCCTCAGTCTTGGGATTCCCACAGTAACAAGATCTGGGAAGAGTCACTTTCCAAAAGATCTCAGTAAACATTTCATTGTCCCTAATTGGTTAAAATGCCCATTCTCAAACCAGTCTCTGTGGCCAAAAGAACGAGATGATATTATTGGCTCAGACCTGGATAACATGTACCCTGGGGGCTGGAATGGAGTCAGTTTCACTCCAGTCTCAGAACCCAAGATTAAGGAAAAGTGAAAATTCAATTTGACAAAAAGCTGAATAAATTGATACTGTGCCCTGAGAACAACAGAGGCCCATGACAAAGAGCATAACCTACATTCTGTCAAGTAGCAATGGGGTACTGCTGAAAGATTCATCAGGAGCAACATGGTCTAATTTGCATTTCAGAAAGATAACCCTGGAGCAGTGTGGAAGACAAGTTAAAGAAGATTGAGGCTTGGGGGGCGCGGGGAGTACATAAAAAAAAAGTGGGGCATCTTTCGCCTCTATGTGGAGCACACTAACAAAACATCTCCCTTGCACTCAATGATCTCTGGTCAATGAAGAAGACAGAAAAGTAACAGTATTCACATTACATGATGATAAGAACCACGGAGCCTTCCTGGTAGTTCACGGGATGTCATCTAAGTTAAGGTGTGAAAGATATGTAGATGTCAAGAGCATCTGCAACCATCTGGATTAAAAGATTATAAAATTTGGGTTGTGGTGTAGCTCAGGGGTAGAGCATGTGTTTAGCACGTGTGAGGCCTTTGATCCCCAGTAGCCCCCCCAAAAAATATTATAAAAATAATATGCAAAATCACCACAAAAGATGTTTTTGACAATTCAGGGAAGAAATGGTGTGGCCCTCTATTACCCTACTAAGACAGTAATACTGGAAATGAAGAGAAAGGAACATATTTGAAGGAGTTTTTGCAGTTGGATAAAGAAAAGATAAAGGAAAGCAAGTGAGAGTAAGGAGTCAATAGCAGCACTTAGATGTCTTATTTATGAACTGAATGGAAAGGGATGTTATGCACAGTAGGAGAGGAGGTTTATGTGGGAAAATACTGAGCTTTTTTATGGACACACTGAGTCTGAGATGGAGTTCCAGGAGTGAAACAGCAAGAGATGAGGTCAGATTATCCGACAGCATCCTGGAGGGCCTTGTGGGATATCAATGTGGAAATGCAGAGATAGTCTTTGAATTTGTTGATCTGGAGCTCAGGAGAGAGTTTATAGCCAGAAACATGCATTTGGGAGCCACAGGATTTTAAAAATGGCTACTAAAATCTTAAAGTGGATAAGGTTACTCTGAGACCATTAGTGTTTTAAGAGAAGGACCTTCGCAGCAAAACCTAGGAAGAAAAAAATCTTTAATATGACTGTATGTCCATTTTTTGTTGCTGTGACAAAATATCTGAGAAAAACAACTTAAAGGAGCAAAGATTTATTTTGTTCACAGATTCAGAGGTTTCAGTCCATATCTCTTGGCTTCATTTTTCCTGAGCCTATGGTAAGGCAGAACATCATGGTGGAAAAGCATGGCAGAGCAAAGCTATTCAGTCTATGCAGCCAGGAAGCAGAGAAAGAGCAGAACAAGATAGAGTCCCCAAGAGTATTCCCCCAAGGGTATTCCCCTCAACTAGGTTTCCTTTCCCACAGTCCCACCACCTCCCAGAAGTGCATTCAGCTATGAATCTCCCAGGGGGTTAATCCATTGATGATGTCAGAGCCATCCTGATGCAATCACTTCCCCAGAGCCCTGCCTCTGAACATTGTTGCTTTGAGGACCAAACCTTCAACACACAACTCCTTGGGGGACATTCAGGACCCAAACCATAGTAATTAACAAGGACTAGAGCCATCAAAGATAACCAGAAGTATAAGCAGGGAGCAGGGGAGAGGAAGCCTGGTATAAACAAGAGTTAGAAAGAAGTGTTCAAAATATTTTTGAGAATTATACTTAGGATATAAAATGAACAGAATTCCTCAATATCCTGAATGAGGGAGAGGAAGGGGCAAGAATGAGTTCCAGGCCTGTATCTTGAGGGACCAGATAGATGACTGGTCAGCGGAGGTCAAGATAGGGCTTAGCCTAGGACATAGTCAAGGTGTGCTTTAGCATCAGGTGAGCTATGATGGCTCTGGAGGGGCCATTATCTGATACTGGAGCCCCAGGAATAGGTCTGATCATTAAGGAATAGGCAGAGAAAGAAGTGCAAGCAAAGGAGACTATAAAGAAACGGAGAACCGAGTTTGTCATTCAGAAAAAGTCTTCATACGTGTTACTCACAGAGTGGAATATTGGTCCTTTCAGCCATCAATGTCCTCAACTACTTTAGGCCTTAGAAGGTCAGGTTACACATATCTCCTAAATATATCTCAAAGCATATCAAAGATCCTGGGAGTACTAACTCCTAGAGTTTCCTAACTTGTCTTGGAATAAAGGACTTTCATGGGTTAAAAGAAGTGGATTACTTAATCCAGCAAGGGCTTAAATTTACTTCCATATTTGGAGATACTTCAATTATTAGGGTTCAGCAGAAACACATAGCATCCTTCAAACACTGTTCCTCTTTCTTCACATGGTGTTGTGAATGGCTCAGCAAGTGGGCCCATCATTTTCTTGCTAATTAATTTAGGTCTAATTGGTTTCAGCCCACACAACAGTGCAGGTTGCAAAAGAGGGCAATAGCAGTCATATTCCACTAAAAGTACCTGCCAGCATCAAAGCCTCCACCATTAAGCAATTCACTACAGAGGGAAGAACGCTTAAGAGCTAAACAAAGTGAATTAATCCCCCCTCCCAATTAGCTTCAGAAAATCTCCAATTGCTGAGAACTCTGTCAAAGCACCAGGAAACATTTCATCTTGCTATCACCATTCCAGCATAACACATTTTTGTAAGAAGTCACCAAACATTTACCAGTCTGCATGCTGTGCATTGTTTAGAAGGATCTCAACTTCTTCAAATGACTGTTACTTCTATAGATTCCACAACCAGGACTAGTTTTGTTAATCATTTTTCCCCAGAGGCCAATACAGTGCATATAGATATTTTTTGATGAATACTTGTTACACAAGTGAGTGAATAAATGAAAATAAAGAGACAGAAGAGAGAAGAGAGGGAGGGAAGGAGGGAGGGAGGGAAAGAAGAATTTATTTGTAATTACGCCAATTCAAAAGGTCACAATAAAAAAACTTTTTACTTAAACCCAGTGAGCCAGCCCCATCTCCTTTGAGCTGTGTGACCATGAGCAAGTCACCTCACTTTTCTCAATCATTGTTTCTCCTTTTATTTAATGGTAATGGTGTCTGCATCCCGTACCTTAATCGAGCAAAATAGAATTAATGAATTTGCAGTGCTTTGTTTGTAAACAATAAAAGATTGTTGTTGCTATTAAGACTGGGAATCAAATTTTAAATTTTTTTTTCCTATGCCTTTAGTTAGATCATGATTATGTGTTTTATTGATAATATTTTAGTCTTGCCAAACTTTCATAAAATTATTACAATGAGTTGATGTCCTGAGTGAACAAAGAAAACTACAAGCTGCTGCCCGTAAGGAGCTCACAGTTTAGTGAGGGCCCCCAACATGAAAATAGAAACTATTAACCTAGAAGTATGAACAAGCCTTTAGCTGGAGTGACACAATAGAGATCTGTGTAAATGAACGGCTGGAAGTCACAGAAGAGGGATGACTGCTCTCTTGGGCAAGATGGGGACTGGAGAGGAGGGAATAATAACAGATGCTTGTCAGATGGAGATGAGAATAGTCTTGGGTTGCTTGAAAAGTTCACATAAGTAATATTTTACTTCACCTATTTTTTCAACTTTTTTTTTATGCTCAACATTATGTGTTTTAGATTTATCCAGATAGTAGTATAATGTATTCACAGGTATCTATGTGATTTCTGGTTGTTTCCTATGTTTGAAATGTCCCATGATTTTTTTTCCCCAGGACTGGAGATTGAATCTGGGGGTGGGCTACATTCCCAGGCCTTTGTATTTTGTTGGTTTGTTTATTTTGCAATAGAGTAGAGTCTCACTAAGTTGCCCAGGCTGGCCTCAAAATTGCCATCCTCCTGCCTCAGCCTCCCAAATAGCTGGGATTAGAGGCATGTGCCACCATACCTGCTAAAATTAATTATTCAAGGAAAAAGAGCCAAGTACCTGACTGGGAAAAAGGATTTGAGGTAGTTGAGAGGTAGATTTTTGATAGCTCTGGGCCAAATTGAGAAAGATGTTGCATTTTAGAATGAGTGTTTTACATTTCATTGTTTGAACAAAAGGAATTCATATTTCATGGGTAAAGAGGAAGGAGATTTTTGTTGGTGCCTGGTTTAGAAAGCTAAGTCAAGTTAGGCAGAGAATACACTGATTGCAGCCAATTGAGACCTGACTCATGCATGTTTTGCTGACTGATTCCATGAACAATGCACACCTGATCCTGTGAGTCAACCAAACAAGGACAGATCCTTAGCATCAGGGAGACCAACGGAGAACAACGTTGCTTTCGACATGTTAAAACTGGTGCTTCCAAGGCCAGTGTAGGAGGCACAAGCCCACAGGTTCAGAGGCCCCAAGGTAGGAAGAGCAGCAAGCTAAGCCAGGCACGCAGAAATATTTCTGCATTCACTCTTATTTTCCCCAACTTTACCAGTAAGACATCCCTATACCACCTTGTGCCAATTGTGGACCCAGCCTCAGCCCCAGGATTGAAGGCCAATTGTGTGTTGCCGTGACAGCAAGTATTTAAAAGAAAAATAAAGAAGCGACAAGCTGCGACATGCTATCATTAAGTAATCATAATTTCCTCCCTATATTACGACAATAGATGTCACTCTCTCATCTGGAAGGCAGGCCACGTATAGAAACACCATGTCAAAAACCTTTTCAGACAAAGACGGAGGAGGGGTGAGTTAGCTGGCTGCAGAACAGAATATTTTGATGGGCCGCATCCACCCATTTCCCACCCCCCAACTCCTACATGCTCTGATAAAAGTCAGATCTGTAAAGAACTTCAAAGGCTCCCGAGTCTGACAAACAGTAATAAAACAAGAAATTGAAAAAAAAAAAAAAATCTGCCAAAGCGCATGGAAGGAAGCAGGGCTGACAAGAGCTCTGAGGGTTCTGTTTTAGTAATCAACAGACTAACTGCAGGGCACTTCCTCCTAGCGGGGAGCCGAGCCTGGGCTGTCAACTGTGAAGAAGTACAGAAAGGTCAGGGGCAGAGGGAGTCTGGGGGCCTGGAAGGAGCAACTGTACATTCTTTCTGGCTATTCTTCCAGCCCCCATCCCACCCCAGGCCACAGCTGCACTAGCCCAGCTCCGGCCGCCATGGCTTCCTCTCTTTCTTCCAAAGAGAAAGATGTAAGAAGCAAAATTGGTCTATCTGGCCTCACTTTCCCTTCCTCCATTTACTGGAAGATGGAGGTGGGGGGTGGTTGGGAGAGGGTACGGCAAGGAAATAGCTCTGGAATCCAGAACATCTGGCTTCTATTCAGGCCCAGCCCCAGCCTTGGGAGCATATTGAAAGCATTTGGCTTGTCTCAACAGTCTAAAAGGAGCTATTTATTTCAGACTCAACAACCAGACCAAACATATGCTTCCATTTGGAAACAATTGGAGGTAAGACAGTTCCTTTTCTTTCTTTCTTTCTTTCTTTTTCTTTTTTAAGGAGGAAGGTGGAAGTAACACAGGGCCTTGAGTTGGAAGACTGTCCTGCATTCCAGTCCCTGATCTGCCACTTGTTTAACACAGCTGTGTGACTTCATTGGACTTCCTTAGTCTCTCTGCAATTTGAGCTTCTCAACTGTCAGGCCATGATTAAATTCCCCTCAAATGAAGGGACTGGGAAGATTAGGTAACACAGCGTACCCTAAGGGCCTAGTGCAGTCCCCTCTTTCCTCAGACAAATCATTTAGCCACAGTTTACCCACAGAGCATGAAAGGGCCTGTCTCCTCTCCCTCACACTGTGTCGCAGCCATCCCATGTATGTAAGTGCTTGGTAAATCTGAAGTGCTTTACAGATATGAGAGATGACAGTTACAATGACAATGTATAATAGTGTGTCCTAGCTGAATATTTTGGTTCCTAAAACCAATCCAGAGGAAATTGGAAGTGAGAAGTTTCTAGAAGTTTCTAGACAAACACTGCTCTTTTGTTTGGTCGCTTTGATGACAAAGACCTCTTCTGTGTTAGCCTACCCACACCTCTCTCGTTAGCTGGTCCTCCCTAGAAACTGCTTTCCCATAACATCCCATGGCCTCTGCTTTTCTGAACACTATTGAGAGGAAGTGGTTTACTGGTGGGTAGATAGACAGCCGTGCTAAGGCACAAAGCAGGGGCTGGTCCAAGGCCTGCTGAGAATTGCCCCCACCTCTACACCAACATGTTTCAATCCATCCCTGGACAGCACCCAAGTCTAGGTAAAGGTGACACCTGAAGCTCCTTTACTTTGAGCAATTGGTGTAGCCCAATGTGTCTCTGTAAACTCTGACATCCTTTCCAGAACATTGCTAAATTACCAGGCCTCACTAATCTCTAAAACCAGGAATCCTAAGCCTAAAGAATAAAAATCATTTGCATCACTAGAGCAGATTATGCTTAGTGAAGCTAGCCAATCCCTAAAAAACAAATACCAAATGTCTTCTTTGATATAATGAGAGCAACTAAGAACAGAACAGGGAGGAAGAGCAGGAAGAAAAGTTTAACATTAAACACAGACATGAGGCGGGAGGGAAAGGGAGAAAAAAAGGGAAATCACATGGAAATGGAGGGAGACCCTCATTGTTATACAAAATTATATATAAGAGGTTATGAGGGGAATGGGATAACAAACATGGAGGGAAATGAATTACAGTAGATGGGGTAGAGAGAGAAGAGGGGAGGGGAGGGGAGGGGGGATAGTAGAGGATAGGAAAGGTAGCAGAATACAACAGTCACTAATATGGCAGTATGTAAAAATGTGATGTGTAACCGATGTGATTCTGCAATCTGTATTTGGGGTAAAAATGGGAGTTCATAACCCACTTGATTTTAATGTATGAAATATGATTTGTCAAGAGCTTTGTAATGTTGTGAACTGCTAGGAGCCACAAGCAAATATACGATGTATGGCACCTTTGGTTGTAAAGTGACGCCAGCTAGCCACTGAGATGATTATGTTAAGATTTACATTCATATGGAAATTGGACTCCCGCTGTTCACCTTGGCCTGCTATGGGATTCATGTCCGGTCAGACGCCTGCGTGGGAGGACCGGTTTTGGCTTGCTGGCGCTGAGAGTGTTGGCGGCTTTTTCAAAATAAAGTTTTGTTCCTGCTTGAGTGGCTCGTGATTCTGTGCCCAGCCAAGACTGCGGCAGTGAACAACCAATAAAAAAAAATCATTTGCATCATGTTTTGGAATATATAAGACACTTTGATGTGCTCTCATGTTTTGATCATGACTATCACTTTGTGACTGTGTCTGATATTTCAGATGAGAAAACTGAGTCTCACCCAGGTAACACTAAGGTGAGTCTCAGGACTCCTTACTCCAAGTCTGCTGCCTAATGACACAGCTCCCAACCAGGTCCTGATGGAATCCACGCGGAGCCAACTTTAGGTCCTCAGGAACTCTGGATGAGTCCCAGGAAGTACAATTACTCAATGACAACATTCTCCAACCTCCGAGTAGCCTCTCCCAGCTGAAGATTTTGGTCAGGTAAAACTATTCCCTACTCTAATCCCTACTGAACCTTTCGCTTAAAACAGAAACTATTGCCCCTTAAAACTATGGAGGAAGGAGCAGACCTGCAGTGGAGATACTGCTGCCCAGAGCTGGCTGCAGGGCCCCATCTCTCCACACCACTAGCCCCAGTTCGGCCTCTGCCATCCAGCTTGGTTCTCAGCTTGCCCATGACATTGAGCAGAGCTGTGGTCTAACCTCCTATCTCTGAACCCAGCTCCTGTCTCTGCTAGACACATCCTGGGTCTCCTGCCTGTTAACCAACCAAGTCTTCTGGGAGGACTATTGGTGTTATCAAGTGTCATTAAAGTCCACTGTGACTTTTAGCTCCATGGAAAAAGCAAAATAAGGAAGTAATTCTTCACCATAGATGCTGCCCCTCTGGGAAGACTTTTTTGAACACTGTAGCTCCCTCCCAAGCTTCCCCTCAATCTGAGTAGGGGCCACTCCTGTACACCTCCATGGGGCCTTCCCCTACTTATCCTGTTGATAAATATTTGTCTCTTGGTGTCTCTACCTTTTGAAATAGGTATTCTGTCTCACCACCAAGGCCATGGTTCCTGGTGCAATGTCTTTAACATGGTTAATTAAATAATATATAATGAATAAATGAGAGAACTATGTTTTTAAAATGCCTCTATATAAACAAAAGCTATAATAGGACATAGAAAAATTAAAATAATGCTGTACAGCTAGGCATGGTGGAATATGTCTGTAATTCCAGCTGCTCAGGATGCTGAGGAAGGAGGATTATGAGTTCAAGGCCAGCCTGGGCAACTTAGCAAAGCCTATCTCAATAATAATAATATTGATAATAATAATAATTCTGTAAAATAATGACATTAAGGTTTTTTTCTTCTTTATTTGAAACATTATTTGCTCCAATCCAAAGAAAAATAAAGCATGCTTCCAAAAATTTTTATAGAGTGATAACACTGACCATTAGCAATAAATAAATAATGAAGCAGCAGAGCTTAAATTTTCAGAGTCCCTGACTAAGGGCTCCTTACAAAAGCTAGTCAAAATCATGTTCATAATTTTCTTTTCTTTTTCTTAGAGCACTTCTCAAATTATGTGTCAAGCTTCTTAAAAATCTAGGTCCCCAATTCCTAAAGCCAAAGTTCAGTAAAAATAGCACAAAAATAAGAAAACCACAATAATATTATGAATATCAATGCAAATAATCCTAAGTAAAATATTAGCAAACAGAACTCTTTCAAATACTATATAATAATTCATTATGATCAAGTGAGTTTTATATTGGAATGCAGATATAGTTTGCTATTAGGAATCTGCTAGTACAATTTATCATTATAATCATTCCAAGAAGAAAAAGTACATCCATATAGCTGCTAAAAGAAACAGTATTTAAAATAGAGTACTTATTTTTTATTTACAAAATTCATAGCTGATAGATGGATTCTTCCTTGACATGATAAAGTTATATCTAACCCTACAGAAAAGTCAATGTTCTACTTATCTATTGCTGTGTAAAAAAAACACTGAAAAGTTGTGGCTCTAGAACATTAACTCTCAATTTTGCTCACAAATCTGGAGGTTGCCTGGGCAACTTGCAGGCAAAACCTGGAGGTTTGCTAGTTAGTTTTACCAGGGTTTGTTGGAGTCAGAGTTGACAGTGGCTGGGGCCGGGCCATCTCCAAGGCTTTTACCTTCTGGCATCAAGGTTGCAAAGACTGAAACAGCAGGGCCGCACCAGCTGTGACTCCTTGGCCTTCCTCCCCATGGGACACCTCAAGGTAGAGACCTCAGGGGAGCTGAGGTCTCTTTTTAAATTGCAGCTGAACATGCCCAAAGCAAATGTCCCAATAGAGAGAAAATGGCATACCCTGTTCTAACCTTTCTGGGAAAGCCAACAGAGTGGATTCATGCACTACCTTTCTTGAAGCAGCCATAAAATTTCATTTAACTTCAAGGAGAGGGTGCTAGACTCCACCTCTTAAAAGGATATTATCAATTTGCAAATATATCTTAAACTTTACTGTGGCATCATACTTAATGGGGAAACACCAAAGTGGCATTAAAAATCAGAAACAAAACAAGGATGCCTACTATTAATTATGATTTTTCATTTAACCTATTTTTAGAATAGGGTTGGACAAACTTCTCCCATAAAGTTCTGGATGGAAAATATTTAGGGCTTGGTAGGGCACAATGCTTCTGTCACAACTACTTAACTGCAGTGCCGAAGCCGCAGATAATCCATAAAAAAAAGTGGGTGTGGTTATGATCCGAGAGAACTTTATTTACAAAACCAGATGGCAGGATGCTTTTGACCCATGGACTTCAGTTTGTTGACTTCCATTATAGAGATTCTTGCTAACATTAATTTTTAAAAAGAAAGTAAAAAGTATATATATGGGGAAAGAGATGATAAAGTTTTTTATGCCAATAATATGATGTAAACATCTATAAAACTCAAGAGAATTAACTGAAAAATTATAACAGACAATAAGAAAATTCAGAAAGACAAATGGGTACATATAGAAAACAGAAATTAATAGCACTCAAAAATATAAGCATTTAAAGATACAATGAAAATAGCAATAGGAAGTTTAAATAGCTCACAGCATAACTCCAAAACTCAGGATGCAAGAATTGTGTATGATTTACAAACACTCCTGAAGCTTTACTCTACATATTTACTTGTGAGCATGAAAAACAATGAAAACACAAAGATATATATCACAGTGGTGTTTGAAATAGCAATATACTGCAAACAAGCAGTCCAGCACTTCTTATTTGTATCCAATAGAATATTAAGAATCCACCAAAGAAGAATGAGGAAACCCTTTGCATCAATATGTTTCTGGATATATAGTTAAATGAGCAAACAACACAAAAAGTGCAAAACATATTTATAGTCTTTCACCAAAATAATTAATTAATTAATTAATACCATTTGTGTTAGTCATCTTTTCATAGCTGGAACAAAATGCCTTAGGAAAAAAAAAAAACTTAGAGAAGGAAAGATTTATTTTGAGCTCATGGCTTCAAAGTTTTCAGTCTGTGGTCAGCCAGCTCCACTGCTTTGGGCCTGAGGGGAGGCAGAACATCATGGCAGAAGTGTGTGGAAGAATGTGGCTCGTGGCATCCAGGGATGAGAGAAAGAGAGTGAGCATGGGACACAAAAAGAAGCTGTGGGACAAGATGAGTCCCCAAGGACACCGCCCCCAAGGACCTACTCCCTCCAACCAGGTTTCCTCTCCTACAGTTTTCATTGCCTCCCAGTAATCCACTCAGCCATTGTTTTAGTCAGCTTTTTTGCTGCCACAACTGAAAGACCCAACCAGAACAACTGTAGAGGAGGAAAGGTTTATTTGGGGGATCACAGTTTCAGGAGTCTCAGTTTATAAATGGCTGGCTCCATTTCTTAGGGATCAAGGAGAGGCAGAACATCTTGGTGGGAAGGGTGTGGCAGAGGGAAGCAGCTCACATGAAGATAAAGAAGGAGGGAGGGAAGGAGGGAGTGGGAGAAGGAAGGAGTGAGAGAGAGAGAGAAGGAGGAGGAGGGGAAGGAAGAGGAGAGAGGGAGAGGGAGGGACTTCACTGCCTGATACCAAATATATACCCCATAGCTATGTCCCCAATGAACCATTTCCTCCAGCCACACCCCACCTGCTTCCAATCACCACTCAGTTAACCCCATCAGAAATTAATTCAATGATTAGATTAAGGCTATGACCCAATCATTTTTCCTCCAAACTTTCTTGCATTGTCTTCCACATGAGCTTTTGGGGGAAACCTCATATCCAAACCATAACAGCTAAGAATCTTCCAATGTATTAATCCACTGGTAAGGTCAGAGCCCTCATAACCCAACCACTTCCACAAAGCCCCACGTCTGAACACTGCTGCACTGGGGACCGAGACTTCAACACACCAGTCTGTGGAGTACATTCCAGATCCAAGACATAAGTCCATCTTTAAAAATTTTATGTGTACACAAAATAAAAATAAAATGCCTTAAAATGTTTTAATTAATTTCTAATTAACACAAATTAATTGTACATATTAATGGGTTTTTATGTGATATTTCCATTAAATCTTTTAAAACTTTTTATGTGTTTATCATTTACTTTTCTTCACAAGTTTCAATATGCCTTTGACTATGGAGCCACAAATATGAACAAGCCCAGAATAGTTGTTAAGAGCACAGACTATTATTTCATTCTGCTTGGATTAGAATCACCAGCAATGAGCCCATTAATGAATATGTTGATGTACATATCTGTAAAGGAGCAGTACTAACGTCATCAAAAAATAAATGAGATTAGCTCTGTTCATTGCCTTTAATCCAGCACCTTGGTGGGGTAACTATGTAATGTAATTACCCTGCATTGTCCACCAAGACAAAAGATACAGGAGGAATTGGAAAGGCAGCATGTTCCTGGAAATATTTACCATATAGGTTAGCAAACCATCAAGTCTTAGACCTGAAACTGATCTTAAATTTGAGAAACATTCCTCCTAACAGAGATTTGCAATGCAGATAAGATACCTGCTTGACTTCTTTAAAACCCTACCAGTTATAAATGCAAATGTTCCCAAGCATAATTGGCAATGTAACCCTCCACCCAGAAAACCTAGTATTATCTCTCAGGGAAATTGTATTCAGAACGGAGTTTCTCAAGCTTTAATATGCAGCTGGATCACCCAGGTTTATGCTTAAAAAGCAAATTCTGGTTCAGTAAGGTCTGGAATGGGGTCTGTGATTCTGCATTTCTAACTATTTCATGGATGAAAACATGATCGAAGCAATTTGGGAAATGTGGGTATATATCATACTTCTACAGATGGATTCATGAATGAGTTTGCATTCATCTCTCTATTATTCAGGTATACTATTTGTCAACTTGTGTATAATGTATTTTCACCTTCTTTTTTTGTGTGTGTGGTGCTGGGGATTGAACCCAGGGCCTTGGGCACGCAAGGAAAGCACTCCACCAGCTAAGCTATATCCCCAGCCCTGTATTTTCACCTTTCACAGGACAGGTTTCATTCATTATATGTGCCAGTTGGCTTATTATGTAGTTAAGGGGAATAAAGCTGATCCCACTCACAGTGACAGACTTCTAAACTTTTGTTAAAACCTGCAAACATTTTGCTTCAAATGAAAACAGGAACAATAGCAAATATGCTATTTTAAATGACATTAGGATAACATTCGTTGATTGGACATTCTTTGTACTGTAGAAATCTTAGGAGAATGGACATAGCCCCTGACTTGAAATTGCTCACTTTCTTTAACTTCATGTCTTTAACCTATAAAATGAGGATAATTTGCATATTAAAAAACCAAACAGAGGGCTAGAGTGGCTCAGTGGTAGAGTGCTTGCCTGGTATGTATGAGGCCCTGGGTTTGATCCTCAGCACCACATATAAATAAATAAATAAATAAATAATATAAAAGACACACACACACACACACACACACACATACATAATGCCATCAGGAAGTTCTTGCCACTTAGTAGTTAATCAAGGCATTAAATTTTAATCAAAGTAATTAAAGATTACATTTCTTTGGAGAATCATATCATGTAATTTAGGATTACTCTAGAACAATAATTGTCAAACATTAGTGTGTAGCAGAATTATCTGGAGGACTTGTTCAAACAAAAAGAGAAACACCCTCTACCCAGAGTTTCTAAAATTGTTAGTCCATGTCCAAGAATTTGCATTTCTAACAAGTTCTCGATTATATTAATGTTGTCACTATAGGGAGCACACTTTGAGAACTATGCTCTGTAGGAAAAAAAATATTAGAAACTATCTATTTCCAGAGAAAGCTGATAATATATGCCCTGTGTGTTAGTCAGTTATTATAACAAACATCTGGGATAAACAACTTAAAAAGAAGAAAGGTTTAGAGTTGTGGATGCTTCAGTTTACACTTTGTTGGGCCCCTTGTTTTGGGGAATATGATAAGGCAGTACACTGTGACAAGAGTTCATAGCAGTTCAGTCTGCTTACCTCATAGCAGCCAGGAAGAAAAGAGAGAGAAAAAGGAGAGGCCAGGATTCCACTATTCCCTTCGAGGGCCACCTGCATCTGGCCTAGAAATCTTCCAACCAAGCCCTACCTCTTAAAGTTTCCCCTGACATTCAACTGCATCAAGCTGGGGTCCAAATCTTCAACACATGGGCCTCCGGGAGACACGTATCAAAATCATCACTCTATGCTTTGTCACAGATTAATGATAGGAATTGGTGATGTGGTGTGATTTCTTTAACACATACAATTTCCTAGTTCTTTTCATTTTAGCCCTTTGGACTTAGGCTTCATGAGCACCTAAAGAAACAGCCCAGAAGATATGGGTTAATGCTTTTTCATTCACATTACTTTGAAAATAAAAATTAAGACACATTTTATTCCATAGTGTTCTGGTACTTACAAAAGAACATCTGCTAAGTAACACAGCTGGGATGTGAGCCCCAGAGCTTCCGATTCCACAACCTGGGATGTTTGCACTGAACCCCACAGATTTTCAGGAGACAGTATTGAGTTATTGCCATGTCCTCCACTTTCCCCATCTTGATGTTTTAGTTCTTATTGCTCCATAATTCACAGCCATAAATGCATGTACTGAGCGTTGGTGTTCCTGAACATCTTTCAAGGATGAGTTTCCAACCATCATGCCTACCCTAGAAACTTAGTGTGCACTACTCACTCACCTCCACCCACAAGTATTGATAATGCTAAAAACGAATTCAGATTCCTGATGCAAAGAAATAATAAATGTTTGAAGTGATTAATCATCGCACATTGCAAACATGTGTCAAACTATCACACTATACCCCATGAATATGCATAATTATTACACATCAATTAAATAGAAAAAATGTGTTCAATAGAGGACTGGGAATAAATTCTTATATACTTTAAAGTCCTACCATTGTTTTCAGATGAATAACTAAAATCTGTCACCAAGATTCAGGTTAAACATTAATAATGCATTTTTTAATATATGTTCCTCTAAACATAAAATATATTAGCAACTGCTTAGGATGGAGAGTAAGGAAATGCAAAGAGACCAGGGTAGTGACTAAAGGATGCAGGTCATAAAAACGTTTGAAAATACTGAGGTAATGTTTGTACCTACCTGTGAAAATACTAAAAACCTTTAATTTTACATTTTAAATTGTTGAGTTGTGTATTGCATATAAATTATACAATAATTTATCTCAATAAAGCTGTAAAATTTTTAATTAACAATACATCTTCCTTGGCAAGCATGTTGACTCAGGAAGCTGAGAAGGAGGATCGAAAATTCCAAGCCAGCCTCAGTAACTAAGTGAGGCCCTGAGCAACTTAACAAGATCCTGGCCTCTCCTTTTTCTTTCAACATAAAAAATAAAAAGGGGTGGGGATGTGGCTCAGTGGTTAAGCTCCCCTCAATTCAATTCCTGGTACCAAAGAAAAAAATGCATTTTCTCCCAGAAAGCTCACAATTATTACAAGCTCACAATATAATACAGCTCTTATATTTAGTTAGAATTCAACTTATTATGAGTAAATTTATATGTATTATAATTCGGTGTCTTTTCCTCTTTCCTTCATAATTAGAAACATATTTACTTTGAGTATCCATTTCTTATTCAAAAAATAAATAATGCATCTTTTTTTAAAGAGAGAGAGAGAATTTTATATATATATATATATATATATATATATATATATATATATATATATTTTTTTTTTTAACTCTCAGACACAACATCTTTGTTTGTATGTGGTGCTGAGGATCGAACCCGGGCCGCACGCATGCCAGGCGAGCGCGCTACCGCTTGAGCCACATCCCCAGCCCAAGTAATGCGTCTTTTTTCTTAAAATTAGGAATCTGAAAACTATCAGTAGGTCTCAAAGGTCCTATAAAGGACTTGAATTCTGTAAAGTTTTGAGATTCAGCGATATTTTCATGGAAAATACTCTGTTGTAGAAAGTGGAAGATTTTTTTCAGAAACTCATAAACAAAGGACTTGAAAATATTCAAACTGGCTTGTTGTTAGAAGTGGGCAAGACAGAAGAATGGATATTCACAAAGTTAATAAAAGTACTGACAGGAGAAAATAGTGATCACTCAAATTAAAACTGGCTCATCACAAGCACATCATGTCAGATTGACCTTGGGTCTTTCACTGACACGAGGATCACTGGACTAAAACATTTTCTCAAGACATTTAACCATGACTTTCAATGATATCTTGTAAGAAATGAAAAGTCAATGAAGAGAATTAGTAAATGACAACACAAATAAAGAACCTGTTGAGGGCTGGGGTTGTGGCTCAGTGGCAGAGTGCTTGCCTAGCACATGTGAGGCACTGGGTTCGATCCTCAGCACCACATAAAAAAAAAATGAATAAACAAAATAAAGATATTGCATCCTCCATTTATAACTAAAAAATATTTTTTAAAAAAGAACCTGTTGAATAAAAACTTGTCCATTCCAAGATTCCTACTGGTGTGCCCTTGAGCCTACAAGGGAAAAGGAGTCAATGTCACAGGAACTTAAGAGAGCTGCCTTAAATGTTAAGTGGAATTAGATGAAGTCAGTATTCTTCTTAGGTCAAAAAAATGCTCAAATATTCAGCCTCATTCATGAGGAGCTCCCTCCTCCAGGACCCTTCTGTTTTCATCCCTTCACACTGTTCAGTTCTCACGGATGTATCTAGAAATTTCTCACCCCAGTATGCAAGGCCTTTTAAAATTGAGCTCCAACTTTCAATATCTGTTTCACTAGTGTCTCATGGACATACAACATTTTCACCAAACAGAACTTCTTAACATACCTTAAACTTTTTGTCTGCCTGTGTTTGTGCCACAGCCTCCAAAATCCCCTCCCTCTCTCCCATAACCTCCTTTGCATGACACATGAGGTTGGAAATTTACTCACAGTACATTCAGAAGAAAGAAAATAAAGTTTACTCTTTTTGTAGCTTATTGATCTAGGGTTCTTGTGAGCCCCTACCCAGTGGTTAAACAGGAGGGGGAGTAGCCAGGGTTGGTTGTAGCCATTACAGAGGCTAAACTGTCCCTCCAGGGACGACTTTGTCTCTATGTAGAAAACTGAATACCCATCTCCTCACATTGCTCAGTCCCCTGCCGGCCTCCCTAGACCTTCTCCCCAGTGGTGACTGAGGGGCGCAGGGGAAGGAATGGAGGGCAGGGAGTGGTTTCCTGATCTCATGATGGAAGCAGACTCTGGAGTTCTTGAATGTTTCAGCCTCAAGAAGGAGGGAGAAAATGTTAAAGGTGGAATCTACCCTTCTCATAGCCCTCCCTCACACCCATCTTTTCCTTTGTACTTCTTCTATAAGAATCCTAATGGACATCTAGAAAGATGGGCAGCTAAGATCAAAAAGAAGCTCCTGTGCTCAGAGAGTCCAAGATAAAGAACAGACCCTTACCCTCTTTCCTGACTCCTTCATATCACCTTGACCACTGGTGACTGTCCTGTGTGCATTGTTTCCGTGTTTACTGGATCCCCACTGAGAAGATATCAGCAAGATGAATAGCAAGAGGAAGGAGTGAGCTAGGCCACTCCAGAAAGACCAGAGCAGATGGGGCAGGAGGAAGCGGAGGAAAGTGGGAAGTTAATTGACTAGAGGCTCCAGAAGAAGAAAGGAAAAAACAAACGAAGCAGAATGCTTGAGCAGAAATAGCACATCCTCTAAGAAATCTCTGATTCTCCACCTCTGTACTGGAAGCCTCTCTAAATGTCCTTCCACTGGGGTATTCTGACAGAAGCTGGCCCCAAGCCAGGAAGTCTGAAGTCTTGGAATCTGCCTACATTTTGCAGGTAGCATGAAGACCAGTGTGCCAGCCCAATGGTCATGTTGAGTTAGTTCTTCCTCTGCCTTTCTGTTGTATTCAAGCCCTCAACGGAATGACATATGCCCACCAATACCAGGGAGGACAATCTGCCTTACTCAGTCTACTGATTCAAATGCTAATCACAATGGCAACACCTCACAAGTACACCTAGGAAGACAATAGACTAGCCAAATGTCTATGCACCCTGTGGTTCAGTCAAATTGTCACAAAATTAACCTTCACAACTTATTTAAAAGATGTT
The DNA here is from genome assembly GCF_964194105.1 of Spermophilus citellus. NCBI lineage: Eukaryota > Metazoa > Chordata > Mammalia > Rodentia > Sciuridae > Spermophilus > Spermophilus citellus. The sequence continues at coordinate 146,351,900 of NC_138183.1, read as the reverse complement.
CAACTGTCTAAAGCAAATATATATATATATATATGTATATATATATATAAATATATATAAAACTGTGCTATTGGGTTTATTACATTTAGATACATGACAATAGGTCAATAGAGAAGAATTGAAGCTATAATGATACAAATTTCCTAGATTTTTTAAAATTTTGTATTATTGCTAAGTAGATGGACTATGAAAGTTACCTATTGCGATTCCTAAAGCAACCACTAAAAATTTTCAAAATATATCTAAAATGTCAATAAAGGAATTATAATTTTATAACTAAAAATATTTGTTTAACAAAAAAGAATTTGGCTAAGACTAAATCGGAGCAAACAAACAAATAGAATTAGACAAGAAAAAAAAATAACAAATGAGCAAATATAAATCTAATCATAACAATAAGTACACTAAATGTGAATGAATTAAGCACTCATAAAGCAGAGATTATCAGGATAAAAAGGTAACATCCAAATGCATGCTGTCTATAAGAGATACACTTTCAATTCCATGACACAGATAGGTGAGGAGTAAAAACACAGAAAAAGATATACCATGTAAACAGTGAGTTTAAGAAAGATGAACTGGCTGTTTTAATATCAGACAAAATAGGCTTTAAGAAATATTACAGGGACAAGGAAAATATTTCATAATGATTGCTGGAGGAAGAGGATACACAATTTTAAAATGTGTCAAAGCACCTAACAAAATAATCTGGAAATGCATGAAGAGAAAGTTAATAGACTTGAAATAAGAAAAAGTAATAAGCAATCATTGTTGGAGATTTTTGTATTTTTCTTATAGTAATTCATAAAGTAAATACAAAGAAAATCTTTAAAGAAACAGAAAACACTATCAAACAAAACCCAGGTTCTCACGTCAAAAGGGTGCAAGAGTGTGATTTGGAAGACTTTGATTCTGGGTCTCAGAATACCAAGTAGTGTAGGCTCTCTGGAAAAGGGCTGTGTCAGAATGATACTAGGTTCTTTGGGCTCCCAGCACACTGGTTCATAACCCAGGTAGATCTGGTGTGCTCTGTGGCCCTGGTTATGCTTGGGCAGTGTCTAAGAGCACTCTGTCAATCAAGGCATTTTCTACTTCTAATATCCATCTCCAAGAAAACTGGATTATTATGAGGCAGGTAGAAGAATGCTGCTTGATCCCAAATCAATATTTCTGATTAAGAAAAAAGAAACCTTTTAATTGCAAAATTATTTTTAAAAACAACAAAGTGACTAGTTTCTGCTCCAGCTGTGCAACAGTTTCAAGGCTCCAAACATCACCCCATCCATCAGGATCCTGGCAGCACAGCTGGGAGTCACAACCTGCCAAGATACATTGAGCTTGAAATGCCCTTCTCCTGGTAGAAGCTCCTCTGGTGTTTCCCCTTACCTCTCCAGCTTTTTTTTTTTTCCACTTTGTTCTCAATAGTGGAAGCTGGTGTGCACAAGGTATATTAACAGCAGTGTAAAAAGCCTTTCGTCACATGTGATCTCATTTGATTCTCATAAGACTCCTATCAATCGTAATCCCTGTAAAATTCCTGAAGGTTAAGATGGAAGAGGACTGAGGTTTTGTGACCTGGATCAGTAGTTTTCCTCTTCCTCTTCTTGCTTACAGTATTAGACATTGTTGAAAGCTCTAGACTCTACCAACCATCCCTGAGATGCTCCTAAATCAATTGACCTAAGGACCACCTACTGAAAGTCCATACCATCTTCCCATGTAGCCACCCTGGGGAACTACTTCATTCCATGTGAACCTTTGAAAAACACACACCATATTCAAACCATACAAGATATATTTACTTAGGGATTTTTCTCAAATCATGGCTAAATCTGAACTCGGTTTCCATCATTGTCTCATCTTTCTCTTGTTTCTGTTCATAGGACCATATCCCTTCAAATTACACAAATCAGAATTTCTGTCCACTTTCACTCTGAGCCTTCCTTGAGGACCAACTCCATCTTCACCCTGTCTCTTATACCTACAGCCACTCCCTGCTGGGGGCAGACCCCAGGGCACTGTTCCTAATCATCACCGTATGCTCCCAGAGGACTCCACCCCCACCCACCCCACCTGCTGGGATCAGACCCACAAAGCACTTGAATGTCAATCCACTCTTTGTCCCAAACCCCCACAGACTTATCTTCTGACAAGTTGTGGGTATGGGCTAACTGTAACTCACTGTCCTCTAAAATATGAAGGAGCCCTGAAGCCCCTTCAGAATCTGTACCTTCACTAATGGACAGCAAGCTGCAACCACTGGACAAAACTGGCCCAAGCTAAGAATGGCTTGTACAATTTTGAATGGGGGTGGGGGAGTTCCCAAGAAGCAAACTATCTTGTAACATGTGAAAATTATATGAAATTCAAATTTCGGTATCCTTAAGCAAAATTTGATGGGAACACCACCATGCCCACGTGTTTACCTATTGTCTTTGCATGCCTGTGTACTACAATGGCAGAGTTGAGTGTTCCCCACAGAGTGCCTACAACCCTGAGCACTGACCACCTGGCTTTCGCAGTTTCTCTGTCCCCGATCAACACTATAATCTCACCAAACTTCATTATTAGAATTGTCTTTAATATTTCTGGTACACATTGTAAATACTTCTCAATCTGTTGCTTCTGAGGTCAACTATGTCACATCTGTAAGTTTTTAATGTCATGAGCTCAGCTCCATCAGTATTATGGTTTGCTTTTACATTTATGCTTACAAAGGTCTTGCTGTCTATCTGCTTCATAAAAAAATATCATTTATGTTTTCTTCTAATTCTTTAATGATTCATTCTTAACATCTGACCTTTGTAACAAATATTGGAGTGTGTTGTTGAGGGTGTGAGTCAAAGAAAATTAACTTTTACCCAAATCATTATCCAATTGTCCTAGCACCATTTGTTAAGTATATATTCATTTCCTGCTGATTTGAAAAGGTGCTATTTACATACACTAAGTCCTTGGGGTCTTGTCTGTCTCTATATTCTATCCTGCGCTACTGTTCTATTTTAGCACCAGTACCATGCTGTTTGAAGTGTAGTAGTACTAGGCGTTTCACTGCCTTCTAGGGAATTTACTTTATTCCTTCACTTTTCAATCATCTTCAAATTTTTCTTCTATTTCTTTTCCCTGTTGATATTGAGAAAGGCAAGATACAGATGTTCCATGAGTCAGGATGGGGCTACATCCTTATAAATCCATTGTAGGTTAGAAATAACATAAGTTTAAATACATTTATTACACCAAAACATCCTAACCTAAACTATACCTTAGATGTACTTGGAACACTTACATTAGCCTATGGTTGGACAAGCTCATCTAACACACTCTTTTATAATAAAATGTTGAATATCTCATGTGCACCCAGAAATGAGTGTTTTTAGATATAATAGAATATAAAATTAATGTAATATAAAATGAAAATAATAGAATAGAATAGAATGTAACACCATAATTAAAAAAAAACCCACTGGAAAAAGGGTCAATCTTGAAGAACTTCCATCTAAACAATATTTAATTCCCCCAACAGTAGGTATGTACTAATGTACTTTATGTCCCAAAAATTGTACTAGGTAAACTTGATTATTAATTCCCCTCTTAAAAATGAGGGAAATAAGGTACTGCAGTAGTGCATTCAATTCTGACACTAACAGCCCTGAGATCTCATGTTGCCCTCACCTCAGATGTCAGTCACAAGTTTCCCCAGGCCACCTATACTTTTGACAACTGGATATAAACTCAGGAGTTCCCACAATCTCTTCAAGTTTGATAATCTTCTGGAAGGGCTCACAAAACTCAGAAATACACTATACTTATGATTTATTATAAGGCTATGAGTCATGGCTGTCACAAGAAGATTCTATAAAGCAACATCTAGGGGGATCCCAAATGCAGAGCTTTGGTGGCCTCTCCCTGTGGAATTGTGTTACCTTTCTGGCCCATCTGTGTGTTTATCAATCATGAAGATCCGCTGACCTTTGGTGTTCTGAGTTTTTTATTGGGGTTTCATTTGCAGGTATGGCCAATTGAATCATTGACACATTGAATTAAACTTCTACCCAGCCTCTCCTCCCCAAAGGAGTTCAGACTGATGGTACCCCACTCAAAATCTGGTCCTCTAATCACATGCTTAGTCTTTCTGATATGGTCAGCCCCATTCTGATTCCTCTCATCAGCACTGACTCAGGTATGATCCAAAGAAATCATGAATAACAAAGACATTCCTATGGCTTGGAAATTCCAAAGAATTAGAGTCTCCTTTTCTGGAGTCAAGAGTCAAGGTCAGTGAAATTCTTTATTTTCTTTATTGTAGCAATGGGTACAAAAATATTAGTTATTTGCCCAAGATTACATGGTTATCACATAGTTATTTAGATGGGTTTCAAACCTAAGAAATGTGATCTTAAATTTTATTTTTCAGTAAAAATTTTGTTGTCATTTCCAATTAGGTCTTGCATATGGATTATTGATTTTAATGTTGGGAGAGCTCATTTGAGGAGTTATTTTATGGCTGGAAATATTTTTCATTTCGTTTTTAGCTCATGTTATACAGATTGATATGATTTGAGTATATTTAAAATACAATTAATTTAGTTATGTATATTTATATAAAATACAATCACTTTACTAAATTTTCTTATTACTACTAACATTTTTTTCTAATTTCCTTGGAGTTCCCAAGGAAACAAATATTTTTTACCCTAATAAGAATAAGTTCATCACTTCCCTTCCAGCTATGAGGCTCCATGTTCTTACCAAATATTTCATCTCCTCTCCTCAAGCACCGCAGCGTTGTCCCAAACTCCCAACAGAATTCAACAAGGAGACTTAGAAAGACCCTCTGGAATTCAGCAAGTCTCATCCTAAAGGAGGGGACCATTGAACTGGAGCTTGAAGAGGGAAGTGTGTCTATGTGAGAGGGAGGTGATTGGGTCAGGACTGGACCCAAGGGAGATGACAACACTCCAAATATGAATATGTCCATGGTGGACCAGAGCCAATACAAGTAAACTGGAGAAGGTTTTAAGAACTGAAGTACCATGGTGTGGAATTACATCTCCATGTAGGAGAATTATCCATGAGTTCTGAGCAAAGAAATGAGAAGACATACATATAAGATGGGCTGGTGGCACCGAATGGGGAGCTCCTGTGTGTTTAGGAAGAATCACAAAGGGAACAAGGCAGGGCAGAAAATGGAAACTTTGGTTAATATTTTTTATGTTAAATTCAATGTTTTTCTATATTGTATATGCTTATAATGCCCATAATGCAGATCAGTACATTTTGCACTTCATAAATACACAGGTGCTCAAATTCAATTTATAAAATCAACATTTAGAGAAACATACAAACCCCAGCAGACTGCTGGGATAGCACTAGAAGGACTCAATTCACTCCCAAACCAGGGAAAGAGGAAATCCTCAAGAGTTAGAAACAAGGGAAATAATGACAACTTTTGGGGGCGGGGTGGGGTGTTCCGGGAATTGAACAGAGGGTGCTTTACCACTGAGCTACATCTCAGCCCTTTTTATTTATTTATCTATTTATTTTTGAGACAGGTCTTACTAAGTTACTTAGGGCCTTGCTAAATTGCCGAGGCTGGCCTGGAACTTGCAATCTTTTTGCCTCAACCTTCCAAGTGGCTGGGATTGCAGGCAGGTGCCACCATGCCCTGTATTACAACTTCATAAAAAGAAATTATTTGTTTAAAAACGGTCATTAAAAACAATTTTGAGGGCTGAGGTTGTGGCTCAGTGGTAGAGGGCTTGCCTAACACATGTGAGGCACTGGATGCCTCAGCACCAAATAAAAATAAATAAATAAAATAAATATACTGTGTCCATCTACAACTAAAAATAAAAATTAAAAAAAAACAATTTTGAATATGGTAGTTTAATTTCAATTCTCTATACTGAAACATTTAAGAGTCCCCAGATATTTATGAAATATTTGTTTGAAGCATTTTATGCCAGTAGATCACAAGATCAATCCTTAAGCCAGTATCAAACCTTGATAAAAATTTTTCATCTCTTTTGTAACAAGCTTACAAAAATAAGAAAAATTTAATGACAATTCCTCTAAGCTAACTAGTTCATTCAAAGGGTCTTTTTCTTTTCTGAGAGAACATTTTCTCATTGGGAGTTGCTATAGGGCTGGGATGCTGCTTAGTCCTAGAATACTTACATAGAATGTGTAAGGCCCTGGGTTCAATACCCAGCTCTGCAAAACAAAACTTTTAAAATTAAGATGTGGCAGACACGGATGCCACTTTAAAAAACTTACTTCACAAAATCTGAAATTGGCAACCAGACAACGGCCTTATTTATTTATTCAGGGCTTTTATGGAGTTTTTTGTTTGCTTGTTCTCCTGTTTTGCTTTAAAATTCATGAAAGTCTGAAAACCTGAGAATAGTTCACAAACTGTAGGTGTCATTTCGCCCACCAGATGGCAGAGCAGTCCCGACGTAACTTCTCAGTGCACCACCTTCTGGTTCTGCCTTTGTGCTGGGCAGAGAGCACCAGTTCATCTTTCAAGAGAGATCTATTTCCTCTTGTTAGGATGTCCGCCCCCCACCCAACCATCCACCCCCGCCGCCCCAGAGGAATATTTTGAGTAGAAGTATTACATCTCGGTCTAAAAATGAAGTTCCTGTCCGTGCTGAGTTTAGGCTTGCTCTTTGTATTATCATTTATTATTATAACTATTAATAAAACAAAGATCTAAAAAAACTGTTCAGAGATACAGAAAGACAGAGGAGAGGGAGGAGACGGAATTGATCCTAAAGGTTGATCATGCTTTTTTCTAAATCACCAACAGCCAGCCGCACATGCAAAACACACACACACACACACACACACACACACACACACACACACACACACACACCAAGAGTGGTTGGGCGGCCAGAAGGAATATGATTCCTTAGGGCCCAAAAACACTGCGGCTTAGGAGACACAAAGAGGAACGCCATACTGCCACCCAGTGGTGCGAAGTGTTTATTTCTAGTCTTAATGCAAACAATGTATTTATTCTTTTAATGGTGTCTGAACCATCCTCTCAAAGGACTCAGTTACACTGTTCCCTGTTCTCACCAGAACCTGATGCCCGCAGGTGCCAGGCCCAGCCCAAGTGGTCAGTATAGCCCCAGACCTTAGTCATGGGATTCTGGTCTTGTCTGAACAAAGAGCACATGAGCACTTGGTCTCTATTCTTGCCATATCCCCAGAAACCATTGGGAAACAAAGAATTACCCAAGGGCCTCCAGGTCATTTGGACAAAAGACTTGTGATGACTTTATTTGGTCAATATTCTCTGAAATCCATTTCAGAAAACTTTAGTAAAACTATGATAGTTCCTCAAACGCTTTGTCTTAATGGGAACTGAGAAGCTCCATAAAAAGTCTCAACTCTTCCAACAGTCACTCCCCTGGACTCTCGGCCAAGAATGCAGAACCTTGAAAAGGACCCAGGGACCCTCAGAGTTCAAAGAAGACAAAATCAAGGCTCTATGCTTCCTCCTACTTCCACAGTTTGTCCTAAGGAAATTTGTAGAGTCCCTGAGCCTATCTCCAGTACCTCCTTCCTTCCTTCCTCCTGTTTTTCTTCCACTTCCCAGAGCACCTCTCTTTTAAACTTTGAAATTTGTTAACTATGAGTTCAAATTCAGATGGCCTTCCTTTGCTAGTTGGGTGACATTATGAAGTGTTTGTTTGCTGTTGTGTGTGTGTGTGTGTGTGTGTGTGTGTGTTTGAGGTGCTGGGGATGAACCCAGGACTTCACACATGCTAGGCCAATGCTCTACCACCCAGCTACATCCCTGGCCAGAAGTACTTGTTTCTTGAAATGAAGATAGGAGAACTTCACCAGCACCCGTGGAGCTCCAGCCTCTCAGTCTAACTCTTCCTTAAGAAATACCTCCATGCTTCCAAACCACCTGCTGTATTTCTGCATTCCCATTCAAGCTCTTTATTCTTATATATCAGCTTTTAAGAAAGCAGTTTCAATGAACTAATTTACAATAATGGGAAAATGCCTCATAACAGCCATTCTCTCCTAGAGCCCTCTCATCCCACCAGAATCGTGGAACTACTGAAGGGGAGTGGTCCAAAAAAGGTCATCTGAGTCAAATCCATTATTCTTCAAATGGACCATCTGAACCCTGAAGTTGTTCGTGGATGGCGTGAGGTGCAGAGTGTTTCATAGAAGAGCCCAGACTAGAGAATGATAGATGCAGGGTACAGACCTAGGCAATATTTCACACTGCCTCTGGGATTCTATTCCTGCCTGCTGCCCTTGGCCTCTTCCAGTTGTTCACCTCTGAACCCATAAGTATAAGTTTCCTCTCTGCTCCCCTCTTCCTAATGATCATCTTCTCGCACAGGTCTCCGGTGTGCATTTAGGATGCCTTAGGGAATGGTTCCAGTCATCACATCCAAGATAATTAAGTATGCACTTATTTTGGAAGGACACATACAAGAAATTTCTGGAAAAGAGAAAACCACATGAGCAAAGGCAAGTGGGCGTGGAAGGTTCACAGCAATGAATCTAAGAAGGTGAAGAAAACATAAAGACACAGGAAACAGCAGTGGCCTAAGTTTCAAGTGTGACAATGGCAAACTGATGACTCAGGGAGATGACCAGGAGGAAACCACGTGGTTGAAGATTCAGCTGCCAGATCTACTGAGTCTGTTATGAGAGAGGATCAGAAAACTAGGTAGCAGGTGGAAAGTAAGAATCCCCAGGAGGAAGTGAAGAGAAAGCAACCACTGGGCTTTATCAGGGGTTGTTTCTCACAGCAGGCTTCCTTTCCCACCCCCAACACCCCAGGGAGAGAGGGAGGGGAATGGAGTACAAATGCTCAGGCCTTCTCTGGCAATTGGATCAGAACTTCTGGAAGTGAAGCCTGAGCTTCGCTGGTGATTCTTCCCCAGCACATTGTCAGGAAATATTGCTGAGGGCCATTACCACGTAGAAATGACGCATCAAAATTTCCTTGCTAGCGTACCCCATGTTAATGATTTCGCTGTTGACATTGCATGTAAGGTGACCTTGCTCAAAGACCAAGGCGGATCCGGGTTTAGAGCTGATCAGGTTTGAGGAAGTATCCCGGTCCTTGGGTTAAGGGCGTTCCCAGTTTAAGACCTTGGATTTTAGGGAAGTTCGATGTTGAGGATTATTGCTGCTGGAATTAGGGCGTTCCTGCTACCTGAGCTCCCTTGGAGTTCTCGTGAGATTCAGAGAGCACTTTTGGGAAGAAAGCATCCTGGAGGAGGTGATTTGGGTGGCAGCAGAACTGGGATTGCCCCAGAACGTGTGTGGAGGCCGGCATGAGTTCGGGAATAAAGAATTGCTGTTTGAATCTACAAAGCTGTGTGGTGGCTCGTGATTCTGTGCCCAGCCGAGACTGCGGCAAAATATTTCAAAGCTACAGGTGAGTTGAAAGAATTTCACAGTGAATATGTTTATAGCCACCGTCTAACTTACACAATTAATATTGCAATTTTATCAACTGGTAATAATGACTTCTTTTGGGTGCACAGGTCTTAAATGTGAACCCATGCACACACATGTAACCACCACCTCAGCCAGGAGACAGAACAGTTTCATTCCCAGAAAGTTCACTCTTATAACTATATCCTCTCTGTACTTGCAACCTGGCAACTGCTGACCTGTTCCTGGTAACAGTAGTTTGTTTGTATTTGAGAATGCCATACAAATAGCACTATGTTAATTGCGTGACCTTTTGCTTTCATTCATATAGAAAGATTTAGATTCATTTAAGTTGCTACATGTATCCACAATGGCTTCCTTTTTATTGCTGAGTAATATTTTGTCATATGCACTTGTTATAATTTGTCTATTAACTTATTCAAGAAAATTTGTTTGATGATTTCAAATAAAGTTGCTATAAACATTTGTACACATGTTTTATGCATGCATATATTTAATACCCAGAAGTGAGACACTAGGTCATAATGGCAGGTATATATTAATTTTTAAGAAATTCCTAAAAGTTTTCTAGAGTGTTTGTATCATTTCTCATTTCTACCAGTAATTTGTGGGAGTCCAGTTCTTTTGGCACTTCAAATATGTTGTGCCACCTCCATCTGCCTACATGGCTTCTAATGAGGAAACTGTAGTCATTTGAATCATTGTTTCTCTGTGGTTAACACGCCATTTTCCTCTGGCTGATTTTAAAGATTTTTTTTTTCTCTGTTTTTTAAGAGTTTGATCATGGTATGTCTTGCTGTGGATCTCTTCATGTCTTTCCTATGTGAAGTTTTCTGAGCTTTTTAATCTTTAGATTTACATCTTTCACCATATTGCCAAAATTTTTAGCCATTGTTAAGGCAAACATTTTTTCCATACTGCAGTTTTTTCTCTCCTCTGAGATGCCAACGACATGAAAGTTACTGCTTGTTTTGTCCTAAACTCTGTTAATTCTTTTCTACATCTTTTAAATATATATGTTGTACAGATAGACTTATTTATATTGATCTGTATTCAAGTTCTCTATTTTTTTATCTCTATTCTGATATTAAGGACAATTCAGAGAGAGAGAGAGAGAGAACACGCACGCACAGTTTTTATAAATTCATTGTATTTTTCAGTTCTAAAATTTCTATTTGGCTCCTCTTAATGTTTTCTGTTTCTTAGTTGAAGGTTTCTATTTTCTTATATTTTTCTAGAGTGTTCATGATTGTTCTTCAAAGGCTTTGTTACGTCTCACTATCTCAGCATTAGCATGGGCTGCTTGTCTTTTCCCCATGAGTTAAGATTTTCCTGGTTCTTCATAAGCCAGGTAATTTCAGATTGTATCTTAGACAATTTGGACACTGTAATGAGACCCTGGGTCTCATTTAAATCCAGTGGAGAATGTGGACATTTTTGGTTTCATGGGCAAAGTAACTGGTTAGATTCAGGTCATAAATTCTCGACTTCCTTATGTACCATGGTTCTGCTTTCAAAGCCTTTACTGTTATTTGGATCTGTCTTCTGTGGGCCACCTTGTACTGAGGACCTGGGCAATGGTCGCTCTGTTAATTCCACTCAGACTCATCGATATGTTGATACATCGATGAGGATCAAAAACATGTATGCCCAGGCAGACAATGAGCTCCAGAGCTCATCAATAACTCCATGATGTGATTTCCTGAGTTCCTGTGCCTTGTTTCTCCATTACGTCCTAGTTTCCTGGAGCTCCCTTTTCAGTCTTCTGTCCAGAAACTTGGGATGTATTTATTCCACCCAGTGGTGTATTTCTGTGACTAGGCATAAGCCTGGCAAACAGCAGGGAGAAGGCAGAGAAAACAGGCCACTGGGAAGGTCTTACTTTCTTGGAGTTTGGGCGGCTCCCACAGACTTCCCTTGCTCCCATTGTCGCTGACAGAAAATTTCTTGGGATTTAGAACTTAAGAGAATGGAAATCAGGAGAAGAAATCGGGGAGGTATTTTTTCATTCTTTCTGATTGCTAAGTTGCCTGTTCCTCAAGCCAGAACTAGAACGATCTTCTGGAATCTTCTCTGTACTAGCTCCTACTTCTGGGTTTGAGTTTTGTTACACGCAAGCCAGGAGCTACTGGAAAAAAAAAAAAAAAAAAAAGATAAATTCATTGCTGTTTCAGTGGTGCTTTAAATTCCGGTTTTCATGTTTGATCCAACTGCCACTCTTTACTTATCAGAGCTCTCTAACAACTCTTCCATGCATTCCACCCAGAATTTTAAGACACACTCAGTGGGAGAAGCAGGGGTAGAAGGTGCTTGCTCCATCTTAAGCAGAATCAGTATGCCTTGCCCATTTTTTTAAATACTAGGCAATCTTAATTTGCATTCCAGGATAAAAGTTACCGGCTTTCACTCTTCCCTTCATTTCCCCCACCTAATTCTGTAAAGACTATTATGATCCTAAACTCAAATATCCCTTTTTCTAAGATGGCTTTTCTGAACTCCCAAGCAGAGTGGATTTTTCTTCCTTCTCTGATCCTCCATGGCATTGACTTATGCCTCCATTATAACATGTGTCAGTCTCCTCCAGACATTTAGTGCCCTCTTTGAAAAAAAAAAAAAAAGACTGTTTTAATCTTCCCTGAATTGCCTCCAGTACTAGACCTCAGCACATAGTAGACAGTTCAATACAATTGCTAAAGCGCTAGCCACGTTTTTTAAAAAATGAAAAGGGAAATCAAAACTTCTAGTTTTAACATGGTCTAGAGTAAAGATGCATTTCCACCTTCACTTCTCAGAAATCACTCATAGGTAGCTGAGAGAATGTGAAACAGAAAAGGAAATACCACACTGTACCCATGAAGCCTCTTGGCGTTTACAGTTTCCCTCCAAATCCATTGCCTGGGGCAGAGAGTATGCCCAGATGGTGCCTGCTGGACACAAAGCAACCTGACCTGTGTTCTTTAGGAGGATTTTTATTACAGTAATTTTTAAGAGGATTTATGATACTCTTCTAAAGGCAGAAATACAGTTCTTAAAAATATTTGTAATGCCAAAAAAATAGTATTTCATTTTATTATCTCCTTAATTTATATTAAAAGTTAAAATTTGAAAGCTTTGGGGGAAAAGGGTGTAAGGTCTTTATAGATCCCACATTGTGTAATGGTGGGGTGTGTGGGGGTACAACTGCTCTTCTTCACTTAACAAGACTCTATATCCTTACGGGGTATGAGAGCTAGGTAAGCTAAGACCCTTTGTAGCAGGGGTATCCAAGGTATAACACAAGTTAATTACATAGGAGTGGATGTGTGTAGGTGGGACCTGATGTCACCACCCAGCTGTTCCTACCTGGGGCCTGGACATTGATGTTCAAAAAAATAACAGAGACAATGTTTTGAATAAAAGAAAACCTGAAAAAATCCTGTAGAAAGTAGAGGGAAGAGACTCAGTAAGCAGCCTTCCACCTGCTGATCTCTTGATTCTGGAAACTTAAGACTGAACCCACAACAAGGTGTTCTGAGGGCACCTCTAGGACAAAGCACTCTTCATCTTCCACAGTGCATCTAAGAACTCATGCAAAGATGAGCAACAATTGAAAAGAAGAAAGAAAATAAAACCAAGAAAGAGACTATAAGAAATTCTAAAAAGAAAAACATGGCAAAACAACAGAAAATACCAACTAGGAAAAAAGAAGATCCTACTCTCTTAACTCCTGGGTCAAAAAACTGTAACTTAACTAACAAAACACTAAGAATAATTAAAATATCACAGAGAAACAGAGGGGATTATTAATAGAAATAAAAGCAGAAATTAATAAATTAGGAAATGGGAAAATTATGAAATTAGTAAGTAAACCTAAGACCTAATTCTTTGAAAAACAATAACAAAAAGTGATTAATGTTATTATTTTAATAAATGGGCAACAAATATACAAAAAAAAAGAAATATTATTAGAGAGAAATTTTTAACTTTACAGAGCAAATTAACCTGGCTTGGAGATTACTCAAAACTATGTTTATAATTTTAAGAAAGTACATGAAATGTTTGATTTCCTGTGAGAGACTAATTACTTAAATCAGCCTCATAAGAAATGAAAATCTGAACAGTTCAGTTACCATTAAAAGATTAGAAAATCTTTTAAATATAAACTCTTCACCTAGAGGTTTGATAAAAAAATTCATCAAACATTTAGGAAAATCAAAGGTTAGAATGTAAAAGTGATATATTAAGAAACAGCTGTATAAAAACATTATTTAGAAATATGGATGTCACAGGGCACAGTGGTGCACACCTGTAATCCCAGCAACTCAGGAGGCTGAGACAGAAGGATTACAGGTTCAAATCCAGCCTCAGCAAAGGCAAGGCGCTAAGCAACTCAGTGAGACCCTGTCTCCAAATAAAATACAAAATAGGGCTGGGGATGTTGTTCAGGGCCAAGTGCCTCTGAGTTTACCCCCTCATACTCCTCTCCCAGAGAGAGAGAGAGAGAAGAAAGAAAGATGGATGTCCATAACAGAAGGAGATGGGGATACAGTTCAGTGGTAGGATATGTGCTTATCATGAACAAGGTCCAGTATTCACTCCCCCGAACCTAAATAAGTACCAGAAGAAGGAACTGGAAGGGTTTGGTGAATGCTTCCTTACAGTGAGGTCACAAGGGAAGGGCCTAGAACTGGTATTTTGCCAGTGGGAACTGGTTTTTTTAACCAACTTTTGATTAAGAATCATTTGACTTTTAAATATGAATATGCATTACTTGGCTACCTGCAAAAAATAAATATTTTAAAAGATTGGTTTGAAACAAGATAGGTGCTTAGGTAATCTATTATTTTGGGAACCAAACAAAAGGCCTGGACAGGTCAGGTCCTCACTATCCAGATTGAGCTGTCTCTCAGAGAGTGAGCAAGGGACCAAGATCCTACAAAGACTCCCCTCCGCTTAGAATACCGATCGAGCTGGGCTTGCAAGCCCTCAGACAGCCCTAACTCAGCCTCCATTCTTTCCCACAAGCCCCCTGCTTCAGCAAGGTTAATAATACGGTCTCTTTTCCTGCACATAATTCACCTACAACCTCACGTGTCTGAATAATGCCTCTTTCTGAAATAACTTTCATGGCCATAACACTTCCCCCATTCACTTCTGTTCCAGCGGAATTCATAAGCCACTTTACCTAGGTGACTTTCCCGTGCAGCCCCACCTGCTTTATCGCTTTCCTCAGCACACTGAGAGTGACTTACTGCTAAGGTTTCAATATGGTTTGTCTCCCCCTCCCCCAACTCATGCAGAAGTTTGATCCTCAAAGTCACATGTAAATGGTATTAAGAAACTTAATCTATTATAGAAAACTTAATCTGACTGTGAGGTTCAGAAGTAAGGCCTTTAGAAAGTGACTAGATTTAGATAAGATCAGTAAGGTGGACCGCCAACCATCAAATCTGGGTGGCTTTATAAGGGACAGAGACCAAACTTAAAAACACGGACACTCAAGCTGTTTGTCCCTTGCCATGTGATGTTGTGTGTTGCCTCAGTGTTTTGCCAACAAGAAAGCTGTCAACAGAAATGAGCAGATGCCAGCACCATGCCCTTGAAACTCCAAAACAGAGATCTAAATAAACCCCTTTTCTTTATAAAGTTAGCCTGCCTTGGGAACTTTGTTATAGTAATGAAAAGCTGAGTAGTACATTTATAGATGTATTCATGATAATGGATAAGTTTAGCAGTTGATAAAATATTAGGCAGCTTGCTGGCACTTGGTGAATGTTTCTTGAAATTTTTTTCAATAAATATTCTTCTTAGGTGCTCGGTCTCTCCAAATATACTGTTGGAGCAGCTCAGACATTGGCATCCTCTTCTGTTGCGTCTGATCTACAGAGTCACTCCGGCTGGCTTATTTAGGTAAGGTAAGAAATGACCAAAATGTTAATACTACGGTCCTTCTGGAGGTACCTGGTATCCTGGCTTCAATTTTCTCAAACTGTGAGTTACAGAACATTATCTCTTGAAATGTTAGTAGGTGTACTATATGGTTTTCCTTTTTCTTTATAAAGTTAGCCTGCCATGGGTACTAAATGTACTACTCAGTTTTCATTACTATAAGAAAGTGTCAAAGGGAAACCCATTTTGCAGTAGGCAGACTCCAGTGTGATCTCAGTGATCCCTGCCTCTGGCATTCACATCCATGTGGTCTCCTACCATTGAATGTGCCCTTGACTTTTTGATTGACACCTAATGAATAGAACACAGCATAGGTGATGGCATTTCCAAGGTTAGGTTACTGTGTCCATAAAAGAATAACAAAGTCAGAAATCTTACTTCTTGATTTTAAAACTTGCCACAAAGTTACAATAATCAAAACAGGGTAAGATTGGCACAAAGCAAGACATATTGGCAGCCAAAAATAAACCTTCACATGTATAATCAAATGACTTTCAAAAAGATTATTTTTTTGTATTCAGTTCCCCATTTTAGCTATTATGAATAATACTATTAGAAACAGTAAAGAACAGTCTCTTCAACAAGTGGAGCTGGGAAAACTGGACATTCACATGAATCTGTACCATTATTTTATGGTATATACAAAAATTAACTCAAAATGAATCAAAGACCTAAACAGAAGAGGTAAAATTATAAAACTCTTAAAGAATAAGAGAAAATCTTCATGCCTTTGGCTAGGCAATGATATCTTAACTATAATACCAAAAGTACTGGCAAACAAACAAATAGGAGTGAAAAAAATAGGAGTGACATTCAAAACCTTTGCAACAAAGGACACTACTCTCCATACAAGGGGAGAAAATACTTGCAGATCATCTATCTGGTAAGCGATGAATATTCAGAATATACAAAGAACTTATATAACTCAATAACAAATAAATAAAAATGGGCAAAGGTCTTAAATAAACATTTCTCCAAAGGAGATACATGAATGACCAATAAGTACATGTAAAGATGCTCAGCATCACTAATTATTACAGAAATGTAAATAAAAACTACAATAAGATACTCCCTCATACCCTTTAGGATGGCTATTATGAAACACATGTATGCTGTTATGGTTTGGATGCGAGGTGTCCCCCAAGAGCTCATGTGTGAGACAATACAAGAAGGTTCAGAGGGGAAATGATTGGGTTATGAGAGCCTTAACCCAGTTATCAGATTAATACCCTGATGAAGTAGTAACTAAAGTCATAGGGTGTGGCTGGAGGAGGTGGGGCATTGGGGGTTTGCCTTTGGAATATATATTTTGTATCTGTCAATGAGGTCTCTCTCGCTGCTCTCTGATCACCATGTGTGCTGCCTTCCTCTGCCACACACTCTTCCACCATGATGTTCAGCCTCACCTCAAGCCTAGACAAATGGTGCCTGCTATTTATGGACTGAGACCTCAGAAACTGTGAACTCCTAAATAAACTTTTCCTCCTCTAAAATTGTTCTCATCATGTCTCTTGGTCACAACAGAAAAAAAAAATCTAACTAAAACATGCAAACAAACCAGAAAATAACAAATGTAGACAAAGGTGTGGAGAAATAGGAACCCTTATTCATTGTTGGTGGGAATGTAAAACAGGGCAAGCATTATGGAAATTAGTATGAAAGTTCCTCAACAACTTAAAAGTAGAATTAACATATGATTCAGCAATCCTACTTTTGCTTATAAACCCTAAAGAATTGAAAGCAGGACCTCGAACAAATATCTGTGCAGCCATGTTCCTAGCAGCATTATTCACAAGAGCTAAAAGAGAAGCGACCCAGGTGCCCATTGACAGAAGAATGGATGAACAAAGTGGGGCATATACATACAATGGAATATTATTCAGCCTTTAAAAGGAAGGAAATTCTGATATGTGCTACAACACGGATGAACCTTGCAGACATTATGCTAAGTGACATAAGCCAGACACAAAAAGATAAACACTGTATGATTCTCTACAAGATACCTTGAACAGTCAAGTTTATAAGGATGGAAATTGAATGATAATTGCTACCAGCTATGGGGGAGAATACTGTACAGGTACAGAGTTTCAGTTTTGAAAGACAAAAAAGTTTTGGAGTCAGATAGTGGTGATCGTTGCCCAGCAAGGTGAACGTACTTAAATCTACCAAACTAAAAATTAAAAATGATTAAAGTGGACAACCTAGGTAACTTAAGAGACCTTGACTCAAAAAATTTTAAAGGTATGGAGGTGTAGCTTAGTGGTAGACCACCTGCCTAGCATGTGCCAAGCCCTCAATTTAATCCCCAGTAAAACACACACACACACACACACACACACACACACACACACACACACACACACGATATCTTCCATCCTGTGAGGACTCCCTCCTCAAGCCCCTTATCACCCACACTGGGAGAAGTCAATATAGATCCCTCCGAGTGGAGCATTGGGTTTCTGCAGCCTGGTTGGAGCCCCTAGGACAGAACCTCTTGATGAAGTCACTCTCAAATTCCTGACCTACTTTGTGAGACAATAAAAGTTAGTTGTTTTCAGCTGTTCAATTTTAAGGTCAGTTGTTCCAGCATAGATCCCATGGTCAGTTTGGGAAATGTTCTAATATACCTCTTTTGTAGATTTGCCAATATAACTGACTTTTCTTTAAAAAGATTTTTTTGAAGAGCTGGCAAGATGGCCTAAGTGGAGAAGAAGCAGCAGCAACCTTTGTTTCCCAAGTTCATCTACAGGTGGGACAATGACTCACCTGAGGAGCTACTGGAGGAACATACAGTGGTGGCCATTGCACCGGGGCCTCGGGGGTGGCTACACTCACTGCTGATGCACCTTCACAAGGCCAAGGAGGAGCCACCTTGGAGAAGCAGAGGTGGTAAAGACCATGGCACCTTGGCATGTGGCCCTTCTGCCAGAGGTGGTGCACAACTTGATTGGCATCCACAACCCAAGACCTTCAGCCAAGTGGAGACTAAGCCATGTTAAAGGCTACTACCTCCATCACATACAAGCCCAGCCTGGGGCCACTCATTCCTCCCACTTTGTGTCCCCTGAAGTAATCTGCCCAGCCAACAAAGGCACACTCAACTCAAAAAAAAAAAAAAAATGGTTTGAAGCCCTTCAAAAAGAGCAGTCTTTAAATTTCACTTACCCTAGTGTTACTCAAATTCACTTGACCATCAAATTCTTTTGCCATGGAATACCTCTTCACATTTCAACATCATGCTGTTCCAAGAATCATAATTGGATTTTAAAAAATCTCATTTGCATTCAACTTATAAATCCTTCCTGATTAGAAAATCATTTGGGAAACCAGACAAGAGGATATACATACATACATATATATATGTGTATATATATATATATATATATATATATATATATATATATATATATAATTATAACACACCAATAAAAGAAAAATTTTAAAAGATACAAATGGAAAAAAAGAAGAATATATTAGCTTCAGACATAATAACAATTTTGAACTTGAGGAGGAGACAAATAACAGGGAGATACCAGTTATATCTGCCCCTTTGTATTGTAAAAAGCAAATATCTCCTTGGAAAGACTTTCACTTATTGTATTACCTGGCAATGTGTTGCCTGGCCTCTCCTGCAGGAGAGGCTGGAAAGGTGACTATCTCCTGTGGAGCTGTGTGTATTTCTGTCTAGAACAAAAGCGAAATTTGTTAGCAGGCAAGAAGGACTAAATGGATACTGCACAGGCAAATGATAGCATATGAGCAGAAAGCACAGAAAGGAGCAGGAGAAGTCCACCCTTACTCCCAGAAGGACAATTCAGAGTTCCTGTGTCCTCAAGATGTATGGGCTCATGAAATATTTAAACTGCAAAACAGTCAAGAAATTAAAATATTTAAGCCCAGCTGCTGCAGAATACATATTCGAGAGGACATAAGAAGCAATTGCGGGGTAAAGGGTTTGTGGTTGTAGGAGGAAAATCTCTCAGGGATCACTCAGCTAGGAAATAGTCCTTTCCCTGCCAAAACTCAAATATTCAAAAAATCCCCTCACTTAACAACCTCAGAGGGTATTAACAGGAAGCTGGAACAAATTTATTTGCATCTAAACAGAGTGTACAATCAGAAGAACAAAAACTTCTGGGAAAATGCAAACCCAGGTGGTGAGTTTGAATTTAAGCAGTTTCAGGATGAATAACCAAGAACCTTTGCCATTAGTATGTCAGAGGTGAAGAGAAAAGTGAGACTTTGGAGCACACAGAAGGCAATCAGAGAAGGACCACAAAAGAGGAGGAGGTGGGGTGGAAGGACCTTAGCCAGAATCCAAACAGGAATCTCCTAGTCATTCATGAATGAAAACAGGTACCCATACGCATGCATGGCAAACATGTATGGGACAGAATCAGTTCATGAAGCTATCATTGCAAAAGCCATGTCTAGTGACACTGACTGAGCACATTTAATGACTAGAATGAGAACTGCATACTTCACTTACAGTCTTTGTTCTCACAGTGACTTTTGCACATAAAAATGTATTTTTACAGTACACATTACTATGAAAATAGTAACGTTCAGAAAAGTTTAGAAACTTGCTCAAAACCACATAGTAAGTGGCAGATGTAGGATTCTGACTAAAATCTGTCTGTTGCCAAAGCCTAGGCATTTCCTTTCTACCACAGGGTCATCTTTGGTCACTATAACACAGGAAATCTCTATTGATAGTATTTTTTTATGTGCAGCTTATCTAATAGATTTTAATTGCTCAGTAAATTCAGTTCAATCTAGTCTTCAACACTTTTCTATGTGGCCATTTTACTTTTGTAATTTTTTAAAAAGTCCAATGGCAAAGAATTTATTAGAGATGCTAAATCAGATCCTAAAGAACCTATAGAGAAGTTGTTTGTAGCATGGGCAATTGAATTCAGGGGCACTCTGTCACCTGTCACTGAGCTACATACATCTCCACCCCTTTTTATTTCTTATTTTGAGACAGGGTCTTGCTAAATTGCCCAGACTGACCTCAAATTTGCCATCCTCCTGAATTAACCTCCTGAATAGCAGGGATTACAGGCATGTGCTACCACCACCAGTTAGTAAGGTTTCCATTGGGTTATTATTAGAGATTATGCATTATTGTAGTCTAAACATGCCCACCTCTACGTCCATACATTAAAATTGTAACACCCCAAGGAGATAGTGTTAGGAGGTAGAGCTTTTGAGAGGTGATTAGGTAATAATGACTTTGCCCTAATATAGGAGATTACTACCCCAAAGGCCCCTGTGAACTTCCCTGTCCCTTTCATCACATAAGGACATAACTAGAAGGCATCATCTATGAGCTAGAAAAGATAAGCCGTCACTAGACATGGAACCTGCCAGTGCCTGGATCTTGGCCTTCCCAGCCTCCAGAACTATGAGAAATAGTTTTCTGTTGTTTTTAAGCTACCTTGTTTTTGGTGATTTGTTATAGTAGCCACAACAGACCAAGACACCCATCATCTTGTCTACCAAGACACATGACCAGACTTTTGGTAGCTATGAGACATTAGGGATGCTGAGAAGAGTAAAGAGACAAAAACCACTTGGTCAGAGGATTTATGATATTGTGTTGCATAACACACCATGGGAGTTGGGTAAGCTTTCCATTTCAGCTTAAGTCATACAGAAAAGCATAAAGAAGTTTTACATTAATTCCCCTGTGCCCTCCTGTGGTGCCTCCTATCTCCATGGAAAGGGAAAGCCTAGGAGCCCCACTGCTACCATCTTGTAAAAGGCTACCATTTTCATGTGCATCAGGCAAGATGTGCAGACACACAAAATTGCCTTGTTATTAAGAAAAGTAACAGGAGCATCTGTGTGTGCCCTCCCAGGAGAGAAGCTGTAGATTTGCTACAAAGGAAAGAACATATTACATTTGCAAATTTCTTGTGAAAAGTTTGCCTTTGCTCAGAAATCATGGGTATTTGTTTTCTGGAGGCTTTTAATTAAATAATCAAAAGGAAAAGACTGTCCGTGTCCAAATGAAATGCTTAACAAAGTTAGGATCAGGTATCCCTAAAAACCTGCTTGGAATTATGTTTATGCTTGAATAACACAAGTAGCATGTGATTTCTGCCCTGAGAAAAACAATAAAAGGGGTCAGAACATTTCCCTCCTTCAAGGTGGTCACCTAGTTATAATGGCAGAGACATGGCTACAGATAGCAGCCATCTCCCGTGTCATCTGCCTTCAAAGACCAAGTAAATTGAACCTATTCTGGGGCCCTGAACCATTTGGATGATCAAAGACAACTACCTTCAGAAGGAGGACAGAAACCATGCATAAATACAGAGGTATTTCCTGACACTATATTTTGATGTCCTGATGTTTTCATCTCGTTATGATTAAAATAATCAAATTACAATTTGGAATAAACAGAGGATGCATCCCAAGTTATGGCAGACCCTAACACAAACCCACATAAGAAAGTGGCAGAAACTAGGTTTCTCTTACCTTTTTAATCTATGGGGTCTCACCTTGTCCCTTGCTCTTTCACAATGTATGAAGTCACCAATAAATTCATTTATTTTACTAAACAAAAAACAAAACTAGTGCACATATATTATTATAGGTAAATCTGATTATATTCAAGGAAATAACATTGGAGGGCAAAAAGTAGTATACAGGTATGGGGAAAAGCATAAGAAGAACAAAAAAAAAAAAAAGCCCAAGCAAGGTAGCACACACCTATAACCCCAGCAGCTCGGGAGGCTGAGGCAGGAGAATTGTGAGTTCAAAGCCAGCCTCAGCTAACGCAAGATCCTAAGCAACTCAGTGAGAATTTGTCTCTAAATAAAATACAAAAGAGGGCTGGGGATGTGGTTCAGTGACTGAGTGTCCCTGAGGTCAATCCCTGGTACCCAAAAAAAGAACAAAAAAAAGTATATAACACAAATATCTAGTCATCGCTATCTTTTTTGCTGGAGGAACACAGTCTCTTGTGTGTGAAGCAAGGTGTGAAAGTTTTCTGCTTTGATGAATTATCAAGATTTTTTTATGAATTATCAGGTATTTTCAATTACAAATCATTCTCTAATTATTAATATGGATCAACACTAATATAATGGATGCTCAGGATGCTAGAACTGCAGAATCACCCAGACTAACATTTTAAAAGTTTTGTTTAGCTATAAAGCTCATAATGTAAAGGAAGGAAGGAAAATAGGGAGGGAGGTAAAAGGAACAATAGCAAGACTGAGTGGGAGAGAAGACAAAAGATAAACTTGAAGCTTTTATAATTCTCATATGAATGTGATAGTTTATAATTCTCAGATCAGTGTTTGGAGAGAGATACTCTAAATACATCAGTTCTAACCTAATTCCTCCCATTCAAAGGACAAATTGCTAATATGCCCATATCTAGACAAATTAAATAAGATTAATAATACTTTATTTTCAAGGGAAATTGCAAAGAAAAAAACATCAAGCAATTGTAAAAAAAAAGAATGGAAGTTTTTGTTATAAAGATATAAATTTTCTTTGAAATATATCATCCATTCAATTCTTGTTTGTATTTCACTTTTACTTATGAATATGTGTCATTACATGTTGAATGCAAAAACAATTTCAAACAATATAAAAACAGAGAGATGATACATAAAGAACTCTCATAACTTTACCCCTTCTAAAAAATAAAGTTTTAATCTTTTGAAAATAAAAAAGTAACAATACTTAATACATAAAAGAGACAGAAAAAGAACCATTCTTCCCAAAGGAATGAAGGGAGCAGGGAGCAGAACTCAGTAAATGTCTACCTTTTTCTCCATAAAAGCTTCTGAAAGTTCTAGAGAATTCCTTAGTCTTCTAGAACCAATCATTCTAGTCTAACTTTCATTGACAAGGCAAAAATTGATTTGTGCAAAGCTATAGCTAAAATTCAGATCTCCTGGCACCAAGTTCAGGACTCATGGATACAAATGTTTCTCATTCTAATAGCTGTGATGAAATTATCAACCCCAAAGGATCTGTTCTTTACCATACAGACTTCTTCACAGAAAATCTGAGAGAAGTCCAGCCATTGAAGCAATCAGGAAAAGGATTTTATATATATATATATATATATATATATATATATATATAAAATATATAAAATATATAATATATATAATATCATAGCAAGATAATAAGCAATAGAACATGTGGCTAGGAGGTTCTACTGACCACCCAACATACTCTTGTCAGAACTGAGCTCCAGGAGGGGATGACAGTCGCCTATCAGCTTGCCTTGAGTCCAAGTAGAATATGATCACATCTCGAGCTCAGCCTAATACAGCCCTGCACTTGACACAGAAGATTTTTCCAAGTTTTTTCTTCTGGGAGGAATGGTATTAATACATAAAAACATAAGCTGTACTAGCAAATAAAGAACATGGCTAGACCACTGTCCTTTTGTGACATTTTTTTTAATATTTGGGGAACTCAAAGTGATTTGTTTAAAAAGAAAATGTTTGAAAGCTCAGCTGATAACCGTGCAAACTCATGGAATCTGGACTTGGTTTACCATAGCAGGTTTGCAGGGAATGGGGTGTGTTTGGGGGTGAACTCCACACCTAGCCATGGGAAAAGAACTGCTTACAGTGATCACATACCAAGTGCCTGCTCTGAGTCAAACCTTCTAAGAGCACTTTACATCAATATGTGTAATTGTCACCATACACCCCTCATTATCTTCACTTTTCAGATAAAGAAAACTTGAACTTGCTGACGGTGAGTATGTCAGCCAGCTTTACTCAGAGGTAAGATGGAACACCAGTATTTATTCAGCAAATGCTTAATGGGCATCTAAGATGGGTCAGGGACCTACTAGGGGCTAGAGTCATTATGGAATAAGGGCAGCTCTCTCCACACTCATAGAATTTGCAGTCCTGTGGGATACAGGCAAGGGAACAATTGTGAGAGTTTGAGAAGCTGACAGAGATACCAGGGAGTGTGTGTGAGCCTTAGAGGGCCCCCAGACAGAGGAGTCACCCGCGTGTCTTCCTGGTCTCATTAATGCTGAAGAACTGGTAAAGAAAACCTGTGAAGCCCAGATAATCTCCCTAAAGCACCTAAGAACTTTATCTCTACTCCTCTCAGCCAAAGAGCTTCAAGTTCAAGTTGAATGACCTTTCAAGGAGAAAGGAGCAATTTTCTCCCTAGGCATGAGCAATACACGTTCCTTAGAAAGGGCATAGCCAAGCAGACTGAATGCTTAAAATTTTATTTGTATAATAATTAAAGGATAAATTGTACGTAGTATATAAATTCTATGCAGGCAACTTGAACAATGTCACTGAAAGTATTCCCTTCTCTTTATTAGCTGTACAGAGTGAGTCTCCCAACACAGAAATCTCCCAGGAGATCCCTGCAGTGTACCTGCTGGTGCTATTACCTCTGCCCACCCAAATCCCACCATATTTCTCAGGGATGCTGTCTCCCTCCTAATCTTCCACTACTTTCTGGGGCATCCCAAGCCCTTTACCTAAAGAGACAAAAGCACCTTCTTCCAACAGGCCCTTGTCTCCCTTTCTTTTTTTCTTATATTTCCTCCCCTCATTCCCTCCTCTGTTACTCCTTCCCTAATCCTAGCCTTCTCCCTCATTCTGCTTTCTTCAACTTGTAGCTTTTAAAGCTTTTCTTTTCTTCTTCATCATCCTCAATAAAATTAGTCTAAAGAAAAGCACAAAGAAAGGCTAACAATGCCATTTTTCTTTGCTCTATGTGCATGGGTCTCTGTCTCAGTGAATCACAAACTTGCTGCAGGCTGAAGTCATTCAGAATCTTTAATAAACACTGGTGCCAGTCAAGTAGAGGAAGTGGACCAGAGTAGGGGAAGGGGAGGTACTGGGGAGTGCCATGGAGCAAATTATGTTATGTACATGTACAAATACATCATGATGAATTCCACAGTTTTATATAATTATAGTACACCAATTAAAAAAGGAGAAAAGAAACACCAGCACCTGTTCCCACCCAGACATGCTCATCTAATGGGTCTTCTGGGCATCAGGATTTCTAGATGCTGGGTGATTCTTAAATGCAGCAATCTTGATGAACTATGGCACTGTGTGGTTCTTCATCTCAGGCATGACACATGAGCACTCACACTAAATATGACCTCCTGTCCAATGGCAGGTTTGAAGAATTTGGAGTAAAGAGGGATACGTTTTTAATATTCACATCCAGGCCAATCCCTTCAGAACAGGGCTCTTATTCCTTTTGCCAGTCTCAAATTTAGATTGTCATTCTGAAGGGAATATAATATATTGTCTAGCTCAAGTTAGGCAATAGCCTGAGCTGATCAGCAAAAGAAGAGGGGGGAAAATGAGCTGGATTCATGATTATATTAGCCTGTCAAGAACAATCCTAAAGGTAATTTATTATATATACAGATGTCAGCTACAACTCATCAAAATTGCACCATCCCCTGTATCATGTATTTCTCTCCTGGAAGGCAGCAGTGGGATGTATGCTCTGAAAGTGATCAGCCTGAAGTTCAGGAAGGTGCAAGCCTATTCCATCGTTATTTGGTCAATTTATGGTAGATACAGATATAGGAGAACTCAAATATTCTATGAAAATGTGTAAGCAGTCAAAATTGCCATGGAAATTCTGCTAACATTATTATTATCACATTACTAATTCAGTACTACCACAGACTTTGCAGTAGTAATTTCATCTGGCTCGAATATGTCCCATAACAGAAAACAATGAAGATTTCTGCATAGCCCCTCTCCCTGGAGGGGTACTTAAGCTAACCTCCGACGCTACTATACCCCTTGCAATGTCTGACTGTATTTCTTGAGGATGCCACAAGCCTCTCATTGGAAAGCGATGCATAAGCGTGATAACTGGGTAGTCCCTGAGAACAGGCACAAGGGCAGCCAAGGTCATTTTTTCAAGCACAGAAGGAAGAACCCTTCTGCTCAGTTTTCCTAAGTTCCTGAACAGTGACTAACAACCTGGTGAGGAAAGAAACTGGTCAGAGACCAGAGCAATGAGCTGGAATTCTGGCTCTCCACTAACAAGCAGTGTGGTCTTGGCCAGCCATACCAGCTCCTCATCTGGAAAATGATGGTCTTGGACAAGACCATCTCAAAGGACACTTCCAGCTCTCAGATTCATGGATTTCATGATCTGACTCACAGAACAGTCATGCAACTAGCTGCAAAGCTAGGCAGATGCAGAAATTTGCAGCTCCCTGGAGTTACATAACCTTAACTGGAATAAGCTTCTTGGAGTGGATTTGAATTTGTGGGAATTCTATGCCTCATTTGATGACAGGCAAACCTACGTGTGAGCAGAGGGGTGACTTAATTATAGAGAAACCAAAGTTCAGATTTTCTAAGACATTTTAGATTTCAACCATTCGTTCTTATCATCCCCATAAAGACATCTTACCTGTCAAACTGTAATCCCTGATAGTTAGGCCAGAAAGCACAATCTCTGTTAAGAAATCTTTTAAACCTGTGCAAGACATTTGGATTCCCCGAATCTTCTTTGACTCTCATGGAGCAATATGCACATGATTTCTTCTTTGGTTTTATTCTGCCCATATGAAAGTTCATGTATTTTGTCTCAAAATAATGCAACTTGGTAGAGTAGTTTCATATATAGTTTTTCCATTTATGGATTTGAGTTTTTTAAATCCATCAACACTTTAAGATAGGTGGGATGGTATGTTTCACTATTTTACAAATGCTAAAATTATAGCCCAGGAAGGTTAAATTTGTTGCTAGCAAATGTCAAGTCTCTGCCAACTCAACTCTGGGCTTCCAATTTGATTTCTTGTTCACTTTGAAATCAGAACAATAGCAGTTTATCCCCTGAGGAAACTAAACTGCTACCTATTTGCCATCTCAAATTGATTTGTCAGGTATGACTTAGGCTCACTAGGATGAGACAGGATAAAATGCTGGTTCATGGTCAGGATCAATGACTGCAGGCTGCACTCGAAGGTTCATGGTCTGACTTGGGACCAACAAGTAGGCTCAATGCACTAATAAGTTCCTGGACCACAGATATTGACCTTTCTGAACCTCTAACAGTTTACTATGTAACTGAATGTGGTTGTTGATCATAGAAGCCAGGCCTTGAATTAGAATGATTAAAAAAAATGGATCTATATTCTTGCTGTTCCAGTGTGATCCAGCTGCATGGGTATCACCTGAGAACTGTTAAAATGCAGAGTCTCTGCTCCACCCCAGATGCACTGAATCAGAATCTGCATCTTAACAAAGATCCTGGGTGGCTGGTGTGCACACTGGGGCTTGAGAAACACTTCCCCGAATTCCTTTTCATCCTTGGGGAGCTAAGGGCAAGAGTTTTATAAGTTCAACTTCCTGGGCATGCTAGCCAGTGGGGGCGATTGGTGCAAGTCCACCCTGGCAGTCTGGATACTTACGGAGTATGCATACACGAGTCTGCAAAAGCCATCAGAACAACTGTAGAGCATCTAGCAAGATGCAAAGTGCTTGAACCACTCAGCAGCTTGTTGGTCCACTTCAGGGGGAGAATAGTGAAATTTCCAGGTCTTACCACTTTCCTGAACTCAAACATAAAAAGATGAGTGAGATTCAAAAGCTGATACCATTGAACTTTACCCTCACTGCCTAGACCTGAAAAGAAAGCTGGTTTTCTGCCTCTCTCTGCCATTCTTCATTTCGGTCTTTCTCTGTTGCCTCCCTCTGTGTTTCTCTCTTCGCCAGCTGGCTCCCCAACCCCCAGCACACACCATCTACACAACACACATGCTCACAAAGTTATATTTTCAAAGTTTAAGGAATGCAAAGATCATCTCTTCAGATCAGGGCCCAGGAGAGAAGCTTCTGCAAAGACATTTGCATTAATTACCACATTAATTTCATGTCCCAGGGAAAGCTCAGCAAACCAGAAAAGCTTCCTGCAGGCAAACACCTGTGAGGCCTGGCAGTGGACTGGGGGCCCTGGGTTAGAGAGGTGGCAGTGAGAAGGCTGGAAAGGTGCCCGTTGATGGCTTCCGTGCAGGTGTTCAGCTTAATAGGGTGTTAATTGGGTAACAGGTGGAAGCACAGAGGGTAAGGGAGCAGCAGAGTGAGCAGGGCAGAAACTCACTACCATAACCTAATTTTAAACAGAGTGGAATTTTCCTTCTCCTTACTTCAATTTGGGCTCTGAAAGCTCAGTCACAGTAGAACTGAACAGCACATCGTCATATATAACAACTAATATTTATAGCTGCTTCAAAGTGCCAGTCCTGTGCTAAGTACATGGCACAATATATCCCTAATCTTAAAAGCAATCCTGTAGGAGACAATGGGGAATCTTAGTCTCAAAAATGCAGAAGCTAAGGCTCAGAAGGAGACAAATAATTGCTCAAGGGCACAATAGGATGTGGCAGAGCTGGAATTCTCTGACACTTGTCTGTGCATGAATCCACTGCATGGTGCTATCTTTCTTTCTGAGTTCTTTTTTTCTTCCACACATTTTATGATGGGTGCATTCTCTTTGTGTTCTTATGAGAGATGAGAAGCCAGTTGGACTATATGTTCATCACCTGCATCTGGAATGTTGTCCACCAGATTGATCTAACTGATTGGAATCTAGAACCACATAAGAATTGGCTAGATCACCACTTGGCAAACTACCACCCCAATCCAAGCCTACCCCTGTTTTTGTAAATATAGGTTTATTGGAACACAGCTATGTATAAACACGTTGTTTGGTGCTCCTTTCATGCTCCTGTTGCAGAATTGAGTGTGTTTATCCCCCTTTATCATTGGGGGATATCACCTAAGACCCCCCAATGGAGACCTGAAACTGATGAAAGTATGGAACCTATGTAGAGGGTTCCTTTGCATATACAAATCTGATATGTTTAGTTCATGAGGTAGGGCCCTGTAAGAGATTAGCAATAATACCTAACAGCAAAATAGAATGGTTATAAGAATATACTAAAATAAAAGTTATGAAAATGTGGACTCTCTCTTGAAATAATATTAAAAAAATAACTTTGGGCCACAGTTGATCACAGGGAAGCAGAACCATGGATAAGGGGAAACTATTGTAATTGCACCAGAGATCATGAGCTGCAAAGCCTGAAGTCTTTACTACCTGTCCCTTTATGGAAAAAGGTACACACCACTGGGCTAAATAAACCATTACCCCTGAGCCTAATTGCAGGGACTTTGTTCTGAATCACTACTTGATGCTGCCAAAGAAACTGGGGATATTTTGCTTACAACAAAGAAAATTAAGGGCATATCATGAAATGGGACTATTGGAGGCCAATGGCTGAATTTTCAGGATCTGCTTTTTGGTCCAACCTAAAGAACTTTCTTTTCCTAATGTTTTTGAGTTAACTTGTCCATTAAGGAGCTCGTCATCACCCCAAATATTCAAATAGCCAGGTGAGCCTCCATCAGAGATGTCACAGATTTTCCTACATGATCTCTATGTCCATTTATAACTCCTATGGTCATATAACTTTGTGCATTTCAATGTCACTAATGAGCCTTGGGCTATTTTCTTAAGTCTCTGTGTTCTAGTCCACTACTTCATCATCTCCCACCACCTTGGGCCATAAATATAGTAACTCTTACTGTAAGCTGTTTGTTAAGCCTCGGTAAAGAAGATATATTTGCACCCAGTTAACTGAGGTTTGACCTGTGGTCAGGATGCATTCACCCTTAAATGCTCTTTTGTGGGGCTGGGGATGTGGCTCAAGCCGTAGCGCGTTTGCCTGGCATGCGTGCGGCCTGGGTTCGATCCTCAGCACCACATACCAACAAAGATGTTGTGTCCGCCGAGAACTAAAATAAATAAATAAATTCTCTCTCTCTCTCTCTCTCTCTCTCTCTCTCTCCCCCTTTCCTCTCTCTTTAAAAAAAAAATAAAATAAATGCTCTTTTGTTTTATAAACTCAACAACAAAGAATTATTTTTAAAGCCAAAAAGCCATAGCTGCTATCAAAAGATAGATTAATTAATTTAACTATTTGATAAATATTTATTGAGTGCTACTATGAGCATGGTCAGGAACGTAGAGGTTGAAGCATAGGCCTCTGGAGTCCTGGTCCAGAAACAGGCAGAGGCAGCTGGGAATCCAAACCCTGTGGATAACAGGAGGAGGACAGGGGGCTGGAGTCGGAGTCAGCAGGAAAAGGAAACTAGAAAAGCTGTGACACCACCTGGGACAACAGAAGAGAGGCTGAGAGAGAAGCACACAGAGAACATGGGCCAACGCACTATGGGGTCTGAGATGATTCCCCATCGTCACCCGTGGGGAGAAGCTCTGAGCCATCTGCACAAGACCTGACCTGCAAGCTGGAGTCCCATGGGCACAGTGCAGCCAATCACAAAACCACAATATGGGGACCATTGACAGCAGAGAGGGGGGAAACTCTCATTCAGATGCCCTTATCTTCAAATCATTCCAGGATTGTTCTATTATTTACACTTTTTGGAAAGTGAATTCAGCTTCCTAATGTTGACTTTGTTGGCCAGTTTTCAAAGCACAGGAGGGAAATCTGCACTAAGGATGAAGAGTCAAGAAAATGAATCCTAATGAAATGTAAAGAACAGAACCATCCTAACATGATTTTTACTTAAAACCTCAAAGTAATTGAAAGGAAATGTCATTTTAAAAAAAGAACAAGAGATTTATTAAACAAAAACGTCAATGAAGCTTATCTTTTTGTGGGAGAGGAAAAAAAAACAAAATATAAAGTTAATGTGTGTTGCCTAGGTGCTTCCTCACATAATTGTTGAAGATTTTGGCTGAGTTCAGATGCATTCCCATCTTTCTAGGAGGCTCAGACCTGGCCAGACCCAGTAATACTGTAATGCCAAATTGGACAAAAGGAGGTAAAACAGACAAGAAGAAAAGAATATGAATCTGCAAGGACCAAAGCTGGGGCTAGAATAAAAAAGGAGGGGCAAAGTCCACCTGAGGAAAGTTGTATGAGGTTGGGAAGAAGTTTTTCTACAATCTACATATTCACCATCATGAACATGAGAAATGGAAATAACATGCTCTTTTTAAAATTGTCATACTGGCTCCTGTGTATTTTTTGATCATAGAACTTCCCTGAGACTGGACCACAGTATGTTATTTCCATATATGCATATAATCTTAACTTATTTATGTTTAAATTCATTTGGTGGAAATCTTTTGAAATATATGACAGATGTTCCTTTTTTCTTAAACTAGATAATAACAACCCCTCTCCTATAATGACTAGTATTATATTAGAAGTGTTGCTCTTCAATACGGGAACCCCTCTTCCTGTTGGGGTTTTACTCCTTTTTTTCAGCCTATGCCATTTCTGAAGATCCCATGGTGCGTGACATTTCACTTCCATCTCTGCTCTCAATCTTCTGCAGCAGGACACCAGACACCCAAGCTGACACTTCGGTTACAAAAACAGTGTGGGAATCAATGGGACTGAAGGTGGTTCTCTTCTCTGTTAAGTCAAAATGTAAAACATCCAGGCATACCTTGTTTCATGGCACTTTACAAACTAAAGATTTGTGGCAACCCTGTCTGGAGAAAGTCCATCGACACCATTTTCCAGTGGACCAGATAATTGTTAGAATAGCAATAAACTATTATTTAATTAAGGTATGCACACTGTTTTCTTTAGCTACAATGCTACCATATACTTAGTAAACTATATTATAGTATAAATTTAACTTTTATATTCCCTGGAAAACAAAAAAAAAATTGTGGTACTCCCATTATTGCAATATTTGTTTTGTATTGCAGTGGTCTTCAATATGCTTTAAATATAACTGTACAAACTTTCTATTTTTCTTTATTTTTTAGCAGTGCTGGAGATGAAACCTTGCACGTGCTAGGCGAGTACTCTACCGCTGAGCTACATCCCTGGCCCTATTTAAGCTTTTTGCAATCTATTTTCTGTCTATTTTGCATTACTTTCTTCTAAGTGCTTTCTTATTGTGTGTGTATAAGGTGTCCTTCAAAAGTTTTTGTGTTAATGCAGGAATATTCAGAGGTGAAATGATTTGATTAAGAGCAATCACCTGATCAGTTTGTCCTGGCTTAAATGGATTAACTTGGTGATAATTGTAGGCAGGTGGGGCATGGCTGGGGGAGGTGGGTCACTAGGGTATGCCCTGGATGGTTCACCTTTTCACCTTCCCTGCAGCCCCTCTCCTTCTCCCTCTCTGTTTATTGGCCACCATAAGCTGAACAGATTTCTTCTGCTTCACTCTTCTACCATGATGCTCTGCTTCACCTGGGGCCCAGAATAATGAATTGGTAACCACGAACTGAACCTCTGAAACCATGAGCCAAAATAAACTTTCCCTCCTCTGAGTTGTTCTTATCACAGTGTGTTTTTTAGTCACAGAGACAAAAAGCTAACTGGGGAAGGTGAGAAGTCAAAGTTGGATAAAGGGAACATTACTGTAATGCAAGGAGCTAAGTATGAATTGCTGGTCAAACTGAAAAGTCTCATTTTTTTCTAATGATGGCAGAATGAACACCTTCAACACTTGAGAAAAGAGAAAAGTCCCCTGAATAATCTCCCGCCCCCAATCTAATTCAGACCACAGCTAAAGCTCAACTGGACGAAACTGTCTCAGCAAAGATGCACAGATTGATGCTGTAGGATAGAGCTGAGGGCCATCAGGCACCCAGAGATTCCCAGGTGTGTACACATGGTACCAAAGAGATGAAAAGCAGCCAGCAAGAGCCACTTCATTCATCTATGGAGTCTGACAGCTAAAACCTCCTCTACCATCCACTGTCTCTCTTATTTGGTCCTTGTGAAAATTCAATTTATTGACATTTACTATGTGCCCATCACTTTAGTAAGTACTGAAGGAACATGAAATTGAATGAAAAAGAAAACTTTTTTTCATATGGTCACTGTGGCACATACCCATATTCCCAGCTACTCAGAAGGCTAAGGCAGGAGAATCTCAAGTTCAAGACCAATCTGGGTAACTTAGCAATACCCTATGTCAAAATTTTAAAAGTAAGTAAATAAATAAAAAGGGCTGGGTATGTAGCTCACTGGTAAAACACCCCTGGATTCAATCCCAAGTACTAAAAAAAAAAAAAAAAAACCTTTTTTTTTTTCAAAATATCCCATTGAGAAAAGGAATAATGAAAATTGTAAGCAGATTACTAAAGGATAAGGCAGCGAAATCAGCAATGAAATTGAACATCCTGCTATGGAAGCATGAAAAGACTCACTCATTTTGAACAGGAGGCCAGGGAAATCTCATAGAGGAGATAACATTGGGGTCTGATCCTGAGGGTTGGGAAAGATTCCAACTCACATTCAACAGAGGGAGAGTCATGGAGACCCAAGGGAATGGGACAAACATGGACGCATGCAGGACAGTGATCATGAACTGCAACCTCTGCCTCAGGGAAGGTTGTAGGAGATACAAGCAGTCAAGAGACTTCTGGTGCTGCATGCTAAGCTCCTAGAAGTTCCTGGACTTGATCCTGAGGAGTCTAACTTACTCTCCAGTCAGTGGAATTCCCAGCCCACCTTTATGGGGATGAAAAGTATCAACCATTCTGAGTGCCCAGGTGTGAGGACTGTATACGGAACAGGGGTGAGGTGAGGGCTGTAGGGGTAGAAGAGGATTATTTCAGGGGTCCTCACATGAGGAAATGCATTAAGTACTGGAAACTTCACTCTGCCTCTTCTATTAGATAAAAGCTCTTGAAAGAATCATCCACCTCATAGAAAGGAATGAACAAGTACGGCCTATGAAGCCATGCAGCCTGCTTGCCTGTATTAAACCTTGCTCCACCCAGGCCTGCTTGCCCATGTTGGAGCTTGCTCCATTAATTCCGAGCCCTTCACTGCCTGGAAGGAAGTTTGTTTCACTCCATTCTGACCATTTCTGTTGACCTCTGCTGGTCTTCTCCAAGTACATACAGCTTTCAGAAAAATGCCTGACCCATAACCAGTGCTGGGTAGTAACTGTTTTCTGGATACATTTTCTGGATACACTCTGGATTCATTTTTTGCTATCTGTGCATGAAAGTCTGAGTCCCCAGCTACAGGCTGTAAAACACCAGTAAGTTCCCAGGCTGATCCAAATAGACTCCAATCTATAGAGCCAAATCATTTAGGCTCAGAGACTCTCAGTGGCCAGTTTTTCGTGCATTAAAATAGATTTTCAGCAAGCCCATAGACAGAGCCACTCAGTAGGTGACTCTTGTAGGACATGGAGGAGTCCCAAGTCAAGAAGAGGCAACAGTTTGTCCAAGCTGCTTCCAAAGTTCCTTGGCTTGAGAGTTCAACATTTCTTTCCCACGTAGCTCTGCACTCTATTCATTCTTTACCCTACAACCAGATAATTTTTTATACTGTACTTGCTTCCATGACAGCTATATTAGTTCTCTAGTCTTTTGTAATAGACAACTCAAAACCAACAGTTGAAGGTGATAACAATGCTCTGTTGTTATTTCTCAGGGAGCTGGAGTTGGGCTGAGCTTAGCAGGGAAGTTCCCCTTTGGGTCTTTCATGGATACAGGCAGACAGTAGCTGGATCTAAAACCCTACTCACTCCCATGACCACCTCCTGGACTGGGACTCCAGGAGCTCTTCTTATTTTTATGTCCAAGTCCTCTTGCATGCCAACTTCAAATCAGGCAGACTTCTTATATGGGGCCCCGGAGCTCCAAAGGGAAGAGCCTAAAAGAGAGCTGATGGGGAACTACATTGCCCTTTCTATCCAAGGCTCGGCAATCATTATCATTTCCACCACTTTCTACTCCATAGAGATGAGTCACTAAGTCCAGTCCACTTTCAGAAGGAGGAGAATTAGACTTCACCTGTAGAAAGGAGGAGTATCATAGACTTTGCAGACACATGTCAAATGATGACATCATCTCTCTGCTAACATCCTTCAGCTGTCCCCACTGACACCTTTCAATGTGAAATTCAAACCCTTTGAAGGTTCTCAGAGTCCTTCCTGATCTGACCATTTGCATTTCCGGTTCCTTGTTCTCAACACCTCATACCCAAGCTCCAGTCATGTTGAACACCACTCACTACCCCAGTGAGTATACCAGGACTGGCCTCCTCCATACTTGTGTACATGGGGCCCCTATGTGTAAGTGCTCCCATCTTCAGCTAACATCTGCAGCTTGATACAGCCAGGAACCGCCCCTCCCCCCCCCAAAAAAAAAAAAAAAACCCTATGGGGCTAAGGAATAAAATGTCTCAGAGAAAATGAACAGCCAAGCTAGCTTCTGTCTTATGGGGTTAATAGCCCTCTAAGAAAATCAGGAATTTAAAGGTTAAACTAGTCTTTGAGGCTATGGGAGTGAGATAACCCACCAAGAGATGGGAGGCAAAGATGTCACATCAGCCTTCTGAGACTACGTGATCAGCAGAAATGCCAGCGAAAGCCAGATATTCTGAAAAGAATATTAGAGACTTTCTCAGATGATAAGGGCAAATTTCTGATTTGCTAGAATAGTCACTTAAATAACACACAGTTACCCTTACCTTATTAGCATAGTAAAACACCCCTAGGTGGCGACCTAACACGGTATGAGACATGCAATACAGGAAGAAGCATGATGAAGAAGAGCACAGGTGAAGCTCAAGTTCCACCTCGACACAAGATGACATCAAGAGACACAGGTCTCTGTTACCCCTTTGTTCTTTGTCAGCCTGGAATACCTATCCCCCATGTGCTGCCTCCCTTCTGGCTAGAGTAGAAACCCACTCTCCCCAAAATATAGCTTTGCCTGTGCTTAAATTCTTCTGAGCCTGGTGTTCACTTCTACAACTCTGGATCCAAGGACCCAAGTCCAGTGACAAGTTTATTAGTAAATGCTCAAGATGCAACTTTGGAGCAACTTCCTGGGCATGGTATTGTCCGTTGAGTTCAAGGCCATCCCCAGCTGCCCCATTATATAAGCACCTACTTCTACCCACACTGCCCCATGTCTCCCCATCCTGTGCTGCACTGTGATCTCCTTGAGCATGTGGAACAGGTTTTTTCATCATTGTCTTCCAGATCTTAACAAACCCAGCATATAGGAAGCCCTCAATACATGATTAGGGAATGCATAAATGTCAAGGACCTTCAAAAATTCTGCCATAGTCCCTAAAATTTAGGCTTATCTGTGTATATTTATCCTTACATATGGAAAAATGCTTTCTGAAATGCTGCTCAGACATTCCAATATGTATATAGCAGAGTTTAGTCAAAGTTCCCTAGAAGAAACAGCCCAGTGCTTTGTTGGTGAGTTGCAAACCTAGGTCAAGAAAAGTGAAGAAAAGAAAATAAGACAAGGAAAGATTGAGGGCATTCTGAATGGGTCTCTGGCTAAGGACTGCAGGGCCAGCCTCCCAGGCAAGTATCTGGATGGCCTGGAGGCATCCCACCCTGTGGGTCAGGCAGCTCAATAGGAGAAGCAGATGGGAAGAAAGGAACCACACGAGATGCCAAGGAAGTGTGCCATGTGCATTGACAAGGAACTGCAAAGTGTGCAATGGTTTAGTAAAAGGTTTAGTAAAAGGACCAGTTTTTTAATTTTTTTCCGATCTATTACAGACTCATTTCTGTAACATATAATAATAAAAATGAAGTTTTGGAAAAAATAAATTTTTGAAAAACAAATACTCTGTGTAGTATTGCTACAGAACATATGAGTCACTGTTGGTGGGGGCGGAAGGGTGTTTATGACCAGATGAATTTGAAAAACACAGCATGCATGCCGTCTGCTTCTCTCTGGGAGTCTCTGTCTCAAGTTCTGAGATACTCTGCAGTCAGGAAACATGTCCCCTTGCTTGAGCAGAATTTATAAAAATGTGTTTGATCATAGAAAGCAACTTTTGAAAAATTAAAAATCCATTAAACTTTATGGATTTCAGCCTCATCACATCAATAGACTAGAGGTAGACATTTGTTAGGTATTTTCAGAGTCAGTTCAATCAATCTGCAAGTCAACGCTAAGCAAAGTAGAACATGCCCAATCCTGTGGGGCACTGTAGTCATTACAGTCTAATTAAGAAATAAGAGTGCTGTGTCTGAAAGGTTTTAACTAGAGCAGGTGGGCTGGGGTGTGGCTCAGCAGCAGGCCTTGGGTTCCATCCCCAGCACTGAAAAAAAGTGTGTTGGGGGGAGGTTAGGGGTGCATAGGACTAAGTACCTTAAGAGGATTTAAAAGACAATAGAAAGAAAAAGACAACAGAAAAAAAAATTGAACATTTTATCAGAGCTTCCCAATTACCGGTAAAAGGCATGAGATTAATATATTGGTGAGAATGCCAATTAGTACAGCCATTATGGAAAACTGTATGAAGGTTCTTCATAAAACCAAAAATAGAACTGTCACATGATTTAGCAATCCCACTTCTGGGTATTTTCCTAAAAGATTTGAAATCAGTATGTCAAAGAGATGTCCACACTCCCATGTTCATTGCAGCACTCTTCACAAAGGTCAAGTTATAGAATCTCAGTGTTCATCAACAGATGCATGGATAAAGAAAGGGTGGTGTATATGTGCAGTGGAATCCGACACAGCCTTTAAAAAAAAAAAGGAAGAAATTATGTCATTTGCAACAACCTGAATGGAACTGAAGAAGCGTAATATAAGGGAAAGCCAGAAATGGAAAGACAAAGACCACATGTTCTCACTAATACGTGGCATTGAAAACAATTGCTTCTTGAACAGAAGCAGAGAATAAAGTTGGTTGCAGAGACTGCAGGATAGGGAGGAATGAAGAGACAATGGTTAAATAGTACAA
This sequence comes from Spermophilus citellus, assembly GCF_964194105.1. Classification (NCBI taxonomy): domain Eukaryota; kingdom Metazoa; phylum Chordata; class Mammalia; order Rodentia; family Sciuridae; genus Spermophilus; species Spermophilus citellus. The sequence goes on along the minus strand of NC_138183.1, from coordinate 146,313,781 downwards.
AATCTCAGACAAGAGGAATAGGTGTCATTTAATTTTGGAGATCTATTGCACAATGTGGTGTATACAGTTAATAATCGTGTATTAAACATTTCAAAATTACTAGGAGAGTAAATTTCAAATGTTCTTATCACAAAAAAAGTGATAAGTATTTGAAGTGGTGGATAATGGGTTAATTAGAATGATCTAATTATTCTAAATGATATTAATTAGTCATATTATCTCTCTGTATCCCATAACTATATGCAATTAAAAGTTATCTGTTATAGTTAAAGCTTCATCCCATGGTTTCATAAACTGACTTCCAGACCACTCACGTATAATCTAATCAAGCCTTTATTGAAGCACACCCGTGGCGGCTGACCAGAGCATAAAGTTGTTCCCCTGATCAGCCCCGAACAATTGCAGGGCACTCCTTATAAGCCTGAAAACCGCAAAAGGGATGTTTGGGGGTCTAGCCAATGCAAGCAAGCCAGGTTACAGAAGCAGGAGGGTGCAGTCAAGTGGAGGGAAGCCTAACCAATCACAGTTAGCCCGGTTACCCCAGTTACAGAAACAGAGCCCTGTTACCCTACTTACAGAAACAATGCCCCATTAGGTAGTTCCGTGTTCTTAAAGGTTTCTATAGCAAAAGGAAAAGAACATCTTGCCCCAGTCATGACCCTTCTACTTGGTATGGTTGTTTTACAGGATGAAGTCATAAAACAAAATGGAGTCACATTTGCTTCTACTATCACATTCCTCACTGGTTTTAGTAGATTTGATGTCAGTCTTGCACATCAATAGGCCTCAGTGTTTTTTTCATCCTTCTGTGTCTAAGGGACTACACTGGGCTCGCAAGACCATAAGTTTGACCTCACCTACATTTTTGTGTATATAGTTTAGGAGGATTTTTAAGAGGTGGAATCCTACAGTAATCCCATGCAGGAGAAGTACTAGGGGCCCAACTAAGGCCAAAATAATGGTAGTCAACCAAGGGGATCATGAGCATAGGTTTTGGAACCAATTGCCTGAAGTTTCTAGTGCTTTATCTCTTTCCTTTAACATGTTTCTCACTAGCACCAAACTGTCCTTTATTATCCCAGAATGGTTTGCATAGAAACAAGTTTCTCCTGGAATCATACAAAGTCCTCCTTTTTTCCAGAAAGAGACCATCTAGACCTCATCTGTTTTGTAAGACTATTTCTGTCAGAGAGTGTAGTGAAACCTCTAGTTTAGAGATTGACCTTTCTAGTTTTCCTAAATCTATATCTATTTGATGGCTAAGGGACTTGAAATTTTTAGAGCCTGTGATAAGAGCTGCAATTCTCAAAGCAGTAGATCCAGCTAGTCCCAAGCCAGCCAGGAGGGGAACTAAAATGGGGGCAGCCAGTCTATGTTAATAAATCAGTGGACCCTAGCCTTGTAATAAGTCCAGGTATTCTTTTCCTTTTACTCCATCAAAATAGCAGGTTACATAGTTCAGAGTTATTGACAGTTTGGAGATTTAGGCAAGGAGTTGAAGTGGGACCCAGGAAGCACAATTTTTGGCAAATGGGGAGTTGTTCCACTTATAAGTTGGGTTGTGGAAGCAAGTGTCTCTTTCTGGGTGATCACCCCAGGTGATCTTGGGAGTAGTTTCCCAGGTAAATCTTTCTGAGCCAGATATATTGGCGAACATCTATATTGACCATAATTTTTCCTCTAATGTTAGGGACCTCCTACTGCTGTAAGGGAAAAGGGTGATGACCGTTCATGCTACTTCGAGCTGAGAGGGGGCAATGCGCAGTGGGCAAGCAGTTTGGAGTCCCTTTTTTAGAAACTGAGTGGGTCAAGGAGTCCATGGTAAAAATCTGGTTTAGGAAGAACAGGATGTAAATTCACCTGGGATGGACACTTCTATGAGAGAAACAAAAAGACATGAGTGAAGAAGTAAGATTAATACAAAATAGCAGTTGTAGAATCTGGAACCTGTCCATGAATATCATGAAAATGACAGAAATTAATAATTTTTTATCAGGAGGTAGAAGACCTGATAAATTGTTCCCATAACAAGGCCTAACAAAGCCTAATAAGGCCCCCTTTTTAGGGAATATAAATCATCAACATTGTCAGAGTTATCAGGAATGTAAATACAACATTTAATTAAGTCAGGTAATGTCATCTGATTTTTACAAAAATACCTTTTTGGCATGACTTCTGTGTTCAGTAAAGATCCCTTTGTTACTTAGGGCTAGATAATTATATTAATAAACATTGATTACATCTACCTGTGTAGGAAGTTAGGAAGATCTGTAGACCTTAAACTGACTAAAAACTTCTGGCAGTTTTTTTTTTATTGATAGTTATCAAGCATTTTTGCCTAAGAATTTCTCTTTTGTTGCTTCCAGTCTTACTCATTTTGAGGGATGTTAACACAATGTACATTTTAAGTTACATTAAAATAACTGTTTGTTTGTTTGTTTTTTTAATGCCCAGGAATGGCTGTGCTTTGGTTTTTAACTGTTTTTGCTAAGTGTTTAAGATCAAGCTGGTCAAACTGACCTTGTTTCTAACTATTGGTAAGAGTCAGCTGAGTTTCCTTGGAGGACATTCTTGGGGAACTTATGAGCAGCATTTTAGCTCTGTTAGTGTCATCTGCATTAGGATGGGTCAAGGTCTTGCTGACCATATGGCTTCCCATGGAAGCATCAGGCATGTCTCCCCTTTTTATGACCCTCCTCTTTTGCAGCATGTACACTCATTGGCTTTCTGTTCTCCAGGGGTCCCATTAATCTCCCTTACGGGAGGTTATGTGACCTGGAGTTGCAAAGCTTTTCCCCCTGTCCTGGGTTCAGGTTGACTCAGAGGGCAAGAGTCAAATATTGGTTTCTTTGGCCCCTTTACTTTAAACTTAATATTTAAGTTTTGCCTTAAACATCCAGCAAGTCAGTTTTGCCAGTTTTAAAGTAAGAATGCTGGGCTTTAACTTTAATGTTTATAACTTTACAGTTAATTTTTATATAACACAATATCCTTATTTTATTTATTAATTTATGTAATGCTGAAGATCTGCCTGAAGGCAGAAGATGACACCTCAGCATCTACTGTATGATCCAATCACTGAACGTCAACAAGGCAGCTTGCAGACCCCAAGACCCCATTAGATTTTGGCTATAAAAACACTCTCTTGCCAGGTCTCCCTCTCTTGCTCTCTTGAACTTTCCTTTCTCTCTCTCTCTCTCTCTCTCTCTCTCTTTGGTGTTAATCAGACACTGCCACAATAAAGTTCTCTTGGTTGCTCTGAGTGTCGTGGTCACTTTCTTTTAGTTATAATGAAAATACAAAGTGAAATTAACGATAGTAAAAACATATTTAGCTTGTATATAATTTTGAACCTTGGCTGAGTTATACATTATATTTCCTATTTGAGATCACAGTAATCGTTTCAATAAAATTAATCTTTGAATCTAACTTTAAATCAACTGAAATCTGGCCTACTTTGAAGTTATTCTGACGTGCTGTAAGGTGGGAGGAAGAGCTTTATCTCAGGTAAGGCAGGGCTCTTTACAAATCTTAGGTAAAGTGTTTTAGTTCTAAAGCTGATCTTTGTCTCTCTCTTTAAATATCATTTTATAAAGTTTACATATATTGTTTCCTGACTCTGTATGAATGTTAGTAGCACAATATGACATACATCTGAAACATTAATTAAGGAAAGGCTGAGAGCCCTTAACATTTTTTTTTTAATGTGGAAAAGTGGCAAAATGTTTTATAATATTAATCTTTAAATAGATTAGGCTCTCATTACTTTTTAACATATCTTTAAATTTTTATATTTTAGTGTATAAGGTAACATAAGATTTGGTTATAAAACATCAAATAATATAAATAAATTCCCAATAAAATATATTATCTTTGTAAATTTAAGTTACCATTACAGACAATTTTAGTTTGTAGAATACCAGCTTGATAAAATGTTCCTTTAAACCTTTTACCTTAAAGACTTGTATACCTGAAAGATATGAACACATTTAATCTGTAAAGAAGAGTAATGTAACCACACTTGTATCGATGTTTTTATATTAACCAAGGTTAACTTTTAAAGGAAAATCTAGACTCTGTAATGTAGGACAATACTTTAAAATAACAGTTGCTGTTTAGCCACAGATGTACAAACCTTAATTTCTCCAAGATTACTTGTTCTAGGGAATAAAACTTAGCAGACACAATGTAATTAATATTTTTAGAAGTTTTTGTCATTTTAACATATAAATATATCAGTACATTATTATTTGTCCTTAGGGAACAACCTTGAATAGTTTTAACTATTTGTGTTACATATATAACCAACTTAAATACATATAAACCTTTTAATATTTGTCTTTTATTTATAGAGTACTTAATTAGACCTTTTTGTTGTTTACTTAGTTGTATTATAATTATACTTTACCAAATAAAGACTTTTTACCTGGAAATGTTTTTTACTAAATATGTTTTTATATTTAGAACTTTTTAACAATTTTTAATCCATTGATCCTTTTTTTATACCTTGAAATAACCCTCATAAATTTCTGAATTTAGATAAATTAATCCATTTTAATAGGATGAAATATTTGTTATTTATAGTACTTTAATTAAAATACAGTTGAAACCTCTTGACTCCTTGTATGTAGAATTATACCTGTTGGAACTTTGTAATTTATAGTAACCTTGTTTTTAAAATAACACAAAATAATTTTAAATTTCCTTTTTAGTTTACCAACTTATGAAAACACCAACATTGTTTAAATATTTTACCTTATGGAATTTAAGGAGTTAAGAGTACTTGATATTATATTTAACACTCAGCATTTTAACTTTGTACCAATTAGATATCTCTAACAAACACATCCATGATTAATTTTATATATGTTTAGATGTAATTTACGTATCTTTTTTGAAAACAAGGTATCAGAGAAGTGCATTGAATAGTATTAGTAATCTTTTTTTTCTGTTGAAGAAAAATCTTAGAGACAATGGATGTCAGACACTTTATAGACATTAACATTTTTAATAGCTGTTTAACCATCTAGAAACAAAACTGTGCATTAGTAACTTTAAAGTCATTTGTACTTTTATCTATTTTCCCAATTTGAATTGAACCTTTTAAATCATATTAACCAAAAGTATTTGGATCTATTTTTTAAAATTTTAATTTATGAGCTCATATGTCAATTTTTTGTACCAAATGTATATAAACATGGCAATACATGTAGACAGACAGTACACCAGTGCACCCACACAAAGCAAACAGACAAATAAAAGACTTGTAGCTCATTTTTAAAAAACCTATTAGATTGAGAGTTAGCCTTTGTAAATTGGCCTTAGAATAAAGCAGAGTGTAATCAGAAAAACATATTAACCTAAGCGTATGGGATCAAAATCATGAATTTATAGAATATAGAATTTTAAAAGTTTTTTGACCTTTTTTTCTGAGGTGGTCCTGTTCAGCAAAGTGAAAAGTGTTGAGGGAACATAGACAAATGAAGGGGGTTTATTTTTCCCTGGAGAAACTTCCCAAAGACGCAGCTCCATTGGTCTCCTTGGGAGAGTCCCCCAGGTTGGGGTCCCATTCTAAACTGGTTTTTCCTGTTTCTTGGATAGTGGCCACCAAATTTTAGCCTGACATTGAAAAATCTTTGGACCATTTTTTAATAGTTGGGAGTTATTCAAGCTTGCAAATACTGAGAGACAAAAGCCAAATTTTCTAGACAAAATTATGCTTTTTGTTATACAATTTAAGAATAATAATTTTATTTTTTTAATATATTTTGTAATGTTCAAAACATTACAAAGCTCTTGACATATCATATTTCATACATTTGATTCAAGTGGATTATGAGTGGAATAATAATTTTATAAAACACTTTAGTTTTAATCTGTCCTCTATAGGAACTGACATGATTTACCCAGTTGGCCACCTGGCCCATCCTAAATGAAGGCAATCTCTAGAATGCCTTTTTCTTTTTACCTTTAGCTTTTACTTTTGACAATTCTTTTAGTCCTGTTGGCAGCACTTTACATTTTAATTCAAGCTGTAGTGAGCACAGTTAAAACCGTTTTAATCATTTTTTTCCCAAAAGAAACAAACTGAGGTAGACATTAACACAGAACACAAAGGGAACAAACAAAAACAAACTAACAGATAAAGTCCTGAAAATTGTTAAGAAAACAAGTTAAAGGGGTCCAGGTAGAGATCTCTGTAGAGCTTCCTTGTCATATGATGTCGGTGGAGTGAAGGAGTCCTAATGAAAGAGGAGCGGTTATGAGAACAAGAAAAGGGCCCGCGCATAACACTCAGACAGATAAACACAAGACAAACAGCCAGCAAACAGACACGAGACAAATGACAAACAGCAAGAGGATGTTGGAGAAACAACAAACAGCAGAACAGACACAGGACAAGCAGCAATCACTGAGGTCACCCAGAGAGACCTCTAATGGGGCAGAGACCACGTCTCATCCTGCCCCCAGACAGATGAGCCCCTGCAGGGAGGCCTCCAGTGGGCTCCAGATACAGACAGATGAGGTCACACAGGGAGACCTCCAGGGAGACAGTCCTGTCCTGTCTTGTGCTGGGAAAGGTGTAAGTGACTGTCCAATCTGACCTTTTCCCCAGAAGAGTCGACTCACCAGGTCTGACAGGCCGGCAGGAGGTTTTTCAGAGTGTCCTAGGATGGATTGGAGTCACCCTCGGAGTGAAGCTGAGGAACATCTCTCAGGAGCTCCCCTCTACTCCGGGGCCGAGGTCCAAAGGACCATCATTGAGGCAAATTTTCCATGAGGGTAGGGAAGAAATGGATCCTGGGCGAGCACCCAAATGTTATAGTTAAAGCTTCATCCCGGGGTTTCATAAACAGACCACGCACGTAAATCGAATCAAGCCTTTATTGAAGCACACCCATGGCAGCTGAACAGAACATAAAGCTGTTCTCCTGATCAGCCCTGAACAATTGCCCGAAACTGCAAAAGGGATGTTTGGGGGTCCAGCCAATGCAAGCAAGCCAGGTTACAGAAGCGGGACAGTGCAGTCAAGTGGTGGGAAGCCTAATCAATCACAGTTAGCCCAGTCACCCCAGTTACAGAAACAGAGCCCCGTTAGGTAGTTCTGTGTTCTTAAAGGTTTCTATAGCAAAAGGAAAAGAACATCTTACCCCAGTCATGACTCTTCTACTTGGCATGGTTGTTTTACAAGATGAGGTCATGAAACAAAATGGAGTCACATTTGCTTCTACTATCACAACTTAAAATAAAACTTTTTAAATTTAAATAAATAAATAGAACCAAATAATTGATTTACCCAAATGTTTAAGACACATAAAATTTCAATATTATTAAACTATTCTAGAACATTAAACAAAAAGAGAAAATTTCTTAACTATTTCTATGGATTTATTATATATTGATAGCATACTTAATAAATATGTCAACTATTTCTATGGATTTATTATATATTGAGAGCATACTTAATAAATATGTCACAGTAGCATCACAATGTACAGACTACTGTATGAATTCTGATGCAAAACACCTAAGTAAAATCATTAATAAATATAATCCAGGAACTTCTTAAAATTCAGTATACCAGGACCAAACACGATTTAAATCTGGAGAAAATGGTTAATATCGAGAAATCTATTTACAATTAATTGAGTAAAGGAAGAAAAAATTTATATATTCAGAGATCCTACAAAATCAGTTGATAAAATTAAGCATAGATTTTTTTCTGAAATAAGGTTTTGCTTATTAAAACAAAATAAGGTTTTGTGCCTAAGCTGGTCTTGAACTTTAGGTCCCCAGCAATCCTTCTGAGGGCAGAGAATGTAGTTCCAGAGGAAGAGTGGCTTGTCTAGCATGCATGAAGCCCTGGGTTTGATTCCCAGAATATCTCTCTCTCTCTCTCTCTCTCTCTCTCTCTCTCACACACACACACACACACACACACACACACAATTCTCCTGCCTCAGCCTTCCAAGTAGCTAAGACTGCAGGCACCTTATACCTTAATCAGCTCCCTTCCTGAATTATAAATACTTATTTCTCAATACAAATTTCATGCATGTTCCTGTATATATATCTGTATCTACTTTTATAATTATATGAATTCTTAAGTCAAAGCTAAGTTTCCAGCTTAACAGCAAAATGCAAGAGGTACAAATCCCATTATTATGTACAACCATAATGCACCAATATAAAAATATGGGGGGAAAAAGAAAAAGACTTCTTTAAATTTTTTTTAATTCAATAGATAATTCAATTAAAGTAAGAAACAAGATAAGGTTTTATAATTATTTCTATTTGTCATATTTCTGAAGCTACTAGCTAAGGCAATTAGGCAAATAGATACATGCATTTTCAAGAAAGAAACAAACTCATTTTTTGCAGTAGCTATGACTATGTACGGTTTTATCAATAAGAACAGCTTTCTTATACAAACACATAACATATTTTTTCCTACCAAACAGTAGCTATATTCTATTCTACTGCAAGCTGAAACTTTAGCCTGCCAGTTTCCTGGATGCTGGCAGAAAATAAGAGACTCCTGAATCAGAGACAAAGGATTGTTTTCCTCACAGTAATTGTGAAGCCAGAATTAGACAGGCAGGCAGTGTAGATAGTAAATCAGGTTGGGTCTAGGAGGCCAATTTTGAGTGAGTCTGGGAAGTTGGAGGCTGTCCCCTGAGGGATCTTATCAAGAACCTGCCCCTGCTCCAACCTGTTGCCAAGGTAACCTGTCCCAGGAATTTCCCCTCCCTACAGGGAGCTATAAGGTTGTTACTCCATCCTGCCCTTCCCCCTTCAGCCACCTATTTCCACCTTTTGGCCCTCCCACCGAGCATTTGGGCCTAGTCACATATGCAGGAAGGAGAAAGATAAGGAGGGAAAGGCAGGAGAACAAATAAAGCCTAGGACATATAAAAAGGGCAGAACACCTCCTTTCTTGGGCTACCAGGACACCAGCTATGGCCCCCTTCTCCCTCATGGGAGAAGTCTGTGTTACCCCTTTTTAAATAAACCCTGCTTCATATGCTTGCCTCAGCGTGCTTCTCTAATGTTCAAATTTCAATGTGTGGGGAAGCAGGACTTGTCACTGATTACCCGCAGTATCAGTCACAGTAGCCACAGTTCCAATAGAGCAGGGCAAAAGAGAACCAAGTGACACAAGAGTTCCCATTGCTGGAGAAGACACAGTTTAGGGAATCTAACCATTGGGTGTGCTTGCCCTTTGCTCCTAGAAAGACGCCATCTCTACATTTTTTAAAATTTATTTTTTAAATTTTAACTTGTTATACATGACAGCAAAATGCATTACAATTCATAGTACACATATAGAGCACAATTTTTCATACCTTTGCTTGTACACAAAGTAGAGTCATACCATTCCATTCATGTCTCCATACATGTACTTAGGAGGATGATGTCCATCTCATTCCACTGTCTTTCCTGCCCCCATGCATACAGTTCTCTGTTGTCTCTTTTAATTTTCTTTAACTTCTAAGGTAGGTGTTATTACCCAGAACATCAGGGTAATGATGTCTAACTCATTCCACCATCATTCCTACCTCATTTCCCCCTCCTTTCCCCTCCCTCCCCTTTGCCTTATCTAGAGTTCATCTAATCCTCCCATACCCTGCTCCCACCACATTATGAATATACATCTTTAAATCAGAGAAAACATTTGGCATTTGGGTTTTGGGGATTGGCTAACTTCACTTAGCATTATATTCTCCAACTACATCTATTTACCTGCAGATGTCGTGATTTTATTCTATTTTAATACTGAGTAATATTCCATTGTGTACATATAACCACATTTTCTTCATCCATTCATCTACTGAAGGGCATCTAGGTTGGTTCCACAGTTTAGCTATGGTAAATTGAGATGCTATGAACATTGATGTGGCTGTGTCCCAGTAGTATGCTGTTTTAAGCCCTTTGAGTATAGATCAAGGAGTGGGATAGCTGGCTCAAATGGTGGTTTCATTCCCAGTTTTCCAAGGATTCTCCATACTGCTTTCCATATTGGCTGCACCAATTTACAGTCCCACCAGCAATGTATGAGTGTACCTTTTTCCCCACATCCTCGCCAACACTTATTGTTATTTGTATTCTTAATAGCTGCCATTCTGACTGGAGTGGCATGAAATCTTAGAGTAGTTTTGATTTGCATTTCTCTAATTGCTAGAGATGTTGAACATTTTTTCATATATTTGTTGATTGATTGTATATCCTCTTCTGTGAAGTGTCTATTGAGTTTCTTGGCCCATTTATTGATTGGGTTATTTGGGGTTTTTTTTGGTGTTAAGATTTTTAAGTTCTTTGTATATTCTAGAGATTAATGTTCTCTCTGATGTGCATGTGGTAAAAATTTGCTCCCAAAACATAGGCTCTCTATTCACCTCACTCATTGTTTCTTTTCTGAGAAGAAGTTTTTAGTTTGAATCATCCCATTTATTTATTCATGATTTTATTTCTTGCACTATAGGTGTCTTATTAAGGAAGTCGGGGCCTATCCAACATGATGGAGATTTGTACCTACTTTTTCTTCTAATAGGCACAGTGTCTCTGGTTTAGGTCCTTGATCCACTTTGAGTTGAGTTTTGTACATGGTGAGAGAGAGAGGGATTTAATTTCATTTTGTTGCATATGGATTTCCAGTTTTCCCAGCACCATTTGTTGAAGAGGCTATCTTTTCTCCAATGTATACCATCTCTACATTTTAAGGCTGTTTGCTATATAAAAATCCTAGAACAAAGGCAAAAACACAAGACATACAGAAACCTGAGAGATCTGTAGAGAATTGCCTCTCAACACTCCTACAGAAAACTTTAAATGCTACTTAAACATGTTAATGAAGATTTATACAAATTGAAAGGTTTGGATAATACCGCTAAACATAATGAAAAGTCCTGTAACTCCTAGATCAATCTAAACATTTAATGCTATCCTAACTAAAATACTAACAGGTGGAGCAAAAGGAACTCTGATTCACTGCTGATAGGAATATAAAACGGTACAGCTACTTTGAAAAACAGTTGGGCAGTTTCTTAGAAAGCTAAACATAGTCATACCATATGATCCAATAATCATACTCCTAGGTATTTACCCAAATGAGTTGAAAACTTGTGTTTACACAAAAACCTGAGCACAAATGTTTACAGAAGCTTAACTTCTAATTGCCGAAAATTTGAAGCAATCAAAATGTTCTTTAGTGGATGAATACATAAACACACTGTGGTACACCCACATAATGAAATACTATTCAGCATTAAAAAGAAATACACTATCAAGCCACAAAAAGACCTGGAAAAATTTTAAATTCAGATTGCTAAGTGAAAGAAGTCAGTATGAAAAGACTGCATACTATGATTCTAACTGAATAACAAGCTAGAAATGGTAAAACTATGTAGAGATAATACTAAAATCAGCTGTTTCTGGAGTATCAGTTGAGGACCAGGGAAGAGGGATGAATACTAAAGCACAGGAATTTTTAGGGCAGTGAAACTATTTATCCTGTACCATATTGTAAAGATAGATACACAACATTATGTATTTGTCAAAACTCATAGCATGTATAACACAAAAATTGAATTCTGCAAGGTATAGTGGTGCACATCTGTGATCTCAGCTACTTGGGAGACTCAGACAGAAAGATTGCAAGTTTGAGGCAAGCCTAGGTTAAAAAGGTGAGGATGTGATAGTGGAATATGATGGACGTCATTATACAAAGTACATGTATGAAGACTTGAATTGGGTGTCAACATACTTTATATACAAACAAAAATACAAAAAGAGTGGTATTTATGTGTATTAAGAATTGTAATGCAAAAAAATAATAATGTTACCTTAAATTAGGTAGAGGGAAGTGAAAGGAGGGGAAGACAGGGGATGTGGGGATAAGAAAAATAGAATGAAACAGACATTATTACTGTATGTAAGTATGTGACTGTATGACCAATGTGATTGTACAATATGTATACTCAGAAAAATAAGAAATTGTATCCATCTATGTATGATACATCAAAGTATATAAGTGCATTCTACTGTCATGTATAACTAATTAAAAACAAATAAACAAACAAAAGGTGAGGATGTAGCTCAGTGGTAGAATGCTTACCTTAGTGTACAGGTGGCCAATACTTAAAAAAAACTAATATAAATCATGATGTTAAATCAATAATAATGTATCAATATTATCAATTTTTAAAAATGCACCACACAAATGTAAGATGTTATAATAGGGAAAACTATGGGATGGAGAGGAGGAAGTATTATATGGGAATTCTGTGCTTAATTTTTCTGTAAACTTAAAGCTGTTTTTAAATGCAAAGTTTCTTTAATCTCAAAAATGAAACAAATAATTTTAAATACCAACAGGCACAGTTGTATGTATAAGACAATCTGATTCCAAAACTTAGGTGAAAAAATATATGTGCAAGAATAATCCTGCACTAGGCATGGTGGTGCATGCCTGTAATCTCAGCAGTTTGGGAGGCTGAGACAAGAGGATCGAAAATTCAAAGCCAGCCTCAGCAATTGAGCGAGGCTCTAAGCAACTTTGTGAGACCCTCTCTCAAAATAAAAAATAAGAAACCTGGTGAATATGGCTCAGGGGTTAAGTGCCCCTGAGTTTAATCTCTGGTACCAATAAATAAATAAATATAATAATTCTGCAACCTTAAAAAAGAAAAAAAAATACCAGTGTAAAATATATTATAAAACCACAGTAAATAACATAATTTAGCACAAATACTCAAACAGGGAAACAAATCACTAGAATGTTGTAGGTTATAGAAGTTATACTCCAAAGTTTTTGGTAATCTGATACCTGAGAAAGTGGCTCTTCTAATCAGCAAGGAATTGGTGCCATTGAACAAGCTAGTCTGTGGTGGAAAAGCAAGATGAATTCCTGTTTCCCACTGAACCTAAAACTAAAACCCAAATAGACCACAGATTTAAATATAAATTTGAAACATACAAAGTAACATCTTAATGTTTCCAAGCAAGAAATTTTAACTTTTTTTCAAAAGTAATATGTTTTACTTTTATTTTATTTTATTTTATTTTATTTTTTTTTTTTTTTTGGTACTGGGAATTGAACTCAAGGGACTTAACCACTGAGCCACATCCCCAGCTCTTTTTTATATTTTATTTAGAGACAAGGTCTCACTGAGTTACTTAGGGCCTCACTAACTTTCTGAGGCTGGCTTTGAACTCAAGATCCTCCTGCCTCAGCCTGTTAAACCTCTGAGATTACAGGCATGTACCACCGTACCCTGCCAAATAATGCATTTTACATTTTTAAATATCTGTATTAAAGAACTCCTTAAAGTTGAAAGACAAAATGCTCCTGAGGAGAAAATATTTTCAACTCATACCACAAACAAAGTTTAATTTCTTTAATAGAAAGTAGACATTGGATAAAAGTGTAACTTACAGAAAAACAACAAATGTCTTTTAAGTATTTTGAAGTATTTATATATCTTTAAATATTTTAAGTATATACAAAGTATTTTAAAAGTTCCTAAGTAACTACAATTCTGTTGCACTATTGTATTTTAAGAGAGAATAAATGCAAGTTAAAACTGTAAGAAACCATTTTTCATTTATCAGCTTGGCCAACATTTTTTTAATGGATATACTGTCATTGACAAAGAAAATAAACTTTGTATACCTTGTTGTTGAAAGGGTGAATTGATATAACCTCATTAGAAAGAGATTTCTTAATATCCAGCAAACATTAAAAAAAATATATATCCCCTGATCTCATACTTCAATTCTAGGATCTTCCCTTAGATATATATGTGCCCATCTATGTTAAATATTATGTTAAAAAATACTATGTTAAAAATATAAGAATATTAAATTGCAGCATCTTTTATACTACAAAAGATTGGAAAGAGTTATGTACACTGTGATAACACCATACAATGAACTACTATATACCCCACCACCACTGGCTGAACCCAGGGGCATGCTACTACTGATTTATACCCCCAGCCCTTATTAATAATTTTATTATTCTTTATTATTATTTTTATTTTACTTTGATACAGGGTCTTGCTATATTGCTTAGGCTGGTCTTGAATTTGCCATCCTCTTATCTCAGTCTCCCAAGTAACTGATGTTACAGGCAGGCACCACCAACCCCAGTATTATACAATTTTTTAAAAGAATAAGATTAAGGTCTGGGGGTGTGACAGTGGTAGGCCTAGCAGGCACAAGGCCGGAGGGAGTCTGATCCCCAGCACTGCAGGGAAAAAGTAAAAATAAATAAAGTTGTACCATCAGTGTGATCATGGAAAAATTTTAAAGATGCAATATTAAGGAAAAATCCAGAAATAGACTATGCAAGGTACTACCATTATTGTAAAAAAATAAAATAAAAATAAAAATAAAAAAAGGAGGGAGGGGCTGGGATGTGGCTCAAGCGGTAGAGCGCTCGCCTGGCATGCATGCAGCCCAGGTTCGATCCTCAGTACCACATACAAACAAAGATGTTGTGTCCACCAAAATCTAAAAAGTAAATATTAAAAAAAAATTCTCTCTCTCTCTCTCTCTCTCTCTCTTAAAAAAAAAAAAAAGGAGGGAGGATACATACATGTATGTGCTCTTGTATATTCAAAAGAAGAATAAATGGAGAGAGAACTGTTGATAGTTCTTGGACCACACACTTAAGGATGACAGGACTTCTGTTTTCTTCTTCATCATTGCTTCCCAGACCCTGGGATACAGTCTCAACATTAACTAAAATTAATGAACAGAAATAAATAATGAGTTGTTGAAGACAGAATGACTTATTACCAATCAGACTCTCACTGTTAGCAATGACCTTCTGTAGAAGAAAACTCTATTTTCCTCTTATTTTTTCCTGTGTCCTCTAGATACAGCTTCTCTCTTCATTTGAATTTACAGGGTATGATAATAGCAGGCTTTGGAAATGCCACAGATGACTTAGATGACCCTCTTCCACTAGCAAAATGACCTGCACTTCTCTTTTCCACAGTGCACTTGTTTCTTATTTTGCTAAAGTAAGTCTGAGGCTGTCCCAGTCCCAGATTTGCCCCACACAATTCACCGAGGGAATCCCTAGTAAGAAGTTGTTTGGGGAGCATCTGACTCCATTGTTCTATCTGGGCCACCTTCTGAACATGGTGAGAACTGGCAGCATCCCTCATAGCCACACACCTTCATCAAGGTGAGACCCTGAAACCAATGGACTCACAGCAATCATTCCTTCAGAAATAGGGACTGAAAATTATAAAAAATATCTGTCATTCTTTTGTGATGTTGATGAATCTCTCAGCTGAAACAGGAAAAAAAAAATCCAAGTTCCTTTTAGCATCATAACAAAGACAATTGTTTAAAGACAGATACAAAGCCTCAATAATAGGGGAAATAATCTGACCCAGGTGGAATTTGGATGATATAATCTCTAGAAAATACCTAATATTTATCTTCAAGAGATGTACTTATTTCCCAAGTCAATCCATAAAGAAGTCAGCCATAACAATGCTCATTGGTGGCAAGATTGAAAATCAACTGAGCAGAAACATTCACTGCCAGACATAGCACCTGCATTCATCCTTTCCCTAAAATATGGGATATTAAGCAGACTTAAGCTCATTGACCATCTCACTGAAGCCTCGAGTGACTAGAGATGGCAGGGCTAAGGAAAGAGCCAAGGAGTGACACCCTCTCCTCTGAAAAAAATGGGCTTCCCCTAGTAGTTCTTAGGACAGTGGCTTTTAAAACTCTATATGCATCCATTGGTTCTTATCTTGGGCAAAAGATAGATCAGAGCACCAAGATTCATAAGTAACTCAAAAAAAAAAAATACCAATATTGTTTTCTAAACTCAGGAAGAGACCAAACAAAAAAAGTGAGGACCCAACAAAATACTTCTAACTTTTCTACATCACCTAGTATAGTCCTTTGAATATAATAAATATGCAACATGTATTTGCTATGGGTTTCAGCTAAATAGCTTCCCAATGAGCATTAATATGTCTGATTTTATACTGAACAGCAAATTTCCTCAGTTAAAAGTCCTGGATGAAAATATAAACATCATTAAAATTTCACTCCATGGCTTTCAACTCTCTGAGGTCCATACTGCCAATATTTTTCATCTTCTGCTAAAGTACAAATTAGCTCTTAGATCAGATGGCTGCTGAGGCCTGTGCTCTTCCTTTCCAGAAAAAAAGTCTTTTAACTGTGATTGGAATAAGCATAGCGGCTGCTGCTGGAAAGGGCAGGGATGCAGGGAACAAGCTGTGAGGAGGCTTTGTGGGTTGGCAGATGCTCTGATTTTCCTCTCGGAGCCACAGTTGTGTTGAGCTATATGTTTTTGCATAGACACATTCCTTTGGCAAACAGACTGTTCTTTTTGATTTATGCCTCCAACAGACTGGTGCCATCCTGTGCAGAAGAGAAGCACGTTCCTCCGGGAAGAGGAAACCAAGGCTGACTAGTCTAGTCAGAGCCAGCCCCCAGAGATGCAGCGCCTGAAATAAGCCACAAGGCGTTGCTCTTGTGCACCACTGAAATCAGATTTAAGAGACAAAATACCCCTGATAATGGATAGGCAAGAAGGCAGCTGGAGATTTGTGCCCCCAGGCGTGTAAAGGAAAGAGTATTCTTTGTAAAATGACTAAGCCAGTGAGGCATGCATATTGGCCAGGTCCTTTTTGAATAGACCATAACCACTGAGGAACTTTAACTGCCTCCTTGCCCCCTTGCTTCCAGACTCAAATGAAAATAGCCTCAAGTCAAAAACACACAAAAATTATTAAACAACCAGTGAAAAACCAGACTCTATCTCAGAGCACAGCCTGTCCAAGGAAGGGATATGACCTTTGTCCTTGGAAAGACCCACAGAGCACTTCTAGGCACTTACCCACCCTGCTAAGTGGTTTATCTACAAATAACAGGAGAGATCTGCTGGGCCAGGTGTCCCTGACTCAGTCAGGCTAGGTGGAGACCCATAGCAGCCCCCTAGCAGCCACCAATCAGCATGAGACAGGGAAATACCTGGGATGCCAGATGACCCTCCCAGTAGTTTATGGTGGTTAATAAAGTGTTGGGAAACCATGTAGTTCAGCGTGAACACCCCTCGTGGCTTAAACCAATCAGTTCAAATGAATCTCCCTGTTGTAGTAACCAATCACCCCTACCCAACTTGTTCCCGCCAGTGAATGTGCTAGTCATGTTTTAGAGTTGTTATTTGATTTTCCCACGGTGTGTGATGATTTGCTAAGAGATGCTATGATGTATGTGGGGGTCCCTGCCTTCTCCAAAGAATGTATAAAACTGCTGCAAACCCTGGGCTCAGGGCCTCTCAGCGTCACCAGTTGCTGTGTGCGCGTGCGCGGAGGACCGAGCTAGCTCGCAATAAACACCTCTTTGCTGTTTACATCGATCTTGGTCTCTGGTGGTCTTTTGGGGGTCCCGAATTCGAGCATAACACCAGTTATTAGCAAACTGGCAGAGAAGAGTTCATATAACTTGTTCTGTAAATAGAACAATGAACTCCCAGCTCTCTGGTTTGTTTCGTTTTGTTGGTCTTCTTCTTTTAGTGTTCCAAACATTCTGCCAGGAGGGAGGCACAACATTCCAGGAGATGGGTTCTGTTACCCTGAGAGTTAGTGGTGGGTAACCTGGAATGTTCCTAAACTGATGCTGGATACAGATCACAAAAGGATCAAGTCTTGCATTCCATTCCCCAAAGGAGCAGGCTCCAGAGCTCAAGAACTTACTTTATTTGCTCAAAGTATGTCTGTGTCATATATCAGTGCTAAGACTATGAACTCCTTTAGGAAAGAAACCGAGTCACGTTCTCTTTCCCTGTTGTAGAGTATCTGCAAAAGTGGCCATCAACATTTCCTGCCAGCCCATCAAGAGGTAGAGTGTAGTTCTCATTCCCAAGTCCGGCTGGCCCCCAATCATTTCTACCCACTGAGTTTTAAGTTATCTATTCCAAAGTGATAGATACTTATACATACCCTTTCCCACCCACCCCAGCACAATGCCTGTCACACACATATCGACAGAACAGAGGCTGGCTAAATTCATTACCTCCTCCCAGGAGCCTCCCCAGACTTCCATGCCACTTCTTTCCTGGTTCTTACAGCATTATATCATAACAACTGTGATGCATGTGCTGTGTGCCTATGTCTCCCCCAACCTATTTGACTCAAGGACATGAAATGTGTTATATTCATATATGTATATTAAGCATCTTAAATTTTATTCAAGGAATAAGTCAAAGAATAAATAAATGGAAAGTGAGATATAGACCAGAGTGTAGATATCTCCCGATACAAGAATCCTACAGAATTTCAACTTTGTAAACCAACAATACAGTCAGAAACAATCAAAATCCATGAACAATCAAAACCAATAATGTCGTTTTTCATTCCCCAAGAATCTGACTAGAGCCACTCATCCAGGGAGACTTGTGTTTGTGTCTCCTTCCTCAGCTTCCCTCTGGGGAGGCAGCTAAAGAGCTAGGCAAAGACCAAGATGCAGCTGAAGGAAGACGTGAGCCAGGAATATGAGCCACTCAGGCTGAGAGCAATCGGCTCCTAGAGCTTGCTGGCCATGCCAGACCCAGGAAGGCAGAGATGATAACAGCATCACAGCTGAGAACTGTGTCACCCATCCTTGTTGACCCAGCTGATGTTACTAGAACACATCTCTGCTTGCTGATAGGACCTCAACTGGAGGTACCTATGTTCAGGATTATTCTGCCTCAAAAAAATGTACTTCTGTATGTGAATGGATAAATACAACGTGGTATATCCATACAATGGAGTACTATTCAACCTCTAAAAGGAAGAAAAATTCTGATACTTGCTACCATATGAATGAAACTTGAAAACATTATGCTAAGTGACATAAGCCAAAAACAAATACTATATGATTTCACTTATATGAGATACCTAGAAAAGTCAAATTCAAAAGACAGGAAGTAGAAACAGTGGTTGACTAGAGATGAGGCAGTTATCTCTAATGTTACTATGTACAGAGGTTCAAACTGGGAAGATGAAAAAGTTCTGAAAACAGATGGTAGTGATGTTCTCATAGCAATGTGAATGTACTTAATGCCAAAGAAATAGACACTTAAACATTGTTAAAATAGGAAATTTCTTGTTATATATAATATGTATAATTTTTTTAGAGTGACAATTATTTGATAATTTAATGAAGGAACTCCCCCCTCCTTCTCTCTGTTGTTTTCAACTCTTTTACATCTCATCTCACATTTTCCATTAAATTTGACCTTGGGCATGTGTGTGTGTACTCAGAGGACTAGATGTAAGTTAAAGATATTACTATAAAGAAAACAAGAAAGTGAAAAGCTTACTACCTCCCAGAATTTTCAAGGTGGCAACCCAATGATAAACTTTACAAAACAATATACTTCCAGTAGAGAAATCCCTGAGGTCAGCCCAACATTGGCAGAGGAACAAGCTATTCCTGCCAAGTGAATCAGTTGGGTTAAAAAATGTTAATTATTTTAATAGGCATTTTAGGATAGCTCTGGAGGGGGGAAAATCTGTGACTCAAAATAGGTCAAAAACAAAAATAAAAAAACTAATCCCCTACTTTTATTTGAACTTTCCCAGTGCCTTCATATAATCAGGTCTGACTCTGAGTATGCAGTTCTGCCCTAAATATAGGAGTTTCTATTACCTTTTCTTTGTTCACAGTCTCTTTCCCAAGCCTCTCACTCAGAGCCAGTCTCTCTGAATGCAGACCTTAAAGTCTCATTTTCTCATTCCACCATTGGATAATAACATTGGCATCACTTACATGGGTTTGGCATTACGTATATTGTTTGGTTTGGGTTTTGCCTCTTTGACCACAACTTGGTGTTTACCCCAAATTTGACCACCACAGCCTAGACTGGGCATTTCTGCGAAGGAACTCAGAGGTAGCAGCTCAGTGGATTCCCCAATACCACAGACACCTTCTGGCTTCATATATTTCTTTGGCCATAGCTATCTTTCTAATACTTTCCTCTCCCTAAATGAAGAATCCATTAGTATTGGGTGTTAAGGATGTGGAATAACCAAGACAAGCCCTCATGAGCTTAAAGAGAGAGAAGGATGACCAATACATAATAGAAGATAGAGTTAGCAGAGAAGGGCAAGGCCCTGTACCAAGGATGGAAGGACTTGGGCGAAGGTCATCTTTAGCTCAAAAATACCCCTCTGAGGCTGTGATATTTGTGCTGAGACTGAAAACATCTGAGGAAAGAATATCGTTGGCAGAGGAGTCAATAATCGTAAAGAATCAAGAGCAGAATGTACTGGGAATTTGAGGAGTTTTAAGAAAACAAAGGAGAGAAGAGGAGTTTGGGGAGAGTGCAGGACCATTGCGTGAATCAGCTTTCTGTCACTGCAAGTAAATCAACTTCAAGGGAGGAAAGCTTGATTTTGGTTCATGGTTTCAGTCCTTGCTTTCTTGGGCCTGAAGTGAGGCAAGAACATCATGGTAGAGAACAGCGTGGTAGAGTAAAGCTGCTCACCTCATGGTGGCCAGAAAAGGGGGAGAGAGAGAGAGAGAGAGAGAGGGAGGGAGGGAGGGAGGGAGGGAGAGAGGGAGGAGGAGCCAGGATCCTAATCACCTCCCAACAGCACCTCAGGCTGGCAACCAAGCCTTTAGCACATGACCTTTGGGAGACATTTAAGATCCAAACCATAATAGCCATGTTAAGGCTTTTGTTATTCTGGGAAACCAATGGCAGTCTGTGAATAGAGAGTGAGGTCTCCAGATTAGCCTTTCAGAAGGACCCTTCTGCTGACTGTAAAAAAATCCAGTGGAGTAGATGTGGTTTTAGAATAGAAACAGAAACTTGTGAAGAGGCTATTGCAATAGTCCAGGTAAGAGATAATTGTGGCCCAGAGTGTGCTATAGTGGGTTAATGACAAGAAGTGATCAGATATGGAACATATTTAAAGAGAGATGACACGTATTTTAAAGGACTTGCTGATGGACTGGGTGTAGGAGGTTGGAAAAAGAATAAAACCCACAATTCTAGGAAATTTTGAAGTCAGAAACTAGAAAATGGTGGAGAGATGAGATCCAGTTGGCATCCAATAAGCAGTGATATAGACAATTGGATCTAAGAGTCTGGTGATCAAGAGAGAAGTCCAGAATCTATAATCCCAGTGACTCAGGAGGCTTCCCAGTGACTCAGGAGGCTGAGGCAGGAAGATCACAAGTTGGAGACGAGCATGGGCAAAGTAGTGACACCCTATATTACTATATATTAGTATATTAAAATCTGTATAAATATCATACACACACGCAAGAGAAGTCCAAATTTGGTGATATAAATTTAGGGGTGTCAAACGGAAAGATGGTATTTAAAGCAAAGACACTGACAGAGATCTCCTGCGGGGAGAGCAGTGAGGAGAAAGGAGCTTGAAGGAAACCCAGATGAACTTCCAGGCGCCATTTACAAAGGAGGTGAAAGGGTGGAATTCAGGTGGGTAGAGCATCCCTGAGGCCAAGTAAGGAAAGACTACAGATTGGAACCCAATGTAGAAGGAATTGCAAGTCCCCCTTTACGAGTTTTATTTATAAAGCAGAAGAAAAGTGTTGCCAACTGTTTCAGTCTCCAAACCACCTGTGAATTTACCAGAACACCTGGGATTTAGAGAGACTGCTAAGCCTCAGAGAATCAACCCAACTTCCCACACAAACAACTGAGGTTCAGATCATCTCAGATCCAGAATCCAAACATAAATCATGTCAGATTCACAAGCGTAGGTCACTGCCACATCACCTCCAGTGAGCCTTTCTAGGAATTTGAGAGTAATTACATCTAGAACCAACATTGTCTGAAGACAGTGAATAGTTTGTTGTGTAATGCCAGATTTGTTGGACCCCAATAGACCTCCAGGAGCCGAATCCGATGCAATCACACAAGAGTCTTTATTGCAAGCTCAAGCCTGGACTCACAACCGTTTCCCAATGCAGCAGACCCAGGGAGTGAGTCCTGGTCTTTTCTTCAGTGAGATTTTATAGGTTTCAGGGGATACTCTATGCGTCACAACATCACACAGCAAATCATTCCATACAGTGGGAAAATCAAACAACAACTCTTAACATTGATTAGCACATTTACTGGTGGGAACAATTTGGGTAGGGGTGATTGGTTAGTACAAGAGGGAGATTCCTTTGAACTGATTGGTTTAGGCCATAAGGGGTGTACCTGCTAAACTACATGTTATCAACCACCATAAACTACTGGGGGGTCATCTGGCATCCCAGGTATTTTCCCTGTCTCATGCTGATTGGTGGTTGCTAGGGGGTTGCTATGGGTCCTCACCTAGCCTGACTGAGTCAGGAACACCTGGCACCACAGATCTCTCCTGTTATTTACAAACAACTCAGCAGGGTGGGTATGTGCCTAGGAGTGGGTTAGGACAAGGGTCATGCCCCCTTCCTTAGGACAGGCCTTGAGGTTTAGAAGCTGGTTTCTCAAAAATGGAGTCACATCAGTTTCTCAGTTGCCAAAGCAGCCAGGTTTTCTTTTATTAACAAAGCATAAAATATTGCCTAGGTGTGCAGGAGAATATTTTTGTTTTGGGAACAATTTTTTATTTTCTTTTTAAGTTTGGTATTTCTCTGAAATTAATATTGGTTGCTTAACCACTTTGTGCTGAAGGCTTCGAACAGGAGAATCCTGTATGTGGTGAGTCTTAGGCCATGAAGCTGGGGAATAGCTGAAAAGAAGCAGAAGCCCATTTCCTCATTCTTGCTGTTCTTGCCTCAAGGTACATGAGCCCCACCAAAGGCTACTGGTATTGGGAACACAATTTCCCAACAAGGCATTTGAAACTGGGTTTACTTCTGAAACTTCAATCTGTGTGATTGCCATAAGTAGAAGAAAGCTAGTTGAAATATAGTTTCAACAAGTTCTCACTGAAAGACTTGATTTGGGGGTGCGGGGTGGAGGGGAGCGGGGAAGATAGCTATAGCAACAAATGGAATTTTCAATTGGGTCTAAGGAGAGTATTTCTGAGAACACACTTTATCTTCCAAGTTGCCAAGGGAACTGAAACATCAGTCTAACCAGCTGTAGGTACATGCTGCCTGGACTTGAAAGCATGATCTTTTGTGTGGAGACATGTTTCCACCTGGTCTATCATGTAGCGATGACTGTGATGGGTAATAGGTCCAGCGGGTTAGACATGTCACCATGCAATCCTAAAAACAGAGTTTTTTTTAAAAAAGCTCAAGAACACAGAGGAGATAGCCTCGTACCAGAAGGAGCAAGAAGAATGTCTAAAAGGGGAAAAATATCAATCAACATTATACGCAAATATACTTCTTTAACTACAAGAGAGGAAATGGAATTTGGAGCAGTCAGGCAAAGAGTCCAGTCCAGATTATCAATAAACTCGGAACAAAATAGACTGAGCCAATTTAACTCGGGGAGACAATGCACCATAATAGGTATATACGTGACCCTAGGAATCAGACATATCTGGATTCCAATCCTAGCTCTGCTGGCTACATTTTGGACAAAGTTTTAATCCTCACTGAACCTAAAAAAATTGCTTATCTAGGTAATAACACCCACCTTTGAAGTTAAAGAAAATTAAAAGAGACAACAGAGAACTGTATGCAGAATTGTATGCATCATAGAGTATGCAGCATGTTTTCAATTAATGAAAATACTGATAATTAAAATTGACTCCAAGGGAAGAACCAAGTAAAAATTCAATAAGAGAGATCTGATTGAGAGAAATTAAAATCATATCATATAGCGAACTGAAGTTTTTCTTATAGAAAAATATAGATTCAAGAGCTCTCTTTGAATATATAATGGGCCATCATGTGGAAAATGGGTCAAAAAGTGTTTTATATTCCTTCACTGGATAGATTCTAGATCACAGATGAAGAATACAGGGAGACAAACCGTAGTTCTGTCAATGGAGGACTTTGTCTGAAATGCCTGCTTGGAAAGCAGAAGATCCCAGGGTGAGAAGTGCTCCTGAAAAGGGGGAGTGACATTTGCAGGGACCTTGTCAGGGAATTCAGACCTGAACTGGATGTTGTTTGAGCTGCTTTGCAGCCTTACAATCCTGGGTCTGCTTACTGTGAATGTTACCATGTACTTACGGATCATGTCTTGAATATCACAGTGAGATTAAAAGAGAGAAAAATGGAGTACAAAGAAGTAAAGGCCTTCCTGTCCTTGAAATATTTCCAGTTTCCTTAAGAAAAAATGAAATGTACAATTCACCCTAATTCAATAAATATTTATTAGAGCTGACGTTGTGATAAAGCCTTTCCTTTTCAGTAGGAATTCAAAGAGGAGTTGGGATGGTCCCAAGGATCCTGGAGATGCATATATTAGAACAAGAGATATGCCAAGGGCCAAGTGAAATTCTTGCATTATATACTCTTCATGAATTCAGAGGAAGGAGGAATCCTGATTTTGAGCAGGAGCGTCATTCTGTATAATCAGTAACGCCTTAGTGAAGACTTTGTTTACAAGAACCTTCCTGACTAATCCCAATAAAATGTGTTTGCATTTTTAGCTGAGGGCTTGCAACAAGCAGGGTTACAAGGCAGAAAAGAAGCAGGCACCTCCAGATTTCAACCATGAGAGGAAGGGCTCTGGCCTTTAGCCTTCCCAAGTAGGGACAGTGACAGCAGGAAGATCCAAAAACAGGAAGCAGGGATGGGGTCCTCTAGAGTACATAATGATGAGCTAAAACAACATTGCTGACGAATGCTCCATTTCTTATTTGGTTGCTGTGCCATTATGCGGGTAGCCGAATGATTACTCAGTCCTTTGATAAGCTGACAGCACATCCAATTTGCCTCAGTTACATCTTTCATGCTTTCTTTACAAGAAATTCTGTCTTAGAAAAAGAAGAAATGCAAAGGAGTTAAGGCAGAAGGATGTAAGTTAGAGGCCACCCTGGGTAACTTAGTGAGGCACTGTCTCAAAAGAAAAAAGAAAAAGGCCTGGGGATGTAGTTCAGTGGTAAAGGGCCCCTGGGTTCAATCCCCAGGACTGGAAGAGAAGAAATAAAGAAGGGAGGGAGAAGAGGAAGGAAGGAAGGAAGGAAGGAAGGAAGGAAGGAAGGAAGGAAGGAAGGAAGGGAGGGAGGGAGGGAGGGAGGGAAAAAGAAATGAATACAAAGATTAATATTTTTAACCTCTACATTAGACATTTTGGTTACATTATCCTTTTTTTTTGTCCTGAAGATAATAATGTGAACATTACTGTCACCTCCACTTAATCAATGCAGAAACTGACATTCGAAGGTATAAGCAATTAGCGCTAGGTTCTAGTGGGGAAGAAAGGATTCAAATTCAGATCTACCTGGCTTCACAGCACTTTTGAACTAGCCTTCCATTTTTCCACTGGGCCTTACTGCAGACACACTAGGTGGTTTTGGTGGCAAGGCTGAGGAGGAAGAGGATGTTTATAATCACTGATGAAGTCAATTACAGAATCAAGTCCCATGGTTCTAGGAAACCAGAGCCAGACAATGTCACCAACCAACACAAGAGGGACCTGTAACACCAGACTAAAGGAAAACAGTTTCTTAAGAAAGACAATCCACTCCTGAATCCAGGAGAGACGTGGTCCTGGCAACACTCTTGCTGCCTCCTATGCAGCCCACCTGATACTGCATTTCTATCCTCAACTCTACATGTTAACTATTATCCTTTGGCTAAGTCTAAATGTGCCTGCTAATAAGACATTAAGATGGCGTTTTGTTATTGCCTTCAACAAAATAACACTTGGCCTCATTAGCAATGATTTTGTTATTTTATCTAGATTTCCTTGTTATTTAGATGAAATGCAGAATTTTCATGAAAAAACATTTTAAGTAAACAATTCAAGATATTTATTCTGAATGGAAACAAGGAACCTTCTAGTTTAATCTCATAAGAAAGCCGGCATTGTCATTAAGGCAGAGGTAACCCAAGAAGGTCACAAAGCTCCCCAAGAGATGTATGTTCTTAGGGGTGGGAGGGAAAGCGGAGAATATAAGAAACCAGCGTAGAGAAGGGAAGAGAATGAGAAACAGATGGTCTCAGATTTCCACACCGGAAACTTCCTCTCTCTCTCTCTCTTTTTTTGGTTGGTTGTTTACTAGTTGTAATCCGAACTGAAAACAGGAAACATATACAACTGACTTCAACTAACAACTCACAAAGCGGTGGCTGGAAGTCATGCCAGCAAATTCCTCTGGGTTGGAGCCCTGGGCCCTTTGCCCCTCCTCACGTGGCCCTGGGTCCTGCTGACCAGTGGACCCTTCCAGTCCCTTGATTGGTCCAGAGAACCTCTGGTCCTGGAGAACCAGCCTGAGTTTGGGCTGTGTGTGTGTGTGTGTGTGTGTGTGTCTCAGCCCTGTCCTTAGGGTGATGGCCCCAGGGGCCCCCATCTCCCACACTTTCATGGGGCAGTGTTCTGGTTCTGAAGGCCACAGCCAATGCCTTTAAGACCCAGCTTTGCATTTCCAGCTTGTTGCCACTCCATTTTTTTTTTAATGCAATATATCCAAACTTAATTTAGCAACCCCTCCCCTCCTGCCCTACAGCTTCGTTCTTTGAATAACCAGTTTCTGAGAATGGAATTTCTACTCCTCTAGGCTCAATCTCTCATTCACTTCCCATGTCTAAGTCATTCCCAATCCTCCAGAAAGGGCAGATTCACTTCCAACACATCTCTTGAATTGAAGGTTTCATATTCAACTGTACTGCCAACGTCTGACTCAAACCATTTCCCACCTGGGTTCTTGCAGCATCAAAATCAGTCCTTCCATATCCCTGAAAACAGCATAGACTTTTTACCAGAGTGTTCTTTGAGAAATGAGTGAATACAATTTAAGGAGGAAAAAAACAAGACAAAACAAACAAAAAAACTCCAAGGCCCTACAGGGTTGATATAATTTTGTTTTTTATTATGATCTTTTAAAATATTTACAAACAAAATTGGTTATGACTGTTTTCACCTATAGTTCTTCATACTAGTATAAATCAAAAATTACATTAAATTAAATATACATATGCAGCTAATGAAATCAAAGTACATTAATTTAAGGTGAGATTTTAATTTACTGAAACTAGTAGCATTAGAGAGGTAGACTTACTAGTTTGTGTTTTCTTTATTGTGTATTTAGGTATTTTTTAAATTTACTCATCTCATTTTATGTTTCACTTGTAAATAACTTGATTCTTGTGATTCTGAGTGTGATGGGCCACTTTCTGAGTCACTGTCATATTGTGTATTTAACAACTAATATTTTTTAAGTTGTCACTGAGTTATTTTTAATAATGTACCTCATAATTCTTAAAACATTTAACACTTCACTCCATACTTGCTAATGAACAGCTTCATGTACATAGACGTACTCTGAATATTCTGGAAACAGCCACTCCCAAGATGTTGCAGGCACCCAATGGGCTCTTAGGAATCCAGAATGCTTGTATCTCAATGTCCCAGAAAGGACCTGCATTTCCCTCCCTCATGTGTGTCTGACCTGCTTCACAACTTCTGCCCCTGTCTGGCACTGTGACATTGTATTGTCCTTGTTGGTGTTGATGCCATGGTAGCACAAATTTCAACCCTAAAAAGCAGACTCCACAAGGGCAAGGGCTCTTTTTCTTCACTTTTAATTATTAAAAAATAGTATGTATAGCTGTGCACAGTGGTAGATGCTTGTAACCCCAGCAACTATGGAGGCTGAGGCAGGAGGATCAGAAGTTTGAGGCCATCCTCAACTACTTAGTGAGAACCTGTCTCAAAATAAAAAATAAAGTAAAAGGACAGGAGTTGTGGCTCCATGGTAAAACATCCCTGGGTTCAATCCCCAGTGACACACACACACACACACACACACACTCACACACACACACTCACAACATAATATATACATTATGCATACACAGAAGCCTGTGAATCTTTCCGTACCCTTCACCCAGCTATAGCAATCACCAGTTTGGGACAATCCTGCTGCATCCATGTCCTCCTCACTTCCCTCCACCCATTAACCCACTGGGCTGTTTTAAAGCCAATCTTGCCTATCATGTCAATTCATATACAAATCTCAAAATGCACCTCTAAAAAGCTCTCAACTCTAAAAACTCCTGAACCACAACACCACTAATGTACTTAGAAAGATAATGACAACTTCTTAAGATTGAAAAATATCTGGTTGATTTTCAAATTTGTGGAGGAGGACTTTTGTCTGTTTCTCTATTACTCTATACCCAATGCTTAGAATTATGCCTAGCACACAGTAGGTGCTCAATGAATATTTCTTCAGGGACAGAATAGACATTTGACTTGAGACACAGATTTTTTTTTATATAATGAAATCATTCAAATCCTCCAGAGTGGGATAATATTAAGGTTTTTGTTAAGATAAAAATATGTGATTTGATAAAATTATCATCTGATTCAGCAATTCCACTCTTGGGTATATAGCCCAAATACTGAAAGCAGGGCATCAAAGAGAGATTTGGACTCCCATGTTTGTTTTTAAGTGTTGTGTGTGTGTGTGTGTGTGTGTGTGTGTGTGTGCGCGCATTATAGTTATTCATAATACTGGGATTCATTTTGACATAATTATACATGCATGGGATATAATAAGCTCCATTTTAGTTCCCTCTCCTCCTCTCCCCCTGTTCCCCTTTCTCTATTGGTCTTCCTTCTATTTCTTTATTGTTTTTAAATTGGTGCTTTACAGACACACAGAAAGATGGAATTCACTGTGGTGGGCTTATACACGTACACAGCATATTTTGGTCAATTCTTCCTCTTTTTTCTCTCTCTCCTCCCTCTCCTTCACTCTTTTTTCTACTCCACCAATCTTCCCTCTATTTTCATAGGATTTGCCTCCACCTTTTCCCCCTTATTTTGCTCTAGCTTCCGCATATGAGAGAAAACATTTGACTTTTAACTTCCTGAGTCTGGCTTATTTCACTGAGCAGGATGTTTTCTAGTTCTATCCATTTGAATGATATAACTTATTCTTCTTTATGGTTGTGTACTCCCATGTTCTTATCAACATTATTCACAATAGCTAAAAAAAAAAAAAAAGCAGCTCAGGTGCCCCTCAGCAAATGAATGGATAAACAAAATGTGGTCAATCCATATAATGAAATAGTATTCAGCCATGAAAAAGAAGGGAATTCTGACCCATGCTATAACACAGGTGAAACTTGAAGACAGAATGCTAAATGACATAAGCCAGTCACAAAAGGACAAATAATATCTGATTTCACTTACATGAAGTACTTAGTGTAGTCAAATTCAAGAGACAGAAAGTAGAATAGTGTTTATCAAAAGCAGTAAGAAACAGATTGGGGAGTTATTGTTTAATGGATACAGTTTCAATTTTATAAGATGATAAGGGTTTGGAGATGAATGATGGTAATGGTTGTATAACATAATAAATATATTTAACATCATTGAACTGGATACTTAAAAGTCGCTAAGATGGCAAATTTATGTGTCTTATGACTATAAAATTTGGGGGGAAAAGTGTAATTTGAAAAATTGTAGAATTCACCAAATATGCTATAACACTTTCACAAACTCCAGCTTGTTAAATTTGGTACATAGATACCATGGCTAATTTAATCTTCTAGTTCTTATCATGTCTCTTTTCTTGACTATTTTTCATGTTTCCCATTTACTTGCTGAGTTATATCCAAATTCTTCAGTTGGCATTCAAGGTCTGTCTTAGTCACTGTAACGCTGCTGTAACAGAACACCCGAATCTGGGAAATATATAAAGAACAGAAACTTATTTCTTATAGTTCTGGAGCTGGAAGCCCAAGATCCAGGCACCAGCTTCTGGAATGTGAAGAGGACTTCTTGCTGCGTTCTCATGTGGTGGAAGGCAGAGGGGCAGGTAGTGGTGAAGGTCGCATCTTCACATGGCAGAAGAGGGAGAGGGAGAACCTACTCCTGCAAGGCCTTTTGAAAGCAGCCTTTATCCATTCATGGAGGCGGAGCCTTCAGGAGCTGAACACCCGCCTTGGGCTCCACCTCCCAACACCATGGCTCTAGGGCCTGAGTTTCCAGCTTGTGCAATTGAGGGAACCCATTCAGACCACAGTGAGGCCCTTGAGAGACTCTGGCGTCCACCCAGCAAACTTAAAGGAACTCCTCCTGGAGCATCCCCTGTTCCCTCCCCTACTTTCCTCTTTCCCTTCCTGCTCCAGACCCTTAGTCAGACAGGCCCTCATCTCTGCTGACTCAGTCCTGCCTGCTCATCAGCACAGCCCACAGAGCATCTTCCTCATGAGAGCTTCAGTGATGCTGCAAATGAATTGCATTGCTCTGTTTTTCAAACTCAGCTAAAATTTCATTCTACTACTATTATCACCGTTTTAGTATTCTACCTGGTTTTATTCATTTTTTAAAAATATTATTCCTCTTCCTAGCTTGTAAGGTTCTTAAGGAAAAGCTTTGAGTGGTTTTTGCTGCCTATTCCCTAGCAGATTCGGCACACAGAGCTTTGCACAATTACTTTCAATAAGTGTTTATTGATTAAGCAAGGCTAGGATAAATTGGTGTTCTCTTTTCCTTCTCTCTGTATTTGTTGTTCTCTCTCTCTCTCTCTCTCTCTCTCTCTCTCTCACACACACACACACACACACACACACACACACACACGCACTCACACACACACTTTGCTTCCCCTATTCTTTGAAGGTCACAGAATTCTGGTCCCTGTCTATCTCTAGTTTCATGTCTTATTGTGTTAATCAGCTTTCCATTACTGTAACAAAACACATGAGATAATCAGTTTGAAAGGAGGAAAGGTTTATTTGGGTTGTTTTATTCCATGGTCAGTTGACCCGCTGAGACAGAACATCAAGAGAGATGCATGTGGTGAAGGAAATCTGTTCACCTCATGACTGGGAACAAAGGAGAGAAAGAGGAAGGGTCTGAGACCTCACTGTCCCCATCAAGGGCATACCCCCAGTGTCTGGGGAACCTCCTACGAGGTCCTACCTCTTGACGTTTTCAGCATCTCCCAACAGCACCAAGCTGGGACCAAGCCTTTAGCACATGGCACTTCTGGGGACATTTCAGGCCAAACTGTAGAATTCACCATCCCATCAGCCTCCCCTTCTTCCCTCATTGTCTGAATTCCTGCTACTTACTTTCCCCCTTCCTTTGCACATTCCATTTCTTTTGCTAAAAACTATCTCCTGCCCCTCTGGATCCCTTTGATCATCTAGCTCTTTGCTTAGCTATAACTCCTTTGGGAAGTTCTCACTGATCTCCTAAATCCTATGTAGGTGTCCTTCCCATGAATCCCCCTAACAACAAGGACGTCACAATCCTGCTACTTCTTTCTCTGCACTGTAATCGCCTTGCTTTCTATTGCACATGTCCTGAAGGTCAGGGTGGTGTGTCACTCACCACCGTGTTGAGCTGGAGCTTAGAGCTGCGAGTTCCTGGTTGTGCTGAGGCTGCAGAGGAGAAGAGCAAGACTAACTTGCCTGCTGACCCCTCTTTATCATTCTCACATCTTGCACTGCCCTTGGGAGCACTCCATAGTCCACATCTCTCCTGACCCCTAGCCCCTTGCCAGAGCTGCTCAGCCCTGTGTCTTTAGGTTCTGGTTCCGTGACAGGCATTACATATCCAATCTGTCAGTGTGTTGATGGGCCATAGAGAGTTCCATTAGTCCTTCCAGGTGAGGACACAGGTGCGATGGACATGCTCTGAGATCAGGACCCCTGGAATTAATTTTCATTTCAGTTGTAACCACCATGGGACCTTGGGCAGACTCCTCTGGTGCTGACCTCCTCAGAGGTGGTGATGAGGGTCTAAAGTAAAGTAAAGTGACTTTGGGTTTCAGACAAAAGATAGGGTTTTTTTTCAGCCAGAGGATGAGGCGAGTTAGGAAGGGTTTCATGTAACTGAACTGGGCAAGAGCTCAAAGAAGAGAGACTACGGTGTTTCTTTTTGTCTTTGTATTTTTCTTCTTCTTTTTCTCCAGTGCTGGGGATTGACTTCAGAGCCTCACATATGCTAGACAAGCACTCTACCATTGAGCTGTTATCCCCACCCCTCCTTGTTCCTATAGGGAATGTACCCAAACTGGCCTTGAACTTGCAATCTCCTTACCTTAGACTGTGGAATAACTGTGTCAGGCACATACCATCAGGTACAGCAAAACTGGGGTGTTTCTGAGGTTTTATTTTTAGCAAACAAAAAAATAAATGTCATCTGAAGGAGAGACTTGGAGATCCAGGTGAGCAAAATTTGATCTCAAAGTATTTGTCCTGCAGTCCAGGATGTCTTACTCCCCAGAGAGGGCTTGGGTAGGGCTCAGTTTCTCTCAACAGAACATCCTTCTATGAATATACTATTATCTTCAAGCTGATTCCTAATTTGATAGTATAATGTTCCTTTTAACATTAATAACGCTCCAGACTCTGGAGTCATATTCTGTCTTAGCACAGGTACAAAACATCTATCTTAAAGCACACAGACTTGTGTAATGAAGCTCCCATTTGTTCTATTAGTTCTAAGCCACATGGTAACATTTTGTAACTATGTCCTTTTATCTGGGAGAAGGGAAGGTGCTACCCCACTGGGGACTTTGCACGCTTCATTTTCTGAATTGGGCTAAGCACGAAAGCCAGACACCCTCGTTTAACTTCACAAATAGTTTTTAAGTGTCTCCTTAAATGTTTGAAGCAAGGAGAGAAGCTGTGTGATTTTTCCAACTGTGTAATTCTGAATTCCCTTGAGAAACTAGGGTTGGGCAGGTTAAGTGGAAGGGTGATGTGTATAGAAACTCATCCACTATTTCATAGATAATCCCTATTCTAGCTTTGCTAAGGTGCGGATTTCCTTAAAGAGTCATTCCCCTGTCCCCTACATGCCCTCTGTATTTCAACCCCAAGACAGACATAGAAGAGAGAGGAAAGTTCCAAGATTTGGGGGTCAAATTCTCAGGACCAAGTTCCAGATCCAGCACTCGCAGTCACCTCACTACTCTGCAGCTCCCAGCTGTAAAATGGGGCTAAGGACAGAAGGAACTTCTCTGGTACAATTGTGTGGCGTCGTGGATGTGAAACAACTCCGTAATCTACCATGTGGTGTTCAAATGCTCAGGAAGTTATTATGTGCTTCTTTTTCTCCCCTTGGTTTGCCTAGTTCAAGGGTTAACTGTGCTGAGAAGAAGAAAATAAAGGACTCGGAGCCCAGAGCAGTTCATGATCAGAGGAGGAGGTGGGGTGTTCACTAAGAAGAACAAACAGAGGCCACAGCCAGAAAACCAGCTCCTTCTTTGTTCCTCTCTTCCTCCCTCTCCCCACCCTTTGCCTTCCATTTAATCTCACCTGAAGCAAGGTGTCAAAGGTGGAGTAGACGCTCTCTTGTCCTCCCAGTGCCTTTCGGATGACAGAGGATGGGAGAAGCTGTCTTGCAGAGGGGAGCAGAGCAGTGGGTGGCCCTGCAGGTTGGTTGCCATTGGGGGGCACCCCAGTGGAGAATCTGATGCCCCGTGAATCTGGAAATGGCTGGGAAGTGCAGGTGGCTGAAGGGACCTGGAGAAAGGTGACTTACCGCACGCACACGCTGCGAGGGAACCCGAGATCGGCTCTGGGCGTGCATCTTACAGTCTCCACTCAGTTCTAACAGTTTTTGCTCTTAGTAGTGTCATTTCATTTTACAGGTGAAGAATCCGAGGACCCGTGCTTAAGTGACTTGCCCACGGTCACATTACAGGAAACACTCAAATAAGACCCCAAACACACACCAAACCTGGTGATGATTGCAGGATACCAAATCTTAAGCATGGATCTGAAACTCTTGGATTTGCAAATCCCTATGGGAGGGGAAGGCCATCTGTCTCACTCATCCTACCACCGCCTCAGCTCTTTCCCGCCTGCCTCCCAACCTCTGCTGCCTCTCTCCAGAGTATCCATCAGCCCACGCCATCTCCCGCCAGCTGCAGTTTTTCTCCTGACCACAAAACACTTCCCACTTCACATCCTGCCGCAGACCTACAAGTGCAAAAACCACTGCACCAAAAGGAGACTGTTAAAGGAGCCTGTCCTTTGTCTCTCCCGCCTTTTTTTTCTTTTCTCTCTTCTCTCACCTTTTCCCTCCCCCTTGCTCTCTTCCACTCCTGCCTGTGAATGCAGCAAGCCTTTGAAGTCCCTGCAGACTAGCAAGGGACAGCTCCTAGGGGGGGCTTCTTGAGCTGGCTTCTGTCCCCTCTGCTGGACCTGGGAGATTTGAAATTTCCAGGCATTTCAAGACATTTGCTCATTTCTATTCCATACAGATTATTCCTGCAAAACCTGCTTCAGCTCTCATTCTATAATGGTTACCCCAGGGAGATGAGTAACAGATTTTAATGAATGCCTGGGTGCAGAAAAATGCAGGAATTCCAAGATGGTTGAGCCTGGGCTGTTTTTACCTGCACCTCTTTGTTTTCCCTCCCTCCTGTTCTAATCCCAGTGTTAGGAAGTTCATAACTGCAAAGCCATTGATAGGGAGGGATCCTCTTCAGAGCACCATATGCTTATTAGGGACAGTCTGGATCTGAATATTGTGCCTTATTGTCAGACCACGTAGCTGACGCTGAGTTCAAAAAATACAGTCAACTCATTTATAGGTGACTACGCATGGTCCCCAGGGGTATAGCAAGACTTAATTCATACCGGGTGTTCTTGGGGAAGACAGCCGAATTAGCTGTGTCTACCTGGTCTTCATTCTTACAGTACGAGCCGAGCATCCCCTGTGAGCTTGAAGGGGTTTGAGCAAAGAGGAGAGTCTAAGACCCTGAAGGAATAGCCACAATCAGGCCCTTATAACTAACAACCTTGTCCAACTGGCATTGGAGACAGACAGTTATCTTTAATATAAAAGGGAATCATTTTAAGTACGTCATTAAAAGTGATTCCCAATTTCCTCATCTGTAAAAGGGCAATATTCCCAGCATTATTGTGAGACAATTCGATCCCTGAAAAAAAACAACCATAGAAATGAGGGCTACTCTAATATCTGTCCAGATTGACTCTCTTTCCCAAGAAACATCTGGAGTGAATCAGGCCTTACTACGATGTCAGCAAGATTCTGTCAACTCTGCAAAATGTCAGAGGAAATAAAGGCATGTATGAATGAATGGATACAGCATGAATGAACGCAATGTTTTATTTCTGGTATAAACAGAGTGATGAGCTCTGTCCCTTTTTGTAGGGTGTTACAGTCCGCATTCCACTTTTGTATACTACCTACTTTAATCTCACATCCTTCTATGTAGGATGATATGCGGACTTCCTGCTGAGTGCTCAGCCCTGGGCTTAAATGTCACCTCCTCACCACAGGCTTCCCTTGTCTAATCAGCCAAAGTGTCCTCTCCCCCTTCTCTCTCTTTCTCTTTCACCTGTTTTATTTTCTGCACCTCAACTTTACTTCATCATTGGATATCATCTTATTTGTTATTGCTGTTTTTGAGTCTGTAAGCTATTTTATGTGCCAAGTTCTGTGCAGATTTGACCTCCATCATTGGTTAAAATAACCACAACAGACTGATGAACACAGTATTACTTCTCTGTTTTCCCTATGCAGAAGCTGAAGTTTCTAGAATTTAAGTTGCTTTCCCAGTTTAATTGGAAGTAGCAGTTAATCTAAGTGGAAGAGTTCAGAAAATTGGCTGTAACAGCCACACCTTCAAATAGTCAGCTCTCTATATCCTTGGGTTCCAAATCCATGGATTCAACTAACTGAGGATCAAAACTATTTGGAAAAAAAATTATGTCTGTACTGAACACATATAGACTTTATTCCCTGAACAAAACAGTATAACAACAACAATTTACATAGCATTGACATTGTATCTGGTACTATAAGTAATCTAAAAATGGGTTAGAGTGTACAGGAGGAGATGAGTAGTTTCTATACAAATGCTATGCTACTTCATATAAGGGATTTGAGCATCCATAGATTTTGCATCCAAGGAGGGGGGTCTTAGAATCAATCTCCAAGGACACCAAAAAATGATTGTATTCTGCTCACCTCCTAACAGTGCTATACAATTATTTCTTAGGAGTACTAGTTTTATTTAAGATTTTTTTTCAGAATTAATGTATAGCCAGGTGTAATGGCACACACCTGTAATTCCAGCAATTTGGGAGGCTGAAGCAGGAGGATTGCAAGTTAAAAGCCAGTCTCAGCAATTTAGCAAGGCTCTAAGCAACTTGGTGAGATGCTATCTCAAAATAAAAAAAAAAATAATAACTACCCCTGGATTCAAACCCTGGTACCAGAAAATTTGCAACATGCTAGAATCTAACAATTTCTGAAGGATTCTTTTAATCCACTATTACTGAAATCAGTGATTAAATTGATGGGTGCAATAGAGGAATGATTCCAGTTTAATATTCAGACTAATAAAAACAAGCAGCATGAGAGCCTTATTAATATCTGACTTGAAAACTCATATTCTCATTCTTCTCAACAGATTTTACAGAAAATTATTTAACTAAGAGTATACAATACCAGTCATTAAGAAGAGAAAACCATACCTGTATTGAGGATAAAAAGATATTAACTATTTAAAACATATTGCTATCACTTATCAAACAAATAGTAGCATTGACTATAAATTATTGAAGATAATAAACCATAGAGTACAGGGCTTAGATTTCATCTTCTGGTACTAACTGTGTGTTTAGGGCAAGTCTTGGCTCATCGAATCTTGTTTTTCTTGTCTATAAAATGAGGGGGGAAATCCTTATTTACAGGGATGCTATAAGGATTAAATGGGACAATTCAGGTAAACTATCTGATGTGTAGTTGGTGATTAGCCGCCTTTAGTCTCCTTCCACTATCCCTTGTTTATAATTATTTATTAGTCCATAGATGAGATACGATTATAAAATAAAGGCCAAGATCAAAATTGCAAGTTAATCCACTAGAATGCAGACGTTGAAGTGAATGCTGGCCCCAGCATAGAAGCATATCTTGGGAAGATACACATTTTGCCTAACTACGCTGTGTTTGCTCGAAACATTTTTGGAATGCTTGTCTCTACCAGTCAGACCCTCATACAGAAGTCATTGGCAGGAAATGAAATCAATTTGGTATTCATCCATCATGGACTGTTACTCATTCCCTAACAAGTGAGTGAGTGATTCTTTTCAAAACAGACCCAGAAAGCCACAACACTAACACCCTTTTACAGGGTGGCCATTCAGCTCTGGGATCAAGTATCACTCAGCTCCACAAAACTTTTTCCAGATAAGCTCTGAGAAGCACTTATTGGCAACTTCACCAGGAGCCACTTTCTAAATGGGGAAGTAGATTGGCTCTGAGAAACAGGGAGAATTAGTCACAGGAGGCGAGGGATAGTGGCATTCCTGAAAACAGAGGGGACCAGAAATAGAATTACAAATATCTAGGGCATGCTTTTCTCTAGAGAGAGGTTTAAAAACACTAGCTTTAATAGAGATGGCTGTGGTAAGCCAGCCATGGGCTCTGTGTGTGGACTGTGAGCATTTTGAGCACACAAAGAGGACTGGACTGATGCTGCTGCTCTGTCTGGGCTGTGCACCTATTTGCTCGCTCTGCCTTTGATCCCCACACAGCACATGCGATGGGCGTGGCCTTCCAAGATGTCGGTCAACCTGCTGACCTGCAAGATATCAAGAAGCTAGACTCAAACTCTTATATGTAATTTTGTGTAACAATGAGGGTCTCCTTCCATTTCCATACAGTTTCCCTTCTCTCTCCCTTTCTCCCACCCCACTCGTCTCTGTTTAATGTTAGTCTTTTCCTCATGCTCTTCTTCCGTGTTCTGATCTTAGTTGCTCTCTTTATATCAAAGAAGACATTTGGCATTTGTTTTTTAAGGATTGGCTAGCTTCACTTAGCATTATCTTCTCTAATGCCATCCATTTCCCTGCAAAATCCATGATTTTGTCATTTTTTAGTGCTGCGTAATACTCATTGTGTATAAATGCCACAGTTTTTTAATCCATTCATCTATTGAAGGGCATCTAGGTTGATTCCAAAGTCTAGCTATTGTGAATTGTGCTGCTATGATCATTGATGTGGCAGTATCCCTATAGTATGCTCTTTTAAGGTCCTCAGGGAATAGACCAAGAAGGGCGATAGCTGGGTCAAATGGTGGTTCCATTCCCAGCTTTCCTAGGAATCTCCATACTGCTTTCCATATTGGCCACACCAATTTGCAGTCCCACCAGCAATGTACAAGTGTACCTTTTTCCCCACATCCTCGCCAGCACTTATTGTTACTTGACTTCATAATGGCTGCCAATCTTACTGGAGTGAGATGGTATCTTAGGGTGGTTTTGATTTGCATTTCTCTGACTGCTAGAGATGGTGAGGGGAAAGGGGGAAAAAAAACAAGGGAGAGAAGTAAACAACAGCAGATGGGGTAGAGAGGGAAAATGAGAGGGAAGGGGAGGGGGGATAGTAGGGGATAGGAAAGGTAGCAAAATACAACAGTCATTAATATGGTATTATGTAAAAATGTGGATGTGTAACCGATGTGATTCTGCAACTTGTATTTGGGGTAAAAAATGGGAGTTCATAACCCACTTGAATCAAATGTATGGAAGATGATATGTCATGAGCTTTGTAATGTTTTGAACAACCAATTAAAAAAAAAAAAGAAGCTAGACTCAACCCCTTGAAACCTGATCCCTTGCCTCATTTGAATGGCTTCTCCCCAATAAAAGGGTTCAGAACATGCTCCTTGCTCTCTTTCTTGCCTGCCTTGCCCCCTTATGGGAACTGTGGCTGAGGAGTGGTCACTGAACCCAAAGAAAAAGGTATTTCTCTGTCTGTGTGTCATTATTTCATGTCAACCCAGTTCTCCTAGAGTGACCCTGATTGTGTGCAGCCACAGATGGCTGTGCATATGTAAGGGCGAACATGGGAGGGAGACAAACCCATTTCAGAGACCTGCACTGCCCTGGAGATGGTCCCAAGAGAACTTACTTGCAGAAAAGTTTGCTTCAACTGTGAGAATCCTGAAGAAGAGCCACTTTACTTAGATTTCAAAGGTCTACCATATTGATGCTCTTAACCTGGGTCTGTGGATTTATGAGAAGCCCTTGTGGTGATGTGAAAGGGGATGAGTCCAAGAACCAGAAGCCAAATTGTTTGAATGGCTCTGGGGTCTTGGGGCTCTTGCTGCCTCCTAATAAGAAGACTTACGTCCCTGATTTTAGTTCTAACTCTACCAACTCTGCTCAGAAGCCTAGACTCTCCCCCTGCTCAAGTTCAGCATCCTTTTCCCTGCAAATACATTACTGTTCCTGAAAAAAAAAAACCTACGAACCTTTGTAATTTAAAAGGCTTACCTGGAATTTCTTCAAAAACAAAAAAGTCAACCAAGGCACAGAGGTGCACATGCCTGTAATCCCAAAGACTCAGGAGGCTTAGGCAGGAGGATTGCAAGTTCAAGACCAGCCTCAGCAACTTAGCAAGGCCCTAAGCAATTAAATAATTCCCTGTTTCAAAAAATAAAAATGCCTGG
Source organism: Spermophilus citellus (assembly GCF_964194105.1). Lineage (NCBI taxonomy): Eukaryota > Metazoa > Chordata > Mammalia > Rodentia > Sciuridae > Spermophilus > Spermophilus citellus. The sequence goes on along the minus strand of NC_138183.1, from coordinate 146,274,242 downwards.
GGATGTGGCTCAGTACTAAAAACACTTCTGGTTCAATCCCCAGAATCAAACATTTTTAAACTCATTGAAAAGTAAAAAGAACAATACAATGAATACTATATATCCCCTCACATAGATCACCCACTGACAAGTGCTTGCAGTACTACCTCAATTCACAGAAGTTCTCTGTATTCACACCCAGACTTCCCTAAACCACCCAAAAGTAGACATCTCAGATCATGACATCTCACCCTTAAAAATATCAGCCTGCACCTACCAAGGACTAGAACAGTCTCCAAAAACATCACACCAAAATCACATTTAAGAAAACCAGCATTAATATAGAAATAACATCTGACATGGAGCCTGCATTCAAGTTTCCTATCTGTCTCCAAAATGCCCCTTACCACTTTCTCCCACCATTTCTTTTTTTTTTTTAAATAAACTTTTTTTAACATTTATTTTTAAGTTTTAGGTGGACCCAATATTTCCATTTTATTTTTATGGGGTGCTGAGAATCAAACCCAGTGCCTCATGCATGCTAGGCGAGCGTGCTACCACTTGAGCCACATCCTCAGTCCCCATTTCCTTTCTTGTATCCAATTGAGGGTTAAGCACCACATTTGACTGTCTTTTGAGCTTTCCCAGAGGAAGAACACTAAGCCAACTTCTTCTGATATGCATGTCATGGCGTTCTTTACAGGGTCCACACTAGTTTTCTAGCAGAATGTGCTACATTCTGGAAGAACGACTATTTCCCTGGTTAGCTTCAGGTAACATTTCTGACAAGAGCTTCACACAGGCCACATTTTGTGCTTCCCCCTAACCCTCAAGTCAGGAGTCCCACTTCAGGACAGCCCTGTCAGCAATGCCAAGCCTGACCTCCGGGATAAAGTCCGTGACCACCAGATCTTTGCATGATGAAGGCATTTCCCTTCTGTAATTAATAAGAAATCTGTGGGGTGATGCTTTGTAACAATGGGAATATCCTAGGCCCAACTACCCTTTTGCCAAAGGACATTGAAGGTTATAAAAATGGATATTTTTTCTAATTCTATTATTATTCTCTATTCATACATTGGGGCTCTTTTATGAAAAACAATTTTCCCTTTTCTCGCCCTCTTTTCCCTTTTTTTTTTTTTTTAATCATTTCAAATATCACTATGGCCAAGAATGGTGGTACACAATCCCAGCAGCCAGGGAGGCTGAGGCAGGAGGATCAAGGGTTGGAGGCCAGCCACAACAACTTAGCAAGGCCCTAAGTAACGTAATGAAACCCTGTCTCTAAATAATGTGTGTATATGTATTATGTGTGTGTGTGTGTGTGTATGTGTGTGTGTGTGTGTGTGTGTGTATGTATATATATATATCTTGGGGACATGGCTCAGTGGTTAAGCACCCTTGGGTTCAATCCCTGATACAAAAAACAAATAAAAGTATCACTAAGGATTTATGAAGTTTTTTTCATTTGACCTATTATAACCCAATAAAATTATTTTATAGGAGGGGTTAGGAACTTGTTTAAATTGGATGTGGCTGTTCCTTGAAGCTGGCTCCCGTGTCTCTTTTATATGATCCCCTTATTCCTGGGGGCAATTCCCGACTTCTGACATGACAAATTGCTCCAGGCCAATCTTGGGCTTCCCTTCCTCTGTCCTGGTACCAACAATTTTTCGGGGAGCTTGTTCTTTTAGTAAGCTATCACATTAGAAATCAGAATCTAAGCGCTAGATGCTTGAAACTACAGTTTCTCAAAGCAACTTTAAATCACGAAACTTCTCAGCCTGTCCTCCTCATGCCTGGGACGCTGAGACTGGACAAGAGTGACCAACAAAACAGCAGATTCCAGGGAAGAGTTCACCAGGAGTGCCGAGATAATCCCTATTTCAGATGCCTTTCGGAGGCTGAGGGATCCAACCCTTCATTTGGCCTCACTCCAGAGATGACGCTATTTAAGGAACCTGCCCTACCCTCCTTACAATAACAAGTCACAAGGCATTTCTGGACCTAGCTCAAAAAAGAGACAACATTACTAGCATGGCTTTGATTTCAGAAAACTTGAACTTTCGAGTTTTATTTGTTTGTGCAAACTAGAATTGAAACCAGGGCTTTGCATACTGAGTGACATCCCCAACATCTTTTGTTTTATATTTTGAGAGAGGGTCTTGCTAAGGTGTCCATATCTACCTCAAACTTGCAATCCTGCTGCTTCAGCCTCCTGAGTAGCTGGGATTATAGTGTGCACCACAGCGCTCGGATGAAAACTTGAGTTTAAATATTGATTTATTCTCCATCACTGTATTATCATGGGTAAGCCACATAATCTTACTGACCCTTAGTCTTTGTGTTTCTCATCAGTTTTGGATGGTTTTTTTTTCCTGAATAAAAATGTATTTAAAGGAACTTCCTTATATTGTTTTGCTTTCTTAAAGGGAAAATAATTAAATAAGATATTATGCCTGAAAGTTCTTGAAAATTGTAAAAATCTGTGTGAACACTATTGCTAAATCAGAACCAGAGGGTGACATTTTAGGTGGACAGAAGTGGCCTACAGCATCGAAGTGCAAGAGCAATTTCAGCCCCCAGCTCTTTAATAAAGTCTCTAAGGGGCCAACTTGGGCTTGCTTTTCTTCTTCTCTCTTGATTTCCCTTTACAGAAATTGTTAACTAATGAGCAGAGAACAAGCCATGAGAAAACTTCTAGGAGTGGTCTGGAGGCTACGGCTCTGCTCAAAGGGGACACTTAACCCAGGGACACCCACTCTCAGCCTCGTGGGAGAGCAATGGACAATGTGTAGTCAGAACAGAGCAGCTGAAATAACAGAGTCTCTTACCATCTAGGGACATAAGTTGTTCAAACCACACTTCCCATTGAACAATAGAGATTAGCTAAAATGTCACCTCTCTTCCTGATTCAAACCAGCCTATTTTAAGAGGGTCGTTTTCTTTCTATATCCCCCGACCAGCATTTCTAGGGCATGCCCCTTAGACAGACCTCCCAACAACTGGCTGCAAGAAGACCCACGTTGGGTCTTCCCAGCACTCTGTACATCACAGACTTCCCAGCATTCTGCCTGATCACCATGGACATTGGGGGAATAAGAAGAAAGGTTCTCTGAACCTGTCCTGCCAGTGTGGAGATCTGGAGTGGGAGAGAGAATGTTGACCTACACCTCAAAACCAGGGAGGGAGGAGAGGAATGCAATTGCTTGACACCTATCATTGGAGATGCGATTCAAGTTCCTTCAGCAGACATTTATTAAGCACCTACTGAGGGCATAGCTATGGGTAAGGCATGTGAAGCTTTATGGAGCACATTCTGCCCTATAAATGAGCATTTAACTAAACAAAATGCCCTTCACTGTGTTAGGACTATGTGACAGGGGCACAGAAGGCCAGGGGTTAGATATTCCATCCATGCATGTGGACAATGTGAAATCAGCCTGAGCTTTTAAGAAGAGGCCAGAAGAAGGAAGAGTTCTAGGCAGAGAGGACACCATAAAGTGAGAGTGGCCTTTTCCAAAGAGGAATGAGCAAGTGTGATTTCCTGAGTCATTTCCTGCCCCTCCCCATCTTCTGCCTTTTCCCCTTAATTCAAGTCATGAGGTTAAAAAGCTTCTAGCCGAATGCAGTAGCGCAAGCCTATGATCCCAGCGGCTTGAGAGGCTGAGGCAAGAGATTATGAGTTCAAAGTCAGCCTCAGCAAAAGCGAGGCTCTAAGCAACTCAGTGAGATCTTGTCTGTAAACAAAATACAAAATAAGTCTGGGGATGTGGCTCAGTGGTTGAGTGGCCCTGAGTTCAAACCCCAGTCCCCTCCCCATCCCACCCCCCAAAAAACCTTCTAGACAATGAGGTTCTTTCCAGGCTCAAGATTAACTGCTCTAAGGAATACTAGTGTAGTTGGCCAACTAGAGGTGGCAGGCTGCATCCTAGTACATGTTACCTGGTAAGGAAAATAAGGGGTTTTGAAGATTTAATGGAATTAAGGCTCTTGAGATGAAAATCATCTTGGATTATGTAGGTGAGTCTTAAATGCAATCACAAGTGTCCTTAAAAGGGAAAGTCAAAGGAGATTTCAGAAAGATAGACACAGAGGAGAGAGTGATGTGGATACAGAACAGAAAGACATTTGAAGATGCTGTCTTAAGATTAGAATGATGTGGCCATAAGCAAAGAATTGCCATCATCCACCAGAAGCTGGAAGAGACAAGCAGCAGATTTGCCTCTCGGTCTTTAGAAAGAAGCCTAGCCTTCCCAACACCTTGATTTTATCCCAGTGGTGCTGATTTAGGGCTTTAGGCCTCCAGAAATGTGAAAAAACAAATTTTTGTTATTTTGAACCAGTTTGTGTTCATTTGTTACAGCAGTCACAAGAAACTAATACAATCACATTCCTCCAGAGGGCAAGCCTATCTTTTGCCCAGAAAGAGGGAGAGAAGAGAGCAAGAAGATTTGTTCCTTGCTTTATTAATTTTGCTTTTATTTTTATGGGCTTCTCTGGCCACCCATCCCCAATAGAGAAGATGCTAGCCAACAATGATGGTCTCCACTCTAAAGAGTCACACTTGTGGAGAGGCTTTTCCTGGGTTTTGAAGTTGACAAGGTGGGCTATGCCATCTCCTCTCGTGGGCTTCTCACAACTTTATCCACTCAGAGCACAGACTTTTCCAAGCAAACCTACATCACCACCCTCCTCAGGCACAAGCCCTGTTCCCAACTAGCTGGGAGCTCATAACACATTGAGCACTATCTCCATCAATGACAAATATTTAAAGGGTCCCCATGGGAGGCAAGTAAAAAAGCACACAATGATAGTACATAATCCATATTTTCAAGGAACTTCAAATTAACGTGATTTGGCTAGAACACTGAGCATCAGTTTTACTAAAAACGTTGAAAGAAAATATGTTAGAATATTACCATGGATCACGTTTATGTGGAATGATATTTTTCTTTCTTTATTTTTTGATAATAAATCTATGATAAAATATCTCCCAATATTGCTTCCATGATTTAAAAAACAAACATTTAAATTTAACAAGAGAAAATGAGATCAGACACAATGGTGCCTACCTATAATCCCAGGTACTCTGGAGGCTGAGGCGGAGAATGGAAAGTTAGAGGCCAGCTTGGGCAATTTTTTAATGAGTCCCTAGCTCAAAATGTAGGTCAGTGGTAGAGCTCCCTTGGGTTCAGTGCCCAGTGCCACAAATAAATAAGTCAAATAAATAATTAAATTAAAAGAAAGAATGAAAAATAAAAGAGAAAATAAAGGTGGCATATTGTAAATTATGCCTGAGATTTAAGATAAAGTGCTCTGAGATTTCTTAGTTACTAGGGCTGTGGAAAGACTTTCCAGAAATTTCAGGTCTTTAGCTGGACTTTGAAGAATGGGCAATCAGAGTTTTGTCCTTGGACCTAAGTGGTTTGGGGTTGCTGGTCTAATCATTGGGTGGTGCTGCATTTCTCAGTAAGGCAGGTGAGATTGGACAGACCTCAGCCAGGGAGCCAGGACCTGTACAGAAGTCTGGTTCTACAACGACCCAAATCCTGCCACACCATACCAGTGTCTGAATCTCCTTCTGCATTCCCCAGTCCACCATGCTCCTGCCACTTGAGTCATCAGAGATGACTTGGTCTCTCAAATGTCTGGCCTTCACATGTGCTGTTTCCTCTGCCTGGAACACGCTTGCTTCTCTTCTCTTCCTTCCCAATCCTCCCCCACCCCTTCTCATCTAGTTACTGTCTACTCATCTTCCAGTGTCCAGCTGAGACATCCTCTGCCCTGGGGAAGCTTGCCTAGTCATCCTCCCACCATTCTGCCTCTAGAGCAATTTGGGCTCACCACAATGTCTCTCAGATATCCTGTGCTGTCATGTCGTGGTCACTTCCGTCTCTTGCTGGACATCTCACGCCTTCAAGTCACCCCTAACATTGAGTCCCATACCCAGAGAGAGAAGGTTTCCAATTATTGTAGAAGCAAAGTAGGGAGGAGATAGAGTTTTATTTGTTATGTACTCACTAGTCATCGCAGGGCTCGATGAGTTCAGTGACGGTCACTTTGATGCCAAATTTGCTGCGATCCTCTAATTCACACATCCTCAGCAACAGTCCTGGCCTGTGGGTTCAAAAGTTTTGTGGTTCATTTGCTAGCATAGCCATACAAATTATCTACTGAAATGAGGTGCCTATTAAAAATATTTTAATTGATATTAATTAATTAAGCTCCATTGCATAGTGCTCTGTACCTGAATTAGGTATCTTCATTTCCAAAGCTGTTGTATCACTTAGGAGCTGGGTGACTTAATCAAGTTTCATACTATCTGAACCTCAGAAGGTTTTATTTTTCCTTTCTTTCTTTCATTCTTTTCTTTTCCTTCCTTCCTTCCTTTCTTTTCTATAATGGAGATCAAACCCAGGTCCTCACACATGCTAGGCAAGTGATCTACCACTGAGCCGCACACCCAGCCCTTTTAAAACTCGGAAACAGAGTCTTGCTAAGTTGTCCAGCCTGGCCATGAATTTGGGATCCTTGTGCCTCATCCTCCGTAATAGCTGGGATTACAGCTGTGCACCACAATGCCTGGCTCTCGGAAAGCTTTTCGGTAAATGGTTTGCATAGATATCTGTTTGACAGTGTTGCTGATGGTATTAGATAATACGTGAAAGTCCTAATGTAGTAGCTGCTCCACTTGTTTGTCCTTTTCCCCCTCAGGATTGCCATGAACAGAACTTTGGAGGGAAGCTAAGGACGGAATATGAAAATTGGGAGGAGCAGACAAACTCATTCATCACTGAGGACCCATGCCTTGCGTGGCACTTTATGAGTATCCACTGGTTTGATTCTTGCAGCCTCTCTAGGAGATCAGTTAACGCTGTCTCGCCTTTCAACTGCATCTGTTCAGTAGTGTGAGCTCCTTCTCCCACCCGCAGCTCTCAGGGCAGAGGGAAGAAGCCCTAAGGAAGCATTTGCCAATTTCCATGGTGTAAACATTCCCACCACAATGGATTCCAACTGCTGACCCTTTAACAACCGGTTCCAGGTCCCCTGAACTTTTACCCTTGGGCTCTCCCCAGCCACCCCAGCTGGCCGAGGCACACCCCTGCCTGTCTCATTCTCCCCTCATTCACTCCTTGAGCTTTGCTGGCCTGGTTTCTTCTTTTGGGCCTTCTCTCCTTTACATCAGCTGTAGTGTCTGTGCCGTCTGTCAACAATTCCCTTCCACTTCCTTCATTTGGCTGCCTCCTTATCATTCTCATCTTGGTATTCATGTTACCTCCACACAGGGTGACCTTCCCTACCCATCCTTGCTGAAGTAGCTCTCCACCCTCAGTTGACCTTTAGTACACCACCCTGTTTTCTTTTCTTTGAAGCACTTATTGTATGTTATTATATTTATTCTTTTACTCTCTGTCACCCCCTACTGGAATGTAGGTTCCTGGGGAGCAAGCACTTCATCTCATTCACTTCTGTGTTCCCAGCACATAGTAGATGCTCACTGAATGACTGTTGAGTGAATGAATGAATGATAAAGAAGAAAGTAAAAGTCAAACATAGGAGCTCAAACCCTTGAACTTAGTCCTCAAATGTCCTATAAAAGAACCCAGATTGTGTAGCTACATGCAACTACAATGCAAAGAGATCTATTCTGTGTTATTGAGGGGAATATAAATTGGTATAACTATTTTTGAAAAGCATGTTTGCATTACCTTCTAAGATGAAGATGACCCAGCAATTCTCCCAGGGACATACACCAAAGTAATTCTTTGCACAAGTGCAGGTGAAGACATGTAAAAGTATTCATGACACCATAGTCATAAAAGTAAAATCTTGTAATTAATCAAAACGTGCATTAACAGGAAAAGTGAAATATCACATAGCTAACAACCAGTGAGCTACCTGATATTCAACATATACCTTAACCACATACTATTAAGGAAAAAAATGGGATTCCAAAAGATTACAAATAGCACTATGTGTTTTTATGATATTTAAAGCATCTTTACAAGTTTGGTATATGTTGGAGGACTCCTTGCAGATACAATACAACTATATAAAAAGAAAAACAAGAGAACAATGAACATAGTATACAGAATAAAGGTATCTGGGATTCTGGGAGGCAGGAATAGACTTGGGGGAGGTGTTATCTGGATAGATATTGGTTATTGTCAAGTGCTTTTATCCTAGGTGAAGTGTTTGTAGGCGCTTATTGTACTACTAAAAATAGACTGATTAAATAACTAGCTAATTAAGTATAAGTAAGCCATGTATAAATAATATAATTCTGTGCTCACAAGTCCAATTCAACAAAGAAACTGCACAAATATCACGAGAATGGGAAGATGAATGGTGCATCCAGAAGGAACCTCTGCAAGGTCCTTGCTTGGTGCTTTCACTTTCATGATTCATTTAATTACCACAAATCCCCTTTGAGGTAAGTATTGGTTTCAACTTAAAGATGAGGAATCTGGGGTGAATTGTTTTGCTTATTTTCGCAAACTTATAATCCAACGTTAAAACAGAATTTGTCACAAAAAAACTATGAAAAAAGTTCAACATCTTTAGCAATGAGAGAAATGAAAATCAAAACTAAGATTTTTATCTCACCCCAGTTAGAATGGCAATTATCAAGAACACAAACAACAATAAATATTGGTGAGGATATGGGGAAAGGGCACACTCATCCATTGCTGTGGGAATACAAATTGCTGCAACCATTATGGAAAGTGGTATGGTGATTCCTCAGAAAACTTAGAATGCAACCACCATTTGACCCAGCTATCCCACTCCTCAGTTTATACCCAAAGGACTTAAAATCAGCATATTACAGTGACACAGCCACATCAATGTTTATAGCAGCTTACTTCACATTAGCTAAACTATGGAACCAACCTAGATGGCCTTCAACAGATAAATGAATTTTAAAAAATGTGATATGCACACACACAGAGTGAAATATTACTCACCTTAAAGAATAATGAAATTATGGCTTTTGCAGGTAAATGGATGGAACTGGAGAATATCATGCTAAACAAAATAAGCCAATCCCCAAAAAACAAAATCAAAATGTTTTCTCTGATGTGTGGATGCTAATTCACAATGGAGAAGAATAAAGTCACTTTAGATTAGGTAGAGGGGAGTGAATGGAGGGGAGGGGGTATAGAGGTAGAAAGGATAGTAGAATGAATCAGATGCTATTACCCTATGGACATTTATAACTATACAAGCGGTGGGATTCTACATTATGTACAGCCAGAAGAATGAGAAATTATACTCCACCAAATATGATGTATCAAAATGCATTCAACTCTATAACTAATTAAAACAAATTAAAAAAGTAAAAAAAAAGAATGGGTGGTTTTTTGGGTAGGGAATTAGCAGGCTGTGGGTGAGGGAGGCAGTAACTGACACTTTTAATTTTTCAATTTCTAGCATAAAATGGGAGAAATATCACTGGATAGAGTTCCTGGATATTCTACCTATGGCTTGGCAGAAAGAAAATGTTCCCACTCATGTTTTCATAGGTCAAAAGTTATTTATCTTTATATATATATACAGACAGATAGATTATATATTCAAGCAGAGGTCTTAAGGAGGAGGAACATGGATACATGGATTCCAAAACAGATGTGTTGGGGATTTTGTTCAGAGATGGCAAAATCCCAAAACAAAACAAAAAGCAAACTATAAAAAATAGTCTCCTCTTTCTTTCTTTTGCAGTTGAGGGAAAGATTTTGATTTTTTTCCCTATATGAGAAAAATATAAACTTTTTATTGGTTTGTACTGATGCTCCAAACTCTGTTTTTCAGCCTTGGCCTTTCCTACTGTTTAACTTGGCTTCACAGATTAAATAAGCAATCGGTAATCAAACACATGCCTCTGTGAACTTTCTATGTGCTCAGCACTACTCTGAATCCTAGGGACAAATTTAAGAGATTGAACTGGCCTCCAGTTCCAGGTCCTTAGGTCTGGTTCACTTGTGCTTGGGGATAGCAGAGAACTGGCCTGACCTTGTAAAGTCCACTTCACTCCAACATTCCCTGTGTGGCCCTTCTCTTTTCTCCCCAACCCAATTTTCCCTATCCTTCCTTCCCAGAAAGCTCTTCCTCCCATGGCCAACCCTACTCCTTTCCCTTTTGCTTTCCTGTAGTCAATCATGGTCTGTCAAAATTAAACTGGTTTTTAAAAATCATCTAGTTCCATGCTTTAAAATTCATTTCTTCTAAACTCTTCCCACATCTTACATAAAACTCCTGAGAAGGAAAAGTGAGAAAGTATCAGCTCTGAAAGAGCAAGAGGGGATGTCATGCTTTATCCACCTGATGTGCAATTGGAGAATCCCACCCCACCCCAAACGTTCCTGAGTTCCAAAGTCCTAGGGATTATCAGCCCAAGTGAATGCCCTCATGTGGCAGATGAGGAAACCTAAGCATAGAGAAAGGCAGGACATGGCTTCAACATCCTCTGGCCATGAGGAAATCCAGGAGCTAAGGTCATCCAAAAGTTCAAAAACTGCCCTCCTTCACCAAGGCGACACCCCAGTCCTCAGAACTGGAAATGTCCTGTGGACTTTACTTTCTGTTCTTAATGCAATCACTTGACCTATTCTCAAGGAAAAGACACAGGACACGTTTCAGAAATGACAAGTGCAGTCAACTGGGCACATCCTGGGCATCCCCATGGACATCTCAGAAGGACTACTATATCAAGAAAGTGTCTGGGGTCATTGGCATGGAGTTGAACGGTGCTCAGATGAACAAAAGTGCTTTGTGGTCCAGGATGGATTCTGACGCGAGTGGGCACCGGGACATGACAACTTGCTCTCCCTCCCGAGGAAGCAGTTTAATGCTGATGTGTCAGCGCCATCACTGTGAAAGGGCTCCCTCCCACCTCCTCCCTCTCCACTGCTGTAAGATATACTGTCAGATGAATAGTCATTCTTCTTCTCTCTTTGTAACAGAACAATATGGATGTTTATAAAGTTTCTCCCAGTTTTTCCAAGTCAATACAATTAAAGCACAATGCATCTTAATTGCCAGCCCCCTAACCCTTACAGAACAAATGGCAGCAGTCCCAAGGAAAACAAAGTCTGGCACTGAAGGGTGAGGAAGCCAAGCTGGGATTTCTGTAAAAGTGCCCCTAGACAAAATGGTTTGCATCTTAGGTGTCTGGTTTTCCATAGTGCTTTTTCCAGGCCACCTAAAACTATTTTTATGCCCATCATTTCCTATGTCTCACAGTTTGCCTAGAGGCAGGAACAAAGACAATTAATTCAATCTTTTGGGAGAACCAGACAGAGCTCCAGCAATTCTATGTGGAGGGGCATAGGAGAAGTCATAAAGGCAATCACAATCAGCCATCTTAAAATTTGACATCCTCTCTGTCACCCTAACAATGGAAGTAAGTAGTTGTTTGGCCAAATGTTATAAATTCAAGTCCTTACTACCATTCATGAGCTATATGATCTTGGACAAGATACTGACCTCTGTCTGTTTCAGCATCTTCCTTTGTAAAGAGTCTGATAATATGGTAGTTGCTACTTCATAGCTGTGTCAAGGAATTAAATGAACTACACACATAAGAAGCCAAGAAGGGCATTAGCATATAGTAAGTACTCAGTAAATTTATTATTCGTGTAGTGCTTTTGGTTCACAAAGCACTTCCACAGATAATAATTTCTCTTGATTAGATTCCAGACCATTTGACTCTCAGCCAAGACATTTGGAAAAACTTTAGAACACTAAGTAATGTCCAGCATGCTTTACCAAACACATCCAAAGAAGTTAGAATATGTATGTTTTCCCTGTTCCTGTCTTGTCTTTTTGTTCTGTGTTCTGCAAGGTCCTGCGCATCCCCTCTGCTTGGGAAGCAATATAAACTGTCTCAACCAGGAGGTATGAACTGTCCCTCATCCTTTACACAGCACCAGGCAGAATTATACACATTGTTGCTGAAGCACCAACTGTCTTATCTGCCCACTTCCAAAGGCCCACTGGATATTTTGTAGAAAACCCATTGGTCCAGGGTGGGGTTCAGGAAATGAAACTGTATCTTTTCCTTGCCAAAAGCCACATCAAAAAGCTAGTCCATGGGAGCTGGTTACCCCCTCTCCCCAACACACTAAGCAGGGAAGGGGTAGAGGGCTGCTGTTTCTGGACAATCCTGTGTATGCAATACTAGGTTATTATGATTCATACACATGAGACAAATGGGGCTGTTGAGGGGAGAATAAATTGCCCAGGAGCCACAGTGGGTAAAAGTTCTAGCGATGCACTTATGAGGTAAACTATTTTCCTTGGGTCTTTGAGCTGAATTTTCTCATCTATAAAACTGGTATAATAAAAATACACACCTCATAGGGCACTGTAAAAATTCAATGTGTTAATTCATTCAATTATATTTAGCACAATTATTGGCACATACAAAAGTCTAATAAATACTAAGTTTTATTATTATGCAGAAAAGAGAATCTGCTTGGGTTTACTCCAGGCCTCTTTCGTTACAACAAGCAGTGCTCTGTCCCAGACTGAAGACAATAAGAAAGAGTCCTACTCCCTTAGCCAAATTTATGATGTGGGGCATGGAGCAATGGTAACCATGACTTCCAACTATGAGGTGGGTGGGAAGCATTTAGTCCAACCTGTGGTGCAACTCACTTGTTGTTGCTGTGCAGCTCTGATTTTCCCCCCTTTTTGGTACCACGGATTGAACCCAGGGGCACTAAACCATTGGGTCATATCCCCAGCCCTTTTTATTTTTTTTTTTAAATTTTGAGACAGGGTCTCCCTAAGTGACTTAGGACCTCAATAAGTTTCTGAGGCTGTCTTTGAACTTGCAATCTTCCTACCTCAGCCTTCTGAGTCCCTGGGATCACAGGTGGGCACTACTGTGCCCAGCTGATCCTGTTTTTTTGTATGTATGTATGTATGTATGTATGTATGTATATATTTTTGAATGCTTTTGTTGACAGAATACTCACTTCCTTGTGAGAATCAGCCTCTTGGTATAATTTTCTCTCTTTCTCTATGCTCTTTCTGCCCTCCTCCTTTCTCCTGCCTTCTTTCATTCTCTCTTCTCCCTTCCAGCCTGTCCTCTCAACTCCTTGGTTCAGTCAGTTTCAAAAGTCCGAGGACCCACTTTTCCCCAGAAGGCCCTGTCCAGTCACAGCTCAGTCACAGAGAGTGTGGCAGGTCTTCAGTGTAGACCTTGGCTAGCTGATGGGAACTCGGCCTCCAATGGTCATAACAACTCTTTAGGTTTTGCAGGATCCTTTGGAGGCAAAGCCTTCAACTGGGCCTTACTGGTCTTGGCTTCAGGTCCATTAATGTCATCGATCAGTGCACCCGATTTCCATTATTATTTAACCTCATCAAGAACCAAATAAAACTTAAAAGGGTTGATCTGGAATCTGGAGTCCCCGCAGCTCGATATGCAAGACCAGGAGAAGACTGGGCCTCTGGAGTGACGCTCTGAAGCAAAGCACACTGGCAGCCTCTGTGGTTGGAGTCTTCTCAGCCGCGAGTAGCCTGGGACAGCGCTGCCGCTTTAAGAGAGGGGCGGGGCCCGGGTACAGGCCAGTCAGGGCCAGCCCACAAGGCTCCTTTTCCTTTTTGATCCATTCAAAAATTACTCATTGCAAATTCCCGGACTGCTTGCCGGGGAGAAGGAAAGGGGCGGAGTAGGGAGGGCTACCGCAGGCGCAGCGCTGGGAGCACCCGGGGCCCGCCTGGCTGACGGCTGGTCCCGCAGAAGCTGCTTGCCAGCGTCTGGCTCCGGTGGCCTCACCAGGAAGCGTCAGAGTCTCGACACTAGGGAAGCTCGGAGCGCCGCCTCCGCCGCCGCCGCCACTCGCCTGGCTAGCGACCGCAGAGCCCCCTCCCCTGGTCCGGGCCGCGCCGGACGACCGGCTCGGGAGCCTTCCCAGGCAATGGCTGGCCGCTAAGCCATGGCTCAGTACCGCACCCCCAGCCCGCTCGGCATGGCTGCGAGAGAGGAGCTGTACAGCAAAGTCACCCCCCGGAGGAACCGCCAGCAGCGCCCCGGCACTATCAAGCATGGATCGGCGCTGGACGTGCTCCTCTCCATGGGGTTCCCCAGAGCCCGCGCGTAAGTGACTGGTTGGGAGTCCCGGCGACCTCTCCCACACCGCACGGCCGGCCCTCGGCTTCGCTCCGGCTCGCCTCCCTGCGTCTGCCTGACAAGCGGCGCGCTCCCCGCTGCCCACGACCTGTTGGGGGCAGAATGGGCGCGAGAGCAGCCCGGGACTCCTCTCCGGGCCCTGGTACTGGAAAAGAGGCTGCGGGGGAGCGCTGGGCTGAGGGCTTGATTCGGGTTGTCTAAAGATTGGGGGCACAGGTATAGTGTTCGAGTCCCGGTTAGGGTGCTCAGAACCCAGTGCGCGGGCCCTACGGGTGGAGCTAAGAGGTTCTGTCGCGCGCGCTTCCCGAGGTCTCCTGCGTTGAGCTCCCTGAAGAGGAGGAGCCCCTTGGAGGACTCTGGCAACCTCTCCGTCCAGAATGCTGGGCAGGCCTGGGACCCTCTGGTGACTGGGAAAGGGCAAGGAATTGCGGGGCAGGGAAGCCGGCGCCCCCCCTGTAGCGTCTTTCAGCTCCGGATGTCGGTCTCGGGTTTGGTCTCCCTCCGGAGTAGGAGGAGCGGGAGCGTGGGTGTTGCTGCGTGTTCATTGATAGGGAGGATGGAATGAGGGGAAGCGATTCCTCCAGGGGACCCGGGTTCTCGTCAGTGGTGACGGCAGTGCAGGAATCTGTGGGTGCCTGAAAGTAAGGAGGGGGAGCTGTCCTCCTTTTTCCTTCCTCCCAGAAGGTGGGCTAGGGAAGGGCAGAGAGAGCGCAGGTGGCTGCCAGGACAGCCAGCTGGGTGAGAAGATGCCTGGTTGCCAGCACCTGGGCAGCAGCAGCAGGCGTCTTCGGAAGCTGGTCAATTCGAGTCTGGGGGCTGGAACCCTGCCTAAGAGGAAACCAGAGCCCCAGGGCCAGACCCCTCTCCCCAGTTGGAGAAGTGAGGGCACAAAGCCTGGGTTCTTGCTGCTCCTTTCCATCTTTCAATGACATCACCCGAACAGGAGAGTTGGGCAAACTTTATCAGAAAGCTCCAAGCAAATGAAAGTTCTTTCTTTTCTCCTCCCCCCATACCCCACAAGATGGTAACTCTAGGTCTCCCTCCTTTGTCCCTGGTGAACTTTATTCTTTACTAACTTGACTGTACCCTAACCTCTTTATCAAAGCAAATTCATGAATTTCTCATTCCACCCAGCCACTGGAACAGGTTGGAGTTGTGTTGACCACATTTGGTGGAAGGTCACAACGTGGACCAAAGGTTTCTGCCATCCATTGACTTCCAAGCATGAAGGCTCCAATTCTGGATGCCAAAATTGCTGGGAGAAGATGTGGTGGGCTCTGCTGGGGTGTGTCAGGTGTGAGTGTTGCAAGTTAGATCCTTCCTAAGAACGACAATGTGCGTAACTCTTCTTAAGAGCTGGAGGTAGCATCTGGGAATGCTGCAGAATTAGCTTAGTCCTAGCCTCATTCTTTTCTGAAATGAGGCCAGCATTAAAGACCTGAGTTGCTTAATTAAGGGAAAAAGTATTTAGCTGGACTCCTTACACTGTCATATTTGCTATTCAGCAGGCTTTAAGGGAATATTTTTTCCTGAACTGAATCCAGGAGGCCTTGCCCAGGTCCTTGACACATTAGTGCCATGGTCTAATTTTGGCTTGTTCTACTCCTGAAAATCTCATAAGAGCTAGCATTTATTGGATACTTACTAGATACTATTCTAAGTACTTTATCTTTATTACCCATTCCCCTTCCTCACAAACTAATGAGAAAGGTACTATTTGCCCATTTTATGAATTGGGAAACTGAGACTTATAGAGGTTATATAACTTACTTAAGGTCACAATAGTAAGCAGTGAAGCTGGAATAGAAACCCAGGCATTGTGTCTGCACTGCCAGGTCTCACATCTAGGGACAAGATGTGAATGATTAAATGTGGGTGCAATGGTCAGAGCAGTTCCTGACACATAGGGCACAGTCCTTAAGTGTTAAATGCTGAATTAGTTTCCCATGGCTGCTGTAATGAGTGACTAGAAATTGTGTGCCTGAAATCAACAGAAATGTATTTTCTCATGACAAAATCACTATCTCTGAGCTAAAATCAAGGTGTCAGCAAGGCCATGCTTTTTCTGGAGGCCCTAGGGGAGAATTCATTTCATATTTCTTCCAGTTTCTAATGACTGCTGGCATTCCTTGGCTTCTGGCTACCTTATTCCAATCTCCATCCTTATTGTTATATTGTTATCCCCTCTTTGTGCCAGATCTCCCTTTGCATGTCTCTTAGAAATCTTGCATTACATGTAGTAATTTGGTGGTGGTGGTGGTGGGTATTAGGGATTGAACCCAGGCCTCCTGCACCCCAGGAAAGCACTGTACCACTGAGCTACATCCTCAGCAAACCCCACCCACTTTTTTTTTAAAGAGACAGTATCTTGTTAAGTTGCCCAGGCTGACCTTGAACTTGGAATCCTCCTGCCTCAGTATCTTGAGAAGCTGTGTGTGTGCTCCTGAACCTGACTCTATTTATTTGGTACGGGGGATTGAATCCAGAGATGCTTTATGCTTTATTACTGAACAACATCCTCTGCCCTTTTTATTTTTTATCTTGAGGGGGGTCTTTCTAAGTTGCTTAGGACCTCACTAAGTTGCTAAGGCTGGCCTTGAACTTGTTATCCTCTTGCCTCAGCCTCCAGAGTTGTTGGGATTACGGGTGTGTGTCACCACCACCCAGCTATTTTTTAACCGATATATGAAACAAAAATTATACATATTAATGGGGCACCATGTATTGTTTTGATACATGTATATGTTTAAATCAGGCTAAACTTAAGTATCACCTCAAATATTTAATCATTTCTTTATGGGAAAAATTTCAAGATATTTTCTTCTAACTTTTTGAAATATTTAGTACATTATTGTTATTTATAGTCATATGCGTGCTATACAGAGATAGCACACTAGAGCTTCTTGCTCCCATGTAACTGTAACTTAGTACCCATTGATCAATCTCTTCCTATTTCTTCCTCCTCCTACTCTCCCTGGCCTCTGATAAACCAACATTTCTTTCAAATATTATGAGGTGAAGTTTTAGATCTCACATGTAGTACTTGTCTTTCTGTGCCTAATTTTTTTCACTTAACATAATGATCTTAATTTCTATTCAAATGACTGGATTTCATTCTTTTTTTTGGCTGAATAGTATTCCATTATGTATAAGAGGATATGTATGTTTGCACTTGACCCACTTGGACAATCCAGAACAATCTCCCCATCTCAAGATGGTGAACTTAATCATATTTGCAAAGTCCTTTCTTTATCATGTAAGGTAGCATACACATGTTCTAAGAATTAGGTTGTGGCTATCCTTTGAGGAGTCATTATTTAGTCTATCACAGCTACTATTATTATTGCGCCTGGTGCTGCCTTTCTTTACCAAAGTTAGTAACAGAGAAGGCCTGGTGGGAGGGAGGTGGAGTTTTCTGTTCTTTCTTAAATTCTGTGTCCACATGCCCAGGGCTCTTAGAGGTCATCTGATCTAGCTCAACTCCCTGAGCAGGCCTAATCTTCTCTACCTTATCCCAGAAAGGCTAGTGCAATTGGCTTTCCCCTCAATAACTCAGATCTGTAACAAGAGGGGTCAGATTTCAGAGAGCAGACTTTCAACTTCATTCTGGAGAACTGAGAAGAAAGATTGCAAGGGCATCAGGCTCCACTGATAAGAAACTTCTTTCTCAAGTCCTCTGCTTGGAGGAAGGAGCAAGATGAAAATCTAAAGCAGGAAAGAACAGGTCCAGGAGGAAGGGATGAGAATGATATCCAGGACGCCTTGAGAAGGGATGAGAATGACGTCCCAAGCATGGCCCTTGGGAGAGTGGTGGCAGCAAGGCCAGGTTTTTCCTGGAGGCATAACTGGGTCTGGAGTAGTGAGAAGCAAGAAGGGACACACCTTGGCTGGGCTCTGGGTGAGCTGCAGAGAGGACAGAGGCCAGGAAGGCCTGGTCCCATTTCAGCCTATGCTGTGCTGAGCTGAAGGCTTGAAAAGTCACTTAACCCCTAAGGGCATGGCTGGTGCCCTCTCAGGGGAACATGCTCAATGAGTATATGCTTGTTAAGTGCTTGACAGAGCTAAAAGCACAGAATGGCAGGGCTGAGCCCAAGCAGGGAGACGTGGTGTGTGCTCTCTCTTGCTCATTACTCCTGGAGCTAGGCTTGGGTTTTTTTCAACCCATAAGAATTTCAGGCCAATGTAGACACTGCTGTAGAAGAAACTTCCCATGGAGAAAGGTGGACAGTGGAGATCTTGTGGGATGCATGTGTGTGGTGTGGAGCAAGGAGGTCTTAGGGACGAAACGGGAAGGAAAATTTCAAGGGGCCAAAATGGCCTATCCCTTCCTTTTTCTTTCTATACTCATTAGCGCTTCCCTGTTCCAAAAGTTCTAAAAATAAAAGTCTAGCTTCCTCCAGGCAAGTGAGGTTGTTGGAAGGAAAAGGTCAAGTGGATGCATGGGCAGAGGCCCCAGGAAGCGTAGGCCCCAGCCAGGAGAGGGGCTGAGTATGACGCCTGAGAAGGCAGGACAGGAACTCTGATAAGAGCTGTGTGGTGTGCACCCGACTTCCTGCAAAGCACCAAGGTCCCCTGCTGATCTCTATGGCCTCTGGGGGACTGAGGGTCCTATGCTACTTTAGCCTGGGGCCAACTGTGGGCCTTAGAGTAAGTCACTAAATAATTGAATCTTAGGAGTCTTTGCTGGTACAACCCTGATCTGTTTCTTATTTTTATTTTTTGAGGCTGCCTATGGCTGGAACTTTGCCTACAGCAAATGACTTGGGTATGTTTCCTCAATGAATAAGAGATCATAATTTTGGGAGCTGGGGGGGTTGGCTGCTCAGTGGTAGAGTAATAGCTTAGCATGCAAAAGGCCCTGGGTTCCATCCCTGGCACTGCAAAATAAATAAATAAATAAATAAATAAATAAATAGTATTTTTGAGTAAGGAACTGGCAGAAGTTGAGTATCCCAAGTTTCAGTCCAGCTTGATACTTGAAGCTTTTAGGTCTTGCATTTAACCCCTTTCCCTCAGTACTGTGATCAGCTTCTGTGCATGGTAATACCTGCCCTGTTAACTCAAGAAAGTTTTGCAAAGATTAAACAGGAGAATGGATAGAAAAGACGTTGTAAATTTACAAAATAGAATTTGAACACTAGATTTTATTATGGTCTTATTTTGCTGGACTAAAAGAAAAGCAAGGAGGAGAGATAGTAGTGGAGGTGTCTGGTAAGGATTTACATGAACTATTGGATTGTTTTTTTGTTTTCCAACTGAGAATATTTGAACACTGTTCAATGTTAAGGAGCAAAACAGAAGGAAAGAGCTGGAATAAGCGCGCCTCCAACTTGGCTTTGGACAGTGAGCTCTGTTAGCTATGCCTCACTGCCCAAAGATAAAGGCAGCTCGAAGCAGGCTCCAGAAGGAATTGAGAAGCAACCTGCAGAGCTGGGGAATTGAAGGATCTAGTTTCTCTGGCTTTCTCCAGCTTACCTGTTGGTTGACATTGGATCCTCCAAAAGCACTTGGTCAAACCAGCATCTCTGAAATGTCTCTGACTCTGGCCTGGGATCTGTGGCTCCTTTCCTAGTGGCTGTTTTGGTTAGAAAGAGAAGACAAATAGGGGCCCACATGGAGATGAAGGGCATGGCAAGGAAGTCTCTATCTGTCATAAAACTGTGCACACATGCACATGATATTTGTGTGTTTTTATGTAATTTAAAAATTACTCTCACATGCATTAAATATCCCCCTTAATTAACACAACAGAGCTGTAAATTTGAGTGGTTGAGCACACGTTGTCTTAAAGGCAAGGAGATTTGAGGCTCAGTGGAGCTTAGGGACTTGCCCACAGTCACACAGTTGGTACAAGGAGACCCTGTTGCCATTAACAGCCTCAGGCTACAACTTCAAGTCCAGTGAACTTTTTAGGCTACACAGAGGTCCTGATTTAAAAGTAAACACCCTTTGTTTCTTTCTCTTTTTTTGCGGTACTGGGGATTAAATCCAGGACTTTACACATGCTAGGCAAGCTCTCTACCACTCAAGTTTTGAGACAAGGTCTTACTAAATTGCCCAGGCTGGCTTCAAACTCGTTATCCTCCTGCCTCAGGCTCCTGAGATTACAGTTCCACTGTGTCTGGCTAAAAGGAAAGACCTGGACATGCCTTCTTTTTAAGTTCATTGAGGTAAAACTATGTACAATAAATTAAACCTACTTCAAGATCTATGCATTTAGACAAATGAATATACCGTGTAATCACCAAAATAAGACACAACACATCCATTGCAAAGGGATAACAGTTTTCTTGTATCCCTTTGCAGTCAGTCCTGGGCAGCTTTCTGTCTGCTTTCCATCATTATAGATTAATTTGCATTCAGGAGTCATAAAATACAGCATAGAAGTACCTGGCTTCTTTTTTTCAGCATAATAGGTTTTTTTAAAATCTATTATTATTTTTCTCTCTTTCTGATACTGGGAATTGAACCTGGGGGCACTTTAACACTGTGCTACATCCTTACATCTTATTTATTTATTTATTTATTTATTTATTTATTTATTTATTTGAGAAAGAGTCTCACTAAGTTGCTTAGGCCTAGCTAAGTTGCTGAGGCTAGTTTCAACTTGAAATCCTCCTGACTTGGCCTCCCAAGTCACTGGGACTACAACATATTTTTTTTGATCCAGATCTTCCATGTATCAGTAATTTGTCTCTTTTGATTGACCTTGAAGTTTCAAATGTGCTAGTAGAATAATCATAACCACTTGCACATAGCTTCTATGAAAATTCTCTGTTACGCCCTAATTTCTAATAATATCTTAGGTTTTTAGACCACTTTAGAGATGACAGAGCAGATTCACATCCATAATCACTATCAAGTCTCACTCATAATTTGACCAGAAAATAGAGGGTCAGAAGATTAAGTGCCTTGGAGATTGAAGAGCATCTTGTCTTCTGGCTCTGTCCCCTGCTTGGGGACAGCTGCCTCAGACTCCAGCTGCCTGGGGACTGTCTTGGCCAGAACCAAAGGTTTTGCTTCTCAGAGGCAGCAAACCTAGGGAGTCTTATGTCCTGCCAGCACTCTCCAGCTGGCCATGGCTTGGTGGTGCTGTCAGTACCTTCACTATCCCTGCAGGCTCACGTGCAGGGGGCTGTCCCTGTACAGGAACATATGGAAACTGAAGAGCCCCATCTTTATCTGCCCTATCCCTCTGCACAGAAGTTTGAACTCATGGCAGTGGTCCAGACAGCCTGGGTTTGAATCCTAGCTCTGACCCTCTCCAGCAGGTGAGGCTGGGCAAGTTGCCTCTGTTTTCCTATCTATACATTTGTTTGGTTTTGTTTTTGAGATGGGGTCTCACTATGTTGTCCAGACTCACCTTTAACTCCTGGGCTTAAGTGATCCTCCTGCTTCAGCCTCCTTAGTAACTGGGACTACAGGTGCCTGCCACCATGCTCAGCTCTGTCTATAAAATTTTTGCAATATCAATGCTCACTTCAGAGAATGCTGTGAGCATTCAGAGGACCGGCTCATGCAAGCAGTTGGAGAGTGTCTGGGTTTCAGTAATGAGGGCAGGTTCTCCTGCCATTCAAGTGCTGAATGCTGCATGGCTTCCTTTGTGGCCTTGGCTCTGGGCGCTTTTCCTCACTCCTCTCTGAGTTGGGACACAAAATAACGAGATGCGGTAAAGACCAACGTATGCTTTTCCCCTCAGTACTGCATTCTGCTCCCATGTGCCTCTCTCTCTCTCTCTCTCTCTCTCTCTCTCTCTCTCTCTCTCTCTCTCTCTCTCTCTCTCTCCAGAAGGCCCTGACAGGATGCCAGGCCTAAGCACAAGCAAACCCAGAGTAGAGCCAGCCCTGACCAAGCCACTGACTATAATAAATGGCTGGGCTTAGGGACTCGAAGGGTCACCATATGGTTGTCTCCTGATTACTCTCAAATGGAATCAAGAGTCAAGGCCTAGAGAAAGAGAGAGAGAGAAGCACACCCTAGAATAGATCATTTGTACGGTGATGGGCACAGCCTCAAGCAGGATGCAGAATCAGTGCCAAGAGAATGATGCCTGAGGTCCTATAGGGACTGAAAGCCCTGTTTTCTTCTCTGAGGATTCTCCATGGGCCACTGGGTTTTTGCCCAAAGGCTTCTGGGAGAATCACTGGTTTTTCTCTATTCCCTAGAAGATAGGCAGTTGGATCTAACAGTGGCCAGAGTCCTCTGCCAGGAGCTCAGGGTACATGATAGGTGACCCCTTTCTTGTTTCATCTTGCTAACATCCCCATTTTCCTCGCGATGTTTCAGTCATGCCACCAAAGATCTTCCCTAGTGGTCCTCTGAACAGCAGGGGTTATACATTTTCTAGGTCTGAGGGAATAAAGATTTACTGAATGTCCAAGGCTCTGGACTCTGTCACACCCCACAGGGAGCCCAGTGGTAACACTCCATGAAGACAAGCTAGGTCACCTTTCTTTCAGACCACGGCTTTGTCCTCTGTTTATTAATTGTTTGGATTCACATACGTCCTTTTCCTTCCCAGGCCTCAGTAGTCCTAACTATAAAAGGGGTTGAACTCAAGCACCTCCAAGATCCTCTGCAGTTGTGATGACTCCTGGGTGTCAAGGATAGCGGTTTTGAAAAGCCGGAGGATGTTTTCACTGCCTCATGTATTCTTTTCTATTCCAGAGCATTTGGCCTTTCTATATTTACATTTGTCTTGTTTTTTTCCACAGTGCTTTACTATCAAATTCATCTCCTCATCCTTTAATGACAGCTCTTCAGGACTGTTGATATTCCAGAGAGTAAATAAATGGGAAAAAAAGAAAGATATGAGGCAGTTACAACAGTAGGGAGTCATTTAACTAGTATGCATTAGAATAATTTTCAAATTGGTACATAATGTGCTTTCTTGCAAAATGCAACCAAAGTGCTGGTTAAATAAGAGAGGAGGTTGGTGCCTTGATCCCGGCACCTGGAGTAAATAAATTGTTCATAGACACCTTTTTAATTAAAGGGACAGCTTTCCTTCTGTGGAGTCGCCAGCTGTTTGTGTAACACTTCCTGTTGTGTTCCCTGGCCCCTGTGGAAGCATAAACATTCTTGTACATAAAGCAGCCATGGCAGTGAGCTCCACCAGGGCCAGGGCTGTTCCCACACAGAGTGGGAAGCTGAAAGAAACTCCAACATAGCGGCTCACAGCAGTCCGGAAAATGCCACGGGGAAGCTGACAGCCCAGATGGCCAGAGGCAGCCGAATGTTCTCCTTTCCTTTCAGATTTTGTTAGAGGAACCCTTTCTGTGAATCAGGTAGCAGGATCGTTTAGAATCCTACTTCCGTCTGGACTGTGCCCTGTTTAAAAATATTTACGGAGTGCATTCGCTTTCTAAATATTTATTCTTTTATCCTGGATAGGAAGCACTTAAAGAATAGGAAAGAAATATGCCTCCATGCTGCCTTTGTGTACAGTCTATTTAACCGCACACAGACCATGCACAACTACGCAGGTTGCTGGAGTCTCAGGCAGCCGCATCTATACTCTCATTTCTCAATCAGCTTCCACTTGAACTGCCTGCCTGTCTTTTCTCTCTCTCTCTCTCTCTCTCTCTCTCTCTCTCTCTCTCTCTCTCTCTCTTTTTCCTGATCAGATTTTCCCCACCTTCAAGAACTAATTCAACCACAGCACATTTGGCTTCCCTTCCCTTTGCTTCCCCCTTCTCTCTTTTCATCCCATCTCCCTCAAACCTCATTAAGCATCATTAATCCCCTGTGAAGCCAGCAAGACAAAGGGGATTATCCCCATAGGATACAAAGTGAACTGCTCAAGGTCCTCTGCCACTTTCTCCCTGAGAAGTTCCCTGTGTGATGCCATTTTTTTTTTTAAATATGTGGACACAACACTACATATTCATGGGCAACTATTTTAGCCTGTGAGTATAGGACCTGGGAGCACCTGGGATAATTAGATGTAGTCTCTGCCCTTGGGGAACTGACACCCTAGTGTGGAAGGTGGAAAGTTGTGATAAAGGGTGGTAAATGTAATGCAAGAAATAGAAGACACAACTGTATGAGAGGAGGAGGAGGAGAATATAACCAGACAGGGAGCATTGAATTAAATCTGAAGCAGCACTCTTCTTCAGGTTGAGAGGAGGGCTTTGAAAAGACCAGTAGACAAGTCAAATGATTTCATACTAAAGGTCAAGCATCCTTAATCCAAAATTCCAAAATTGAAAAAGTTCCAAAATTTGAAACTTTGAGCACTAACATAATACGGCAAATGACAAATTCCACAAGTGACCACATGTAACAGGTAACAGTCAAAATCTGGCATAATGAAATTACCTCCTATGTTTATGAGG
The DNA here is from genome assembly GCF_964194105.1 of Spermophilus citellus. Lineage (NCBI taxonomy): Eukaryota > Metazoa > Chordata > Mammalia > Rodentia > Sciuridae > Spermophilus > Spermophilus citellus. Next base: position 146,249,783 of record NC_138183.1, on the reverse strand, counting down.
CTTATATGAAATATAAATGAATTTCATGTTTAAGCTTGGGTCCAAGATATCATATATATGCAAATATTCCAAAATCTGAAAAAAAGGTTATCTAAAAATCCTAAGTACTTTTGGTGCCAAGCATTTTGGATAAGGGATACTCAACCTATATATACAAGTATAAGATACTGCATTGGGAAAATCCTCCAGAGTCAGAATCTTGGAACTAGAATTACATAGAGCTTATCTAGTCCAACACACTCTTTTCAAATTAAGTAAAATGAGACTAGCAAATGAAGTGGCTTGCAAGATTTAATAGCCAGTCTGTGACCAAATGGAAGCTTAGGTTGTTGACCCCTAGTGTAGACCATGATTTGCTTTTTCCATATCAGGTTACCCTGAGTCCAGGCTCCAAGAAATAGACTTCTATTAAGGTTTGGCTCTGCTTTCTGGAAGCATGGGCTGATCTATTGTTTGAATTAGCCCTTTCTTATTGTTCTTTGTCTTTTCTTTTCCTTTTGCTTCCTTCCTATTGCTGGCTACTTGTGTGCATCTCAGCTGATAAGAGGACAAAACTCACTTGTCCATAGGCCAGTTGGAATGGGTACACCTGAGGAGTGTCAGATGGTTGGATAAGGAAGTACTATTCACACAAGAGAGTGAAGGATGTGTTGGAGGGGGCCTGTAATTGTCTCAGTCACCCCCCCCCCCCATGAAGGTAAGAACAGGTTACATGCTGCTATGGGGTAGATAATTTTGGCTTTAAAGACAAAAGACTGAATTCAAGTCCTGGCTGTTACTTTCTAAGGGTGTGGTTTGGAGAAAGTTATTTCTACAAGTTGGATAAATCAAAGTGAAGCAATGGATATAAAAGTTAAAAAGTCATGCACACACAAAAGGTTACTATTATTTGGTATCAGCAGTTGAGTCCTGGTACTTTTGGGATCTCCTAAAAACCCTAAGAGCTGTGGGTTCTGTGTGGTGGTAGATGGCACTCATCATATGTCATTGTTTCAGAGGCTAATCCCATTAGGATGAGGATATATGGGCCACTTGAGAAGCCAGTTGCACAAAAACGAACACTTCCTTCTGGAAGCGTTCGTTTTTACTTCATCTCTCTTGAGTACTTGGGACAAGAGTCATAAGGAGTTAGCATGTGACTCTTATGAAACATGAGAGGTTTTGTAAATGATAGCGAGTATGGCCAAAGTCATGTGTAATAGTATCCTTTTGTTGCTATAACAAATTTCCACAAATTCAGTGACTTAGATCAACACAGATTTGTTCTCTTGCAATTTGGACATCAGAAATTCAAAATCCAAAATCCAAAATTACAGACTAACATCAAGGTTTCCCCAGAGCTTCATTCTGTCTAGAGGATCCAAAAAGGACTGTGTCCTTAACTTTTCTAGGTTTTGAATTCCTGAGTTAGGGGTACATTCCTCCACTTTCCAAGAACATTATTCCAACCTCTGCTTTGTGGCCACCTCTCCTCTCCCTAACTTATGAGGATTCTTATGATTGCATCTCTCCAGCTTAAGAACATTGGCTTCATCACATCTGCAGAGTCCCCCTTGCCATGTAAAGTGACAAATTCACAAGTTGAAAGGATTGACAGCTCTAGGAGGCTGTCATTCCGTCCATCACAGTATGTGTGTATGATACTTCTCACAGGAGAGGGGTCTATTAGGCTCATCTTGTCTCCTCACCCTTACCATTCCCAACTCAAGCACTTCACATTTGCTGAGTGCCTACTGTATGCCTACATGATATTTTAAGTACTTCCTATGTGTATTATTTTGTTTATTTCTAATAATGAACCTAGGAGACAGGAACAACTATTATCCTCATTTTAAAGATGAAAGACTAAAACACAGAAGTTCTAACTCTCCTGAGACCACACAGCTAGTAAGCAGTAGAACCAGGATGCAAACCCCAGGCTGTCTGACTCCCAGAGTTGGAATTCTTAACCAGCACCCGCATTATTGACATGTGGCTGGTGTCTGGTGGAGCTTGAAGAATAACAGAAGGAAAGGAATTTGAGGTCCAAAGGAATGATGTGATATGTCCCTAGATTACCCAGAACTGGGGTCAAGAGCGTAACCTGATTTGCTCTTTGGTTTGGTCTGTTTCTGGGTCCTAGTAACTGCAGTGTGGTCTGGAATCAGGATGATGTTATCTCCCTTTCTGGAACTGTGTGTGTGTGTGTGTGTGTGTGTGTGTGAGAGAGAGAGAGAGAGAGAAAGAGAGAGAGAGTATGAGTATGAGTGTGTGTCTGAGTATGAGTGTGTGTATGAGTGTGTGTATGAGAGTGAGTATGAGTGTGTGTGTGTGTGTGTGTGTGTGTGTGTGTGTGTATATATATATATATATATATCATCCATTCAGCTCCCAACTGTGGGAGGACTGGACTGGAACAGGGTCGTACTTGGGAGTCACAGCTGGGGATCCCAGACTCAGCCTAATGCCGCCAACTGAAAGAACTTGGTTGAAACAGGAAGCATGCTCCTTCTCCTGTGTCCTCAATGAAGGGCTCTGAGGGCAGAGTGCATAGTAGTTTGTCTGGTACTTGAGTTTGTGCTCAGACTGATGTACATTCAAATTTCTACTCCTCTTTGGGCAGCTTACAAAATCCCTCTAAGCCTCATATTTCTCATCTCTTAAATGAAGGTGATGCTATCTGCCTCAAGGAATCGTCACAATGATTAAAGAGATGAAGCATATAAAAACACTTAGTGCAGAGCCTGACCTGTAAGTGCACAATCAATGGCAGATGTGGTGGGGAAGGTCCTGATCTTTGGAATCACTGATTTGAGTAGCGTCTAGAAGGGGATTCTAGGTGTAATAAGTTTTTCCAGTCTTTGGCAGGAATGTGTTTCTAAGTTCCCTCCCCAACCTCTTTAAGATCTAGGGCCTGGGTATAAATCATGTTCAGTCAATTTGATAGGCATTCTGGGGAAGGCTGAGAGTCGAGGGGAACCAGTTCAGGGATATGGAGGCTTTCTTCCTCAATGCACATGGGAGCCACACCATGCCTGCTTTCTGCCTGGCCTCCCAAGTGCACAGAGCTGCTATTCTCTTTATCAAGAAGAATCCACAGGGCTGGGGTTGTGGCTTAGTGGTGGAACGCTTGCGTGGCATGTGTTTGATCCCTGGCACGGGGTTTGATCCCTGGCACCACATAAACAAACTACATAAACAAAATAAAGCTATTGTGTCCATCCACAACTAAAAAAAAATTAAAAAAAGAAGAAGAATCCACAAAAATTATAGCCCAGTAGTGATAATGACAAAGGGCCCCTGTCGAAGACAGCTTGTAGGTAAGTCTTGAAAATCAATTGATCCATTGAGAAGAGACTCCTGGAGACCCCAGACCTTAAGCAACTTTGTTACATCCGGATTGAGGAAAGTGGCTGAGGTTCTTATCTTGCTCCAAATGCAATGTAAACTCACAGGCTCACCCGTGGAAGGCTGAAAGACAGCAGTGCCCCTGGTCATCTGACCACATCAGACATCACAGAACTCCCAGCATCACTTCATCCATCAAGCCTCGGCAGGATGGTGACAAGGGTGGCTGTTCTATTGTGGCCTATAGCTGCCAACCCTGCAAACCAGAGGAACAGAGAGGCAGCCTCAGGAGGAGGCAAGATGTCCTGCTCAATGAGTGCCAGAGGCTGTGGGGCGGGATGACTCTCAGGGGACCTCAAGTAAACAGAGAAGGTTGCTTTTTGCTAGGCAGCTGGCTCTGAGGATGTGGAGGATGAAATCTCAGCATGTCAAGTTGTTTTGCTTTTTGTTTGGTTTCTAAAAATTTTTTCCTCTCCAACTGCTGTAGTCTGGGGAACTAGTCTCTGCTTTTCCGAGTTGTCCTGGGAAACAGTAATGTGGGGCTGTGTATGTTTAGTCTGGAGAAAACTTGATGAGGTAGGGAAGATGTTGAGGCAGGACACAAAGAGGGTCCGGTTTAGTCAACAAAAATTTGCCAAGAGATGCCTGGGCCAGGCTCCCAGGAATTTGCTAATAAGTTTTAGAAGCAGAGAGAGCAATAAGACCCAGTGCCTGACCACAAGGAGTTCCCTACCTCTAGGGAAGACAGTCAAGCAGATGACTTTGACAGAAGGTGATAAGATAGAGAGGGAGGGAAGTTATCTTCTACTAGTATCTGAAAGACTGTCTTGTGAAAAGGGTATGATTATTCTGTGAACTCTTAATAGGTGGATATAATTGCTGAGAACAGGACCAGATTTCAGTTCATGTGGAAAAACAATTTTGGAAACAAGCGGCCCAATGACACTTGCTCTGTCTCCTGAGGTCTTATTTTCTCAGTCTACTTGTGATCAAACTCAGCTGAGCTTCTGATCAGCAGCCCCAGAAGGGCCCAAGTGTTCTATATGGAGTTGGAAACATGTCTGATGTCACTGGCGATCAGGCTGGGACCTGAGGCCTGTGGGAAGGGACATGGCACTGAAGGGTATCCCTTATGGATTAGCTTCTGTGTATCTGCTACCAGTGAACTGGGTAGTGATGAGCTGATGGCAGTCCAGCAAGAGCCTCTGGAGAGTCGTGTCTGAGCATGCTCTCTCTTGCTGGATAGGTCTTTACCGATGTGTACCCGCCCCTGGCTGGATTTGAGTCTGTGGCAGTGAGTCGAGCCTAGCATTTTGGGGACCAGGGGTTGGGAGTGGATATGGGTGGAAGTTTACAGAGGCATCTGAAAAAAGATGGCAAGCCAATCCAGTGTAACCAAGTCAGGGAACAGCAGTCACCCAAAGAAGGAAGAAAAAGAACTCTGGAGCTGGAGAGGAGAGGAATGCAGGCCCTGGGGCTCCTGAGGATGACTTTGAACTTGTAATAGGGTTAGGAGGCTGGAATTTTTAGCAGTAAGAGGAATAGCTGTAGGTCAGCCCTTACAATAGAAAATCCCAGAAGGGCTAATGTTCTTTCTGTTATCACTGCAGTTTCTGAGGATAAGGAGAATACATATTGCAACACACACACAAAAAAAAATTCATTAAAGAACTTGGGGCTCCTTCGGTTTGGTCCTCTTGGCTCTGGAATGGCTTTTCCAAACAGAGAGTTTGCCTCTCTCAAAGAGAAAGAAGAAGATCATGCTAAAGAAGGAAGGAAGCATTTCCCTGTGTCCTCAGCCTTCTCAGTATATGCTGACTCGTGCCACAGTAGTGGAGTGTCACCTTAGAGCTGTATACCTAGGGTTAAGGATGCCACTCTTTCCTCTTTTCACTAATTTCCTGCTTATAGGGGTTTGTTTTGTGGATACTGTGCTAGGACCAAAAGAAACAAATACGAATAAGAAATGACCTCTGCTACCTTGGCGCTCCTAGTCTGGTAGGTAAAACAAATGCAAAATAAGTGAAAATTTAAAAAAGAAGTGAAAAGTGAACCTATAAGTATATCACACTCTGCTAAGTGCCCAGATACAAAGAGATGCTACAGAATCACACAGATTCTAGTGAATGACTCCACTGGGCACCCTTAGTTCTACCAAAGGGCAGGAAGTGAATTCAAACAAGTCCTCAAAAGTGTTGACAGTAAATACTATTTATTTATTTACTTATTTATTCACTTATTTAAGGTGCTGAGGATTCAACTCAGGATCTCATGCAGGCCAACCATGCACTCTACCACCAAGCTACATCAGCAGCCTAATTTAATCATTTTATGTACCAGTCACTAGCCATAGCATCTTATAAACACAACCTGTCCTTCCCTGCAAACCTAGGCAGTTAGCATGAATAAACCTACCTGCAAATGAGGAAACGGAAGCTGGAAAAGTTACTGCACATACATGTACTATGAATTAGGGGCAGAGCTGTTTTCAACCCAAGTTCTCCTGACTCCAAAGGCTTTGTCCCTGGACCTATGGATGGCGTGCCTTGGTTTCTTCTTGCTGGCTTATTTTCATTCCTGGATTGCAGCTTTAAACTCACTCACTTTAAACTCCAACACCATGACTGGCAAATAAACGTTCTTGGCAAAGAAGACGGCTGCTGTTTCCTGTGTTTAGAGACCACATTGCAGGGAAGTGTTTTAAGAGTTGTTTTGAGTGTTGCGACTGCCCCTCCATGCAAAGTGTGGATGCCGCTTCTGAGAAAGAGGAAGGTGACGTGGAATGTTCAGTGTTCGGTGGCAGTTCCCATTTGCTGGGGATTTGCAGAGGAATTTGTATGTCACAGGATGAGATCCGAGCCTTTGTTCTCTTTGGTCTGAGAGCATGTGGTCTATGAAATCAATGGACTGTGAGGTCAAAGTTCTAGTGCTAGCTCAGCTGCTGATGTGTCCTGGAACTTCGGGTGAGACAGTTTATGTCTGCCTTGCCCGTCTGTGCAATTTAGTTCTCCAAAGTTGTAAGGAGCACTTCTAATGAGCCAAGCATGGTATAGGTCAGTGGACCTTAGAGATAAACAGTATACCTCCTGGCCACAGTAATCCCTGCAATTAGGAAAGGCACGGAGACATAAGTGGTAGTCACAAAAGTAAGTATGTTGAAAGGGGAGCTACTGGTCCAGTTTTCAAAGGACCAACTTGGAATGAATGGCAGGGAATCTGGAAAGTCTTAATTAAATAAAGACTTGCCATGGTGCTAACTGTGTTACTGTACTCATCTCAATCCTGAAGAAAGTAGTAAATAGTTTTTCCATTTTACAGATGAGAAAAGTGAGACAGATACATTAAAAGGGTTAACCAATTTGGAAGGACTCTACAAATGTATTCGATTCATCTGGATTTAGAGCCCATTGTCTTTCCACCTTACCCAAAAAGCCTTTTGAAGATTTCATTTATTGGGGGAACTGGGTGTGTTCTATAAAAATTGTTTTTAGTTTTTTTCGGTGCTGGGGCTTGAACCCAGGGCCCTGCCCTTGCCAGCCAATAGCTCTACCACTGAGCTACAAGATCCCATCCCCTCAAGATTCCATTTTATTTGCTTATTTATTATTTTTTATCTTTCTGGGATTATTTTTTATGTTGCTGGGGCCTCACACATACTAGGCAAGTGCTCTACCATTTAGCTATGTCTCAGGTCCTTTTTATTTTATTCTGAGACAGGCTGGCTTTGAGCTTGGGATCCTCCTGACTATAACTGGGATGACAGGTATGCAGAGCTGAAGATTCCATTTTAAAGTTTCAAAATACTGACAATCTGACATTCCTCCACTGTGGAGTTGTCTTCCATTTCCTTCCCCAAGGCTCTTTATGTGTCTGAGTATCATGATTGCTGTCAATCAGGAATTAATCACAGTCTGGCTGCCACTTGTCTTTCCATCCTCTTCTCTTCCACCCTCCACCCCCTATAACCGTGCCCTCTGTGCAGCTCAGCCCCTTTGATTTCTTAAGTGGTATTTTCAGTACCTCTGGGTCTTGCTTAAATTCATTTATCAATCAATAAATGTTTTCTTCCTGGGTGCATTTTTATCTCTTAGGTGAGATCTTTTTTTTTCTTCTACTTTAAAAAATATTTTTTATTTGTTCTTTTTAGTTATACATGACAGTAGGATGTATTTTGACATCATACATACATGGAGTATAACCTCCCATTTTTGTGGTTGTACAAGATGTGGAGTTACTCTGGTCATGTATTCATATATGAACGTAGGAAAGTTAGGTCCGATTCATACTACTATCTCTCCCATTCCCACTTTTCCCCACTCCCCCAACCCGTCCAATCCAGTGAACCTCCACACCTCCTTCCCGCTTTTTTTGTGTCAGCATCTGCATGTCAGAGAGAACATTCAGCCTTTGGTTTTTTAAGATAGGCTTATTTCACTTAGCATGATAGTCCATTTACTGGCAAATGCCATAATCTCATTCTTCTTTATGACTAATATTCTATTGTGTACCACATTTGGTGAAATCTGTTATATCCTCTTCAAATATTCCGTCTTTTGAGAAAAGTCTTCAGATTGTCATCGTTAGTTGGCTTACATCAGTTTCTCAGACTGGGCTCTGCCTCCTGAGAGTGGTGTCTGAGGTGTCCTGGTGCTTCGTACTTAGTCAGAACTCAGTTCATTCATTTATTCCTCTATTAACATTTTTTTAACGTTCATGACACATGTGCCCTATGCTAGTAAAACAATGGTAAGCAAAACTGGACTTGTCTTCATGAGCTTAATAAAAGTTTCCTTCATACAAGGAAACTGAAACGGATCCAGTTACCTATGAAAGAGAGCTACTGTCTTAGTGTGGGCTGTTACAACAAAGGACCACAGATTGGGGATTTGAACAACAGACATTTACTTTCTCACAGTTATGGAGGCTAGAAAGAAAGTCCAAGATCAAAGTCTGGCAGGATTCAGGTTCTGGTGAGGGCTCTCTTTCTGATTTGCAGATGGCCATCTTGTGTCTTCAGAAAGCAGAGACAGCAAGAAAGTAGTGAGCTCTGGTTTCTTTACTATCTTCTTCTAAGGGCACTACACTAATCCCATCGTGAGGACCCCACCCTCACAACATCATCTGAATGTAATTCTCCTGAAGGTCCCATTTCCAAATACTCCTGTATTGTGGGTTAGGGCTTCAATCGTCTCTGGATTTTAGGGAGACACATTTCAATTCAGCCCACAGCAGCCATCAGTGGCCTTCTAGAGAGAATACTTATGTGAATGTAATGGTAAGAATCTGATGTCATGTTGAACAGAGGGCATTTTTCAGGGCAGGATGTGTGCCTCTTACGCTCCTCCCTCCCCACTGCCCCAGCTCTCTCAGCTAGCTGGTGGACAGGGAGGATCATGTTTTCTACTCTTCTTTCTACTGTGGCTCTTCTCAGCCTGCATCTGCCTGGCTGACCCACATTCCTCTGGGCCCAGGTGACCAATAAGGAAATAGAAACCACAAGAAGTGAGAGGGAAGTGCTTGCAGCCTCTGGGAGCAATGTGGTGAAGGCCCAGTCTGTTTCCCAGGCCTTCTCACTAACCGCTTTTCACAGTGTCCGCGGTCACTCCCACTTGACTCATTAGTGTGGGTGCCCATCCTGCCACACCACCGCCATCAGCCCCTTAGACCTGCTGTTGGGAAGCTGGGAAGCTCAGAGCTATGCCTTTAAGAACTGACCACCCTGGGCTCAGGACTTCCCTGTGCTCCACACAGTGGTCAACCCTGGAAGAGGCTGTTATTTGCAAACTCTCAAGAGTTTCAGAGCACCGACTGAGCCTCCCTGTGAAAGGCAGTAGAGGGAATTCCTTTATCAGGCAGGATAGAGAGTATGCATTTTTAGGCATGGCCTGGGGATAAGAAACCACATGGCAGACACAGAAAGTGTGGGTTCTGCTTTGGGCTTTTCACTTACTTTGCTGTGTGATAGAGTGCAATTCATTTGTTTGACTCCAAAGAGCATGCATTATCCCTGTGGTGTATCAAGAATTGTCCTTGGCAAGTGGGTATATGGGAATAAACAAGGTAACACAGCCTTTGAGTACCTCTGTGTCTCAATCACATCATTCAGGCTATGAAGAGGAATACATGGCACTAAAGGGCCTCAGGAAAGTCCACTAAGTCCATCTTTGTGAATCCAAGATAACTCCTTTCAAAGAAGATACCCCATTAGCCAGGGTTGGAAGGAAATAAATATCAAGCTGGAGAGGTGGGTTGAGGAAGGGAAATTCCAGACAGAAGTCATTGTATGCATAGGTACAATGAATGAAAAATGGGATGAGGGTGTTTTGGGTTAGGATATTGAGCAAGTTTGTGCCATCATCAGATCTGAGAGAGCTTATTCCTGCTATTTAAACTGTGGTCCTCAGACTAGCAGCTTTGGTATTACTTGGGAGCTTGTTAGAAATGTGGAATCTCAGCTCCACCCCCAAATCTACTAAATTAGAATACTCGTTTTAGTAAGATCTCTGAGTGATTGGCATGTACAGTGGACCCCTTGTAGCTAAGAGTTCTGCATTCCATGGACTCAACCAACTGTGGATCAAAAAATATCCAGAAAAAAAATGCATCTGCATTGAATATGTAGAGAGATTTTTTTCTTGTTATTTTTCTCTAATCAATACAGTATAACAACAATTGATATAGATTTTACATTATATTAGATATTCTACATAATGCAGAGATGATGTCAAGTGTATAGGAAGATGTCCTAAGGGACTTGAGCATCCACAGATATTGGTACATGCAGGGGGTCCTGGAACCAATCCCCTTCAGACACTAAGAGATAGCTGTACATAAAACTTGAGACACCATGATTTATAGTAAGGGTCAGCAAACTGTAAAGAGGCAGTGAGTAAATATTTTAGGTTTTGCAAGCCATGTAGTCTCTGTGGTGACTACTCAACTCTGTCGTTGAAATGCAAAAGCAGATATGAGTGATATGTACACAAATGCTCATGGCTGTGTTCTAACAAAAGTTTATTTATGGACACTGAAGTTTGATTTTATATTTCAAGTATCACAAACTGTTATTTTTTTATTAAAAAAATTTTTTTAAATGTAAAACCCATTCTCAGTACACAGGTTGTTCAAGTTCAGGTAGAGGGCTGGATTTTTAGTTTGCTGAGCTCTGATCTATAGGATTCCAGATTGTCAGCTTTCAAATAATACTCCTTGGTCTATATGCTGCAGAGAGTTATTGTGAAAATCCAGTGAGCTGGGAAGTCATTCAAGCCAAACTTACATTTTCAGATGAGGATACCAAGCCTCAGATTGAGAACATGACTTGCTCAAAGTAATATAGCTCATTACTGGTTAGGACTCAAACAGACCTGCTGAATTCAAGCAGGGGCTCTACCCTTTTCTATGTGTAGTTGATTTGAAAGGAGAGCTAGAAACCAATCAAGGTGGTATGTGCCTGTAATCCCAGTTATTTTGGAGGCTGAGGCAGGAAGATCACAAATTCAGGCCCAACTGGGCAATATCATGAGACTCTGTCTCAAAATAAAAAGGGCTGGGGATATAGCTCAGTGGAAGAGAGCCTTGGTTCAATGCCAGTAATGCAAAAACAAAAACAAAGCAAAAAGAGAAGAGCCTAGAGCCTTGTGTACCATGCCCCCAAGGAAAAGAAGGAAAAAAAAATTAAAAAGGCAAATTAACTTTCTTTTGGATATATCAAAAATGGTTAGTTAGGGACATTTTAATGTCAAAACTGCTTTGTGCAAGGCAGAATACAGTGAGCAGCCTGTCCTGGAAAAAAATGTATTGTGGAAAGCAAGACCCAGGGCATCTCAACACCTGAAATAAGTCATTAAAGATTTTTTAAGTTGTAGATGACACAATACCTTTATTTATTTATTTTTATGTGGTGCTAAGGATCAAATTCAGTGCCTCACTTGTGCAAGGCAAGTGCTCTGCCACTGAGCCACAACCCTAGCCCTTAAAGCCCTTTTTAACTTAGCAAAATAAACCTTTGATTAGATGTTATTCTTACAATTAGTTTGGCTAGAAATTATTTAATTTGTACCTGTTGGTTTTTATTGAAATCTCAGGGACTAGGAATATAGTTCAGTGATAGAGCATTTGCCTCGCAGGTGGGAGGCTCTAGGTTCTATCCCCAGCACTTCCAAAAAATCAAAAACAAGCCAAAAAGCAAACACAAAAATAACAAAAACTCCTGCTGGACATAATGGTGTGTTCCTGTAATCCCAGCAAATCAAGATGCTGAGGCAGGAGGATCCCAAGTTCAAAGGCAGCCCTAGGAATTTAGTAAGGCCTGAAGCAACTTGTGATATCCTGTCTCAAAAAAAAAGAAGGAGGAGGAGGAGGAGGAGGAGGAGGAGGAGGAGGAGGAGGAGGAGGAGGAGGAGGAGAAAGAAAAGAAAAGAAAAAGAAAAAATGGACTGGGGATGTGACTCAGTGATTGAGTGCCCCTGGGTTCAATACCTGGTACCAAAAAAAAAGAAAAAAAAACCTCACTCCTTGCTTGTTTATAGTAATTTATGTATAATTAATTGTAATAGTTATTTAAAGGCATAATAGAATAAATCAAAAGTCCCACTTGTTTTTTTTCCTAAAACTATAGAATTCCTGAGTAATTCTTATAGCAAAGTCTAAGACAATGGATTTTTAAAAAAATCCACCCAAAATTCCATATATATATCTCATATATATACATCCCCAGCTCTGGCCCTTTTTCTCTTGTTCTAGTCCAACTCCTCAGACAGAAACAGTTGCTCACAAGGAAATTTGCCTCTTATACTTCTGCTTTGCTTTGGGACACAGTCAATGGGGAGATTGAGAACACAGGCCTTAGATAAACCAAAGTGAACAATGCACTCTGAAATCACGTATGCAAGGAGGGCTTTGTGGACATGGATAAGCTCCCCTCTAAGTAAGGTTAAGTCCTGGGAAGTAGGACCTGGCCATCCATTGTCAGGGTGTCCCATCCCTTAATCTTCCACCATAGCCTGGGGATGGCACACTGCCCACTGAGGTGATAGGTTTGGATATATATGCATTCTCTGGTACCTGTACACACACATAGATACACACACATGCACACACATGTGGTTGCATATGCATGGGGACACAGAGGCACCCCTCTTAGTTGCTTGACTCCTGCAGGGTTTGAAAATAAGGTATTGCTTCCACTTGGAGGCTGGGAGGAGCTGGTGAAGTTAGGAGTGCCCTTGAGGAGGGAGCACAAAGAGACAAGTCATCAGTTGCTGCCACACAACAGCCCATCAGTCAGGTCTGCCAGGCCCTGCTTCAGCTTGGTAAGCCTTGTCTGCTGAGCACAACAGCAGCGAAGCTGACTCATCACTGCCACCCCGGGTGGCCCAGCTGTCAGAACAAGATTGGCCCATCTCCCCTCTGTTCGCGCTGCTTTGTCGAAAAAGCCACCGGTTGTGAATCATCTGCCCATATAGAGCCACTTGGGAATCTCAAAGGTTAGTGGAGAGGATGACAGAGTCAAAATTCTCCTTCAGAGTAGGACCCTGCTGAGTCACTTTGAAGCCTTAAACAAATTGCTTTTTCCTAAATAATTAATTATGACAGTTTTCATTTATTTAGCAGTTGACTGTGTGCCTGCTCCACTGGAGCCGATAGACTCAAGTCTCATCCCGGCCACCACGCAGACTCTCACCTTCCTTTATGAAATCTCCTCCTAGCCCCAGCAGTTTTGACACAGATGGTAGTGATATCTCCGTTTTATAGATGAGAACATTGAGGCACAGAGAATGTTATCCCAGTTGAAGGGCAAAGAGTGCATCCAAATTGCGAACTCCAAATTCCTTATTCTTTCCTGGACTTTTATTTTTTCGTATGAAAAACTGAGAAATACTTCTTTCCACTTCTTTTGGTTTCCAGAGTCTGAGATACACATCTTTGTAATCAAGAGCTTTGTTAACTGGGACACTAAGGATTGGCTGTGTGTCTGTGTATTTATCCTCCTGCTCATCCTTCCCTGACATTCTATTTGTAACTTTCTTGTTGATAACCAAATCATGAGTCTATAAATTCCAATGATTTGGTTTATGTTGACGGCAGCCCCAGAAGGCATGGAACATCAGTTTCCTGTAATTATTTAAAGTTACTAGTTAGATCAAGAGCAAAATGTCATTTGGATCAAAACCTCACCTAGCCAAGATACTTGCTAAAACTTCACATCTTTATAAGAAAAATAGGAAAATTATCAAATAGGCTAAGATGAGGCATCTGACTTATAAACCAGCTTGTACACTATGTTTTAGAGAATGTGTTCACATTCAACCCACCTAGTAAACTGATCATAGAAATTAAGGTGGGCCATTGAGAAATGATCTAATGAATAAGGATTTATTGAGTATATACTATCTGTCACCATGATGCTCAGTATCAGGGATTCAAAATCAAATAAGGCCCAGAGGATGCTTAATCTCTAATAAGGGACAAGCCAGTAAGTCAGGGGTGATGATGCACAGTGAAAATGCTCTGTGAACTGGTTCACAGATGCTAGAGCTGAGGAGAACAGGCTGTGTTAACCTCACAGGGGCACCTGAGGCCTGCTAGAGGAGATGACATTTCATGAATCTGGTATAAACAGTTTTAGAACTGAAAAAGTATTTGGTCCAGTTTCCTACATTTGGAAAAGTGGAGAGGAACTCAAAGCACTGCCGGCTTGAGTTCATTTTTTAATAAAGATTTTCAGTGAGGATTTCAAGCAGAGGCTTGAAATCTGCATAGAATTTGAAAATCATTTGTCTAGAACTCTCATTCCTTAACTTTTCTGGACCATCCACTTATTTTCATACACCTGGGTCTGAAACTAATAATATCTTTCTCTCACCAATTCTGGATCTTCTTTTGAGATTAAAACAAAGTTTGCATATGTTTTAGTCAGATTTTTTTTTATCATTGTGAAAAGACTGGTCAAGAACAATGTAGAGAAGGAAAAATTTATTTCTACTCATGGTTTCAGAGGTTCAGTTCATGGTTGGCTGACTTCATGCACAACTCTGGGCCCGAGGTGGAGGCAGGACGTCATGGCAGAAGGGCTGGCAGAGGAATCAGCTCAGGACATGGCAACTAGGAAGCAGAGAAAGAACTCCACTCACCAGGGGCAAAATATGAACCCCTGCTTTCAGTTACTGCCCAGTCAATTGGTATCAGTGGATTAATCCACTTGTTAGGTTACATCTCTCATAATCTAATAATTTCACCTCTTGAAAAGTCTTGCATTATCTCACATATGAGTTGCTGGGGGACATTTCATATCCAATCTATAACAGCAGTCAATATTCCTATAGCCTCAGAATAGCAAAATAGAGAAGGGAAAAGTCTACTGTGCCCACAGTGAAAGGACCTTGACTGTCTCCTTCATCATTCAGATTCTCAGATTCTGGCCTAGAAGAGTGCTCAAGAAATTTTGTAGATCTGATTAACTTATTCACCTTGGTTCACTCCCTATCCTTACCTTGGCTAGGAGTTCTTCTGAAACTTTTCCTCATATGAGTCTTCCAGTGCTAGGGGTTTGAATATGGCTTGTCCCCAAGGGTTCATGTGTTATAAGCTTGGTCCCCAGGGTGGCAGTGTTAAGAGGTGATGGGAACTTTAAGTTGGGAGAGGGGGCTTGATGAGAGGCCCTTAGAATATTGGGGGCATGTCCTTGTAATGGATTGAAGTAGTTCTCCTGCAACCCTGAGTTCTTGAGAGAGTGAGTTGTTAAGAGCAAATTCAATCCCTAAATCACTTTGTCCTGTCTAGTGATGTGATCTTTATTCCTACACACTTGCTCCTGCCATTTTGGTGCTATCCCTCATGAGATGATGTAGCTAAGAGAATCCTCAGCTGGCGCTATGCTATTTGGCTTTCAGGTCCCTTCACTGAGCTAAATTTTTTTCTCTTTGTAAGTAACCTAACTCAGGTATTTTGTTATAATAATGGAAAGCTAATACATCAGTTTATCAGCGGAAGTGGACTTACTACAATGCAAAGTGTTACAATAAAACAAAACCCATGATAATAACAGCACTTTTCATTTTTTAGCATACCACAGTTGACAAAGCATTTCCATCTCTATGGTCTTATTTGAACATCACATCAGTCTTCTCAGGTTGAAATCTGAACAAGTAGTGTTACCACCATCTGTTGATGAGGAAACTGAAGTTCTGAAAGGCTGAGTGAATTGCATAAGGGAATACAGGGAGAGAGGAACAGAGAAGGCATTAAAACCGGCCTACCTGGTACTCAACCACTGGGCCGCCTTCACTTTCTCTGCTTGTGGAAAATTAAGACCAAAACAGAGCAGGTTTCATGTTGGAAAATCCTCTGGGGCATCCTTTGGGGAACATAGTAGGTAGGACCGCTTAAGAGCCCAGCAGAAAATCTGCCAGACAAAACCCAAGTGGATCCCAGAGAAGCAGACTTTCTCTCCAATGAGCTGTCATGTCAAAGAAGGGACAGATGCCTAAGAAGGAAAAACATGTGAGCGAACTGGTCAACACATGGCGGAATGTGGAAACAGCAGGCTGGTGTCCAGCTCTTCCGTGAGAAAGCCTGACTTGAGGCTTGATGCTGGTGGCACTGTCTCTACAACAGTCACATAAGGATGCTGTGCACTCTGAAGGGGCAGATGTATAGGAAAGGTTGAAAGGGTGCTGACATGGTCTCAACTATACACACGTCTGGGAGTTGGATCTGTGAAGGCCTTTGACCATGATGTGTAGGGAAAGAACAGGACCCTGGAGGAAGTCTTCCAGGCTTATGGGTAGAGCTTGGGGTGACAGTGGAAGAGAGGGAGATCAGAATGTGCTGTCTCTCTTTCCTATCCTGCCACAAATAGCTCATTTAAATAGTTGGCTCATCCTTGACTCTCTCCTTTCCCTAATCCCCCTTTTTCTCCATTTCCACTAACCACATGCCAACTGATCTCAGACACACAGAAGGATCTCTCTGAGCCCTGCTTTTTCCTAATACAAGGCCATTTCTATTTTGATGTACCTCCAGTGTGGCAAGATGCAACATTTATGAAAAGTTGAACACTTATGAAAAGTGTAGATGGTTTTCACACCATTACCTTAGACACTTTAGGAGCATCTCATGAACAGGATAAGGTCATAGCACATTCAGATATGCAGAATATGGCAATCTGCCACCTGTTTGGAATCCTGCCTGGTTCTCTTTTAACAATGATGACTGGTGAATGGCTTGGAATTTGACTCAAACCTGCCACTTTAGATGGTCCCTCACAGTGGGGCTTCAAATTGGAGGTTTTAATGCTACTCACTCATGAAGAGAAAGGTTCTAGAACTTGAGGAGGACAGAGAACAGGTGTGATGTGTTGGGGGAATATAATGGTTTGGATCTGAAATGTCCCCCAAAGGTCCTTATGCTAAAGGCTTGATTCCAGCCTGTAGAGCTAGTGGGACCCTTAGGAAATAGGGCCTAGCAGAAGGAGGTCAGGTCACTGGGGATATTGGCACCCAGAACCCTTCCTCCCTTTCTTTTTCCTTCCTGGCCTCCATGAGGCAAAGGGTCATCCTCCACCTACACTCCTGCTGCCATAATATACTGTACAGCCAAAGGCCCAAAGCAACAGGACAAGTAACCATGATCTGAAACCTCTGAAACCAGGAGCCAAAATAAATTTTTCCTCATTTAAGCTGGTTTTCTCGGATATTCCATTACAGTGAGGGAAAGCTATCTAACACAGGGAGAATGGTGGAGGGGTGCCCGGGAGGAAGTTATTGAGCACCTACCACATGCACTCTAATATACTACATGTTTTACATGCCATCTTTCTTTCTTTCAATAGCCTTCTTATGCTCATTTTAAGATAAGAAAGTTAAGAATTGGCATAGTATTGGTCCCTTAGTAGATGAGAGCAGCCTTCTAGCTCAGGTGTGCCTGAAGCTAGCCTACTCTTTCCCTCACACTTGGCATCTTGCCATTTGTGCATATCAGTTTCTATGGTGCTCCAGTACCTTTAAGCTTGGAGTATTTGTCAAGTCATGAAGCCAACTCTGTGCTCTCTCTTCTCCCTACTCTGAAATAAATGCTTAGTTTATCTACTAATGTTGATGATAACTTTAATATGTAATAGAGGTGTAGTACTCATGAATTTTGTTTTATTAGGTAGCTTGTTAGATTTCTGTCACAAAATAACTGAGGTAATAAACCTTTGAGGAGAAAAGGTTAATATTGGTTCAGTTTCTGAGGTTTAAGTCCATGGTCACTTGGCTTTATAGCTTTGGGCCTGTGACAGCCAAGGAAAACATGTGGAAGAGGAGACCTGTTCATCTTGCAGCAGCAGGAAGCAAAGAGAGAGAGAAAGGGAGGGGCTGGGGTTCCAATATCCCCTTGGTGGACATGCTACCAATGACCTAACTTCCTCCCATTAGACCCCACCTCCTAAAGAAGCCACCACCTCCCAATAGCACTGTAGACTGGTGACCTCGCCTTTAGCATATGGGCTTTTTGTGGACATTTCAGATTCAAACTATTGCATGTGGCTTCATTTGGGGTTCTCTGCCTACTTCTTTAGGGCATAGAGGTCTGGGCATGATAGATGTTCAACCTCAGAGAGACAACTGTTCATTTGCTTTTGAAATTCCACCCCATCTTTCACTCATCCACTGCATATCTTAGGGAGCAGCTGTGGGGCCTCGATTCTGATTGGGGAGACATCAATTGTGTAGAATCTGAATACATTACATTATCACTTCCAGGATCAGACACCAGGAAGGATGGACATGGGTTTTTGGTTATTTCTGATGGGTCTTCATGTAGCTCCACAATTTAAAAAGTAATATATGCTTATCCTGTAATTTTTGGAAATAGAGAAAACACAAACAAACAAAAAAAAAAAACAAGCTAGCTAGCTAGCTATTAAACAAAGTTAGGGTTATTACTTAAAATTTTGATGTAACTCTTTTCTGTATCATAAATTATTCTCCTAACATAATTGCTCATGCATTCCTAGTGTGCCATTATATAATAATACCATTTAATCAGCTTCCTATTTTTAGAAATCTGGGTCATTTTATTGAGATTAATATACTTAACACATAAATTTTTGTGTCCTGCACAGCAAGACTGAGAATAAAAACCTTAGTGTTTTCTTTTATAAAATGGAGATATAAAACTACTTCAGAGACATGTGATGAGGATTATAGATAATAATTCATATAAAGTACTTAGCCCAGTGCCTTGTGCATAGTCAGCCGTGTATGAATGGTAGCTATTGCTGTTAGCTTACTTTATATGTCTCATTATTTTGTTAAGTGAAGTGCTAAGAAGTAGAATTACATACTCATGGCTGCTCCCCCCCCCCTTTAATACTAAGGATAAAACTCAAGGCCTCTTGCATGCTAGGCAAGTGCTCTATCATTAAGCCACATTCCCAGCCCTATCTCATGATTTTTGAAACATGTGTGGTTTAACAATCAGCCTATCCAAAGGTCAAGTGAAATGGAAATCTTAGGTGACATATCAGCCAACCAGGTAAGGCAGCCCTGGGACCACAGGTAAGGCAGCCCTGAGACCAGAGATGGCAGACATACTGCTGCTGTCCTGAGCATCCTCAGGAGATCTTCCAGCCTTCAAATCCACTGTGTCATAGGCCCAGCAAGTTTAGGTACATATCCAGGACAGCTAGGTAGAGACCACAAAGCTGCCTCTCCCTCCAAACCTCATGCTTGTTCCCTTATCTCACATCTTTCGGTTGGCTGAGGGTGGTGTGCTAGGCTCAGTGTAATTATGGTTGCTACTGGGAGAGTATTCACCTTAGGCTGTGACCCTGGAAAAGTGGTCAGATGTGCCATCTTGCTGTCTGATATCATAGGATTTCAGAGCTGGAAGGAAACCTAGGGATCACTGGGCTCTGGGCCTGGTTCCCTCCCTTCTTCTGTGAAAGGCTGAAGCCAAGAGGGTTTAAACAGTTTGCCCAAGGCCATGAAAGAAACAAGTGGCAAAGCCAGAACCAAACCTCTATTCTTCCGGTTCCTTCCCCCTCTCCAGAATTTCTCCCCCTGGACCATGATCATTTCCAGAAATGAAAGGTCATCGCTAACTTGTTGTCCAGATATGTTTGCCTCTCTCCAAAACGGAGTGTTTTTCCTGAGAGGTTCATCATTGGAAAAATAAAACCACATGGCTGTGTGTCCCACCCTGGGCCTCTGCTGCGCCTTCCAGAGCATTCTGGAATCATCATCAAGAAGCAGGGAGTAAAAGGGCCATGGATGTAGCTCAGTAGAAGAACACTTGCCTACCATATCTGGGTTCTATCCCCAGCACCACAAAATTAAGAAAGAAGTAGGAAGGAACTTTTATAAGATGGCTCTTATTTCTTTTCTCCCCTCCCAAATTTTATCCAAATATTTGGAGATGGTTTTTGTAGAATCAAGTCACTCTTTTCTGAACAAAAATTTCATCAGCCAAGCAAGAAGCATTTCTCTGACTTCCTTAGGTGCAAGAAGAAACTGGCCTTCGTTATCACAGTTGCTTTCGACACAGGGCTCTGAGTAAAGAACACAGCTGCAGCTCTTTTCCTTGTGCAGAGAACACACTTATAAAAATTGTGCCAGTATTCTTTCTCCCTTTGGGGTGCTGCTGGACTCTCATGTAACTCCTCAGTCAATTAAAGGTTTCAAATCTTTGTGAAAAAGTGTTTTTATTCAGCTTTCAAAGACACCAGTTCATCTGTTATTGCTGTAGCTACCCACCACTTGCAGGAAAATCCCAAAATGTCAAATTGTGGATATTTTTTTAAATGAAAAAATACACTTCTGGAATCAATGAAAAGCCTGCCTTGCTTTGCCTTCTGCTGGGGGAGCTCATGATTTTGGTGAGTCCCATATCCCTTAAGCAAGAGACCATAATTGCCATTTGTGGCAGGGGTCCTGTGCTTTGGGCAGGGTGTGCTTGGTAACTTAATTGTGATCTCAAAGAGTATAATCAATGCTACCTACAGGCCATCTGCCCAGGATTTTGCTTCTGATCATGAAGAAGAGCAGTAGGTCAGACAGAATAAGTCATAGACCAGGCCAGAGGGTGGGTATGCACACTGGAAGTTTTCAGGCCTGGGTCCATGCCCTGTGATGGAACCTTGGACAAGTGACATCATCTCTCTAAGCCCAGATTTCCTCATCTGCAAACTGGCAACAATAGAAGTACCTATTTTACAAAGGTCGGGCTAATTAAATAAGATCATCTTCACAAATTACCTGGCAGGTAGTAAACACTCTATGAATGTCAGCAATCAATTTGATAATTTATGTTTTTCCTGAGCTCAAATTCAGGTGCTTTGGGAATTGATTAAAGAAGAAAAGTAATAGCAAAAATATATTTCTCTTTAACATATCCTTCCTTCCTTTTGATAAATGATACTTTTTTGATTACCCACTATATTCCAGGTACTTTCTAGACCTTAGCGACACAAAAATGAGACACTCATAGTATACCAAATCACAGAAACATAGAACAAAAGAACTGCATCCCGTGTGGTGGTACACACCTGTAATCCCAGCTATTCAGGAGGCTGTGGCAGGAGGTTCACAAGTTCAAGGCCAGTGAGACCCTGGGCAACTTAATGAGACCCTGTCTGAATAAAATAAAATAAAAAGGGCTGTGGATATAACTCAGTGATAGAGTGCTTTTATAGCATGCATGAGGCCCTGGGTTCTATTCCCAGCACCACAGAAGAAAGACCAAAAGAAAAAGAAAATAAAGAACTGCATTGACATGGGATAAGCCCTACAGTAAAAATGATATATGGGTGTATGATAGGAATAGAGATAGGGAAATGTTGCATTTAGCTTGGGGAATGGGTCCCAAAGACTTCTCATTAGGACCTTGGAAGGGAGTTCACATATCATCAAGAGCATTTCAGCAAAGACACAGTATACGAACAATCAGAAAAGGAAAGGCTGGGGTAGTCTGGCACAGTAAAAGCCTAAGGGGAAATATGTGGAAGTGCATTCATTTAACATCATCATTGATGGAGGATCCGCTAATGACAGATGCTGATGATGGAGATGAAACATCTCCTTCCCTCAAGGAATTTAGAGACGGGAAGAAGAGAAAGGATAAGTAAATTCATGGTTATAATGTAATAAGTGCTATAACCACGGTACTTGTGTACTGAGCACATTGAGAAAGATCTCTTTTCTCAGCCCAAAGTGATAAGGAGAAACCATTAAGGGAAGATGACACAATCTAACACTTTAAGATGTTAGAGTTAATCAGCTGGAGGAAGCAAAAGGTAAAACATTCCATAGACAGTCCAAAGGCCTGGAGAGATGAGTGAGCATGAACCATAGGAGGAAAAACTAGCCTGTAAGTGTGGCTAGCATAAAGAATGGTGAGGCTAAGCTGAGCACTCATTTACTCAACAGATACATGCTGAATGCCTATGATTCTCCTATGTGATGTCCTAGGTTCAGGTTGCAATGATGGAGACCCAATCATTAAGAGGACATTAATAGGGAGCACACTTGGTGTTGGGGGACCATGGGCCTGATTCAGGTGATATGCCAACAAGACTTTAGGGAAATAATAAGTCACATAGTTAACCATGATTTCTTTCCCCATTCTGATCACAAAGCTGGGAGGGTCTCATTTCAGAGCTAATTGACTTACAGCATCCCCTCTCTCTTTTATTGAAGGGCTATTGGCCTTAGGCTTAGGATGCTGGCAGACTAGAAAATCTAATTAGAATTTAGTAAGAGTGCTTGGTTTCCAGTTTACAGGTTTTTTTAATCTTGTTTTTACAGGCAGTGCTACAAGTTTTCCAAGTATAGGGAAATGTAAAATTTCCTTCAAAATGTATTTGAGTAAATACACTGAGCAAATGAGTTGTTTTAACGAAAAATATGTAAGTATTGTACAGATGCAGACAAAGCAAAACTAACAAATTAATATGGAAATGGCTGCCATTGATGTCCAGACAGCAGTGGAGAGAGGGTTTTAAGCCCAGAGAATGAAGAACTCCTAGATTAGAGTTGTTTGGGCTATGAGTTCCTTGAGTGCAGAATTCAGTGTGTCATCTTGGTTTTGAGATCCCTAACTCTTAGTGTAGAGTTTGGCACTTCATGTGTGCTTAATTTGGAGTATTCTAGGGCATGCTATTCACAACTGGTCTGCTTTAAAACCTAAAACCTTGCATTCATTGATTCTGTCTACTTCTGTCATCACTCAATTGCATGGATGCTTCAAAGGAGCTGGAAACTGGCACTCTCTGTCAGGAACCTGTAAATGGATAGGAGTATCTAGTACCGGGTCCAGCAAGCTGGTGTGCATGAGCATCTGGGACCTCCTCTGCAAACTTGCTGAGTTCTCCCAACTCTGTGTTTCAAAAAATGCTTCCAACTTTCCTAGGAATATCTTCCTGGGTCCTACAGTGATCACTCCATTATTTTCAGAGAGATGACAGTCACAGAGAGTAAATGCTGATAAGCGTCTGACATGATCACCATTTCAGTAGCTCTTGAGAGACTTTGGGGTCTCTTTCTCTCTTTCTCTTCATCACTCTTTTCACCATTCATAAGCCTTTATGCATGTCATGTTTCATGCATTATAATTCTCTAAGTGCCTTGGATATGTTGCTTGGACCTCCGTTTGCACTGTGCCTCACTCCCTAGAGGTCCTATGATGCTCAGAAAAGTCAGAGAAAAGTACTGCTTGCAGGATTTTTACAGTAGCTCATTGGTTCCTGTGTCTCAAGTATGCAAAAAAGAAAGTGTTCGTTTGGCACTACTTGTGGTAAAGCCATTGGGAGCTTACTAAATAGGCACATTGAGCTTATGATTCCATCTAGTTTAAATGTTTTTTTAATCTCTCAATTCTAGGCAGGCATATTTTTAACCTTAATGATGATTTTTATGGGACACTGAGTCACTAAATATGTACATATTTTTAAAAACTTTTAGTAGAAAATAGAACCAGGAAGTTAGGTGCACGTATGTCCAAGCTGCTGCCCAACCTTCCTTGGGCCGTGGTTAATACCAAAGCCACATCAGAGCAGCACTGCACGTGAGTGCGTGGCCTTTGGCTTCCTGTCTGTCCAAAATACACACAAAACAGCCCGACTCTAGGGGAGAACTGATGCTGTTGACAGACGTTTCTCCTTATCTTGTTTTCACATCGGTAGCAGCACGATTTCTGTTCAGAGCAAGTGTAGGTGGGGGTTCCTCCTGCCCTGCCCTGTGCTAGCTGTTAAAATAAGAGGGTAGTTTATTGCATTATTTTTCAAATAAAGATCAAGCCATCAGGAGTTGGTGACTCCAATGGGTCACTGAAGTGACTTGTTTATAGCAAAGAAAAACCAGTCCAGCTCTTTTAGTGATACATTAACAATCCGTAAAATAGCCATTTGAATTTGAAGATTAGGGTTTGGGGAAAGTTTAAACTTTAGTTTGACTGCTAAAGATACAAGATTAGCTCCCCAAACACTTAAATTACACTTTCAAACTCAAATAGTTGGACTTTTCAATACAGCACCAAGAATGGTAGAATGAATTTGACCACTCATATTCCAATTGCACTTCCAGTCCACAAAGAACTTTTCCTTGATTGTTCTCATATGACAGGTCAGACAACCAAAGTTCAGAAATATTAAGAAACTTGTGTTGGCTGGACAGTGACTAAGAGGGCTAGAATTTGAACCTGACTCCACTGCCTCCCAATTCTTACCCTGGTTTTTTTTTTTTTTCCCTCCACCATCTTACCCTGATTTCTGTCTTCTTATCCAGATGGAATTGGCCATTGGCCACTTCAGTGCCTTGATAGATGGGAGGGCAGTGTAGTCAGGTGAATTATAGGAGATTGAGTCGTTGTGTTACCCTAGAGTGATAGGTTGACAGCAACTTCGAGACAGAATAAAGGAAAGAGATGAGTACCGAGTAAGTAACTACTGTGCTGGGAACTTCACACCCTGACACTGTGCAAGAGGTATACCTAAGTACCTCAAACTGCCTCTGGAGACACATTTTCTCATCCCCATCTGACAGATGAGAGCACCAGAGTTGGGAGAGATAAATCAGCTTGTTCAATGTTGCATATTAAGTAAGTGGTAGAGCCTGAACTTGAATCTGGGTTTGTCTGATTCCAAAGCCAACCCCCACAGTCTATTGACAAGGAAACCAGAATGGCAGGATGGCTCCTCTGTCCCATGTCAGGTTAAGGGCAGAGCTGGGTCTCAGCAGTATGAACCCAGGGCTCTTGTTTGTGCACCCGGCCAACCAAATCTTAGAATCAGGATTACTGTCTTTCACAGCAAATGAAAAGTTTTCAGTGCCCCTTCACCAACCTGGAACCCCTAGAATCATGCCGACTTTTTTGCTGCAATTCATATCAGCCATTGATTTCTGCCTCCTGTTGCTCCCCATCTTCCAGAATGTTCCCTGCCCCTCCTCTCAGCCCTAGCAAAAGTTCTTCACCAGTCATCCTATTTGAACATTTGATTTTTAAATTTTCTCCCTAACTTGCAACAAGGTAGGATTGGATGGCTCATGAGACTATAGGAAAATGGCATGGCATAAAGCTGAAGTAGAGAAAGAAGACAGGGGCTTCCCTTAGTGGAAACTGCACTCACAGTACTGGAGAGCCCAGGGTGAACGCCAGGAAGGCACAACTGTGCAGATATTGAACACCAGACCTCAGAGTGCCTCCAGTGCTCTGTGTGGGGCTCATTGTGTTGCTACAAAGGCCAAAACCTAGAGCAGTCCCCCAATCCTGATCCATCCCCACAGTCTCCATCTCCCACCTTCCTTAGATGCCTCATCCATTTGAAATTCTGTTTGCCTCTGCAATGTCATTGGTGTTCATTTTAACCTGAAGTTGTGTGTCTAAATGTCATGTATGCAAGCCACGTGCTGGGATTAGCTCTAAATCTCTTGGTCCCTGTTGGGGCCCCAGGGGCATGAGAGGGGGAATGGTAGCACCTATTAAGTGCCTGCTCTACACATGTATTTCATTTCATCCTCACGGCACCACTACAAGGTGGGTGTTAGCCTTATTTTACAAAAGGAAAAGCTCAGAGGCTCACATTGAGCTCAGAGGCTCCGGGTTTCCCAGCTAGCAGGCGGCAGACCAGGATCAGCATGTGGCCTTCTCTCCAGAGCCCACACTGTTTCCACTTACCACAAATCAAACATAACAGAGCACTAACCTTCAACATCCTCTTCCAGAGGGCGGAACAATATCACCCCGATTTCAAAGATCTCATAACTGAAAAGAGTGGCACACGGAGTCACAGAACTAGGTCTGCATCATGTCCTGGCAGTGCCCTGTGGGTTTTGGCATTTCCTACAGCCTCCTGGATGCTGTCTCCTCTTCTGTGAAATACCTACAGACAGCAATATGTGCCTTTCACATTGACTATGTGAAACGCACCAGATGACAGATCCTAAAATGTTTTGTGATCTAATAAGCTCTATATGAATGTGAATATTCACTTTTGAAAATCATTCAGGCAATTAATGGTGGTACCTATAGGATGGCAGCAGGACCAGAGGCAGTGTCGTTATCACTGGTTCCCGGACAGGGGCTCCCTCAGTGGGCAAGTTGCAGTGTGAGAAATCAGAAATGGACAGAGAGAAGGTCCAGCCTGCTGTGCACCCGGGATGCCAGGAGAAGGTGGCAGCCATCATCACCCTTAGCAGAGCCGCTAGGAGTGAGGTGAAGGTCACTCCCTGGTGATAGGTCAAGAACTAGAAGGTTTTTTTTTTTTTTTTTTAACAGACCTGGTTCAAGACCCAATTCAAGGCTTTAAACTAGAACAAAGTCTCCAGAGCTGATGGGGTGGTTTAACATCCAGAGCTTTGTCTCTTCCTTGCTTTGGGTTCTGACCTGAGTTAAAGACAGTGAGTACATATTTTAAAAATCATTTCCCGCCAGGTGCCGTGATGCATGCTTGTAATCCCAACAGCACAGGAGGCAGGGGCAGAAGGATTGCAAGTTCAAAGCCAAACTCAGCAAAAGCAAGGCACCAGGCAACTCCGTGAGACCTTTTCTCTAAATTAAAAAAATGCAAAATAGATCTGGGGATGTGGCTCAGTGGTCAAGTGCCCCTGAATTCAATACCCAGTACCCAAAATAAATAAGTAAATTTAAAAAAATAATAATAAATAAATAAATAAAAATCGTTTCCCAAGTTTAGGATTTTGTTAAGCTTTATGTTTGGTGGATAAACTTAACATTTCTTTTCTTAACATCATTGCATCTTAAATTTTTTTATCTTAGTTTTTTATATTAGAGTTTCATGTGTTCATCTTGTTCATACTATATTTTACTTCTGGTTCTGATAGTAATAGTTTGGGTTGTTATTGAGAAAGGTTGCTAACCAACAGATGAGAGGACACTTCAGCTGGGTAAA
Organism: Spermophilus citellus; assembly: GCF_964194105.1. Taxonomy (NCBI): domain Eukaryota; kingdom Metazoa; phylum Chordata; class Mammalia; order Rodentia; family Sciuridae; genus Spermophilus; species Spermophilus citellus. The sequence goes on along the minus strand of NC_138183.1, from coordinate 146,223,064 downwards.
CAAGGAACCCCAAACAATGACCTGCGATGGAAGTCTATATGTGCTCAGAACCCCGGGAGATTAGACCACACTTAACTAGAATAACATGTTTCATCACAAAAGGCATATTAGTGCCATGGGTCATGGTTTCTGTTTTATATTAAAAATTCTCAGCCCCCAACATTCTGATTCTGTCAAGCCCTTAAGCTGCTGCTAATTTGCATGGCTGTATGATTCTGCTCCATCTGTTTTGAGTTTCTTGGCCTCTTTGTTGGAGGGTATTAACAGATCCAGTTTTTTCTTGGGAGGGTCCAAGGATCTTACTGACTGATTTTGAATAATAAAGAAAAAGACAGCAGGAAATGTTCTAATTGGGTCTTTTTATTATATTCCATGGCTGGAAGTCCCCCAGGGTAATTAGCCTGAAGTGCAAAAAGTTAAATGTTCCGGTGGAAGACGCAATGGGAGAAATCACATAGCATGGAAATGATAATATGAACTCTTATTAATGAGAAGGATGCACTCACAGCGGCAAGTTCTACTGGTCAGCCTTTTCAAGCCTCTTTTCTGGGTAATACTCATATTTTCCAGCATCTGTGGGTTTTTCAAAATGAGCCTGTTCTTCCTCCGGACTATCATCACAAGACCCTGAGCTCCATGGTGAGCAGAGTTCTGCTCAAGATCACAGGACCCTCAATTGTATCAACCACTCATCAGCCCACCCCTTCTCATGAGGATCTCAGGGTATTCATGGTAAAAGAATGGAGGCCTGGGGATAGGACCAGTTCTTCCCCCACCATTTTTGTGTTTCTGGGGTTGAACACAGGAAATCCTTCCCTTTTGACTCTCCCCTCAGGATGTCCTTGTTGTGGTCTGAAAAGCTGTCCTGACAGCGTTTGCCCACAACGAACCATCTCTCTCCTCCAAACTCCTAGGACCTACCTTGGCTGCCTCCCTTTTGAGCCCTTGTACTGCCATGTTTTAATCTTGACTTCCAGAGTAAACTACAATTTCCTTGGGGACGGAGGTTGTGCCCTTTACTTCTGTGTGCCTCCCTTAGTTCTAACATGTGGCTTTCAAGTACTTCATAGTGTGTATACTTTATAAGGAGGGATGATCGTCAAACACCCCATTAAGAGAAGTGCCATTTGTTCCTTGGAAAACAAAATTATTTGTTTTAGCAACGCATCCAAGTCCAAGATAGTTATGTGTAAGAAACCATTTCACCCAAAATACTAATGATGTCAGCAAGGCGAGAGATGTAAATCTTCTGAAAGTACTGAAAGGAAGATAGAGCATCATCACATAAAGTAGAATATAGGACTCCATGCCCCAAAGGCATATGGACCCCTTGCCTTCATCATTCAAGGTCAGATTGGAGACTTCAGAGGACACTAGCTTGCAGAGTCCAGAAATAATATATATATACACACATATATATACACATTTTTAGGGAACAGATAAAACATTTAACTGGAGGAAAAATCATCAGATTTTTTAACTGACGAAAAATGTTATGTTGTCCTCATGCTTCTTTGGACCATATTAATGAAATTAAGTGAAGAAGTGGAATTGCTACAAAATTTACTATGAATCCTGAATCTGCTTTCATTCATCATTCATTTGTCTACTTATTCACTCATTCTTTGAACCAGTCATGTGCTTCTCAAAGTTGTATATTGTGCCTGGTTCATTTTGGGGATGAGCTTGTCCCTCACTCTGCCAAGCTCTACCTATGGAAGTTCCTCAGTAGGTGCTTATTGAATTAGGTTGGTTATAGACATGTCACATACATCTTGGAAATTTCTTTTTCAAAATAAATAGCAGTGAAATGATGCTTTTCCCTTTAAGAATATGGAAAAACCCCTATGATTGAGAGTGACAGATTAGGTGTAGGAATACAGGCAATTTATTGATTTCAAAAACAAGTTCCGATCATGTCCAAAATAATAAGTGAGAATAAGTGAGTTTAAGACTCAAGGATTTTATACAAACTTCTTACTATAAATGTGAGTAGTGTTTTATTGTTCTTTTGAGCCCCTTGTTTAGAGTGAACAAACATCCCACTTCTCATGACATAGGAGATGACTGACTGAGGTTCTGAAAGAAAGAGAACATGGTGACCTGGCATTGGTTTAGCTGAAAATGACATTTTTCTAGGATAGAAAAGAGAGTATTAATGGTATTGGGGCACGCATTCTAGGGGCCCAGCATCCTTGGAATGTACCTACAGGCTTTGGAGTAGTTGTACCTCCTTGTCTTGGTAGAGAAGAGGACCTCTTGGCTCCAGGACCACTGTCCCCTCCATGCAAGCAGTCATGGCCTCAAAGATGACTCACTTGGACTTGGAAACCAGCTTGACTTGCTCAAGGTGCCTGTGGCTACGGGTCTCAGATAGGCCAACGCAGAGTTCTGCCAGCAGCAGCAAGTGCTTCGTAGGCTGCGTAGGAATGTAGAGAAACCAAAGCTGATTGACCTTTTATTTATGGGCTGAGTCCTTGGCTTGCAGCCTGCCAGTTGAGCGGTCATATGGAGCATCTGAATCACAACCTCCCAGCATCCTCCTCTAAGAAGGCACCTGGAAGAAGTTCATATTTCTCAGCTTTTAAACCACCTTCTGCTCTTTACCTTGGTGGAAGATGACTTTGTAAAAGGTCACAGAGGCCAGCCACGTATGAGAATAGTTTCCAGGGAGACCTGAGCACAAGGGACTAAAGGGGACAGTTATAGCATATAAGGAGAAAATTCTCCAAGTCTAAGACTGAGGCATATTACAGAGGTAATTTTCCCCAGAGAAGTTATAGATGGCTGACTCTGTAAATAATAATAATTATTATTTTTAATATAGAACTTCATTCCTGGATTTCAATAAGGTCTAATCTTTCTAGATTATTGTCTTATGTTTTCTTTTTTGGGAGCCTGGGGGGGGGTGGTACCAGAGATTAAACTCAGGGGCACTTGACCATTGAGCCATATCCTCAGCCCTATTTTATATTTTATTTAAAGACAGGGTCTCAGTGAATTGCTTAGCACCATGCTTTTGCTGAGGCTGGTTTTGACTTGTGATCCTCCTGCCTTAGCCTTCTGAGCCACTGGGATTATAGGTGTGCACTACCGTGTGCCTGGATTATGTTTTTTGTTTTGTTTTGCTTTTTACTTGCGAGGTCAGAAAAGAGAAAAAGAAGGCCATCCACGTGAAAAACCTAGTAAAGAAGGATTTATTTGGGGGGAATCTCTGCCTCAGAACTTCAACTACAAAAGGAAGCAGGTCTGACCTGACCAAAACACTGCAGCCCTGTCTCTGCACAGAGAGATGCCACCTCATGGGCACAGGCTGCCTTCCTAACTGCCACCCAGACTCAAGAGTCCCAAAGGGACGGAGTCATAGCAATCACCCCATGAGCCCACAGTCTACTGCCTGAGGACAGTGCCCTCACTTTCCTTTGCACACCCCAGCAATATCTCAAAAATTCTTGAAGCCAAGCCTGCTTTCTAAGCCTGACTCAGGGGAGGCTACTTCCCCAGGAGCTACCATCACAAACTTGCTTGTGGCTCTGGGACTTTTTCACCAGGGACCTCGAATCTCACCAACCAAGTGGGGCTTCCCCCACCATCCCCACCTCATATTTAACGAGGAGGCAGTGAAGTGTGGTGAGCAACTGAGTGAAGAAAGAAAATGACTGCAAGTGAATTATGTTCTGACCTCCCCTCTTCACTGCCCAACTTCATCACAAGACTGTTCCACCCGTGTTCTGCCCAACAGTCCTCAGAGGCTGATTTCTTCCTTTCCTGAGGAAAGTAGTTGGCCAGCCTTGAGTCCTGTGATCCTAGTGAGGTGTGGTATCATCGTCCACAAGTCACACTGAGGCCCTGGGTCACAGATCTAGTGACTGACTGGGTCTAGATCTCAGGCCACCTCAGGCCCTAGTGGCTGCTCCTTAGGTGTCAAAATGCCCGTCATGAAGAGCGGAGATACAAACATTCCTCCTTTATTTGCCAAAGCTTTTGTTCTTAATGCCATCACTGATTCAGATCTAGGGCTTAGGACTTCAGAAAGTGTAGGTTGTTTGGAAGAATTCATCTCCTGTTTTTTTACAAAAAGATTTGAGAGCTCTCTCCTCAGCCGTATACTTATGGTGGCTTCTATAATCTGAGTACTCAGAAGGTATTCAAAGGTCTTGTTTGCATATCTGATAGGCTGTGGGAAAGTTCCTCCCCTAAGGTTCTGGAGAAGTGGTTTTTCTGCTAACAACTTGTGTTGTTAAAGTAGAAAGTGTACATTCTGCATTTTCCTCCAGTACCCTGGATACTGGAGGGAGTTAGTGGTCTTGGTAACTGAGTGAGTCATGGGAGGAGGGGGCCCATGGAGAGCCCTCTGATTAATGAGTTTGAAGCTTGTCACTCTCCTGATATTGGGATGTAAAAGGGAATAAAAGGCTTTTAGAAGAAATATGTAGATGGATGGTTATAGAAGTTTTTGATTAAAAGGAATACCAGGAAGTTACATATGTGTATGTGAAAATTATAACTTGTAGCTTGGTTCACATGCTTAAAAGGGAATGTAAGGCAGAGAATTTGAGGTACACATTCCTGTATTGTCTCATGTATAGACCAGCAGGAGATGTCACCATTCCAGGTTTAAAAAAAAAAAAATGTTCATCTCTATCTGTAGCTATCTTCACTAATGGATTATATTCTTCAGTTATATATGGGTCCTAATCCTGTCAACAATGTCAGTTGTCCACAGTAAAATGAAGAAAGTAAAAAAGATATACTGGCCAAAAATTGCCAGGTGATCCTCTTTGGGAGGAAAGTACCCTTTTTCATGCTATTCTTACCTTTTTCATATTAAAGCATCCTTCTTTAATGAACTAATGATGTTAACTGGGAATGGGGATTTGAGATTCAGATACTAGAGAAAATAAAAAGTTAACAAATCTATATGATCCAGCCTGACTGGCTCCTGATTTCACAGTGTATTGGTTCATAAAATCCAAATAACTGGGACCAACTGGTCTTTCTATCTCTTTGTGTGCCATCAGACAGATGATATTCTTCTGCTGCTTATCTTACGAAAAGACTCTACAACTCTACTCTGCAATCTTTTCCAATATTTTCCTCCTTCCCCTGACAGAGAGTCATACACTTCTTTCTAGCCTGCGCCCTTTCTGCCTCGTGCCCTCCTTCCTTATCTCTTTCCAATAAAGACTTGTAGATATGTTTGCAAGAGAACTAACTAGCTCCTTCCCTTTCTGTCCTGCCCAGGTACCTTGTCCATACTTTGTTATAGCACTTAACATGATAAAAGAGAATTATTTAAGTAAGCCTCTTTCTCACTGAACTATGAGGTCCCTGATAATGTTTCTTTTTTCTTTCTTTCTTTTCAGCATAGTGCCTGCTACATTTGTTGCATGAATAAGTATCCTAAATCTCAGTTAAAGCCCACTGTCTCCTTTGTCTCCCAGTAGCAATAAGTAACTAATTCATAGAATTAACTTACAATATGTGAATATTATGATGCAGTTTCTCTTTGACCATCTCTTCTCTTGACATAGTAATACTAGTAGAAAAGCACTGGACCAGAAATTCAAAAAAACTGGTCTCCAATTCTGACACTGCCCAAGCCACTTATTCTTTTTTTTTTTTTTTTTTTTTTAAAGAGGTGCTGAGGATCGAACCCACTGCTCCTGCATGCTAGGCAAGCCCTCTACCACTGAGCTACAGCCCCAGGCCCCAAGCCACTTATTCTTTGAAGACCTAGTTTTCTATCTATAAAAGAAATTGATTGAGACTATTTCAAAAGTTCTCACCATCTTCAACATCCTGTGGAGGAAAGTGGGGAGGAAGGAACCTTAGAGGTGACATGCTGACTATTCTCAAGGGAGTTTCACTAAATTTTGAACTTTATTTTTGTTTGCTTTTTGGTAATTTTTTTGGTGGGTGGAGGTGCTGGAACTCAGGGTCTCACACATGCTCAGCATGGTACTCGGCCACTCCACACTCCCTAGCTGGTAGCTGGGAATTGAACCTAGGGCCTCACTCATGCTAGATAAGCACCCTACCACTTAGCTAGGGCCCCAGTCTTGACATCTCTGAGTTTGATGTTAGTATTAGTCTTGGCTCTATCTTCTAGGAGCCATGTAATATGGAGCAACTTCCCACTCTGAGCTTCAGTTTTTCTCACCAGCTGAATGTTTATTATAATCTTTCTGTCATAGCTATTGAGAAAATGAAATGAGAAAGTGTATGTAATGTATCTAGCCTGGTACCTGGCATACAATAAGTGTTCAACACTTGGCCATTTCCCATCATTTCCCTTTATTGCAGGGAGCAGTCTCATGACTACCCAAGACTTAGCTAACTTAAACACTTTAATAAACACCTTCGTGCTATGATATGAGAGACTGGAAACTCTTCACCTTCCCTTCCCCAGCCCCACCTTTATGGCTGCTTTGCAAAAGAGGCTCAGAGAGAAGACCAATATCTACCCCACAGCAAAAATTTGGTCATGATGTAATTGCAACAGTGAATTTTGGAGGAGAATGGAGATTTCACCAGTTTTAGACCAGCCCCCATAGAAGTCAACCAAACAAGTGTATTGGGTGATAAATGAGCTTTAACTTTACTAAACACAAGAAGAAAGGAAGGCATTTGTGGTGCTGGTATTCTACATGGAATCATTTAGTCCAAGGCTTTTTGCAAATGGGGAATTTCAGTCACCACCTAGCTCTTTCTTCTTAAGAACTGGATGAGATTATCACAGTGTCCAAGAAACTAAAGCTCTAAGCTGGTTTTAGTGACTGTGTTCATGGATTCACTCATTCATTCATGGAGTTGCAGGGGACTGAAAGAACATTCTCAGCCATGGATTTAAAATGGTGGATAATAAATGATATGACTTTGCTTCCAGGTCTCCACAATAGGAGGAAGATAAGCCAACAGAAGTAAAGTTAGAAGTTATAATTAAATGCATTTTCCAATTTATAATAAGAAAGGCATTCAGGAGGAGGAGGAGGAAGAACAAGTCCCTGAGTGTCCTGGTAGTTGGGGAGTTGGTGGGGCCAGTATTATTGTGCTTGTTTATTACGTGCCAGGTGCTGTGCTATCCTTTGCATATATTATCTCACTCTGCATAACAACAACACTGGCAGGCTCAGTCCCCTCCCATTTTTCTAGAAGGCACTGATACATTAAGGACTATATCTGATGTACCTCATCGGAAAAGTAGTGAAGGCAGAAATTACACCCCCGTCCATCTATGCTGTGACAGTATCCCCAATGTTTGCCTCCAGAAGCACATAATCTTGAGCTACAGTTAATGGTAGCCAATTCCAATGTGGCCCCAAACGAGAAGGTAAAGGTGTCAAAGCAAAAGTGGTAGTGGGGGTGGAGGTTCACCAGGAAGTCTCTGCTGAGGAGAATTGGTAGAGGTGGAGGTAGCACAGTGGGCTCTGGGAACACAGAAAATTTGTGCTGCAATCACTTCTTTGGAATTTTTCTTTCATCCCATGAGGAGAGAGACCCTAGGTGTGTAATCTATGACCTGGAGAGGTGGTAGAGAGGTCATGGGAATAGCTAGGCTGAATTTTCAGGGATATTTTAATTTTAAAATTATCCATTTCATTGACAGATCATAAACAAAACATTGCTTTTGACTCTTGTGTCAGAAAGTAAGGTTTCCAGGAAAGTCATGGGGTTAGGGAGTATGGGTACCCTGTTGTCTGAAGATTGTTAGAAGCAAAGTTATCCGAAAGAAGCGCCTCTCTTCTAACTGAATCCAGACAGGATCTCCTCAGCCATTTCCCTCAAAGGGAGCCCCTTTAAACTGTGGCAAGGAAGCTTCTCAGCCATGCAGCTCCCAGCTGCCTAAAATCTCTGCAGGAGATATTTTTGAGAGACCCACATCCTCTGTCCAAACCCTGAAATCCTTAAGAACTTCAGAAAAAGAGAAGTGAGGCAATAAGATCTCATTCAAAAAGTCTATTTCTTCCTTCTATTTTTCCTTTCTTTGCTCTCTAGCCAGACGGGTCCCATCCTAAGTCATTCATGACAAGATGGTCACCCCATCCCCTGAGTTCTAGGGAAGCTCATAACACTTATGCAGAGTGGGTCTGAGTGCCAGGCAGGATGTGGAATTGGTAAGCAGGTCTGAGTGGAAGGCAAGGAAGGATGGATATTGTCAACCCCTAAGTGCCTTGCAAGGGCATGTTCTAAGAATACTCAAGCCTATCTTGCTGAATATTCGGCCTAGGCTTGGCCTCATTTCTACTACCTCATTCTGTGTAATGGGTACAGATGCAGTTGGGAAAAGAACTTGGATTTCAGAGCCTGGAGTGGTGGTGCACATCTGTAATCCCAGCTTCTGGGGAGGCTGAGGCAGAAGGATTGCAAGTTCAAAGCCAGCCTCAGCAACTTAGAGAGGCCCTAAGCAACTCAGCAAGACCCTGTCTCTAATAAAATATAAAAAAGGGCTGGGGATGTGGCTCAGTGGTTAAATGCTCTGGGGTTCAATCCCTGGTTAAAAAAAAAAAAAACCCTCAGATTTCCTAACAGAATTGCTATCCTATACTTAAGTTTGAGCAAATCACCTGCTGTCCTTGGCCCTTCCTTTTTCTGTCTTATGGAGTACTAATCCTACCTTTGATGTGCCCTGGACCATACCCAACCCCAAAGATACTATGAAAAAAAGAGAGTAAGAGCAAAGAATCATAAAGCTGAGAAAAACCCTAGGGTTCATTTTGTCCATCCGTTCACCCCCAGCCAAGTTCTCCACACAACAATACCTGTGCCAGGCAAAAGAATGTGCCAGGGCTTAAAGACCACCTTGGAAGGGGAACCCCCAGCTTCTCCTGGGTTTGAAGCCAAGTTGGAAGTTGCCTTGCCAGTTGTGTGTGTGTGTGTGTGTGTGTTTCCCCTGAATTTCTGCTCATCATCAAGTAATTCAGGGTATTTGGGGGGAAAAAAAACTCTCTGGAAATGAGGGAGTGATTTGCAGCATCTGTTCCTTCCTTTTTAATTGAATCTGTTCTCAGATACCAGGAGCAAGTGCCAAAGTCAGCAGTGGAATTCAGCTGTGTACATTTTGAAGGACCTGGAAGATGAATTCATGTGCACTGTACGGATGCACACTGGGCAGAAACCAGATGACCGGACTGTCCTCTAAGTCCTTGGAGGGTGGTGGCCAATATGAAGCTCTGCGGTGAGGAGGTGGGAGGTCAGTTAACTTTCCTAAGCAGCTACCTGGCAGATACGGGGAAACTTGAGCATTTCCTCCAGAGGGGAAGGGAGGTCACGTGAGGGGATTTCTTAGTAGCCTCCAAAGACCATGAGACTCTCATGCTTGCTTCCATCCTGTCCTTGAGGGACAGTTTGGCACTGCCAGGGTCTTGTTGGCCTTAGCTCTTTTTTTCTTACATTCGGCAGTCTTATTGAGCACCAGAAAGGCTATGAAGGGAGCTACGGAATTCCCCACCCCAGAAAGTGCCCAGATAACAAGACTGGAAGAATCTGAATGCTAGGAGGCAAGGGGAAGACTCAATGGGCTTCACATGAACCTTCCTACCATGATGTTCAAAACCAAAATGCCCAGAAAGAAAATTCCACTGGCCTCAATGCAGCTTCATAAAAGCAGTTTAGCTTCCTGGAGAAGTGGGGATTTTGCTCCAGGATGAATGAGCAATGGTGGCACAGAGATGTGTGCTTCTGAGCTGAGCCTAAAAGTTAACTGACATTCATCTTTCTTGTCTGAGAGACCTTTCTGAGCCTTCATAATAGTGCTGGGAGATTGTGATGCACCAACTTCTCAATCTCGCTTGTCTTTCTTGGACCCGGAGACTAGACAAAGCAACCTGGTACTGGTTCCTCATCTTCAGGCAGGAAAGTTGAAGTTCAGACTTTGCTTAGGACACAAAGACCCTTAGAGCAGTGCCACAAGAGAAAGAGGCGCCTTGGTATGGGAAAGGAAAATTCACGTAATAAGGCTGACTTTGTGGCATCAGATGAATGCATTGGAAAACATGGGTTCCCCCCACTAGAGGAGGGAAGGCACAGATCTTTTGTGAAAGCCCTTGGAAAGGAATATCTGAAGGAAGTGGAAGGAATATCTTAGTTTTAGCCTCTGAGGAGTGCATGTGATTTTCCCAAGGGGAAGTTTTCTGTAGAAGCTAAAGAAACTATAGATACCTTTCATTTTTCTGAAGGTTGAGCCCAAATTCTTAGAGTTTTTCAGAGATTCATAATATTTTGTCTTGGAGACTTTATAATGTATTTATCCTAGTTTCTCCAAAATCTGGCTACATAGCAGAATCTTCTGGGGAGTTTTTAAGAATAAGATTTTTGGGATACACAGTGGAAGATTCTGACCCCGTAGTTGTTGAGAAACCTGAAGTATGCGTTTTTCCTATGCTCCACTAATAGTTCAGATACTAATAGTTCAGTGTGAGAGCTGACATAGTCCGGCCTTCTGTCAGATGCTTGTGTCCCACATCAGAAACCACCTTTGGTTAAGTTAAGCAGAAAAAGATTTTAAGTAGCTCAGAGAACTGACTAGAGCTTGGATAACCAGGCTCTGAAAACATGGGGGAAGTGAGGACACTTCTATCCACTCTTGTCACACCCCTACACATTGGTCACTTCCTTAAGGTTTCAAGTCTTAAATGGGAGCAGTTAGTTGACTTAGTCCAGGTCATCTGCCTGGGCATTGTCTGCCAGGAAGCTACAGAGAGAACTGCCTTCATGGGGTACCCCTCTCATCGATATTGATGTTCTAGAATAATCTCACCCATATTCTGAAGATACTGGAGAGCAAAAACAATGGTTGTTCTGTACCGTGTTCCCACCAAGTGTTGGTCAGGACTGCTCAAACTCTTCCATGGTTGGGGAGCTCACCTTCTTCCAAGGCAGTCCATTGTCTCTCTTGGGACACCTCTGATGATTACTAAGAAGTTCTTCACATGCAACCTAAATCTGCCTTCCCCAAATTGCTACACATTGGCCATTAGGCTCAAGCCCTTTCCAAATGCCAGCTAAATATACTTATGGTACATTTGCGAAGAAAATTTTCTGAGCTTCCTCTTCTGCCGTTACTTTAAAATTTGAACCAATTGAGAGGAGATCCCTTCCTCCAGGAACTCGGTCCAGGGGCAATGTGATGAAATGATCCAACGCAATCTTGGTTATGAATCCTGGCTGTGCTACTAATCAGTTGTGTGACTTTGGACAAATTGCTCAACAACTTGGGACCCTCAGTCTCCTCATCAGTAAACTGGAGATTCTAATGGTGGTGGGAACCACGCCTGAACACTTTACAATTTTCATTTCTTCCTTTCATCCTTGCTAAATATACTTATGGTATATTTAGCAATGTACCATGTTAGCTAGTGATGGGAAGGCAAGGTAGCTCAGTGGCTAAGAACAGAGGTGTCAGGCAAACTTGAGTTGGAGCCTGGGTTGCACATACCATTAACATAACCTTGTACAAATTATCACCTTCTCCTTTGCTCATGGGTAGTGCGGGTACCATAATGGTACCTACATCACAGAGTTGTTCTGAAAGTAAATGAGACACATTTTATCTATTTATTATTACTTTTTAAATTTTATTGATACATTATAATTATACATAATAATGGAATTCATTATGCCATATTTGCACATACACATAACATATTTGATCTCACTTTCATATACCTTCCCCTTCTCCCTGCCCCTGTTCCCTTGTACTCCACTACTGATCTTCTCCACTCTATTACTACTTATTATTATTGTTGTGATTATCATTTCAGTTAGTGCATTGTAGTTATATATGTATATATACATAGGCAGAAATCATTGTGACATATTGATACGTGGACATAGCATATTTTGATAGATTTTGTTCCCCATGCCCTCTATGCCTCCCTCCCTTTTGATCTGCTTCCATTAAGATAAATTTTAAATGCTTACACAGTGCTTGCCACATAAATAACACTCAAGCAAGGTTATTTCTTGTGATTATTGACTGGCAGCTGGGGCTAGGCCTCTATGGTCTAGACGGACCTTGCATTGCTGCCATTGAGGGGAGGTGGTTGCTTGGTTCAGAACAATCATAGCACTGTTGTCAGTGTCCATTAAGAATGTGGTTAGACATGTGCTGCTTAACTCTGCATATGCATATACCAGCTGGAAAGCTTCTGAATCAAAAGAACCCGTGACTGGGGTGGCTGCAGCAGAGCTATTGTCTTCTAGCGCCATTGCTAAAATTGCACACAGAAATTGCTGGCAAAACACTAATCAGAAAGTCTCTAGTAATGATTGCTACTCTCCTCTATCTACTCTCCTCACCCCATCTGTTTCTCCCTCATCCCTTCAAAGCACGCGCGCGCACACACACACACACACACACACACACACACACACACCTTTTTTCTCTCTCAAAATGGAATAATTACAAAACTAAAAATCCAAACATCCAGCAAAAGTTTATGCTTGAGTCTCAGAACACAACATATGGCTTCCTGGCCATTGCCAGGTTCTACAAACCAGAGAGAGGTCATGATGCTCCCCTGTGGCCCTTGGCCTTGGGACCATTTGCTGACAGAGGCAGCATCCTTCCTCCAAAGACTAGGAGGTCATGGAGTTCAGTTCCTTTAATTTTATTACATTTTCTTCTCTTGAAAATGTTCCAGAAACAAAAGAGATTCAAATGCTTCCTTTCCTTCTTCTTATCATTCTAACACTCTCCTTTCAGCCTTGGATTTAGAAGCAATGAAGACCATGGAGACAGGACTTGGAGGTGAAATTTTCTAATCAGGTTTTGTTACCCATCTGTAGGGGCAGAAAAGTTACATGGCCACAAACTTGGACTGGTGAGAAACCCAGAGGAAAGGGAATCTTGGGACAAGAGTAGGGACTTTGACATCTTCTGTGGGGAATCTCTGTCCCTTCTGCTGCTTAGGACACCTGGATATCTTTCATCTTATGAGGCCAGTTTGCCTCTAGAAAACCTTGCTCAAAGCTCTCAGACTTACTCTACAAGGAGGTTGGATTATAAATGTGGACTCTTTCCATCTGTGAGCATAATATTATCTATTAAGATAAAATTCCTGAGGATTCCGGTTCTCCAATTCTTGAGCATCAGGCCAGGCTGTTGAGGGGAAACCTCAGAAAGGGAGGGGAGGGAATCCTTCCCTTTTCTCCCATTGGAAGACCCTGGGCATGGCTACCCTGGCCCCAAAATTTGTAGATCATAAAGAGACTTAAAAATTATGGTCTCATTTCCCCTCCCAAGTATTGACACAGTTTGGCATCTGGATGTCCCACAGCACAGCCGAGGTCAAAAAAATACCCAGCAGCTCAAGATCAAGTCTACTCTTGGGACCAGCCCATTCTCCTGGGTTGCTTCAGGTCTTCCTGTCGGCCTGGGCTTGGCTGCCTCCATGTGGCATAGATCCCATCCTTCAGGTCTCAAAAAGTTCCTCAAGTATCTCCAGACTCCCTGGAGTCTCAGCATAAGAGAGCAAAGCCTAGGGACAGGGAGATTCACCCTTCTTCTTCCATCCAAGGCCTGCCTTGCAAATCCTCCTTTTCTGTCCCAAGAACTGCTACATCCTGGACTGACTGGTGACAAAAATGCCAAGTCCCCATCTTTGCTCCTAGGGAAGTGAACCTACCCTACAGTCCCATCAGAGAAGCATGCCAGCACATAATGGACCAGTACCCACGTAAAGAGATTTCCTGACAATAGCTGAGATGGGTGTCCTTGCCATACCCAGGCTGCCTGGATCCTGTGGTTGCCACCACATGCACTAGGCGTGGTTGTGGCTACAGATCAAGAGAGGGAGAAACATTTTAAGCAGTCAAGGCACTTGTCCATGGCAGTTGCTCTCAGTGGGGGTTGGGGAGATGAGGGCTATAATTAGCTTCTTGGGTACCCTATGTTCTGCAAAGGGGGAAACAGCCCCTCAGAGTATACACATTTTCCACTGCTGTACCCATGCCGTCACCTCAGGTGTTTTCTGGCTGACCAAAGCCTCTCATTCTCCAGAAACTGCTGTGACGGTGGCAGTTCTGCAGCTCTGAGAAGTTGCAGGGGCTTGCCAGTCAACCATCAGCAAATGATTTCCTGTTGCTTTCCCCTACGCTCATCCACTGGCCCAGCCCCCATAACACTGGGCCAGTGCTTGTATGGTGAGAAGCACAACTATCAATGAATTTCTCACCTAAGTTTTAAATACACCCAAGAAAGGAAATCCCTGGTCTAATATTGAACATGATTCAAATTGAGCTTTTCTTGTGCCCCAACTATCTAACGTAAAGACTGAGAGCCACAAATTCCTGGAAGATCACCAAGACTGTATGTAGCATCAGTGTTTAGTGATGGGAGGATTTGTAAAAGGCTTTCATGGCCACAGACCTGAGTTTGAACCCCAGTTCTGCCACCTCCAGCCACATGACTGTGGGCAAGTCATTTAGCCTTTGAGCACCAGCTTCTTGATCCAGAAAATGGATTTTTTTGTTGTTGTTTGCCTTCTAGGATTGTGCAATGATTACGTATCACAACATGTATAAATGCAAATTAACATAGTGCTCAGCAGGGCTCCATTATATATTATATTAGTAGTAATAGTATGGAATAAAATAATTCCCTTCCCTCCTCCCAATTCTTTCCTTTCTTCCTTCCTTCCTCCTGTTTTGTTTGTTTGTTTGTTTCTTCTTTTCTTTTTTCCTTTCTGGCTTATGTGAAAATGTGGGAGCCAACATTAGAGATGGAAAATAAATGGTTTCAGAAACTTTAAAGGCTTACATTTTTCGCTTACCCATTGCTTTCATTATTTTCTCCTTGTCTTTCTTCTTCCTCCTATTGAAAATTAGTCTTTGAGAGGGAAAGCCCTATAGCATGCCTTTTTTTTTTTTTTTTTTTAAACAGGGATTGAATGCAAGAGCTTTTAACCACTGAGTAACATGCCCAGCCCTTTTTATTTTTATTTTGAGACAGGGTCTCACGAAGTTTCTGAGACTGACCTTGAATTTGTAATCCTACTGTCTCAGTCTCCTAAACATCTGGGATTACAGGCGTGTGCCCCACATGCAGCTGTGGCATGCCTCCTGAGATGGCAAAACTTAAGCACCTATCCCTCATACAAGCCTGGAGCCTCCAACAGATGGTGGTAACAATCAGACTTAACTTGAAAGATCATTTCAACTGTTTCTCTTGTGAAACCTAAACCATTAAAACAACTTCTTTCAACAATAAAACTTCTCAGAGTCGGCTGTTTCCACTTCTATCCCCTTCTCTCTTGAATGTTTTCCAGGCACCCCTCAAACCCAAGCAGTGCTTGTTAAGGTTACCAGTGGCCATAGCACTGCGGCATCTGGTGGTCAACCCCAGCCTCCACCATCAGCATTTGATGCAGGTCTTGGCACTTCCTCTCTTGATGATCCCTTGAAGACACCTGGCTTTCAGGAATCTCTTCTCTCGTGGTCATCCTACTTCTGTAGCTGCTTCTGCTCAGACTCCTTGGCAGGTTCCTCATTGTCACACCTACAAATATGGAAGGACTGCAGGCTGAAACCACAGACCCCTTCTCTTCTGGCCACACTCACCCCCATGGTGGTCTCATCTGGATTCCTAGCTCTCAATAGCATCCCTATGCTAACAGCTCCTGCATTCACATCCAGCCCAGTCTTCTATCCTGCTTTTCAGAGCCTCTATTCAACATCTCCGTATGGTTGTCAAACGGGCATCCCAAACATAGTTCCTCCTGCCATTTTGTCATCCCCAGGTAGGATACCTCCATTCTCCCCGATGTCCCAGTCTAAGGCCTTGCAGTCACCCTCAGTGCCTCACTTTTTCTCACATCAGCCCACCAGCAAACCTGCCAGCCTCACTGTTTCCACACAGTCCAGGTCACTAGTGTTGTCTCACCACACACATAATGTGGTGTGCATATATTGCTGCAGTGGCCCTCCAACCTAGTGTCCTTGTTTTTGCTTTTGTTTCCTACAGGTTATCCTTGTCAAAATATCCAGGAATCCTTTCAAAAATGCAAGGCAGATTGCCTTCCTACTCAAAATGCTCTAGTGTTTTTCCCATTACTAAGTAAAATCTAAAAGCCTTCAAATCCCTACTAGTGTGTCCCTTGCTGCCTCTGTGGATCTCATTTCCTATTACCCTCCTCTGCTCAATCAATTGAAGCCACATGGTCTGCTCATTGTTCCTTGAATACACTAAACATGTTTCTGCCTCAGGCCTTTAGTGCTTGCCTGTCTGCAGAAGTGTTCTTGACATTGATGTCCACCAGGTTGTTCCCTCCCTGATTCATTGCTACCATATCTAATCTATGGAAAATATGGATTTCTTCCCATCTTTCCTGCTTTATTCTTTCCCAAAACACTTAATGTGGGGTGCATGTGTTTATTTATTATCTGTAGTCTCCCCTTGAATATAAATCACATGAGGGTGAAGAGCTTTGTTAAATTTTGTACACTGCTGTATCCCTAAAGCTAGAACAATATCTGGCACATGGTGGATGTTCAATGAATATCTGATAGAAGGATGAATGATTCTAGATGTGTTTTGACAGCAGGTTCCAAAATACCAGCCAAGATCTTTTCGGAATTTTGTTAAGTTAGAGTTAAGTGAATCTTCTACACACCATTAAAGGTAGAATTTGGAGTGCCGTGGCTAAGTGAACAACCATAATTTACTTTTCCATATGATAGTATTTACCACACCAGAATTCCAGCTGTAGCTTAAAACTTGCCTGAGGATATTTGTGGGGGTGAACTTGGCCTGAGAGTTCAATGATTCCCAAGATGATTTCCCTGAAAGTATCCTTGTTGGAACATCATCCCTTTAACATTCCTTAATCCAGACTGCCTGTTCTGCAGACATTCGCAGATGCATTATTTAAAGTTATTTCCAGTTGCGCGTGGGTGGGAGGTGGGAGCTACATTTGTTACTTAGTAGTTTCTAAAAGCCTTCCAGGATCTCTTTCCTTTTCTCCCCAGTTTGCTCACTTTTTAACCCTTCTCCAAATCACCTAACATAACCTCAGAGTTGGTAGCTCAGCTGCAGACCTCCAAGTGCACTCTGCTGTAGGATGAAATTTAAAGGCACACTACTCCTTTTCTTTTCTTTTCTTTTTTTTCTACCCCTGAGCCATATCCCTAGTGGGTTTTATTTTATTTTATTTTATTTTTTTTGAGACAGGGTCTCACTAAGTTGCTGGGACTAGGCTCAAGTTTGAGATCCTCCTGCCTCAGCTTCCCAAGTCACTGGGATTATAGGTGTGTGCCATTGCATCTGACCTGCTGCTCTCTTTTCTAAGGACATCTCTTAGGACAGGGAGCTTTCTTTTTTCCTGGAAAACCAAAGAATGGTATTCACATAGTACACTGTTTATTGGATGAACCAATTGCATAGACTTTTTTAATTCTTTGGAGAATAATCTTTTCTGTAGTATGATGCACTGGCCATCCTACTTTTGAAGGATAAAAAGGTTGCATTGTATTTGTGTGGCCTTTCCCAGTGTTCTACAACCCTTCACATCTGTTATTTTGTTTAATGCTTGGAATGTTTCCTGTAGTAAAGTTGCGACAACATTTTTCAGATGAAAACAGAGGGATAGTGAAGGTGGTGGCTAGCTGAAGCCTTTCTTGGTTGGTGGCCCAGTCACATCTAGAGCTCAGGACATCTGCTCTTATTTCCTGACCCTGCAGGACTTGCATTTCAGCATTTTGCCTCCCCTTACAATGGTTAGGTATCCCTCTGTTTCTCCCCTGCCCACCAGGAGCCCAAGGATTGGTCTCCAATACTTGGTGTTTGTCTTTTGCTGTGGATTCCACTTATGATTTGACATCTTGCTTCTAGTTTCCCTGCTGCCAGGTTCAGAAAGAGAGAGGGGAAGTGTCAGTGTTTCTGTATTTGGAGATTGTCCTTTCTCCAGGAAAATATTTAGTGACAGAAGGAACCATTTATACCTCCATGGAGAGCTGCCATCCCTAAGCTCACGGGTATGTGAGCTCCAAATCCATAGGGAATCGGGCTTCTTTTCTTGACACTTCAAGTGAAGTGACATCCCTTGGAAATTCTCCATTTGCAGGTCAGGCAGTTCTAGATGTTACCTGGTATTTCTTTCACCATGGAATCATAATAATGCCAATTTTGTACAGTGCTTTTGAATTGTGGCTATGCTTTGGAAGCACCCAGAAGTTTCTGCAAATACATTCCTTGACCCTTTCCCCTGGAGATTTTAATTAAGTAAGCTTATGAAGGATCCAGAAATATGTAATTAAAAAAAGAAATTCTTTGGCAATTCTGACAACTAACCAGGGTTGGAAACCACTGTTTAGATTACAAAGCCCTTTTGTACATAATATTTTATTTGTTCCTCATAGCACATGGGGAAGCGATTAACCTCCTTTGCAGATATGACTCAAACACGGTAAATAGTTTATTTTAAGTCTCCAAGTTAGTGAATAGCAGAGCCAAATCTCCAGCCTAAGGCCCTTGTCTCCAAACCTGATTCCTTTTCCGCTACAGTCTCCCTTGGAGACTCCATGTCTCTTTTTTTCCTAGGGCTGTTGATTCTCATATTCTGATTGTCCACCAGCAAAAGGCCAGTGCTCCAGTAAAGCATTCGAAGCTACCCTTCCATATCAGTTCTCTGGAGCCACCAGGCAACATTGACAGATAGGCCCAGCCTCACACTGGAGCAGGCACAGCCACCAGGCCATCGCTGGTCAGGGAGTGCAAAGACTGAAGACTAGACTTTGTGCCCAAACACATGTTTCAGCCCAGTTCCAAGAAAAAGTTCCAACGAGTGGAACCACTGACCACTGGCTGGAGAGTGGTAAATCACCCCTCTGACAAATATGCATCATGTTTGGGAGCCAGATCATCACAAGAAACCTCAAAATCTCAAGTTGCATTATAATGGAAAGGATGCAGGGTGACCTTGGGGGTGGCTCTGAGAAATTGTGTGTGGATGTTCTGGGGTTTTCTAGATGAGGCCATGTCAGTGTGGCTCTTTTGTTCTAGTGGGTCCTGGTCCACAGAGAACTCCTAGGCTGGAAATGTTCATGGTGACTTTGAAGGGTGCCCTCTTCAGTCCAGGTTTTCCAGTGGCTGCTATTTGGGGATTTTAGGGATTAGAACTTGGAGAACCTTTGCCTTAGCAATGGCAGTTTGATTTCTAGTTATTTCATTCATTCATTTACTCCTAGACAGCATTACAAAGTGTTGAAAAGCCCGTGGATTCAAATTCTTGCTCTGCCACTTAACTAGCTTTATATTTCATGTTACTGTGCCACAGTTACTTAGTTGTAAGATCAAAACAGCACTAGTATCTGCTCTCTGGGGTTTTGGTCAGAATTTGATGAATTATGAGTGGAGCATGTAGAACAGGGCAGGCACGTAGAAGATACTGTTTTAGTGCTAACTGCTACTACTATTCAGCCAACATTAAGGACTGAGTTCACCACTTGCAGGATCCCAGGTAACATGGAAACAGATCATTACAGTGTAAAGCTGCAGTATGCCTTGGGAACAGCTGTCAGAGAGGGGCATTTGGGGTGCTGTGGGAGCTCAGACAACAGGCTGGCCATGCACATGAGCTGGAGGAGGTAGTGGCAGTTGATGTTAAAAGTTATCAGTAGGAATTCACTAGCTGGAAGCAAAGGAAAAGGCATTCCAAGGAGAGGTGACAGCATACACGGGGCCAGAGAGGCATGCAAACTCTGGCATGTACAGGAAATGACATAAGGTGAAGAATGTGATGCCTAAAGAGGAGATGGAAGGCGAGACCCCTCTAGTCAGCAAGCGCCATCAGAACTGTCAAAGCTGATTTGAACTTTAGCCGGAGGGAGGGCACTGGGGACTCATGGGAGCATGTGAGCAACATCTTCAAGTTTGTATTTTGATAAAAATCACTGGCTCCTGTGATGGCACAATAAAAAAGGAAACAAATGAAGTTGATAATTTGAGTCTTTCACCTCATTAAATGGGAATATAGGTCATCTATCATTTCACAGAGAACCCAACACCAACCATGGCTGGGAGGAAAGAGTTGCAAGAATTTAGTGTCTTTCCCGGGACATTCAGGGTGACCTTGAGAAGGGCCCTTCCAGCGTCCAGACTCCCAGTTGTTCTGTATGTGCAAGGGGGACTGCAGGCTGCCTCTCCTGCATCCTTGGGTAATGGAGGAGCCACTATTCTCCATTCCCCCAGGTGCAGCCTACTTAGAAGTAAAAGTGGGGTCAGAAGAATTCATTTGCATTTAATTGCACTGCTTAATAGGTTACATTCTCATGGTACAAAAGACAAAATGATAGAAAAAGCTATTCTTCAACATAAGTTTGTTCCTGCCCCTATGCTCCATCACCTTGTTATCCCCAGTCATTCTTATTCATTTCTTGCATATCCCGTAGCATTTCTTTATGCAGGAAGAACGAATAGAGATTTTGACCGTAACCCCTCATAAGAATGGGCACTTTGGGCCTGGTGCTGTGGCACATGCCTATAATCCCAGAGCTTGGAAAGCTGAGGCAGGAGGATCGGGAGTTCAAAGCCAGCCTCAGCACTCAGCAAAACCCTAAGCAGCTCAGCAAGACCCTATCTCTAAATTTAAAAATATTTTAAAAGGGCTGGGGATGTGGCTCAGTGATTGAGTGCCCCTGGGTTCAATCCCCAGTACCCACCCCCTCCCGCAAAAAAAAGAAAAGAAAAAAGAGTGGGCACTTTTGGAATATGTATCGGGTATATTGACAGGTTTTGAAAAATAAATTGCATGCATGAGGGATTTCTAACTAGTTCAGATATTACTTCTAGAATGAAATAAACGCAGAATGTTTGTAGTGATTTTGTCTCCCTGTTCTGTAAAATAGGGGCAGTGCTGTCTGCCCTGGCTTCCATGTGGGGAAAGTTGTAAGCAATTTCACATTCATACACTTCTTCCAGCTTCCCAGCGGAAGGGATTCTCAGAGTGAGGCCGTTTTGATGATTTCTCAGCCAAATACTTCCCCCTTGTTCACTTGTCCCAGGACTTATTTTTAAAGAAAGAATTTAGGCTACTAATTGTTAACAAGTTGTTGGGTTTTTTCCTTCCCTAAAGCTCTTCCTGCCTAATCTTTGGAGCCTTAATTGGCCGCCTGGTCTCTACCAGGGCCATGTGTGTCTGATTTGAAGCTGCTTTCCGCTGGAGACTCCTGTGGCACACATGTGGCTACAAGTGCTTCCCCAGTATCTGTTATAGAGTTCTTTATTTTTTTCCGCCATATGTGCTGAGCCACACGGAAGCTTTAAGACTCCAAATCGCAGCAGTGAGCCAGTGCTGACTGTAATTAGCTAGAATTGCAAAACTCCTTCTGATCATAAAGACATGGTGATCTTTGCTTACTGTAGAGAATTTCCTGCATTCTCCAAGGGTCACTGGAGAGGCTCAGAGGAAGGAAGTTGTGCATGAAACAGGGGAAGGGCTGGACTACATGATCTCCAGGATGCCTTCAGTTCTAAAATTACACTCCATTGGCATCTTCTTTGGGGACTGCCTGTCACAAGTGGGGAGTAACTTGCACAGTATAATAAATAAATAAAAATAAAATAAGACATTGATACTGTTGCCTGAAAAATGCAGAACCTGGTTAATGTTTTGGAAGGGATCTGGGTTCCATTTACTGGGAACCTTCCTGGAAGTCTTTTCTTGAGGCGGTGCATCTGTCTTGGTTCTTGGTAGAGCGTGAGGCCATTTTCTCTCAGATGTGGGCTTGGCAATGAAGAGCTTAATTCTGTGTTGTGATTCAAAACTTTGCCAGCTTTGTGACCTCAAGAAATCCTTGTCCCACCCAAGGACCCCAAAAGATTTTGAACAGCCCTT
The DNA here is from genome assembly GCF_964194105.1 of Spermophilus citellus. Lineage (NCBI taxonomy): Eukaryota > Metazoa > Chordata > Mammalia > Rodentia > Sciuridae > Spermophilus > Spermophilus citellus. Next base: position 146,201,231 of record NC_138183.1, on the reverse strand, counting down.
CCGCCTTCCCCACAAAGCCCAGCAAGATGGCCACCAGTGTCATATTCCCCACCCTAAACTAGAGCAAACACATCTAAGTGGGGACCCTCTCCTGCCCTGTAGTTAGGGTCTATGTTGAAGTGGAACTATGCAGTCAACTTAGATGGATCTGCATACCATGTTCAGGAAGACAGAGAGTCGCTGAGTTAACAACAAGGACCAGGTAGCAGTGTGCTTTACTCTTGCGTGCTTTGCTTTGGGACGACTCACCCTGGAAAGTATTCTGAAAGCTAGTGAGGATACTCCCCTTTGTGGATTGGCATGAGCATCTTTCCACCCTTTCTTTTTGTTAAGGCCACTTTTCCCAGTGTTGCTATTGAAGTAATTGGGACCAGGAATGTGTCGGGGAAGCAGGTGTTAAGCAGAGCTGATCTTGGGGTTTCGACTTAAAAAGCAGAAAACCCATAGACTGAAGCCACCAACCCCATGTCCTTAACTCTGAATTGTTAAGACCCATAACCACTTCTCTTAAATCCGAGAACTTTGCTTTTCCACACTACAACTCCGTATTTAAAGGTTAGCCTCTCCAGAGAGATGTTTATGACCCCTATACTAACCCAGTGTCTGGCTCCTTGTGCTTGCTCCAGAATTGGTTCTTGGATTAGAATTTCATGCAGCAACATTTATTGAATGCCTACTATGTACCTCACACTGTAACAGAATCTGGCAATGCTAAAATAAGAGATAACCTTCCTCTACATAGAATTTATAATCTTGGAGGGAAGACATTTGTGGACCCCCAACACCTAGCATGGTCACTTGGTAGCTTTGTCAAAGCTGGGGGGTCTTAGGCATTGCAGAGTTCCTCCCTCTCACTTCAGAAAGGAAGAAACTGAGTGGTAAGAGACTTGCTCAAGGCCACCCAATCAGATAGGGACAGAGAGAATGCTCCTGCAGGCCCTGCTCACTGATCTTTCTGTCACCCCAGCTTCTGTTTGGCCTTTAACTAGAAAGATCAAACCATGAAAGGTATTGGCAGTACCAGAAAGGACAAGAGCCACTTTTATTTCAGGTCTACCATGGCTCAGTGACCTAAATCCTGTGAGTACTGAGAAGCTCTGGACCGTGGTTCTGGGACTTGAAGTGCAGAGTGAGCTACTCACAAGCAGCAGGGGCCCAACTACCTGCAGTGGCCACTGGGACTTCATTCACAAGAGGTAGAATTCAAGCCAGACGAAGAAGCCTCATTGCTTTGACTCTGTGGCTCAGCACTTGTTTAGAATGAGGTCTGTGAGAGGTCCTCATACTTGAACCATGGGCAACAGCTTTCTGTCCTGCTAAAATCAGGCCAGGACATTAGTTGACGCTAATTCAAACTACCTAAGTATTAAAAGACACCTTTTTTTTATTAAATAAAATCCAGGGGAAATAAATGTGGACTTGACATTCAATTATATTGGTGAGCAAGGTTATATGATAATAGGAGTGTTTATGTTAGAAAACAGGCCTAACCAAGCAGAGATGCATACTGATGTTTGGGTTGTTTTAAAATACTCTGGACCAAAAAAAGAAGAAAAAAAATCATTATACATGTTTTGGATGAATGGTATGATAGCTGGGATTTGCTTAAAATATTCCAGAAAAAAAAAGTTGAAGAATACATATACAATTCAACAAAACATTAACTGTAATTCTTGAAGCAAGGTGATGAGTACAGAGAGTTTATTATCCTGTACGCTTTACTTTTTTTTTATTTGTATAGAAAATTCCAAAATTTAAATTTTAAAAAGGTAAGGTTGAATCTGGTGCCTTGCTCTCTATGCCTACCAGAAACCCATCCAGGCAGGGTGGAGAGTTGAACTGTAGTGTCTGACTACAGGTGAGGATGATGATGCTGAAGCCCTGGTATCATTGACCCGAGTCCCTCGTTATTGGAGAGGGTATGTGGAGGATCTGAGATCCTGCGTGTGAACATGTTTGTTCAAGGCCCTGTATGACATCACTCAGTACCCCATGTCCCGTCCCTGTCATGTCTGTGAAACCACTTCCTCTGCAGCCAGATGGACTCAGCACCACCCTGGTGTTTTCCATCCACATTACTGGTCCATCTCTGTCTCAGGCCAGCCTCTCCACACTCACCCAGAGAGGCCCATTCTCAGCCAAATCCACTGCGTACTGTTACACATGCACATGGCTGCGGGTCGCTCTCCACAGAGCTTCTCTCTAGCCCACTTTGATATAAATATTTGCATCCTTATCACCCTCTGTCTGTAACTGTGTCCCTCTGTTCTCTCTCTCTCTCTCCCTGGCAGTAAACCATCACTACCTGCAGGTGTATAGCCTTTGCAAGGGAGGGACATTACTATGACTAGTCCAATCTACTGAATCTCTAACCATAGTCATTTATGAGGTTTTTGTACCTAGCGATGGAATGCCAACTAGAGCATTCCATTCTGGTCTTCCTATGGCCCTGCCCTTTATACCTTTACAGAGTGAAGGTTTGTTTTGGGTTGTTGTTGTTGTTGTTGTTGTTTTGAGAATGGCAGTGAGGGTCTTACTTTGTTTCCCAGGTTGGCTTTGAATTCCTGGGCTCAGATGAAGGTCTTCCTGCCTCAGCCTTCTGAGTAGCAGGAACTATAGATGAGCAACACCACACCCCATGGAATGAAGAGTCCTTAGATCCAAGGACGCATGCTGTCTGGAGCCTGTGTTCTCTTTACCCACCTAGAACGAACACACACACACACACACACACACACACACACACACATACACACACACGAACCATGCTATGGATATTAGAAACCCAAATAACTAGGGACCTGCTTCCTGGATCTCTCCCTCCAGCCTCAAGAAAACAGACACCACTGCCCTGAATTTGATCAAGGAGTAGCTATCTGTGGGGGTGTGGACAGAACTTTGACATGCTCCTGGGGTGTCACTACACATACATGTTTGGCTCCTCCTGGAACCCAAAGGAGCCAGGATAGAGCATATAGCAAACAGAACAATAGCAGATAGAACAGCCCACAGGTAGAGAGATCAAGGCCTAGGAGCTGCCGCTGAACTTATGATCCTCCTGCCTCAGCCTCCCAAGTCACTGGGATTACAGGTCTATGCCACCACACCCAGGAGGAGTCTGAGCATTCTTGCCAAGTGTTTTAGTCTGATTTTTCACTGCTGTGACTAAAAGACTGACCAGAACAATTTTGGAGGAAGAAAGGTTTATTTGGGGTCTCACAGTTTCAGATGTCTCAGTCCATAGATGGGGCTTGAGGTGAGGCAGAACAACATGGTGGAAGAGTGTGGCAGAGGGAAGCAGTTTAAAGTAGAGAAAGACTTGCCAGATACCAAATATATACCCCAAGGCATGACCCGAGGGACTCACCTCCTCCAGCTACACGCTACCCACCTTTAGTGGTAACCTTTAGTTACCACTCAGTTACTCCTCTGATGGGGATTAATTTACTGTTTGGGTTAAGGCTTTCCTAATCCAATCATGTCTCCTCTAAATGCTCTTGCATTGTCTCACACATGAGCTATTAGGGGACACCTCACATCCAAACTATAACTCCAGGCCATTATGAAGGCCCAGCAGTCAAGGTGGGAGGTGAGGACATATTCTACCACATCTTCCTGCTTACTCCATCTCTTGGTTCACTTGACATGTTTTTTTAGACATCTACACATTGGGTATGTGGTCTCCCTTTATACTCTTGTCCAGGTGCTGCACATTTGAGGTATTCCATTTCCTACTTGAGGCTCAGGAATTTTGCCCTCAGCTGGACTTTATCTTGCCTTAAGGAAGGCTTGTGTTCTTCCATGGTATTTCCTGCAACTTGTAAAATACAGCTTGTAAAGTCTTGTTGTAGTACTGTTTGTTTCCTGTGTTTATAGTGGAGGTGAAATCATGGTTTGTCTTTCCATCTCCCTTCCCCAATGAGCCTCAAGTACATAAGCTAACAAGTTACTTAAACTAGCCTTAAGTGAAGGACATGTGTGTGCCAACAGTTTAAGCATGAATAGGTTCCTCTGAAATTTCCTGAGCTCCAGGGGACTGATCTGTTCAAACAATAATAGCTAAAAGACCCCAAAAGTGGAGCTATTTTTAAAATCATAGTTTCCTAAAATGGTTCAAATAGTAGCAAAATCCCACCTTCCTTCCAGTGAAAAGTTTTCAGCTATCTCAGTGAGTTGGACTGAAATTCCTGATTAATTGTAGTGTGTTCATCTGTATACATAGGTAATATCAAAGATTTTTTAAGGCTTTTTAGGGTATCAGAGCAGAGGTCTCCCACCCCACATGGGTTATATAGTTGGCCTTCCTCTGTTTAAAGACACAAAGCCCCATGCTAAACAGAAATACAAGAGAACTTTGGATGAACAAATAAATAGCTTCATACACAACAGAAAATGTGTTCCTCTTTTGCTCTAGAAGACCAACCTTAGCAGCTTCCTGCTTACTCCATCTCAAAGCCCAATTAAATTTTAATCTAAATGATCAGAAATGCAAATTGCTTGGTTCAAGCTCCATTATTTCTGGAGCTCCCCAGTGCCCAGTTTAATAAATGCTTCAGGGAAAGATGTCTGGCAATGACTGGATGAGGGTATTGACTTTGCAAAGGGGAGTCTTCACATCAACCAACATGTCAATGATAAGTCACTCAACACAAATCCCAGTCATCCAATTTGCTTGTTTATGTGGCCTGATTGCCTTGCACCCCAGCTCGGCCCAGATCCAAGTTTCACATTGGTAAGTCCTGCCATTCCACGTGTTTGCTTTTTGTCTCTCAATTGGTGTCAACATACAGAATCTACTTCCCACAGTCGTCCTCCTTTCAGACCTGCATTCATTCAGACATTCCATAATCACGTGTTAAGTAGCTCAGCAGTCCTTGCCTTCCAGACATCCATGGGTGTGTCAGCAGATTATCACAGCAGTGACAAGCCTGTAGGATAATAGAGTTATGAATTGGACTGGATGAATTCAGAAGTAGTGTCTTGCTGCCTGGCTTGAGTATGCTAACTTAGAGTAGGCTTCATTCAACTTGGATCATGAATGAATCACAGAAGGGATAGCTGAATTGGGAGTTGAAATGTAATCTCTCTCTCTCTTGAGATTTGCACTTCCAAAGCTTTCAGCTTTCAGGATTACAGAAAGAGGGCTGGTGTCCTGGGGATCAACTGAGGGCCTTGTCAACAGTTATGGGTGAGGAAAGAGAAAACTGCAAAGAGCTTGGTAAGACTGAGCCAGATGAATGGGGGTTACCAGTGGAAAGGAAAAGGCTCAAAAGCTGTCCCACCCTCTTTGGACTCCCTCTTTGCCTGGGCAGTGTTCATGGATTTACTAGTCATTGCTGGTTTCCAGTGTGCCGCTGGGGCGGGAACCAGCTGTCCAGAACGGCCAGTGTGGACAGCTGTCAGCACGATGTTCCTCTGGCTCCGCTTAACGTCCTTGAAGATGTGGCTGCTTCACATGCGAACTTCACTGCATACTCGGCCTTGATTCACATCTTGAAATAACTCCTCATCACTGGATGAGTATTTTAAGACGCAGCTTTCATCAAGAAGATTCCATTAAAGCAATTCCAGTAGAGGGAATAATCAACCCCCACCCAGTCATCAGACATGCTTGTCTTATAGAATTATGATGAGTTCAATTCTCACTTTTTCAGCCCTGTCTTTTAAAAAAAGCCTCAGATAAATGATCCTGCATCTGTGTCAAAAAGTTTCCCTCTGCATTTTCAGATCTGTCTTTTCTGGGTCAGCATTTCTCTTTATGGCTTTCCTTATCACAGTTTTTCCTAATTTCCTGTTTCCTAGCAAGCTTTATATAAACTCATTTTGTCTTTCTTGAAGCCATTTGGGACTGAACTTTTCCCCTTTTTGGAGGTCAGTACTCTTTCGGCACCTTCTTATGCACTGTGCACATGAAGGTCACAGTTATTCCAAATGTTTTGACAAGCTTCAATTATTTGCACTTAAGAGGTTGAGTAGAGGAGTGGAACTGCATACATTACCAGGAAAATGGCATTAGAGAAATCACATGGATAATACCCAATAGCATCCATCTCCCCCATTGGTTTATCTGTCCTTGGAATGTACTTAACAATCTTATTTTTAGCACACTAAACTGCTACATTTGCAGTTATTATGCATATAATAAGTGGGCACAAAATTCACAGTAGATAGCTCAGCAACATGCGGGTAACAGAAAGCTAGTGTAATATAACTGTTTCCTAACAAGAACAACTGTCACAAAGACAGGCCACGGGTACAATCTTCCAGTTAGAGAAAGAAATGACAAGCTGGATAGATAGGAAGACCTGTTCCACCAATAAGGCTTGCATAGACCTAGACTTTAGTAGTTCAATATTTATGGAGTACCTGGCTTGGGTGACATCCTGGAGCACCTTAGATGGTATAGGAAAAGGATTTTATACTATAGGTTACAGGGAGTCCCTGGAGGATCAAGCTGAGAGGATACTGCTAAATGTAAGTTCTAGAATAATAATTCCAACAGCAATGTGGATGGTGTATAGGAGGGGAAATATGTAAACTGAGCAGAATTGCTGGGTTAAAAATAAAAATATGCTGGTATAACATAGTGGAGGTGCATTTGGAGCAAAGGAGATAGTCTAACTCCATTTGCTTTGATACCTGATAGAGGAAAGCAATGAGGAATATGAGAAAGTTGAGAATGCTTCATAATTTCTAGTTACTTCAATTAGCAGCCCATTTTTAAAGAGCCATTTTTGAAACATCTACTGCTAAAATACAACTCCTGTTGTTTCTCAGTGTTCCTTCATCTCCCATCAGAAGTGGATTAACTCATCCCTAGAGTTAAGATAAGGTATTAACTCATACCTTATCTATGAAACAAAGCTTTTAGATCTTTTTTATTCTTTCTTTTTTTGGGGGGAGGGGGGAGTACTGGGGATTGAACCTAGGGGTAATTTGCCTTTCAGCCACATCCCCAGTCCCCCCTTTTTAAAATATTTTTTTAGTTGTCAATGGAGGTTTATTTTATTTATTGAAATGTGGTGCTGAGAATCGAACCCAGTGTCTCACACATGCTAGGTAAGTGCTCTACTACTGAGCCACAACCCCAGCACCCCCAGCCCTTTTTGAGACAGGATCTCATCAAGTTGCTAAGGCTGGCCTTGAACTTGTGATCCTCCCATCTCAGCTCCTGAATGGCTAGTATTATAGGCAGGCACCACTGTACCCAGCTCCTTCTTTAATTCTTCTTTAATTTAGCAAACATCACTGGCATCGTGCTAGAAGATAAAGCTTGAAGAATAAAGACTTGATCTTTTTTTCTCCAAGAAGTTTATAAGTGAATGGAAGAGAAAAACAGATCATTGTAATTACTAACCTGGGCAGCATGAACACACAGGAACCGGGGACCACAGAGGGTTGGCTGGGAAGAATTCATGGTGTCACATTTCTAGAAGGGGGGGGCTTGAATGAGGTTATTCATTTTCACTCATCACTTGCCACATGTCCATTCCCTGTTCTACATTTGCCACTGAGAATAGCAGCCTAATATACACACAATTAATAAAGAAGACAAGTATTAAATAAGTTATTAATTGCAAGCATAATGAATGTTGGAAAAAAGAAATGCAACTATCATGAGAATGTGAAACTGGGAAGTCAGTGTCAAGGATGAGGGAAACTACATAGATTTAAACTGAGATGGGAAAATGGGCAGAAATATTGGCATAGGATAAGCGTGTTCCTGCAGAGCATGGTCGTGCATGCCCGTAATCCCAGTAATTTAGGTTCCACCCAGCTCCGGAAGCTGAGACAGGAGGATCCAGAGTTCAAAGCCAGCCTCAGCAAAGGCAAGGCGCTAAGCAACTCAGTGAAACCCTGTCTCTAAAAAAGAAAAAAAATACAAAATAGGGCTGGGGATTTGGCTTAGTGGTTGAGTGCCTCTGAGTTCAGTCCCCCGTACAAAAAAAAAAAAAAAAAAGTGTTCCTGAGGAGAGAATTGAGAATTGTGTGTTCATTTTCTCAGTGTGAAAAAAAAAACATGATTTTACATGTTCAAAAACTGAAAGAAATCTAATGTGGCCAGAGCATATAGAGAAGGGACAGCAACTACAAGAAATCAGGAAGAGACCAGAAAGTTGATCACACAGATATGTCAGCCTTGTTACCATTCAGGAACTTTATCCTGAAGGTATAGAGAGCTACTGCTATGTTGATCATTGTGTAATTGGACATGTGTTGGAAAAGCCAAAACTGAAAGCAGGGGATCGGGCAGGAAGCCTTGGATTAGTCAAGGTGAGAGGTGGTGGTGGCTTAGCATAGGAAGGAGACAAGAGTGAAGAGAGCTGATGTGTGGGAGGCAGACATGGACTTGGTGATCAATCAACTGTACAAGGTGAGAGTAAGAAAAAAGTCAAGGATGGATCTTAAGTTTCTGAGTTGGGAAATTGGTGTGTCATTAACCAAGGGAATTAGGAGAGAGGCAGGTTTGGAGGAAAAGGAGTGAGCTAAGTCTTTTGGACCCATGAAATTTAGTTCAAGCAAGATATTTAAGTGGGGATTTCCAATAAGGAGTAGATTATAGAAGCCCAAAGGTTGAGAAATGGGTGGAACCTAAAGATTAAGACATCATTAGGGAGTGACTGAGATCCAGAGGGTAAGTAGAATGTGAAGAGTAAGACTGGGCAGATCTTTGCAGAAACACCAGCAACTAACATTTATAAAGGGAAGTTGAAAAGGAACAGCCAGAGAAAACCGCAGAAGAAAAACCAACAGGGTGTGAGGTCAGGGAAATAAAAGCAGAGAGCAAAGAGTGTCCATCATGGGAAATGCTGCTGAGAGGTCAGGCGAGGATGACTTTCAAAAAGCCCATTGGAGAGAGTGACCTTAGTTAGGCCTCATCTATAAATTGGAATGATTGATGGTATTTAGGCCAGCATCGAAATATCCAGTAAATATTAGCAATTATCATTCAGTGACACGAGTAACTTTTAGAGGACTTTAGGAAAAACACCTAATTAATGAAGTACCAAATTAGGGTAACATTTAGTCAGAAAGAAAAGGGAGATTGAGTGTTTGGGAGAAAGTGTTTAAATGTAAAGGAGCAGTTCTCTGGGAGTAAGAGAAAGGAGATGCAAGTTGGCTTGGCCTTTAATGGCAATGGAGAAAAGCGTCACCAAAGGACAGACTTGAACCAAGGAGCCTGAAGTGTGGAATTATGTAGAACCGCAAGGTCTGTGGTCAAGTGATGATGGAGAGCAGGCAGAAGAGCTATGGTGGGAGCTGAGCCCGTACAGAAGGTCACTTTAATGAGCCTGAATATTTGAAATTATCTTCTGTAAGTACAAAGGAGCTACTGGCAGTTGTAAAAGAGTAGAAAGTTTAACCTGATTGTTGTAGGAAAGCTAATCTTAATAATAGAGAGAAGGATGGATGATAGAGGAGAAAGATTTATGTAAGAGCTGTCCACTTTGTGGTTCCTGGTGAAAGAATTTTACTATAGAACAACAACAATAAAAATACTTGTAGCTATTTGACCTCATCCAGTTCACTTACCTCACCAAGACTCAGTTTCCCATCAAAAAAAAATGGGGCCACTGATATTTATCTCTGAGTTTCTTTTGAGTGTTACATTTGATCTTAAGTAGCTTGTTATATAGTAAGTGCTTCAATTAGTCCCATTCCCTATCATCACTTTCCTCCCACTCTATGTTGCTCTCCTAGATTCTCAAGACATGTAAATTGGTTTCCTAACTCTGTTATGCCAAAGGAAAACAACAATCTCATCTTCCAAAAAATTTTGTTTCAAGAGCAGGAATAAATTTTTATCTTTGCTCACTCTCTGGTTTGGCAACTTGACATCATTTAATTTCTACATATCAATTGTCTTAAGACAAGGATTTTGGGGTTTGGGGCTGGGCAGTGTCAAAAAAAAGTATCTCATTCCCATTAAACTTTTAAGGCAGATAGATAACGCATTTTTCCTGGAAAGAGCAAAATCCTGATGCCATCCCCCCTCGTTTCTTCTCCAACATTCTCCTTTCATTCTGTCTTCCACGTTAGCTGATTTGGTTAAATTCCTTTCCACCCAGAAATAACTGGTTTCTGGAAAAGCTATAAAGTGGATTGTATTTCTGTAAAGCCATATGCTCCATACATCCTGACATTCTCGCAGATGCCATTTGATTCCATTTAGTTTTATTCATTCGATAAATATTTATCGAGTGTCTGCTTGGTGCCTGGCATCTGCAGTACAAAGAGGAATAACATTCAGTCCAGCACTTTGAATGCCCCCATATTTTGTGGCAAATGATCCTAAAGACATAATTTTAGTAGCTTGTGGCCAGGGTAGATACGAATTACCAACTGGCTTTAAAGTGGGTTGGAAGGACATAAGGAAAAAATTCAGTGAATCTGGCATTCAAACTGAGTCTCAAAGTGTGAGCTGGGTTTCTCCCAGGTGAAGAAAAGAGGAGGATCACTCTTCTGATTCATTTCCTGAAAAAAATAACACATACTGGTAAAAGAATGGCTGGCTCTGAAATGGGTGAATTGTTCACTGTCCCAACGTTGGGATGCCAGCAGCTGTTTACTGGGAGCACAATACAGTCTTCCTTGGTATCCATCGGGAACTGGTTCCAGGATGCCTCACAGATACCAAATTCCAAGGGTACACAAGTTCCATATATAAAATGGTGTAGTATTTGCATATAATTTACATACATCTTCCATATACTTTAAATCATCTCTTGCTTACTTGTAATACCTAATAACAATGTGGATACTATGTGAATAGTAGCTATACTATATTGTTTAGGGAATAATGTCATTAAAAAATCTACATGTTCTATAATGATGCAATATTTTTTTTAGCATTTTCCATCTGCAGATGGTTGAATGGAGAACAGGGAACCCATGGACACAGAGGGCACTATATGTGCCATGCCCAGTGCTAAATGCTTCCTGTTTTACTTCATTTTTATTCGCAGAACAAGCACATGAGTTAGGTCCTATAATCATTCTTATTTTACATTGAACATAACCGATGCTTACAGGTGAAACAGCTTGCCCATGATCACACACTGACGAGTGAGGATTTGAATATAAGCCATCCACTTACCCAGAATATGTGCTTCTGAGCCACCCCGGTATACCAGAAGCATGGGAGTCATGCTCTGGTATGCCAGGGTGGGGGTGGGAGGCAAACTGAAGGCAGAAAGGTAAACTGAGGCGAACTCAAAGTACTGAACAGTAAGGGGTTTATTGACAAATATTTTTGCATGTTTGTTTTTTATAAAATTTAATTGTATTATTTAAAAGTGAGTTAGAACCCATTATTTAGTTCATGTTTTAGCTGATGTCATATATTTGTGCATTATAATAATTGTGTAAATTAGATAAGGGGATGATGACTAATAATCTAACTTTAAAAATTATTCTTAGGGAATTTGATTACTATTTAACTTCAGAATGCATCCTCACATATTAATGGATTTTTCAGTCATCAAAGTAAACCCCCCAAATGGGAAAGTACTTCCAACTTATTAGACCTTTTTGCCTTAAAAATGATGAAATTTATTTTCCATTAAAAAAAGACTTCAAACTGGCTTTAGCCTCCAGATAGCTTAAGGACTGTGGTTGTGATATGATTCAGATTTCTGCACAGAATAAATTATCTATTCGGTTTGCTTTCTATTCATAGGACATATTCATGTTCTGTTTTTTTTCAACAGCAAATTGCAAAAATTTCCAAGTTGATTCTAGTAGCAATATTAAGTATTTCTACCAGAAAAAAAAATAAATGCAAACAAGCCAAAATGTACAAATCCACAACAATGAAACTCTTGTGTTGGTCTCTGAGTAAATGAACATTTGGGTGCTTATCAGAATTCAGCAAGGACTCTAACTAAGAATTACATATACTTTTTTTCTAGTCCTCACTATAAGACTTAAATCAGTTCATATAGTGGTTTTCTGATGTCCCACTCCATAAGACCGGCAGAATATTAAATCTTGAAAATCAAATATTGAAAATTGAATATTGCAAATTGAAATCTTCTGGTAGGAATGCTGACCCATATGCATTGTGAAGCCCAGGATGCTTAGCTTGGAAAATCTCAAATCCATAAGCAAAGAGTCTCCTCTTCCCTCTCCACAAGGCCCCAGAAACATGAACTCTGAACTTGGTTGGCCAGGATGCTTCAGAGTAGCTTCTGGAGTCAGCAGACCCATTTCCCTCCTCCTCTCTCCCTCCCATGGCTTCTACTTCCTGGACCCTTTTGCTGACCAACAAAACAAGCCTTAAGCAATTCCTTGGTGTTTCACCCCAACTAAGCAGTACAGCTCCTCTGGGACTGCTCTCCTCCCCTTGCCACATCTCTTCAAGAACCTGGGCCACCTCTACCTCCACAAGCCGGGAGTTAGCCTTGCTAGTCTGACAGTGGAATTGAATCCAGAGAACCCTTTCCCGGCCTCCCAACAAAAATAGTACAGCAACCACAGATGCTCCAGAGTGGAGTGGGATGGGCTCCAAGGTCATCTCAGGCATCTGTTTCCTGCAGATTCTTTCTCTCTTGTCACTCAGTGATACTCATCATCACAGTCTCTGACCTCAGAGAGCATTCAGGCCTGAAGGGTCCGGAAGAGGCTTTTAAGAAAAGAGTGGGACTTGCAGAGAGGGACAGTATTTGGACAGTATTCCAGACAGGAGGAGGGAAAACAAGCCAAGGGGAAGAGCAAGAAATTGCCCCAATTGGAGGAGGAGTCTCAGGTTTCAGACCTGATCTCCAGGAATGCAAATTCCAGGGTTTTCCCTGGGTCTAGCCTATCCCTTTTTCCTGTGATTTCTGCTGTCCCACTTTGCAGGTCCTGGCCCTTAACTATGTGAGACCTAAAAGGAAGAGGTAATAAAAAGAAATTATGGTTTGATAGGGGAAATGCTAGCCTGGAGGAAAAGTGTATTCTGCTCTCGTTTTTCAGTCCCCCACCTTGTCTCCTTCCAGCCACATGCATGGTATCTTGGGCTGCTTTGGGAGGGTGTCCTGCTAGTCTGACAGTGGAATTGAATCCAGATAACCCTTTCCTGGCCTACTACTCCACCCTCCAGAACCCCCTTGGGCAGGGAAATAATAAAGAGGGAGCCCTCTCAGCTTTAGAGCACTGAGGCCCATTTCCTTTGGAAGGTCATTGCTGATGAAAAATGATTTTATAACTTTTCTCAGAGAGAGAGAGAGAGGGAGAGAAAGAGAGAAGTTCCAGAAATGTCATTCACCCCCAGAGATGTCATCTTGCCATGGCTTTTCCTTAATTTTTGTAGATTGTGGAAATCAGTTCCAACTGCCTCGGGCATTTGAAGTATATAAATGGAGCAGCTAGACCTCCTGAATGCTAGCCAGGCCAGCTAGACTTTATTCATGTGTGTGTGTGTGTGTGTGTGTGTGTGTGTGTGTGTGTGTACATGCACATGCATGTGGGGAGGTACAGGGTGGTATGGGGTGAAATAATGCTTCCTGGCCCACATGAGGCGTTGGTCCCCCACCCCGTGACAGTGCTCTGTTCCTGCTAACTTTAGTCCTGTCTCCATTATGGTACCCCTGTAGCTATCCGTTTTTGCTTTGGCTGTACTGATGAACCTAGACAACTTAGGCATGCCCAGTCTTCAGAGCCAGGATGAGAGTCACAGATTGTGACAGTCTTAAAATGGAGACTTGATTACTAAATTATGCTTCTGAGACCCAGGAAAAAGTGAGTTAATGTCTTTCTTCTCAGCTTCCTCAGCTGTAAAATGGGTATGCTATTATCACCACAGAAAATCTTGTCTCAAGGATCAAAGAAGAGACTGGTTATGAATAAACATTGCAAAATATAAAGTTCTGCAAGGATTTGAATATGAGAATGCAGGCCCCTGGTCAAGTTCATTTTGGAGCAGACAGGGGCAGGGCACAAGGCAGAATGTTCCCATTGTGAAGGAGCCCAGCTGAGTAGGGAGGCCTGAGGGGCGAGGTGAAGCAGCCCAGCAATAGTCCAGGAGGGCTCTGGGAAGAGTTTCCAAAGGAGAGGTCTACATAATGGCAGATGGGCAGGCATAGGGTGTTCCCTTCTTCCTTTCAGAAAACCACCAGCTAAGGGACAGATAATTTGGTCTGAATGGCTGCATCAGATAAGCTGACCAGCCAAGATGATGCTACATGGACCTGGGCCAAGCCAGAGCCTCGCTCACCCAGCCTTTCTGCCTGTGAAAGACACAGGCGCCAGTGAGTCCAGCCCATGCACCTGGGTCCCTTCTCAGAAGCTCTCACTTCACCAACACCTCCCCTCCCCATGTGGGCTTCCTGTTTTGAAACCACCAATAGATGGAAAATGTGAGTGCTGCTACTTTAACGGCTGGGCTGGGGCTGGGTGTGAGTGTGTAAGCTTGTGCTGTGTGACTGAGTATGTGCATGCATGAGTGTGCACGTGCAAGTGTGGGTTTGCCAGGGTGACAGCATGTGTGTACACAGATGTGTGTTCCGGTGCACATGAATGAATGTGTGCCTGTGGGTGACTATGAGTGTGTGTTGTGTGAGCACGTGGACATGTGTGTGTTTAAGCGGGAATGCGGGCTCTGTATGTATGTGTGTATGTGCGTGTGTGTGTGTGTGTGTGATCAAGTATATGCAGCTCTGTGTGTTGCGTGACTGTGATTGTGATCTTGTGTGACCATGTATTGTGTGAATGTGATCACATGTGCCTGTGTAATCATGTGTGAGACCCAGTGTGAACATGAGTGTGCTGCACAGCTGGGGGAAGGGCAACTGAAGCCAAGGGCTTGCCCCTGCAGGGGCTGGTGAGAAGCTATGCCCTCCCAGGGATCTGTCTACCCAGCAGTACGAGGGAGGAGCCAAGCTTAAAGGGCGTCTGCAAGCCGGGCAGGAAAGCTGCTGAGGCTGCTCCTGTCGGCTCCAAAAAACCCATTTCTCAGCTTGTTTGAAAGTTTTTGTTTTTCAAGTTTTAAAACAAAATTTCTTAGCATTGCAAAAATGACCTCCAACTCTTTAGACTAGATCCTGTGGCCCCCAGCTCACAGGGTAGGCAATGCATTAGCGATTTCTTTATCCCTGGTAACTAGCACAGTTCCTGGCAGCCAGCAGAACCCAGTGAACTCCTTCAGCAAACACTTACGGGGTACTTACAATGTCCCATGAATTGGTGAGATTTGGGGGTTCCGTGTGGATCACAGTAAAATCTTTGATCCTAGGTACTTTACAGTATTGGGGGTAGATCATCGTAATCCCATATATACATACAGAAATTTGTCAGGTGCTGTTAATATTGGGTGAAAATGGTTTCTATTTTAGGCTCTTACCACAGCTTTTTAGAGGAGACTCATCATTTCTGGCTACCAGTAGAGAGAAGACCATGATCAATATACCTTTTCTTCTTTTACAAGGGAAATTTTATTGGCTCACACTTTTTTATATATATAAAGTTACATGACTTAAAAAAAATTTTTTGGTTGTAGATTGACAAACACCTTCATTTTGTTTATTTATCTTATGTGGTGCTGAGGATGGAACCCAGTGCCTCACACATGCGAGGCAAGTGCTCTACCACTGACCCACAACCCCAGCCCTGGGCTCACAAACTTTTGAAAACAAAAATTTCCTCTTATTGAGAAAAATCTAAATGATAAGTTTTCTCCATCCTGTTATGCCTCTCTGCACGCATTGGCCACCTTGTAACTTCTCCTTACACCTTCAGTCCCCGCCCACTTCATATCTGCTGTTCTTCTCTCCTCTAGTCTTGTTGGCAAATTTCCACTCACTTTTCAAGGTTTAGTCCTGCCGGCTCTGTGAGGGGCGTTGACTCTCCTTTTGGTGATCCACCTGCATGCTTACAGTGGCCAGCAGAGCATGTATCACAAGTGCTTGGATCATCTGCTCTGTGTTTGTCTCTGTCTCAGCTGAGCTCCTTGAGCCCAGAGAATCTGTTAGATCTATTGCAGAATCTCCCAGAGCCGGGAACAAGACCTCACACATGTGAGGTGAATGGATAAATGGATGGATGGATGCAAGGGTGGGAGGGCAGATGGATCCTAAAGGGAATGCTTCTTTTTTTATTTATATATGACAGTGGAATGCATTAAAATTCTTATTACACATATAGAGCACAATTTTTCATATCTCTGGTTGTATACAAAGTATTCTCACACCAATTCGTGTCTCCATACATGTACTTTGGATAATAATGATCATCACATTCCACCATCATTTCTAACCCCATGTCCCCTCCCTTCCCCTCCCACCCCTCTGCCCTATCTAGAGTTTGTCTATGCCTCCCATGCTCCCGCTCCCTATCCCATTATGAATCAGCCTCCTTATATCAAAGAAACATTCGGTGTTTGGTTTTGGGGGAGAGAATGCTTCTTTCCCCCTCTTTGTGTAATGAAACACACAAAAGAAGTAGATTGAAACCATGCCAGGGATGGAATTTTAACCATGGCTGATATTTAATCAGGGCTGCTTTTGCATTTTTATAAATATAAATAATCCAAAGAGGAACTTCAGAGTGAAACCCCCTGGTCTTGGAGTAACACAAAGCTCTTTCAGTAGTGGAGTTCCACACCAATAGGATAGACCCGGGAGGATCTAAGATGTGAGTGGCTGGCTGACAAATTGAAGGTGGCTATGGAATGGCTGAAATCAAACCACAGCTTTGAGGCAGCTGTAAGGTATCGTCTCTGGGTAACTGACATTGGCAGAAAAGAGCAAGGACCTGGGTCACTTCACTCAGTCAATGAATTCAACACCTACTGTGTGCTGGGGTTTGTGCTCAGGACTATTTGTCCTACCCTTGCCAATCCCAGTGTGTGATGGAGAAGAATATTCCCATGTATTGGGGAAATGGACATAGAAGGAAATGATTGGGATATGACTAGTAAGGGCTAACAGAAGAATATTATAAGGCGCTGTGACCTCAGAAGGCAGCAGCTCTGCTATCTGGAGTGGGGACCACAGGGGAGAATTCATTCATTCTGTCCTTCCTTCACACCTCTCTCAGAGCATTTTACTGCGCAATCAATTCTGAAGGCACAAAGTTGAACAGACATAGAGCCTTATCTCCAAGGACCTTAAAGTCCTTTGGGGGATGTAGATAAGTAAAGCCTGGGAAGGGTTTTAGGGGAGTTTTTGGATCATTATTATCCAAAAACTTCAGAAAGGAAATTCTGGAAGTTTTCTGCTGAGAAGGTGAAGTCTTAATTTAATTTGATGAGACAGAAAAAAAGGGTGTGAACAATCCCAGCAGAACAAGGAAAGTGGACAGAGCCCAACAATGAGAGCAGCAGGGTGCAACTGGGCAGTAACAGAGGCTTCTGTGACTGAGGCAGAGGCTCCACATTGGGGTGGGTGTCACAGCAGAAGAGGCAGCCAGGGATTTGGCAGCCTCTGAAGGATTTTAAGTAAGACAGGGGCATGATCTTCTGGCCTCAGTGGAGGATGGACTGGGGGTTGGGGGATGTGAGGGAGGGTGAAACCAAGCAGAGCATGTGCCTGGGGAATCAAATGAATTGGCCCAATGACGTCAGCCTGCAAGATATTGGAAATGTCCTTCTTGTTCTGTCATGCAGGGCACCCTGAGGGAACCATGCAGAGCTCAGGACCAAAGAGCAATATTAGGTAGGAGGAAAGAAAAGTGCCCTGGAGTCATGGGTCCTGAGCTGAGTGATGGCTCTGTGACCACAAACTATCCTCTGACCTGCCTGTTGGAACCTGCCTTGGGACTGCTATGAGAATAAAATGAGATAATGGATTTTTTTCTAAGTTCTGTATAAGGATCCTGCAGGGATGTTAAGTCGTTTGGGTTCCTGTACAATAATAGAGAAAAAACAAACCTGGAGAAGATCCTGCGAAGGGCACAAAAGTCAGACAAGGTTAGAAAGATTTCTTTAGGAGAGCTGATCAATCTGGAAAGAGCAAAGGGAGATTGCCCAAATTCAGACTTTATAGCACAAGAGTGCAGAGGGACTCACTCAGGTCAGACTGCCTGCCTTCAAATCCTGAGTCTGCAACTTAAGAGCCACAATTGCCTTGGGCATGCTAGGTAGCCTCTGAGCCTCATTTTCCTCATTTGTATAACTAGGGTGATAAGAAGGAGCTGGCTGTGGTGAGGATTTATCTGGCATCATAGTGACCTAATTGTTGCAAGGATGAATCAACATCATGCAGGTAAAAATGTAGTACAAGGTGACCCAGGATAAACAATTAGAGAGCAGCTATGAAATCATTAACTGGGAGGGAGGTCTCCACGCTTAGTCTCCTAATCCTACAAAACTGGGAGCCAGAATACCCACCCTGTGCATGAAGAAATACAGGGTGGCAAATAAAATGAAGAACAGCTTCACACGCTTCACTCACAATTTACTCCATCGTTCCCAAAAAATCAGGGTGGGCCTCTCCAGACCCTCATTCTGCATGTGAGCTGTAGGCTGCAGCTGAGTAGCAGCTGCCTCCTTTCTTTCATTGTTTTAATGTTTTATTGTGGAAATTATCAAATATTCACCAAAGTAGAGAGAATAGAATAATGAGCCCCTGTGCATCCTCATCCGGCTTCAGTAATCATCAACATATGGCCAGCTTTGCTTCATTCCAGCTGCCCCTTTAGATGGGGCCTTCACTGACCCAACTCTATGCAGCAGCCCAGTTCTCCTCTGTGCTGTTCTTCTCTTAGTGAAAATGGACAGTGTCATTTAATCTCGGTTGAGCTTTCTTTTCACTGGGCGAAATAATGTAAGCCTATACAACTTACTATCACCAAGCATCTCTTGACATTTTTATCTTCCTGGAGTCTTTTTTTTTTTTTAAGAGAGAGGAAAGGGGGGGGGGAGAGAGAGAGAGAGAGAGAGAGAGAGAGAGAGAGAGAGAGAGAGAGAGAGAGAGAGAATTTATTTATTTATTTATTTTAGTTCTCAGTGGACACAACATCTTTGTTGGTACGTGGTGCTGAGGATCGAACCCGGGCCGCACGCATGCCAGGCGAGTGCGCTACCGCTTGAGCCACATCCCCAGCCCTCTTCCCGGAGTCTTTTTGGGATACTTCCATTTCCTCCCTGCCAGTAGTAGATTTTGAACCCAGAATAAGAAACAAGAGTCTTGTGAAAGGTCAAGCTAAGGATCACAGTGGTGTGAGGCTAAATGTAAGGCCTGCGCGCTATCCAACTATATGCTCTTAGTAGCCCTGAATCTTGTCCTTGTCCCTGGGTCCCTTGTACACCATTGTGCTTAATATCGATTTGCTACCTAACAAGGCTGTGAGCTGTCACCAAGGGATCATGCACCTGGAGGAAAGGAGATGAGAAGAGAACCCTCAATTTTACCTATGTTTGAGTGGAGAACATCTTCCTGGTTGAGACAGCCCAGAATGGTTATAATGTTCTCCTGGTCCCACCTGCAGTTCTCCTGTAGCATGTACCACACATGGCAGTATGTCTGTTGTAACTGAGAGAGGAAGAGCCTTTTGCTGACACATCAAAAATACTCAGGTCGAATCCCTTGTGGCTTTCACTGTCATCAAAACTCCTCCCCTGAGGTGTCGCTGAATCATGCACTGCATGTCTTTAGTGGATGTCTAATCTGTGGGGCTGGCAGCCTGGAAATTGCAAATGATACTAATCTCTGAACTGAATTCCAGAGTGAAACTGCTTCCATGCGTGCCATAATTATGCATAGCAGATCATTGTTACCCATTTGCTGTATGCAAAGCATTTCATGTATTTGCCACAGTTTAGAAAATAATCACAATTGTTTGCATTTGCATTTTGTTTTGCATCTTTGCATCTTTTTTCCCCCTAATACTGGGGATTGAACCCAGAAGAGCTCTGCCATTGAGCATCCCCATCCCTTTTTATTTTTAATTTTGAGACAGGATCTTGTTAAGTTGTCCAGGCTGAACTTGAACTTATGATCCTCCCGCCTCAGCCTCTTGAGTAGCTGGGATCATAGGCATGTGCCACTGCACTGGGCTTGTGCTTTGCATCTTCTAGAATATTCACAGAGAAAGTTTATTGAGTGCCCTTGTGCACCAGGCATGGTGTCAGTAAAAACCTCCAGGCAATACTCTAGTGTTGCTATCACCCTCTATTGTGAGATGAGGAACTGAGAGTTAGCCAGGTTTAGTCAATTGCCCAAAAGTCACACGACTAGTGAGTGAGGAGTAATATTTAAATCCAGGTTTGTGGGTCGACCACCGACTGTCTTCTAACTCTAATGATAGCTTTGTGAACAATCATTATTATTCATATTTTATAGATGAGCTTCCAATGGCCAAAGAGGTTTTCCCTAAATCTCATTTAGTAAACAGCAGAGCCAAGGCTCAAAGTTCATTATTCAGTGCATTTGTTACTGCAGCTCCTGTTCCTTAGTCAGAGGCTGCCTGAGCTAAAGAACAGGCTCACCAGTGCTGGGAGCCCTTTGCTGATCTGGGGTCCCAATTGCAGTGTGCTGGCCTTTATTCTTTCCTGGCATATTATTCAGGCTGATTGGGAGGGCAGGGTGCTTTCCACTTCACAGGATCTAAACCCCCAAAGCTACAAAGGTCTCCACTCAGCCAGGGCTATGTGGGCTAAGAGGTCCTGATTAATAATGGCATCATCCATGAGGTAAGGGGTCAAATCCATCATCCTTTTGTAGTGTAGAAAAAGAGAAAAAGCATTCTTCCCCAAGGACTTTCGTGCAATGACTTGAGAAGCTGAGAATCTGACTCTGCTGAACTCCACTGGTGATTGCTCTCTCGGGTCTGCATTTCCGGTCTATCCACTCTCAGCAGAGCCCTGAGACTCACCCAGAGGGCCTCAGGAGGATGGCTGTAATTGCTTGAATGTTCAGATCCCTGTCCAAGCTCTTTCTCTCTTGTCTTAGGGGAGCTGGGGACAAGTCAGATGAACATATATCCCCCATCCTCCACCATTAAGATTCAACTGTTCTTCTTGTCATTCTTTTAGGAAGGTCCAAGAAACAGACAACCATGTGACCCATGCTTTGAGGTCTTTAGGGGGAAAGGTACAGAAACTCATTTCACTACTAGTGTCACTGAAAAGCATAAGAGCTGCCAGTGTGATGATTGAGGTAGAGTTCAGGGAGCATCAATATATTTGTGCCTGTTTAGAAGGATGAATACCTGCAGGTAGACAGAACCCTATGAGGAGCCTGGTTTTGGGACCATGTTGCTCACAGTGTTTCCCTGCCTGGTAGTGTTTGGGAAAGTGCATCATCTATTTTGGTGCGTGGCCAACGGCAAAGAGCTTTTAAGTTATGCCTGGCAGCATTTATCATCACTCTCCTCCTATGAATTAGATATTATGTCTCTCTGTAGATGAGGCAACATGTCCCCCCAAAGTGAAGTCCCAATTCTCTTGTACCAAAGAGCATTGTCTCTCCGTAGTCTTCCCCAAAGCTGCCGAGTTCCCTGGGAGAACGTTCTCCACAGCCCCAGGATAAGAAGCAATGTGATGTGCCCAGCTGCTGTCTGCCGTCCAGAGCTTCTAGCATCTGTCCTCGTGGAGCTTTTTCCAGTCTGAGGTCATTTGTGGCTGGTCTGGGAGAAGTTGGCAGCCTGGCGGTCTTCTGGTATCAAGGCCACCAACAAGACCCCTCCTGGATCCAGTCTGCCCTATAATTAGGTGTTGATTGGGTGATCTATTTCTACTCGGCCAGAGTAGTTATGCTGGCTGGGCCTCGCATAGCAGCGCTACCTGGCTGCAACCTGCTCTCCTGAGAAGATGGTGTACATTATGAAGAGAATGGAGTCTAGCCATATACCAGGCCTTCTGCAGTGATTAGGAGCCTGGGATCATCTTTTTGGGTGATCTTGGCTAATGACTATGCTCCTCATTTCCCTAGGGTGCCACTTTTAAGTCCCTGGGCTCCTCATCACTCACTTCTTGGCTGTAACTCATCCTAGACCCATCAACCTTCTATAGAGAGAAGCCTTTAAACGAACAGTGAGGTCAACAGAGGTGTGATTCAGGGTGAGACCAATTGCTGCAACCAAAAGGAGTTCATTCTCTAAACCACAAGCAACTACAACTCTGTGTTCCTTTGACTAGACTGGAATTATATCAACTTATAAAAAAGTGGGGGGATGAATTCTTAATAAATTCATTAATAACAATATAATAAATTAACAAATACAAGTATTTAAAATTTTTATACTAAAAGATGGAATCCATTAAAGGAAGAAAAGTATAGCCCATTTGTACAAGCTGTCTTGTCAAACCTAGTTTTCTTTCTAGTTTACCTCACTCTCCATTTATCTGGCCCAACTTAAAATTTCAATCTATAGGCCAACCATGCTGCCCCATCTCTAGGTACCCCTAAGGGTACTGTCTTACTCTATTTTCTATTGCTATAACAAAATATCTGAAACCAGGAAATTTCTTAAGATAGGTTCATTTAGCTCATGATTCCAGAGGCTAGGGAAGTGGAAGAGCATGATGGCAGTATAGACACTCGACATCTATCAGAGTTTTCTTGCTACATCATAACATGGTAGAGGGCATCACATGGTGAGACAAAGCAAGATGCTAGCTCAAGTCTCCCTCTTCTTGTAAACTTACTACTGCCATCATGGGAGTTCCACTCTTTCATATCTTTGTCTTATCCTATTTACTTCCCAAAGACACCACTCCAAATACTATTAACATATGAATTTGGGAATTAAGTTTCCAACATGCAGACTTTTGCAGGACACATTCAAATCATAACAGGTACCGAGCACTACCTAAGAACCAATCCTGCCTATGAATGTTGTCCGATGTTGTTAAGGAGGTGAGACACACAAAACAATCAGAGAACAAGCGTGGATGGGAGAACGTGTTCTAATGTGCAGAGTTAGATGAGCACAAGAATGTCAGGATTGTTGGGGGCTGGAGTTACAGGCAGGGTGAACTCAAGGTAGTGGGTACAATTTGGAGGAGTGGGAGAAGGAAAAGCCTGGGTGGGACGGGAGCACATCTGCAACAAGAGTAAGATTTCTTGTCTCAAGAAAGTCCTACCTGATCACCGTAAAATAGAAGCTTTCTAATCAAATGGGGTATCTGATAGTATAAAATATCAGAAGGAGACTGGTCTTGATCTTTGAGGCAGTAAGAAGCCACTTCAGCCTTTGACGCAGAGAGGCATGATAATAGAGGTATTGTGGCAGAAATGCTTCCTTGGAGGGGCGTGTGATGGACTGAAGTAATCATCCCAAGGCAGGGAGAGTGGCTGAAGGAAGCAGCAAAGTATTCTCAAGGATTATGACTGTGGAACACAAGAGCAACTTGAGGCCATGGTCAATAATGCAAACACCAACCCTGTCTAGTCTCCAAAGTGTTTTCTGTTATACTACCTCATGTGCATCATACAAACATCCCCTTGAGGATGGTATCATTATTCCCATTGACTGAGACTCACAGGGACTTACCCGGCTCACTCCTGCTTACCCTTCTATTTGGAACCTGGTCTAAAACCATGCCCTGGGTCTTTTCTTTCCCAATTCTTTGTCCCATTTAGCACACAGCCTAAGGAAGTGCCAATGGATGCTCAAAAACTTTGAGAATGAACACCAGGGGGAAAAAAATAGAACAAAACAAAGCCCGAGTTTCTTGAAAAAAACCTCTGTGTAATTCTGAATTCTCAACATGACTGTACAGATACTACAGTATTCTCCGCCCTAACTGCTAAACCATGAATTCAATAAATGCATTAGCAAACTTAAAGCCATTTACATGCCAGTCATTGCACTGGGTACTCAGTGAAAGCAAAGTCCCTTCCCTGTGAAACTTAGGTTCTAGCTCATCACTGTTCAGCTGAATGTCCTGTGATAATGGTAGTGACGAGCATGACAGCCGCTGGCACCTGAAGTATGACTAGCGTGATGAAGAACTGAATTTTTAGTTTTATATAACTTGTGGCCAGTGATGAGTACATTGGCTGGCACTGCTTTCAAGGAATGGTTTTGCAGATAATAGTGAGGGGAATGCCAAAGGCAGCCGTCACGGCTAAGATAGGCAAACCACTGCAGGGAAATGAGTCTTTTCCTGGGCAGAATGGAGGCTGGCTTTCTGGCCTATCAGTGCCTCTCCAGAAGTAAAGATGGGCCCTTTATCCTTCTCCCTTCTTCTCCTCCAGCAAATCATCTTTCTGAGAAGCTAAAACAGGCACCTCATTTTCCTGAAGAATCATTCTCCTAAACACAAAAAAGTACAGTCAGCCCTCTGTGTCCATAGATAGAAAGGATCTGACCATGGAGACCATTGATCACGGTTTGAAAATATTCAGGGAAAAAAAATGTGCCTGACTGAAACTGCACAGACTTTTTTCCTTGATGTAATTCCATAAGCACTACAGTATAACAATTATTTACACAGCATTTCCATTGTATTAAGTGTTATAAGTAATTTGGGGATGATTTAAACTATTTGGGAGGATGTACTTAAGTTATAGGCCAATACCTTGCCATTTTCAATTTTATTTTTCTCCTTATTTTTGCAGTACTAGAATGGAACTCAGGGTGCTCTATTACTGAGTTACATCCCTGGCTTTTTTCTTTCTCCTCTTCCTCCTCCTCCTCTTTTTCTTTTTGAGATAAGATCTCACTAATAGTGTTTCCCAGGCTGTTCTTAAACTTGCTATCTTCCTGCATTAGCCTCTGGAATCACAGGCCTGCAGCACTGTGCCAGGCTACTATGCCATCTTCCTTAAGGGACTTGAGCATCTGCATATTTTAGTATCTGAGGCTGCAAGTCCTAGATCCAATACCCTAAAGATACAGAGGGATGAGTGTAACTGGAGTAACTCAACATGTGTTGTACCTAGGAGACCAGCTAGAAGGGTCAGACTATGTACATAAGCAGCTTGGAGAGGAAGTGGTCCCTTCCAGCTGTGACAAAGCAGAGTGAGAGACATGAGCTGACAACTTGCAGAGGGCTTGTGCCACTTCTATTTTGGAATCTGACATCAGTTCCCACTGAGAATTCTCCATGACCCCTCACTCTCTGCAGGCTGCTTTCATGATCAGGCTGCACCCAGCCCACCCCTCTGTTATATCCACTCATTTCAGTCCAAGGTTAAGGAAACAGCTCAACTTCCTCCCCCTGGTGGTTGGAAGAAGAAAATCCACAGCGCACAAAAACTCATGTGCTATTATAACTGGAAGAGGCCCTTGAGATCCACATAAGAGTCCCCTTTTTATTTTCCATAATCTCTGGAAGGTTGGGGAACTCACTCAAGGTCACACTGTGACTGAGTGACAGAGCTGGTCTAGAACTCTGTGTGCCTTACCACTGCCTTCCACAGGCTGTGCAGGAGTGAGCCCTGGGGTGGAGAGAAGGCACAGGGTGGAGTGGTGGTGGGGCCTGAATTCTAGTGTAAGCTCTACACTGACTCACCATGACCTGAAAGAAGTCATTTTTCTTCTCTAAGCCTAAGTTCCCTACTGTGTACAATGGAGAAGTTAGATGACATGATTCTCCCCCTTCTGCTTCTCTGTGGGACCCAGTGGTGCCCCACAGATCTTAAACCTATTTAATAGAAGTTAACACCATGGTCACTCTCAAGTCACATATTCTGTGAATTCAGCTTAATACGTTAGCACAAGGACTCTGCAGCCTCTCTCCCCTCACTCAGAGCCACTCCCTGACACCCAGTCCATAAACAAAACTCGGATCACACCCAGGTAGCAACTGGCCCTTTGACTTACAGCCTTCTGTGGAAAGGACCAGGGCATTTTAAGTGGCTATGTTTGGTTGTTTTGTTTTTCTGCTGTGCGGGGATCAAATCCAAGGCCTAGAGCATGTTAGGCAAGTGCTGTATTCCCAGGCCATGCCCCAGCCCACACATGGATTTTTTTTTTTTAAAGGAAAGTGGAAGTGAAGAAAGTGAAGGTCATATTATCAGTTGGGGAGGAGGGGCTGCTGGGGCCAGAGGGTGTGGCAATTGGAGTGTCCATCTGGTCTGTCGGGCTTTGCCCAGGATTCTTTAGAAAAGCTTCCAATATGAATGAAGATGTTTCTGCAGAGCAGGGCATGCCCTCTACTCCCAAATCCCACCAAAGTGGTCCTCAGCCGGGAGCTGGTTATCTCTCACTCCCACTCTACTCAGAGGCTTTATCAGCCAAGAGGAAGTGAGGCAGGGGGAAGTGACTCATTAAGATCCTCCTCTGAACTGGGGACAGAGCCCAACTTGGGCTTCATCAACCAGGCCCAAGGTCCTATAATTATCAGACTGGATTTATATTTAGAAAAGAAAACAAGCCAGGCATAGTGGCACACACCTATAATTCCAGCAACTTGAGAGGCTGAGGCAGGAGGATTGTAAGTTCAAGGTCAGCCTCAGCAACTAAGTAAGGCCCTAAGCAACTTAGTAAGACCCTGTCTCAAAATAAACTAATAAAAGGGATGGAGATGTGGCTCAGTGGTAAAGAGCCTTTGGATTCAATCTCTAGTACCAAAAAAAAAAAAAAAAAAAAAAAAAAAAAAAAAAAAAAAAAGAAAGAAAGAAAAGAAAAGAAATAAGGAAAGAAAGGAAAACAAATCAGAAAGTGCTTCTAAAAATCTCCTGGATATAAAGACAAACCTGGTAGAAATGCAGGTCATTAGTTATAATCTGCTTTGCTTCTGGTCCTCACTAGTTAGTTTGATTATCTGTTTCCTGAGGCTTGAAGCTCATTACAACAGTCTTGTATCCAATCCTGCAGTACCCTCTTTCTGCTTTATCATGGAGGGCACTGGACACAGGTGTTCCTGGGCAACTCTTGCACTGGCTAAAGAAGAGATCAATTAATTTAGAACAGAAGGAATTAAGCCTGATGCAGACATAAGCACCACCACATGTTGGCCTAACAGAAATCAAGGCTGACCATATTTAGGGTTGGCATTTGAATGCAGCAATAAGAATAAACTGTGTGGAAAATTTTCAAGAGCTTCGTGCCTTGAAACCCATACAAAGTCATCTAGAGCTGAATCAGGTCCTCTTTGTACTCCAGAAATGTAGGACCATGTTTCCATAATTAAAGCCAGTGGCTAGGTTGGATTCTGAAGCATGCACATTTGTAAACTGAAGTCCAGTACTGCCTGTCTGTCTCACAATGCCTATTTCCTCCTCTTTAAAAATTGCCTCCAAGCTCTGGCAGCAGAATTAAATCAGATATTATTACATGAACAAAAGTGCCCACTGTGCCTCTCTCACTTTCTTCTTCTCCTATTTTCCCAGGAATCCTGGAAAATGGAAAGGGGCCTGTTAGGTGATCCCAAGGGCCCATTTCAGTTCTAATGTCCCATGTGTTTCTCTGTGCTGAGATTCTCTTCTCCTTTTACCCACCAAGGGGAGGAAGTTGGGCTGTTCCCTTAATCTCAGACTTCCCATCCTCCCTGCACCCCATTTATTTTCAGTGTCTTGTTCTTAAAACCAGGAAAGGAGAGCCATTTTTGGCTCCTTCCAGACTCAGATCCCTTCACATCCTGGATGGTCCTAGCTGCTCTGAAAGGTTATGGTGCCCCTCTGTGGAGGGGTCTGGTAAGGCCTAGGGAGTCAACAACATGGAGGAAGCCAAAGGAGGAAGTTGGACCCCAGGCGGAAGTGCTAACTCTGAAGAAGGAACAATCCATCCGCCCAGCCATGACCACACTGTAAGCAGAAGGGTCTCTTGCTGCTCTGTCTGAAGCAAGTCCCGAGGCCTTCAGTAAATTAGCACTTTCTCAGGAGCTCAAGAGGTTGCACTAGATCAAAAGGAAATGAAGTAGTGTAGTTCAAACAGAAAAGACAGAGACCCAGCCCTGTCATTTACCAAGAGCCTGGTTCTGGGAGTTGGGAGACCTTGTCAACTCACTTACCTGTGTGGATCCTCATTTGTAACATGAGAGAACTGAACGGAGGATTCATCTTAGTCTCCAAGGCCTGAAATTTTGTGAGTATTGTATCCTAAATATCTCACATTAACACATATACTATATTGTCAAATCTTAAATATCTTGGCCTACACACACACACACACACACACACACACACACTCACATTCAGGATACTGGGCCTTCATAGATGTCATGGTCTAAAAGTGCCCCCCTCAGCATGCTGACCCCTACTGGGATGGAAGTAGAAGGGGCTTTTGGGAAGTGATCAGGACATGAGGGCGGAGTCCTCGTGAATGGGCTCAGAGAACTCCCTCACCCTCTTTTCACCAAGTGAGAAGTTAACAGTCTGTAAGGAGAAGTTAGCAGTCTGTAAGCCGGAAGATGGCCCTCACCCAGGACCCTGCTGGCACCCTGATCATGGACGTCCAGTCTTTACAACTGTGAAAAACAAATTTCTATTGTTCATAAGCCATCTCAGTCTATGGCATGTTGTCATAGCAGCCCCTGAACAAAGACAGTGCATATCTGTTAAATCTAGGAAATCCAGGCTGTGTGTTTTATCCCAATGGAAAGACAAGACCTTGATAAAAACTCAGTCATCCCCTTTGATGAGGTTTTCTCAGGGCCCCCAGTCTGCAAAGGGCATTAGTGTGTTTACTGCACACCAGTACTCAAGATGCCTGAGTGCCCGAAGGAAGGGGAGGATGTGGCAAGGGGAGAATGTAGTTGGGCCAGCCAACAAATGGCTGCCTGGAGGGTTTGGACCCCTCTCACTTCCTGATGTGTTTGATAAGGTCCCATTAATCAATACCAAATACCCCCTTAAAGGGGGAAGTAGCAAGCCATTTCAGGAAATTGAGGCTGACCTCCATTAGTTCAACAGTGCTAAAAGAGGCCAGGTAGAATTTCCTGGGATTTCAGCTAGAGAGTAAACTTCCAAAGCATTCATTAAGAACTATTTTGTTAATGTACCAACAAAAAAAAAAAAAAAATGGGGAGAAAAGGAACTATTGAAGGGTTCCATCCAGGAGTGTCTCAAAGCAGGCTTTATCTTAGTATGGAAAGTTGTAGAAGGCAGTGGTAGGGCTGGGGGGCACCTAGGATCTGTAGAACTCAGGCACTGGGCAGGCTCCAACTTAGCACCTCCTTACTGCATTCCACACAACCATGACACGCTGTGTCATCAGCCTTAGTCTATACATGTGGGCACCCAGCTTAGAGAAGGCAGGTGTGTCATGCTGAAGCCCGTGTCCTAGCCACTCTACTCTGTCCTCTAAGTCACAAACCTGTAACTCTTGGCCTAGAATGACCTTCATCAAGTTTTAACTGGCGTCTGGAATGGGATGAAAAAAGTTTATGATGCATGAATCAAAGCAGCAATTTCCATATGAAGCAAGCACTGTGACCTAGGAGGCCCACACAGGTGGTTCATAAGTTCAAGGCCAGGCTCAGCAGCCTGGGGAGACCCTGTCTCAAAATAAAAATAAAAACGGCTTGGGGTAAAAGTAAAAGGGCCAGGGATGTATAGCTCAGTGGTAGAGCGCTTCCCAGTGGGTCTGGGGTTGGGGCTTTCCAGATCCTACGTTAAATTCCCAATTTTCCTGTAGTGTTGAGCTTGGTCATACCATCTCCTACCAACCAAGAATCAATTGACATTCCTTTTCTGCCCATTTCTTCTACTGAAGGTGTATACACTTTTTGTTACTCAGCACTAAACTTAGAGGCTAAAAACACCCATTTATTATTTCACAGTTGCTTAGGCCAAGAATCCAGGCATGGCTGAGTCTGTCTGCAGTCTCCCAAAATCCTAATCAGGGTGTCAGCGGGCTGTGTTCTCACCCGGAGCTGGATTAGGATTCATTTCCAAGCTACTCAGATGGTTGGGAGCATTCATTTTCTTTTGGGCCCCAGCTATTTGCTGAATGTTGACTAGAAGCTTCTGTCGAGTCCTAGAGGCCACTTAGAGATTGCCACGTGGGCCTCTGCCGAGGCAGTACACATCATGCTCCTGCTTCAAGACCAATAGGAAAGTGTGTCACTTAAAGTCTCACGTGTATACTCTAATGGACTCACAGACCTGACATCACCTTTGCCATATTCTGTTGTGTAGAAGTAATTCATGGTATTACCCATACTCCAGAAGAAGGGGTCACAGAAAGGCATGTGTGCCAGAACACAGAGTGATCCCAGGTCTTAGGGTCTGTTTGCCACACTGGATATATAAATCCTTAACATCTTCATGAAGATCATATTTTTTAAAGTTATCACCTACAACCTTCCCAATCCTGGGCCAGCTGCTAGAACTACAAAGAAAATAAGAAATGGTAGTTCACAATTGTAACCTTAAAGCATTACCTATGGGTGCAGCTACTGAATTTGGCAGGTCAGATCCAATAGACAATAAAGATACTTACTCTCTTCATATAGGATAGCATTTATTTTAGTACTACTATGGAAGGAAGAGAAAAAGTGATAGGTGAGCAAGAAAGAGAAGAAAATATATCACCAGATCAGGGAAAGCACCTGAAGTCATGCAGCTGGGGAGGCCCAGGGTAGCTTTTCAGGGTCCCAGCTGGGAAGACCTGGTCAGAGCATCCTCTCCTCTCCATGAGTGAGACTCCAAAGTCTTATAGTGGGGTTCCTTAAATACAAGTTAGAACAAATAAAACTCTAACAATCTACATGACCTGGTGATCCCCACAAGGACACTTCATCCACCCTGTAATTGGCCAGATCCCCAAAGGGAGGGAGTGATATCCTTGAGATAAGTGAATGACTCTAAGTTCTCCTGAGCGAGCCAAATCCACCAAGAAGTCAGCATTCTTTAAATGTTCCATCAAGGATTTGCAAAGGTCATGGCAGGCACATAGACAGGGAAGATCTTCAATATTTTCCTTCTCCCCTTCACAATCCATTGCAGAGGACATCATTTTAATAGACTTTGGAAGGGGCTGGCCTTCAACTGGGTATAGGGTGATACAAGTGCCCAGATCAATCAGGGACAGCATCCTGGAAGAGACAAGACCCAGGTGAGTATTTAAGGATGGACAGGAACTGGCTGAGGAAGTGAGTTGACCTTGCAGGAAAAGGAACCAAGAGGAGAAAGATTTTGAGTAGGAGACAAAGCCCAGGGGCAGAATGTTTGAGGGTGAACCTGAAGAGGTAGACCGGAGTGAGGTCATGTCATGGAGGACTCAGTGTTCCAGGGTGGGGAGTTTATATGTGTTTCTGGAGGTAACAGTCTTTAAAAATAGGATCTGCTGAGCCAAGGCACACATATGTGATCCCAGCCTTTCAAAGACTGAGTGAAGCAAGAGGATCACAAATTTGAGATTACCCTAGGCAACTTGAGGACCCTGTCTCAAAATAAAAAGTTTTAAAAAGGGATGCAAAGCTGGGTGTGGTGGCACATGCCTGTAATTCCAGCAGCTTGGGAGGCTGAGGCAGGAGGATCCCAAATTCAAGGCCAGCCTCAGAAACTTAGTAAAGCCCTAAGCAATTTAGCAAGACCCCGTCTCAAAATGGGCTAGGGATGTGACTCCGTGGTTAAGTGCTCCTGGGTCTTACCTCTGGTACCCCCCCCCACCAAGAAAAGACATGAGGATGTAGCTCAGTGATAAATTGCCCTTGGGTTCAATCCCCAGGGGCCCACCTTTCCCACCAAAAAAGGACTTGATACTTGGTGTTGAATCCTGGATGGCAGCAGGTAGCTAAACCAGCCCCTGTTTGCTTTTCTTTGAATGTAAACATGAATTCCTATTTTTGCCCCCACCCACATATAACTCCACTGGTCATCTTTCCTACAATGAACTCCATGACTGTCCCTTTCTTTTGCTAATCTGGGTTTTATTCTCTAGGGTTGGTTAACTTTTGAGATAAATGACCAGCAGAGTGGGATTTGATTGTATAAGAGTTTTTGCCATGCCAGTTAGAAGAGTTTCAAATCTTTTCCAGAGTATCAGTTGGCAGGATTGAAGGGGCAGTGGATGGCCTCTCTTCAGTGGCATCTCCCCACTCTCCTTGAAACCTCACCCAAGAATCTCATGACTATAGCTCAATCTCCTGCCAAAAACCCCCATCTCCAAATTCAGACTCATTTTTTTTTCAAATTGATATATCTTATTTTACTTTTA
Organism: Spermophilus citellus; assembly: GCF_964194105.1. Classification (NCBI taxonomy): domain Eukaryota; kingdom Metazoa; phylum Chordata; class Mammalia; order Rodentia; family Sciuridae; genus Spermophilus; species Spermophilus citellus. The sequence continues at coordinate 146,169,257 of NC_138183.1, read as the reverse complement.
TTTGTGCATTATAGTTGTACATAATAGTTGGGTTCGTTTTGACATAATCATACATGCATGGAATTGTATTCATTTCAGTTCAGTTCCCGGTGCCCCTCCCCTTTTCCTGCCCTCCTCCCTCCCCCTCTTCCTCTTCCTCTAGTCCACTCAGCCACTTTTTCCTCTACCCTAGACTCACTTTTGCTTACACACTCCCTATTGAAATTGACCTCCATCATTCTGTAAAGAAGGGAAGGTCAGAGTGGGTGTACCAACAAGAACATGAGTTTAAAAGCCAGATCTGGTTTGGCCCCAGATCCTTCACTGACCTATGGCATTGCCTTGGACAGTATTCTTGATCTTTTACCCACAGTTTGAATATGTGTAAAACAAAAGCAGTAATACCCCACAAAACTGGCTTAAGAATTAAGTGAGACAAAACCTGTAAGTGACACACCACAAAATGGTCATCTCATTAATGTCGGCTCCTCTTCCTTCCTCTATCTGTTTAAGTGTGATGATTCCCTTTAAGGGGCAAGAGCCACATTTCCCTTGTCTGTATATTTACAGGGCTTAACACAGTGTCAGGCAACAGAGGCTGATTCAGTACATGCTTATCAAAGGAATGTTTAGTTGAATGAATGACTGATTGGACAGTCTAATGGTGGACTGAGAGGCAGTGCCATTAATGTTTTGTAGAAAGTCCCTATAGAAGATAGTCTCTTCATCTAACATTATCACCATTCAGAAACAAAGCAACCACTGCCAGTATTGACATGCATCTGGCCCTCTGATTCTCAGGATGACATATGAACTGGCACAGGAGAGCACATCCTCTTTTTTTTTTTTTTTTTTTTTTTGCAACACTGGGAATGGAACCCAGGGTCTTGTGCATGCTAAGCAAGCACTCTGTCACCAAGTTACATCCCAGTGCTATGCCTATTCTTCTCCCTTGAAGTGAGTGACCTGGCCAAGTTATACATACTCTGTCTAGGCCTCACTTTTCTCATAAGTTCACTGAGGGAAATAATGGCACCTTCTCAGAGCACTGAGTGTTTCATACAGTGAGCATCTGGCCCTCGTAAACCCAGGTCTGTACCTCTAGTGTGAAGCAAGAGGTGCAATGACTTATTGGGTGGAGTTCTAGGAGGAGGACAACGGCTCCTTCTGGTCTGTGTGGTTTTTCTCTGACCCTCCAAAGCTGTGAGTCAGACAGAACCTCTTCTGCTGCTCTGGGCTGAAACCAGTTCAGAAGCACTAAAAAATCTGCCATGTTTAAATATTTTTAGCTGATTCTAGAGGCTCAGAGAGTGGGGGGTGGGGATGCGAGGAGACAAAAATTAGTCTCTATTGTCATCTGCAACCTGAAGTGACTCCTCATTACCATGTGTTTATCCTGGATCCTTTTTTTTTTTTTCCTTTTGGTGGAGTGGAGTGAGGTGGGGGCTGTTCCCTCTTCCCTTTTCAGTCCCCCTTGATGATTGATTGATCATTGGGGTTGAGGTTAACTTCACATGACTCCCCTGCACCCTGAGCCTTCACCACAGCAGATCTCAGACCCTGGGCATGAGGCAACAGGACTCCAGGCACACCCTTGCCCTCCACTGAGAAAGGCTGAGCAAGTCTCCTCACCTTCTTTTTGCCACTTTTTTCTCTTCTGTGCAATGAAAATACCCATGATGCTCTACAGCTGTTCTGAGGAGTCCTGGGAGTGATTATATAAACATCTTTAGCACAGCTCCAGCACTACTACCGCACTGACGCGGCACTTGCTCATGAGTGAGCTCCATCCTCCTGCCTGAGGGCAGCTGCTGCTTTCCTGGTGTTCTGCTTCTTCCCCCAGAATATTCTCCACCTTTGGTGCATCCTGAAGCACTTCCCCATAGAGCTGCTGGCCTTAGACCGTGCCTGGGGATTTGCAATGGCTCTGTGTTAACCTCCCACCCTCCATAGTGCCCCCCAGGGACACCTTTGCCCCCAAACCAGCTGGGCTGTCCTCCGGGAAGTCGCAGTGACTCTGCACAACAGATGCTATTGCTCCAGGGGAGCCCTTATTTCCATGGTGTTCTACAGAACCTGTAACCTAGAAACAGAATCCTCCGGACTGACAAGGAGTCAGAGACTGACGCCTGAAATGTGAAATTGAACCCAGCAGCTTGTTACAGGACTAACCCACATTCTGCTCTCAGAGATCTCCCTACAGAAAAAAGCCCAGGAAAGCCTGCAGAAATGGTGAAGTCCTGGAGAGGATATAGTCCTAAAAATATGAACCATGGCCATATTTATTGTGCACCTATCATGGGCAGGAGACTGTGCTATGAGAAAATATCCAGGATCTCACAGTAGGAGCACCCTGCCCCTGGTTTGCTGCTGTCCTTGGGCAAGACAGAGACAGTTCCTGACCCTCAGTTGCTCAGGCAACAATACTACTCCATGTATACAATTGATTGAACATTTGAAGCCTATATGCTATTCCCTTAGGAAGTGAACTCTGCAGAGTGGAGAATAAAGGTCCCACGGAGAATGCTAGTGACTTAGGATCTAAGATCTTAGGAAGGAGAGGCAGCCATAGCAAGCCTTTCCCCAGAGCCGGACAACTGTCGCCTCCCAGCTCATGGCCATAGTGCCTCTCTTTGGATCCTTTGCTGGGCAGAAACTCCTATCCTCCCATGGCAGCCTGGATGACTACGGCCGTGGAAAGTGTTGCTTTCCTGCTGTCCTTCCCCTACTGCTCGCAGCTGCTCAGTCTCTCCCCCACTTTCTTCCTGACCCAATCTAAATTTCCCTGCCTGACTCCCAACAATCTGTGTCATCAGCCCTCCTTGCAGTAGACCTCCTGTGCCAGGCTCACCCATCGCTGACTGGTTTCCACCTCTGAGCCTTTCCTTGTGTGATTGAATTTATGGAAAACTTTTTCTCTTTCCCCAAATCCTAAACACTCCTCAAGACCTTCCCAGATGGCCGTGCATGGTTTTAACAGAGAAGGAATCTGGGTCATTCACTGCCCAGTCTTGAAATATTTCTGTTAGCATGGAACTTAAGTTTACTCTAGGAAAACCACAAAGATTGATTAGGTAATAAGCATAGGTATATGTGCAAATGTTATTCTGTTAAGTGACTAATGTATGTTAGACATTGTGCTGAGCCCTTCAAATGCATTGTCTGCTATTAACCATATTCTACCTTGCAAGGTAGTGTATTCGCCCCATTTAAGAGATTGGGAAGATGAGCCTTAGGATAACTAATTTGTCCACAGCCTTTACCATTAGAAAGAGTTTGTTTCCAAAGAATGTACTTTTTTTAACACTGCAAACACTCCCACCTGTGCCTCTGTGCAAAAACGCATTGATCTTGTGAGGAGGAAAAGCATTGTCTAGATCCTAGAGAGACTTACAACAGAGGCAAAGAGAAATGTGTTTTATTATGTCACCACCCATGGTCTAATGGCTGGTTTCCCAATTACAAACTGCTGCCTCCCTGCAGCAGAGACCAGATCTCCAGCCCCTTTTTAGCAAGAACAAAACAAGGCCTCCCATATGGGCTGCTGGGCCCCACCACATAAAAACATCAGGGAACCTAAACAGCATTTTCCCTGCTGGCCACCCCCTGAGGAGATCTGCTTAATAGGCCCTTTATGGTTGGAAGGGAGAGCCTTGTTGATAGGGATGGGGGTGGCTGCAGGTTGGAGTTCTTCATCTGGGAGGACTGCTTAAGCCCCCAAATAGCTCAGTAATTTTTTTCCTTTCCTGATTAGCTTTCTAAAGCACATTTTCCTTCCTGTAGGCCAGCCTTAGGGGTAGCGGCCCCGGCACGCTCCCTGTCCCATTGATTGTTAGATGTGCAGCTCTCAAACAGGCCACAATGGCTGAAAGCAGAGGCCATTAACCCCAGCTCACTGAAAGGGTTCACCACCAGGAGACTGATTCTGAAACTGGGACTTTAGGATCAATATATCTTTCTCCATTAGGTTCATTTCCTCCAAAGGAAATGGATAGGACCATTATGGTGGATGCATATTGACAGGCTTCTCCATGGCGGTCTCTGCCTCATGGGGAGAAGGCTGGGGGTGGGGGCAAAATGTGGGAGATAAGGTGGTTAAAATGAACCACTTGGGCTCTTGACAAGCCTATTTTACTGGCCTTGGTGGCAAATAGTAGCTGGAATTTCTTGTGTGAAAGTGATAGAATAAATGGCTTTTATGACATAGATATAGAAAATTATGGCATGAATCTGAATAAACTTGGAAGGAGTTTGGACCCATGGAAGAACTTTCTGAGTGCGACAGCCATTCAGTGATCAAGAACCATTGTTGAGTCTCCTTTTCTCGATGTCTATAAGGAGAAAAGAGGTTTCCTTTAAGAGTCAAGGACAGTCTTAAATACAATTTTGTCTGACCATAAGGAAGGATGGGAAGGATCTTCTCAAGGTACTTTGCAAAGAATTGCTGTCTAACACTCAAGGTTGCTTCTGAAGACCTCAGAACTCTTTATACATGTCATTTTTTCTTCTCAATTTTCCTGTGGGCTTGATCACCTCCTCTTCTCTGATGATGGGCAAACTAAAGCCTTAAATTAAAAAGTGACTTCCTTTGGGGAATGGACCTGAAAACCAGTATCCATGTTCTACACCTAAACAGACCTGCTGGGGCCACAGTATTTGGCCAGTCCTAGATTTTACTGTAGTTGGGAAGGTTTGGATAAATGACCACTGCTGTTCTCCTTGGTTTGTGTGGCTCTTAGCTCATCCTTAAGTGTTTCTCACCACTGTGATGGGTGACATTTGGCCTCTGATCATCAATTAAAAATGGAACAGAATCTTGTTGGCCACTGGCAGCTGAGGGTGACATCAGAAACTGAAGTCTCAATGCAAGAGCATTAATAGATGAGAGGAGCTGAAGAGCATGAAGTCAAGGAATTAAATTGGCTGCTTGGCAAGTGTTATGGTTTAGATACTAAGTGTCCCCCAAAAGCTCTATCTAAGCAAAAAAGCTTAGATAGAGGTGAAATGATTGGGGTATGAGAGCCTCAATCTAAGCAGTCCATTAATCCTCTGCTGGGGATTAACTGGGCAAGAACAGTAGGTAGGTGGGGTGTGACTGGAAGAGGTGGGTTAATGGGTTAATGGTGGGTTAATTGCCCTTGATGTTTAGGTTTTGTCCATGGTAAAGGGAGTCTCTTTCTCTCTGTTTCCTGGCATGATGTTCTAAGCCTCTTACTTCTGCTATACTCTTCTGCCATGATGTTCTCACCTTAGGCCCCAAAGAATGGAGTCAGCTATCTATGGACTAAGACCTTTGAAACCGTGAGCCACAAAAATGGACTTCTTCCCCTTTTAATTGTTCTAGTCAGGTTTTGGTCACAGTGGTGACAAAACTGACTAAAACAACAAGCTTCTCCTAGCTTTGGCCACTGGAGTGCATGGGATCACATTGGCTCTATATCTCATATCCACTTGCCCATCCTCATACACAGTTGTCCTCACATGGGAAAGTGCCATCCCTGGAACCAACCTAAGCCAACAAGAGAGAAAAAGGAAACATGCGGAATATAGTTTTGGGTGGTACAAAACCTTCATCAAAGGAAAAAAAAAGGTAAAATCCAGGAAGAATGAACATGAAAAAAAAAAAAAAAGCCAAAGAAGTAATTCAGAAAAAAAGATCAGATCTTCTCCCTTTTAGATTAGCAGAATTTGTTTGGGTTTTAGTCATAAAAACCTTTTTCCTGTCTAGACTTGCTTCTACAGAGAATAGATTTGGTTTTACCCACTCTTTTGGAAGATAAGAGAGAAGCCCTCTTCTGATATGGCTGAGATAAATGTTGGGCACCAGCTTAAAGACAGACCAACACTGAAGTTTTCCATATCACCATCCCTCCGCTGCCAAGAAATCCTGGTCCCACCTGGAAGGCACCCCAGGAATCAGGAGCACATCCCTATGATCACACACAATAAGAGGTTTATTGGCCACCTCTGCCTGGGTTTCCAGAGAAAGGAGAACTGGGAGTCCATTAGCCAAGACACTTCCCAGGGTTCAGGCTCAATGCTTCCACACTGATGAGTTGGGCTCTTGCTTTGAGCTGAGACTCAAGGATGCCAGCTTATCCAAGTCCTTTAGGGGACTAAGGGTAGGAGAAAATTAGTGAGGCTACTTGCTCAAGACTCCAAGATTCCAGGACTCAGCATAATTTGAGTGTTCCTAATCCAAAATTTGAAAATCTGAAAAGCTCCCAGGTCAGAAACTTTGTGAACTATACACGACACTCAAAATTGGCGGGGGGAGGGGGGATTGCAGCATTTGGGATTTCAGATATTCAGGTTCAGATTCTCAACCTGTTACCAATACCAAATTCATTTACTTGCTGCTTGAAAAGAGCCTAATGAATCAAAGTAAAGTTGTTTCCAGCAAGGTAAAAGATTCAGTAACCCAGAAAGACCCAGAAGATTGTGAACTATCATCCTGAAAGACCATCTTAGCACAAGTTTTAATCTCCTTTTATCTTAGGTAGCTGGCAGTCTGTTGACTTACATCAGTCTTCAACCAGGAGGAGCAGGATTAGATAAGTTTCAGGTATAATAACCTTATGGTACTAGGTTAAATGATTAACAAGACTGCCTACTCGGAAGGAAAAAGCCTTTTTCTAGCAAAGATAACCACGAACCTAGCTACAAAATGTAATGTCTATGCAAATATTCCAAAAATCTAAAAATAAATACATAAATATAAAACATTTCTGATCCCAAACACTTTAGATAAGGGATACTCAGTCTTCATTTTGGAAGAGAAATGACAAATTTTTCATTTTAGAGGAGGAAGTTTATAAGACTAGAATTGTCTGATAATTAACTAACCACTTTGGTGACCACTGCTTGATATGGCCACCCACTGAATCCCAGCGTTCTTCATCTGTAGACCTTATCTCCAAGGTATGAGTCATTTGGAAACTCTGGGAGCTCACATCTGTTTAAGTCCAGGATCTTGTGCCCAGGCTGTTCCTGGGCCAGGATGTGGCCTCAGTGTCTTTACCCTCACTTTCTCACTTCATTCGGTTTCTTACAAGGTCATCTCACTCACATGTCACTTCTTGTCACCACACTAGACATCTTCTCCTTCTCCCTTTAGAATTATAGTGGGTAAGACTTTATCTGTAGAGTGAGAACTCCTGTATTAAGCAGCACGGGTGGCTAGGACACTGTGGGGAGAGGACCTCCCGTCTTCTGTGGTTAAAGAGAGAAGCAAAAGTAGAGGGTGGTAGAGTTGCGGAGGGTGTCTAGGGTCTTTCTCAGCAGAGCTGAGTGGACCGGAAGCATCTCTGAGTGAGAACGTGGCCTTAGGAGTCAAGAGCTATCATGAACTGCCTATGCTGTTCTGCCATGGATACAGAAGCAGGAGTCAGAAGAAGCAAGAGTGATAAAAATAGGATATAGTAATAGGACATTTTTAATTGGTTTTGGCATGCATTCCCATGGGCTTATTTTACCTCCCTTTGGATGCAGTCATGCTTCCAGTCTCCCCTCTTCAACCCATGTCCCCAACCCCTTCCCTGAAACAATCCTTCTGACAGTGGTCCAGGGTCATAGTCAAATGTGAGTATGGAAGAGCAGAGACATCTAGTAATCGTTGACAGAAAAAATTTTTAAACAAATTAGGAAATATCCTTTCCCCCGCAGCTTTATTACTTGACAGATGCTAAGAGCATTGTTCAAAGCCCCAGGATCCTTATACTTTTACTATATTTCAAGGCAACTGGGGGTGGGGTGGGGGAACTTGACAACAGAGAGGCAAAATAACTTTCCCCAAGCCATGCAACACAGAAGGATGGAGAGCGAGATTTTTGAAGCTCTGACTGCAATCAGGTCTCACTGGGCAGCAAATGTGGCTCACTGAAGAGAACATCTGCCTGTGCTGTGGTGCAAGAATCTGGTTCTGAAGCTGGTATAACTGAGCAATCTGGGAGCCTCACAGATATAGTGCATTCCTTGAGAGCAAGGACAATGTCTTAATGGCCTCTATGCATTTTACGTGGACCTTCGGTGCTGAATACATAGCTGTTGACATGTACTACTGGATGGGTTCCTCATCTGTAATAGAATAAAAGTGGCTGCTACATTGAGAGCCCTTATGCAAAGTTTCTTACCATATAAAAATAATTTCCATGCAAAGGAAAGATTCTAACCTCCATAGTCTCAAGCTGCTTGCAACCCCAGTGCTACATAACTTCACTGAGAATAGTCAGGAATAGCTAGACAATATTTAGTGGCTCTGGTGGGTGACTCAGTGCAGACACAGTGTCCTTCCACTCCCACAACCAGGGAATTCCCACTCAAGAGGAGTGTGGAGAAACCACAGCAGTGCCCTGTCAGTAATATAAAACCCAAATATTTTGATTAGGACCTTTTATCAACAGTTTGAGATACCAAATTATGTATTCAAAAAACAGAATGAAGCATCTGATCTTCCAAGATTGACAACTGCTCAGTATAGTAGTCCCTGCATATCCATTTTCATTCCATGGTTTCATTTATCCAAGATCAACCTTGGTCCAAAAATATTAAATGGAAAATTCTAGAAATAAATAACTTATAAGTTTTAAATAACTTTTATTACAGACAACTGAAATGGTTAGATTTTTAGTTGTTAATCTCTCTAATTTATAAATTAGACTTTATCATAGGTGTGTATGCATAGGAAAAAACATGAAATATTTATAGAGTTCAGTACTATACACACTCCCTAGCATCCACTTGGGGTCTTAGAACATACCCCCTCCCCATGGGTGAGGGGAGCTATTGTCTACTTTTTTGCTGATTCATAACTTTTAGTTATACTTCCAGAATCAAGCTTTGGAATGGGATAGTCACAGAGATCTGGCTCTCGCTTTCAGAGCTAATCCACCCAGGGGCACTCAGGTGCTAACAATATGGGATTCCAAGTTTGTCATGAGGGTTTAATATCTGTTAAGTACATGGTACATAAAGACTTTCATCATTATTGATGACTTCATTTTTCTCCTACTAGAGAAACAAATACATGTAGAGTCACCTGTTTGTCCTTGATGCTCAGGTGGCTGCCAGCCTCGGGATGCTGCAGATCAACCTACAAAGATGATCTATACTGAGCAAGCATTCAGAGAACACAGAAAAGGACTCTGACATTCTATCTAAACTTATTTTTTTAAAAAAAAAAAAAGCATTGTTTTTTAGTACACCCTAAAAGAATCCCTCAATATTCCTTCATGATACTGGTGGCCTCTTTGGGTAGCTGAACTCACCCACCGTGAAGAAAATGAGTTGGGTTCTGCCTCTGTCTCCCCATCCTCCTGTATAGTGCAGCCCATTAAGCTGATTTTGAGGGAAGAAAATGAGTCATCTCATTAATTAGGCCATTTAAAATTTAATTAAAAGTGTTAGGTGTGGAAAACTGAGCAACTGGCATCCTGAAGGTTGAGATTTTTTTTTTAAATCCTTAAGTTTGTATTAAATATTCAAAAAAATGTGATGGTCTTAGCTACATAAAGGAAATATATCATTTAATTTTGGTTTCACAGGGAGTTTTATCCACTTGGAGGATTATGTACTTGACCTCATGTATTCTCTTTTCCTCACAAATAGGTCCTTGGTCACAGAGAACCAGTGCATAGAGCAGATGGCATGCCAGAGGCCAGGAGTTAATGTCTATCAATTCAAAATCAAAGACAATGCAACTCCAAGTACAGGTTGAACATCCCTAATTTGATCCCTAATTCAAAAATATGAAGTGCTCCAAAACCTAAAACTTTTTAAACATTAAAATGCTTTTCATTTTCAACTGTTTCAGGCTTCAGATTTTCAGAGTAGGGATGCCAAAGAGGTAAAGTGTATGCAAATATCTCAAAACCCCAAAATCTTCAAAATCAAACACTTTTGGTACCAAGCACTTTGAATAAGAGATACTCATCCTGTAATTGAAAAGCTCAAAAAAATTAGTTCTCTAATTGAATCAAGGTCTAGGGCTGGGGATATAGCTCAGTTGGTAGAGTGCTTGCCTTGCATGCATAAGGCCCTAGGTTCAATCCCTGGCACCATTAAAAAAAAAGTCTCACTATTTTGAGTGACTATTGTCCATATATATATATATATATATATATATATATATACACATATATATATATATATATATATATATACACACACACACGTGTGTGTATAATGTATAATTATATATGTAGTGGGCAATATATATATTATTTTTTATTACAGGCATTGGATTTTGTCAAGTGGCAATAATATAAGGGAAGGACTCTCCTTCTAAAGTCACATGGAGGTTCATGCTAAAGAACCAGGGGTCATACCCACCTGCATTAGGGATGTCTTGAATATTTACTGGTCTCAGTATTGAATAAGTTAGGAGCAGAAGATATTCCTTAGACAAGAAGTAGGAACTCAATGGTGGCCCAAAAGAAATGTCTTGGTCACAAAAGAATAAGACAAGGATTCATAGTCAAGAAAACATTCTAAGAACTGGTACACGCTTATAATCCCAGCAGTTTGAGAGGTTGAGGTAGGAGGATCATGAGTTCAAAGCCAGCCTCAGCAAAAGCAGGTCATTAAGCAACTCAATGAGACTCTGTCTCTAAATAAAATACAAAAAAGGGCTGGGGGTGCAGCTCAGTGGTCGAGTGCCCCGAGTTCAATCCCTGGTACCAAAAAAAATAAATAAATAAAAGAAAGAGATAACATCCTAGGAAGGAGATGCCTAGCAACAAGATGGTTCTAATCATGAAACCTGGATCAATAACTACCACCCTCCGCCTAAACTTGTTTCTACTCCTGCACTCTCTCTCCTCTGAAATGTTCCAAAACCCAAACTCCACCATCCACACTGTCAAGCTACAGTCCCAGGACAGCCTCTGAACATTGCTCCATCCACAATCCAAACATCATTCCAACATTGCCACCTCCACTGCTCTAGTGCATGCTCTCCAGGCACCCTTCTGATCTGCAGTCAAGACCTTCTACAGTCTCCCACCACACCCATGGGGCTTCAGGGAGCTTATCTCCCTTGAGTTTATCCCTCTGTTCCAATCCCAGCATACCACTCTGGCTGAACATCCTTCTCCGATCCCTGCAGATGCAATCAGGTCTAAGCTCTCTAACACAGCATGCAAGACCTTTGTGAGCTGACTGCAGCCTACCTTTTCAGCTTCATCTTTATCCACTCCAGCTTTTCAGTTTTTGCCCTAGCATCACCTAATTCTAATTTCCCTCTACGTACAGTGCTGCCTCTGGCCTTTTTTCTTTTGCTCACACCCTTCTTGCTACGTTCTCCTTTTCCCTCTATCTAGCTTGCTACATCATTTCTTCTTGGACAAATTCCAAAACTCTCAGGTCACAGCACCTTTCATGTATCAGTAATTTTTACATAGAGCTTGTGGTCAACATAAATATCTAACAGTTCTATTTATTCAGTATTTAAACTCAAATACCTTCGTAAGTATTTGTGTCCTAATAACTTAGGAGGCATTTGGAAAATAAATAAATAAATAAATTGAAAGAAAATAGTATTTTTATTTTATCCTTAAATTATCACCACTATTTATTAATGGTATACGTGTGTCTATTGGGCACTATACGACTGCTCAAACCACCACCACTCTTACTTTCTGTTTCACATGGATTTTTATTGGGTAATTGCTGCTATATATATATATATATATATATATACACACACACACACATATATATGTACACACACACATATATATTAATTATACATAATAGTGGGATTTGTTGTAACATTCTTGTACATGCTTTCTACTACTGCAGTTGCCAAAACCCCAGCTTCACAAAATATGATATCAAGAGAAATGTAGCACAATCAAATATTGAACCTTGAGCTGGCTTCAGTGGAGGATGACTATCACATTGTTACCTCAAAAATTAAAATGATCTGCAAGGCACGGTGGCACACACTTATAATCCCAACAGCTTCGAAGGCTGAGGCAGGAGGATCACAAGTTTAAAGCAAACCAGTGAGGCCCTAAACAACTCAGTGGCACCCTGTCTCTAAATAAATACTTTAAAAAGGTGGGCGGGGCTGGGGATGTGTCTCAGTGGTTGAAAGTCCCTGGGCTCAATCCCCAGTTCCAAAAAAAAAAAAAAAATTGAAAAGATGCGAAAGCACCTCTTTGTCTTTGCCTTAGTAACTGGGTCTAGGTAGCTCTAGATAAAATATAAGAACTTCAGACCTAGAAACTCTTTACCATGGAGCTAGAGCCCTTAGCCTAAGCTTTGTTGGTACTCCATGCCGCTGTCCTGCCCTTCACATACTGCATTATAAGAACCTGCTCTGTGTCTTTCTTCCTCCATGTGAACTCTCTATGAGCAAGACTCAGGCTCTCCTCTTTCTGCACCATATGACAACCCAGGGCCTGGCTGGTGTCCAATAGACAGGAACTCAAACAACAGGCGGGCCGGAGCCATAGTGGATACCAGAGAACTAGCGTGGCTCAGAGGGACTCATCCTTCGAGAGAGTGAAACAGGTGATTCCTGTCAAGCTCAATATCTGTAGTCCCAGCAGAGAAGGAGAATCTGCTGGACCTGGAAGTAGCACCAGCCTGACTCAACCAATGAACCAGTGGCTCTTCTCCCTGAAGGGTGCCAAGCAGTCAGAGTACAACACTCAACACATTCATGGTTTGGTTTTAGGTTTTCATTTGGTTTCTGGCAAGAGTTTCTTAAGAGTAAATGATAAAAGGATGGGGGGGGGGGAGAAGGAAAAAGGGAAGGAAAGAAAAAATAGAGGAAGGGAGAGAGAGGAGGGGAAGGAGAAGGATTGGAGGAAGGGATGCTATTTACCTCAGGCAAACTCAGGAGAAAGGGATCTGTCCTTTGCAAGCTGTGTTCAAAGGCACAAGAGTATCTCTGTGACCCTGGGACCAGACCTACCTCCTGACCTAAGAGCACTGGAGCTGAGAGATCATAGTGGGAGGAATCCCAGCCAAGCCAACAAGGCCATCTATGGATGCCACTGGTTCCTCCCCTTTTGGCCAATTTCCTGACAGTTACTTCCCTGATTTCTTGACTAGCCATTGTTTATGTCCTATTTGTGCTATTCTTCCCCATCCCTGGTTGACATGAGAATTTGCATTATTTTTTTCACAATCTTCTGTAAATGAACCCTAGACATAACTGAGAAAGTTAGGACCAGGATCCGAAGTCAAATTTGTGTTTGTATGTGATAGAACTTCCATGATTCACACGGCTCACTGATTTTAACCAAGAAGATCCCATTGAAATTGTTCATTACTATAATCCCTTGCTGTAATCCAATAGCAGAGCTACTGGTATCTCAGTTTAAAGAGATGTCCGTCTAGCCGGATACAGGGAGGGATATGCCTTTAATCCTAGTGACTAGAGAGTCAGAGGCAGAAGAATTGTAAGTTTTGCAATTAAGTTGCCTGGCAATTTACCAAGACCCTGTCTCAAAATAAATAAATAAATAAATAAGTGCTGGGGATAGCCCGGCGTGGTAGTGTATGACTGAAATCCCAGCGGTTTGGGAGGATGAGGCTAGAGGATCACAAGTTCAAAGCCAGTCTCAGCAACCTAGAGAGTCCCCGAGCAACTAGCAAGACCCCATCTCAAAATGAAAAATAAAAAATGGGCTGGGAATGGGGCTCAGTGGTTGAACGCCCCTGGGTTCAATGCACAATACTAAAAGAGAGAGACAGAGAGAGTCTTTTTTTGCTTGAGGTCTCAAAAAGTCTCTGAAATGAATCCTCAGCCAACTTCTGAGTCAGTCAGAGAGTAGCAGATGTTCTGGCTCGGCCTGGGGTTCGGGGTCCACCCCACACACTCCCACTTCTCCCAGCATGGCCCCAGTGGATGGCCGTGGAGCTGGCGCTCTATGGCAACAGTCTCTTCAGCTGGGTGAAGAGGAGGAGACTTGTGCTACTGATTCCCGTGTTGGGCTGTTCTGTGGGCAGAGTTCTGGGAACAAACTCAACCCAAATCATTGCCAACCCAGTAGTGGGTGAAGAGGCCATAGGGTCTGCCTGAGGCTCTAGAGAAAAGGAAAGTTTACCCTCGCTGCATCCTGTCTAGGAAATTTCACTCCTCTATTTCAGATTGATAACTACTTTCTAGAAATTTAAACACACACACACACACACACACACACACACACACACACACACACACAGAAACATTCAAGCATATTACTTTCAGAAAGTTCTTTCTGGTAGCTAACTTGAACCCTTTGTCCTGTAGCCAGCACTGACTTTATTTTGGCTGATCCTTGCTAGAATGGGTGCGTCAGATAAGATAACCCTCCACAAAATTAAGGCCCTTTCAGACTTATCTTCTTTAGAAAGAATTTGGATTTCCTTAACCTTTTATCACAGGGCCTTATCACACCTAAACCTTTAATTATCTCTCTCAATTTTTTTTCTTTGAATCCTGTCCAAAACATGTCTTTTGAGTTACAAAGATCATAACTTAATTAGATCTTTCATTTCAAGAGGATTCTCCTAGTTCCTCAGAAGAAATAAATTAAATTTCAGTCAGATGTATTTCATTGAGGGAAGGGCGTAGGAAAAAAGAAATTGGGTGGTTTATATAAATAGCACATTGTCTGTGCCACAAATGAGTTTGGCTTTTCCCAATTGTTTTTTAAACAATGGGTCCTTTTTTTCTGGTGAGTTTAATCCCTCAGAGATTCCAACCTCCAACAGATCAAGGTTGGTCTGCCTCTGCGGGTACGTGGCTTCCCTATTGACAGAATCGAGGTCCCTGGCCTCTGTCTGGCACAGCTCGGCTGCAATGAAGCACCTTGTCAAGGCTGGGGAGTGAGTGTGGGTCACTGTGCTGCTGTTTCAAGGGGACCCCAGGGTCTGTCTTGCTTTTGCATATCTTCATCTTATTGTGAGTAGGCTTGTCTTTCACGATGCTGTTCTAACTGACTGTGCAGATGTCTTTATCCTGATCTCTGCGTATTTGCTCAGATTTCCACAGGGAAAAGGAAGGTCTTTGAATGATTTTCAGATGTGGAGCGGAGCATTGGAGCCTGGCCTTCACCCAGCTGCCTCTTAACCAGGCTGCTTTACAGCACGTTTCTTCACTTCTTTCCACCTGAGTTTTCCCTTGTGTAAAATAAAGAAGTTGGACTCATAGATGATCTCTGAGGTCACTTCCCACCTGACCCGGAGGTTATCACAGCCTCCATCATTCTAATTGCTCCATAGAGAGGTATGAAAAGGAAGGAGGATTGATTGAGTTCTGGAGCCAACTGGGAAAGGGAGGCTCAGAAGGAGTGTCAGTTTAATTTGGATTCACTCCCTGCTGTCTCCCTCCCGAGGACCCTGGATCAGTCAGTACAGTGTAAAGGGGAAAGAATGATGTTTATTGCTCACGTACGGTGCATGGTCACTCTAAGGCTCCTCATCCACTATCTTGTTTCAACTTTCCATCTCACCATAGGGTAGAGGTACGAGGTGTCTTCCACCATCACAACCAGCAAGCAATCCCACCCACCCCACCCCCCCACTCAGATGAGTCTACATCCTTCAGGTCTCATTTGAAATGCCACTTCTTCAAAGCCACCTTCCTCAACCAGAGATGAGGCAAGAACTCCCCATGGCTCTCTGTGCTTCCCCTCCATTGCATTTACCACCTGAGTGATTAAACAATTAACCATACAATGAATGTCTCAACCATACTCAACTGAAATCTTCATGAGGGTAGAGACCACACTGTTCCTTATTGTAATCCCAGTGCCCAATAATGTCCCAACAAAAACAGTTGATGCTCTTAGATAGTGAGTAAATACAAGTATGAATGTATGCATGAATGAAAGGATGGAGGGAGAGCAAAGCTGGATCTGAACCCCGCTATCTGAACCCCACTATCTTAACCCCAACCCCAATACCTGACTCCTGTGGATGTGTCTAAAATTTCAGAAGACTCTACTTATAAGCTTGTGCACAAGTGCTCACTGTTACAACCATCCTGTGAATACTGACCCACCAGTAGTGAGGCTTTCGGTTCTTCCTCCCAATGGGGGAATATCAGCATGGCTCTGTCCATGCCCTTTCCCAGTGCCGCTCTTTCCAAAAATGTCTGTAAAAAATAGTTAGAGGAGATGGATCAGGCTCTTGGTGGTGGAAGAGGGGTGAAAGGAGGTAATGACTCTCCAAACCCAATTGTCTTGGTGGGCATTTAGCCCCACGTCGCTACCCTACCCCACCCCCATACTAGGGATCAATCCCAGCTCCCCTGGGATTAATCCTACAGAGCTATATCCCCTGCCCTTTTTTAAAAAAAAAAAAAAATTTAATTATAAGACAAGGTCTCACTGAGTTGCTAAGGCTGCTCTCAAACCTGTGATCCTCCTGCCTCAGCCTCCCAAGTAGCTGGGATTAGAGGCATGGGCCACCAGGCCTGGTATTGCCTGATGTTTGCATAACCTTCTAACCCCTTCTGCCAATGGGCTGCAAACAAGAATCTGCTCTGTAGGGGATCTGGGTCAGTAAAAAATGAGTGGGTGAAAAGGGAGGAGGAAAAAACCAAGACATGACAACTTTTAGGAAGCAAAAATAAAACTCTAATGTGGAGACTGCTGAAAATAGACTGCTTGGGTGTCAGGCAGCATGCAAATCCAATGCTAATTACATGGAAATCAGTGACAAGTCCTAACTTCCATGTGCCTTGATGTGACCCTTGGGGAAAACCTGCTGCAGGTGTCTGCTGCACACCACTGAGGATGGAGTGGGACGTGGGCTTTCATGTGGCCTCCTTCATCTGCTCTTGTCTCTGCGCTGAGGAAAGCTGAGAGGTTGCTAAAAATACTAACAATAGATATTTGATTTCTTCTTCCAGACAAAAAGCCTTGGCATCCACGGGAGGAAGAAGTGTTCAAGCAGCATGTGACTGGTTGGTATGAAATAAATAAATTGAGAAAATAGCATATAATTAATTCTGAGTGTGTGTGGATGAGTGGGGACATGCAGGCTTTCTCCAAAAGACCCTTCCAGGGGGAATGAACCAGAAGGCTGTGAGACAAGCCCACTTATCAAGTCAATTGCCTCCGCTACCCTGGCCTCAGAGTGTGATTCTCCTTGGACTGGTTAAAGACATTCAAAGTCTTTCCAGGATAGACCCTCTCACAATATCTGCTCTCCTCCAGCCACTTAAACATTCACTTTTGGGAGCTGGGGCTGTAGCTCAGTGGTAAAGCATTTGCCTCACATGTGTGAGGCACCAGGTTCAATCATCAGCACCACATAAAAATAAATAAAGATGCTGTGTGTTCATCTACAACTAAATATATATATATATATATATATATATATACATTTTTTTTTAAACAAGATTCACTTTTGGTGTGTAGATGCAATGCTGGGCAAATCAATATTGAAAACTATTCTTACCTTCAGAATATCACTACCTGGGAAGACCCTACAAAGTGACCCTCCTGGGAGCTTCCTTGCTCCTGGGAGTCACTGTGGGCTCAATCAGAGACTAAGTGACAGGATGTGTTGGAATGGTACTGGTGGATGGGGAAGGATTTGGAGTTAATGGGAGAAAGCTTCCTGGAGAGCAGCTTTAGGGTTTTTTAAGGGAGTTGTGGGATGACAAGCAGGAGAGCAGAAGTTGATGCATCTGAGAGTTGGTTAGTGAGATTCGAGAGGTGTTTTTTTACAGCACAAATGAAAACCCTTCTCCATGCAGTGCCCAGGGAGCGGAGCTTGTGGAGGGGGGGATCTGTCTCAGCTCTTTCTTCCCTTCCATTATTCTCCACTGAGGCCTCCTTGGCTCTCTTCTCTCTTCCAGGTTGTTCTCCCATGTCGGTGACCCCTTCCTGGATGACCCCCTGCCCCGGGAGTACGTCCTCTACCTCCGCCCCACCGGTCCCTTAGCGCAGAAGCTTTCTGACTTCTGGCAGCAGTCGAAGCAGATCTGTGGGAAGAACAAGGCACACAACATCTTCCCCCACATCACTCTCTGCCAGTTCTTTATGGTGAGCTGTCCCTCCTCTCCAGGGAAGCCTGGCTCCCAGTTTCCCAGCCAACCCCTGGGGACCCAGAGTAAAAGTGGGAGCTGCTCAGGAAGATTGGAAATGGTCCTGGGCTCCTGGGCTGGGTGGAGCTCCCAGGGGTCAGCAGGGCCCACCTCTCTTCCCTTATGTCTGCTGAGGCCCAGGAGCACCCCGGGTTTGGAGTGGCTCCTCAAGACCCTAGGAACAAGCCTGACCCTCTGTGGGTGACACATTGGCCTGGCAGCTGGAACAGAGCCACTGATACTGTTTCATTCTTGCTCCTTGTCAACCCTCTACCTGCTATGACAAGGAAACAGAGCAGGGAACAAGAAGTGTCGTCCACAGACTGGAAAATGTATTTCAGCCTCGTGGGCACTGTCCATGGGGTTTTCTCACTACATCTTTCTAGAGAAATCAAAGATGGCTTTCACCTGCCAGCATACCTAATCCATAATCCTATCAGAAAGCTTATTTAATGATACATTAAATCCCCATCACTATGATACATTAAGTATGTGTATCTACTTTGGTTTTCCATGGCAATGGAGAAAGAACACTTAATTTATCCACATATATTCAAGACAAAGCATAACAGGAGCGCTTTTTTAAAAATATATATTTATTTTTTAGTTATAGGTGGACACAATACTTTTATTTTATTTTTATGTGCTACTGAGGATTGAACCCAGTGCCTCATGCATGCAAGCGCTCTACCTCTGAGCCGAACCCCAGCCCAGAACAGGAGCACTTTAAGACAATTTTTAAAAAATATATTTTCCTTTGTTTCTTCCAAATATTCTCACTCTCTTAGGTAAAAAAAAAAAAAAAAAAAAAAAAAAAACATGTTCCTAACACCTTCCCTTTTACCATTTACTCTGAAAATTAAAGTGATTATCGCTTCCTCTTAGTCATCTCAGGATCTTTCTTGAAAACATTCAGAGTTGAAGAGACACTCATTCTTCCTTCCAATGCTCTGAAGAGGGTAGGAGAATGATGTCACAGCTCTCAGAGCCTCGCTCTTCTCAACTACCGTGGGGGTGGAGGGAGAGACTACTTTGATCATCTAAAAGGAATTGAAAAGGTACAGATGATACAAAAGAGTACAAAATACACAAATTATCCTGGGATGCTATACTCTCTCCCATGATGTTTCTCCTGGGCTTTTTGTTGTTCTTTTGGTTTGGTTTTAGTTTTGTTTGTTTGTTTTGGTTTTTGGTTTTGAGCAAAGAAAAATGTTTTGTTTTATTTTGTTTTGTTTTATACCAGATAACCAAGGATTAAACCTAGGGGGTCTCTACCTCTGAATCCCCAGCCCTATTTATTTATCTATTTAATTTTGGTACTGGCGATTGAACCCAGGGGCACTTAACCACTGAACCACATCCCCAGCCCAGTTTATTTTTTATTTTGAGACAGGGTCTCAACTAAGTTGCTTAGGGCCTTGCCAAGTTGCTGAGGCTGGCCTTGAACTTGTGATCCTCCCACCTCAGCCTCCCAAGCCTCTGGGATTACAGGAGTATGCCACTACACCCAATAGAAAACTTTCTTTTTAATTGACAAATAAAAGTTGTATATATTCATGGTTTAATATATGTGTACATTGTGGAATAGTTAAATCAAGCTAATTAATGTATGTGTTACCTCACATACTCCATTTGTTTGTGGTGAAATACTTAAAATCTACTCTCTATGTCTTTTTTTTTAATTTTTTTCCTTGTGTTTCTGGGAATCAAAACCATGCCAGCTGAGTGCTCTATCACTGAGCTACACCCAGCCCCCAAGTCTACTCTCTTACAGTTTTTGAGTATATACTACATTGTTATTAACCACGGTCACAATGCTATACAAAAGCTCTCTTGATTGTATTCCTTACATCCAAACGAAATTTAGTGTCCTTTGACCAACACTTCTCCAATCCTGACCCTTGTTTTTGCTTTCTGCTTGACCAGTCCTGCTGCATTTTGGTGGAATTGATAGTGTCCACTGCAGAGCAAGGGAAGGAGGAAACCGGTCACACGTTCCCCAGCTTAATTTTCTCAGTTGGATGATCTGTGTCCAGATAATTGGGAGCCTGATGTTCTTCTTCGACCATACAAAAAGGAGTATGGTTAATTGCATTATCAGCCTCCGGTCTCTGGGGGAAAATATCCACCCATAAGTGGCAGCAGCCTCTCTGTCTCCTAGGCTCTGAGTGAAGCCTGCTTGTTTTCCCCTTCCAGTGTGAGGACAGCAAGGTAGACGCCCTGGGGGAAGCCCTGCAGACCACCGTCAGTCGCTGGAAGTGCAAGTTCTCGGCTCCCTTACCCCTGGAGCTCTATACCTCCTCCAACTTCATCGGCCTCTTTGTGAAGGAAGACAGTGCAGAGGTCCTCAAAAAGTTTGCCGCCGACTTTGCTGCAGAGGCTGCTTCCAAAACCGGTGAGCACACACAACTGCCAGCCCAGCCCTGGCCCCTGGTATTTGGAGTTGGGAAGGATAGGGATGGGAAATGATTATTAGGTTTCCATTGCTGTGACAAAAAAAAAAAAAAAAAAAAAAAAAAAAAAAAAAAAACCTGAGAAATCAACTTAAAAGGAGAAAAGATTCATTTTGGTTCATCATTTCAGAGGTTGCAGTCCATGGTTGGTTGGCTCTGTTGCTTTGGGGCCTGTGGCAAGGCAGAGTATCATGGCAGGGAGCATGTAGTAAAGTTGTCCATCTAATGGTGGTCAGGAGGCAGAGGGAGAGAAGGGCCAGGTTCCTCTCTGTCCTTTAACATGTCCTTGATCTAAAACCTCCTACCAGGCTCTGCCTATTAAAGGTTCCACCACTTCCCAAAAGCTGGAGACCAAGCCTTCAACACATGGCCTTTGGGGTACATTTAACATCCAAATCATGATAGTTATAATAGGATGGAATTAGGAAGGGGAGGGCCATGCAGGATTGGGCACACATGGCAAAGCATACCCCACACCCCTTTGGTCCCTTGTAAAAATGTCTACTTCTATTGTGCTACCCCCTGGAGACACTGTCCAAAGCTTACTCCCAAACACCAAGGTTGGAGGTACACAAGTGACTACTCAATACTGAATTATAAATTATCCCTCTGTACTACTAACTATCCTAGTTTAGAAGTTTTTTGCTCCCAAACTTCTCTCTCCTGCAGATGTTTGTCTGGATCTCACCATTTACACTGTAGCATAAGACATAGAGTGGAACCACTTCATAGTATACCATAATAAAATCCACTGAGCCAATACCCTTCAATGTCGTGAAACCCAGTAGATGAGCTCCCAAGAGCCTTAAAACTCTGTCCAAAAACGTAACCTCTTCCTGCTCTTTTCATGGAAGCTCTTAGTTAAAGTCAATTGATTTCCTGTGGAAGGAATTACCTTTCAGGGATGCTCAGGATGTGTATGGACAAGACAGAGAAGTTTGCAAAGTTCTTCTGTCTGACTGCAGGTGCAGACAAGCTCTCTTAGCTAATGAGAGCCTTTTGCAGTGAGGGATGAACAGACAATCCACAGGAGGAGGGGACTCTTGACTCCCCCAGAATAAAATCACAGTCAGCAGGTATTTATTGGGCATGTGTGTTTATGCAACAAGAGGTGAATAAGAAGTGATTTACCTTAGCCAAAAGCTGTGGCACATCCCTGTGATTCCAGTGGCTTGGGAGATTGAGGTAGGAGGATCAAAAGTTTGTGGTCAGCCTCAGCAACTTAGCAGGGCCCTAAACAATTTAGTGAGATCCTGTTTGAAATTCTAAAAACATCTGGGGATATAGCTCAGCATAAAGCACTGGGTTCAATCCCCAGTACTTCCCCCACCCCCACAAAAAAAAAATGGTTTTCCCTGGCCAGAGACACAGTCAGGAAACCTGATTCAGGCCCTGTGTGATACCTAGGCATTGAGGAGAGTGAGAGGCACTGCAGAAAAATGGTTCCATCTTCAGAGAAGAGAGGAAGCTGGGAAGATGTTGATCAGGAAAATGAAGGAAGGGCCCCTCCAGGGTACAGGTGGCCAGAGGGCTGGCAAGAAGAAGGGTGACACAGGTGTGAGAAGCACAGCTGAATCTGCACGTTGAAAGCAGAACTGAGACACCAGAGCTTGCCAGCTCCTGTATCCTATGGAGGACCTGGGAGGAAAAGGCCTGAGCAAGGCCACCAAGTGTCAGCCTCAACCCTGCACTAATGCCCCCCCACCACTGTTGCTTGCTGTTTATCTTCATCACCAACTTGGGCCTCTTGCTTGGTGTTCCTCTTTACCACAAAAGCCCCAGATAGGGCTTGGACACTGGGAAGAGTGTGGTCAGGGCTCACTGCAAGAACTCAGTACATCTCTGCTATCAGAAGCAGCTCCAGGCCCTCAAGACACTTTCTCTGGGCTCAGTGGTAAGGCATATGGCTAGCATGAGTGAGGCCCTGGGTTCCATCCCCAGCGCCTCCCCATAGTTTGGTAGCAAGCCACCCTAGGCTACCCAACCCTCGCTCTGGCGGTCTTTTCTTCCCAGGGACCAGTCTTGAGTTTCTAGCGTTAATGCCTGACATTTCACACAAGCTGGATATTTCAGAGAAACGGCATAACAGGGAAGCAAATTATATCCTGTTTTTTTTTTCCCTTGACCTCAAGAAAACAGCGTTTTGTTTTGTTTGTTTCGTTTTTTTATCCCACAGTGGCTATTGTCAGAACCACTAAATCCCCACAAAAACCTAAACTAATGTTGTACCACAAAACCTTAATCCTTCACAAATCAGAAAAGCAAGTTTCATCCAGGCCTGTGGCAAATTCTTAGAGTGCATGTGGAATAAGAGATAGTTAAGGTCCTCACTTTTCACATGGGAATGGAGAGCGCCAGTCCCTCTCCAAGAATCTGCTGTCACTCTCCAAGAACTTGGCCCCCTTCATGTCTCTGCCTTTGTGAGGCCTCCTGGTGGTGATTGGGGGAACTTCTTGGCCCTGCCCCAAGTGGCTGGTCCTCATCTTTTTTTTTTTTTTAATTCTAATTTGTTATATATGACAGCAGAATGCAATTTAATTCATATTACACAAATAGAGCACAGTTTTTCATGTCTCTGGTTGTACACAAAATAGAGTCACGCCATTTGTGTCTTCATACATGTACTTAGGGTAATGATGTCTGTCTCATTCCTCCATCTTTCCTACCCCCATGCCTCCTCCCTTCCCTTTTCCCTAGCTAAAGCTCATCTATTCCTCCCACACTGCCTCTACCCATCCCCATTATGAATCACCCTCCTTATATCAAAGAAAACATTCGGCATTTGATTTTTTGGGATTGGCTTACTTCATTTAGCATTATATTTTCCAGCTCCATCCATTTACCTCCAAATACCATGATTTTATTCTCTTTTAATGCTGAGTAATATTCCATTGTGTATGTATACCACATTTTCTTTATCTATTCATCTACTGAAGGGTATCTAGGTTGGTTCCGCAGTTTAGCTATTGTGAAGTGACCTGCTATAAATATTGATGTGGCTGTGTCCCTGTAATATACTGTTTTTAAGTCCTTTGGGTATAAACTAAGGAGTGGGATAATTGTCAAATGGTGGTTCCATTCCCAGTTCTCCATACTGCTTTCCATATTAAGAACACTAACAACAATAAGTGTTGGCAAGGATGTGTGTGTGGGGGGGGGAAGGCACACTCATACCTTGCTGGTCCTGATTTTTTAATACCTGTCTGTGGAAAGCAGGTCATCATGTCTTTGCCCTACAACTTGGCATTCTAGAGTTGTTGGCACACCCAGATTCTTTCAGCCAGCAGATTGTCATTCTCCACTCTGGGTAGCTTAGGGAGGCTCATCAACAGGTACTGAGAACATGGATAGTACACCTAGTGGAAATACAGAGTAGACAAGAGGCAAACACCTTGTCTTGTGGGGTTTAACTCCGCAGAATGCCATGCAGGCCGAGCCCAGTGGTGCAAGCCTGTAACCCCAGTGGCTCAGGAGGCTGAGGCATTGATCATAAGTTCAATGCCAGCCTCAGCAGCTTAATGAGGCCCTAAACAACTTAGGGAGATCCTGTCTGTAAATGAAAGCTTTTTATAAAGAGCTGAGTATGTGGCTCAGTGGCTAAATGCCTCTGGGGTTCAATCTGAAGAAGAAGAAGAAGGAGAAGGAGAAGGAGAAGGAGAAATAATGCCATGTACTACAACTGGAAAAGCACATAAAACCTAAAGACCCAACTTCTAGTTGTACCTTAGCCATTAATTCTCTGTGCAACTTGATCTAGCCCCTTATTTCTCCAAGTCCCTAATTTCTTCCAGTTGCATCTTCTTCATTATTAAACTTAGAAAGTAGATGACTTTCCCTCAATTAAAGCACAAAAGATAAATTAAAGCCATTCCCACATATAGGTCGGTTTGTTTTGTTTTTAGAATGTCTTAAAATGAGACATAATTTAAATCAATTGTCCTCAACCAAGGTTGATTTTGCCCCCAGGGGACACTTGGCCAAGTGTGGAGTCATTTTCAGTTGTTCCAACTCAGGTGATGATGCTGGCATCTAGTGGGTAGATGCAATACCCTATAATACACAGGGCAGCCCCCTGTGTATTATAATTATTATAATTATTCCACCCAAAATGCTGTTGAGAAACCCAGCATTAAACTTTAAAGGGTCCTCCTCCTTTTCCCCTCAATTCTCCACAAGGCTCACTCAGAAGCTAAGAGACTTGATCCCAAAGTGAAGGCAATACATTTGGGAGTCACAAAGTACGCTGTGTATCTTTACATAACTTGTACTATCCTTTTAGATCTGTTTCCTCATCAGAATGGCAAGGCTAGTAATAATCAGCTGGAATTGTGAGGAAGGGCCAGCCAAAAAGATTACCCCTCAACCTATCCATATCTTCTACATAAAAGCCATATATGTGGCTCCTTGTCTCTTGATTAGTGGGTTGATTCAGGGTCTGTGACCCCTTTCCCCTTTATTCTGCTGTTTTGAAGGAAAGGAGAAAAGCATCTTTCTTTTCACCAAGGGACTCTCTGTTATTTGGGAAGAATTTATCTGGGTATTCGTCTGTGCTCTTTCTTAATTCTCCACCATTGTTAGGATCACCACATTCTCCTCATTGACCATTTTCTTCATTTTTCCAGAAGTACACGTGGAACCTCATAAGAAGCAGCTACACGTGACCCTGGCTTACCACTTCCAGGCGAGCCACCTACCCACTCTGGAGAAACTAGCCCAGAACATTGATGTCAAGCTAGGTTGCGACTGGGTAGCTACCATATTCTCTCGGGATATCCGATTTGCTAACCATGAGGTAATGTCTCACTGTGGCTCCTGACACTATTGGGTACGGGGTTGTGATCAGAACCAGGAGTGCCTGCTCCTGGCTACTTTAGGAGAGGGATGCCTAAGGAGAACAAGAGGCAAGCACCTGACCTAGAGCCAGGTGGCGTAGGATTTTTGTCCAGGCTCTGCAGACTCCCTGAGAGGCTTTGAGAATGCATCCCTCCCCTCTAGGTCCTAAGTGGTTCATCCAGGTAACATTCGCAGGGTTCTTTCTGCTCTGCCAAACTTATTGGAGGAATACAGAAGTAAAATAGAGAAGAGATAGAAAATGTTGGGAAAGATTTTAGTATAATATATAAATTCTTGATATTGATAGAAGACAAAATGAACAGATGTATGCTGATATCTGTGGCATGCAAGGTACCCTGGAACATGCTAGACTTTTTAAAATGGTTCTGCCCTCAAGGAGCTTTGAGTTCAGCAGGGGAAAAAAGACAGGCAAATATGAAAAAAAAAAAGACAGTTGTGTGAGCATTCATGTGCATGGCAATGGGCAGCACAAATGGGACGGCTGATTCCTGTTGTAGACAGACAGACAGATCCTAGTATTGCTCTTTTGAGGGGATCAGCATTGCTTTCCACTTAGGCCTGTGCCATCTTAGAAGAGTCATATTGTCCTTTATCTCCTGGAGGAGAACATGACACAAAGATTAAATGTCTGGTTCAAAGCCAAGGAACAATTGAGGACCAGAGATGACTTCAGAGCCCAGGAATTTTGACCAATAAAAATGGGCAACCCATCTAGAAAAGATACTACATACAGTAGTCCCCCCATTCACCCACCATTTCACTTTCTTTGGTTTCATTTACCTGAGATCAATTGCAGATCTGAAGTTATGAAATGGAAAATGCCAGAATTAAACAATACATTTTATATTACTCTTATGACAGCATATTGGTTTTGGTTTTGTTTTGTTTTAGTTCCTGTGACAGGGTCTTGCTATGTTGTCCAGGCTGGTCTCAAACACCTGACCTCTTGCAATCCTTGACCTCAACCTCCAAAGGTGCAGAAGTTCAGGTGCAGGCCACCATGCCCAGCTTACAGCGTATCATTATAATTGTTCTATTTTGTGATTAGTTATAAGTATTGATCTCTTACTGTTCTAAGCTATAAAGTGAACTTTACCATCACTATGTTTGTATAGGAAAAAAAACATAGTTTACATAGAGTTTGGTACTATCTGAAATTTCAGGCATCCACTGTAGGTGTTGGAAATAATCCCCCATGGATAATGGAGAACATAGATGAAATGTTTGTTTTCCAATTTAATATTCATTAAACAGTGTTTACATGTGTCTCCCAATTTTCAATAGAAAAAAGAACTGAGATTTTTGTGACTTTACATAGACTTTTAACATCTCTTTTAGGCTTTTTTTTTTTTTTTACATGAAAAACAGAACATCATGGTTGAAACCAGGCAACCTTCTTGTTTTGGGAGTTTTGGGAAGAGCCAGTCCAAGCGTCAAAACTTCAGAGCAAGGTGTGGTGGCCCATGAGTGTCAGGGACTCGCAGCTCTGCCTGACTTCACTGATTGGAATGTCATGACCTCCTTTTTAATTATTTGATGCAAGTTTCTATAATGATGAATTAATAGATTAATTAATTAATTAATTAATTAAAGAGGTCTGATCCTCTTTAAGAATTCTGGCATCTCCTGGGATCACTTAAGATTGGCCCTAAAGATAAGGAGAAAGGTGTGGCTGATTGGAAACTTCCCAAAGACAAAAAAAAAAATGTCAAGGGTTGTATGTGATGGCCTCTGAGAAGTCACCTTCCTGAGAGGAGAAGGTGGCAATGGAATTTTACAAGGCACATCCTCTAATCAACACTGCCCTCCAGTTAACTCAAAGGGTAATTGCTTTTCTGCCTGACCCACATTCTACCCAATTGGCATGAAAAGAAAGAGGCAGCAAGCGCCCACATGAATTATTTTTCTAAAAATAACTTGGCCTCTTTTATCTCTTATTTGTAAAAGCTCACTTATTACTGTTCCTTCTGATTAAACCCTCCTGGTCTCCTTTGACTAGACCCTCCCTCTGAAATCTTTTGGTTTTACCTGCAGACTACCTGTGCCTTTCTGCGTATACAAAGCTCTTGCCTTCCTTCTCCTTCACTCTGTCTCCAAGAGGCAGGTTTGACTGATGGTTCCAGTGAGCAAACAGATGTCTAAAGAAGGAGATCCATTTAGCAAGGACACTTGGCAAGGCAGAGTGATGCTTCAGAAAAACTGCAAGGTCTCATCGCTCTGCTGTTTTAGATTTTCAATTGATTTTGGTCTTACAAATGCCCATTTATACTTCACACAGATTCTTCCTTATTAGTGATGATATTGGACCACACAACTTATGTGTGCCAAGCAATAGAAATCAAGAGGAAGGACATGATCCTATAAATGCATTAATTTTAGAGCCTACCATCCCTGGCTTCAAACCTGGCTCCTTCACTTCAGCAGTGGTTAGATTCACTTTGACAACTTATATAACCCTCCAGTCCTTGGTTTTCTCATCAGTAAAATGGTGATGATGTTTTGCTGAAATGTTGCAAGAACTGAATAATAAGATGTATGGAAAGATCCTAAGGCAATACCTAACACAGGGCAGGAGCAACCAAAAAAACTGCTGCAGCTATTATTATTCCTTAAAAAAAAAAAAAAAAAAAAACAAGCAAACAAACAAAAAAAAAAACTCCAAAAGCAATGCCTTCAGTTGTTACTGTCACATGGAGCTGTGATGGCCCTTCAGTCAGCAGACTTGGGGTTTAGTTTCAGTGTAGCAAGGAAGGAAAACATACCATAGAATTCTCACAAGCAGATGCTAGACATTAACATTAGTATAATATGGTACAAACTAGGCACGTGTCCTGATATCTCTCATATTTAGGCTGTTTTTGTATCTGCTTTAGGGAAGTAGGAAAGGACAGTGGTCATGGATCCCAGTTATTATTTTATTTTTTAATTTGATGATGATGGTGGTGGAAGTAGTGGTGGTGCTGGAGATGGCACCCGGGGCTAGCTTGTTAAGCATGAATTCTACCACTGAGCTACACTCCTACCTCCACACTTATAATTTCAGATTTGCTGCACTACCTTAATTCTTATGTTGTTCATTCCATAAACCAAAGCTACTATATGTTTCCACTATATTATCTCCAACCTTTCCTGTGCCTTGATTTTTCTGAGGAAATCCTAGAGTAGAATACTCATCCCTCTTTCTGATGGGACAAAGGAGGAGTTCTCTGAGCTACTTTGAGCTTTGCCAGCCACACCTGTGCTGTACTGGAATAGGAGAGGCTGAGTTTAGACTTGTTTCACCATGACTTTCCTTTCACCGTGTTCCAGGAAAAGGAATGTTGCTTTTTGTGGCACATCACATATACAACTTTGAGATTTAAGAAATTCTTGTGAATTCTTATTCCTTTTTTTGTTTATTTGGTTCTAGGGATTGAACCCAGGGGCGCTTTACCACTGAACTACATCTCTAGGCTTTCTTATTTTTTATTTTGAGATTTTGAGATAGGATTTCACTAAGTTGCTGAGTCTGGCCTCAGACTTGAGATCCTCCTGCCTCAGCCTCCTGAGTCAGTGGGATTACAGGCTGTGCACCTCTGTGCCTGGCTTTAAAAAAAAAAAAAAATTAAAAGCCTAACAGAAATCTCCCTGGTTTGTTTGGAAAAGCATTTTGAGTAGATACAATGCAGAGGGAGCAGAAGGAGAAAGGAGGCAATCTAGATGGAAGATCTAGCCCGGAAAGGAACTAGAATGAGACTTAGGGAAAGAAACAGGCGCCCTATGAAGAAATCAGTGATACAAACAAGTTCCATGCGTTGTTGACTTCATCTTCTGAGATAAATCACACTTACTGGTTCTTTCTACTGGAGATTTCCAGGAGAAAAATCTTTCTGTAGCACTTGTTCCAGTGGCTCACCTTGACACCACTGAGCCGATCAGCTCACAGGCCTAACCAGTCAGGGCCCAGGGGCCAGAGTCAACTGCAAGAAAGGATATTACTTGGAAGATCAGGCTCATGGTTCAGTAGAAACAATTAGGCCCCTTCTGTGTACAAGGCTCCATCCTAAGGCATTTGTTAATATTGTCTCATTTAACTTTTTTAGTTAGGTGATATTTTATAGATGAGAAAACCGAGACCAGAGTTAAATGGGAACTAGAATTTGTGGCCTATCACCAACAGTGTTAGGACTGCCGGAGGAAAGATAAGAAAGCATTTGCCATCTTGCCATCCCCTGTGAAACAAATAGGATAGAGGATGTTTTTCTTACTATTGAGGTCTCCAGCTGTTAATTTAAAAAAATCAGTAATGTTTTTCTAAAATACCTTCAGGCCTATCCCTATGATGTTAATATTACCAGGAAACGAAGGCCCCTAATGTGGAGTCAGCCGGCCAAGTGGCATGGCCCTGTGCTAGGTCCTGGAGGCCTTCTCGGTGCTCAGAGAAGGAACATGTGGTCTCCAGCTGCTCCATGATGAAACCACGCCAAGCCACACACGGATGTCTATGAAGAATAGTTTCCTTCCAGGGTCTTTGTTGAAACTGTAGATTTAAAGAAAGCTCCTTGAAGGCAGGAACCAGGTCTTTTGTAAACAGCTGAACTGGGGAACCCTTCACTCCCAAGCCCTTCCTATAGGAGCAGTTCCCATCCAGCCCTTCTGTGACCCCCATGAGGAAGTCATGCTTTCTATGAGCTGAAGTTCACATGTCCACTCTGGTGCGTCCCACAGCAGATGGAGCAGGGAAACCGGGTCCAAGTGCATTTGCACAGTAGTTGACTGGAGAGCCTTCCAGCTTTTAGATAGATTTCCAGAAACCATGCCTGAATTCTTATGAGAAGTGAAGACATGCCTGGAGGAAAGTCTGGAACCATACAGGAACACAAAATGCCCATAACATTTTGATGAAGTGCTTTCAAATCTGAATCCAGAGCCTGCCAGACCCCAGGGTCTCCTGGACATACCCCATCCTCAGGTGGTGTGTGCTGTCTGATACAGAATGCTCAGGCTTGCCCTCCAGACACTCAACTGGTAGGTGGACATGGGTCTCACACATCCTCTCTTCCTCTTTCAGACATTACAGGTGATCTACCCCTACACCCCACAGAATGATGATGAGCTGGAACTGGTGCCTGGAGACTTCATCTTCATGTCTCCCATGGAGCAGACCAGCACCAGTGAGGGCTGGATCTATGGCACCTCCCTAACCACTGGCTGCTCTGGCCTCCTGCCGGAGAACTACATCACGAAGGCTGACGAATGCAGCACCTGGATATTTCACGGGTAAGCAGGCTCTAGGAAGTGTCAGGGAAATGGACTTGTTCCTGGAGCCTTAGGGTAGCAGTGAGAGCAAAGGGTGCCCATGGGGAAAAAGACTCATTGGTTCTACACTTCCAGGAAACGAGCTGACTTAAGACATGAGAAAATTGAGAACCAGGTTGCTCTGCTCACTGTCCTGCCCCCATTTGGTGCCAGTGGATTTCAGGCTGCCTAGTGGTCCATCTCTCTGGCTACCCCCAGTGCTAGGTCTTCATTGTCTTGGGGCACCTTGTCCTGGGTCATTACTCAGACTGGTAGGTCTCCCTGCAGTAACCAGGCAGATTCCTACTATGCCTGCCAGACCAATAGTGGAATGGGGTTCAAGGATCTGGAGCCCTAACTGAACTCCTCACTTGCAAGGTGACCCTGAGCAAGTCCTCAGCCTTGGCACCTGCATGCCTAGACAGCATGTAACTGAAAAAGGGTACATTGCCCACACATCCCATTCTTCTTTACGGTGGATGATTTCTACGCATCTGTCACTACTGCCCCTCCCCATACTGGTCCCATGTTCAGAATGGCCTGTGTGGTATGGCCAGCTTTGTCCTAATAGAGGGAAAAAAAAGGAACAAAAGTAACCTTCTTTTTCTTAATCCAAGCAGCTCAAAGGCAGCCCTTCCCTGGCATGCCCGGGCACCCAGCCAGCGTGTGCATGCTGGTTTGTTGTTCCTCTGTCTTGTTTTTGCTGTGTGGCAACATGGCTGAAAAGCAGAAGCCCTGAGCACCAGCTGCCTGGTGGCTAACACTATTATTACTGCCATTAAAAAAGGGGGCGGGGGCAGAGAAAAGGGTGATTTCTAAAAGTGTTTTGCCTGGAGGGAAAAAAGAAAAGAAGGTCCCCTACCCTGCTCTGCTCACTCTCCTGCCCCATTTGATGCCAATGGATTTCAGGCTGCCTAGTGGTCCATCTCTCTTACTACCCCAAGTGCTAGGTCTTCATTGCCTTGGGACACCTTGTCCTGGGTCATTACTCAGACTGGTATGTCACCCTGAAGTAGCCAGGCAGATTCCAAACAAACCACAAACCCAAAGATGGAAAAGAACATATTCTTCCTTAATAACCCCCACCCAGCAATTACTTCCTGTGCCTTACATTCTGTCCCTCCACACCAGCCCATGAACATCCAGCCTTTGAAGGTCAAAGTTGCCTCATGTTCCTCAAACATTGGCTTTTCCAGAAATGTTTCTGAAGATCAAAATATATGAGTTGAGGTTCCAGAGTCACCATCTCATCATTATAAAAACAAGTAAGGTTGGGCTTGGGTTGTGGCTCAGTGGCAGAGTGCTTGCCTTGCACATGTGAGGGACCAGGTTGGATACTCAGCACCGCATAAAAATAAATAAGATAAAGATATTACGTCCATGTATAACTAAAAAATATTTTTTTTAAAAAAACAAGTAAGGTAAAATAGAGTAAGGCACCATATCACCTTCTAGGCAATTACAATCTGCAAAGATGACTTTGGTCACCTAAAGTTATACAACTTAGTGACACTGTAGGCTACTTAGTGTAAATATATTCTGTGATGCTGCACAGAGACCAAGTCACCCAAGGACACAGTTCTCAGAATGCATCCCCATGGTTAAGGGACACATGACCTTATAGAGGAATAAACTGAGAGCTGAGAGATTATTTGCTTGATGAAGCACAGTTCCCAGGTCTTTTTCTAACAGAAAGACTATGGGTGGAAGAAGAGTATGTGTGAGAAGATCTGCTAACCTATTTAAGATCCTTGCATCCAAACCCAGTCTTTCTCCCATTAGAGCTCAGGCCAAAGCCCAGGTGAACCCAAGTGACTTCAGGCAGTGGGTCATACCAACATCCATGTGTCATTGTCTCCTTTTATTTTGGAAAATTACTAATGATGTGATTTCCTAGAAACTGTGTCTGAAGATCACCAATTATCATTCATAGCCAACCCTGCTAGAGTGGAGAAATACTAATGTTAGGCACAGGAACACTGTAATTAAGAATTCAAGTTTAATTCCAATAGT
Source organism: Spermophilus citellus (assembly GCF_964194105.1). Classification (NCBI taxonomy): domain Eukaryota; kingdom Metazoa; phylum Chordata; class Mammalia; order Rodentia; family Sciuridae; genus Spermophilus; species Spermophilus citellus. Next base: position 146,136,647 of record NC_138183.1, on the reverse strand, counting down.
CTTGGACTCCCTCTTACCACTTTGTGACCTTGGCTCTGTTACTTTACGTCTCTGAGCCTCTGTCTGCTCACCTATAACATGGGGATAATAATTGCACTTACCTCTTGGGGTTGCTATGGAGAGTAGAAGGCACTTAACTTTATACAGATCAGCACCGAATAAAAATAACCATGGAAGTTATGATTATTCTTTTCTTCTGTCTTGGGTTTAACATACTCATCAAATCAAATGCCTCTTCCACAAAGGCAGTCCTCCAGACACAAACTTCTCTTTGCTATTTAACTCCTGAGGTGGAAATGACTCAAGGAGACAGAGCTCCCTTCTAAGAGAGACCTTCCCTGGCTCCTAACCAAGGACAGACTGTAGGAGGTGGAGCCACAGGGTGGAGGCTCCAGCAAGACCTGGCTGGTTGATGGGAAGCTGCAGAGGGGATCCAGGCAGCAATCAGGGAGTTGGCATCAATGTCTTTCTCACCCCTCCCTACCCAGTGCTTCTCAGTTCTCTGGGTCCCTCCTAAGGAAATGTTTTCTCACTGCTGTTATGGGACTGTCTTGCCTGGTTCTGAGTCCCCTCGGGATTTTCCAGTTGATGAAACACCAGGGTGTCTCTGCAGTGGGCCAGCTGCCTGGTCCTTCTGAGCCTACCGCAGGCCTAATGTGTTCCAGGGAGGATCCAGAGTTCCCTGGTGCTTGAGAGGAGTTACCGACTGTCATGCCCTGGCCCCGTCTACCCTGTTATTAATATAAAGCATCTGACTGTTGTCCTTTTAGAACGGACAGCCCCACGCCCATGTCAATCAAGTCCTTTGATTCCAGTGATGGTTAAAAAGGGAAGAAGGCTGGCACTGTCCTTGGGAGAGAGAAGGGATACCGTCAGTGTCTTCCTAGCTGCAATAAAGTAATTAGAGACGTGGACAGGCGAGATGTCAGCATGATTCCAGAGAGCTAGATATTTCAAGCCCTGAAGCTTTGATGAACCAGACATGGAAACTGAATTTTATTCAACTGTACAATGTTCAGAAGGGTCTCTGTTTAAAATACAGGAGAGCAGCTGGCCTATCAGACTGTGTGAATGATACAAGATATCCTTGAGCTGCAGTTACTTAAGTTTCCCCATAATGGGATTCTTCTGACTGCACATTAGTCTTACTGACACAACTTTGTTAAACTCCAGACTCCTGGTTCCCACCCCACCGAGTTGAATCACAATCTATGAGGAGTGGGACCCAGGCAGAAGTATTTTTCCAAGGTCCCCTGGTGATTTTCATAGGCACAAGGACTAAAAATCACTTCTTCAGGGCCTGGGGCTTCTGAGACCTTTGCTTTGAAATAGAATGAATCTATCATTCATGGTCTGAAAAGGGCCACTTCTCACAGCGAAAGGAGTCCCCAAATATTTAAATCTTACAATTTTTTTGAAAAATAGAAGTAACATCTGGTTAGCTTAGTGATATTGAAGAATATCAACATTCTTTTCAAAAATAAAATTCTAATAGTAATGCTGTATTAAAAATGAATAACCCAGAACAGGTACAAAACTGGACAGATTGTTGGATCCACAGGCACTAACCAGGACTCTATATGGGCACATAGGGATATATGGCCACACACATCGTAAAAATGCAAGAAATCTGATTTAAATGCTCCCCCTTAACACTTCCCAGTGACACAGAGGGAGATGTTTGTTGGATTTGCTTAGCCGTATTTAAATAACAGTGTTTATTAGCTCAAGCTTTTGGAGTCTTACTATGAACAATAATTTAAATGCTGCATGTTTTGACAGCCTTCCCTTTAGCAAGATCTCTTTGGGGCCTCTGTAGTTACAGTGGTACATGCAGAAAGGAGAGTTCTTGGCCCACAGTTCTAAACATCTGGTGAGAATGGTTCTCCTCTGAAATACTTTTATCCTTAATCATCTTGTTGATTGAGGTGGGAATAGGGTTGGAGACTGAAGAGAGTGGAATAGAGGATAATGGCCAGAAAGTTTCTTTGACCCTAAAGAGCCTCCGGCAAAGTGGTGAAGATGGTTAAAATTAAAAAGAAAAAAAAAATAAACTCTCATTCTTTCCTTCAGATGGAAATCGCCATAGAAAAGATGAAGGGCAATGGGAATTGTTTATTTCATTTGAACTAGAAAAATAGCTGGAAACAGTGGTACATAATTGATACTCATTATTCTTTAACATGCCTTTGGTGCCAAGCATGCCTGTGGCATCCTAATAAGCACAAAATCATTGGACCCCATCCCTGCCCAGAAGGATGGATGCATCTGTTCTGGATACAGAAGTCCATCTACTCCTAATTTATTAACTGCAAGACTTCAGTATTTGAAAAAAAGAAAATCTCCCCAGGGATGGGGACCCCGTGCTCATCTTTCCCAGCCACTGTCCTATCCAGAGAGTGTGATGTGCCAGTTCCCACTTCCATTGGGTCCCCAGGAAAAGTGCTAATGACTCCTGGCAAAAGTAGTTAACATCCTCCTCATCTTACTTTACAGTTCTTATTCAATCTTAAATACATCATCGTCAAACTCACTCACATTTGGTGATGGAGTGTTAGACAGACGGCAGTATGAAGAGCAGGGACTTGGGGAGACGACGCCTCTCACCATCATCTGTCAGCCCATGCAGGTAAGGCTGATTGTTATGGCCACATACTCCAGGCTAATGGGGATACACTGTTTATTAAGTATGAGCATAGCCCTTGCTGCCTCCAAAGAGTCCCTAAACTCTTGGGGAGAGGAAAGTGCACAAAATTATAAAATATAGCCAGATCTGGTGGTGCACACCTGTAATCCCAGTGACTTGGGAGGCTGAGGCAGGAGGATCATAAGTTTGAGGTCAAATTCAGCAAACTAATGAGGTCTTAAGCAACTTAACAAGATCCTGTCTCAAAATTTAAAAAGATGAAAAGGACTGGGGATATGGCTCAGTGGTTAAGCATTCCTGAGTTCAATTTCTGGTACCAAAAAAAAAAAAAAAAAAAAGCAAACAAACAAACAAAAAAAGATTACAAAATATATTCAGCAATTCAAGGCTGGAAAAGTCAGATGAGTGGTGCCAATAGTGACCACCAGCATGTCTGTCTGGCCTATAGAGAAGAGGAGATTTTTATCCCTAACATAACAATAATACCCAAGTTATATAAGCTTTGTGGGTTAATGTGATGACCAAAGGAAACAATAAAATAAGGCTCTTATCACCATAAATAGAGTGTGCTTAAAATATGAGAAGTTTTCCAAGAAAGGTTGGAGGTAAGAGGAGAACAAGAGCGATTGCTGAGTATTACTGACAGAGTCCAGTAGTAGGGTCGAGCTCCCTGACCTTTTTTTTTTTTTTTTTTTTTTTTTTGCAGTTTTATTAGATCTTAAAAGAGATCATAAGAGCAGAGTACTTAAGACTAGAGCCTTGGGTTTGAAATAGGGAAGAGTAGGAAGAGAGATGGGAAAGTTCACATCACCAATCTACACATTAACCTTATCAGACCAACTGGAAACTAACAGGGATCTGGCAGCACTGAGGAAACTGGGAATAGCTGCTAAAATTAGAAAGTAGAAACATCTAGAAAGATCCACTAGCATTTATACAAAACAAAGTCACTTGGACATGCCTTCGATGAGACTTGCCTATTTCATCATTGAGAAGTAGCAACTGTCCTCCCTGAGCCATATCTGGGAACACCAAACTGCTCACATGGTCAGACCAGAGCTCACATGGTGACTAGAGTAGACAGAGCAGGAACTCCCTGCTGGAGCAGAGAGACTGAATGTAAAACAGGCACTAACACCAGGACTGCTCCTTTTTTCCATGGGAGCGTGTGGTCACTACCACATTTTAGAGGTGAGGCAGTGAAGAAGCTGATGAAGCATCCCTTTTGGGGAGAAAATTATCCTCCCGAATGACAGTCTCTTTATTAATGGCCAGTTTCACCTCAGAGGTGTAACTCATGTGCTTTTCATGTTTTAGTAGCTGCCCAAAGCTACTCCCACTAAAAATAGCACCAGCAGCCGTGAAAATAAGCCTTTCATGACCCTTTTTATTTTACAAAGCACCTGCAATTTCCCTCATTTGAGCCTCAAAATAACTTGTGAAGTATACAGAATGAGTCTTATTGTCCTCATTTTATAGTCAGGCCAACCTAAATCCAAGGCAGTTAAGACGCTTGTCCAAATCATGCATTGGCAGATTTGCCCTAGAGCTCAGCCCAGCTGACACCAGGACAGGTCTACAGTGCCATGTTTCCTCACTTTTCTTCCTCTGCAGCCCCTGCGGGTCAACAGCCAGCCTGGGCCCCAAAAGCGATGCCTCTTTGTGTGTCGGCACGGGGAGAGGATGGATGTTGTGTTTGGAAAGTACTGGTTATCCCAGTGCTTTGATGCCAAAGGTGAGTACAGTAATCCCACTCCTTTTTTTCTCCATAGTTTTGCCTTCTTTGGTTTCAGTTGACCACAGTCAATCATGGTCTGAAAAGATTAAGTGGAAAACCCCAGAAATAAACAAGTCATAAGTTTTAAATTACACTCCATTCTAAATAGTATAATGAAATCTCAGTGTCCAATTCCATCCTGCCTAGGTGGATCATCCTTTGTTCAGGGTATATACATTATATATGATACCTACCTTTAGTCACCTAGTAACTCGCCTGGCTATCAAATCTACTGTCACAGTATCACAGTGCTTATGTTTGAGTAGTTCTTACATAATACCCTGATGTTGAGTCTCAATGCCCACATCTTTCACCTCACTTTACTTCACCACATAGTTATTGTATCATTTCACAATACAAGAAGAAGATTGAGTACAATGCAGTATAATATTTTATGAGAGACTACATTCACATAACTTTTTTTACAGTATGTTTTTACAACTATTTTATTATTAGTTATTATTGTTAATCTCTTATTGTGCCATATTTATGAATTAAGCTTTATCCTAAACATGTTCATGAAGGAGATAGCATAGGATGCATAGGGTTCAGTACTATCTGTGATTTCAAGCATCCCCTGTGGTCTCCTAACATCTCCTACCTATAAGGGGGATTTACTCTTTGTAGTTGGTTGGCCTGCTTAGCATTGGCATACCTATCATGGCCTCTAGGGGGCATAGTCAAGCTACGTAATTTATGTACATGGTCTTATTTATGGGTTTGAATACTATCGAAAAATGCATGCTATCTATAAGTCCTTACTGAATGTCTTGAATTTTAGGAAAGAGAGAAGTGTTCTTGTTCCCGCTCTATAAACTGAGAAACCAAGGACCAAAGAATAAATTACTTGCCCATGGTCATATGGCAAAGTCCATTGGAGAAGACAGTGATTCCATGGCCAGAGTTTCTTCCATTAAACTCTGTATGGCCAGCATGGTGTAGTCCTGCAAAGTAGGCCTGTCTCTTCCGTTTTCATTTTAATTGAATGGCATTTTAAGATAGCGACTTGCCTGTCAGAAAAGTCCACCTACTCAGAATGTCTAGTTGTTATCATCACTTAGAAACTATCTCTTGTCACTTCCATTAACAGAATGGAAGAGTGGGTTCCAAGACAGTCTACTGAAGAAATAGTGTCAGATTCAATATTTTCCATCAGCTCCAGAGAGCTCAATTCAGACTCTGACTTAGAAGGAGGATGTACCAGGATCAACAAGAGAAGTCTTCAAATAAAAAGTCTGACCTTTTTATTTTCCCCAGGCCGCTACATACGCAGCAACCTGAACATGCCTCATAGCTTACCTCAGCGGAGTGGTGGTTTCCGGGATTATGAGAAAGATGCTCCAATCACTGTGTTTGGATGCATGCAGGCAAGATTAGTAGGTAAGTTTCCTGGGGCGATACATAGCATTTCCTGGCCCTTTTTCAAATGTCGAGTACCAAGTGTATACCAGGACACTTCCTGGGGTTATCTGTAACTTCCCTACATGTGATCTATTTCCTTTATTCAAAAGGGATTTATTACATAACTCAGGACAGTAGCTTGGTTTACCAAAGTGAACAAGACATGGTCCTTACTCAGGAGCATGATAGGAAAGGTCAAGCATGTTTTACTTACATCACTGCTATGCAGACAGGTCAGATTCTAGTTTAAGACAGCATCATTTACCAACATAGCTATAAAAATAGGGCAAGGGTGAGGAGGGAAGCTTGGGGTTGCTGAATTTATAGAAGCCAAACGATGCTTTGATGACACTCAACTCTTTGAAGGCCTATTCCCTACTGGGCATGAAGAGGCAATACCTTGTTCTATTCTTTCCCTTAACAGACATGTATTGATTATTTACTGAGCTAGGTGTTAAGGACCATGCATGTTAGTCCCCACTCTAAGGGAAACCAACAGATGTGGACAAATATCATACCACATGGTATTCTGAGTAATAGAGGTATGCATCAAGTATTATGGGAATGCACGCACACGTGCGGGCATACACACACACAAAACACATGTAAAAGAAGAGATGTGAGCTGTGACCTGGAGTGGAAGTAGCTAAGGAAAAAGAAGCAGCAGGAGGAAGAGCAGGACATTCTTGGTAGCAAGACAGTGTAAAGAAAGTCACAGGTTAATAGCATCAAGAATGTGGGAGAAACAAACTGTCTTGTTTCTAAAGCATCTGTTTCAAGAGGCAGGGCAAGAGGTAGACTGGAAAGATTAATAAAGACAAGTTCCCAGAAGACTTTGACCACCATATTAAGGTGTCTGGATGTGGGGAGCCGCTCTGAATGACCACGCCTTCCAGGCCTGAAGCACAAGGCTCTGACCAATCACTACATTTCGTAGTGACTTGGGTGATGTTCCAGCTCAGACAGCAAGGCATGGCTCCAGGTGTAGGTGTCACCCGCAGGGTTGAGCTACCCTCACCTATTCCTTTGTAATCCTACCCCTTGCCTCATTTGAATGGCTTCTTCCCAATGAAAGGGTTCAGCATGTACTCTTTCTCTCTTTCCATGGACCCCTAAGGTCAGAGGATCCAAAGAAAAAGGTATTTCTCTGTCTCTGTGTGATTATTTCATGCCAGCCCAGTTCACCTGGAGTGACCTTGAGTGTTTAGGCATGGAATATGACATCTGGAGCTTGCCTAGTAGAGAAAAGAAGTGGATTTCATGAGGAAAGCATTAAGCATCAGCTGCACTTTATCTCTGGTGTGCAAGAACATGACCCATGGAGATTTTGATTAACACAGAGTGACAGTAAAATAAGATTAATCCTCTCCCTTCTATCACAAGGAAGAGGTTAGAGCATTATCCTGTTCCCAGGTCCCTCCTAGGAGAACATTTTACAACTTGTTAACACCAGGGAGGAGGAAAGAAAAGGACAAGAAGGGGCCTGCCTGCTGCTTGGCCTCTCATTCAAACACCGAGGGGTTTGCTGGAAACAAGGATGATACTGATGGATCTACAAGAGCCCCCAGTAGGAGAGAAAGGTCTAAGGAGTCTTCCTAGCAACCAAGTGAAAGCCAAGTAAATCTATCAGACTGATTCTCCTCGGATTTTCTTCGCAGGTGAAGCCTTATTAGAAAGTAACACCATTATTGACCATGTCTATTGCTCCCCATCCCTACGTTGCGTTCAGACTGCACACAATATCTTGAAAGGTAAGATTCTCCATTGAAAGTCAACTAGTCCATCCCTCTGTCTCTAAGCACCTAATTATCATAGGATAATTATCATTATGGGATACTCACCAATTATAAGCTTTGAATCTGAAATTTTTAGCAGATTCTTTCACGAGGTGACTGATCTTGCACAAATCACAAAATCATACTATGACAGCATAACCAGATAAACAAAGTTTGCCAATAATGATTTTCCTGAGAATTTAAAGCTCTTTAGTTGTTGTTGTTTTGTTTTTTTGTTTTGTTTTGGGGGATTGAACCCATGGACACTCAACCACTGAGCCACATCCCCACGCTTTTTATATTTTATTTAGAGACAGGGTCTCGCTGAGTTGCTTAGGCTGGCTTTGAGCTCAGGATCCTCCTGCCTTAGCCTTCGAAGCTGCTAGGATTCCAGGCATGCGCCACCTCACCTGACTGCTCTTTTGGATAAATTGTGGGACTGAAAAATATTTAGAGCTTATAGAGCAGTGATTCTTTCTTTGCACTTACACAGTAAATAATTTCACCCAGCTTTAATCTGTTGTTTGCCAATTGTTTACAGCAGCAATAGTACTCTTGGGAGTCTCCAGTCTTAACCATCCTTATTTCTTTAATTAGAAAACTATAAAAAGACTCAACTTTTACCCTAAAATCCATAGAACTTTGCATTATAGAGACCCCCACATACAGACACCATTTTCATTTCATTGAAAGGAAAACTGAAGAAAACAGAATGAAGTGTGTAGTTAAGCTAAACAAACAAATGAGCCATAAACGGACAAGCCAGCAAAGTATTTGACAGTATATTTGAACCTTTAATTCTTTAACCCAAGTAATCCTTCCCTGCACTACGGTGAAGCACTTATGTATTAAATTGGCATAGAAAAAGCTGGACTAAATGTAATATAAAAAGAGCTAAGCTAACAGAGACAATTCCTACTGAGAGTAATCACACTACAATAAAATCTAAGATTTGTGCACTGGTACTTTTAAATATTCAACATTAGATTTTCTGATAGGAAAATGAATAATTTACATGATACTCAAATACAATGAAAGCTATTGTGTAGTAATGGATGCTAAGAGACTATGTGAAGTTTTTTGGTCACACAATCATGGAATTTATTTTGGAAAGAGGAAATTACAGTAGTCACAGAATTGAACCAATTACATGGATAATGATTTGTGGGTTTTGTCCTGAAATCAGACACCAAACATCCTTAAAGCCAGCATACATTCTTGAGGTGCAGCCAGAGTATTAACTCATGTGTCAGTAAAACACAAAAATTATAAGCCTTGTCCAAACCCACAGGCTTCCACTTCCTTCCAGAAGAAAGAATAACTGCTTTAACAGAATTGTGTAAGGATTTGGCCTAAAACTTATTTTTCCACTGAGAACATCATAGCACTTCCTTCATCTTCGTTTTATTTTACCTCTAAGGTTTACAACAAGAGAATCACTTGAAGATCCGCGTCGAGCCTGGCTTATTTGAGTGGACAAAATGGGTTCCTGGGAGCATGTTACCTGCGTGGATACCTCCTTCAGAGTTAGCTGCAGCCAACCTGAGTGTTGATACAACCTACAGGTAACCCTCTGAAACTGCTGCTTCCTGGAACCTGTGTGGAAACACTTTCCATGCTCTCACCAGACCAGGCTAATCCATTAGATAAAGGGCCAGGCATAGTCTGCAGGTAGTTGTCCATAAGTGGGAAGGCCAAGCTATGATTTGAGAAACCAAACCTGGAAAAAAGCCAGCATTCCCTTGCATTTAGGTGTGTTAGTCAGCTTTTCATCACCATGATTTAAATACCTGACAAGAACAACTTAGAAGAGGAAGTTTATTTTGAGCTCATGGTTTCAGAGGTTCAGTCCATGATTGGTCAATTCCATCACTTTGGACCCTAGATGAGGCACATCATGGCAGAAGAGTGTGGTGAAGGAAAGCTGTTTAGCTCATGAAAGCCAGGAAGCTGAGAGAGAGGAAGGGGCCATAACCAGATATAGTCCAGACCATGCCCAGTGACCTGCTTCCTGCAGTCATGCCCCACCTCCCTACAGTTACCACCCAGTAATGCATACAGTCGATTAATCCACTGATGACATTGCATCTCTGATAATCTAATCACTGAACTTCTGAACATTTCTGCACTGCCTAATAGATGAGCTTTTCTTGGGACATTAAAGATTCCAATCATTAACAGTAGGATAGGGTGAATTATATTCTTCACCCCAACCCATGTCAGATTTTCCTGACTTTATTATATTTGTTTCAGTGGAATAACAAAACCATTTTGCATTCCAGAAACGTGTACTAGCCAATGGTAATGTAATTCAGATGATTGTTGGGAAATAAGGGAGGTGACAATGTGAATTTTCCAAAACATAATTTTCCTTATTATGTTCACTTGTTAGGGCTATCACCCTAGAATGTGAGCAAGTCACTTTTTTCTTTTTTTTTTTTTTCTTTTCTTTCCTATTTTTTACAGTGCTAGGAGTGAATGGAACCCAGATCCTCACACATGCTAGGCAAGTGCTCCACCAACGAACTACATCCTGAGCCCAGCAAGCCACTTATATATGCAAGAGTTCAAGTGGCTTACCTAAAGTTATAAATATAGTGACTGACCACACATGAAAATAATGATGACAACTAACATTTATTGATCAATTTCTGCATACCAAGTACTGTGTACTCTTTACAGTCATTCTTATTCCTATTCTGTCCCTTTTGCCATTAGACCAGACTAACTGTATTGACATTTTTTTTTCCTTTAATGTATAGACTGCTCCCAGCTGATAATCCACATGCATACTTCAGCATCAACCAGTGAGCTAGGTGTGGTGGTGCATGCCTGTAATCCCAGCAGCTCAGAGGCTGATGCAGGCAGATCATGAGTTCAAAGCCAGCCTCCTCAATTTAGTGAGGTCCTAAGAAACTTTGTGAGGCCCTGTCTCTAAATAAAATATTTTTTTTAAAAAAGGCTGGGATGTGACCCACTGGCTAAGTGCCCCTGAGTTCAATCCCTGGTACCAAACCAAAAAAAAAAAAAAAATCAACCAATGATAATACAGTTACATTGACTATTGAAAATCCACTAAAGCTATGTAAACTTTCTTTGAGGAAGGACAGAAGTCACAACCATGATAATGGGAAATTAAACTTATATTTCTTAGAGTAGAATTTGGAACAAGTGACCAATGTTAATGCTAGCTCTCTTTCTGGTAATATCTGTTGAACTTTCATTTCAAATACCTACCCAAACCACCAATGAAACAATGTGACTTTCTGGCTAAGGTAGGAGAGGTTATCCTTTTTTACCCTAATATTTTTACTCTGCAGATAAGATGTCAGATAACTCCTTCTTTAATTGTGTGCTACATCTTCTTTCCTTAAAATAAATTAGCATTCCTCAAAAATAAAATTACACCAGTCACCCTGGCACACATCTGTAATCCCAGAAACTCAGGAGGCTGAGGCAGGAGGATGTCAAGTTCAAAGCCATCCTGGACAACTTAGTGGGACCATCAGCCACCCTTTCTCAAAACAAAAAAATAAAAAATAAAAAAGGCTGAAGCTGGGTGCAGTGGTGCACTATAATCCCAGCAACTTGGGAGGATGAGGCAGGAGGATAGCAAGCTCAAAGCCAACCTCAGCAACTTGGTGAGACCCTGTCTCAAATTTTTAAAAAATTAATAAAAAGGGCTTGGAATGTGGCTCAGTGGTTCCATCCCCAGTACTACAAAAATAAATCAATAAATCATAAAATTGAATCAACAATCTGATCCCCTACCACACTTGACATTTTGTCCTGACCCTTCTCTGGTCACTGTTTTTCTATCCTTCAGGCACAATAAATCATTGTCCCCATGTCAATAGACATCATCCCGTGTAGCCAGAAAAGAGTTTGAGTTGCTGCCAACACTGGCGAGGTGACTTTTGTCACACTCCATCCAGCCCCATCCTGGCTTACTTGGGCCATCCATGTCCTGTTTCCCCTTGGTGTGTTCTGCAGGGCTTCTCAAGCTGACCTACAAAGTTCTCCAAAGCCACTCTAGCTGAGCCCACTATGCACTCGGAAAAACACACCCAGGCACACACAGACCGCACAACCCTATCAGCAGTGCAAGCAGGGTGAAGGCCAAGAATTTGGGAATCAGGACATGGTCCTTTTTCCAGATCTTCTTTTCTTTTCAGCAAATCACAGCTCAATTCAACCATTTTTCTGTTTGGCATATGGGGAGGGAGATGAAGCCTCTAATTCTTAGTTATATGAGAAAGACAAAGTTAAAGTATGTGAAAGGTACAACCTCAAATTAAACTCTTCATGAGATTAATGATGACAAAATGAACAGGCCTTTTGAAGTAAGTAAGTGAAGCCCAAGGGATTGAAGATACCATGACGAGAAGAGAAGCCAGCCCTGGGATACAGGGTAGTATGAGTCGAAAGCACTCAGCTTTAAAATCCTTGTTACCTTGCAACAGGGGCCAGCAGAGAACAGGAGGGAGAGGGATTGGAAGCCAAGTTAGGGGAACTTACTAGACTGGTGACTCATACGGAAGCTTCATCCCTGGGCAAGACCAGCCTAGAGGGTGGGTGTAGCAAGCAGCCCAGTCTTAGCAAGCTGGGCCAGTGCAGCAATGCAGGAAAAACAAAATGCCTACCAACCAGGCAGGCTCAGAGCAGGGAACAGGGCCCTGACACGTGGGGAAACAGGACTGGAGGAGGGCATGGATCTGGAGTGCTAGAGAGGCAGCAAATCTAGGTTTTGTGGGGCTTAAGGCAGAAGTCGGCCCTACAGCCTGAACCAGAGCAGTGGGGAAGTAAAGAGTTGAAGGGAACACTGTTCCAAAGATGCCCCCAAAGGACCTGGAGCTGGGCATGGTGGCACAGGCCTGTAATCCCAGAGGCTCCGGAGGCTGAGCCAGGAGGATCGTGAGTTCAAAGCCAGCCTCAGCAAAAGTGAGGCACTAAATAACTCAATGAGACCCTGTCTCTAAATAATGTATTTTATTTAGGGCCGGGGATGTGGTTCAGTAGAGCACTGAGTTCCAGGTCCACTGGGTGTTTCAAAGCCACCAGCCTCTGGGAGAGTTCAGGACCCTACAGGTGTGACAGCATGACAGTTCCTACTGACAGGAGCAAGAAGTCTTCAACTTCCTCCCAAACCCATTGGGAAAGGTCAGATAGTGGAGCCAATCGAAGGTTCTACTTCAAGGTGCTGGGAGAGGCCACAGGCAAGAACTGATCCAGAGGAATCCCAGCATGTATCACAGCCTTCACTCACATAAATCTCACACATCACAAAGTGGTCTAACCCTTGAAGAGACTCCTTGGGACACATGAAGTAGCCTATTGTTGCAGTATGAGGGAAAGAGAGAAGCTCCTAGGACATGGAGTGATGTGAATGGTAATGAAACTAAATAAGAGGTGCAGTTAGGAAGAAAGAAGAGGAGAGTTTATTTCAGAACAAGCCAGTCCAGCCCTGTCGGTGGTGATTTGTCTCTGCTAATAGCTCAGGGTAGGGTGAGATTTGGGAGGTTGTTGCATGCTGAATAGGAGGTTCTATAGGGGCAGGTTTCCTTCAAATGGAACCACTACAGCCTTGACAATAAGACCAAGTGCACAGAAGGGTGACCTTGACTAGGACTGTCAGAGGTCTCCAGTGTGGAGAATCTGCTTACAGGCCAAGTCTGAGCCCCAGATTCAAGTCTAGGTTCTAAGAGTTGTTAACAGTCTGAGCAAGTCCTCTGTGGCTTTTTTTTTTTTTTTTTTTTTTTTTGAGCCTTGGTTTTGTCATCTAGAAACTTGGGATTTACAAGGGCATTACTGGGAAGATTATACTGAAAAATGCAAGCAGGGTTCTTGCACAGCACCTGACACTGGAAGCCCTCAGTAAATATCTGTAGTAGTAATATATTCGGATCAAGATGCCATATGGAGGTTACAAATGTAGCTTGGTGGTAGAGCCTTGCCTAGCATTTGTGAGGCTTGGGTTCAATGCCCAGGCAAAAAAAAGGAAGGAAGGAAGGAACAGATAAACAAACAAACAAACTTTGTTCTATACCCAGCAAAAAAAAGGGGGGGGGGAGAGGAAGAGAGGGAGGGAGGAGTAAAGAAAAGGAAATGCCTTGTGAAATCACTTTGAGAGCTTACCACCATCTGCACCAGGCATAAAACAGCCATCAATGAAAAACAAAACAAGAAAATAGAAAAAGCAAAGGACATGGTCATACTCAAGAACAAGATAAATAGCTCATGGACCAGAAACAACCCAGAAATTCTGAATAGTAAAGGGAGGTGGAAGCAGGTGATGGTGGGCCCCAAGGGCATTGGTTGACTGGGTCACCAGGTCAGACATTTTGATCTTTCTTTTTAATGCCTTTGTAGATTACATAGTTATCATTTGCATCAATAACCGGGGTCCCCCACTTGGTCCACACAGAGAGCTAGCTCCTCAAGCCCAGAAATTGGGCTTTCCTCATCTTTATATCTTATGGGCTTGTCCTAGTGCCAGGTGTCTGATCTCTTTTTTTCAATAAGAGGCAAAGAGAAGGAAAAGGCTGGTGGAAATTTTTATGACATCACAAATCAGATGGATTTTCTGCTTTTAAAACCTGTCCTAATCTAATCTCGCCTTAATTCGTATAAGGTATATGATTAGGTCCATCAATGATAATAATCAGTAAAACTAGTCTAACTGTGGGTATATCATCCTGTGCATGGAGCATGAACTAAATATCTCATTTTTCAACAGGTCACTGTGACACCATACATACAATCTGTTTCAGTGCATTTCAACCCCATGTCTTTATAAAGGCAATAGTCTTCTCTTTACCTCCCTTCTTTCTAGGGACATGGATAGACATATGGGAACTTTAGAAAAAGTCCTGACAAAATGGTTTAGAATATCAATTGCTTCATCCCAGGATCAAAATGTTTTTCATTTCTTTTGTTCATTCTTCTGTTCCAGACCTCACATTCCAGTCAGCAAACTAGTGGTTGCAGAATCCTATGACACTTATATCAATAGAAGTTTCCAAGTAACAAAAGAAATTATAAGTGAATGTAAAAGTAAAGGTAGGTGGTATTATTTTGGACTCCATATTTAAATATGTCACCATTTCTCTATCATGGCTAATAGGGCTACTCAAGATGCTTGCAGTTGCTTTGACAGACTTGCTTAATAGGAAAGAAATATATTTCTAGCTCTCTTCTAAATTCTTTGACATTGAATTTGTAATATTCTCTGAGTACCTAAAATGGTAGGAATCCCAGGGGAACACACTAGACTTAATTACTTATATTTAATAACTTAGATTCTGCACTATAGTTGGCCATCTTGCGCCCTACCAAGAGGACTCCCCATTGCAATTTCCAGAAGGTCTCTAGAATAACACTGTTTGCCTATAATTCACCAGAGAGCATGGACATTCATATATAAAACCATCTACACAAGCTAACCATTGGTAGCACACACTGGTAATCCCAGCAGCTTGGGGGGCTAAGGCAGTAGGATCAGGAGTTCAAAGCCAGCCTTAGCAAAATAGTAAGACCCTAAGCAACTCGGCAAGACCTTGTCTCTACATAAAGTATTTAAAAGAGCTGGGAATGTGGCTCAGTGGTAACCACCCCTGTGTTCAATCCCTGGTTAAAAAAAAAAAAACAGAAAAAAGAAACATCTACCCAAACACATGTATTAGCCATGCTGCCACCAAGAGACGGGTATGTAAGGCTCAAGTCTGTTTGCTGTTACATTTTCCAAAGATTGGGTTCAAATATTTAATATTTCTGACTGTTGACTATAAATTTCAAGCTAATTTATTTATATTCATAGAACAAAAACTAAAATTATGTGCACAAAAATGTTGACAGTAGATAGCCCTGAGCAACAGTAGATGGTTGTCCATCTACTGTTTCCATTATCACTCATAAGCTGCTCACTACCATGAAGGTAAACAGCATGTGCTAATAGCCAGGAGGTCTCCAGTGCTCACAATTCTCTAGTGGCAACATTTCACTCTGTGTTAGAAGGGCTGGCCCAGGGGCTCTGTGGATGTAGAGGACTTCTGCTTCTTGATTCTCATGGTGGTTACACACAGTTATGCACGTGGGAGAGTGACACAGAACTATATACTCATACACAGTGACTGCCTGGTGAGCCAAATAAGCCAGGCAGATTGTCCATCTCCTGGTTTTGATAGTGTAGTATGCCTGGGTTTGATCCCCAGCACGCACGCACACACACACACACACACACACACACACACACACACACCCTCAAGAGTTGATAGTGTAGCATGGTTATGAACAATGTAACCACTAGGGAAGGCTTCATGAGACCTCCATTGTGTGTATATATGTATGTATGTGTAACCTCCTGTAGATGAATCTATAATTCTATAAAAAAAAAAATTTTCCCTTTTTCTTTTATTTATTTTGGTCCTGGAAATCAAACCCAGGGTTATGTGCATGCTAGGCAAGTATTCTGCAACTGAGCTGTATTCCAAGCCCCTTTTTAAATTTTTTAAATAAACATAATAAATATGTTTTATGGGTTACAATATGATATTTCAACACATGTATACAATGTATAATGATTTAATCAGGGTGATTAACTTTTCCCCTCTCCTTAAATATTTACCATTTCTTTGTGTTGTTTATAATTATTTTAAGACAAAAAGTTGGGGTTTTTTTGTTTTTGTTTTTGTTTTAAATAATGAAGAATTTTCAATGTGTTGCTTGGCTGGGCAAATTGCCTTTTTTTTTTTTTTTTTTTTTTTTTTTGAAGTGCTAGGGATTAAACCCAGGGGTGCTTTACCACTGAGCTATATACATCCTAAATTGTATTTTTTTTTTTTTTGAAATAGGGTCTTGCTAAGTTGCTGAGGGTCTGGCTAAGTTGCCCAGGCTGGCTTCCAGCTTGCAGTTCTCCTGCCTCAGCCTCCTTGGGATTACAGGCTTGCTCCACCCTGCCTGGTTTTGTCTTCTTTTTGAGAATGTTGATCCCTCCCCAGAACATGAATCTTCCAGAATTTACAAAGTTTACATATGTCTTTATAGAAATGGCCTTCCCATTCTTTGCCTTTGTCCCCAGGAAATAACATTCTGATTGTGGCCCATGCATCTTCCCTTGAAGCATGTACCTGTCAGCTGCAGGGCCTGTCACCTCAGAATTCCAAGGACTTCGTACAAATGGTCAGAAAGGTAATTCAACCTTGAACTTATGGGACTCATGGTGCCTAGTAGTTTAATAAGACTTCAGCGACTGGCTTTTGGCTCATTATTTGAAGCATGTATTTATGCTGAGCTAGGAAGATTCACTTATTGATTTACTCAGTCAAGATGCATTGAGTGGGACTCTGTAAAGCACTTTATTAGATCTTGTGTAAGAGAAAAAGATGTGTTAACGACAATTCCAGCTTCTCAGAGCTAACATTTAGGAAGCAGCTAAGAATTACAAGCAATGAGGGACCTTGGAGTGGATAAGGAGAGTTAGTCTAACACAGCTGAAAGCTTAGCTAGGTGAGCGGTTCTAGCAAGCCTGCAGGCCAAGGAAAGCAACAAGTGATGGTGGTCGGGCCACAGGCAAACCCAGTAATAAGACAAAACCCCAGGAGGTTGACCTGTACATCTGAATTCTTCCTTTTCATGCCTATAGAAAGGGTTTTTGGTCAGTCACCTACCATATAAGGTAGCTACTTCCTTTCTGTGCCACCGGAAAGGAAACTCAATTGCAACTCTCTTCTCATTTTTAAACAGGTTATTTACGTGTCCTCCCCACTAGTCTGTAAACTGCTGGAGGGCAGGGATTATTATAAATGTAGCTCTGGACACATATGCAAAAATATATTTTAAAATTGCCATAAGAACTGATAATAGCAAGGGCAGAACTTCTGCTTTGAATGTCACAGATATGTGTGCCCCCCCCAAAAAAAAAGATAAAGCAAGGGTGAAACAAATGATTAGAAATTAAATGATCTTTGCCATTGTGTTCAAGTACAATTTCAAAAATGTTCAAAGAAAAAAGAAATGTTCAAGGTGCCTTTTTGACTTGACGTGCAATTTGGGATTGATATGGAATTAGGGATTAACTTCTGGAACTCAGCCTCGTGGTAGCCTCCTTATCCAAGATTTCACTTTCTGAAGTTGTAGTTACCTGTGACCAAACACAATCCAAAGATACAATGCTGCACAGTAAGATATTTTGAGAAAGAAAAAGACCACACTCATAATTTTTGTTACAGTATATTGTTAGTTATTCTATTTTATCTATTATTGTTGTTAATCCCTTACTGTGCCTAATTTATAAATCAAACCTTATTATAGGTATGTACATATAGCGGGGGGAAAACAGCATATAGAGAGTTTGGTATTATCCAAGGTTCCAGGCATCCACTAGGGGTTTTGGAATGTATCCAAAGTGAATAAAGTGGGGTGGGAGGGAATATTGTATATGTTTTGTTCTTTTGTCTCTCACTCTATCAAGCAGCAGTCTATAAACTAAAAAACTTACAGCAGGGGATTCATGGTTTGATAGATCCTTCTGATGGATCCTGCTGCACTATAAATACTCTTCCCTCTCATTTATCAGTTCTATTCATGTCGCTTATTGACTTTTGAAGAGGATACATTTCTACAATGCCCCTGTTCTAGAGCCACTTTGTGTCATATCTTTGTGTCTAGGTGAAAGTTTAAGCATTGACCCTCCGTCTTCCATTTTTCCTTTTGTACTACTCTTACTTCAGATCCCATACCTAGGCTTTTGCTCCTGTGAAGAACTAGGAGAAACTGGAATATGGCAGCTAACAGATCCCCCCATTCTTCCTCTTACTCATGGACCAACAGGGGGCTTCAACTGGAGAGAGACCTTGCTGCAAGAGTAAGCCACAGCGGGAGTGAAGAAAAGGCCTTTTGGAGAAGTCTTTGGGGTGTTTAGTAACAGTGGAAAACTCCATACCACATTCTAAATGGACAGCTCAGAATAATCTAGCATATTTTCTTTCGTACTTAAAGTTCTTATGATGAGACTGTAAATGAAAGAAAGACATGATTCAGGGAGAAAATAAATCCATTCTCTCTGGACTCTTACCCAGCTAACAAGGCTTTGGAGAACTGTCTTCCAAAACTGGGACACCCGCTGCAGCAGATGCTGTTGTCCCCCTTCCGCCTATGCATGGCTAAGGAGCCTCACTCCTCCCCAAAGGAGCTGCCGGCCTGCTCTGTGGAAGGATGCAAGAGGAAGGAGTATGCCCAGAATGCAGTTTGGGGGCGGGGGTTTCTTCTGAACTCCATTTTTAAGATAGGCAAAGCTGAGGAATCCTTTTAAAGTTATTAGAAAACATGCCCCCAAAGGATGGTCCTTAGGTCACACATCAAATTCCACCCTCAGCAGACTCCATACACCAGTGTTGCTGGATCAAGACACCTGCTGGAGGACTCTAACATTTACCCTGGTACTGCCACATTTTCTCCAGAGCAGCTGGCCCTTCTTGCTTCTATCTGTGAAATGGGGAAACAAAGCATTTTTGCTCTCAATGTGCTTTTACTTCATGTGGAAGATACATGTGACATGTTCAATGGTAGGTGCAGAAAGCTTGCAGACTATAAAGAGAATTGGAATTTCCATATCATAGTCTAATGAGCCACAGCAATTCTAAGTCACCAAAATTTGCTAGTCTTTGCCCCCTAGACTATGCTACTATGCTAACTAGTTAAGGATGTTGACATTTTGAAAGAATATGTTCAATAAATTATTTGAATAATCAAGATGCTCATTCTGTGCAATATGAATATCTTTATAAACCACACCAAGGGCCAGGTTGTTGGATACTTATAGTACCTTTTAACCATAACAGAACATCCACAAATGCACCACTTATACCAGGGATGTATAATGAAGTCAGGGAACTAATCTCAATGCTGACAGTCACAATGCACTGCTACTTGTGCTGTCCCTTTTTTGTTTGTTTTTCTATGGTAATTTAAAATATAGAGGAGGTAGGGCCACTTGAAGAAAATTAGAGAACCACATCCTGTGGTTTCTTTTATACCTACTTCCCATATTTAAAGGGAGTTTATTTAAAAGAAAAAATGAATGACAATCAAACCAAAACATCCATGATCAATGTCTATTTAATTGTGTGAATAGCTGACTATTAGGGCCACAGACAATGGTCTGGTATGGAATAATTCATTGTGTAGAATTTGTGTACAAAGTGAAATCCCAGCCATTTGAAGGGAACAATAGTGTAAAGCAAATCTATATATGTTGTAGAATAAGTTTTAAAACCCAGACTCATAAAATATATGGCAAATAAAAACAGACCTATGCTGGTAATTAAAATTGAAATTTGATGATCCCTGGAAAGAAGAGGAAGTGAAAGGTTGCTGGCAATATGTGTTAATCAGGGAAAGGGTTCTGGTTGCATTTTTAAAAGACACTTAGAGAAATATGTCACGAATTCTACATTTGAAGAAACAGATTGTAATTTCTTTTAGCATTACACAAATGCCTATCAACTTTGGGACATAAAAATAACCCTTTGGTGACATATTAGTATGTTTTAACCTTAAAAATAACTGAGAGGGAAATATCCCATTACAGTTCTTAAAAAAGAAAAGTCACACCATAGCTAATGTAGTGTCCCTGGTATTTGTAATGAAGTGAATCTACCATTTAATCAGGTCTATAATATTTATTGGATTCACCACAGGTTTCCCTGGGCTTGAGTGCTCAGAATATGCTTGAATACTTCACATCAGATTTCCTTGACACTTTGAAGTGTGCCCTAGACAGTGTCTTTACTTGTGTAAAATAGAGTTCAGAATAGGTTATCCTCTCCATCTCCCGCAGTTGTCTTAGTCCTATGATGTCCTGATAAATCAGTTTGACTGGGCTGCATTCCAATGTCCTTAGTCTAATACAAACACAGCCTTAGGCAACTGCCTACCTGAGCCAAAGGAAGCAGAGATCTAAAACAATTTTCTGAATAATTTAGGTAGAGAACCCTGAGTACAAGAAAGAGTTTATTCCTCTGCTTTAACTATCCAAATTGCTTATCAAAATGGCTGAATAATCTGAATTCACATTAAAATCTCTTTGCACAATTACCTATTAAAAAATTTAACTATGGACTCCAACTAAGGAATTCTTTAGAAATAATATTGAATCTATGTGTAATAAAAAAACAACAGTATTACCAGATTTCATATTCATACAAAAATTCTAAGTTGACATTACAACCTGAAGTTGTGGCTGGTTCTTTTTGATCTGAGATTGATGCTTATTAGAATAAATGACCTGTAAGGGAAGGATAAAAAAGAAAAAAAGGGAGGAAATGCCAGAAAAGAATAATCAAATGGTTTCTTATACAAAAGAAAAAAAATTAATGTAGAAAGCTATCTGAAATAAACTAGGGGAAATGAAATTAACTAAAGGATTTAATCTGGGATTACAAATCTGAAACCGTTTTCTGCTTCTACAAATGTGTCACATCAATCTGCTAATGCCCCAGTATTATTCATAGATAGGGCTTTGTTTTCCATGGTTTTAAAATGCCACATCTATTCTGCCATGGACTAGAATAATTGGCACATTCTAATGCATAAACCGA
The DNA here is from genome assembly GCF_964194105.1 of Spermophilus citellus. Taxonomy (NCBI): domain Eukaryota; kingdom Metazoa; phylum Chordata; class Mammalia; order Rodentia; family Sciuridae; genus Spermophilus; species Spermophilus citellus. The sequence continues at coordinate 146,115,452 of NC_138183.1, read as the reverse complement.
GGGCTCCGTTTTCCCAGGCTCTTCCGCCATCACTGCTTTCCTAGTGAGGAGACTCTTGCCTCGCCCAGTATGGCGTTGAGATTACAGTGTTGCCCATCACATTTAGATTCCTGGAATCTAAATGGCCAATTAAATAGCCAGCTGATGGCTGAAAGGCTTGGAGGAGTTTCTACTTTTTATTTTAATTATACTTTTAACCAAAGAATTGTTTTAAAGTTATCTTATATTTGAAAGATGATTTTGCAAAAAAAAATAAAATAAAATAAAAAATAAAAAATATACCTTCGGGAGTGATATCAGTTTGGTAAGTCATCATTGATCATTTTCTTGTCTGTAGTGTTCCAGACACATATAGATTGTCTTCCCGTTGTGCATAGCATTACCATAAATGTATCTTTTCCACTTAACTAGCTGTATTCGTATTAAAATGAAGTTTCTTATTTCAATTACCTAGTGTCACTGGGAACTAATTGAACAGCTACAGGAAGAGAAGTTCCTATCTCGTTGCTTTTGTAGAAAGGGTTCCCTGTGTGGTCAAAGGAAAGCGTTTCTCCGTAACCTAGGCACTTGGCAATGCCAGTGTTTAATTTAAAAGTAGTGATGAATTGCTCTTTTGAATTTACTCTGAGTAATGCATGTGTTGGAATACAGATGAACCTCCGTTTAATTTTCACAGAAATCAGCACAGTCAACTGTACCGAATCTTCATGAAGTTAGATAATGAGGCTGGGATGATTTGCATTTAAATTGTAATCCAGCACATGTGTGAGAAAGAAGAGGCACTTGGCTGACAAGGCTGCTTTAGAGGGAGGGGAGACAGGCGGAGGAGGGCAGGAAAAAGAGCGATTGAACATCTATTTAGGTTAATGTTCATGTTACAAAGGTGATGGGGGATATTTTGGTAGGTGACGGCAGATGCTTTCCATTTTTAAATGTAGGATTAAAATTGGATTTGTTTCTCTTTAATACTTCCACATATTGAATTTTCCTTGAGAAGTGACTAGTTATACTGAAAATTCAAGGAAAGGGGGGAAAAGATTTCTTCTACATGCAAAGAGAAAACTTGATTTTAAATACATGTAATATTAGGTTTGATGTATGTAGGCTTAAAATTATAGTGATGAGTAGTCAAACTTAATATGCAATCATTCCTTACAAATATTTTATTCGGTACCACTTAGCTGCCATTATTCACACAAAAATCAGAATTTTGCAGCTGTTCAACTATTCATGGACTTTGTACAGGATACATATGTGTAATGAAAAATGTGTACTGGTTCTTTCTTTAATTGCCACTCAAGACGGGAATAAGATCCCAAAGCCTTTTGGTTAATACATCCTAATCCTGCTATTTTGGGGAGGCAATTGAGTTCTTTCTCACTTATTAAAAACTATTGTATCATTTTTTTTCTATGTGATTCAAGTGTATTTATTAAAAAAAAAGTTTGTAATTATAAAAAAGAAAACCTCATTTAACTGTATTGCCAAATTTCTTGTCCACTACCCAAGCACACATGCTTTCCTGGCTGAGAGCTGTCCCCTCCTGATACAGCTATGGCACTGTTGTAATTAGTTCTTTCCATTCCAGGAGCATCTCCATTGAAATGGTTCATAGATGATTTAATAAAGAGAAACTGTGTCCTCAGTCGATCCAGAGCAATCTCATATTAAATTCTGAATGGCGTCTATTCCTATCCTATTCTCAGATGTTATTGTGGTCATTATTATTTCATAAGTGTCCATTAAGAGTGTGATTCTTCTCTCACAGGGCCTGAGGGACACTTACTGCTAATTGACTGAAGGGCAAACATGCTCCAGCAGCTCTGAGGGTCTCAGGTCCCTTTTGGTCAGGCACTAAGTCTCTGAGTCATCCAGACTGGTGAGGTGAAAATCCAGCCATGAATGAAACAGTAAGCTCCAAAATGCTTCCACTGCCCCCAAATATCTCTCCTTCTACAATCCTAGGCTCATGGTGGAGGGCCCTTTGGCAAAAGGCAAAAAACAAGAGAAAAGCATACAGATTTAAGTTTTCCACAATATGAAAACTTCATCAGGAAATCAAGACCCAAAGAAATTGTTAGGCTTAAGTATTTTGATGCTAAGTTTGATAAAGAGTGAGCAAACATGAAGAAATATGATAAAGAGTATGATCTAATGGTAATGGAGTTAGAAAAACGGCACTGCCTGTTTGGATTCCTCCCAGTTTTGTCCTTTTGTCTTCAGAGATAAGGGTGCTTCTTTCAGCCGGATATAGGGAGGACACCTCTTACATGAGCATCTATTTCAGGTGGAGGTCAGAGAATCCTTCCTAGGTTTTATGACCTGCTTCAGGGGAGAAGAACAGGAGGTGAGGGGGTGTCAAAGGGACCTTCCTGCTTCTGCCATTTGTGTCAAATCTTTCAGCTTTAAACATACCCTATATCTAAGTGCCATATTTGGGGAGTAGCATGTCCTGAGTCCCATGGGACTCTTCATTCCTCTCCAACAGCCAACTCAAGGAGGTTCACCAGGTCTGATCCATTCAGGAAGAATTTGGGTAACAGAGAGGGCAAATCCAACTCAAACTTGGTTCTCCACCACTACAATCCATGGAATCTATAATCAACGAAATTATATGTTAAGCTAACAAGATTTTAAAATAAGCCTGGAATGCAAATTTGTACTGGGGATATGAATACAGATTTTCATTGTTATTACAACCATCTACTGCCCTGGCATGGTTTACTTCCTGAGGAAACATAACAGCTAATGTTGGTGTCTGACAAAAGACCAGGCTGTGTTTAGCCTTCTGGCTGGTTCTCAGTCATACTCTGCCTGACAGATTCCCAAACTCATTTCCCCCTTTGGTGATGTTCGTAAAGGCTGCTTACACATCCAGAGAAAATCAGTCAATGTACTTTGGATTTGTTTAAGCTTAAATCAGCAAAATGTGTAATGTGTTGCTGCTGTTGTTCTTGAAAGTTGTTTAAGGACCAAAAATACACACACACACACACACACACACACACACACACACACACATTTCTTCTGAAGAAACATCATACTTCATTTTACCAGAACTACACATGTGAAATACAGAGGACTTGTCTCTGGCTGTGGAGAGATATCATGTCTTACTTAGCTTCCTGGCCACCATTCTGTCCTTAGGGCAATCCACACGGCTGTGTGTCTCTGGAGAAGAACATCCTGTTGTAGTAAGAAACATTCCTGAGTCGCAGAGCTGGGCAGTGATCCTGGCTTGACTGCTTTGTACATGCCTTCTACTCATTTCACCTGTAAAATAGGCACAATAATGATTTTTTTGCCAGCGTGATTGTGAGACTCAAGTGGGATAATGAATAAAATACTTAGTTGTACATGCTAATGACAATAAAAGACTACATACTAATAAGAAATTAATTTCTTTGCTAAGGCCGAAATAGGATCCCACATGGAGCCCTTCCATTTGGCTATGGGGAATACCAGAGATGAGAAATAAAACAGCTTTTTTTATATGGTCATTGCTTTACCATTCTCCCCTTAAGTGAGTTTCTGTAGTAAGAGAAAAATAGTAACAGGGTGTGTTGGTTGAATTCTGTGGTTTGTTTAGAAAGCTGCCTGACTGATTAACCTTCCCTTTGGTACAACTCTTTTTAATTTAAACAACAAATTGTTCATTTGATTCTCATAACAATTTTACAAGGTAAGGAGACCAGGGATTATTAACTCATGGTATAAAAGAAACTAAGATATTGAGGTTGTGGACTAGTTCATCGTTCTGTGATCTTTATTGGATGCTATATCTTAGCAGGCTGGTGGACTGGAGCTATAGTGGCAAAGAAGAAAGCATGGCACATAAATGAACAAGATAATTATAGAATTTGATAGATGATGTTTAGGAAGTAAAGTGGGTACATGACAGAGAGTAACTTTGGAGCAGGGAGAATTCTCTTGGAGAGGATGGTCAGAAATGGTGTCCCTGAGAGGCAACCATTAAACCAGCTGATCAGGGAACTGGTCTTGGCAAGAACTATACAAGGAGGGTTTCAGGAAATGACAAGTGCAGAAACCCCCCAGGTCGGAAGGAAGTGGCTGAATTAGAACAGAAGAGGTTGGGGAACGAAAGCATAGTGAGCATGACAGAAAGTCGGGGGAGACAGGCTAGACAGGTGGCTGATCCAACAGCATAGAGTCTTATAGACCAGGGGTCGGTAAATTGAATCTTACCTATGAGCAGAACCCTGCCTATAGCCTGTCTTTGTATAGCTCACAAGCTAAGAATTTAACAAAAGAACAATAGTATTTCATGACATGATAATTATATGAAATTGGAATTCTAGTATAGTTTTATTGGAATGCAGCTTTCTTTATTCATGGCCACATTGCCTGTAGCTGCTATGAGGATACAAACACATAGTTAAGTAGTAAAAATATTTACAATATTTACTACTTTGCCCTTTGTAGAAAGAGTCTGTGACCTCTAATGCAGATCATAGTAAAACATTCAGATTTTATTCTAAGTTCACAGAATCTGGACCCAAACCAATTTAATTGACATAACAAATTCATAGATTGGAGTGTCCAGAGACTGGCACAGTGACAGCCAGCATTTTTTAAGCCCTTGTATTTATCAGACACTTAAGTACTGTGAAAATTCTGATCTTCTTGACACCCCTATTCAGTAGATACTAGTCCCTGATTTATGAAAGAAGAAACTGAGTCTTAGAAAGATGCAATAACTTGCCCAGAATCTCATGACTAAGAAATGTTGGAGCTGAGATACCAACTCATCCGTCTGGTTCCAGAGTATTTTAAAAAATATTTTTAAAATATTTTTTTAAAGAAGCTGCTTATGAGCTGGGCACAGTGGTGCATTCCTGTAATCCCAGCGGCTCAGGAGGCTGAGACAAGAAGATCGTGAGTTCAAAGCCAGACTCAGTAACAGTGAGTCCCTAAGCAACTCAGTGAGACCCTGTCTCTAAATAAAATACAAAATAGGACTGGGGATGTGGTTCAGTGGTTGAGTGCCCCTGAATTCAATCCCTGGTACCCCCTCTCAAAAAAAAATAAAAGATGCTTATGGTGGTGCACACCTGTAATCCTAATGGCTCCAGAGGCTGAGGCAGGAGGATGCAAATTCAAAGCCAGCTTCAGCAACTTAGTGAGGCCCTAAGCAACTTATTGAGACCTTGTATCAAAATAAAAAAAGGTTGAGGATGTGTCTAGTGGTTGAGTGTCCCTGGATTCAATCCCTGGTATCAATATTTTATACACACACACACACACACACACACACACACAAACATGCACACATATACACACATATTTTTAAAGAAAATGTCATGAAAACATTTCAAAAGGCTGAAAAACCTGGGAAATTCTTGGGTTTTTAGAACACAGATGTGAGACCCAACTTTCCTCAAACCCCATCTACAGAGAAAGCCACTAAAGTTGGCCACCTCTCCAGGAAGACCTCCGTGAGCTGGTACCTGAAGGTGACCCCTGCTGTTCTGTGATATATTCACCTGAACCACAAATTCCTTTTGAAATCCTTTCTTACCTGAATTGTTTCCAGAATGATTTATTTGATTATATTAAAGTTTCCACTTCCACTGAAGCCCAGGTTCACAATGGTTGGATTTCTAGGCAGAAGCTTTAAGAGCAAACAAAACTTAGTTGTCTCTTTCCTTTCCAAGCAAATCCAACCTACTGTGGATTCTGTGGGGCTGAGATGCTGCCCAGCCATCTAGGTCTGTAGATTCATGTAGGTCCTGTATGCACCACACTGCAGGGTGCTCTGGGAACTGTATTTAATTCAAACCTCCCATCACCTTAGGCTGTCTACCTATTTTGTAGATGAAAAACATAATTCTAAGAGGTAAATGATGTGCAGAAGCTACCCAGCTGAGAGTGACAAAGCCCAGGTGACCAGCCCATCTCTGCCCCCATGTTTATCTCACTAAGTTTTGCTGCTCCTAGGAAATTGTTTTCTGAATCAATAACTAATTTCAAAGGCTGCTGGTCTAACTTAGAAACTCCATGGTAAGTTTTACAACAGTGCTCAAAGAATCCCACCCCAGGTGTGAATTAGCAGCAGCAGTATCTTCAGGGAAATGAGGTAAGTCCATCTCTCTCTCTGGCCTTGGGAAAGGCCATGGTTCTCTACAAAAGCCATGAAAGGTCAATAAGAAAGTTTAGGCCTCTCTTGTAATTGCAACAAAAACCCCAGTGGCTTCTGCACATGGGGAAATCCCCTATTTGTTCTGACCCTTAGAACAGTGTGTCTTTAGGCTATTTAATAGATGTGCCTTTTTTCGGTTTTCCCCCCTCTGGTGACCCAGTGGACCAGAGTGACCATGGGAAATAAGACATTTGCTTATTTCTCTAAACATGACCTTCTTCCACCAAAAACCAACTATTATTTCCTGTTAGTAACTGAAACATTACATTAGGATTTCATGGAATAGGGATCAAAATGACAACTTGGCAGTCATTTGAAGGGTAGCAGAATATGCCACTTGTATTTTAAAAAAAAAAAAAATATGTATTTACTAAGGTCTCATTCCCTCTCTACCCAGGACAACTTGGTACCAAGGACCATTAATCCAGAGAGGGCACCAGAGGAAACTTCATAGCAAGCTTAACTAATCAGCCCTTCTTCTTTTTTTTTTTTTTTTTTTTTTTTTTTTTAAGAGAGAGGAGGGATAGTAGGGGATAGGAAAGGTAGCAGAATACAACAATTACTAATAGGGCATTATGTAAAATTGTGGATGTGTAACCGACGTGATTCTGCAATCTGCATTTGGGGTAAAATTGGGAGTTCATAACCCACTTGAATCTAATGTATGAAATATGATATGTCAAGAGCTTTGTAATATTGTGAACAACCAATAAAAAAAATAAAATTAAAAAAATAAATAAATAAAAAAAGAGAGAGAGTAGGGAGAGAGAGAGAGAGAGAGAGAGAGAGAGAGAGAGAGAATTTTTTAATATTTATTTTTTAGTTATTGGCGGACACAACATCTTTGTTTGTATGTGGTGCTGAGGATCGAACCCAGGCCGCACGCATGCCAGGCAAGTGGCTACCGCTTGAGCCACATCCCCAGCCCACTAATCAGCCCTTCTTGACCAAGAGTTTCCCCATATATTTGCCTTCCCAAAATTTTCCACCATTCAAGACTCAAGGTCTTTGTCCTTTGTCTAGCCATTTCTCTAAAACTGCACTTTTTATTGAAAATGTTACATAGACTAGAATTCCAAGACATCTCCTTAAGAATTATTCACTCTTGCTGGGCACGGAGGCACACGCCTGTAATCCCAGCGGCTCGGTAGGCTAAGCCAGGAGAATCTCGAATTCAAAGCCAGCCTCAGCAATGGCGAGGCACTGGGCAACTCAGTGAGACTCTGTCTCTAAATAAAATACAAAAAAGGGCTGGAGATGTGGCTCAGTAGTTGAGTGCCCCTGAGTTGAATCTCCAATACCAAAAAAAATAAAATAAAAAAGAGCACCCTCTGTGAATTTCTCATGCATAGATGAAATATACATTATAAAAACTTATTGTTCATTTTTTCTCATATTAATCTATTTATTGTTATTGAGGTCCCAGCTAAGAATTCAGAAGGATAGGGGGGAAATTGTTGTCATTGTTGTTGTTGTTTCCCCTACAGAGTTGTGAGGACTCCCACTTACAAGGTGTTCAGTAGACACTGTTCCATTAGAAAACAGGTCACTCCTTGACCACCATGCTCCAACCTCATCTTTTCTCTCCACCCCTCTAAGCAGCCACAACCTGCTGCCCTCCCCTATTGAACACACTGTGGGCTGTAGGCTGACGGAGGTTAATGAGAGTAGGAAGGACTATACAAACCACAAGGGCATGTACTCTGCAAACCTGCCTTGCAGCATTTCCCCAGGGTCTGTCTTTAATCTCTGAGTTCAGTGGACTATTGTGGCATTAGTCAAAGTTTTCAACCAGCATAATATCATACCTGTAGATGAATAAGATATACTCACCATTGACCAAAATACAATTGAAAGTAAGATCTTCTTTAATGCTCTGGAAAAATGATAAATCAAAGAACTTAAAGAACAGTGTTTGCTTCTTAAATGATGATGAGTCCATCCATTGTTTCATTCACTCACTCTGACACCCCATTTCAAATGAAAAAATGGTGTAAAGATTATCTCGACTGACCCAATTAATGAGAATTAATAAGCACTAAAATTCTATTTGTTTATTTTTTTCATCCACCAGATCATAAAATCCTTATATATAAAAAAAGAAGATGTTAATCTTTCATATCTGATTAAGTGCATACAAGCTGACTGAGTAAGTTGGGAAATGGGTTGGACAGACAGATGAATGGATGGATGGATGGATGTTAGATGGTAGATCGTGGATGGTAAATGGGTGAAAGGATGGAAGGATGGATGGATGGATGGATAAGTATGCATATTTCAAAAAGAAGTAAATATGTGAATGGATTTGTCTTCTGATAACCATTAGAAATTGTTGCCAGATTTAGAAATATAAATTGTTCACAAAGATTGACTAAAAATTACCTAAGTATCGAATGAATATAAGTCATATAGTCATTACAAAGTAAATTAATAGAAAAGTAAAAATAAGGATGATATCATTACATAGGGACATTTTAATACCTCCCCCCCAGCCCCTGAAGCCTTTGAGTTAGTGGATTTACCAGTACTACCCACTTGTGGTAGAACAACTTTAATCACCAACACATCACTCACGCCTCTCCACAATCAGGATGACAAATGTGGTCCTCAAAATGTTCCACCTGGAGGTGTTTGGGGGCAGCTAACTAGGAGGGGGCTCCCAGAGAAGACAAAGGAGTTGACACCATGAGGTCACAGAGCTACTCCCTCTCCCCCTTCAAAAGAAACTACTTTCCCGCATTGACTTCAGAATCTAGAGGAAGCCAACAAAGTGTTACAGCAGTGCGGCACAATATGTGGTGGAGAGTCCTCAGCTTGCTGTCTTGGTTCCATTTGCAAGGTAAGGACTTAGAGTGAATGCCTTTATTGTTCAGCTGACTTAATATTTTTCCACATCTACCTATCAGCCTGTCAACTGCATGCATAAGGGACCCACTGTGGAAGACATGGCAAGTAAATTTGCTAAGGCTTTTAGAGCCACTCCCAAATCACAAACCCAAGAAATATTCCATTTGTTGAATATCTTGTTCAATTGCTAATGGGATGGAAAAGATCATTTTAGTGTGTGTCTCTGTGGGATCTCTGTCATGATAAAATGTAACAAACTTACTAGGCTCTGTCTTTAAAGGGTTTACCAGTTGAGAGAGAATCAGTTTTGGATTTAGAGACTTCCTTGTAATATAAGTTCTAGTCAAACAATTTAATTTCTCTACATCTCAGTTTCTGTATCTTAAAATGAAGATGATAACAATGTTTGATCTACCAAACTCCCTGGATTGTCATAAGAATTAAATTTCAAATTTGAAAGCACTTTGTAATTGACTACATAACTTGTGTTTAGTTTAGAGATAATAATAAGCCTGGTGAAAATTGTGCTCATTTTACATAAATCAGTTACATTGTACATTATTACTATAATTTGGTTTTTGAAGTATAATTCTAATGTAGCACTCTGAAAATTAATTGTCTTATACTCTATAGAACACCTGTGTCTGTAGAGAATACTGTTTAAAAATAAATATAGTACAGCCTGTCTAAAAAAAGAAAAAAGTATAACACAGTTACCTTTTCCACTCAGGTCAAATTATTTCTCCTCAAAAGTGAAGGCAAAGGTACAGGCAATGACTCCTCGTGACCCTGAGTCTGACTGCACTGCATTGTATCAGATGCATGCAGAGGAAACCACTTAAAATCCATCGCTTAACCTTTATGTGTTTGTTTCCAAATATTGAATCTGCAGTTCTGTATTGTCAAACACAATTACCTTTCTAAATTTGCATTCACTGTAGAATGGCATCTGAAAGATGCTATTTCAAAAAAATATATTCCCTATTTTACACAGCATTTCAATTCCTGTTTCATGTACTTCAATTCAGTGCCTTCTTTTTGGTCCCTATATCCTGAGGCACTCAACAAGGATTCAATTTAGTAACAAATAATATTAGTTTTTTCAATAAGTGGAATAAAGATGAATCGACGGATTCAGAAAGACTATATTTAGACAGCTAAAATTAGAACGATTTCAATTATTCTTAATTCCCTTTAACTGATCTTAACTTTTTCAGGCTGAAAATTATTGCCTCATTAAGAAAAAATGCCTCATAAAAATAAGTTTCAAAATAAACAGCAAAACTGGTGCATTAAACTAAACTTAGGACAAGTTTTCTAGAATATAAGCTATTCAAACACCTTTTTTGGCGGGGGGGGGCAGTGGGGGGGTATTCTGGTTACCTGGTATTGAACTCAGGGGCACTCAACCACTGAACCACATCCCTAGTGCTATATTTAAATACTTTATTAAGAGGAAACATATTTATTGTGTCATGCACAGTGCTGGCACATTATGTTAATTACATTTAACCTAGCAAAAATACTGGGGTAGGTGTTGATATCCCCAATTTACAGATAGGGAAATTGAGGTTAAAAGAAGTTAAATAACCTGTCCAAGTTTTCATAGCCAGTAAATAGTAACATAAACATCAACCTGTAAAGCACACAGTAAATGTGTTATCTCATGAAACTTTGAATTAAGGAGTGTGTGTGAGTGTGAGTGTGTGTGTGTGTGTGTGTGTGTGTGTGTTGTATTATAATAGAAAATGTGTTCCTGATGTGGACTGAAAGTTTGAAAGCTACTGATTACACAGTTTGGAAGATTCAATACTGAAAAATACCCTAGTTTGAAGATTCATCCAAGGGACCATCCCAGGGCATCTATGTTCAATGGTGTTTGAACAGCTATTGTGAACTCAGGCCCAACAGAGTCCCAAATAGGGAAGGCTCCAATCATGCAGATTTCTTGTCAGTGAATCATCAATTTTGGCAAAGCAACATATTGTCAGCCTATTTCAGCAAATTAAGTGATGGGAAGATCATAGATGCTTCTACTGCACAACTTCTATGACTGCCAAGAATTTTTAGACCAAAAACAGTCCCATAATCTTGGACCCTGCCTTCTTTTCAAAGCTATTCCCGGAATAGATAATATCTAGGATGGATAAAACTCAATAAGAACAAAGTTTTCAAAATTAATTTCACTTACTTACATTGTAGACAATGAAACTATCAAATTCATCAAAATTTCATCACTGTATTCTGGCTACTTAGTGTAAGGTAGGCTGAGGAAATGTAAAGAAAAATTGCAAAACTGAACAGTTATTTTGTTCTTTTGTAATTGAGACAGCTTCTTTAATGCTATACTGAAAATAAATTGATTTTGAAAAGTCTGATTTTTTTCCACACTTATAGTTTTTTCTCTATTGATTCTACATTCAAATAATAAAACTCTCTTTAAGTAATGATCTGAATTGAAGCATATGTTTGCTTACTACCTCATAACAGTCATGTAAATAGGGTTCTGGTTTAAGAGTTAACTCATTGTGTATTTCTGGTTTTAATTTAGTTCTAGTGTCTGTTATTTGATATAATAATTACAAAGCAAGATTAGCACCCTAGTAAAATATTTACCTCTGAAGATGTCCATTAATTTATATTTACCCATAAACTCAACCAATACCTAATATCTTATTTTGTGCTAAACCCCAATAATGTAAAATTTTTCCATGAGAAGTTTGTAATTTATCCACAGAGATGTACCGGTAATCAAATTAATATAAAGTAATGTGCCATGTGCTATAATAGAAGTATACGCAAAGCCTTTGGGCATCTAAAGGAGAGAATAAGTTACAGTGGGGAAGAGGAAGGCCAAGGCCTGATTGGAAATTCTGAGACAAAGTGGTGTAATGTGAGTTCAGTCTCCAAGTTGAGTCTCAGAGGAGATAATAAGGGCATTCAAGGTCAGGAAAGCAACACAGACAAAGGCAAAGTGTCTCTGGGACCTAGAAATTTCAGGACACAGCAAATGACCATTTGCATGAAATACCTGAAGAGAATATCAGCAGATGATACTGGAAGAGATCACAGGAGAAAAGTCATGGGGGATTTTGTCCTGATTCCTATAGGCAATGGGAGTCATGGTGAATATTTTAATAAAGAAGAAACATGATCAAATTTATGATTTTAACATGTAATTCTAGAAGCAGATGAGGATGATGAATTAGAGGGAGGAGAGAGTAAATGTGGTCAGGATGGTCCAGGAAAGAAATGACGGCAGTCCCAACCAAGACAGCAACAATAGTGGGGAAAAAGGGGAATAAAATGATCAAAGAGATTTTTAGGAAAGACAAGAGGTGAGGGTGCCTGTCAAATGTCTGTTTTGCAGTGAACTGGTGTGATGACATTAATTTTAATATAAGAAATCACTGGGACAGAGCAGGTGATATATTTTATCAGGTATGGGAGGACACAGAGGGCAAGAGAAAGAATGAATTCCACCTTGACATGTTTCTCTGAAATGGTTTTAAATTTACTACATGCAATAATTGTATTATTAAAGCAATAAAAGAGAATATGTTATTCTTTTTTCAGTCTGCTATGATGACCTATAATAGAAGTAAAGATCACAAACAGTAACCCCCCCTGAATTTTGGGAAAGACCAAGAACTCTTCAGAGCACACTGGTTTTGTCTGTGTGTGCTTTGGTAGGTGGCTGTGACTGCTGTTTGCCCTTTTGCTTGAGAGTTGATCACATGTGCTTTGGCATGAAGCCATCCACTGATAGGACAAATAGTTCATGGGATTGGGTGCAGAGATGGTGGTGAAGGTCACAGCTTCCATGTCTATATTGAGTATGCATTATATAATGATGTTTTGGTCTACAAAATATACAATGGCAATTCTATAAATTATAATATAGCCTACGGTGTGTACTAGCTATTCCATCTAGGTTTGTGTAAGCACACTCTATTATATTTGTACAATAATGAAATCTCCTGATACTTTCCTCAGAATGTATCCCTGTGTTAAACAACACATGACAGTATAAACCAATAACGATTTATAACCCCAGGCTCAGATAGAAGTCTCCTAACACGTGGCCACGTAAGGCTGGATGCTTCCAGTCAGAGACACCAAGCCCCAAAGCCAATAATCCACCCAGTCAACATGACCTACCAGTAAGAGGTGGTGACCTCACAGGAGAGACTTCTCATCATTTATTGTCTAGCTCTGTGTGGAGCCACGTAGGGAAAATTTGCAGGTAAGAGCTCTGAAGCCCAGGTAGGGAGGACTAGAAGTAGGTACATAGTGCTTGGGGTCGACATAAGAAAGGCTAAGGGTGAATGAGGATACTGAAAAAGGCTATGGAGTTTGCAGGGGAGGAAGTGGTGAACACAAAAACACCTCACACCTCAAACAAAGGTGAAAGTTTGTCTACAAAGTTAGGTAAAAGAAAACTAAAAAAGACAAGTTCCAATTTAGTTTCCAATGATAATGAGAGAATCATGGGGAACTCTGCCTCAGAAGAGGTGTCACCCAGACTTGAGCACAGCACCCTCCTCTCCCACCCTTCTACATCACCTGCGCACACTGAACAAGATTTTTAAAACTACAGTTAAAGGAAAGTTGGGTGGGCCTGTGGCTTTTCACTGAGGCTATTTTTTCTTTCTACAATGATTTCCTGTCACTAAATCAAACACGGGGTCGACATGATAAGACTGCAAATATCTAGGCCTGTATAGCCAAAAGCAAGCCTTGCAGCAAGGTGTATTCTCTGCTTCAAACGCAGCCCTTCCATGTGCAGTGCAGGCACCCATCCTTGGATGATCCTTGTGGGCAGTCTGCTCAGCAGCCTGATACTAAATTCTCAACAACAAGAGCAAATACTAATTGTAGGATATACTGCACTTTAGAGTATGCTAAAAAGTCTTACCACATTTCATCACAAGAGTCAAAAGACACAATTCAAGCCAGGAACAGTGGCACATGCCTGTAATCCCAGCAGCTCATGAGTTCAAAGCCAGCCTCCACAACTTAGTGAGACCCAAGCAACTTAGCGAGACCTGTCTCTAAGTAAAATATACATTAAAAATAAATAAATAAATAAGGTTGGGGGATGTTGCTCAGTGATTAAGCACCCCTAAGTTCAATTCCTGGTTAAAAAAAAAAACACAATTTAGTTCCTAAGCATGTGAAAGACAAATGATATATACATCTTTAAACTGGGAAATATTTATTCCTATCAGGCGCCTATAAATCCCACCATTCTCATCATACCAAATGCAGAATTTCTGTGTGCAAATTTTATCAAAAGTAACATTGGCAAAAGTTCTAAGTGCCTACTTCTTGACCCAAAGGATTAAATTAGTGCATGTTTCTTAACCCTAGTTTTTATTTAATTGTTAATTCAATGTGTAACTTTCTTCCAGGAACTTGCCCCTGTTTCTCAGTATTATTTTTTTAAATTAATTTTTAATTGGAGCATTGTAATTATACAGAACAGTGGGATACATTGTGACATATTTGTGCATGCACATAACATATTTTGGTCAATTTCATCCCCTAATACTTCCCATTTACCTCCCCTCCTACTTCCCCCAGTCCCCATCCTCTACTCTACTGGACACCCTTCTGACTTCATGTGTTTCTCAGTATTCTTATTAAAACAATAAGGTAAAGATAGCTGTCTATTGCCTGTATTATAGCGCCATGATGAGAACTGACATTACTTTTCAAGCTACACTGTAATAGTTTCTGTAAGAAATTAATTTTAGAGAAATATAAGACACAGTCATAAAAATACAAACACTTCAGTGTGCTTCTGGGAAGCAAGACTTACGCATGAGAACTGTGCACAAGGATCATCATAACTTCCGTAATGCAATTGGCTCTAAATTCAAATCTTGGCTGGGAAGCTGCTGAGCCTTGGAACTTTGATTTCTTCAAAGTCAGCCTCTGCAACTTAGTGAGACTCAAGCAACTTAGCGAGACCTGTCTCTAAGTAAAATATACATTTAAAAAAATAAATAAATAAGGTTGGGGGATATAAATCGGGAATAGTGACACCTTCTTCAGAGTTAATGGTTTTTGGCCTGAATAGCTGGGCTTGCTATTTATTGGTGAAATCTAGAAGAACACATTTCAGAGGAGAAAATCAAAAGTTTGCTTTCAGGGTGTAGTTCAGTGGTAGAGTATTTGCCTAGCATGTGCTAGACCCTGGGTTTGATCCCTAGCACTGCAGGAAAAGATGAAATTTTTACTTGTTAGGTTTGAAGTGCCTCTTAGATAAATCTAAATGGAATCATCAACAATATAACAAGGCCAGATGAGATGCCTAGGGAGTGAGTGGAAGACAGAGAAGAGATCCAAGGTCTGACATATATTTGATCAGGACAGATAAATGAGGAGAACCCAGGAATGGAGGATGAGAAGCAGAAACAGCAGTGAGTTAGGAGGAGCATAGGGAACCCGAGGCCTAGGGAGCCAACTATCTAGGGAGCACTGAGTAGTCAGTGACAGCAAAGGCACACAGAGGTTGGAAAGGTAAGTCCTGTAAATAGACCTTTGGTTTTGGCAATGACCTTGACAAAGAAAAGAGCAGCTTCCATGGATTGGTGGGGTTGAACGCCTAATCAGAAAGAGAAGAGTAAAAGGAAAAATGTAGATAATTCTTCAGCAAATGCTTTAATAAAAGAGAGGGAAATAAGGCAGTAGCTGGAGAGGAAGGTGGCATAGCATTTTGGTTTGCTTTATCATATGGGAGAAATAGCCTGTTTGTGTACTGATGAGAATGATGTTGTTAAAGAGAATAAAAACCTGATGATACAGAGGAAAGGGGGAGCCATGCAGGAGGGAAAGCCTTCATCAAACAAAGAGGGATGGGGACAGGATCACTTCCAGTCCACCCCCAGTGACGCAAGGCAGGTGGAATGAGCAGTCTAAAATGTTTGGATTTGATTTTGTGGTGGGAGCACACAGAGGTTTGTGAGCAGCACATTTTTAGAGCATGACTGGTACACACATCTGCAAATAAGTTAATGTTTTCACAGCAAAAAATAATTAACGTGATGAAGAAAGGAGAGAAGTGGAAGGAAATTTCATAATTTTATTATTTTACAGAGTTCTAACAATCTCTCTCTCTCTCTCTCTCTCTCTCTCTCTCTCTCACACACACACACACACACACACACACACACACACACATACACACACACATATACACATACACATACACATACACATATACCTTTCCCTCCATCAAATAATGATAGTCTGCCATGCACTAACTCCATCCCTGGCACCTAAAGTCCAAAATAGAAAGAACACATTATAACTATATGATCCTCAAAATCCTTAATCCTCCGGAGCTGTTCCAGTTACAACAAGCATATTGTCACTCTAATGACCTCTTTGAACATCTACAGAGGACTTCAGAATGTCTAGGAAGGAACAGTCTTGAAACATTTAGGAAGGAGGTATGAGGTAAAGAGCTGCAGAGCTGCTATGAGGCTTTGTCTTTTGACACTTAACTTTCCAATTTTTTTAATATTTATTTACTTATATATCTTTTTAGTTTTAGGTGGATACATTAGTTTGTTTTTATGTGGTGCTGAGAATTGAACCCAGTGCCTCATGCATGCTAGGCGAGCACTCTACCACTGAGCCACCACCCCAGTCTCCAATTTCTTTTTTAAAGCAAGAGTTGAAGGTCAGCTCAGCTCCTCTACTACTTATTGGGAACTACCTACAAAATAATAGAAGTATTTGATGCTTACTATGCACTTAGTACTATTTTAGTTTCTTTACATATCACTTGAAAATCTTGACAACTCTATGAGATAAATAATATAACTTTTTAATGGTAAGAAACAACTTGCCCAAGTTCATACTATTAGTGGAGGAGCCAGGATTCCAAACCAGGCAATCTGTTTGAGGATTTGTGTTTCTTTTTATTTTATTTTTTTCAGTGCTAGGGATTGAGCCCAGGCAAGCACTCTGCCACTGAGCTATACCACCAGCCTAAATGTGTATGTTTTCACCATGTCAACATACACCACTCATGTTAAGGACAGAGATATGTATATAATACAGCTCCTCTCTGCATAAGGTTCAGAGGGTACCCCCCAGGGGTTCAGTGATAGATAAGAGAATCAAGAGTTGAAATGTTCTCAGGAAGTTTGAACCCTCAGTCTGAAGTAACCAAATAAACCTGACTTAGGGAGAACATAAAATCTGAATTTGGTTTCCAAAGTGCAATGTATCAGCACAGCTGAGAGAAATATGTTGTGGCCACAAGTTCTCTGGAAAAAATCTGAGTGTTTTTGGTGACCATAGACTCAGCACAAGTCCAGTAAGGTGTTATGAACTCAAGAGCAAAACACTGGGCTTAATAGTAAAAGGGAGGCCAAGGGTTCCATGGTGTGGCAAGTGAAAGTCCCCCTGAGCTCTAGCCAGCTCAGAGGACATCTAAGTCCACTCTTCCAAACATAGAGTAATATTTTTGGAGGAACACTGACAAACTATGGTATATTTAGTTGTGGCAGATGGGGAAGGGTAAAGAAATGATAGTGAAACTAAAGACTTATCTTCTTTAACTATTTGGCCATGCCATGGAAAAGTCAGTAGATGAGTTTATCTTCACAGGACAGAAAAAAAATAAGATCAAAGTGTAAAGTCATAAGATGACAGGTTTGGCTCCTTGGCACCACCACCCACCCCATTCCAACCCCAGGCTCTGTCTTAAGGGGTAGATGACTTCAAGACCAGGGTCTCCATTTGCTCGCTTTTTCCTTGGTTGACTTTATATTCATATCTCTATCTCTAACATAAGCAGCATATGATAACATGGTTAAAACACATACTCAGGCTTGGAGTGTGTGTAGTTCAGTGGCAGAATGCTTGTCTGGCATGTGTGAGGCCCGGACTTAATCCCCAGCACTGAAAAAACTAAAATAAAACAAAAAGCAAACACAAATCCTCAGCCAAATTGCCTGGTTTAGAATCCCAGCTCCTCCACTAATAGTATGAACTTGGGCAAATAGTGTGTCTTGTTTTTCTTAACATAAATATATATATATATATATATATACACACACACACACATATACATATATATGCAACATATATATGAACATATATTTCATCGCATAGAGATATTGAGATTTTCAAGTAACATGTAAAAAAACCTAGAACAGTACTAAGTACATATGACTTCCCAACTTTTTGTTATCAACAAAACTCCCTTTGGTGAAATTCTACTGTCATTTCAAAACATCTTCATTAATAGTACCTTTATTCCTCAATTATGGGTTGATTTTATAAATGAGAATATTTTCAAATAACCAATGACCAAACCTAAGGAGAATTTTGATTTGAGGCCTCAATGCTTTTTTTTGAAAACACAATTCATTTCCTCCCCAGCCCCCACCCTAGAAAGAGAACTCAGGGCCTCTGGCATGTTAAGCAGGCTACACCTCCAATCCCATATATCTCTTTTTATTGACTCATTGTTCACTATAGTATTGGCTGGTGATATGGATATTTTTCCATCAGAACTCAAGGAATCTGTTTTCTCATGAAAGTCAACATTGAATACAATGTAGTAATTCCAAGTTATTACCGCCGGAAGCTAGATTAAAATTAATGACCTTGGAATGGAACACACAAAAAGCGCTGCCCAATCAATTTCCAAAGCTCCCCAAAGCATTGTTCCTAATACTTAAAGTTGATCACAAGGAAATAAACTCTGCTTTTGTTTCTTTTTCTCTTGTGTGGTATAAGATAGAATATGTTGTCTCTGTTATTCACAATTTATAACCCTATGGTTTTCTTCAGCTTATGAAAATGTTTTATAACTTTATTGATACAAATTGTCCTCAGAAAAAAATGTTCTTAATTTAAAATGTGAAGAAATCATTAAAGGAGAGCCGGGTGCAGTGGTGTACCCCTGTAATCCCAGAGAATGGGGAGGCTGAGGCAGGAGGATCACAAGTTCAAGGCCAGTCTCAGCAACTTAGTGAGGACCTAAGCAACTTAAATGAGGCCCTATGCAACTTAGTGAGACCCTGTCTCCTAATGGAGGGCAAGGCTGGGAATGTGACTCAATGCAAAAGCCCCTCTGGATTCAATCCTAGTACCAAAAAAAAGAAAGAAAGAATGAGAGGAAATATATGTGCTAAATTAGCAATAAAGTCAGCTTATTTTTCCATCATTTTCTTTCTGGGGGCATAAGTTTGCAATTATTTAGAACTAATTGTTAATTATTTTCTGGGGGGGGGCATGATTGAGAGGAATTGGACCCTCAGGTTTACCTGGAGAAAGTGCTACTGGGGCAAATTGAATTGGAGATCTTAGAACATCCTCCCTCTGGGTAGAAGCTCACTGGCAGGTGGAGGTTTACTTACTCTCAGTGAAGGGCAGCTCCATAATTCATGACAGCACTTCTTTTTGGTCCGTGCTGGAGATCCAATCCAGGGCCCTGCCCATTTTGGGTAAGCTGTCCTGCCACAGAGCTACACCCCAGCCCCAACATTTGTTCACAGAACTCTGGACACACAACTTATACTTGAAGGTACAAGTTACCCATTTTATAAACTGAGGCCAGGAAAGCTTAATCTTTTGGGGGTCTCATTGCTTAGAAAGGATGACTTAGTTATAGACACATGTATTTTGATATCCACAGCCCTGGGTACAGAGTCCAGTTCCATGACCTCTGTGACCTTGAGCCTCTGGAACCTCATCTGTAAAGTGATGATAACTCTTCTTTGTAGGGTTAGTTTGAATATTACAGTTAGGTAGCCTAAGCCTGTGTAGTTCCTGGTCTGGGACAGAGCAAGTGCCTCCAGTCGTCTAACTTCCCTTTTTTCCTGTTAAAACCCAACTCCTCCATTCAGACTTCACGGCATCGTCCCCTCCTCCTCCACGTGTCATCTCTACACTTCCCTCACACAGTGCTGGCTCTCTCCTCATATTTGTGGGTATTCGCTTTTATCTCAATTTCTGCAAGAATATGCAATAAATGATTGAATGACTGAGTGTGGTTGTGTAGAGACGAAATCCCCTCCCGTCCCTGGTGTGGCCAGGCACTGACAACTTGACTGTCCAGATTCTCTTCCTCCACAGAGGCCTTTCTCACCAACCACACGGAAACCATCACCGTGGAGGAAGGGCAGACGCTCACTCTGAAGTGTGTCAGTTCTCTAGGGAAGAACGCCTCCCTCCAGTGGCTGGCCCCCTCAGGCTTTACCATCTTTTTAAATGAGCATCCTGGTAAGTGAATGAAAGAGAAAAAAATACACACACACACACACACACACACTTACACACACACACACCACCAGACCTTGACCTAAGGGATTTTCCATCCTGGCAGGTTAGTGGGACAGAAAGCTGCATGAGTCACCCTAAGGGTGGGCTCAGCCCTCCTACTGCACACGTGAATCACGCCTCCAAAGCCAGTCATTTGACACATGGCTGCTTTTCTGGGGGCAGGAAGTCTGAAATGGAAACCCCACCAGAATGGTTGTTAAATGGGCTCAAATTACAAAGCACCTTTTTGTGTCCCCACCTCACCCCCACATTGCTTTTTGACTCTCGGTGACCATGAAACACCCACAGCAAAATGAGAAGCAGACAGTGGATCGACCTGGGGGCCCTCACCTCACGTAGCCCATATTATCACCCCACCTCTGAAGCCAGCTGCTTTGCTAGTCATCTGAGCAATCACAAGTCACATTCCAAAGCCCCCTTTCAGAAATCTCTTTTTCCTCCCGTTGGTCTGAACATAAAATCAAGACTTCTAAGCGGGAAAAATTGACAAAGCCATTTCTCTCTTCTCAAACACACATTAAATGAGCACTAGATGCCTAAAGTGGAAAGCAAGTCTCAAAAATCTATTTCATTCATCTCTTGGACTTTGGACAAGATTTTACTAAAGCCTTCCCTTTATCATGAGACCATCTCATGTCTCATTTTAATGTTCCTAACTGCCAGATATTTGATAAAGCATCTATGACAGCAAATTCCATTCTTGTTTACAAAGCAGAGTACCTAAAAATTTTATATGCTTTGAAAACATGAAATATTGATACATTAAATATAAAATAACCATATGTATCGTTTCAAGCTAAACCAACTATTAATACCAGATTCCAATAGAATAAGAAAGTACTAATTGATAAAAGTTCTAGAGAAATAAACTTTAAGTAGAGATTCTTCTGTTAAATAATGCTTTCTGGTGTTTTATTTCATTTTTCTTTTGGGAAATTGGGAGAAGATGGACGTTCTGGGATTTCACCTGCATAATGGCTTGATCTGTTGATGTGGTTCTGCATCTGGAACGGTCTTGCCCTCCAGAAGATTGAACCATGTCTGGAGATGGTTTGGGTTGTTAGAAATAGGGCAGGGGGCTGCTTCTGGCATCTAGCAGGTGAAGGCCCAGGACGCTGCTGAACATCCTACAATGAACAGTATCGCATCCATCACAAAGAATTATTCTCTCAAATGTCAACAGAACAGAGATTGAGAATCCCAGAATTCTGATTCATATAATATCAGTGCCCCAGGACACATAACTATTTAAGGTTCAACTATTTTAGGCTTGTTCATATTATACATCTTAACAGTTTTAAAAAAACAAGCAAAACCACTAATTTCCAGAGTCTCTGTTTGTTAGGGGATCTTTGACTGCAGATGGAAACCCCATGTCAATCATAGTCAAGAAGAGAGCTTGTTATTGGCTGGAACTTCTTAGAGCTTCCTTTTTTTTTTTTTTTTGCCATTGGCTAAACACCTGGAAGGACTAAATCATAATCTACGGGAATCTTCAAACAATAATGAACATCTCTAAATTTAAAAATGCTTAGCTTTTTAAAAAAATCACTTAGCTGGTGCATTTATCGGTGCATATATTTCCATTCTTGAATTCCCTGTGACAGCATGACCTCCAGTGAACCAAATTTCAAAGAGGTAAATCAGTGGAGCACTTACCTTGGAAAAACAACTAGAATCCTTCTATAATCTGAATCTTTCTCCCGTCTAGCATTCTTAATTTCCTACAAGTACAAACAAAGCAATTTGTTTATTTCACAGATCCACTATTGAAATATTTTATTTCCTAAACTATCTTTGAGAAGCACCCAGCTGATCACACTAGAATTTGGAGGGCGACTCAAACGAAGACATTTATTTGTTCCTTTAAAGTGTGAAAATCAAAAGCTATTCCTGTGAATGATCAATCTGTATTCATCTGACACCTTTCCTCATAACAGCTCTATTTTCTTCTTGTACAGCTTTAAAAAATTCCAGATACCAGCTTCTTCATCACTCTGCCACCCAGCTCTCCATCAGTGTGCCCAGCGTAACCCTGCACGATGAAGGAACATACAAGTGCTTACGTTACAGCCACTCCGTGAGCACAAAGGAAGTGAAAGTGACTGTGTTAGGTGGGTACCCCAGCAAGTAAACCCAGGCAGGGGGAATGTAGTTACCATTTTTAAAACTTGACCTTTTAGTTTACAAAGTGTTGCTAGTAAGAAAGCATTTCCTAGGGCACCTCTGCTATCTCTTATAAAAGAAAATGAAATAGAGTATTTTGAGTGACAAGCTCTAGATTAAACTGTGAACTTGTGAATTTATTTGCCTTTGGCATCAATTGAATTTTCTTTCCGGGAAACTAAGAGAAAAAAGAATTAAAACTGGATGAGCTTTGACTATATGCTGGCGCCATGTGAGACTCTAGGCGATCCAAAAGGAATTAAGCGCAACCCCTGCCCATTGGGGTTTGTGCTCTATTTAGGAAGGTAAACTAAAAGAACCTGGTGACAGTGAATCCTAAGATAGGATGGAGTCGCATGTAGTTGCACTGGATGCTCTACTCACATCCTCTCCCAAACAATTCCTCTTTTCTGTTGGGGTGCAGGCAGAGGAAGTGAGTCTCCTGATCATTGGGGACTAGCTCAGTTCTGCAGATGGTCAATTGTGACCAGTATATGTCTTACCATCTTTTGGTGGCAGAACAGATCAATTAAAAAACATTACTTTATATCCATCTCTAAATAACATAATCCCACATCTCACATAAAATGATTCCTCAGACCTCTCTGGTTGAATTACAGTGTGACGCCTGTCGTAAAGGAAAGGCCTGGTGGGAATGTAACAGAGAAGGAGTGACTCTCTTGAGTGCTTGGAGAATCAATGTGACTCAGCTCGGTGCCTTCTCCCCTGTGTGACTGGCCACCTGTGGTACCAGCCTGGTTCAGGCTGGTCATGTATCCTTCTGGGCTTTCAAAACTCTGCTATCATTGCCTGAAATACTTCATCTTTTTTTAGTTTTATGGAGCTGGGGATTGAATCCATGACTTCACACACACTAAGCACCTGCTCTACACTGAGCTACAACCCGTGATCCTTTAATTAAGAGTTTAGGGGCTGAGTGTGTCACCAGACTGTCAGCTCCTCAGAAGACCCTGTCTTTTTCATCTTTGTGTTGTCAGCATGTGACATATCTAGCGCAAGCTTGGAGCCAATAAGTGCCTTGACAGTGTTTCGATGGCAGATATACAAGTTAAATAAAGGTAGAAGAGCAACATTCTCGACCAAAGTAGAAGTGGGATAGAAAAGAAGAAAAAGAAATAAGCCCAACTAAAAAGTATTTCCAAGACAAAAGCACAGAGAAATAGGACCAATGGGTCCTTTATAAGAGAGAGTGCCTTTGATGTCAGGAGAGGACAGAAGTAACTGACTTTGAGATAAGTCATGGACTCAGGAAAGTTTGGAACTGAAGGAGCCATCTCCTTCACATCACAGGTGAGAAAACACTGTTGTGCCCAAAAGCTGGGGGACTTACCAAAGTTCTTACAACCAGCCAGTGATAGAGATAGGTCCGGAATCCAGGTCTCTCCCTCACCTAGTGTCTACCAACCAAATACAATAATATATCACATTCAAATTGTTGTAAAATCATCTGTTTTGGAACTTTCAGGGACTAATTATACCCTGAGTGACAAACAGTCTGACTTTAGCTAAAGAAACTTTGCAAGCATATAACAGCCCTTCAACATGATTGGATTCAAGGAGAGATAAAGTGAAAAATGTGCCCATTCATTGGATTATGTCCTACAATCATTCCTACAGAATCTTAGGCTCTGTGCTTTGCTCAGATATGATGACCAACTAAGTAAACATAGAAAAATCAATTTCCTTCTAGCAATTCCTGTGAAGCCAACCTTGGAAGCTTCAGTTATCAGAAGGTTGAATGGAGAAGACCATGTCGTACTTAAATGCTCCACTACAAGAAGCAAGCCCCCTCCACAGATAACCTGGCTACTGGGGAATGGCATGGAGATATATGGTAAGGAGAGAAAACAGTTCTTTGTTTTCCTTTCTCCTTAGATTTATAATGAATTTTTAAATGTTCTGGCGCCCTCTGGTGGCCATAGGTATCAAAAGATACCATTGAATAATTCATCTATTCTGTTTCCAGAGAAATTATTCTTTTTTTTTTATTGGTTGTTCACAACATTACAAAGCTCTTGACATATCATATTTCATACATTAGATTGAAGTAGGTTATGAACCCCCAATTTTACCTGAAATGCAGATTGCAGAATCACGTCGGTTACACATCCACAATTTTACATAATGCCCTATTAGTAATTGTTGTATTCTGCTACCTTTCCTATCCCCTACTATCCCCCCTCCCCTCCCCTCCCATCTTCTCTCTCTACCCCATCTACTGTAATTCATTTCTCTCCTTGTTTATTTTCCCATTCCCCTCACAACCTCTTATATGTAATTTTGTATAGCAATGAGGGTCTCCCTTCATTTCCATGCAATTTCCCTTTTCTCTCCCTTTCCCTCCCATCTCATGTCTCTGTTTAATGTTAATCTTTTCTTCCTACTCTTCCTCCCTGCTCTGTTCATAGTTGCTCTCATTATATCAAAGAAGACATTTGGTATTTGTTTTTTAGGGATTGGCTAGCTTCACTAAGCATAATCTGCTCTAGTGCCATCCATTTCCCTGCAAATTCTATGATTTTGTCATTTTTTATTGCTGCATAGTACTCCATTGTGTATAGATGCCACATTTTTTTTTATCCATTCATCTATTGAAGGGCATCTGGGTTGGTTCCACAGTCTAGCTATTGTGAATTGTGCTGCTATGAACATCGATGTGGCAGTATCCCTGTAGCAGGCTCTTTTAAGGTCTTCAGGGAATAGTCCGAGAAGGGCGATAGCTGGGTCAAATGGTGGTTCCATTCCCATCTTTCCCAGGAATCTCCAAACTGCTTTCCAAATTGGCCGCACCAATTTGCAGTCCCACCAGCAATGTACAAGTGTACCCTTTTCTCCACATCCTCGCCAGCACTTGTTGTTGTTTGACTTCATAGTGGCTGCCAATCTTATTGGAGTGAGATGGTATCTTAGGGTGGTTTTGATTTGCATTTCTCTGACTGCTAGAGATGGTGAGCATTTTTTCATGTACTTGTTGATTGATTATATATCCTCCTCTGAGAAGTGTCTGTTCAGGTCCTTGGCCCATTTGTTGATTGGGTTATTTGTTATCTTATTGTCTAATTTTTTGAGTTCTTTGTATACTCTGGATATTAGGGCTCTATCTGAAGTGTGAGGAGTAAAAATTTGTTCCCAGGATGTAGGCTCCCTATTTACCTCTCTTATTGTTTCTCTTGCTGAGAAAAAACTTTTTAGTTTAAGTAAGTCCCATTTGTTGATTCTTGTTATTAACTCTTGTGCTATGGGTGTCCTATTAAGGAATTTGGAGCCCGACCCCACAATATGTAGATCGGAGCCAACTTTTTCTTCTATCAGACGCAGAGTCTCTGATTTGATATCAAGCTCCTTGATCCATTTTGAGTTAACTTTTGTGCATGGCGAGAGAAAGGGATTCAGTTTCATTTTGTTGCATATGGATTTCCAGTTTTCCCAACACCATTTGTTGAAGATGCTATCCTTCCTCATTGCATGTTTTTAGCCCCTTTATCAAATATAAGATAGTTGTAACTTTGTGGATTAGTCTCTGTGTCCTCTATTCTATACCATTGGTCCACCCGCCTGTTTTGGTACCAGTACCATGCTGTTTTTGTCACTATTGCTCTGTAATATAGTTTGAAATCTGGTATCGCTATACCGCCTGATTCACACTTCCTGTTTAGAATTGCTTTTGCTATTCTGGGTCTTTTATTTTTCCATATGAATTTCATGATTGCTTTATCTATTTCTACAAGAAATGCCGTTGGGATTTTGATTGGCATTGCATTAAACCTATAGAGAACTTTTGGTAATGTCGCCATTTTGATGATGTTAGTTCTGCCTATCCATGAACAGGGTATATTTTTCCATCTTCTAAGATCTTCTTCTACTTCTCTCTTTAGGGTTCTGTAGTTTTCATTGTATAAATCTTTCACCTCTTTTGTTAGGTTGATTCCCAAGTATTTTTTTTTTTTTTGAGGATATTGTGAATGGAGTGTTTTTCCTCATTTCCGTTTCAGAAGTTTTGTCGCTGATATACAGAAATGCCTTTGATTTATGCGTGTTGATTTTATATCCTGCCACTTTGCTGAATTCATTTATTAGTTCTAGTAGTTTCTTTGTAGACCCTTTTGGGTCTTCTAGGTATAGAATCATGTCATCTGCAAATAGTGATAATTTAAGTTCTTCTTTTCCTATTTTTATGCCTTTAATTTCTTTCGTCTGTCTAATTGCTCTGGCCAGTGTTTCGAGAACTATACTGAATAGAAGTGGTGATAGAGGGCATCCCTGTCTTGTTCCAGAATTTAGAGGGAATGCCTTTAACTTTTGTCCATTCAGAATGATGCTAGCCTGAGGCTTAGCATAGATAGCTTTTACAATGTCAAGGTAAGTTCCTGTTATCCCTAGTTTTTCTAGTGTTTTGAACATAAAGGGATGCTGTACTTTGTGAAATGCTTTCTCTGCATCTATCGAGATGATCATATGGTTCTTATCTTTAAGTCTATTGATGTGGTGAATAACATTTATTGATTTCCGTATATTGAACCATCCTTGCATCCGAGGGATGAATCCTACTTGATCATGGTGCACAATTTTTTTGATGTGTTTTTGTATTCGATTTGCCAGAATTTTATTGAGGATTTTTGCATCTAGGTTCATTAGAGATATTGGTCTGTAGTTTTCTTTCTTTGAGGTGTCTTTGTCTGGTTTCAGAATCAGGGTGATGTTGGCCTCATAGAATGAATTTGGAAGAGCTCCCTCTTTTTCTATTTCCTGAAATAACTTGAAAAGTATTGGTATTAATTCGTCTTTAAAGGTTTTATAAAACTCCGCTGTATACCCATCCGGTCCTGGGCTTTTCTTGGTTGGTAGTCTTTTGATGGCTTCTTCAATTTCATCCATTGATATTGGTCTGTTCAAATTGTGTGTATCCTCCTGACTCAGTCTGGGCAAATCATATGACTTAAGAAATTTATTGATGTCTTCACTATCTTCTATTTTATTGGAATATAGGTTTTCAAAATAATTTCTAATTGTCTTCTGTATTTCTGTAGCATCTGTTGTGATATTGCCTTTTTCATCCCGTATGTTAGTAATTTGAGTTCTCTCTCTTCTTCTCTTCGTTAGCATGGCTAAAGGTCTGTCAATCTTATTTATTTTTTCGAAGAACCAACTTTTAGTTTTGTTAATTTTTTCAATAGTTTCTTTTGTTTCAATTTCATTGATTTCCGCTCTGATTTTAATTATTTCTTGCCTTCTGCTACATTTGCTGTTGTTTTGCTCTTCCTTTTCTAGGGCTTTGAGATGAAGTGTGAGCTCATTTATTTGTTGTTTTTTTCTTTTTTTGAGGAATGACCACCAGGCGATGAATTTTCCTCTTAAAACTGCTTTTATTGTGTCCCATAGATTCCGATATGTTGTATCTGTATTTTCATTTATCTCTAAGAATTTTTTTATTTCTTCCTTTATGTCTTCTGTAACCCATTGATCATTCAGTAACATATTGTTCATTTTCCATGTGATGTAGGATTTTTCCTTCCTTCTTTTATCATTGATTTCCAGTTTCATTCCATTATGATCAGATAAAATGCAAGGTATTATCTCCACCCCTTTATATTTACTGAGGGTTGCCCTATGGCATAATATATGGTCTATTTTTGAGAAGGATCCATGTGCTGCTGAGAAAAAAGTATATCCATTTGATGATGGTTGATATATTCTATATATGTCAGTTAAGTCTAGGTTATTGATTGTGATATTGAGTTCTATAGTTTCTTTATTCAACTTTTGTTTGGAGGATCTGTCCAATGGTGAGAGAGGTGTGTTGAAGTCACCCATAATTATTGTGTTGTGGTCTATTTGATTCTTGAACTTGAGGAGAATTTGTTTTATGAATGTCGCAGCACCATTATTTGGTGCATAAATATTGATAATTGTTATGTCTTGTTGGTGAATGGTTCCTTTTAACAGTATATAATGTCCTTCTTTATCCCTTTTGATTAACTTAGTCTTAAAGTCGATTTTATTCGATATGAGGATGGCCACCCCTGCTTGCTTACGAGGACCGTGTGCATGGTATATTTTTTCCCATCCTTTCACTTTCAGCCTGTGTATGTCTTTTTCAATCAGATGTGTCTCCTGGAGGCAGCATATTGTTGGATTTGTTTTTTTAATCCATGATACCAGCCTATGTCGCTTTATTGGAGAGTTTAAACCATTAACATTCAGAGTTACTATTGATATATGGTTTGTACTTCCATCCATGTTTGATTATTTATCCTTTTTTAAAAAAATTTAGTTTGTTTCTCCATGATTATCTTTCCCCTCGCCCTCTGTCTTTACCAAGGCACTTCCTACTGATGGTTTTGGTTATTGTTTTTCATTTCTTCCTCGTGTAGTGTTTTGCTCAAAATGCTTTGCAATGCTGGTTTTCTGGCTGCAAATTCTTTTAACTTTTGTTTATCATGAAAGATTTTTATTTCATTGTCATACCTGAAGCTTAATTTTGCTGGATACAGAATTCTTGGTTGGCATCCATTGTCTTTCAGTGTTTGAAATACATTGTTCCATGACCTTCTTGCTTTCAGTGTCTGTGATGAAAAATCCGTTGTTAACCTTATTGGTTTACCCCTGAATGTAATCTGTCTCCTTTCTCTTGTAGCTTTTAATATTTTCTCTTTGTTCTGTATATTGGATATCTTCATAACAATGCGTCTTGGCGTTGGTCTACTGTGATTTTGTGTGCTCAGTGTCCTGTATGCATCTTCAATTTGTATATCTGTTTCCTTTTTTATTTCTGGAAAGTTTTCTGTAATTATTTCATTCAGCAGGCTTCTCATTCCCTTGGTTTGAATCTCTGTACCTTCTTCTATCCCGATGACTCGTAAGTTTGGTTTTTTTATGTTATCCCATAACTCTTGGATGTTTTTCTCGTGATTTTTTACCAGCCTTTCTGAGTTGGCTAGACTCTTTTCAAGATGATATATTTTGTCTTCATTATCTGACGTTCTGGCTTCTACTTGCTCCACTCTGTTAGTGATACTCTCAATTGAGTTTTTAATTTGGTTTATCGTTTCCTTCATTTCTAGAATTATTGTTTGATTATTTTTTATAATCTCTATCTCCTGATAGAGATGCTTAACTTCTTCTTTTATCTGTTTATGTAATTCATTCTCAATGTGTTCTTTCGCTGCTTGAATTTGCTGTCTTGTATCCTCTTTAAGGTTCCATTCCATCTGTCTAAGGTGTTCCTTGAGTTCTTTATATGACCATTTTTCTGATGACTCTAGGTCCTCCTGAATATTTAGGCTGTCCTGCATTGTTTGTACTCCTTTTCTTCCTTGCTTTTTGAAGCTGCTCATGTTACTTCTTGTTTTGTTTGACTGATGAATTACTGTTTACTCCTATAAATTTATTAGATGCTTGGGAGGAAAGGTATTAGAAGGGAAGGGACGAAGTCACTAAAGAGAATGAGAGTAAGCAGGTAGAATTCAAGGAAGGGGGGATAAGATAATTGAAAAGAAATGAAAAGACAAAAGAAGAAAAAAATAGGAAATAAAAAAGAAAAAAAATTTTTTTAAAAAGTAATTTTAAAAAAATAAAATTAAAATTAGAAGAAAAAAAAATTTTTAAAAATTGTAAAAAAATTAAAAAAACAACAAGAAAGAAAAATGAAAATGAAAGAAAAACCCAAATCAAAAAAAAAGAGAGAAAAGAAAAAAAACTAATAAATGCAGTCTTAGAGTTTGATTAACTTCTCTTCCAGTAGGTGGCGCTGTGCCCACCAGGCCAAGTTTCTCCTGTCAATACGCGGGAACCAATCACTGTGCAGCAGCTCCTCTCAGACTGGGCGAGTCTCCAATCCTGAGTGCCTAGGGCCTCCTCTTGTGTCTAGTCACTTCCCACTTTTCCTCTAGCCAGGCCCCTCTCACGGGTGCCGCTCACCACGATACTGGCTACACGCCAGGTCTGCTGCTCCCGGGAGCCCTGTTTTCATGAACGACTGGGCACACTCTTCCAGTTTGCCATTCCTTCAGACCCTACGTTTGTAGAGCTTGGGGCTGAGAATCCTCAGCGAATTTTACTTGCCCTCCGGTAGCCACGCCTCCGGTAGCTGGTGCAAGAGACCTCAGCTGTCAGCACTGATGGGAGCGGTAGTTCCGCGCCGCAGGTCCCACGCCACCTCTGATTCCCTGGGTCTGGCTATCGTGCTCACGGGAGAGCTGGGAGGGGCCCTTAAGGTTTCCCCGATGTGTGGAGAGGGAAGGCTAGGGAATTACACACCTGTAGCCGCAGGTTTCAATGAAGTTATCTCCTCCGCCGCAGTCTGATGACGTCAGTTCTCTGCCATGGTGGTATCTCTTGCAAATGGCGACAGTTCGTTTCCCTTTGCCGGGTGACCAATGCAACGGGTGGGTCCTTACTGTCTCTCCCAAGCCCCGTTTCAAACCTGTGGCCACTACCTATGAAGGCTCGGTAGGCATTTACCTCCGTAGGATGAGAAGGGCTGACCAGTTGTTTCAGCAGGATGGATTAGTGCTGAGTCACAGCTGTTTGTCTGCGGGAAGCAGGCGAACGGGAGCTTGAATTCAGCCAATCCGGGCTCAGTGTGTGTTCTGAGAGGCCCAGACTGTTCGCCCCAGATCCACGTCAGCTCAGCATTGCCTAGTGATCCTGAGCAAACAGATTTAGGTTGTTTACGACTCCCTATGCCTGCACAGCTGAAGAGGTCAGAGACTTGATCTCTCTGAGCCCGCCGCCATGTTGGAATCTCCTCCGAGAAATTATTCTTATAACCAAACCAATGTTATGCCTTAATACTAAAAGACTAATTGCAGAAAATAAAAATGCTTTTGCTTAAAACAAGTTAGAAATAAAGTAGAATATTTATAACATTTTCCTAAATCTTGACAATATTTCCTAAAGTAAGAAGTGTAATATAGTTATTACCTGTGAACAGAAAGTTTTTTGCAGGCATAAAATTGAAAATATATTTTATAAAGTACATATATGAGCATATGGGGATTCTTCAAAAGACTAGAAGTGGAACCACCATATGACCCAGCTATCCCACTTGTTTAACTAAAATTAGCATACTCTAATGATACATACATGCCAATGTTTATAGCAGTGCAATTCACAATAGTCAAGTTATTGAACCAGATTAGGTGTCCATCAGGAAATGAAGAAATTTTAAAAATGTGGTATATATAGGCAATGAAGTTTTAATCAGCCATAAAGAAGAATGAAATCATGTCATTTTCAGGTAAAGAGATGGAATTAGAGCACATCATGCTAAGTGAAATAAGTCAGACTCAAAAAATCAAGGGTCAAATGTTTTCTTTCATATACAGAAGCTAGAGAGAAAGAGAATGGAAAAAAAAGAAATATTTAAAAAGGTGAGGATCTCACAAAAAATAGACGGAAGACCAATAGAGTAGAGGAAAGCTATCAAGAGGGAGGGAGGAGAAGAGGGCATGGGAACGTAGTAGGGAATGAAATCTACCTGATTATGCTATATCTATATGTGAATATACCACAAATAATCATATAATATATATAATCTCATCTTATATGATTAAAATACACTAATTAAGTAACAATAACTACTATAAGGGAAGTCAGAGCACAGTCAGCAGCTCAGGAGAGAGAGCAAGGGAGGGAAAAGGAGGGTACTTGGAAATGAGATTGATCAAATTATGTTGTTTGCAGGTGTGAATGTGGCATCGTGAATCCCACTATATGTATAATTATTAATGAATTAACTAAAAATGGTAAAAATTTTAAAATAGAATCGAACTAAAAAATAAAATACATATATGGATGCTCCTTGACTTACCATGGGGTTACATCTCAACACATCCACTATAAATTTAAAATATCTTAAATGAAAAATACACTTAATACACCTAACCTATCAAACATTAATCATGCTTTGAACACTCACATTTTAGCCTATACATGGAAAAAAATCCAATACAAAGACCATTTTATAATAAGTGCTGAATATCCTTTTTTTAAAATTTATTTACTTTTTTATTTGTTCTACTTAGTTGTACATGATAGCAACATGCATTTCAATTCATTGTACACAAATGGAGTACAACATTTCAATTCTCTCGTTGTTCATGGTGTAGAGATGCACCATTCATGCAATCATACATGTACCTAGGGTAATGATGCCCATCTCATTCCACCATCTTTCCTACACTCATAGCCCTTCCCTTCGCCCAATCAAATGTTCCTCCATTCTTCCCAAGGACCCCCATCCCACCCCATTATAGATCAACATCCACTAATCAGAGAAAACATTCAGTCTTTAGTTTTGGGGGATTGACTTAACTTCACTTAGCATTATGTTCTCCAACTCCACCCATTTACTTGCAAATGCCATAATTTTATTCTCTTTTAATGTTGAGTAATATTCTATTGTGTATATATGTATGTGTGTGTGTGTGTGTGTGTGTGTGTGTGTGTGTGTATATATATATATATATATATATATATATATATATATATATATATATCACAGTTTCTTTATCCATTCACCTATTGATGGGCATCTAGGTTGCTTCCACAGTTTAGCTATTGTGAACTCAGTGCTGAATATCTTGTGTAATTTGATAAATATTCTACTGAAAGTGAAAAACCAGAATGGTCATATGGTATGCTTTCAACCATTGTAAACATAGCCATCATAGGTCAAAGACTGAATGGATTTGGAACAAACAAGATCTTCCTTATATAATGTAGTACCGTGTCACACTCAAAACCATAGATTAAAAATATTATGAGGACAAAGAATCCAAACTTTCGACCTTTAACTGAAACAGGCTAACTAATTAACTGTGGTGTTGGGAACTACTTAATGGTTTGCTTACATTTCAATATACATTGTCTTTCATAGCTAAGTAATCATACATCCTTGAGAACTGTGAGGACCCTGCACAGTTAAGAATACTGAGGGCCAAATAGAGTTTTAGAGAGAAAAGACCTAAAACCTGGATCGAATTCCCAGTCCATTGCCAATTCTACTTCATCACAAAGCTTCTCCTTTAATTTGCCTTATTCATACAACCTGAGTAAGCTCCAGGTCCTTGTGTCCTTCTTATAAAATCACTGTAAGTTTTGAAGTTTTTCCCCAGTAGTGAAGGGTTAGTTGGAGCTCACCCACTCTTGTTCACCTGCTTTCCTTTGTGACCAGAGCCCACACACACAAGGCAGCTGGCTGAGGTTAGATTGCAGTTAGAAATTTATCATGTTTGCCACGAAGTCCAAGCCACTGGTCTCTAACAGACCCAAATCCATGGAAGAGCATTAAAAAGCCCTGCTTTTTATCTCTCTTTAAATTTCTACATAGGCGGAACCCATCATGAATTTGAAGCTGATGGGAAGAAGTGCAACACGACCAGTACCCTTGTACTGCACGCATACGGCAAAAACTCCACAGTGGACTGCATTGTCCGACACAAGGGCCTGCAAGGGAGAAAATTGGTTGCATCCTTCTGGCTTGAAGATTTGGGTAAGGGTTAATGATTGTCTTCAGTCATTTTACATTCACCTTCATATTGCACTCTCAAACAAAATTAAATGGAGTGGGCAAAGTCCTTCAGAGTGAGATTACTGTCAACAAAGATCTCCTTAATAGCATGTTTCTGCAATGATTGAAATTTCTCCAGCTGAGGACAGGACTGTAAAGGCTCCAATGCCCAGAAGAGATCCAGCTGGGCGTGAGGTCTAGCAGAGCACCACATGCAAATAGCACCATTCTCTCTCTTTGATAATGACAGCTAGCAGAACTTGACTGCAGATAGTTTTATTGCAATTACATTGTTGGAGAGAGCATGTGAAGCATACTGCATCGTTGTACTTGACCCAAAAGGAGATAGTAACTAATATCAAAACTAGTCAATATCGTTATATGTTCTTACAAAATAATTGCACAGTTACTTTGAGATGGTGGCCCTTTAGATATACTTTGCTGTCGCTGTATTAAAGATTCCCCAAAAGTCCAAGAAATAATTAAAAACCCCCAAACAACTCTTCAAGTCAAGGATCCTATAAGAAGCCGCAGGAATCACTGGCCTGTCATTAGTAGAGCTCTGAGCTTCATTATTTTACAAGGTACTTCTTGTTGGAAAATGAGATTCCTGAGTACAAGGAATTGCTCACACGAATGAAAGAGGAAAATGTTGGATGAGGATACATTACTGAAAAATCTCTTTTATCAAATGAAATAATTTATGACAAAAGGCACTCGTTCAGGGCAAGGTTGCTTAGTGGAACCTCACTAGGGAAGGCTGCCGCGCTATTCTGTGCAGGCTGTTGCTAATCAGCAGGCCTCCTTCAAACTACCACGTGCTTTCCATGGGCCCCTTTCTCACCAACCAAAAGCAGTTTATTGAGGAAGCTGCAGTCAAAGACTCAAGGACCCATAGGCTGGGCTGCACTGTAATCTTGTGTACCTACCCCTATCCCTTGGTGATTCCCCACACTTCCCCCTCCGATAGTGGAATTGGAGCACAGAGACATTTAGGTTCTTAAATAAGAGAACCAACAATGTTGGGTGGGAATGTATTTTTACTTTTCAGCAATGTTTCAAGCCATCTATCATTTTTTCCCTCCTTTTATGCTATACTTCTATATGTCTCAAAATTACATCTAGAAATATTTATAATAATAGGCTAAGATGAGTTGTATTTGTGATCTATTGACTATCTAGTGTCATAGTTAGATCTCTAAGTAGTCAAAGAGGACTGCCAGCGTCAGCTGGTGGTGGCTTCCATTTGTTTATGACCTTCTTTCTTTGGTGAGCTATGTCTAGGTTGACATTCAGATATTACAAATAGTCATTAGTTTAAAACATTTGCTAGCTGAGGATGCTTTAAAACACATTTACAAGTGAGAGTTCTGACCCTTTCATCCCTGCCCTCTCTGTAGCGTAGGACCTGGGTGGGGGGCAATGAACCACGTCCATGAGGTGCCACACTACACGAGGTACATTAGAGGAGATCAGACTCTCTTCAGAACCACTTACTTCATCTTCTCAGTGAGGAATTTTGATTCCCTGTTACTTATCTGTAGATTTTTTTTAAAAATTGAACAGTTTTCAAATTTTTTACTTCAGCACCCCTCTACATTCTTAAAAATAATTTTAAGACCTCAAAGAACTTTTACTTATTTAAATTATATCTGTCAATATTTACCTATTGGAAAGTAAAGCTGAGGGATCCAAAATATGTACTTATTCTTTTATTTTAAAATAATAAATTCACAAAATGTTAACAGAAATGGCATGTTTTTCTTTAAAAAATATATTTTGTAATACCAAAAATTAGTTAAAAATGGGCATTGTGTTACATTTTGAAGATCTCTTTTGTGTCTGGCTTAATAGAAACAATTAGGTTCTTATAACTTTTATATTCAATATGTTGTTTTGCTTGAACTACACATAATTCAACTTCACAAAAATATGTAATTGGAAGAGAAAGGGGCCCATGGAAATCATGTGGTAGTTTGAAGGAGGCCTGCTGATCACAGCAACAGGCGCAAATTTATTTACTTTCTGAGTCTGGTTTAATTCACTGGATGATGTTCTCCAATTTCATCCTTTTACTAGAAAAACATAGAATTTTATTATCCTTTATGGCTGAGTAAAATGCCATTGAGTGTGTGTGTGTATGTATATGTGTGTGTGTGTGTGTGTGTGTGTGTGTGTGTGTGTGTATACACAAACACATATCATTTTAGAGAATAGTTTTAATAGCCTTTTTTAATAATTGTGGATATTGTTCTTTGAGATTATACTCAACAAGATGTAGCTTCTTAAAGGTTAGTTGCTATGTGGACCCTGGACCCTATAAATGAACTTTTCATATTCTGTTATATTAAAATCCATTGAATTATTTTGCACCTTGAATGAATCTTTTCCCTTGGCATGATTTTCATAACACTATGCCTTGGTCATTTGGAAAATACTGAATTACAGAGTTATACAGATCTTTCAAACGTTGACACATTTCAATATCAAAATCTGTTCCATAATACCATCACTAATATCATCAGATGCCTTCAAGTTCACAGTGGCGGACATGAATTCAAACTTGAAAAGCAGCTAGTGCTACCATTTAACTTTAATTAATTAAAATTTAAGTATACAGTGTAGTTAATGTATACCACAGTGCATAGCAGAGGTCTATAACATTCTGGCCCACTAGGGAGTTAAATGTGGCTAGAGTCCACCTAATCAAAACAAAGTCTAAATACAACTATTCAGCAGCGTGTGGACTGAGAGGATAATTCAAAGTACACACAAATTTTAGTTTTAAATATATATAAATAGTTCAAACATACACATATGCAAATTATACATATATAAACATACACAAACATATAATCATCTGAACTCATATACTAATTACTATGTTAAAAGACTTCCATCATTATTGATAAATTGTGTTTTACATGTCCCCGGTACTTCCCACAGGATGCCACTTTTATCATATCCTTCCAGCATTTATATTTGACTAGATTTCAAACTTTCTCCTCTTTGCATTGTCAATAGTCTTCTTCTTTTAGACTTATAGTGTGTACAACTATTCCTTATAAGTGGTTCTGCTTCCTGTGGTTTCAGTTACCAGTGGTTCAGCAAGAAGGCTGAGTTACAGTAAGTAAGATATGTAGAGAGAGACCATAGTCACATAACTTTCATTGCAATGTATTGTTATAATTGTCATTTTTACTATTATTTACTGCAATGAATATCTTCCTGTGACTATAAATTAAACTTTGTCATAGGTATGTATGTGTAGGGAAAGCCTCAGTATATATATAGGGTTTGACATTATCCACAGCTTCATCCACAGGTGGTCTTGGAGCACATCCCCCATAGATAAGGGGGTACTACTGTATTACTAGTTCTCTAACATTTCCTCAATAATTCTTTCTTTTCCCAGAGTTCTTAGGCATAACTCAAGCTTTTATACTTTTCCAAAAAAATTACACATATTTGATTAATAAGATACACCTTCAAAACCACAGAAAATTTCTAGATTTAATAAACACTGAGAAGCACACAAATTTCATGGAGACATTACTCACACGTCACATATTGGTGAATTGACAGGTAGTTGTTACATTCTTCCTGGATGTGGGCCTGTTCACTGATGGGTGAAATCCATCCTAAACTGAACCTTTGGAAACATCTCGAAGTAGTTCTCAATATTATATAATAATATTTAGTAAGCACTGTGCTCCATAAACATCAAGACATTGTACTATTTTGTTGAATGAGCTTCTTACTTCTTATAAAAATGCCCAAAGAGGTCCATGCTATCAGTATGTCCACTTCTGCGAGAAGAAAAAAAAACTGAGTGTTTCATAAATTAGGCATGTTTTCCAGCAAATAGCAGCACTGGAATTCAACCTAGGCTTGGGGGGACTCCAGAGCCACCTAAGTGATAAATAGGAAGATAGATGTGTGGCTGGGTAGACAGATGGACAGAAAGGTAGAGGGAATGACAGACAGGTAGATGGATACAGACAGAGGCAGTGAACACCCTTTGCCCACTGCTGCCAAATGCACCAACACTCACAAGTCCAGCATGATGCATTTGCAAGCTGGTCGGGTTAACAGATGGACAACCAGCAGGGTACAGATTGAAAAACCAGAGCAAGAGCTGTGGAATACACAGCTCTGAGGTTTCTGCAAAACCTCCACAAGGAAGTAGCAGGCAAATACGTTCTGTTTTACTGAGCACGATGTGGGTGAAATTGCTCTCTGTAGTTGCAGAATTTTGTTTTTCCCCTTTCCTAGTTACTGATCAAGAGACAGCCTCAGATGCTCCGGAGAAAAGCTCTCTCTCCTCTCAAGACCCTCAGCAGCCCACGAGTACTGGTAAGTGTCTAAATCACTGAAACGTGACAAAAGATCGTGCCTGCTTGGGAAGGTCATTATAAGTTTTAAGAATATTTTTATTTTAATTTTTAATAAGACCACACAAGACCCCCCCTCCCACTGGCTCCAGCTTTGTGTTGTCCTGAAATAGGGCTACATCAGGAGGGCTGACGTATAATGGAGGACCAGAGAGCAACAGCATGCCTTGACCGTTCAGTACTATTTTGCTGGAGATGTAATGCACGCACACACAAAATTGCACACACGATTATGAACTTGAATTTCCTCTGTGGTAAATGACAAGGTTTAATTCATTTATGAGGAGACTCATTCTTGTTTTCCCCTGCGTAGAACAGAGCAAACACAAAACACAGATTTAATTTCATTCCACACAGAGCCCAGAAGGAGGAGCTGGGATCTGGTATTGTCATGGAATAACAAAATCATCTTTGAAGACACATCAATTACTTGGTTGTCAAAAACTTAGGTCATTTTTTTTATGACAGCATTGAGCTATAAGACCAATTTAGAAAGCTTGGGTTATAACTACAGTTTTATTTTTAATTTTTTTTTATATTCCCAGATCTTTAGGCAGTGAATTCACTAGATAGTTAAATTGGAGCAATAATCATATATTTAATTTAGCCTGATAGTTTACCCAGCATAGTCTTTGGCTAAATAACAAGTGCTCAGAAAATTCAGAATGAATGAATAAATGTTATTTAATGAACAGATGGATGAATTTGTTTTGGTATTTTGAGCAAGACAGTCTCATTCAGGATGCCATAAATTCTTCTATGATCCTTTTCTATTTCTTGTGATATCTCTATAATAATTTCATTTGGTAAGATAAGTGTTTTCACATCATTATCATGTTCATAGTTCTGAGTATCAGATCACATTTTTAGAAATGTGTACCTTGAATAATGTTTAAAAGTAAATGTTTGGGGGTTTTAAACACTGATAAATACAACATGTACCATACAGTTTTCAAGGGCAATGGAAATTGAAAATATTATGAAGTGGAACAGCCACATCACTTGCTTTAATAAGCCAATATTTTTAAACGTGTTTAGAATCTGGTTGTCTTTAAATTGGCTAGCACCACTACTGAGCAACTCAATTTCCTGCTCTGTGTTTTCTTATACAACATAGGATTTAAGAAATATGGTCTCTAAAATTCCTTTCAGCTTCCAATTTCTGTGATTTTATTGTCACTAATAACACCCATTTTCAGCAGCATGGAAGACTTCATTCCCCTCTGGGTCCACACAGTGGCGCTGTGCAATGAGCTAAAAAGATTTCAAATGGAAAAAGAAACAGGGAGAGAAAGAAAATTTGGAAAAAATATGCAACAAAATCTGAAAAAGCCATCTTCTATTTTTATGATTTGTCTTATCAGGCAACATCATCCTAGAAAATCCTATTTCTAAAGGAGAGGCAACCAGAAGTTTGAATGACAACTGAGGCTTTTACTTCAATATAAAAAGCATTGTTTTGTGCACCTGGGATTATAGGTTCCTATTCAAAACCTTGGGATGCCATATCTGCACGTTTAGTGATTATTTTGAAGTGTCCTAAGGACCTTCTTTCTAATATTCCTGATCAGGAAGAAAGTATGAAATAACAGTATAAATTTGGGGTTCTAGAATTCCAAAATACTCTTTTGATGTTGGTTCTGCCATGAATTTGCTGCATAACTTTAGGTGATTTATTAATTCCTCAAAACCTCGCTGTAGTAAGAAATAAAAGATACCAAGCGCTCAGTTAGGGCCTGGAATGTGGTAAGCTTTCAACTAGTGTCTGCCTAGCCAGGTGCAGCAGCGCATAGTTTTAACCCCAGCAATTTAGGAGGCTGAGGAAGGAAGATCACAAGTTTTAGGCCAACCCTGGAAGCATAGCAAGTCCTTCTCAAAAAATAAAAAAGTACCACAAAATAAATAAGTAAAGTAAAAATAAACATTTGCCTAAAAAAATAGTAAGGCAAAGGGAACTTAATCATTGCAACTATTTGGTTTTTTTGCAAGAAATAGTAGTTCAAAATGAAATAAGCCAGATACAGAAAGATAAATGCTACAAGTTCTCTCTCATGGTAGAAGCTTAGAAAGCTGATCCAAAAGTAAAACATTAGAATAGCAATTACTAAAGGGTAGGAATGAGACTAGATGGAGGTTGTATAACAGTTACCAAAATACAGTTAGATAGACAGCACAGCATAATAACCATAGTTTATATTAAACAATGATATATTTTAAACTAAAGGAGAGGAGTTTGAAGGTTTCAAACAAAGAAATGATGAGATGAAAACTCTACCCTGATTTGGTCATTATACACTGTATCCTATAAAAATGTATAATTATTACATTACTTAAAAAGAGAAAATAAAAAAATTAAATCAGTAATTTTAAAATGAGCTTTTTTTTAATAAAATGAGGACCACTTAATATGGCTTTCAAGCTGCTTTGGTCAGAATATATATAGTTATATAGGTAGCTATAATCTCCGTTCATTTTATGGTGCTAAAATAGAATACTATATACTGAGCTATTTACAATGAACGTAAACCTAATTGGCTCACAGATTTGGAGGCTGGAAAGTCCAATAATGAGGGGGCCACATCTGATGAGGACCTTCTTGCTAAGAAAGGGTAGGAGAGACAGCAAGAGGGGCAATCCACTCTTTTGCAGGAATGGCCTCCATCCATTTATGGAGGATGGAGCCTTCACCACCCTCTTAAAGGTCCCACATCCTTACATCATCGCAATGGCAACTAAATTTCAATATGAGATTGGGAGGGGACAGGCATGCAAGCTATAGCAGTTATATGCAAAATCATGAATAGATGATATAGGCATATAACATTTCTTACTTTCTTTCACCATAGTCTCAATGATGGAAAATTCCAGTATACCAGAGATTGACAAGGAAGAGAAAGAGCAAACTACTCAGTACCTTGACTTGACCATTGGTAAGTATCACCCACTGTGTTTAGAATAAACCCTTGACATTTTAACCTCTTAGTGGAAAAATTCAATGGCCTTCTCCAGTCCTCATTTTTCTCGACGTTTCTGCCCTTTATGACACAATGGGTTAATCACTCCCTTGTCCCTTCTTGACTTAGTTGCCTCCTGCCTTCCTTGACATCTTCCTTTGCTAACCATAGTTTTTCTGTATTCATTAGCTAACTCCAGTTCTTCCTGACATCTTAAATGTGGGATATGGCTCAGTTTGTAGAGTGATTTCCTTACATGTACAAGGCCCTGGTTTAAATCCCCCACCCCACAAAAAAAAATTAAATTTGGGTAATGTGGGATTACTTCCAATTTTACTGCTTCATGTTTTGTACTTTTCTTAATTCTTAAAGAGTTTACCCATTCCCAAGATTGTTACTGTTGCCTGTAGGAGGAAGATTTTCATACCTGTATTTCCAGAACATTCTTCTGAGCATTAGTCCCAGTTTCATTTTTCTGTCTCTCTAACCAAATTTTCTTTCATCTCCTTCACTCAACATTGCTAAAAACCAAATAGCAACTTTTTCCACAAAATCAGCTTGTCCAAAGCAGAGCCCCAAATCTTAGTGTAATCCTTTATAATTGTGGATATATAGATATAGACATATGCAATACCCCCCAGCTTATATAAAAACAGCCAGTTTCCAAGGAGGTTTTTTTTTAAGAATTTAACCATTATTTTTTGTTTTGTTTTGTTTTGTTTTGTTTTATGTGGTGCTGAGGATCCAACCCAGTACCTCACATATGCTGGGCAAGCACTCTACCACTGAGCCATAACCCCAGTGCCTCCAAGGAGTTTTGAGTCTTTTTTTTCTCAGGTATATTGTCATTATCACTGCCACCCCTGAATTTAGAACCTCATAATCTCTCATAGAGATATTGTAACATCAGTTTCTCTTCCTGGGGTCCATGTTTGGCTCCTATTGACAAAATATCCCTTTGCACTCTGCATACCTGTGTTCTGAAAACCTTTATGGCTTCCCAAAGTATGCAGCGCAGAGTTGAGCTCCCCACCACCACAATAAAGTACACCCCTCCTACCTCTGCAGTCCTTCCTTTAAAGAGTCCCTGCAAGATACACATGTT
The DNA here is from genome assembly GCF_964194105.1 of Spermophilus citellus. NCBI lineage: Eukaryota > Metazoa > Chordata > Mammalia > Rodentia > Sciuridae > Spermophilus > Spermophilus citellus. The sequence goes on along the minus strand of NC_138183.1, from coordinate 146,072,980 downwards.
TCTCTGAAAATATCATCATGTTTCAGCCACACTTCCCTTGTGTATCCTAACTGCCCTGATTGGAAGGAGGAACATCCTTATTGGCCTTGCTTCTCCTGCTAGGCCAGTATCTTCCCTGAAAACTTTTCCTGGCCAATTCAGCCCTCAGCAACCTCTCTTGACTCTGAACCCCGGAACACATTATTATATCAACACATGTGGACCTAGAATTTTGCATAAGATATCTCACTTTTGTTTGTTTTTGTTAATTAATTTATTTACATATAGAGAAAACTACCCCCTCAAACATAGGAATTGTGTCTTAGGAAGCTCTAAGCATGATGTTCTCCACATGGCTGGCACTCTTTAATTACTTATTGGTTGAGATGAAGAACATTTAGCAAAATTGTAGCCCATAGGATCAGAATTCTAGGTTTAGAAATACTTTTTAGAGCTCATCTAGTTTATCCCCAAATGCCTTCATGAAGAGTTACATTTAACCTAGCCAAGATAAGTAGATTTTCATTTGATTTAGTTAGTTCTCCAATCTCCTTAACAACCTCTTTTGCTACCTGACTACATTTTGCTAAAAACCATTTCTTACAGCTAATTTGAATCCCCTGACAATAAGTCAATATTCTTACATGCTTTCTCTAAAAATGAAAAATAAGTATTTCTATGAAATTAAAACAACTTTTCAAATCATCCTGTTACAGAATTGCTTTGCTTGTTTGTGTGCCTGCTCTGCCTGTTTGCAGAACGTGAATAATGTGTGTTCTTTACCTTCAGCAGTAAGCTCTGCCCCATCTCTTCTTCTGGGCTCTCACTTCGCCTATAAAACATTGTGGAAGTATTGTGTATCCCTCAATAATCAAAGGGCAATGTAAAGAACACTGCCTAAAATCCTCTCATTTCCCTTGTAGAAGCAAATCCTCAGTATATCGAATTGACGAGGAAGAAAAGTGGCATTCTGCTGCTCACCCTGGTGTCCTTCCTAATCTTCATCCTCTTCATCATAGTGCAGCTCTTCATAATGAAGCTGCGGAAAGCACACGTGATATGGAAGAAGGGTGAGTGGACAAAGATACCGATTAAAACAAATAGACTCGGGCTGGACACAATGGCACACTCTGGCCTGAAATCCCAGCAACTTGGGAGGCTGCAACAGGAGGATTGCCAGTTCAAGGCCAGCTTAGCAATTTAAAAAGACCTTAAGCAACTTAGACCCTGTCTCAAAATTAAAATTAAAACTGGACTGCAGATGTAGCTGTGTGGCAAAGTGCCCCTGGGTTCCATCCCCAGTACCAAAATAAATTTTAAAAATAAATAATAAAATATATAAACTCAACACACATCAGAGTTAGAAGAAACCTTAGAAGTTATTTATAATAATTGTCTACCCAATTCATCCTATAAACATGTAACAGGATTCAATCCTTTCCTCCCAAGGCATTATCTGGACTTGTGCTATCTGGTACAGGAGCCACAAGATGGTTATTGATCAGTTGATGTGTGACTAGTCCCTAAAAGATGTGCTATAAGGATAAAATACACACCCAATTCAGTATACACACTAGCATGTTTACGCAGGAATATGACATACTAACAATTATATCATGGGTGTTCTGGTCAAATAAGTCATGTTATTGAATCAATTTCACCTGCTTCTTCTTACTTCTTGAATATGGCTAGTAGAATTCTTTAAATCACATGTGTGGCTTCTACAGTGCTACTAGACAGTGCTGATCTAGTCACATATGGCCTCAATACCCCCAGAACTGTGTATTACCAAGGCAAAATACTACAACTTTGAAGATCTCTGACTTTTTTTTTTAAAGTATCATGTCTACTAGTTTAATATCTTCTTTGGACTGTTACTAGACTAATATGCTCATTACAAATAACCTAGAGACAGGGCCTGACTTTTCATCATATCTCTGCCTGCTCAATAGGCAAATGCCATAGGATTATTTCAGAATTTCCCATTAACTATTCACCCCCATCATTCTTTTAGGGGTCCTACATTTGTTCCCCTCTGAAGGACATTATTTGCTTCTATTCTGCTGTCATTGAACTTCATCATTCTTATAGTGCTTTGTCCAGTGCCTGTAGGAATACTAGTAAAGACTAAAAGCTCCATGTTGAGTTAATGAGAACTGGGGGTACACAGGAACATGATAAGAAAACTATTGTTCCGTTACTAAGGCATCAACTTATTCAAACAAACATTTCTACATATGAATGATGTCCAAGGCTCCAGAAACTAACAATTTAATTTTCTTTTCTTGCAGAAAAGGAAATTTCAGAACACACCCTAGAAAGTTACAGATCAAGGTCAAATAATGATGAAACATCTTCCCAAGAGAAAAATGGACAAAGTATGTCAACTGTGTAACCTGATGTTAGAAAAATAAGATTCATTTATCAATTCGCTTTAAGGAGAAGGTAGAAATATCAAAGCTTGATTTTCAGAACTAGAAAATCAACCTCTCAAATCACTTTGAAGATTTAAAGAAGTGCATCTTAAAAAAATAATCGGGCCAGATACAGTGGCACCCACCTGTAATCCCAGGCTGAGGCAGGAGGTTCACAAGTTTAAAGTCAGCAGCTATAGGGAGGTCCTAAGCAATTTAGCGAGACCCTGTCTCAAAATACAAATAAAAAAGGGGTGGGGGTGGGCTGGAGATGTGGCTCAGTGGTTAATTACCCCTGGGTTCAATCTCTGGTACCCAAATAAAAAACAATCAGTAGCTAAGGTCATGTTGTGGAAGGTATTCCACATGGGGAAGCCTCCCCTGACTTCTGTCACACACTGGGGTGTTGTGGGTCCTTCCTGGGCCCCAGAGTGTGCTACATACACCTTTACTATGAAGCACTTCCCAGACTATACTGTGGTTTCTGGTGCCTTTGATTTAGCTACCACAATATTCTTTCATCTTGTGAGTAACTGGATTTATCCTATATCCTTGGGTTCTAGCACAGGGCCTCATACAAATGGAGTGCTTGGTAAAGTTGTATTGAATAAATGAATATCAGCTTTAACTAATTCAAGCAGAAATGTTTCAGGTCTTTTGGGGTAGCTCCATTGTGATTCTTGAAGCAAAATAAGTAGAGAAAATGAAAAGAATCTTAATGGGAAGGAAGGTGGGGTGGGGGGCATTTGATGAAGATCCAGTAGGCTAGTTTTAGGGAGAAGAGTAAGAAATGTATACTTTTCAACTATTTTATGTCCTCCATGCAGATTACTTTATTCTGCCTTGGAGGAGCTTCAAGAAATATAGTGAGCTTTGTCTCTAGGTTCACTTGGTTTGACTGAGGTTTTTGTAGGAAGCCCGGTCTTTTATAATACCTTTGTCTTTCGTTTTGTTTTGACCTAGTAAGTGCACCATGGAAAGAGAGGATAGATGTGCTCACAAAAGACAGGGACACAGTGAATTGACTCTGTGAGAACTGGGGGAAGGAGGAGGAATATGTGTAAACTTCATCTGACTGACCCTTGGGTTACAAAGCATAGAGAATGATGTCATATAATGTGTAGCTTCCTATATTTTTCACAGGTGAGGGAACCAAAGAAGTGGGAGGAGAATTATGCCCCTTAGCAGGAAAAGAAAACCCCTTAGCTCAGCTGCTAAAAAGCAGAAGCCCTTGCAGTTCAACTTAAAGGAAATTTTAAAATGAGGACCTGCACTCAGCCCGTCCTCCACAGACAGGGATATCCCAGGGGCTCACCACGCTCATAGGAGGTGGCACTTTCTCTTGATGCAGACCTCTTCCTTCATCCTCCCTGCCTCAGCACCCTCAAATCCAGTGTTTTCACTGTATTTTTTTTTTTGCACATTTAAAAGATATTCTGTATAGCTGCCTCCATGTCCAGTTGCATAGCTTCGAGGGGTCTGCCCCAGCCCTGTATTTCCCATGAGCCCTGTTATTTTTAATATGCAGTTTTGTTGAAGGCATTGTGCTTTTTTTCAGCAACACACATGTTATACAGCATAAATGTCTGCATATTTCATTTCAGTTTTTTTAGTAGGTTGTTTATGTGAACAAGACTTTTTAAAAATTAAGGTATAACAATGTATTCAGACCATTTATGTGTATCAAGGACTCTTAGGTTTTATCAGATGTGGACCTTAAAATCATGATGCCCCATCAAACTGTTTCAAGAAATGGGTGCAATGTTGTTCAGGATAAATGTTCATCTTTATCTTTTATTTTTCAGCTTCTCACTCTAAACGTTGCATGAATTATATCACGAGATTGTACTCAGAAGCAAAAACAAAGAAGAAGGAAAATGCAGAACACTCAAAATTAGAAGGAAAGCACACTCATATCCCAGAGAGCATTGTGTAGTGCTCCTTGCAATAGGAGATGATTTTTCAGCCAGCCACGCCATCAGTGGAGCAGCCCGTGGGAAGGAGCATCAGTTTTGTGACATGAAAAGTGTCCCTTGAGTGCAATGTGAGATGGTGTCTTCTGAGCCAGGGCAGCAACATGGGGACCAAACCATGAACAGAAAGCTCATAGTTTAAAAAAAAAAATTTTAAAGAAAGAAAGAAAGAACCTATTATTCCTGACACTACTTCAGAGCCCCTGAGCCTGTGGATCAGGGTCAATGTGACCAGCTAATATCTTACCTTGAGAGAACAGGAGTTTTTAGATATGGGGCTCTAGTAGAACTTCTTAAAAAAAGAATTCTTTAAAAATATCTTTTCTTCTGGTCACAAAATAAAGATGTTTGAGATGAGAAGTACCTAAAGAAGATCTCTGATCCTAGGAGGTTACTTTCAAAATGGACTTTAAGAAGATGTAACCAACACATGACAGGGAGGAGCCATGCATCACAATGAATAAATCCAGGATAGACCCAAGACACAAGCCGTGAGCTCAGGAAGGACCCAAGAATTAGCCTTTCTTATTTTAGACTTTACTGCTAAATCACTTCAGCTGACCTGATAGACAACCTGGTATTTCCATGTACAAAAGGAAATAATGAGTTTATTGACTGATCATTGACCTAATGAATGGTTTTTAAAAATTTCTTTAAACCAGGCACAGAGACATATGCCTGTAATTCCAGCAGCTGAGAAGGCTGAAACAGGAGGATCACAAGTTCAAGGCCAGCCGCCACAATTTAGAGAGGCCCTAAGCAATTTAGCAAGACCTTGTCTCAAAATAAAAAATAAAAAAGGGCTGGGAGTGTAGTTCAGTGATAATGAACCCCTGGGTTCCATTTCTAGTACCAAAAATTAAAAATTTTTTAAAGGTCTAAAAAAATTAAAATTCTTTAATAAAGAAAAGAACGTATAATTGTTTTTCGAATGATTGTGATCCAAGTTGCACTTCCTGCTTCACATATATATGAAAGTGACATGGGACATGTATTTTTATTTACTTTTTCCTACCATTTTATTTAAGGCATAGTGAACTGGCATTATGTAGTATATCTCTCAGTGTTTGGATCTGAATAAACCAATTTTAAGATAACACACAAGCACACCCATATATGAGTTTGTAATTTGTTACAGGGGCCAGATCCTACTGTGATGATTTTTAAAATTTTTTAACAATCACAAAATTTTAGAAAAGCATAAAGATGGCACAAAGCACTCTCTGATTCTATTTGAGAGTGAGTTGACAGGATGCCCACCACCCTGCTGCCAAATACCTCAGTGTGTATTTCCTACAAACAAGGACACTCTCCTTTATAATCACAATGCAACCACCAAAATCAGGAAATTATCACTGTTATGTTTCTGCTAATAGTCCTCAGATGCCATTCAAGTTTCTGCAATTATCCCAATTGTCCTAAAAGACCCAGCTCAAATTCACACTTCATCTTCATCTCATTCAGTTTGGAATAGTTCCTCGATCTCTTTATTTTCATGACCTAGATATTTTTGCAGGATACAGGTTAAAGTATCTTGTGGACCATCTCTAAGTTTGGTGCTGTCAGATATTTCTGCATGGTTACATTCAAGTTACACAACTTCCATTGGATTGTCAAGAAGCCATGTAATGTTTATTTCATTGCATTTATTTATCCCATTCTATTGAGGGCCCTCATTTTGATCATTTGACTCATGAAGTATCTGTCAGATTTTTCCACTTGTAAAGGTACTTTCTTCTCTTTAAAAGTTAGTGTTTTGTGGGGAGATACTGTAAAACTATGCAAATTTTTCTTCCCCATCAAACTTCAAAATTAGTCATTTATTTGCTTATGTGTGTATGAATTCATGGTTTCCTCTGGTTATAATTCCACAGGTTATAATCTGATACTATCAAGTTAATCCATTGCTAATTTCATGATGGAGTTGTAGAAGCTGCCTTCTGTGTCTGTCCAATATAGCCTCCTCAATCTTCAAGCACTTTCTTGCTTTCTGGTACCAGGTATTTCAGGCTTATCTTAAACGTTGTCTGCCTGGCTCTGGAATCGGCCATTTCTCCTAGGATTCCTGGTTCCATTCAGTGGCAAATGGTATTTGGAAGCCAAGATCCAGGGCTAGGTATACTCATTGCTTTTGGGGGTGTCATTGTTCTCAAGCCTTCTCGGTGGACAGAGCAAAGGAATACATGATAATTTACACAGGGTGTGTGTGTGTGTGTAGTTGTACGTATGTACATATTACACATATGTATGTATTTGTTTATGTTTATGTCTATCTATTGAAAATCATGAGTTTATTCTAGGTTTCTTCCTTTATATTTTTGCAACACCCTTCTCTGAGTATCTTTCTTTCATTATCCTTAACGTTTTCTTATTTGATCAATACCCAGAATGATCAATCACCTCTGCTTCCATACTGTCCTCCTCAAGAATTCTTCCTCTTACTGCCCAGACACTGATTTCCCATTCTGTGTTCCTCTCTCCACCCACACCACGTGGATGCTCTGCTCACCAAGCTTGGGCCCTCACACCCATAGCAGGTGGCCCTGCTGTATGGAGACTTTGGTGCACATGGGCACACGTACACACACTGCTGTACTCTAACCCTTCCCACCCATTCAGGCATCGATACAGCATGCTGGGCAGCTCACCCAGGGGCACCGCCTCCTACCAGGCTCAGACTGGATATCCCCTCTAAGCCTCTACAGCTTTCCTTACTACCACCACTATGGATTCCTGCTTTGCTCCACCCCATCTAAAGACTTTAGGGATGAATTGTTTGGTAAGAGAAGTGAAGGAGTTGGGAGATGGAGAATGAGCCAGATGTCCTGCTTTTCAAGAGAGTTTTAACATGTAAAGACATCAAGGTCAGGCATGCCATTTATAGTTGTGTAGTGGCTCTGAGTCAGAAATCATTCACAATGCTGTCACTGTTCTATGAACAACCCAGAGGGAAGAATACTTCCACTTCAGAGATGGTGCTTGTCGAGGCTGATTAAACCCGCTGTTGTATCGGCAGACTCTGAGTCTACATTTGCAAAGAATCCTCCCAAAGGATGTAAAAGTGACTGCTTCCATCTCTCTAGTTCCAACTCAAGAGGCTGGTATCTTCTTTGCCAGTGGCCAAGTAAACAGGGCGACAGGAAAACAGGAAGTTTATCTACAGTGAACTGTTTTGCAGAGACTTTTGCTGACCTAAAATCAGTCTGGGTGAAGATTTCTGGAGAGGCTCAGTTAAGACTTTTCAGTGAAGAAAGGGGGTGCCACTTCAAGACCAGACTAATGGGCTAACATTTCAGGAACACGCAGGGCAGAGATAATCAGAGTCAGCCAGCTGTCAAAAATGCCCAAGAGGATTTCCTAAAAGAGGGGTCCCCGGGTTTGTTCCCAATGGTTGGCCTCAGGAGACCTGAGGTGAAGTTTTAGAATCTGCATTTTCTAAAAGTTTCTTGAGTAATTCTAACAGGCTAGGGGACGCTGGTGGAGCACTCACCACAACTTTTTAAAGCATAGAATTATCAATGTTATTTTTAAGGCGATCATCATTTCCCAGTGATCCTTGTGAGGGGTTCATAATGTCCTGGAGGCAGAAGGAACGTGTCATCCAGCCCTACCTGATGTGGAACAATGTCCCAAAACAAATTCTGTGGATAAAAACCCATGTGAACATCTCCATTTATGTTTAGCAAAGAGCAGAGGGAAGACAGGGAAAAGAAAAATCACATTTTTTTTCTTTTAAAAATGTCTAACAATGACATTTATAGAGGACCTCCTATGAGTCATATAATTTTTAAAGGGCATTCTCAATTTAATCATCATAACAATCTTGCATGATAGGTCTTAAAACATACATTTGACACCTAAGAAATACCTTAAACTCTATAAAATGGCTTAGAAGAATTTCAAGATTATATAAATAAGGGCAGAATCAGATGCTGATCCAGATCTGTCTGGCTTCAATGCTGTTCCCTGTCTGCTTTGTTGAAATGAGACACCCAGGGGACATTTTTGATGGAGTGAGATGTTGGAGCACTGTGATAATATTTTCCATTTGTCCTGGGAGACTGACATTTTGGACCACATCACTGGACTTATTTGCCTTCTCTCTGGTATCCAGGGGAATATGGAGTACCAGCAGGTGAGCAGAGAATACCTGGGGCTCAGGGTTGCCTGTACTGACTGTGCCCCAACTGGGGGTCACCACTAAGGTTAGGCAGTCCTCTCCATCTCTAGTTCTAGAATCTACTGCTTGCTTCACCTCATCAGGCAAAGGAGGATTCAAGGCTCAGATTTATGGTTCACCCAAATTTTGAATCTAGCGTATTTATTAAATCACCTCAAACTGCCAGATTTGAGTATATCATCTGTGATCTGCAGAGACCCTGACCAGGAAAATAACTACATTTATAAATTTCTTGTACCCCAACAAAACTAAATCTAATTTTATAGGCAATCATAGAATATTATCATTAGAATGGATCTTAGAATTTGTGACATGCATTTCCTAAAATGCATTTTGAGGAACACTAATAGCCTACAAATGTTACTAGGTGTTCTTTAGAGGAAAGAAAAGTTTTCTGGGCTCAAATAAGTTTGAAAAATGAACATTACATCTCCTTATAAAGGTACTCGACAATAACAATCATCTCATTAAGGAATCTATTTTGCTTTGTTTAACCCAACACTGCTTAGACTTACTTAGCTATGTACAGAGGTACCTCAGTATCTGTGGGGAGCTGTTTCAAGACCTCCCGTTCCTCCTCCACAATACCAAATTTTCAGATCATGAAGTTCCTTGTAAAAATGGTGGCATATTAGGATGTAACCTGGACAATCCTCCAGTTCACTTGTAATACATGATACAATGTTAAAGCAATGTAAATTGCTGTAAAATTGGAATTATGAGAAGGAAAATGTCTATACATATTCATTGAGAAGGATATTTTTTTCCAAAATGTTTTTCATCCGAGGCTGTTCAAATCCACAGCTGTGTGTAAGACTCCGGGACGTGGAGGACCCACTGCGTAGCAATTCATGATGTTGCCCTACTCAGTGTCTTCCTCCTTTCTAATGGACCTACGGCTTTTTCCCAGTATTCTCCCACACTTTGTAGTCATGTGCTTCGGGGAAGGCAAGTCTGTCCCCAACCAAATGAGAAATCTTTTGAGTTAGTCATGGTGGCCCTGTTCCCCATGCCAATGGTCAGCTGAGGCCTGGGCACATAAAACAATGCTGGCCACGGAGACAGGAGTGAAAGCTCTTAGTGGGCTTCTAGAAAAAACTCTTCCTTAATGATAAAAAGAGACACTCAGAACCAAAACATCCTCCTTCCCCTAAAATGTTGTTATAACCACCCATACCCAGAACCAGCATTTTATCACAGTGGGGGTCTGAACTGCTGTGGGAAGATACCAGAGGAAAGAGACCCCCCTGAACTTCAGGCCTTGATGGTTTTGTTAAGCTGTCACAAAGTTCAGAACTTTCAGATCTCACATTATTATTTAAGGCAAGTGAACTGGGTTTTCTGTTACTTTCAACTCCAAACAAAGCACCTTTGAAACTATAAAACTGTTGTTTTATGGAAAATGCTTGTTCCCTCTTGGAATGCCAAGATGGAACAATTTTTCTGTTTTATGGCTGAAGGAGTAGAGGCCCAGGGAATTTCAATCAACCACTGAAGATCACACAACTAAGGAATAAAAAAAAAAAAAACAACACTGGGAATGGTGCCCCGGCTTCCAGGCTTCCAAGCAGAAGCTGCCTCTGTTCTTCCAAACGGTGTGAATCCCGGGAGGGAGGGCGGTTGGAGCACACTACTTGCTCATTGCCAGATGGAGCCAAGGAACAATCCATAAACCTCTAGTTAACAAGCCTCTCGGTGTTGCCTTTTAGAACTAGAGCAAAGGATGCTTATATTAATTTCTCTCACATAACTAAAAAAGAAAGGGAGAGAGAGAGGGAGGCAGAGAGAGAGAGAGAGAGAGAGAGAGAGAGAGAGAGAAATGGAGGGAGGGAGAGGAAAAGAAAAAGAACTTTCTGGCTTCAAGCACCAACTAAAAACAACAGAGAGAGATAATAACAGCCAATAACCGGGTCACCCAACAAGCCGAGCGATCTCCTGTGGATGAGGAAGTGGTTTGAACTGGTGGCCACGAATGAGCCCACTAATCTATGCTGGGTGTGATCTCCTGTTACTTCTCCAGGTGAAATCATGGTAATTTGCTCTATTTATAATAAGTTTTGATCTCGCTGAAATGTGGTTCTAATGTACACTGTTGCATCTCCTAAGGGAGAAGCCCCCATCCTTCCTATAATGCATTCATGTGCAAATTCTTCATCTCTGATCATTACTCTAGACCTGCTGAAATATGCAGATTTTTCTTACCTTTTCTGCTTTATGTCTTATTTTCAGATTGAACCAAAACTTAAGCAAAAAACAAACAAAAAAACCCATTGATTTCCCAGTTTATTTAAAAAAGTATATCTTTTTAATATTTATCTTTCAGTTGTAATTGGACACAATACTTTTATTTTATTTATTTATTTTTATGTGTGCTGAGGATCAAAACCAGGGCCTTGCATGTGCTAGGCAAGTGCTTTACTGCTGAGCCACAACTGTAGCCCCCTTAAAAAATGTATCTCAACTGATTCTAGGGAGAACTAACTTTGGGAGGACATCTGTATTGATATTTAAAAAGAGAAAATAACTCTGCCCAGGAAACCACAGGTCACAATTTTTAATTAAGCCAGGAAAACTCTGTAGGAGAAAAAAAAAAAAAAAACCTTTATAGAACAAAAAAGTTGCCACGTTAGGAAAGCAAACGTCCCTTTAGAAGACAATTGGAATTCTGTGACTTGTGATTTGAGGAAGAGAAGAAAGCCTCAGTTATCCAGCTCAACATAAAATGAGTTTTTAAACATGCTATTTATTTACTCTTTTTCTTCCCCAGATTTTCTTACTCCCAATTTGTGGCCAGTTGGATTTGTTCATGGGAAAACTCCTTGTAGCCTCAGTTTTCTCATCTGTAAAATGGAGATGACAACCCTTGCCACACAAGATTAGTATGAGTGTTAAATAAGATGATATAATGCAGACCAGTATTAAGTATATAATAAGTGTGTAACAAATGGAGTATTTTTCTCCACCTAAGATTCATTGTTTTCTCCTGGACTAGTCTAAAACAATAGTTTCCAGGCTGCTAACTTTATTTCCTGAGAAAATCCTGATTATTGAATTTTAACTTCAAAACTACTAGGGTATGTAGAATCTGCAACTAAGGATTTTATAGGAAGACTTGATGGGACTGAAACCTTTTAATGAACTTTATCATAGCATTTCATAATAATCTCAGTAACAGCTACAGGAACACGTTTCAATAATGATACCAGAAAATTTAAAAATTGTATATGATAAAGGTGACTTCTTAAATCTGTGGGAAAAGATCAACTGTTATTTATTGACAGTGGCCAGTGTCGTGGCCAGTGCAAGTCCCCAAAGGGTATACACAGATCAGCTTCTGGGCCCTTTAGCACAGAAGTCCCAGAAAAGTCTTTAAAAGCCATATATAAAAAAGGTAAACGTGGATCTAATGTTCCTATTGTAAGCCAGAAATAAAACCCAAAACATGTAAGATTTAAAATGAAACCATAGAAATAGCAACAAGAAAACAAGTCAATAGCTTTGTATCCTGGAAGAGAGATCAACTTCCCTAATAATGACTCAAAATCTAGTAGCAAAAGGGGAGAAATGATTCATAAATTTGACTATGTAAAAATAAATGCCGTCTCATAGCAATAATAATAATAATAATAAATGATCATTTCACAACATGTTTTGTGAAATTGATAGGAAAACAAGCACTCTTGTGTTTGTATTGTTGTTAGGAATATAAAATAGTAGAATTTCTTTGAAGAATTTGTCAACATCCAACAAAACTACCTCAGCATTTACCTTTTGACCTAACCATTCCATTTTTAGAATCTATCCCAAAGGTGAATCATAAAACTGTAATTTGACATATGCATAGGACTATCCATTCCAGCATCATCTGCAACAACTCGAGCATCTATCACTAGGGTCTTGACTGGCCACATTATGAAGTATTATACATCCATGAAAAGGAATGATGAGGAAGTTAATTTTATGTCTATGGAGTGGTCTACAGGATATGTTATTGGGTGAAAAAACATCAAGCATGAACTAGATTTCCTTTACTCTGAGAAATTTACATATTGGGATATACTTTTATAAATAGTACACTAAGCTAAAGGTTATCAAAAATCATGACCCACATAAACTGAGAAAGAACTGTGTGGAGGGGATGAGAATGGAAATTTGATTTCTCTAAATATGCCTGGCTTTATAGTTCTAAATTTACAGGACTGATTTGCGCAGCCTGCCCCGCGGCTACAGAAGGCGGGGCGCCGCAGAGAAGCGATTAATTAGCAAGCAGGGAGAAAAGTGGCTTTGATATGGTGGAATCCCGCTGGCTGAGCCCGCACTGACCCCCAGGCTGAGTACGGGATTTCAGACGGGGAAGGAAGCGGTACAGTCCTATCCCCCACAACGAAGGTCCACCAAGGCAATCAGCGGCCACCATCTTGGAGAGCTGAAGTATCCACCGCCACTCTCCGACAGACTGCAACAATAAAACAGGTGTGTGTCACACAGCTCATCCCCCATACATCAGGGAATTTGCATAAATTCTCTCCTAGGCTTTCCAGGGGAGGGAGTATCAGAGTGAGCCTGCATAAAGACTAGGGGAAAACTAGAGACACCTGACCTTCAACTCCCCCTCCCATCAGCAGCCAAAACGAAACCTGTCTAGCCAGCGCTGGGGGAGGGGCAAGCAGAAAAAATCAAAACGATAGAGTGCCGGGGATCCCAATAGCCAACTATGCGACCCCAGAGATCCAGGCTGACTGATTCCAGCGGCCTGTCCCACGGCTACAGAAGGCGGGGCGCCACAGAGAAGCGATTAATTAGCAAGCAGGGAGAAAAGTGGCTGCGATTCTGTGGAATCCTGCCAGATGAGCCCGCACTGACCCCCAGGCTGAGTACGGGATTTCAGAGGGGGAAGGAAGCGGTACAGTTCTATCCCCCACAAGGTAAACAAAACAATAGAGTGCCAGGGTTCCCAATAGACACCCTCCACACCCAACAAACGGCAGGCCCAGAGTACAGTTTGAACTGCTAAGAGCCATCACTCAGGGGAAATCTGATCTAGCAGGAGAAACCAAGACTAGCAGGAGAAACAAGGGGACTAGAGGCCAGGCCCTCACGACTGGGCGGCTGAAAACTGCAGGCCCGCCAGCGACAGTTCACCCACAGCCCACGTAACAGGGCGGTAGGAGAACGCCCGCCCGCTGGCTACCGACCACGCGACTGGGTGGCTAGAGATCGCCCGCCCACCGGCGACAGCCGGCCCACTGCCCGCGCGACTGGGCAGCTGGAGTCCACCCCCCCGCCGGCGACCGATCACCCGCCCACTGCCTGTGATACTGGGCGGCTGGAGACCGCCCGCCTGCCGCGACCGGGAGCTGAAACCAAACAGAGACAGTCCAGTCACACCCCTCCATTAGGACACCCTGGCAAGGAGCCTGGGGCCCGTCATAGCAGAGTAGTGACGTCACAGGAGCTCGGCTGTCGGAATTCCTTCCCAGCGGAATCCACGTTAGCAGGCATAGTTTAACAACACAAAGGAGAGACAACAGAGTAATACAGAACCAAAACAAATCTATAGAAGAGAGCAGAAACATGGCAGTCAAATAGAGCTGGAAAGTAACGTGGACAACATGAGAAAACAAGGGAAAAAAGGATTACAAACAATGCAGGACAACTTAATTCTACAGGAGGACATAGAAACATCAGAAGCAGGGATAGGGAATGAACTCAAGGCATACCTAACTCGAATGGAAAGGAATATTAGAGAAGACATGAGACAGCAAGTCCAAGCAATAAAAGTATATTTTGAAAATGAATTAAACTAACAAATTCAAATGGCAAAGAACGAGCTCTACCATGAGATAGAGATCTTAAAAAAAATCAAACAATAATCCTAGAATTGCAGGAAACTATAAACCAAATTAAAAACTCAAACGAGAATATTACAAATAGACTTGATCAAGTAGAAGTCAGAACATCAGATAATGAAGACAAGGTTTATCAACTTGAAAAGAATATAGTCAACACAGAAAAGATGCTTAAATCTCATGAGCAATCTATTCAAGAGATATGGGATGTCATAAAAAAAACAAATTTGAGAGTCATCAGGATAGAAGAAGGCATAGAAGTTCAAACCAAAGGAATGGACAACCTATTAAATGAAATAATTCTAGAAAACTTCCCAGAGATGAAAGATGGAATGGATTGCCAAATCCTGGAAGCCTACAGGACTCCAAACATTCAAAACCGTAATAGACCAACACCAAGACATATAATTATGAAGATAGCCAACATACAGAACAAGGAGAGATTATTAAAAGCTACGAGAGAAAAGGAGGCAGATTACATTCAGGGGTAAACCAATTAGGTTAACGACTGATTTCTCATCACAGACTTTGAAAGCGAGAAGATCCTGGAACAATGTATTTCAAACACTGAAAAATAATGGATTCCAACCAAGAATACTGTACCCAGCAAAATTAAGCTTCAGATTTGACAATGAAATTAAAATCTTTCACGATAAACAAAAGCTAAAAGAATTCGCAGCAAGAAAACCAGCACTGCAAAGCATTTTGAGCAAAATACTACAAGAAGAGGAATTGAAAAATAGTGCCCAAAACTAACAGCAGGAGGTATCTCAGTAAAGGGGGAGGAAAATAACCAAAAAGTAAAACTAGCCAAACTAAAATAAATAAATAAAGAAGCATGACTGGAAGTACAAATCATATCTCAATTGTAACCTTAAATGTTAATGGCCTAAACTCACCAATCAAGGGACATAGGCTAGTAACCTGGATCAAAAAAACAAATCCAACAATATGCTGCCTTCAGGAGACTCATATGATAGGAAAAGACATACACAGGCTGAAGGTAAAAGGTTGGGAAAAATTATACCACTCACATGGCCCTCGGAAGCAAGCAGGAGTGGCCATACTCATATTGAATAAAATCAACTTCAAACCTAAGTTAATCAAGAAGGATAAAGAAGGACACTATATACTGTTAAAAGGAACCATCCACCAACAAGACACAACAATTATCAATTTGTATGCACCAAACAATGGAGCTGCAATGTTCATAAAACAAACTCTCCTCAAGTTCAAGAGTCAAATAGACCACAACACAATAATTATGGGTGACTTCAACACACTGCTCTCGCCATTGGACAGATCCTCTAGACAAAAACTGAACAAAGAAACTATAGAACTCAATAGCACAATCAATAACCTAGACTTAACCGACATATATAGAATATATCAACCATCATCAAGTGGATACACGTTCTTCTCAGCAGCACATGGATCCTACTCAAAGATAGACCATATATTATGCCATAAGGCAACTCTTAGTAAATATAAAGGCGTGGAGATAATACCATGCACCATATCTGATCATAATGGAATGAAACTGGAAATCAATGATAAAAGAAGGAAGGAAAAATCCAGCATCACATGGAAAATGAACAATATGTTACTGAATGATCAATGGGTTACAGAAGACATAAGGAGGAGATGAAAACATTCTTAGAGACATATGATAATACAGACACAACATACCGGAATCTATGGGACACAATGAAAGCAGTTTTAAGAGGGAAATTCATTTCTTGGAGTTCTTTCCCCAAAAAAAGAAAAAAACCAACAAATAAATGAACTCACACTACACCTCAAAAACCTAGAAAAGGAAGAGCAAAACAACAGCAAATGTAGTAGAAGACAAGAAATAATTAAAATTAGAGCAGAAATCAATGAAATTGAAACAAAAAAAACCATTGAAAAAATTGATAAAACTAAAAGTTGGTTCTTTGAAAAAATAAATAATATAGACAGGCCCTTAGCCATGCTAACGAAGAGAAGAAGAGAGAGAACTCAAATTACTAACATACGGGATGAAAAAGGCAATATCACAACAGACACTACAGAAATACAGAAGATAATTAGAAAGTATTTTGAAACCCTATATTCCAATAAAATAGAAGATAGTGAAGATATCGATAAATTTCTTAAGGCATATGATCTGCCCAGATTGAGACAGGAAGACACACACAATTTAAACAGACCAATAACAAAGGAAGAAATTGAAGAAGCCATCAAAAGACTACCAACCAAGAAAAGCCCTGGACCGGATGGGTATACAGCGGAGTTCTACAAAACCTTTAAAGACGAATTAATACCAATACTTTTCAAGCTATTTCAAGAAATAGAAAAAGAAGGAGCTCTTCCAAATTCATTCTATGAGGCCAACATCACTCTGATCCCGAAACCAGACAAAGACACTTCAAAGAAAGAAAACTACAGACCAATATCTCTAATGAACTTGGATGCAAAAATTCTCAATAAAATTCTGGCGAATCGAATACAAAAACATATCAAAAAACTTGTGCACCATGATCAAGTAGGATTCATCCCTGTGATGCAAGGCTGGTTCAATATACGGAAATCAATAAATGCTATTCACCACATCAATAGGCTTAAAGAAAAGAACCATATGATCATCTCGATAGACGCAGAAAAAGCATTTGACAAAGTACAGCATCCCTTTATGTTCAAAACACTAGAAAAACTAGGGATAACAGGAACTTACTCAACATTGTAAAAGCTATATATGCTAAACCTCAGGCTAGCATCATCCTAAACGGAGAAAAACTGAAGGCATTCCCTCTAAAATCTGGAACAAGACAGGGATGCCCTCTATCACCACTTCTATTCAATTTAGTTCTCGAAGTACTAGCCAGAGCAATTAGACAGACAAAAGAAATTAAAGGCATAAAAATAGGAAAAGAAGAAATCAAATTATCGCTATTTGCGGATGACATGATAATATAATTAACAGACCCAAAAGGGTCTACAAAGAAGCTGCTAGAGTTAATAAATGAATTCAGCAAAGTGTCAGGTTATAAAATCAACATGCATAAATCAAAGGCATTCTTGTATATCAGCAACAAAACCTCTGAAATGGAAATAAGGAAAACCACTCCATTCACAATATCCTCAAAGAAAATAAGATACTTGGGAATCAACCTAACAAAAGAGGTGAAAGATTTATACAATGAAAACTACAGAACCCTAAAGAGAGAGATAGAAGAAGATCTCAGAAGATGGAAAAATGTACCCTGTTCATGGATAGGCAGAACTAACATCATCAAAATGGCGATATTACCCAAAGTTCTCTTCAGGTTTAATGCGATGCCAATCAAAATCCCAACAGCATTTCTTGTAGAAATAGATAAAGCAATCATGAAATTCATATGGAAAAACAAAAGACCCAGAATAGCAAAAGCAATTCTAAGCAGGAAGTGTGAATCTGGAGGTATAGCGATACCAGAGTTCAAACTGTACTACAAAGCAATAGTAACAAAAACAGCATGGTACTGGTACCAAAATAGGCAGGTGGACCAATGGTACAGAATAGAGGACACAGAGACTAATCCACAAAGTTACAACTATCTTATATTTGATAAAGGGGCTAAAAACATGCAATGGAGGAAGGATAGCATCTTCAACAAATGGTGCTGGGAAAATTGGAAATCCATATGCAATAAAATGAAATTGAATCCCTTTCTCTTGCCATCCACAAAAGTTAACTCAAAGTGGATCAAGGAGCTTGATATCAAATCAGAGACACTGCGTCTGATAGAAGAAAAAGTTGGCTACAATCTACATATTGTGGGGTCGGGCTCCAAATTCCTTAATAGGACGCCCATAGCCCAAGAGTTAATAACAAGAATAAACAAATGGGACTTACTTAAAATAAAAAGTTTTTTCTCAGCAAGAGAAACAATAAAAGAGGTAAATAAAGAGCCTACATCCTGGGAACAAATTTTTACCCCTCACACCTCAGATAGAGCCCTAATATCCAGAATGTACAAAGAACTCAAAAAATTAAACAATAAGATAACAAATAACCCAATCAACAAATGGGCCAAGGACCTGAACAGACACTTCTCAGAGGAGGACATACAATCAATCAACAAGTACATGAAAAAATGCTCACCATCTCTAGCAATCAGAGAAATGCAAATCAAAACCACCCTAAGATACCATCTCACTCCAGTAAGATTGGCAGCCATTATGAAGTCAAACAACAATAATTGTTGGCGAGGATGTGGGGAAAAGGGTACACTTGTACACTGCTGGTGGGACTGCAAATTGGTGAGGCCAATTTGGAAAGCAGTATGGAGATTCCTGGGAAAGCTGGGAATGGATCTACCATTTGACCCAGCTATCGCCCTTCTCGGACTATTCCCTGAGGACCTTAAAAGAGCGCACTATAGGGATACGGCCACATCAATGATTATAGCGGCACAATTCACAATAGCTAGACTGTGGAATCAACCTAGATGCCCTTCAATAGATGAATGGATAAAAAAAATGTGGCATCTATACACAATGGAGTATTATGCAGCACTAAGAAATGACAAAATCATAGAATTTGCAGGGAAATGGATGGCATTAGAGCAGATTATGCTAAGTGAAGCTAGCCAAGCCCTAAAAACCAAATGCCAAATGTCTTCTTTGATATAAAGTGAGCAACTAAGAACAGAACAGGAAGGAAGAGCATGAGGAAAAGACTAACAGTAAACAAAGACGAATGGGGGGAGAGAAAGGGAGAGAGAAGGGAAAGCATATGGAAATGGTAGGAGACCTTCAATGATACACAAAATTATAAGAGGTTGTGAGGGGCAAGAGGGAGGAAAAAAAAGGGGAGAGAATTGAACAACAGCAGAGGAGGTAGAGAGGGAAGATGGGAGGGGAGGGGAGGGGAGGGGAGGGGGGATAGTAGGAGATAGGAATGGTAGCAGAATACAACAGTCACTAATATGGCATTATGTAAAAATGTGAGTGTGTAACAGATGTGATTCTGCAATCTGTATTTGGGGTAAAAATGGGAGTTCAAAACCCAATTGAGTCAAATGTATGAAAGATAATATATCATGAGCTCTGTAATGTTTTGAACAATCAATAAAAAATAAAAAATAAATAAATAAATAAATTTACAACTATGTAAATTATTTACATAATAATTAAATAAAAATAAATCAAAATTTAAAATTATTTTTAAAAACCCTGAAATGCAAGGAAGAATTAAAGTTACTTTTAAAAAGACATCTGACTGTGTATACCAGTGCTATGGTTTAGATATTAATTGCCTCCAAAAGCTCATGTGGAGACAATGCAAAAAAATTTTAGAGGTGAATGGATTGGGTTATGAGAGTTTTAACCCATTCAGTGAGTCAATCCCTGGGATTAACTGAATAGTGACTGAGGAAGGTAGGGTCTGGCTGAAGAAGGTGGTCCTTACAGGTACGCCTTTGAGGAATATATTTTGTGTCTGGTAAGCAGAATCTCTCTGCTTTCTTATCATCATGTGAGCTACTTCCCTCTGCCATACTATTTGGCCATGATGTCCTGTCTCACCTCAAGCCCCAAGGAATAGGGCCAGCTGTCCATGAACTGGATCTCTGAAACTGTGAATCCCCAAATTAACTTTTCCTCCTCTAAAATTGTTCTTGTAAAGTCTTTTGGTCACAGCAGAGAAGAAGCTGACTAAAACAACCAGTAAGGTATATCCGAATGAGAAAAAAAAAAGTGTAAATGAATCCTAAACTGTAGTGGCATATACCTGTAATCCCAGAGTCTCAGGAGGCTGAGGCAGAAGGATGGCGAGTTCAAAGCCAGCTTCAGCAACTTAGTGAGGCCCTAAGCAATACAGTGAAACGCTGTCTCTAAAAAAACACAAAAAAGGGGGTGGGCTAGGAATGTGGCTCAATAGTTGAGTGCCCCTGAGTTCAAATCCCTGGTACCACCGCACCAAAAAAAAAAAAAAAAAAATCTGAATTGAAAACAAAAACATGCACTCAAAATTTATTTTTCCCTTAAAAAAAAAGAAACAAACAAAACATTTTCTAGCTTTTTTCTACTGAGAAGGCCTCGAGACAATAACCATTCCTATAGCACTAAGCTTTAGGTATAGGTATTTGTTATATATGGCTAATTCCAGGTTTGGGCAAAAAATGCACCAGATGAGCTCAGAACATTTTATAACAGAAACTAGGGAAGCTATCGAAGATTCTTCTGGGGCTCTGTATTAAAGGGCCCTGAAGCTAATCTATGTGTACTTCCACTGGCCTGAGATAGGACAACTCGAGCATAAAAAAGAACAAAGACATATTAAATAAACTAAAACTCATGATTCATAGTAGCACAAATTCACCAATCACCTGGAATGTGTTAAATATATTAAAGCTCATGAATTCATATAATATTTTTAAATGCATTGATAACCTTTAAAGACTGCTCAGACATCAACTCTTTAAAATGAAATTTGAACTGTCTCACTAAAGTAACTGTAATAAAACTGCCTATGAGCACATGAGAAGATGCTCAGCGTCACTTGTTATTTTAGTTTGGATAAGTTATAGGCTTGGTCACCAGCCTCAGGTGTACTGGGCAGTAGTGGAACTTTTAGGAAATGTAGAGGAAGGAAGTTAGGTCATCAGGGGTGTACCCTTGAGGAGCTATTGAGCCCTCCACACACACACACACACACACACACACACACACACACTCCTCCCTCCCTGTGTCTCTCTCTCTCTCTCTCTCTCTCTCTCTCTTTCCTCCCACCCCCCTCATCCTGGTTGCCTTGAGGAGAATGGGCTTCCTCTACCAAGCATCATTGCCAAGATGTACTGTGCTACCACAGGCCCCAAACTACAGGGTCAAGCAACCACAGACTGTAACCTCTGACACTCTGAATCAAAGTGAACCTTTTCTCCTTAATATCTCAGGTATTTGTTACAGCAAGGGAAGGCTGATTAACACACTTGTCATCAGGGATGCAGGTCAAAACCACAATGAGGTACCAGTTCACACTGACAAGGATAACTATCATTTAAAAAGACAGATCATGAGTTTTGGAATGAATATAGAGAAATGGGAACCTTCATACACTGCTAGTGGGAATGTGAAATGGTTCAACCACTTTGGAAATAGTCTGGCAGGTCTTCAAAAAGTTAATATAGAGTTATTATGTGCTCAGCAATTCCACTCCTAGTTATATATTCATGAGACATAAAAATATACCTCCATCAAAAAATTATACATGAGAATTCATAGTAGCATTCTGCATAATAGTCAAAAGGTGAAAATCCAAATGCCCATCAACTGATGTATGGGTAAATAAAATGTGGTGAATGTACAGTGAAATACTATTTGGTAATAAAACAGAATGGAGTGCTAATACATGCTACAACATAGATGAAGTTTGAAAATGTTATGCTAAGATAGAGAATACACACGTAGTCAGGTACAGGGGTGCAACCAGGGAAGACTGAGGCCAGAGGACCACAAGTTCAAAGCCAGCCTCAGCAACTTAGGGAAGGCCTTTAGCAAGACTCTGTCTTTAAATAAAATATAAAAAAGGACTGGGGCTGTGTCTTAGTGATTAAGTGCCCCTGGGTTCATTTTCCGATACCAACAGAGAGAGAGAGAATACCATGCACACACAACTTATATTGTATAATTTAATTTGCAAGAAATGCCAAGAATATGCAAACCCATAGAAGCACATCATGCTTTCCAAGTGCTGAGGGGAAGTGGGCAACGAGGAGAGGCTGCTAATAGGTGCAAGTGTCCTCAGGGAATGGAATCTGAAATTAGTAGTGATGGCTGCCCAACTCTGTGAAGCTACTAGAACTGCTGAACTGTGCACTTTAAAAGGGTGAATTGTGTGCCATGAGAATTACACCTCAGTAAAGCTGTAATTTTTTAAAAAAATCATTTTGTAGAACTTATTTGGATCCTGACTCAAGCCAACCAAATATAACAAGACATGTTGGAGATGATCTAAAGACTGAACACAGTAGGAAATAATATAAAGGAGTTGTTTTAGAAATGATAATGGCATTGTGGTTCTTTAAAAATGAGCTCTTGGATACACATCCTAAGTACTTAAATATTAAACCTCATGAAAACCAGGATTTGCTTTGAGATAATTTGGCTGGGTGCACCACGTTATGTATAGAACAGCACTGGCTGCATGTTGCTCTTTGTTGAAGCTGGGGGAGGGCAACATGCTCATTCATTATACTTCTCTATCCACTCAAATATGTTTTTAAATTTCTGTAATAAAAATGTTTTAAAGTTGCTTTTAAGGAAGAAAACAAAAAAAATAGTTTAAAAGGCTTGCATTGAACATTTGTTAATTTGTATCCATAAGAGCTATCCTTCTAGGTCATTACTTCCCTACAACCTGTGATTCCAGCTAAGCCACAGGCCCCTGACCTCCTCTGGATTATTCTTGGCTCATCCTTGGAGAAGGACATCATATTTCTATGATTTGAGTTGCATCGGTCTGTATCAACATAAGACACTTTTGGTCCTTCAGAATTCTCGGGGCTGAGCCATTTGAGATTTGACATGTTTTAGTATTTGGAATTTTAAAAAAAAAACCTCATAAACTATGTTACATGATTTTTGCCTGTCTATTCAGGCAACCTATGATTTACTCTACATTGGTTTTTAAAAAATTAATCATTTTTTAAACATGAAAATTAATCTGCTTGCTGTATTACTGTGATTCTCACCCAGAACATGCAAGTAGAAGGTTGCTTGTTCCTTACACCAAATGATCCCAAGTTGCGTATTTGTTTGAAGATCTCTTCTTTTTTGTGATATTTCTGTTTCTTTACTTACTAGTATCGCCTCTTTTCTCTGCTCTCAGAAGGCCCTATCCAAACCTATCCTCTTTCCTTCCTTCCTTCTTTCTTTCCTTCCTTCCTTTTTCCCCCTTTTTCTCTTTCCCTTCCTACCTTTCTCTTTCCTATCTTCCTTCCTTCGTTTTTCTTTATTTTAGTGCTAAGTGACCAACCCATTTCTACTTGTCTGTGAATTAACACATGAGTGAAGGAACCAGGCAATTTAAAAGACTACACGTCTTGGCTTCCCAGGACATTTTCAGTGTATAGTTATATTTCTTTCTTTTTTTTAATAATCGAGGAAATTTATTTTCAACAGCTGTATCATTTCCCCACAAAGGAAGGCTAACCATTTAGTCTAACAGAAGCAATGAAATCTAGTCAGATGCAATTAAAAAGTGTATGGTTATATTTCTGATATGATCAATTAATAGTACTCTTTTTGAAATTGTTGAATGTATTCTGGATTTTAATAATAGTTATGTGTCCCCCAAAAAAGTAACTATCCCAATTAAAGGGCATGAGGAGCCACAACAATCAGTCTGTTAAAAGGCCTGGTGAGCTGCTTTTACTTGTCTTCTACTCAAAGGCTAAGTGTAAGGATATTGTGGCTTTTCCTTAACATTTATTGATCACTATTAAGTATGTAAAGTATGTACACTATGCTACTCCTTGTTTTCAGGGACTTGTAATATAGTTAAGAACATGAGAGAAGCACACAGGTAATTTCTCTTATTTTGAGTTTTTATTTATTTACTTTTATTCTAATTTGTTATATATGACAGCAGAATGTATTACAATTCATAATACACATATAGAGCACAATTTTTCATATCTCTAGTTGTATACAAAGTATATTCTACCATTTGTGTCTTCATACATGTGCTTAGGGTGATGATGTCCATCTCATCCCACCATCTTTTTTACCCCCTCCTTCCCTTCCCTCCCCTCTCCCCTATCTAGAGTTCATCTAATCTTCCCATGCTCCCCCTCCCAACCCCACTATGAATCAGCCTCCTTATATCAGAGAAAACATTCAGCATTTGTTTTTTGGGGATTGGCTAACTTCACTTAGCATTATATTCTCCAACTCTATCCAGTTACCTGCTGAGTAATATTCCATTGTGTATATATACCACATTTTCTTTATCCATTCATCTACTGAAGGGTATCTAGGTTGGTTCCACAGTTTAGCTATTATGAGTTGTGCTGCTATAAACATTGATGTGGCTGTGTCCCTGTAGTATGCTGTTTTTAAGTCCTTTGGGTATAGACCAAGGAGTGGGATAGCTGGGTCAAATGGTGATTCCATTCCCAGTTTTCCAAGGAATCTCCATACTGCTTTCCAGATTGGCTGCACCAATTTGCAGTCCCACCAGCAATGTATGAGTGTGTCTTTCCCCCCCATTCCTCGCCAACATTCATTGTTGTTTGTATTCTTAATTGCTGCCATTCTGACTGGAGTGAGATGAAATCTTGGAGTAGTTTTGATTTGCATTTCTCTAATTGCTAGAGATGATGAACATTTTTTCATATTTTTGTTGATTGATTATATATCACCTTCTGAGAAGTGTCGTTCAGTTCCTTGGCCCATTTATTGATTGGGCTATTTTTTTGGTGGGAGGAGGGTAAGATTTTTAAGTTCTTTGTATATCCTAAAGATTAATGTTCTCTCTGATGTGTGTGTGGTAAAAATTTGCTCCCATTCTGTACACTTTCTATTCACCTCACTGATAGTTTCTTTTGCTGAGAAGAAGCTTTCAAGTTTGAATCCATCCCATTTATTGATTCTTAATTTTATTTCTTCTGCTATAGGAATCTTATTAAGGAAGTTGTGGCCTAATCCAACATGATGGAAATTTGAGCCTATTTTTTCTTCTAATAGGCGCAGTGTCTCTGATTTAATTCCTAGGTCCTTGATCCACTTTGAGTTGAGTTTTATGCATGGTGAGAGAGAGAGGTTTAACTTCATTTTGTTTCATATGGATTTCCAGTTTTCCCAGCATCATTTGTTGAAGAGGCTATCTTTTCTCCAATGTATGTTTCGGGTGCCTTTGTCTAATATAACATAATTGTAATTATGTGGGTTAGTTTCTATGTCCTCTATTCTGTACCATTGGTCTTTCAGTCTATTTTAGGTGTCAATACCATGCTGTTTTTGTTACTAATGCTCTGTAGTATAGATTAAGGTCTGGTATAGTGATTCCACCTGCTTCACTCTTCTTGCTAAGGATTATTTTAGCTATTCTGGGTCTCTTATTTTTCCAGATGAATTTCATGACTGCTTTTTCTATTTCTATGAAGAATGTCATTGGGATTTTGATTGGAATTGCATTAAATCTGTATAGTGCTTTTGGTAATATGGTCATTTTGATAATATTAATTCCCAGAGATTCAACTTTGGTTCAACATATGGAAATCAATAAATGTAATTCATCACATCAATAGAATTAAAGATAAGAATCATATGATCATCTCAATAAATGTGGAAATGGCATTTAACAAAATATAGCACCCATACATGTTCAAAACACTAGAAAATCTAAAGATCACAGGAACATATCTCAACATCATAAAAGCTATTGATGCTAGGCTCCAGGCCAACATCATTCTAAGTGGAGAAAAATTGAAAGCATTCTCTCTAAAAACTGGAACAAGACAGAGATGTCCTCTTTCACCACTTCTATTTAACATAGTTCTTGAAACACTGACCAGAGCAATTAGACAGATGAAAGAAATTAAAGGAATGTGGGTAGGAAAAGAAGAACTCAAATTAGCACTATTTGCCAACAATATGATTCTATACCTAGAAGACCCAAAAAATTTTACCAGAAAACTTCTAGAACTAGTATATGAATTCAGCAAAGTAGCAGGATACAAAATCAACATCCATAAATCAAAGGCATGTCTGTATATCACTGACAAGTCCTGTGAAAGGAAAACTACCTCATTTACAATAGACTCAAAAAAAATGAAATACTTGGGAATCAACCTAATGAAAGAGGTGAAAGACCTCTACAATGAAAATTACAGAACACTAAAGAAAAAAATTAAAGAAGACCTTAGAAGATAAAAAGATCTCCCTTGTTCTTGGATAAGCACACAGGTAATTTCAATGCTATTATGTATAAACATGTCTAAGGTAAGAACCAGCACTTGTGTGCCTTCAGACCACAGAGCAAGGGCCATTAGCCTAGCACGTGGCATATCAATCTCATATTGCTGACATTCTGGACTGTATAGTATTTGTTGTTGCAGGATGCTTAGCAGCATTTCCAGCCTCCACCCACTAGATGCCAGTAGTACTCCCCCAAGTCACAAGAAGAAATGTCTGCAGATGTTGTCAAATGTCTCCTGGAGAACAAAAATGCCTTGGGTGAGAATTACCTAGTCCAAGAACCAGGTGGGGTTGGTGAGAGTACATGACAAAGGAGGGAGGCTGTCTGAAAATCCTTCCTGGAGGAGATGATGCTGAGCTAACAGACTGAGTATCAGGCCGACCAAGAAAGGAAATGAGTAGAGGACTTGGAGAGCCAGACAGGGAATAGGGACTGAGGTGGTAAAGGAGTCAGATCAGGTCAGTATTGCTAACCTATGCAATCTGATTGTTTTCTGACTTGTTTTTGTCATTCTTCTTTGTATTTTGGTTAGTTCAGGTTCAGGCTGACAGCTGAATTCTGAACAGATAATATATTCGAAAGCACTCTGCAAATCCCAGGAAGTGCTATTCATATGTAAATTGACTATTATTACCATAACATCTACTGGAAACAATGCACTTTATAGCTTTATTTTGCTTGTATGCACTCTATGATCCTCAAGAATTCTGAAGAATAGAGTATTACTGCATTGCTTATTAAACCATTGTCTCTCAGCTTCAAAAACACTCATACATTTCAATAAGGAAGCCAGGGCAATCCCTGCACATCTCATTTCTCCTAGGCCAGACCCCTCTTTTTCACTGGGCCAGTAGAGGGCAGTATAGGGAGAGGTCAAGGCTCAAGGCAGGGAGGAAAGGGATTGCTCCTTCCCTTGCTTCCTGTTCCCCTTTAGTGGCCTTGACGAGGTTTCTTTACCCCAGCAGCTCAGTTTGTTTCAGTATCAGCAATTGATTCCAATTTTCATTATAGTCCCCAATCCAGCTTCATAGGCCTTTTCAAAGGCACCCACTAGCTTAGGATGCATCCTCCTGAGAGGCATGAACCCAAAAGTGTTAATAATTCCAGGTTCATCCTGTGTTCCTCCAGCCACAGGGGTGGAAGCTGTTTCCGGTAGTTACTACACCAGGCTAGTTGTATTCCCTTTTTAGCTTTAAATCTTCATACTAAATTATTTCTGTTAAAATATCTGGCATGGATTTCTGTCCTCTGATGGACCCTGCTTATTATTCCAGCCTTTAGTCATTTCAAATAATAATTAGAACAGCCACACAGAGGTGGGAGAGAGGCAAATCAAGCTCTGGGTTTTCAGTGTTCTGTGTGTGGACTAGTCTCTGACAGTAGCTGCCAGATTAGTAGACTCCTGAACCATGTAAGAATCACTCATTTTCAGAAAGCCAGAATAAAATACTTTTCTGGATGATGCAGAAAGCATTTGAAGGGTTTGAGAAAACATAGCATCAATTTCCACTGATCAGTGGATGAGAGGGTGGACAAGAATGAATGACTCAACATTGATTCCACAGAATAGTATTCTGGAAGCTGAGGAAGACATCTGTCTCTAAAACTTCTAAACAACAATGAAGGTAGTAAAAATATATCTGCAGTAGCATTCACACTTAGGTGAGGGAGAGCGCTTCTTGATTCTTAGTCTCTTCAGATAGTGAGATAGGAGAAGTTAAGGAGAAACAGGTTCTATAGTTGGTAAGGGATTTGACAGATACTGCATAAGTTTTAACTATGCTTTAAAATAGGCTTTCATTCTGGAAGCTTGAAATATGATTACTGAATTTTACTTCAAGAATAATACACACACACACACACATACACACTTCTAGGCTTTATCTCTGGATTGTATCCCTTTCTTTCCCTAGTTTTATGTGAATGTAATGCAGTGTTAACAAAGGCATTTCTTGTGTGCACATATATATTTAATATATGCACTATCTGAATTAAGTATGCCATACTTTAAACTTAATAAATTTAATTTATCATTATTATTATTATTATTAGTAGTAGTAGTAGTAGTAGTAGTAGTAGTAATGCTGGTGGTGGTGGTGTATATTTTTGCAGTGCTGGGGATTGGACCCAGGGCCTTACACATGCTAGGTAAAGCTCTGCTACTTAGCTACAGCCCAGGAAGTTTAAATATACTTCTAAATGGATAAATTAGGGGAGTATTAGATGGGATATCTGGTTTGGAAACCAATATTAGTGGAATATTGTTTGTAATGCATTATTTTTATGTTAAAACAGGATCACTACATAGCTCGTAACTTGTACATAGTCTTATTCTTTCAGTAAACAGTTGTGGAGTGATTATCATGTTCTAGGTGCTGGGGCTTTACAGTGTGTACAAAGAGACAAAGTGTCTTCCTCAGGGAGTTTGCATTCTAGTGTGGATTGTGACAGTAAAAACAAATAAATTGTATAAGTAAGAGCTTGTGGAGAAAAATAAAGCTGGGAAGGGAAAAAAAAACATTCTGGAAACTGCCATGAGAGACAATTTCTTTGGCTTAGGAACTGTTTGCATGTTTGCCATTGCTAGAATGACAATCTATATAACATACAGGGCAGAATAACACCAATACTTTCAGCTATTTCACTTTTATTTCTTCAAAAAACGTTGAGGTCCAACCATCCACTGGTAAGACGTTTCATACTGTCAAAAAAGTTTTTTAAAAAATTCAACTCTAATTTTAAAAAGCAGAATAAAAATGGCTTTTATAATAAAACCTTTTTTTAAATAAAACTGGGTAGTAAGGACATTTTCCAATTCTTTATGCTTTCTATTATTGAGGTGGCAAATGTATTAAAGCATCGTTGCCTCTTTGAAGACTGTTCCTCAAATCTACTTGTGATTTTAATGCTATTTTAATAAGAATATAATTTCCTACATTCCTTTTCTTTACTTTTCTTTGAAACCTTTTTTGATATAGTGAAAAATTCTGCACCTATACAAATGTCCATCTTAATGAAGTGTTATAAAATGAACATCTATGTAACCACCATCAAGGTCAGGAAATACAATCTTTTTTTAAAAAAAAAAATCAGTTTTTAGTTGTACACAATGCCTTTATTTTATTTATTTTTACGTGGTGCTGAGGATAGAACCCAGGGCCTCACACTGCTAGGTGACTGCTGTACCACTGAGCCACAACTCCAACCCAGGAAATGCCATCTTGAAAGTACTCTTTCCTGTGGTCCTCACCTTACCTGCCACAATCCTAATTTTATGGGAATCCCTACTTGGCTTTTTTCCTCCCATAGTTTTCTCCACTGGTGGGATCTATAAACATAGTACAGTTTGATTTAGCCTGCCTTTAATTTTCATATAAAAATAATCAGAATATATTTTTTCTGAGTTTTAATTATTGTTCAATATTCAATTTTTAAGATACCTCCATGTTGTTACACATTTCAATCTTCGTTCTTTGTTGCTATATTTCATTCCTTTTCACTACTACATTGTATGCCTGTGTATGGAATATTACAATTCAATGAACCATTCTGTTGTTAATGAATGCTTCAGTTTTCTCCAGTTTGGATGCATATCCCAAGACACACTTCTTCAGAGTAAATGCCTGAAAGTGAAATTGCTGGATCCTAAGGTATACATATCCCAGTTAAGGCCAAACTATTTTCCAAAGCGGTTGTGCCAGTTCATATTTCCCCCAGCAATAAATGGGGGTTCTGTGTCTTATGCCATCCTTAATTAACACCTGGCACTCAAACTTTTTAACTTATGTCTGTCTGGTGAGTTCTGTCTCCGGTATAATTTTAAATTTGCCTCTTCAGATTATTAATGAATTAAGCACCCTTTCCAATAAACAGCAGGTATTTATTGGTTGTCTGTTTCTCTCTCTTTTTTCTTCTTTTCTTTAAATATCCATTGCAGTCACTGACTCATTCATTAATGGGGGTCCTTTTCTTCCCGGTTGGTCGGAGTTCTTCGGGTGTCCCGACGGTTTCATTTGCAGCACTGCCTCCTTTCCTTTGCCCTGCAGCACTGGAAGGTCAGGGTGGCGGGACCACAGCTCCTCAACCCGCAGCCCGGGTCGCGGCCGTTTGCAGCCACTCCCGCCCGGGGCAGGGCGGCAGCTGCGTTCGGGAGCGCGCGGCGCGGGCGGGCGGGCTGTGTTGGCCGCGGTCTCCAGGCAGCGCGGCGGGCGGGGGCCGGAGCCCCGCGGGAGCCGCCAGCGGCGGCGCGGAAGATGCGGGGCCCGAGGTCGCGGCCACCGAGGAGCGCCCGGCCGACGACGGGCGGCTGCCTCCTGGAGCGAGGTGGGCGGCGCGCCGGGGAGGGGAGGGGAGGGACAGGCTGGCGGGGGAGGGCTGCAGGAAGGCACCGAGCGACCTGGGTGCGGGCGGGCGAACCCAGGCCGGCGCGAGGAGCCTCGGGGCCTGGGGACCAGGAACCAAAGACCAGGGGGTCACAACACGGAGAGGCTCCCCGCAGCCTGTCCTCGGCCAGTGGAGGCCGGCCAGGGCACCTGACCTTCAAACGCCCCCTGTGGCGTTTTTTGGTCGTGTTCCCCAGAAACAGACACAGGGAGAAAATCCAAACTTCCCTTCTGGGCTGCTTCCAGGCCTGCCCCAGACTGGGACAACTTTTTCTTTGTCATTCATCTGTAGAAGGAAATTAGTGTGTCCTAGAACTAGTGGACTAGACCCAGGCTGTGAAGGAACCCCTGGGCAGCTGGCATTTCTTAGTCCCTGGATACCAGGGCATATGTCCCCCTATTTCTGGTTTACTTGGAGGAATTTTGACTGGCCGGTCAGCCTCTCTTGGTAAGAAATTTTAGTGGTTTTTCACTTCGTGGTATTAGAGAGCCACATTCAATTAAATGTCAAACGCCCACTTATTGATTTGTTCAAGTTGTGAGCTTTTCCTTTTGTAAGCTTTTCCCGTGTTTTTGTAAGATCAGGTCTCCAGAACACCCAGCTTTTGTTAGTTTATTACTGTTAATGACAAGAAATCCTGGCCTCTCACTTAAGAATAGAAAGAACTGAATTATTTTATGAAAGCACAATTTAAAATTGAACTATAATGATTATTTTAAGCTTGTTCTTTGAGGTCCCAATACTGTGATCTTAACTTCTACAGTAAAACCAATGTTTTTAAAACAAACTTTTAAATACATTAGTATCTGCTGGATTTGCTGCTTTTTACAAACACCCTACAAAGCAACGATCTGCCTATCATTATTAAAATAATATGGCAGAATTAACTATATATTTTTAAAGTAAGAGACTATATAGCAAACTAGTTTATACAATTAGGCAATGATGTTAGTCTACCAACAGGGGGAACTTTGAGTTAAATAGAAAATTACTTCACGCGTATTTAAATATGAACATTATCTTTTGTCTGTTATGTTTGTTAAAGACACTTTCCTCCAAGGAGTTGCTGTTCCATGGAAGCCTTAGCAACAAAGTCAACATAATAAGTAACCCTAGAATAGGAATAAGGTGGATAAGGTTATGTTATTTAATTAAAATTAGGATTTGCCAGAAGAACATAAGCAAGACAATAAAATAAATTTTACAGTAATCTCTAGTGGTGAAGATTTTTATTATGTGACTTACAGGAAAAAAAAATGGCATAAAGGCAGTAAGATACAAGATCAACCAAAATAGAAATGCTAGATAAAGATGAAAGGAAGCACAATCCAAAAACATCATCTCCTTTCAATCCTATATGAACTCAAAGCACCCTTTCCATAAACCATCTCATGGGTCACATAAGAGCCCTCTGAGACAGTGAGGGTTCACTTGGAATCACACTCTAGGCAAGCTGGATGGGACTCCAACTAATTCCTAGCAGTCATTCAGTTCAGTCTCCCACCCACCCAACTGTCATCCCCAGGATAGCATTCCTTTCATATCGGTGACTTCCAGTCTCTGCTTGTTGGCTCAGTGGAAGGATCAGCAAGGCTCCCAAATATTTTGTTGAATAGTTTTTTTATTATTATTATTATTATTATTATTATTATTATTATTATTATATTGTTTAATACTGAGCTGAGTTTGATGCTTATAAGCACCTAAATTATTTATTTCTCTCTAGTGGCAGCCAGGATATCAAATGGTCTTTTCCAAATGATGTAGCTGGCCAAAATAGATCTAGGAACAAAACCATCCCTCCAACTATGGAAACCATACTTTTCTTTCTCCTTTCTGTATTTTCCAAAAGGTAGACTCTGAACCTATTTTACTCTACCCATGAATACTGCTGAACAGGATAAGTTGATGCCTGGACCATTTGAAAGAAGGTACTATCCATAATGAAATAAAGTACCATCAAGGTACTGTCCATAATTAACTATTGGCTTTGTGCTGGCTTGTCTGTAGCAAGCCCTTGGAAGCTGGAAAAGGGAATCTGCTTTTAAGCAACCATTTGATTTCCCCAGTGAAACAGCATTCGATTACTTGGGCTGTTTATGAGCTCTAAATCAGATGTTTTTGTAAGAGAGGAAACACAATTGTTTTTCCAATAGCTATTGCTACATACAAAAGCCTGCAGATAATATAACAAGGTTCTCTTACTTGTTGAAATTTTTTATAAATATTGACATTAAGGAGTTTTCAGTAGTCATAGAGTAACATAAATATAAATTTTTTAGGTAATGATTTTGCAAACCAGAACTTACCAGCCAACTGTTCCTATCAAGACTATCTCCTGTTGACTTCTTAATTTTTCAAAATGAATAAGAGTAAACTAATTCCCAAGCTTTCCATTCAATCTCCTGTCGGTCATACCAACTTAAATGTCCAGTCCTCAAACCCACTCCGTAAGAAAGAAGACTTAAATCTGATTTCAGAAGACTCCTTGGAATCAGATTCAGAAAGCCTCACTCAAGAGTTCGAGTCCCAGTCTGAACTTGAGGACCAAATCCAGGATGTAGATGTGGAGCCTGACAGCCTAGAGGGCAGTCCTCAGAGGGAAAGCTTGAGTGAAACAGAAGAGGAAGCAAGCAGAAAAGTAGCTCAGATGACCATCCAAGGAGACCTCCCGGTCCAGGATAATGACGTGAATAACAGGTAAGGAGTTGGCTTGTATATAGTCATAAATAATCCTGTACCAGTAAGGACAGGCTCACCTGGCACACACCTTGTGATGTATGTGAGACAGGTCTCTAAGCAGCTAAGGACAGCATGGCTCCTTGGTTTTTGTCACATTGATTTCTTTTTTAAATTAAAACAATGGGTATTTTAAAAGGGCATTTGCATTTCTTATATTCCTTATTTTTTATCCATATTCCAATTGTCTCCATTGCTATGACCTCACCTTAGAGAAATCCTGGTATAAAAAAAGTATGTATGTGAAGTCTAATGGTCTTAATTTGGTCTAAGTGTGCTGTTTAGTGTCACATTTGAAGTAAGCTTACTTAATTTCTACAACCCGCTTGTTCTCATCTGTTAATTGATCTAGACTGCTTGTCTCACAGGATTGCTATGAATGTCAATAAAATACAAGTAATTGGTGGTAGAATCCTATCTTGCCCCTTTTTTCATAGCTAATAGAGGCTGATCTCCTGGGGTCTGAATGATCACATACAGATTTCATCTAATAACCAGTACTTATGGGTTTTAACTATGTGCTATGAGCTACTAAAAAATGTAAGGGAATAAAAATAATCCATTTTTAATGAAGCTGTAAATTATATGATTACAGCTTCATTACAGAAGAAGTTATTAAGAAGGGAGTTTTACCCATTTGATTCAAATGTATGATATGTCAAGATCATTGTATTGTCATGTGCAACTAATAAAAAAAATGAAAAAAAAATAAGGAGTTTTAGTGTGGTGGACAAGTTCATAGAATATAAAGCAGACCACTTAGGTTCAAATACTGGTTCTGCCACTTACTAGCTATACAGTGTTGGTCAAGTCCATTTAATGCTTTTGTGCCTCAGTTTCCTCATCAGTAAAAAGGGCATAATAACAATAGTTGCAGAGTTATGAAGCTAAAATAATATATGCAAAGTGTTGAGAACAGTGAATAGCTCTTTGTAAATCATATTACATTGATTTTTTTAAAATTTTTTTTAGTTATCAATGGACCTTTATTTTAAATATGTGGTGCTGAGAATTGAACCCAGTGCCTCACACATGCTAGGCAAGCACTTTACCACTGAACCACAACTCCAGGCCTATATTGATTTTGTTTTTAAATGATGTGTCAAATATGTTAAGTAAAGTTGATTAAAAGGTCTAGAACTTGGGCATCATTTTGAAATCAAGATTTGGATAGAAGTTCACAATTGGAATGACATGTTTGTGGCACATTAGGGAGTCTATGGGGGTTACACCTAATTTGCATGGGAAAATTGTTTGAGTAGGAATCTGAAAATAGGGGCTTTAAAAAGCATCTCTAACTGCAAGACAAATTTACATGTCATTGAGCGTAACTACTCCACACCAGAGAACTCAAAGGATTTGTCCTAGGGATACAGTCATGGTAAGGACTCCAGTGGGAGCCAAAATTGGATGCCAGTCCTAAGTCATTTTCTTCCTTTTTTACTTCCCCTCCTCTTCCTTTTACTGGGGATATCAAGTTAAATGAATCTCATATGCATCTTAGGGGATCTCCAGATACACAGGAAGGGAAAAATGATGCCACAGAGGTATTCCAGGATGATTTTGGTGAGACAGAACGCTTGATTGGGACTGGATTGGGTCAGCCAGGAGAAAAGAGGACAGGTTCTTAGGGAGGGCAGTGAGATGAAGCAGTGGTCAAGGCAGTTATTCTACATGCTGCTGCATCTTAAATTAAATAATAAAGACTCAATGGGCAGAGAGACTATCAGAGGGTAATGAGACTGTCACAATAATGATGCCACCTTTTGAAGGCCCATCTGTAGTTTCACTCAGCTCTTCACTGTGACCTTGCAGGGAAGGTGCTGAGAGTGTCATTTTCCAGAGAGGAAAAGTAAGGCCAACGGAGATGAAATAGCTGGTCTAAGGGCATAGTGCTCTAATGGAGGACTTGTTTTGTTACTAATATCAATTTTTGTAATTATGAGAAACTTCTAGCCTCCAGAAAAGTACAGGGGAAAAGATGACGTAACCCTGATTGCCATATTTGTTTAAATTCTTCAAGTCATAAAACATTACAGATAGAGTTTCCTTTACCCCTTCTCAAGTCCATTCCCCTATCTTCCTCCTCAGAGATAACCCAAAATGCATTTATGTGGGTTTGCACTGTTCTTTCAATATTCTATTCATTTCTTTCATAGACAATCTATAATCAATAGATATATTTGTATTGTATTGTATTTTTCTCCCTGTTTGTTCAGTCAGCATCGTTGTCTTAACATTTTATCATTATCTTTTTTAGCTGAGGACTGTGGTCATTCATTTTGAAACTTCTGAATAAGTTTTGCTGTGTGCACATACAACTGACCCTTACCCGTTGAAGAGAATTTAGGTTGTTTTCAGTTTTCTTATTTAACATAATATTCTGTACACATCCTTGTGTCTCTTTGGGTAGATGTGCAAGAATTTCCTCACAGTATCTGCAAGTCTTCAGTCCTCACAGTTACCTAGTCTTTCTAACTTTTGCCACTCTGACAGGTTATAAAATTCTTTTTATAGATTTCAGCTACTTTTCCTGATGACTTGTCAGCATGTTTTTAGCCAAAAGAGATCAATTTAGACACTCTTCGGCATCGGTTTATTTCATTCAACTAAATGTTATAAGTATTGAGTATTTTCCTATATTTGTAGATGTAATTTATATGTAATTTTTTCATGCTACTCAGTATTTCAGTATCTAGAGGTGCCATGGTATAATTATATGATCATACATGGGACATGGGATGTTCTCAGGTTTTTTTTTTTTTTTTTTTTTGTACCAGGGATTGAACTCAGGGGCACCAACCACTGAGCCACATCCCCAACCCTATTTTATATTTTATTTAGAGACAGGGTCTCACTGGGGTGCTAAGCGCTTTGCCATCGCTGAGGCTGGCTTTGAACTATCTCAGTCTCCCAAGACACTGGGATTACAGGTGTGTGCCACCGTGCCCAGCTCAGGGTTTTGGTATTTTTTAAACAATATTTTAATTGAAAGGTATATGAATAATTGATAGAGCTTGATTCAGCTTAGATATGGATATTAGGAACAAGAGAAGTCAGAGTAAATTTAATAACAATAGCTGGCATTTCAGAATGCTAAACATAAGCCCATCACTGTGCAAAACTCTTTACATGTATTACCTCATTTAAATCCTATGGCAGCCCTGATAGGTAGATACTGTAATGATCACACCTTGAGGTTGTAAATGAGTGTCAAGAAGTTATATTATACCCATCCATGCATTTAGTGAGTATTGGAGCAGAAAGCTGAGGCATTCTCACTCGGTCCTAAGCCATGTTTTTATCATGGCTCTAAACTAAGACATTCAGAGTCTCTTAGATAGTAAATGGTATAGTTTTATTTACAGAAATGAGGGCATCAGAAAGGAAAAATCTTTTGCCTTGTACAAAGTGTCCTTGTCTGTACTTTTAAGATAAAAAACAAACAAACAAACAAAAAGGCAAGAATCCATTAAGTGACCTTCTTCTCTCCCAATTTTTCAGTTTTTCCTTCTTTTTTTCTGATGCTGAGGGACCTTACTTTAACCCTGTTTTCTTTTTTTTTTTTAACCAAAAGGCAATTTAAATACTACTTAATATATTTTAAGTAATAAGGAATAATGCTTACAAAAAAATCAAAATTATGGTTATATTTTTAGTATTTTGATTTAGAGTTCCTTAAACAAAATGCTGTTTTGCTCAGATTGACTTGCCTTGGAAATGGTGAGTGATAGACTATAACCTTGGGGCATAATTACAAATGAGTTATAACTCTGTAATTGTCAGAACATAGTTCATTCATTGAACATATGAGGACCAATTTCACAATGTAAAGGAAAACAGACCTGAGGCAGTTGAGTAAATAATACTTCAAAAATGTTACTCAGGGACACTTTAGTTATTGATTCCTCTCTCTGCCTCACATTAGTCTTAGAAATCTTTCCTAGATGTATTTTTGCTCATATTTGAGTTCACAACATACACAATTTGAAATTCAAGTAGACTTCATTTCTATAAGGTAGGTGGCATTCTGGGAATTGTAGTTCAAAAAATTAGTCAAAGCCTTGCCTTAAACCAAAGCAAATCTCTTTTTTCTTCTTGCTTTTATAATGAATAATTTTAAAAGCTGCCTGGCAAATCACTTAGCCCTACCCTTGTGTTTTGATGTTACTAGAATCTTCTCAAAGCAATTACTCTCTTGTATCTCACCAATGTCAAGCATAGTTCAGTGTATATGGATTAGAGAAAACCTTTTACTTAATAGAAATTGGAGCAATATTGACTGTAGTGAATGAATCAAGAGTGGAGAGAGGATCTTCATGTGACAGTCCTTAAACCCCACTCCAGAACAAGCCTTATGACATTCAGCACTCATGAAGAAAGAGATCAATGTAATGCCTAGAGCATTAGAAATAACATCTTAAGTCAGGGAGCTTTCTGAAGTCTTATATTTAAAAAAAAAAAAGTCAGAAAACAGCAAGTACCCAGTAAATGTATAAAATAAGGTCTTGCTTACAGTAATACTTACTACTATTTATGGAACTATTTAATTTGTATATACTATCTAATTATCTTTTAAAGATCCCCTTAGATAGGCTTTATTTATTTATTTGGTGCCGGGGATTGAACCCAGGGCCTTGTCATGTAAGGTGCATACTCTACCACTGAGCAACCCCCACAGCCCATAAGCATTATCTTTCTCGTTTTGTAGATAAGGCTCTAAGACTTTTTTGTAGGTGTATATAATTGATAAGTGGCATAACTAGACATTGAATTAAACTCTCTCCTAACTCCAAAGCCTAAGCCTTTAATTATGAATATCTGACTAGATAATAATGGATTGAGCTGATGAAGGATTCTGCCTTAATATCTAGCAAAAATTAAAGAGAGAACAATTCCAGTACAGAATAAACTGAGGCCAGAGTAAATATGAATGTAAATTTTAAATGTTAGTAAAGTAATAAAACTTTTTAAAGAATGCTGTGCCTTCAGAATAAATAAACATTAATTGTATTTTACCTTGGGCAGTGTGTCACAGTAGCCTTATACTTCATCATCTTCTCTGGGAAACAGACTGCTTCTATTCGTTGAGCTCTGCATTTTCCTCTCTCATCACCTGAGAACCACAGCATCCACAAAGGGCTATATCCTGTCTAATAAATCACTTGTGTTAGAAATTAACAGGAGGCAAATAGGCACAATGAAGAATTACTAGTTAAATTGAATATTCCGAATTGTCTGCAAGTTAAAAAGGACCTTTAACTTGCAGTCTGCATCTTCATTGTGTTGTGGTATATAATTTTTCCTCTCCATTGTTTTGATATGTGATGTTTCTGGCTAATAATGTGAGAATCATGAGAAGTACTAAGTGATGAGTTCTGTAGCCTGAAGACC
The DNA here is from genome assembly GCF_964194105.1 of Spermophilus citellus. Lineage (NCBI taxonomy): Eukaryota > Metazoa > Chordata > Mammalia > Rodentia > Sciuridae > Spermophilus > Spermophilus citellus. The sequence goes on along the minus strand of NC_138183.1, from coordinate 146,034,122 downwards.
AAAACAGATACTGGTGGATAAAGGAAGACCTGGTGAAAACCAAAACAGGATTCTCATTTTGTCCCAGATTTTTCAAGCTGTTCTATCGAACTCTTTGGAAATATTTAAGCTGAGGCTGGAATACTGTCTATTACCGTTTTAATAGATGTTTTGCAATGATTGGGAGTGTAAAGCAGACATTTAAGGCTGGTTCTAATATTCTAGGACTATAGAGAACATTCAAGAAGCCTCCAGGACTCACTTTCATTCCTGTTGATACCTAGCAACATCCATCATGTTGATTTCTATTGTCTTTAATTTGGTAGATTTTCAGCTTAAGGCATTGGTTGGCCAACCTCCTTCAATACATTACACTGCATACCAGTGTAATGTTCCAGGGGTTTCCACATGGTATTTGGGGAATAGCTACTAGCATTTTAGTTTTTATTTCAGATGATGTGGAAATAGATTTATTAGAGAAGTGAGGTTATAGGTATTATTGTCATAGGTATTAGTTATTTCTATTTTAGTTTTATTCATTTACTCACAAACCATGCTTTAGTTAAGCCCTGATGTGCTTCTCAGAGCAGGCACCGTGCCACCGTGACAGCTGAGCAGTCACAGAAGGAAGTAAAGTGTGTGCGTGGGCATGAATCCTGTCTATTAAAGGCAGAGTCCCCGCCAGAAATGCTAAAGCCATGGTGACTCCTGGGGTTTGTTGCCCTCAGAGACAGCCACGAGTTTCTTTCTTGTTTATTTCAAAACTAGAATGCATTGTCGTGTTAAAATAAGCAAATAGGTCGAAACCTCACAACATGCATTTAAATTTATGTTACCTACAATCCTGCAAGTCTTTTGAAAGATTCAAAGAGATCGTAACCAAGTTACTAAAGGGATAGTTTAATTTATGACCTTTTCTATCTACATTACTTTTCCCTTCCTGAGAAGTTCCCAAATATAGAAAAGTTTGCTTAGTATATTTTAATGTATATAATTTGATTAGTATGGATATCTATGGAACTTCGACTAGTATATTTTACTGTATGGAATGTAAACTAATTTTTCCCCCAATATTTATAACATGTAGTTTTTTGCATGACAGACCCAATCCAACTAATAAAAGGGTGGATTCTTAGAGCATATAGGGCCCATAAAGGTCAGCCTGTTCCCTGTTGTACAAAGGAGAAACCTGAGACCTAGAGGGGTAAGGAGATGCCCTCAAGTTCATATTGCTGGTCACTGACAAAGCAGCACAAGAACTCAGGTCCATTGCTTTTCCCATGATATCACAGCAAAATTCCAGTGCTCTCAGTCTGACATTTAAAATATAAGAAACTCTATCTAAAGGACATATAAGCACCTAGAAATTTTATAAATCTAGGTCTCTACCCTCTTAACCATTGCTTTGGAGAATGAAAGGAACACCGGAGCCTCCATGGAAAATGTCTGCCACTAGCATTGTGGACTCACTGACTGAGAGGAATTGTGTCTCTAAATTCTGTGTCATATAGCATTTCCCTTGTGAAGATGCAGCCTTGGCTTCACGTAACTTAATAGAAAGAGGCACTAGAATTTTACATTGCTATTACTAAAATGTCCTCTTTAGATCATTTATTTTTTTAATTCATAGATTGTCCTTGAATAAAAATTGGTACTAATAAGAACTTGGGATAAATATTTGGTTGATTTTTAGCCACAAATATTTTGTTGAAGAAAAAGGTAGACTTTGGTTGGAATTACAAATTATATAATTACTGTAAACAGAATTCACTAACAATTCAGCCCCTTCACTTTAGTGTGTTTCTGTAGACAGTCTTTGGTCTTTATTTCATAAAACCATCTTTTTTGTTTAAGTCAAAAAGTGCCTTCATTCAGTGAAATTTTTTAGATTGCAAATAACCTACACAAAAACATTTCAGTATATTTGTGGAACCATTTTATTTCCTACTTGGATGTAGCTCAGTAGTAGAGAATTTAGCTGGCCTACTCATACTCATGGCCCTCGGGTTGATCCCCAGCACCACAAAAAGGAAAAAAAAAAACTTACAGACTTGCAAAAGTGAATTTTTAATCTTTTGGATTTATTTCATTCTATTTACTTCAAAGCCATTGATGAGAAGATTAAGATGAGCATAGAATTTGGAAATCCTTGGAAACAATTGTTATTTTTATAGTTTCTTAAAGAAGCATTAAAAACTTTACACTTAAACAAAAATTGAATTTACTGCTCATATGCATAAAAGATTTAATGGCATATAAATTGGGAATAATTGTTCTGTTTAAAAGGATTAAATTAAAACTAAATCAATAATAACATGTGCAGTTTCAATTTAACTGCCTACTTAAAATAAAGTGGCAAATAAATAACAGCTAAATGATTAATAGCAATGCTTTTATTCACCTCCTCAACAGGCAAAATGGCCAGTTATTGAATATTTTATTGTGAGTGCAAAGGATGTTAATTGTACTAGAAACATGCTCTAATTTTAGTAATTTTTTGATTGAATACAAAACTGAATATGAAGCTCTTCATTAAATGGAGTCTTGATTTTATTTTGTTTGAAGTTATCGCAGCGAGTACTCAAATATGGTCCATTAAAGCCAGCAAATATCCTGGCGCATACATGTGAGCCCGCCCCCGCCCCCTTCTCTGCATCCATTTCTAACCAGGCCTCTGAAGAGGAGACCCGGCATCTGTTGTCTGAGCCATAACAAAAGAATTGTGTCCTCATTGTCTGTGTAACCTTTCTACCAAATGAGGAGGAAAGGGGTGCATGTTTTGTGCGTGGATGATTACTGATGAAAGGGTACTTCACACTCATTTTGTCCCAATGTGTTGACCTGGACCACAAAACACAATGGGACTTCTCAGCACACAAGCTCAGTACAATGGGGTTCTTTAGTATCATGTTCTGTTTCAACCATTACATTTGTTTCTGTGAAGCATTATAGCTTTCTGTTCTCATAATTTTGTAAAACATTACCTCCTGTTGTTTCAACATATGTTTTCCATCGAGAAAGGGAGAAGGAGAGGTTTAAGATAGTCATTGCAGGTGTAAACAATGTGGCTAAAGCTTCCATATAAGTCACATGTTCCAATGCTATCCTTGCTTGTACATGTTTTTAGAGTTTCTTTTCCAAAACACTTGTTCAAAAACATGTTATCTCAACCAGGTTTGTTTCCAAACCCTCTGTATTTTCCAGGTTCCGCTTAAAACATTAGTCTTCTTTCTATAGCATGTGATATTGCTTCTATAGCCACTTGAGAAAGGAAATCTATTGAGGTTAGAGACTACAACTTTTTTGAAAATTCTAAAATAATTTAATTCTCCCAGTTTCATCTTCATCACCTTTCAGCAGCTGTCAAAATGTTTTGCCTCATGGAAACACTGACATTTCTCAATCCCAAGTCCTAAATTATGATTCAGACATTCTCCACAGTGCCTAAGTCACAACTAAAAAAATGGATTTTTAAAGATGGGTGTTAATTTTTTCAGGCTACTAGAGTAACACTTATAGCATCACAAGATAGCTTTGTTCCCTGGAAATACCTGAAGCCTTGGGGAGAGAAGGATCCCTGGAGATCCATCAGCAGGAAGCACAGTACACAACAACAAAGCCATGCTATGGTGTCTGAATGTCATGCAGCAAGCAGAGACCCGTAACAGCTCACTGACAGGTGCTTTCATAGCTAGCCCTTACTGACTGTGACTCAGTGCAAACACAGAAGTTAATTAAATAACTTTCCCATGTTCACATAGCAACTGGTGACACCAGGAATTCTGTATAGGCAGCTGATTCTAGGACGCTTGTCCTTTGACACTCTGCTGAACCATTTCTCAGAACCACAATATTCCATGTCATCATTCATAAAAACAAAACGCCATGATCATTGCATGTGATCGAGGAAAGTCTTTAGCCATGTCTGTAGACATGATGCCATTTTCTGCTGATACTGGTAAAATATGATGACTAGTCTCAGTATATTAATTTTGGTGTAACTGCAGATGAGAAAATCAGAAATCCATTTCCTTCAACTGTTGAAAGTTACTGTTAGTCAGCTTTCTATCACTGTGACAAAATACCTGACATAAACAACTTATAAGAAGGAAAGATTTATTGTGATTCATACTTTTAGAGGCTTCATTTCAGTCATTTGGCCCTGTTGCTTTGGCTCTGTGGAGGGACAGTGCCTCATGGCAGGAGCACGCAGTGGAGGATCCCTGTTTATATCATGACAGCCAGGAAGCAGAGAGAGAGACGAAGGAGCAGGGTCCCAATATCCCCTTCTAGAGCACACACCCAGTGACCTAACTTCCTTCCTCTAGGCCACACCTCTTAGAGGTTCCACCACCTTCCAATAATGTCATGGGCTGGCAACCAAGCCTTCACCCTGTGGGCCTTTGAGAGACACTTTAAATTCACACTATGGCAATTACTTATTGAAAAAATAGTGGACATTACTCAGTTATTGATTCTCTTGTCAGTCTATCATAGAATTATAGAACAATGGATTTGGAATGGACTTGAGATATCATCTAGCAATTGAATCTGGAAATAGGAGGTTAACATTTTCAGTGATAAACAAGGTTATTTCCTCCTATTTGATTTTTATTTATTATTATTATTGTTGTTGTTATAGTGCTGCAGATGGAACCCAAGCCCTCATGCATACTAAGCAAATGTTCTACCAGTGAGCTCTGTAGCCAGCCTTGTCTTCCTATTGGAAATACTTACAGCATCCTGTTTAAATCTTTCCTCATTCATTACAGTTGGTGCATAAACCCTGTCCTCCTCACTGAAGGGGAGGATCCATCAGCCTGCTTCTCTTTTATGTACTGCTTTATCTTTTGTGCCTAACATTCTTCCTATACACCGGGAGGTCCTCCACAGATATCTATTACTGGCCTACTGAGCAATTCTCTGACTCACCCAAGGCAGACACTGCACCAAGTTTGCTGTGGCATCCATTGCTACTTAATGGACAAGAGCCAGGAACCCAAGCAGACTGCCAGGGTCTGTATCCTGGCTCTACCACTCCTTTGCTCTGTGGCCTTGGGAGACTTAGAAAAGCTCTATCAGCCTTAGTTTCTTCATCAATTAAATGAGGATAATAATAATAGTACTATACTTCCCTCAAGTTGTTCTAAGGCAAAAATTAGAGATTTACTGCAAGCATTCCTTGAGATCAACATACAATGTAATGTGCTGTCTTTCTACATCCCACTCCCTACTGAGTGGCAGAACAGTGATGCCCAGGGTTGTCACCTTGAGAGGTGGCCATCCTTGTTCTAAGCAGTGAAAACTAGAGGACTGGTGTATACCAGAAACTCAATGCTTTGGTTGTCCAGAAATGTTTTCTAAAATCTCTTCTCTCCAACTAAACTTACAAATCAATTTATGGAGCCCAGATGCTTTCATAGAGTTTGCAAAGTCATTCAATATCCAACCTCTGCTTGACCTTGAACTGTGTTCTTCAGCCTTCCTTCCCAACACCCTCCACTTTATTCATTCAGAAGTTGTTCTTGGAAAACACCAGATTCTCTCTCCCCTCCATTCCTTTTTACATTTGTTCCCCTCAGCTTAGCATATGCTTCTTTAGCCTTAGGTCTCAGCAGTGCCATCGCTTCCTCCTGAAAGTTCTCCCCAATTTCCTGAGACCTGATGGCCCCATGCCTCTCATCAGAGCAGACATCCCTCCACACTGTAAGCTGTTTGTTAGCTTGTCTCTACCCACTCCGGTCTGTGAGTCCAGCACTGTGTCATTTACCTCCATATCCCCCTGGCTTAGCAAGTGCTTAATAAAAGTAAGTATTTACTGAATTCATGAGTTTCCTAATGAATAAAGAGTAGAGTCAAATTCAGTTTTTCCTTTCATTATAGTATGGACATGGGCAAACAGCACATTTCTTTATTAAATTTTTTTTATTTACCTGAAGATAATAGTTGAGCTTTCTTCTGTACCTAAATGACCACAGTTGAGAGCCTCTTTGGAGGTTCTAGCAGGGTTCATATACACCTGACAAAAGAACTGGCCTCCTCTAGTGGGAAGGTCATCCTCTTCAGTGGAGCACATGCATTGGAAGGGCTATACCTGGAGTGGTGAGAAAGGAAGGGGACACCTACTTGGCCAGCCAGTTTGGCCGAATCAACCTTGCCAATCAGTGGAGTGTCAGGTGTTAGAGCCAGATCACCCTCACATCTGCTAAACAGCCACAGACGAACTTTGTGTTCTGCTCAGTGCAAGATAAGTTCTAAAGTCATTCACTAATTTGGCCCAATGCAAGAAGCTCCTGCATGTTTAGATTCTATTTTATTACTATTGGTTTTAAAAAATAAATATGTAATGCTTATTTGTGCTGACTAGAGTATTTTTAGAGATGCAATTATTTATTCTAGAATTCTTATGTCCGTGGCATGGTGCAACATACTGGGGCAGAGACAAGAAAAGGAAGATAACCAATAGGCCCTGCTGCCCTGATCTTCCCCTAGGTGAGGAGACAAGTTTACCAGAAATAAGAACCAACACAGAGCCCTGTAAAAGACACTGTTGATCCTTATGCATTCTTAAGAAATAAACAAAACAAAATGAATATAACTTCTCAGAGATGAAAGAAACTGGCTCCAAGATGACATGAATTGGCAACTGACACATAAGAGGTAGGGGCACATCCAGAACTTGAGCCACCAGTGTCTGGTCCAAGTCCAGTTTGGTCTCTGCTGGACCATGCCATTGTCCGTGTGCCTGTGCCAACTCTTAAATATCCAGGTGACAGGCCAAGCCAGGCCAAGAAACACTGTGAGTTCATAGGGATGGCACCCAGGAGAAACCACCCCTTCAAAGCCTGGGGGCAGGTCATCCTGTAATGCTCAGGACATAGTGGGACACAGTTTGACATCCCATTTCCTGATGAATGGATCATTCCCTCTCAAACATTTTGCTAGAGGACTATTTCAAAAAGTTTTCCATCCTAATATGCAAACCAAAAAATTCAAAGTGACAATTTAGCAAGACATGGGAATTTTGGCTTTTCCTTCAGTTTTTGCTTTCCACCAAATCAAAGTTCACATTAAGAAGAGTAAATTAGTATTAGGGGGACCATTAGTTTGTTTACCCAGCATAAAATTACATCCTCTGTAAACGGGAATATCAAATAGCATAAAAAGCTGGAGTGATTTACATTTTCTTTTTGATTACAGGATTGCATCCACTGTACTCAAGGAAGGAAAATCTCTCCCATTTAGCTTTTGAAGATCAAAGAGGCCATTAAATATGCCATATTACCAGCATTTTTTTTCTTTTTTAGTTAAGACTAGAGGATACTTTACAAATTGAGATTGTCATGGAGAAAAGGGAGGACTTTATTTGGGGTCATCTGCACGCATTAAGAACTAGTTCTTCCCACTGGCAGGACCTTATGCTTAACCTTTCATTCAGATAGGGCCATCCTATAGCATCAAATACACACTGACATATCTATTGAGTTTTGTGGGCACAGACCTGACAAGCAAGAGACTGTGAACCTTTCAGTGAGTCGCATTCTGATTCTAAGCTATGGTGATCTTTCTATAATACATTTGATAAAATCCACAATATGATATGGAAAGCAAAATTACTGAGAAGAAGGATAAACCTACGTAGATATTAAATTGAGATAAATTCTGGCTTTTCTCCCAAAGGGAGGAGGCTAAGACAAATGATGTCTAGGCAACAATTCATATTTCCCTTCCTAGATGAATAGCCAAATGTGTGCATTACCAGCTAAATTATGATTTTATCTTTACTAGCTGAAATACTGGATCATTTTTGTGTATATAAGTGAGTGTTCTCTGAACAATAGTGATTCATTGCTTAATGTGGAAGACTTTTTGTTTTCAGGCATTTAGAATTGTCTTCCATTTTTATTCCATATTTCAATGAAATTGAGTAATTAAGACCTTTTTGTGCTTATGTGTAGTGCATGGTTCTAATCTGAGCCCGAGATACATCTTTAACATATACACAGTAAGAAGGAAATTAGAGGAGAAAGATTGAGATTAATTTCAAATGAAATGATCAACTGAATACAGTGAGTGAATTATCTGGACTAAGGACTTGCCATTTCTTTTCTGCTTTGGGCAGCCAACAACCTATAGAAGACAAATACTCAGACCTCCGCTATGACCCAAATTGGAAGAACAAGAAGGAAGAAGGGCAGTTGTTGAGGGTGGAAGCATTGCCAGAGTCTGCAGCCAGTTCTTCAGAAAATCTGCCCTTGGATCCACTCTACCCTTCCAAGGAGACTTCAATGGAACTCTCAGAGGGAAAAGGCAAACAGAGAAAGAGCTCTCAGAGCGAAACTTCCTTACTTGGAAGTGAATTTTTAAGCCCAAACTATGAGAGTGGTGCCCAACACAAAGAGCCATTTTCAGAGCTAAGCAGTAGTGATATGGAGGAGAAGTCAAGCAAACTCTCTCAATACCTGAAGAGTTCAAGTTCACATAGCGAGGTTTTCCTGCCAGGATCACATGGCCCTCGGAGAAGGAAGTCCAAGCAATATTTTGTGGAAAAAAACAAGCTGACTTTGGGATTACCCTCTCCTAAAACAGACTCATATCTTCAACTTCACAACAGAAAAAGGGGGGAAACTCACCCAGAGCAGGTACGTAGTAGCTACTTAAGCTTCTCTTCTGGAAACACCAAACTGGAATTTGCATTTGTTTTCAGTGGCTGGCTATACCTGCTTTGGGGATGATGAGGTCATTGTACCAACTTGGGAGTTAACAAACCTTCCATACTACATTCTGTATGCTGCCCATGCTCCTAGAGTGAGGGGACTTATTCTGCAGATTCTTAAAAGCAAAACAAAGCCCTCAGTGGTTTATAGACTAGGGGAGTGGTTCTCAGCCTTGGCTTCACATAGGAATCACCTGGAGTACTTTCAAAATACTGAGTCCTAGGCTAACAACTGAAATCCTAATGAAATTCACCTGGACTGTGCTGCTCTAGCACTCCCTAGGTGATCCTAATGTTTAGCTAAGACGGAGAATCACTAGTCAAGAGCAGTGGCTTCCAAATACTAGCATATATCAGAGTCATCTGGGAGACTTGATAAAGCAGATTGCTGCTGTGTCACATAGGATAACCAATGTTGACAACAATTAAGTAAATATTTCAAAATAGATAGTAGAGAGGATTTTGAATGTTTCTGCTATAGTTTGGATCAGAAATGTCCTTCAAAGGCCCCAAATGCTTAGTCTCCAGCTTAGCTTTATTGGGAGAGAGTGGAAACTAGGCGAGGTCTAGTGGGAGGTATCCTGGTAACAAGGGGACATATCCTTTAAAAGAACAGTCCCTGCCCTTTTCTCTTTGTCTCTTTTGCTTCCTGTCTACCATGAGAAGAGCAACTTTGTTCTATCATATGCCCTATGTCATGCTGTGCTTCTCAAAAGCAACAGGGTCGATCAATCGTGGACTGAAACCTCAGAAACTGTGAGCCAAAATAAGTTTGTCTTCATTATAAGTTGATTATCTCAGGTATTTTGTTACAGCAACAGAAAACTAACACTGTTTCCAAAATAAAGAAATGATAAATATCAGAGCGATACCAGTTACCCTTAACTGAATATTACACATCATACCTGTACAAGATCATTAACTTCAGCTTTATTTGTTTTGTTTTGTTTTTACATTTATTTTATTTGTTTATTTTTATGTGGTGCCAGGGATCGAACTCAGTGCCTCATGCATGCTAAGCAAATGCTCTGCCCACTGAGCCAGGCCACAACCCTCAGCTTTATTTGTAACAGCAAAAGATTGGAAGTCATCCAAAGTATCTGTCAATTAGAAAGTAGTTAAGTAACTTATGGTATATCCACACAAAAAAGTATACTCTAGCTGTCAAAAAAAATGATATTATCTTCCATCAACTCTTATAAGTAATTTAACAAGATTTGTTATTAAGAAAAATTCAAGGTGTAGAACAGTGTGTGCAGTATTTTTCCCACATTTTTTTGTCAGTGCATCATAGTTGTACATATTGAGATTTGTTTTACATATTTATACATGCACACAGTATAACAATATAATTTGGCCAATACCACTCTCCAGCATATGTACAATATTTAAAAATTAGAGAAGAAAAATATATGTCTATTTGCTTGACATTTATAACAACTTGTTGAAGACTATATAAGTAGATGGTTAAGTGCAATGGGTCAAGTGGGACTGCCTGGGAACACAGCTTTTCAATTTATAACTTTCAAATCGCTTATTTTTCAACCATATCTATGTGCAAACTTTTAAAAATTAAATAGAAAAATAACAGTAAAAATGGGGAAAGAAGCTTTTACAATACACAATTTTGTAGTAACCCAAATAGCATCACATCCCCTGACTGCATTGGGTCGACCTATCTTGCATTTTTGATTATACACCAGGGCTCCAAACACAACTGCTGACGTTTAAATTCAGTTGTTCCAGTCTTTTTGCTGTTTTTATAGATCTCTTGATTATACACTAAAATGCACTTTGATGCTAATAACTATAATAAAAATGAATAAATAAAATGCACTTTGAATACACGATAATACACAATGTGTGAGGCAAGGAACTGAGATGAAAAGCTACACACACTAGAGGGCACCTGAGCATCATGGTCAGGCAATAACTGCTGGTGAATATTCAGTGCTTGCTTTTATTCATGATTTGTTCAATAGCCAAAAGTTATTTGTCTGAAACTCATTAGTATCTGAGTCAATTTGTGACCTACCATTAAAGGAAATTGTGTTTTGAAAAATGAACTACCCTTCTATCTTGATTCTAATATGACTTTGAAGATGAAGGTGAAATTTAGTATGGGTTTAGAAGAGATGTAAGTGCTTTATGCATGTTATTTGGCTCTTTCCTAGTAATTTCTTGGAAATTACAGATATTTTACAAATGTTAATACAGAAAGGTTATTCAATCACCTATAGTCTTCAAGACAATATAAAGCCATAAATAGAATTTGTTATCCAGATCCACTATCCATTCTGCAGATCAACACACCTTTGTGGCTGTTACTAAGACAGCAGGTCAGTGAGTCATCAAATATTTTCTGAGCACCAGCTATGTGCTAGGTTCTCTTCTCAGTGCTAGGGATGTTACAGAAAATATAGCATGCAACCGTCCTGACAGGAACTTACATTTCAGTCATGTGACATAAGAAACGTGTAATCAAATAATTTCGATTATCGATCACACCTCCAAGGAGCCTGAGTAAACGTTATTTAATAAGCAATGTGTGGAGTATAACCTGGGATAATTATCTAGGTGCTTGGGGAGGGCTTTTCTGTGGACACCTCATTCAAGTTGAGATGTGGAAGGAGGAGAAATGGAAAAGCATGCAAGGTCTGAGAAGAGCTGTGCTTTGCCCCACTGAGGCCATAGGGAGCATTCTCACATAGCGAGCAACCCAACTATGTGGGAATAAAAGTAAAACCAAAACAAAAGTACTGGTTGGCAGGGCTGGGGTTGTGGCTCAGTGGTAAAGCGGTTGCCTAGCATACATGAGGCACTGGGTTTGATTCTCAGCACCATATACAAATATTAAAAAATAAAGATCCATCAACAACTAAAAAATATCTTTTAAAAAAAGTTCTGGTTGGGGTATCAGAAATCAAGGATTAAATTCTAGGTTCTCAGACTGTCCCTTACTAGATATTTGAACAAGAAACTCTATAAACCTGACCTTCCTCATTTATTGCAAGGCATCAGTTTCTTCCTTGGATGACCATTTGAAGAATCTATACACAGCAGACCTTCACTGAATGGAATCTACCTCTACCACTAGGCATTCCTTAGGCATGAGAAAGAAAAAGAACCTATCTAGTGCATAGGACCTTCTAAAAGATAAAGAACCTACCCAGTGCACAGGTCCTTCTAAACAGCTTTTTCTTTTTTCAGGCTACAGAACCTCAAAATAAGAGTTATATATCTTCAAATAGAACAAAGACAAAATGTGCCTTGTGTCCAAAAAAAAAAAAAAAAAAAGTGGAGAGGAGAGATAACATCTGTATTTTCCAGTAGCCCATCCAATGGTGTGACTCCTCAAAAACTGTCCTCAAAGGGGATCTGTCTGGGCACATCTCCCACTTGCTGTGCTATCTCCTGAGGGTCCCCAATCAATCAAATGCTGTCTCATAGATTACAGAACTCTATGATCTCATAGCCAACTAATTGGCATATTTCTTTGCTGATTCCTCAGATACAGTTTCATATATTGATCCTTCATGATAAATCACTTCTGAATAACTTCTATTTATCTAGTGTCTAGTACGTTGGTTTGAAGTATGGTTTTATATCTTAATTCTTTCAACACTTGCCCCTCCCTTCTGGATTCTCCTCTGCCTTCCCAGACCTCATCTTGGGTACGAATCTGATGGTATCTATATACTGCTTAATGTGACTTGCTGTTATCTTCAAGATAAAATTTAAACTCTCAGAGTGGTAAAAAGGCACTTTATGACCCAGCCACACCTACCTTTTTTCTTCTCCTTCCTTCTCTCTCTCTCTCTCTCTCTCTCTCTCTCTCTCTCTCTCGTAGCTTCATGGTTTATTTTTTAAAATCACCCTGTAACTCTTAAGTCATAGTGCTGACTTAACACGTACTTTTTTTTTAACACGTACTTATTGAATCAGTTTTTAGGAAAATAGGATAGAAGCATTATATTCAGGGAATTCTTTTCTTTCCCTTCTGTCTAGGAAAGATATTATATAGTTACTTCGATGTTGCTTTTAAAAAAATAATTCTTGGCTCTTATGAAAGATAACTATGGTTTAGCAAGGAAAATTCACTGGATTCAGAATTCAAGAAACTAGATGTTAGTACTGGTTAGCCTCATCCTTTGTCCCTCCCTCCCTTGCATCCTGTGCTCCAGCCATTCTCTGGTAGCTCACAGTTCCCTGCCTTGTTTCTTGGGAAAACCTTACATTCCTTTTGAGATTCATCTCGAATGTCTCTGCCTTTATGGAGACTTTGAATACCCTCCCTTGCAACTGAGCATCAACCACAGAACCCACAACGCCACACTGCACAGTTTCCTGTGTGCGTTTGTATATCTTTATATGAGCTCCTAAAGTCATGGCCCAGTTGATCTCTGACTCCCCAGAGATTGGCATACAGTAGTCACTATTTAAATAGTTAATGAAGAAATGTAATTTTTAAATACTTCTTCCTTGATTCAAAATTTTTAATGTTTTTAAAATGAAAAAAAAAGACTAACATGTGCTTGTGTTGTTGACTTAACCCTGGAATTTGAAATCAAAAGACCCAATTCAAACCCCATTATTGTTGGAGCCATTTATTACCTTTGGCAAATCACAAAATCTTGCTAAGCCTTATTTTTCTTCATTGACATGAACTTACAAATGTTTGCTTTCTACTACAGATTCAGAATTATTGGGATGATCAAATGAGAAACTGTATATGGAAGCTTTTTACAATCACATAGCCCTACATAAATATAAGTTGCATTTATTATTGAACATTTGGTTTGAATTTACAGTCTCTTACTGGATAAGATTACTACTTAAGTGATATATTACACTTCTTTCCCAATTCATTTTGAATTTAGTAGAACCTTGGGTTGTCCATAAGGCCTTACCTTTATTTAAATTGGGATCATTTTGGGGATTGTATTTGGTTAGAAACATAAAGCTCCTTTTTATAGAAATCTTATTTTGGTAGTGCATTTGAGTTCCACCTCTCCTGTTACACTTGTAAAAAATGATTCTTCTCCAGAGCAGGAACTCTGTAGATGTTTGCAGATTGATAGATTTTCTTATTTTGCCCTGTGTGGCACCACAAGAGCACTTACTTAGGGAAGTATAATTTCAATTGAACTTTATGGTTTTTTTCAATAAAGACATTTCTTAAGGCATCTTTCTTGTGTGTGCTATTCAGCACTTAGTTGCTTAAACTACCAATTTGTATGATCTATAGAGTGACACTTCATTAATTCCACATTACTGAGGAGGGATCCATAAAAAGAAAACTTCCCATGTAACTAAAGCATGCCCTTTTGAAAATTGGAAATTTAACATAATTATTCATTTTTAAGGTTTAATCATTTTTAAGCTTCCAAAGTGTACCTGGTATACCTAATAATTCTGAGCTGTCTTACACAGGGCATATTGCACTGTCCTGTAGTGAAGTCAGAAGCTGTGGTGATGCAAATGATTCTTTGCCTCTTAAATAGCCCAGTCTGCCATGAGTCCATGGCCACTTTATGGTGTTGTCAGTGTATCTGTTCTTAAGGAGCTTTTGACCCTGTGGGGAGCAAACATGTAAACAGTCAGTACCAAGTGAAAACTGCTATACAGGTTGAGCACCCCTAGTCCAAAAATTCAAAATATGAAATGCTCCAAAATCCAAAACTTTTTGAGCACTGACAAGATGCTGCAGGTAGAAAATTCCACACTTTATGTGATGTGTCAGAGTCAAAATGCAGGTGCACTAAAAAGGTTGCATAAAATTACCTTTAGGCCATGTGTATAACGGTACGGAAAACATAAATAAATTTATGAAAAATGTAAAGAACTCAGAAAACAAAGTGCCCATCTCTTTCCAGGGAAATCAGAGGACTTCCCAGAAGAGACAATCATGGAACTGATTCTTTAAAAAGAAGTAAATGTTAATAATGGAGGTAGCAGGGCTGGGGTTATGGCTCAGTGGTAGAGCGCCTGCCTGGCATGTGTGAGTCACTGGGTTTGATCCTCAGCACCACACAAAAATAAATAAATAAAGCTATTGTGTCCATCTACAATTACTAATAATAATAATAATAATAATAATAAAGGTAGCAGTCTCTACTACAGGCAAAGGGACCACGTGTAGTGGTATAAAGTTGTGAAAGAGCACTATTTAATTGGAAAACTGCCAGTACCTCAGGAAACTCTGTACTGCTATTCTGAAACTAGTAGCTGCTTAATTAAATCAAATAAATTGGTCAGAGAATACATGGGAAATGTTAACAATATACCTTAACTATTGCATTTTCACATAAACTATATAAGAACACATTGAATTCCTTTTTTTTTTTTTTTTTTTTTTTTTGGTACCAGGGATTCAACCCAGGTACCAGGTACTTAATCACTAAGCCACCTCCCAAGTCCTTTTGCTTTTTGAGACAGGGTCTCACTAAGTTGCTTAGGGCCTCACTAAATTGCTAAGACTGGCTTTGAACTTGCCATCCTCCTGCCTCAGCCTCCTAAGCCGCTGGGATTACAGGTGTATGCCACTGTGCCTGATGAGTTCCCATTTTCTTTGCATCAGTTTGAGAACATCTATGTCTTCCAGGTTTGATTTCTCAAAAGCAAAGAACAAATTTAGGAAGCCTTTAGAAACAATGCAAAAGCATAGTCTCTTTGGGTTTTTATGAATATTTCCCTTAATCTTTTACTTGTTTTCCTCCCTACATTTTATTTTGCCATTTATTTTTATTGGGTCATTCTAGATCATTTAACTTATTTTTCACGAAAATCACACCTCTGTGTTCACATTCAGCTTTCTCCAGATTACCTAATTTTTACATACAGCAAGCATAATAGGAACACATAGTTTGGGAGCAAATGTAAGACTCCTGGCAAATGGATGACTCAACTAGTGGAAGCAGAAGTTCCAAGGTAACTTTAAGGAGCCCACGACCATAAGCATCTAGCCATGGGTACTGGTTGGGATAGTATCAAGAAAGATGGAAAAGTCCCTAATTCAATGAGTTAGTTAAGGAGAAAGTAGATACTGCTGAGGCTGATTGCGAGAATGGGGATGCAGGTATTTAGGGTAGAGAAATTGGTGCCTTTCACATAGATCCTTGTATGTCATTTAAAGGAAAAGCTTTCAAAATGAGATCCCCAGGCCAACAGCACCAATGCCACCTGGGAATTTATTAGCAGCACAAATTCTTGGCCCCATTCCAGACATACTGAATCAGAAACTCAGGGTGAGGCCCAGCGATGTGTGTTTTAACAAGTTTTCCAAGTATTTCTAATAAAAACTTAAGCTTTAGAACCACCATACTCAAGAGTTAATCCTTGCCTCTGATGATATGGAATCATTGAAGGATTTTAGTAAGGGAGAAATTTGAGTACAGTGTGTAAGCTGTGCAGTAAATGATTTTTTTCTTTAAGTCTGTACCTTGACCATCATACTACATATTCTTGGTTTGTTCAGGAGAGTTCAAATTAATAGTTATCAACCTTGCTAAAAGTTACATGGGATATTTCTAAAAATCTGTTTGGCATTCTTGAAATGGCCAATTATTTCATTCTCTTAATATGTATTTATTGAAAGCTTATTTTATATATATCTCAAGCATTGACACGGTGCCTGGGGTCTATTACTGAATAAAACAGACCAAAGTCTTAGCCCTTGTGAAGCTAACTTCTGTTGGGAGGAGATGGGCAATAGATGAAATAGATAAATTGTGTATTAGTAGGAAGTAAGGAGAAAATGAAACAGAACTGGTAAGGATTACTGAAGTGGGGGAAAATTATAATTTAAATAAGTTATGAGGCAAGGTGTGCCTGAGAGGGTATAAAGGAGGTGAGAGAATATTCCATCAAGTAGGTACTGGAAGAGGGGACCAAAAATGCAGAGTTGAGAAGCTGAAAGACTAATGCGCCTGGGGTTCAATGAGCAAGGGAAAGAAGAACAGAAGACCAGGTCTCTATTGCCACCTTATTTTATTGACAGTTCACTGCCAGGATTTAATATAAATCACAAATCTAACAAGAAAAAAATAAGTAGCTATACAGTTGTCCGGTGTATCTGTGGAGAATTGGTTCCAGAACCTCTCATAGATAGCAAAATTTGAAAACGTTAAAATCCCATAAATAAAATAGTGTGTATATGCATACAACCTTCACTTATTCTCACATATACTTCAAATCATCTTTACATTAATTATGATACTTAATGGAATGTAAATAGTTTAGACTGTTATTCAGGGAATAATAACAAGAAAAAAGTCTATACATGTTCAATATGGACCTAATTTCTGCCCCCCAATATTTTAAGGTTGATTGGATCCTGGGCTGTGGAATCTGTGTATGTGCACAGCCAATTATATGAATTCTGATGAAGGTGGAAAGTTCAGTGAGCAATGTGTGTTGAACTTGTCTTTCAGTCGTATTTATCAAGCATCTAATGACCAGGAATATCCAGAGCCACCAGGTAGCACGGGTAAGCAGCTCCCTTGGAGCTGTACAGCGTGGCCGTCCTGCCTTCATGGAATTTCAAGTCCAGAAAGGAAATTCAACATGGATACCAGGGTGACACTTGTTACAAAGGGAAAAGTGTAGGGCTCAAGGCCACATGCTTGGTGCACCTATGCAGCTTCCTCTGGGATCAGGGAAGACTCCCTAGAAGAATCTACATTTCAGCCAGAGAAAGAATGGTGAATAGGGTGGTTCAGAATAAGTGAAGTAAAGGAAATTTCCAAACGAAGAATGGTGTGTGTGTAGACCCAGAGATGGTGGTGCGTGTGGCCCTTGGGCACAACTGAGAGGCAGCGGAGCAGGAGAGAGAAGAGAGTAGATGGGAGTCCGAGGCCACCTGGCCTTGTACACCTGTAAAGATTCGGGACATGAGAAAGAATTGGAGTGTTTTTAAGCAGGTGACTGACAATTAATTTAGGGGTTTTAAAACTCAAATATCTTATACTGAAAACAAATGTAAAACATAATATAACCAATGATTTCAGTGTCATCAAATTCTTGTTGAGTATGCACAGGCTAAACACATCAGGAATGTTCTATAGGAATGGAGAAAGGGGCCAAAGCAGAGCCCAAATATTTCATGTGTGTTGTCAGTAAATAACTAAATAATCCTAATCCCTCAAGAATTAAAGCATCTGTGCTAAAATCAGAGAGGCAGCCTGATAAATGGGAGAGTGCTTGTGTCACGGTGCTTCTGCCTGTTTTACGGATCACATATAAATACGGGTGGCAGCAGTGCCAACATTGGCAGGCATAAACTGAAAAGTAGCAAAATATTTTAGAAATAGGGCAGAGAAATATATACTTGAGGTCACTCATTAGCCAGGTTAATAAAGAAATGCTCCCCGAATCTGATGATAGTGCCCAAAGAGAAGGATTACATAACGGATGTGTTGGAATGATGGTAAGCAAATACCACACTAAAAAAATCAGACACTAGGGCGTATTTAATTTGGACACATGCTAACTGTCAATACAGTGCCTTCAAGGAATGAGCATAACAAAGAACCTAATAAATTAATGTGGGGCTCCTCGCTTTATGTAAATGTAAGATCAATAGTAAAAACAGAATATAAAGGGGAAGAAGGGGCAAAACCTCCAGTGACAGCAGAACTTAATATTGGTTACTGATGCTTATTTCAGTGTGTGTCTATGCAGATCACTAATTCACATACAGCTCCTGGTAAAGCATTAAATTTGTTTTCTGTGGCATGGTCTGATTCTCTAAGAACCTGAAGAGTTTCTTTGAGAGAGAAGTAGCAGCCCAGTCTAGCTCAGCTGTACTCAATCTCAGTTGCTTCCCTACCTACAAACCCTCACTTCAAAGCAAGGAACATAATGTACAATTTTTTAATGGCTCTAGACCCAGGCACTCAGACTCTCTGCTCTGCGCCTTACCTCAGTGTAAACACCTAATCAAGATTGCCTGCGCTTCAACAATAGCAGCCAAATGCAATTCGAGAACCACAAGCCTTTGAAGTCCTCCCTGCAAAGGCCGGTTTTCTAGTCTGGGATAATGACATGCCATGATTGCTGTCTTTGTTGTATCTTTTCAGTAGAGAAGCAATTATAGGCCCCAATTTAACAGAATAGACATTACACAGCTTATGATGCTCAAAATGCAATTTCATTTGATCATTTTCTCGATTTGATTGGTATTAATAGAATGGTTCACAAAAAAAAAAAAAAATAGCTGGCAGAGGTTGTGTCCCATTCCACTTTCAAAGAGATAATGTAGAAGTATTCTTTACTTGCCCGGTGAGTCTCGCTGGGGTGATTCAGCCACTGAGTTCCACCAAAAGAGCCTGTGGAAGGGAATATTGCACATCCTTCCTTCTCTGGGAAAGGAAGCAGCAGACTCTGTGTTTTTAACATGTAAACTTTTCATCAGAACCACATCAGAGAGCCCATCATTGTCTATAGAGCAATTAAATATCCCAGTGATAAGCTGAAAGAACTAAACCCAAGTCCCCTTTATTTCTTAGGCATTTACACAAATCAGTGAATTGGCATCCTAGAGACAGATCTGTGGAACTGTTCAGCTTCTTGCTCACAGCTTCCAGAGATAGTTCACTGCCACTTGAGGTTGGAGAAGGATTACTTTCTCACTGACTTAGTCAGCCTGGTTAGATTTTTTTTTTACTCTCTTGACCTTCATTTCTCTCCAGGACACAGTTGATTTTTCTTTCTTAAATGAGTGAGCTTTCTATTTAACATTGTGGTACTAATGGATCAAAACCTTTGTAAAAGCACCAGCAAATGTTGTAAAAACTGACCTTTTCCTGTCATTGGGTATTTCTGAACTAGCACTGTGAGAAGGACCAAGATGGAAACTTAAGAAATGGTACCTGACCTTGAGCGGCAGCATTTATTGTCCTAAACTTTTTGTTTCAGTGCAAATTAAACTTTTTCTTGATGTGAGGTTTCCCATTTGCAGAGGAACTTAATCATTGAAACCAATACTTACATATAAATGGTAAATAGATAAAGGCTGGTGATGGTGTAGATTTTTAAATACCGAAAGGTCGATAAAAAGTGGAAGAATAAGAAGAAAACATTTTACTTTCACTTTTAATCAGAATTCCATGACCAAATAGTACTTTTTGTGGCCTATTTTAGGAATGAAAATTCAAGGAAAAACTATTTTTTCCCCACTTTCAGATCTACCGTTAAGCTTCTAAGCATGCACAGCGCCGAGTCACCTTATCTATTTACAGCGTGTATGTAAGTACAGTAATTGTGATAGCTATTTAATAGTAGAGAGAGTTTAGGGACAGATAAGGTGACACTCCGAAGAAATAAGATGTTGTCCCTTGTGCCACAGAGGCCACATAGAGTGGTCAGGAATGAGGTTATCTTCATTGACAAATATTTACTTTGATTTAATATTTAACAAGTATTTTTTACCTCTTTCTTTATTGAGTGCTGTACTCTGTAAGCATGAGGTGAAAGTAAGCTGTAGGGAGGAAATTTGAACACAAGGCTGACAGACTGCACACCCCATGCTCTTTCCAGTCTCACTGCTGGCCACTTGTCACGCTAGGCAGTCCAGCAGAGGAAATGTAACAGAAAAGCGTCAAAGCATGGAGCCAAACTTAAGGATTAATTAATTACCTCAGTCCAGAAAAGCAGAGACTTGACAGCATTTACAGGCAAAGAACCAGAGACTGGCCACTCTGTGCTTCTCCAAAGAACAGAGGGACAGAAAATACGGAAAGATGTATTTCTGCTTGTGTAAGGAAGAGCCGGCGTTTGGGTTGCTCAGTGATGGGTTTGGGTTGCACAGTGAATACTGTGTTCATCTTGAATGAAGCAGAGGTCCCTTTCTCTTCCTCAACCCATAGTTGGTTGATCTTTAAACATGTCCTAGTCATGAAAAGTGGGTAATGCCCTCCAGGAGATAAGGCATGTATTGAGGCAGAAAGTGGATGACATCTACCAGGGTTGATGCAGTGGCCTGTGTCTATAGTCCCAGCTATTCAGGCAGCTGAAGCGGAAGGATCATTTTGAGCCCATGAGTTCAAGACCAGCCTGGGCAACACAGAAAGGCCTCATCTCAAAAAAAGAAAGAAAAGGAAAAAGTTTGCTTTCTAAACTATATTCTTGATGGCTAGAATTTATAAACACAAAGCCTTTTTTCTTATTTTAAAATAAGTAGCCAATGGAGGCAACAAAGGGCCCATCATTGAATAATTTGGGATCCGAAACCCCATGTGTCTGCCTTGCATCAGTTATTCCTAAGTCTGACTGCAAATTAGACAAATTTTCAGACCATTTCTTACTTTTTAAAATAACACATAGGGAACTTTAGAAATACACTGCTATCTGGAGCAACCCCCAAAATTTCCAGGTTAACTGGCTTGTGGGGGGACTAGGGCATTAGTAATTTTTAAACACTCCCTTGGTTTTCCTAATATCTAACTAAAGTTGACTTTAGAGACCACTGATCCACATCATTCAAATTCACTAAGTGGCAGAAATACAAATTCTGCAGGTCTGGGAGGATATCTCTAATGAGTAAGTTAGCAAGTAATGCAAGTAAATGCAAGCTCTGGAATTAGGTAACCTGGCTGTTCTCCTTACTAGTTGTTGGTCCTGGGCTATTTATTCAGTCTCTCTGTACCTTAGTTTACTAATTTTCAAAAATTAGAGTAATAATAGTACATACCTGCCAGGGATGATGGTGCACACCTGTAATCCTAGCAACTCAGGAGGCTGAGTCAGGAGGGTCTCAAGTAATAGGCTAGCCTGGGCAAACTAGCAAGTCCCCATCTCAAAATAAACAATAAAAATTAGTGGGTATGCATGGCACTTGCCTAGCATGTATAGAGCCCCCTGGGTTCAATCCCCAGTACCGAAAAAATAATAATTATAGTACTTGTCTGATAAGGTTGTTACAAGGATTAAATACATCCTATGTTAAAGGCTTAGGACAACTGCTGCCATACCATGAGCATTCTGTTGTTATGTTAGATATTGTTATTTCTGTTGCTGTTGTCATCATTTTGGGAGTACAGATGTCCTGACAAAATTTATGATAGTGCAAAAGTATATGCTTACAGCTATTCTGTATTTTACTTTCAGTACAGTATTCCAAAAATTAGAAGAGATATACCAAAAATTACATGAGATATTCAACCCTTTATTGTAACATGGGCTTTGTTAGGTGATTTCACTCATCTGTAGGCTAATGTAAGTGTTCTGAGCATACTTAGAGGTAGATGAAACTGAACTCTGATGTTCAGTAGGTGAGGTACATTAAATGCATTTTCAATTTATGACAGGTTTTCGGAACACAACCCCATTGTAAGTCAAGGAGCATCTGTGTAGTATTATTTCATCACAGTTCTGTTGATATGATCAAATGTTCCTTGCCAGTACCCTCTTCATGTATTTAGTCTAAAATTGGGTTTCCTGAGTATGCATGGCGTTTAAAGTAAAG
Organism: Spermophilus citellus; assembly: GCF_964194105.1. Lineage (NCBI taxonomy): Eukaryota > Metazoa > Chordata > Mammalia > Rodentia > Sciuridae > Spermophilus > Spermophilus citellus. The sequence continues at coordinate 146,011,962 of NC_138183.1, read as the reverse complement.
GAGTAGTTTGACCTCAGAACACCAGTTTTCCCTCAATGCCTGCAAGAGAAAACATTTCCCTCAATGCCTGCAAGACTATTCCCATTTTTCTTGGGAATTATCCAGGTCCCTGAAAACTACAGAGGAATCCTTGAAATTAACTGAAAATAAAAAATCCAGCCCTGTCAGACCCTTCTAGAATGCACAGACATGAGTCTCTTGACTCTAAACTAAAATGAACCCAGTTAACATGCTATGTATGTTTTACCCTCTCAGATCTACTACCCCATCAGAGTAACTGGCAAGACGTCTGTTCAGAATGCCAAAGAGATGGAAAATGCTGCCATCGATCCTGAGGACAAGTGGCATCAAAGAGCACAACAGTTAAAGGTTACTAACTAGATTGCATGTTAAGTGTGTTTCATGTGATACTGCTGAATATAAGTCATGCTTGTCACTGAGTTCTTGGGGGGATTTATTTTTTGCCTGAGAATAGTTAGTTCACCACCATCGTTTATGGGGGAGACTGATGAGCCATTGGTTGATCAGGCAGCCACCCCTACCTGTTTTACCAAAGGTTCTTTTTCTCAGATGATCATCCTATCACTCTTTAAAAACAGAGCTAAAGCTCTCACAGAAGGAAGTGCAGGGGGAAATGCAGAAAAATCAGGAAATCATAGTTCCAAAGTGTTGTCCAGTTCTGTGCTACCCCTTTATCTGGTTCCTTTGGGAGTTGGAAGTCACCCATTATCCCTAGGTGACTGGGTGCATGGGAGTCTTCAGAGCCTTATAAACCCTCTTTTGCAGAATGTGAAAGATTACCAGCTGGTAATTTATCATGTGGACAACTTTTTAGGCCATGGGTTTTGTTGTCAGTGTGCTATGTCACTAACAGACCAAATATGTTTGTGACTGTCCACAATGTCAGAATTCATTGAATAACAATTCACAGGCTGCACCACTCTCATCAGTGGCAGTTCACTGAATATTTGTGGGTCACCTGGTAGTCATAAGCCAGTCAATCACAGATTCTTTTTTTTCCAGCCAATTCCAATTATAGATAATTTCTAATATCTATAACAACCAAGTCATATATATTTTATATATATATAAAGGATTAGAAAGGATTAAGGCAGACACAGGCATTTAGAAGGCTGAACTAAGGGCAAAGAAAACATTGTTTATTCCCAAAGAGTCACTGTAGGTGGTCAGATAAGATTACAAACCAGCCAGAGAACTTGTTCAGGGTGCAGAGCTGTCAAAACACAGAAGCCTACTCAGATGGACAGCAGTTTCACAGTGTCAGCTTGGGATGTCAGCTTCTAGTGGGACTTGCATGGTCATCCCAAGCAGGAGAAACCACACTGTGCTAAAGTCCAAGGACAAAGATTCAGAGGTTGTTGCTGTGGCAGTTTTCTTGGGCAAGGCTCATGACAAGCGACTAGGTGAAGGGATCAGGGTGCACCATTCTCAGGGTGCTCCTCCTTTTATGGGTGTCAAGGGAGGGCATTGCATCATCTAGTGATCTGGTGTGTCCAATAGGCTTGTTTTTCCAATGAGTTTTATATGCCCATGCATCCATGTGCTGCTGACTAATTTGATAAGATCACAGGTGGTCATTCTCATTAGCATGAATTTATCAGTTTATGCCTTATCAGTTTATGCTAGGCAGGTGGTGGCTATTCACTTTTGCAAACAAGGTATAGAATCATTCCACCTCAGCACTTAAACTCAAAATGGAGTAGCTTTTATGGCAAACTATTGCTTTACAAAACAGAGTAGCAAAGGTTTTGGCACAGCCTGAAAACTGCTGTCCTGTACATCATGGAGTGACTCAGAGCAGGGCACACCTCTGCTTTGAATCCATAAATGTGATTTGGGGGATGATTTTTTTTTTGCAGTTTTCCACACTGACTATTTCTTTAGAATAAACAGAAAAAGCAGTAACAGCTGATTTTTTTTTCCTGAACCAGCTTATGGAATTATGTGGAGTCACTGTTGGATCAGGTTTTATCCCCAATTAAGAAGGGATGAGCCCTTTGAAATCATGGAGCCTATAAAGCATATCAACATCATCAGATAAAACTATGTATGTAGTAATGGTAATAATAAAGATAATAAAGTTCATCCCAGCCTCAAAGAAGTTAGAAAAGAAGAGCAGCCTAAGTCATGTCTTTTTCTCCCTGTGGTCTCCAAGCTGTTCTTAAAGATGTGAATCAACCCATCAAGCAGTCAGTCAAACAATAGGTTTCCCAGAGCTTTCTGAAAACTGATGCCAGGGGTCCATACCCAGAAGTTGAGAGCTTGGGGACTGACTGTCTCCTGCAGTGAGATGGGGGTCCATGGATTTACCCAACAGCCCTGATAGAGAGCCAGCCAAGGGAGCATGACCAGCAGGATCCAGGAAACCAAGGCAGCACAAAAGGCATGTCCTGCATTATGGGCAGTGGACTGGGTCAGAGATTTCTGGTCCTTGACCTGTCATTTACTAGATGTATAATTTGGGGGTAAAACTCAACTTTCACTGAAAGCCTTGTTTTTTTTCATTGTGAAATGAAGAGTTGGAATAAATGACCTTTATGGTCCATTCCAGCTACAAAATGCTATGATTCTGAGACCACTGATTTCTAGTTATTTAAATTATTATAGAAAACATTTTTGAAGTATTGAAGATTATTGCAACACATAGCTTTCATAATTGTCATTAGGGAAAATGGTAGGATTCTCTGCCAACAATAAAATCATTTAGGTAAAATGAGAGTGCTTGAATCATGGCACAACTCTAGACAGAGGCAGGAAAAAGCTTTGTGCGGAAGCCTGTCGGAAGAAAGCCAGACAACGCTTTCTGTTCTCCGTGTACACTATGATTAATATGTTCACGACCTATTCTTAGACGAAGACAAAGTAGAGCAAAACGTCGAAAGATTGTTAGAAATAAAATGACGGTGACACAGAGTGGCCCAAGGGAAGTTGCCCTTTCTGCATTTAGAAAGGTCTGTTACAGCACTCTTCGTCTTGCATGCTGGCTGGCCTTTCTCTTTCCTCTTCAACTATCCAAGTTCAGTGCCTTCGTTTTTGTCCTCCCTCAAATGTCCTTCAAGGCCTCCCAGCTCCCCTACCCACTCCTCTGCCCACCTTGGCTCCTCTGGAGCTTGTTGTCTATACTGCTTACTCAGGGTGTTCATGCTTGCCATGTCTTGTACCTGTTGCCTGCTTTATTTTGTCTTTTTTCAGGGGAACGGAGTGGGGGGAGGGACTGCAGATCAAACCCAGGGTTTGGGGCATGCAAGGCAAGTAATTTACCACTGAGCTACATCCCAGCCCTAGAATCTTCTTAAAGGTTAGGATTATATATCTTCCTTTGTGTCCCCTATGACAAGGCTTCCTCCAAAGCTGGTGCTCAATAAAAATTTACTAATTGATTAGTTAAAAAAAATTGATTAGTAAAAAACTAAAAGACACATTTAAAGGTCACTAAGTGCATCTCCAAGTGAAAATGGGCCTCTTTAAATGTTTTTCTTTTTTTTTTTTTAAGAGAGAGTGAGAGGGGGACAGAGAGAGAGAGAATTTTAATATTTATTTATTTTTTTCTTAGTTCTCGGCGGACACATCTTCGTTTGTATGTGGTGCTGAGGATCGAACCCAGGCTGCACGCACGCTAGGCGAGTGCGCTTACCGCTTGAGCCACATCCCCAGCCCCTTTAAATGTTTTTCTTAAAAGATGGCTTTCAGAGAATCTACAGATCCTTCAGTAAACTCCCCCTAACAATGAATGACTACTAAGAATATGTCAAAATATTTCACACAGGTATCTATTGAGTACCTGTTATATTCTAGGCACTATGGAATAAGTAGATTTTTTTAATTTTTATTTTTAGTTATACATGACAGTAGAATGTATTTTGACAGAATATACATACATAAAGTATAGCTTATTTAGGTTCCCACTCTTATGGTCATACACGATATGGAGTTACCCTGGTGGTTTATATAAATACAAGGCTAGGAAAGCTATGTCCAATTAATCTGTCTTTCCTATTCTCATCCCCCTCCTTTCTCTTCATTTCCCTTTCTCTACTCCAGTGGATTTCTATTATTCCCATCCCCAACTTCCATTGTTTTGGGTTAGCATTCACAAATTAAACAGAATGTTTAGCCTTTGTTTTTTGTGAATTGGCTTATTTCACTTAGCATGATATTCTTCATTCCCATCTATTCACTGGCAAATCCACAATTTCATTCTTCTTTATGGCTGAGTAATATTCTATTGTGTATATATACCACATTTTCTTTATTCATTCATCCATTGAAGGATACTTAGGATGTTTCTGTAGTTTGGCTATTGTGAATTGAGCTGCTATAAACATGGATGTGGTTGTATCACTGTAGTACACCAATTTTAAGATCTTTGGGTATAGACCGAGGGAGTGAGATAACTGGGTCAAATAGTGGTTCTATTCCAAGTTTCCTAAGGAGTCTCAATACTGCTTTCCATAGTGGTTGTACCAATTTGCAGTTCCACCAGCAGTGTATAAGAGTACTTTTTGCCCCACATCATTGCCCACATTTATTGTTATTTGTTTTCTTTATAACTGCCATTTCGGCTGGAATGAGATGGAATCTCAGTGTAGTTTTAATTTGCATTTCTCAAATTACTAGAGATGTTGAACATTTTTTATATTCTTTTGACCATATTTCTTCTACTGTGAAATATTTGTTCAGTTCCTTTGCCCATTTATTGATTGGGTTATTTATTTTTCTGGTGTTAGGTTTTTTTGAGTTCTTTGTATATCCTGGAAATTAATGCCTTATCTGAGTTACTGGTGGCAAAGATTTTCTCCCACTCTGTAGGATCTCTGTACACGTTCTTGATTGTTTCCTTTGCTGTGAAGAAGCTTTTCAGTTTGATACCATCCCATTTATTGATTCTTGATTTTATTTCTTATGCTTTAGGATTCTTGTTGAGAAATTTGGTTCCCAAGCTGACATGTTGGAGAGTTGGACCTACTTTTTCTTCTAGTAAGTGCAGGGTCTCTGGTCTAATGCTTAGGTCTTTGATCAAGTTACAGTTAAGTTTGTGCAGGGTGAGATATAGGGGTTCAGTGTCACTTTATTACATACAGATTTCCAGTTTTCCCAGCACCATTTATTGAAGAGGCTATCTTTTCTCCACTGTATGTTTATGGTGCCTTTGTGTAGGAAGGGATAACTGTATTTGTGTGGGTGTGTCTCTGTGTCTTCTATTCTGTTTCATTGGTCTTCATGTCTGTTTTCACACTAAGGATTGCTTTGGTTATTCTGAGAGTATTTTTCCAAATGAATTTCATGATTGCTTTTTTTTATTTCCATGAATAACATCATTGAGATCTTTATAGGAATTACATTAAATCTTTATAGCGCTTTGGTAGTATGGCCATTTTGATAATATTGATTCTGCCTGAGATAGGTGGTTTTAAAACCAACCAAATGACAAATTTAAAAACAAAAAACTCTTCAAAAAAATAAATAATTAAAACATAAGGAAAAATACTTTTTTCTAAATATCTCCTCCCCTCTAGGCATCCAGAACTTTAGTGGGCATCCTGTCATGTAATCATCAGAGTACTAATATATAATAGTAATAATATGCAAGTAAATACAAAAATGCAGTGAAACTAAAAGAGCACCTAATTTTGCCCTAAAAGGACTGAGGAACCTCCCCAGAAATGACAGCATCTGAGCTGTCCCAGAAGGATGCAGCGCAGGGCACCAGGTGTGAAGGTGAAGAGGTGGGAGAGAAGATAGTAAGATATGTGCTAAGAATTCCAGACACTTCAGTCACTAAAGGAGAGAGGATAAGGGAGGAGAGTTGTGTGAATTGGGGCTGGACAGGTTAGTAGGAGCCAGATTGTAAATGGCTTTTATGTCCACCAAAACTGTCAGATTTTTATTGGGTGGACAGGAGGTAGCCATTGGCAAATTTTGAGCAGGCTAATGACAAAATCAGTCTTGTGTGTTAGAAAAATCACCTTGTTGTCTGAGGAACAGATTGAAAGGGGATAAGACTAGAGAGAGAGAGAGCAAAGCCAGGAAGATGGCTTTTGCTGTGTTTTCTGCAAGATGTGGAATGGTGGTCACACTTGCTCTGTGTTTGTCATCCACTCCACGCGCAGTTAGTTAGTTAGCTTTCTGTGTGGTGGTGGGATCCTACTCTACCCACTCGACTGAACTTCTTTGGAGGTCAGGGTGGCACCTAACCCCTCAGCCCCTGCACAGAAGTGGTGAGGAAGTAGAATCCATTGCTTAAACAGAAGGTAAGAGCGTCATCAGGGGGTGTCTATATGTGTGATCTGTGGTACCAGAACCACTGAGGAGGAGAGGAGGGATTGGGGCACTGGAGACAAGGTGGGGGGGGGGGCATGAGGACAGGATGGTGGCTAGTGTTGAATTTGGTGATGCTGACAGGAAAAAGGACATGTGATCTGGTTGTAGAAGTCAGGAGGACATCTAAGTTAGCCGTGTCCACTTGCATCAGGAGCTTTTTCTGATGGATTGAAGCTATAGGGATTGCTGAGATGACCCAGAAATTGTGTGGAGTCAGAGAAGAGTGTGGAGAACAAGAAGGGGCCCCATAGTAAAATGTTAAGGGCAGGCAGTGGTAGAGGAAGAAGATAGAAGGTCAGAGTCTCAGAAGGGTTTGCCATAGAGGAGGAAAGCTAAGTAGATAAAACAGAATCAGGGAACCTGAGACATGAAATTCAAAAAAGAGGAATCAGTGAATAGAATTGAACACTGCAAAGACAAGTTTAAAAAGTGTCATGGAAGGGGCATCATATGTGTAATTCATGCAAGGCTCAGATGATTCAGGGAAAAAAACAGCAGTTATGCAAACAACAATAATGTAAGTTGTATGTCTGTGTGTTTTCTAAATTTGTAGTGACACATAGCAAAATATTAAAATTCATGAATCTGGGTAAGGATCTTTGAGTTTTCTGTGCTTTCCTGGCAATCTTTCTGTAGGTTTCAAATAACTTCATAGTAGAAGGGTAATGCCAAAGGGCTCAGCCACTAAGAGGGTAGTGGCAGCCTATGCAGAGCTGTTTCTGTGAATGGTATGAACACAGAGATTGAATGCTCTGCTGTGGGGTGCAGAGGTCCCCAGTGACAGTTGGTCTGGAGACCAGCACAGCCTACACTGTCAAGACGCTCAGCTCTGAGTTCAAGAATAGTTTAATCAGAGAATGGGTCGCTGTGAGCTTCCTTTTACTTTTTCAGAGGAAAGATTAAACACATTTATATGCTGAAAAGAATAAGAAACTAGAGATAGGGTGAGGAAAGACAGAAGACATGCCTGAGACTTAAGTCCATGTGTTTTCTCTTTTAAAATACTGCAAGTAGGGCTGGGGTTGCAGCTCAGTGGTAGAGCACTTAGCACACTCAACATCCTGGGATCAATCAGCAGCTCTGAAAAAAAAAAGGGAAAAATATTTTTTCTAAATATCTCCTTCTCTCTAGGCATTCAGAACTTTAGTGGTCATACAGTCATGTAATCATCATAGTACAATAATATGCAAGTAAATACGAAAATGCAGTGAAACTAAAAGAGCACCTAATTTTGCCCTAAGAGGACTAAGGAGTCTCCCCCAGAAATTACAGCATCTGGGCTGTCCCAGAAGAGGAAGCACAGGGCACCAAAATTTATCTGCAAATATTGCAAAAGAACAATCATCATTTTTTATGTGAGATTCTTGTACATGCCTGAAATCTTAACTTCAAGCCAAGTAATCCCTTATCATTTCACTTTTACGCATAGGTCTTATTGTCCCAGAATCATTCTGTGCTTTCCTGGGAATCCTTTTTTTTTTTCTTTTCTTTTTTTTTTTTTTTCAGTACTGGGAAATGAACTAGGGTTGCTCTAACCATGTTCTGTACATCCCCAGCCCAGTTTTATTTTTTTTGAGGAAGGGTCTCACTCAGTCACCAAAGCCGACCTAAAACTTGCAATCCTCCTGCCTCAGCTTCCCTGAGGCTGGGATTACAGGCATGTGCCACTGCACCCAGTTTCTCCTGTGAGTCGTCATGGGATTTGCAAGCCCCATTTCAGTGGTGTGCCCAGACTGAACGTGGCACTTAGCTCATGACCCATGCCAGGTAATAAAAGGAAGCACTCTCCCACTGGCAGAAGATCCTTTCCAGCTGTCTTAGTTTGGTCTACTATTTAAAAACCATAGACTGCATCTTATAAACAACAGAAATTTATTTCTTGCAGTTTGGGACGCTAGAAAGTCCAAGGTCAAGAGCCATCAGGTTCATCTGGTAAGGGCTTCCTGGTTCATCTATGGGTCCCTTTTTGCAGTGTTCATATTTGGCAGAAAAGGTTGAAAGAACTCCCTTGGGCCTCTTTCACAAGGGCTCTGATCCCATCAGGAAGGCACTGCCCTCAAAACACAGTCACCTTCCAAAAGGCCCCATTTTTAATGCCATCACTTTGGTAGTTAAGATTTAACATGAATTTTGGGGGAGACACAGACATTCAAACCATAATACCAGGTGATAAATATGTTGTCAGGAGAAAGAATAGAAAGTTTCCCAACTAGGTAAAGCATTCACAAGGCTGAAATAGGATGTTTTATTTCTTGCCACTCTAAAATAACTCAGCTGCAAATAAGGAAAAGTATGAAAGGCCAGGTGCAGTGGCGCATGCCTGTAATCCCAGCAGCACAGGAGGCTGAGGCAGGAGCATCTCAAGTTCAAAGCCAGACTAAGCAATTTAGTGAGGCCCTAAGCAACTTAGTAAAGACCCTGTCTTAAAATAAAAAATAAAAAGATCTGGGTACGCATGGCTCAGTGGTGAAGCACCCCTGAGTTAAATCCCCAGTGCTGGGGAAAAAAAAAAAAAAAAAGCCTGTAGGACCATTCGAAGAGCTGTGATTTCAGTTTTGCCTCCAGCACTTCCAACAGATCTTTGTCAGGGGACCTGGGTAGGGTGGCAAACACCTATAATTCCAGTAACTCGTGAGGCTGAGGCAGAAGGATTGAAAGTTTGAGGCCAGCCCGGACAATTTCGAACGTGTCTCAAAATAAAATTTAAAAGGTCTAGGGATACAGTGGTAGAGCCCTTGCCTAGCATGCATGAGGTCCTAGTTTAATTGCATCCTAATTATAGGAGGGAAAAAAGTAAAGAACAATTAAATTGGAATCTTTAGATGAGAAGAGAGTTGGAATAGAACAAACTAAAAGGGACATGTTAACAGAGCTGCACTGAAAAAATAGCAGATCATTCTTCAGACAGAAGAAAAATAATGTGAGATGGAAACACTAATATAGGAGGAATAAAGTGCAGGAAGCATAAGTATATTGATAAATTAAACAAAAAATTGTGTTGCAAACCAATAAAAAAAACCATGGAGATTTAAAATATATGAACTGTTAACATGCACTACAAAAATAAGACAAAAAGTGAGATAGAATAAGAGGAAATAACAGTATTCTTGGGGAATTGGTTAAAGTAACAATTTGTATTAAATTATAATGAGCAAATGGAAAAAATAGTTCTATGCTTCTTTCATGCATCTGAACAGAGTTCTTTCTTACTGACAGTGAAAATTAGAGCCAATTAATATCTGTGCTCATAATTTTCTTAATATTATCAGATGGAATTTTTAACTCAAGCTTCAGGGATTTGAGTCTTATTGTTAATGAACACAGCAGAAAAACAGAACACTATGGGGGTTTCTGTACCCCCGAGCTGATCTAGGAGCTCAGGTACAACTCTCGGGACTCTAGGGCTGAGACAAGGTGACCCAGAACTGGAGTGGCTTTTGTGTTAAAGCAGATAGACTTTCTGGTCAGGATAAGAGCATACATTCCCCTTTCTACTTTGGACGGACATGGCTTTCACAGGATTGGGGGCAAACTTCCCTCGGATGGTGCAGTATGAACAAACACTAATGACTAAGGATGGGTCTTACCAAGAAATTATCCTCCCAGTATTAGGCATCAGGATTTCCCAGTGCTAACCCTCTGTGTGTGCTGTGAAAACCCACTGCCATTAAGCAGTTATTCTGAGTGCATATAGGATGTACCGATTGCAAATGTTGGTAACAAAAGAACCCCAGTGAGAGTAGGATGAAATAGGGGATCTCAGTGCTGATGGAGATTAAATAGCCTGAGAATGGCTTTGTGTATTAACGTCAGGGAGCTCAGGTCCTGCCACCTAAAGAGTGACACCTGATGCCTCAATTGTAGGGTAATAAATCTTGAGTAAACTGCAGATCTCAAGTAGGCTGTTTGCAAGGTGAGAGAAATCATATCAATCCCATAACTGTCTTCCTTTCTGGAGACTGAAATACCATCTCTGAGCACTTATATTTACTTGAACAGAGGATTTAACACTTGAGACAACTGAAGTTTCATAAAATGAGGAGTCCTTGGCCTTGTTGACAAAGCACCCTGTGAAGAGTGTGATTGTGATCCAAGTCATTAGCAGCAAAGGTAACGACATGATTAAAGTCAAAGTCGAGTGACAGCCCAGGATTCGGGACCTGGTAGCCCAGAAATGAAATATCTGTTAGGTTTTTTCCTTGGTGGGGATGGGGAGGGAAGACTGAGAGATTTACAGTCAGATGGTAACAGAAAAAGAGTTCCTAGTCACTTATTTCTCTAGTGAGCTAAAGGCTGAACAAACATTGAAAAGAATGACATTATCAACATCAATTAGTATTTAGAGATCATAGCAGAGCGAGGGCTGTCCTGACCTTCATAAACTGCAATGACAGCAATGAAAAGAGCAGTGTGTTTCACAAATACACCCATAAGATTGTAAAACAGCAGTTTTCTTCTGGAGCCAGGGCAAGGAAGGACGCTCTTGGGTTGTGTATTCAGAGCCTTTTTGCCCATATTTCCCCATATAGCTTAATATGCTTCATGGAAGAAAGAACGCTTACTTACTCAAACATAGGAGCAAGTTTTTTTCTTTTTATGGAACACCATGGGTAAAAATTAAAAGCTTATAGTAACTAATCAGCATATAACCAATTCCCCCAGAAAGCTCAAATTCCGAAGAGAATATTCTAAATTTTTAATTAGAAGTCATTCTTACTTAAAAATCAGTATAACAATAGTACATATTACTGTTTTAAATTTATCTTAATCTTATCATTATACTGTGATTTCATTAGAAATTAAACACTACTTAATATTATAAAGGAACAGGATGAGTCTTAGGGGCTGTATCAGAAAGGTGAAATAAGAAAAGAACCCTTAGCACAATAATGTTTTTATTCTTCTGTAGTAAACTGAAACAGTTTGAACAAAAAGCATGCTTTACTCACTTCAGTATGTTTTCTTCTCCAGTGATCTAATTAATTATTTCATTTTTTAATTAATATTGTATAGATCTAGGACACAGAGGTTTTTTAAATATGTGTATTTAGAAAGGGAGAAATAAGTTGCAATTGTATGACACATTGATGCATATGGTCATCTTATTGTTTTCAGTAAGCATTTAATCATTCCTACCAAAGACCTCTTAACTCAGCCAATTTTTCACAAAGTAATGAGTGCTCTATTCCTTGGGAAATATTCCTAAATGGATGTAGCACAGTATAGTTGCATAGTGTATCTATTATACTGGGAGTACATTTTGTTGTTACCAGGCTTTGAAAAGCATAAAGACTATTCTGAAATTGAAATCTTTCCCCCCAGATGTTTGATTGCCTAAGTACAGGCTATATTAAGGAACAGAAGCAAAACAACCCTTGTGGTTTCACAGATGCCCTATCACAGCTCAGACTCTTTTATAATCTTCTGAATAAAATCTAATTTGTTTCATCTGGTGAAGAGGTCATTTCTAGCTTCTGACCTGTATGAGAAAGAAAAGCTGATAATCCAGTGTTTCGAATTAAACTTGAATTTGGTTAATAAAACATATCACTGATGTTTTTCCAGTTAGGATTTCTGAAATATTCATTTAGTTAAAATAAGCTTGCCTATTTTGATGTAGATTTCTACTCTTTTCCTGCACAACTCTTTAGCAGTAAAGCTTCTTCCCACCCCATACCTGATTTTGGTAACACTTCCCATTTGTCTTTAATACAAAGCCCATTCTAAGTTCTTGATCTCTTTCTAGGCTCATAATCTAATTTTTTTTTCCTGAGAGAATCACTCCGGGGCTGGGGATGTGGCTCAAGCGGTAGCGCGCTCGCCTGGCATGCATGCGGCCCGGGTTCGATCCTCAGCACCACAAACCAACAAAGATGTTGTGTCCACCGAGAACTAAAAAATAAATATTAAAGATTCTCCCTCTCTCTCACTCTGTCTCCTCTCTCACTCTCTCTTTAAAAAAAAAAAAAGAATCACTCCGGTTTATCTCTAGTTGCCTGAAGTTAGGAAAGAACCCTCTGTACTCTTTTATCTGTTCTCAATTTCATGGTCACCTTCTCAGAAGTCTCAATTCCTATTGGGCATGGTGGCATACACCTGTAATCCCAGCAGCTCAGGAGGCTGAGGCAGAAGGATAACAGTTTCAAAGCCAGGTTCAGCAACTTAGCAAGACCTTAAGCAACTTAGCAAGACCCTGTCTCAAAATAAAAAAATAAAAAGGTCTGGGATTGTGGATCAGTGGTTAAGCAACCCTGAGTTCAATCCCTGGTACAAAAAAATAAATCAAAGTCTCAATTCCCAGTTAAAAACACTAATTTAAAATGTGTAAAGAGTGCCAATCTTATAATTTTACATTAATTGACAACATCTTTTTAGATTTACCAGGAGCACTGGTCTCAATATGAAGGTACAAAATCAAGCAATCTACCAAGAAGTCAATCCTCTGAAATAGCCAGCAGCCTGCAACCATCCAAAAGACCAGCCAAGCCCAAAGCTCGGAGACAGCATAAACGCCAGATTGGCATCAAGTCTTTCATGGTCAGTCAAGGAAACCAGAATGACATTCCAAGACAGCAACAAAACCAAAATCAGCCTATAGATGCTTCAGTAAAGCATGGATCAACTGTGCTCACAAACGCCTCTAACAATGATTTACAAGACTCAAGAGCATTTAGGAGCCAGGATCCCAAAGTGACCTCCAATATATTTGCTCCACCAAAGCAGGCTTTTGACAGGGTATTATATAAAAACTCTACTGGATATCCCTCAATGCTGAATATCAATAAAGAAAGGAGACAATGCAGAGATGAAGAGGAGAGAAGATTTCCATATCAGCAGCTACCCATCTACACTCTTTCTGATTCAGATTTGAACAACCTTAACGAACTTTCTAAGAGACAAGTGTTCCTGAGCCAGAAAGAGTCTCAGTCTGTTTATGACATGAATGTTCAAAGATCGACTGAAAAGAGGAAGCAACCAAAACAGCCTTTTACAGAGACAAAATATAGGAACTTAGAAATGTTATGGTAAGAATTCTCTATTCTCGAGTGGTTTCCTAGAGGAGATATAAGAGGCTTCTGGAGAAAGGAGAGGGAGAGGGAGATGGATGGGGGAGTCCCTGGGAATAGTCAGGTGAGAAGGGAAAATTCACATAACAGCTTCCCTGACACTAATTCCTGCCCAGTGCTGTCCACTTTTGATCTATTTCTTTTCCTCTTCCTTATCTCCTTACTTTTTTCACTCTACTTAAACTAGAATTTGGAAGGAGGGGAAAAAGACACAGGGTCTCAGTCGAAACAAATCAGTATGTTTTAAAGGATATAAATAATATTTGGAGAAAACCAAATTATCTCCAGAACTCTAATGGCCTTTCCTAAGAAAGAAATCTATAACAGAAAAGGGAGCTGGGGATGTGGCTCAAGCGGTAGCGCGCTCGCCTGGCATGCGTGCGGCCCGGGTTTGATCCTCAGCACCACATACAAACAAAGATGTTGTGTCCGCCAAAAACTAAAAAGTAAATATTAGAAAATAAATAAATAAAATAAAACAGAAAAGGTATGCACAAAAATACCACCGTTTATAGAAAACAACCTAAAAGTACAATAGTGGGGAAATGTTTAGGTAAATTTGATATTTAATATCATAATTTAAAATTTTGGTTAAGAGGCAATGTTCCTATAAAAAGAAATTAATAAGGTATAAAATTATGCCTAAGGAGTATAAGCTCTATTGGGTTAAAATGTTCACAGAAGAAAAATGTTCCAAAATGTCAATAGTGGTCATCTCTGACAAGAAAGATTGCGGTTGTTTTAATTTCTCCTTTATATTTTGTGAAATTGTACAAGTACCCTACAATGTAGATGAATTACTTCTATAGACAGGAAAAGGAAAGGTATTTTTTTAAGACACTATAGGAGCCCTTTCTTGATATTCTTTAATCAAACATGTTTTCTGTATACCTGACATGGACTGAATATAAAGCTAAAATGCTGTAGAAAGTACAAAAGAAGTTTTATGCATGAGGCACCCTCAAGGAGCTTACTTTCAAAATAGGGGGACAATTTTATATATCTGAATTAATCAGAGGACATTTAAGTGCTACACTTGATGACATAAAATGTATGTTTAATAATCCAAGTTAGCTTTCTGGAAGAGACAGCATACTTCTCATTTTTCTCTAGCTTCAGAAGGATTGCTTCTGACATTTTTTGTGTGAAAAATAATATTTAGGTTTTGGTAAATAGGAAACTAGAAAACTCCTTTCTATTCCATTCTTGATTTTCTTTGCAAAGAATTTTTATCATAAGTAGTATGCATCAGTTGAAAAATATTCTCCAATAATCCTTTAATGTAATGAAATGTATTAACAGATTTTCTAATGTTACACTATCCTTTTGTTTCTGAGGTTAACTTGACATAATGTACTTTTAATAAGTTGCTTGATTAGATTTGCTAGCACTTTGTTTGGGATTTAACATTCACTGCATGAAGTAAGATTGGCTATAATTTTCCTATCTGCCATGAGCCTTGTTGTGTTATCAAGGTTATGCCAGCCTTATGAAATGAGTTAAGAACTATGCCCTCTTTGTACGTCTGAGTTATATATACACTTATATGCAGTTGGGATGGTCTGTTACTTGAAGGTTTGATAGAACTTTCCTGTACAACTACTGGGAACATGGGTGTTTTTTAATTTGGTTTTGTTTTTGTGATTGTTGGCTGTGGGCAGATTTTAGACTCCTGATTCATTTACTAGAATGACTAAAAGTCTTTACAAGCTTTCCGTTTCTTCTTTGATCATCTGATAAATATACTTTCTAAAAAAAAAAAATCTACTTTTACAAAGTTTAAAATGTCCTGTCATATCCTCAGTGTGTGATGACTTGGGGCATGCTTGGGCTGTTTTGAGCTTTTCTAGATCTCATGGTACAATCCTGCACTTGTGGGCTCAACTGTACTTCTCGTAGTTCCTGTGTGAGACCAAGTACCCCTGGAAATTCATCAGGCCTATCCTCTTCTGCCAACTATGAAAGGTGGTTTTCCCCCTATTTTTATTTTTAGCCCTTTTGAAATGTATGTCCACGTACAGTGAAGCACAGTGTGTGAGTTCAGCAACAGAGCTTGGGTGCCTTACTGAATTGTCCTGCAGTTGAATACAGAAAAAAAGTGGAACATAGTCCTCAGGAGACAAAGGAGAATGCCAAAGGAGAACATTGGTGCATCTTCAACACACCCAGGGGCAAGAGAGGGGGTATTGTTTTACTTCATTAACTTTTAATTCAAACATTAATTCAAACATTACATCAGAATACATTTTAAGGCATTTAAAAATTAAAAACCAGTCAAATAAAAAATGTACTGGCATAAAGCTCTTTATAGTATTTACATAACTTTCATATTATTCAACCTCTTACATATTTAATCATGTCTTTTTATTTCCAGTACTACTCCTTTCTTGTTTGTTTTTTTTTTAATATTTATTTTTTAGTTTTCGGTGGACCCAACATCTTTATTTTATTTTTATGTGGTGCTGAGGATCAAACCCAGCGCCCCACACATGCCAGGCGAGCGCGCTACTACTTGAGCCACATCCCCAGCCCTGTTTTTTACATTAACTTTTCAACCAAGATGGTGCATGCACATATACTAAAAAGTCAGGTGGCACTTAGTCAGTTGGCAATCTACTGCTTTCGCTCCCCAGTGATTCCCTCCACAGTGCTTGGCTATGAATAATATTTATATTGGTATAATAATGAAAATCCTCAATATTAGTAACCCCTTTTGACTTTTATTGTTTCCTCTAGTATTTGCCACTATTCTCAGTTATACTTATTTATTGTTATATTTTTCTACTTCAATTTCACCTATTTTGATTGATTTTATTGATTTCTATTCTGATAGATGAGAACTGAGCTTCCTGACATCACCTTCATTATGTGCTTCCCTTCAACCATTCTGCAGTAATGGGAGTTACACTGCAATTTTTGGTTAGATCAATATTCAGTGTTTTGTTATTATGCCAATGCATCTATAATGCATGATCTGGTGTTGGTCTATGACTATGCCTCATTTTAAAATTTTTTTCCAAAAAGTTCATAATTGCCTTGACTTGTTTGTTTGCTTTGGCTTACTTTCATTTGTACATGTGGCTCATTGTTCCCACACTTTCCTAGTCTCTCAATACAAATGTTCACAGATGCAAATACATTAGATTCTTTCTTCTATCTTGGACATAGCCTTTTATAACACACCTTTAAATTCTTCATCTTGCTAGACTTGCTACAAAACTGTTTGAAGAATTCCCTTTGACTTTCCTTTTGGTCAGAATCCCTTTTTCAAGATTGCAGATTTTCCTCGTTTTGTTTGAGTACATCCTCTGATATTTTCTTCCTATTAGAAACATGGTGTGATGACAATAGGGTGACAAGCAGTTCTCAGCATGCCAGTGTCCTGTGCGGCACTTCCTTTCCCCATGGCCATCCTCTGCCCGTGTTGTCCTTGCAGAACCTCTCTTCACTTCATCATGGGGATGCCCTTCATTTTTCTCCACTGTTGACCCTCCTATTTTCTCCATCTACTCTCTTTCCCTTTCTTAGCTTCCTTTCTCATTCTGGTAGAGAACATCCTCTACTGCTTAGGAGGTATGATTGATATTGACTCTGTTTTGCCCTTGCTCCTAATAGCTGGCAGGGTGTTGTAGAATTCTAGATTGAAAATCATTTCCCCCTTACAATCGTCTTCTTGCTTCCAGCATTGTTATATATGACCTGTCTATTTTTTCTTTGGAAGCTGTAGGATCTTCTTTCTCCATAAAATGAGAATTCATAATAACATGCCTTGGTTTAGGTCTATTTTCATAGATTGTTCTGGGCCTTTTAGCCTGGATACATGTGTCTTTTCAGTCTGGAAAATGTCTTGAATCCTCTCGTGGGTCACTCCTTCCAGCTCTTTTCTTTCCTGTTATTCACAGGTGTTTTTCCAGGACTGTTCATACGATATTCTTTACTCTATTGTTCATTTCTTATTTATTTTGCTCTACTTTCTGTGAAAGTTCCTCAATTCTTGCTTCCAGCCTTCCTATGCTCTTGTTACTGGAGGAAGGATCTTTTGGCATAGAAACAGTAGAGAAGAGACCAAGCTGAATATTGCAAACACACACAAGCAGAGTTTTTTAATGTGGCTTCACCTGAAAGGAAACAGCACTGATAGACAGGGAACCAAGCTGCTCTATGAATAAAGGGAGATGAAAGCTTCTTATTGATTTTCTGGGGTGGGCCAAAGACCAGTAATTTTCCACTAGCCAGGGACATAGTTTCTCTTTGCATGAGATTTGGACCACATGGTAACGGTCAACTTGTCCCAGGAACTTCTGAGTTATTCTTGGAGCTGGTGTCATCATCCTATCTGCAAACATCCTGGTACTGTGGTTCAATCTTGGCCTTATGACAAGTTGAAGGACTTTAGGTCCTTTGGATGCTGCAGCTGGTGAAAGGGTGGGGCAGAAGAAAAGTCATACCAGCTCCATTGAGCAATGTTTGCATGCAGAGGTGAGTAGAATCTGACCAAAGGGTTAAGATAGCAAAGAGGACAAACAAAATACAAAGACAGAGATGCCAAGCCATTTCATCAGATTCCACTCATCCATGCAACATCTATAGGCCCAAGTGAAGAGTGAGTATTTTCAGCAAAAGTGGTCTTTATGTCCTGGAAAGTAACCAGGGCCACCATTACCATCATAACCCACATGTCCAAGGTGTTACCTTCAACAAAACTAGAGGGAAGCTAATAATGTATTATCCAGATGTGTGACCTCCAAAAGTACTGACTTTTAAGTTGAAAAAGAAAAGTGAAGTGAGAGGGTTTGTTTAGGTTTATCCCCATTTCTCAGTGTGCTGTGCAGATTGAGAAGGGTAGTTGCTTCACTGTACAGAAAAGGAAGAAAATCTGGAGGGGTGCCTGCTTCTTAAACAGACTTTCAACCAATTCCTATTTAAATAACTCTCACATAGACTTTCACCATCAATGGCACTCGTAGTTTATGAGTCTTTCAAAGATTCTTTGATATTTTCAATACTTGCTTTTTGGCCAGTTTCTCATTTGTTTGAAAAGAAGATATTTTCTGCAGTTCTATGGCACATCATTCTATATACATTCATTTACCACTTAACAGTGGGGATATGTTCTGAGAAATCTTTTTATTCTATCTTTTCACAGACATTGAAGTGCCCTGATACAGATTAAAATGGCTATGCTGTCACTAGGTGACATAATCTTCTGGGACTACCTCTTTACACGTAGTTTGTTGTTGATCAATACCTTGTTATGCAGCACATGACTGTAATTTAAATTAGGGAAAGCTTGTTACATATGTTATTAAAATCTTCTGAAGCCTGATTAGGTTTCCATGATTGATATATTAGTTTCTGACCCTGGTAAATTGGCATTTCCCTATATTTGGCTGTAGAGGCACATGCCTACGACCCCAACAACTTGGGATGTTCCTTTCAGGAGGAGCACAAGTCTGGGCATCTTAAAGAGCCCCTGTCCCTAAACAACAACAACCAAAGGACTGGAGACACAGCTCAATAGTAGAGTGCTTACTTAGAATTTGTGAGAGCTTGGGGGTTCAATCCCCAGTGCTTAAAAAAAAGAATTGTTAATGTCACCTCATAATTCTATTAGTTTCATTTTATATATTTTGAAGTTTTATGATCAGGTACATGCAGGTTAATAATTATATATTTTCCTGGTGAATTCTTCTTTTAATCATGATGTAATGAATATTTTTATTTCCAATAATGCTATTTGATTAAAGTTTATGTTGGCTGATATTAATATAGCTTCATTCACTTTCTTATGATTAGTATTGAATCTAGTACATTTTTTCTATCATATTTAAAATTTTCGGTATGGTTCTATCTTAAGCCTTTCTTTTAAAAAACAGTGTGTTGTTGTACTTTGTTTCTTTATTCAATCATAAACTCACTTGTATCTAGTGACTTTAAACTGCTTACATTTATCGTGGTACTCAGACAGGTGGATCTGTTTCTACCACCTTAATTTGACCACTCTAGTTACCCTACATTCACCATGCTTCTTTTTACTTTTTTTCTTTTATTAAACTTAGAGAGTTCTCTTTGTTACTTTTTTCTTCTACTTATTTGCAGATACTCTTGTGGCAGGTGAGGGTGGGTATTGGGGGTGGCTACTGGGGATGGAAACCGGGAGTACTCTACCACTGAGCTATATCCCCCAGGCCTTTTTATTTTATTTCAAGACAGGATCTCACTAGGTTGCCCAGACTGGTCTCTAGCCCACTATCCTCCTGCCTAGGCCTCCAGAGTCACTGGGATTACGGGCATGTACCACTGCACCCAACACTCTATTCTATTAACACACTACACAACTTACATATTTAACTAGCCTCATGTTAAATCAATATTTATCCTCTTTTCTAGACATGTTCAGGGTCATTACATTAAAAATACAATCTCCTTTCTTGTCTACATACTGCTTAATCTAGCAACTTGTCCAGTTCTTTATATCTCAAAAATTAGTCATTGTTTTTATTATTGTAGAGAGTAAATGGTATTTTAGAGTTAACCAAATTGTTTATTAATTTCTTTGCCTCACATTCTTTCTTTCATTTTATTCTGTTTTCTTTAGAAGTTGTTTCAGCAAGTGTATGTCACTGGGATTTACCTGAAATTCCTTTCTCTTACAATCTTGAATTATAGTTTAACCTGATAAAGAATTCAACTTTTTAAAAGCATTATTTTTTTGTCTACTGGTTTCTGTGTTGCCTTGAAAAGTCTTTTGTCAATGTAATTATCATTCTTTTTGTTTTTTACTTTCTCTTGTTGACTTTTATTTTTTTAATTTTTTTAATAAGTGGGTTTAGAACTTTATTTTTTTTAAAGAGAGAGAGAATTTTTTAATATTTATTTTTTAGTTTTTCGGCGGACACAACATCTTTGTTTTTATGTGGTGCTGAGGATCGAACCCGGGCAGCACGCATGCCAGGCAAGCACGCTATCAGTTGAGCCACATCCCCAGCCCTCTTGTTGGCTTTTAAACCTCTTCTTTGTTTTTAGTGTTTAGAAGTTTCACTATGATGTATATAGGAATGAAATTTTTAGTTCTACTTGAATCCCTTCTGTGATTCCTAAATCTGAGGATCATCTCTTTTTATAAATTTTGAAAAAATGATTACCCGTTTTCCTATGAATATTGTGTCTCCCAAATTGGCTCTACTTCCTTTTCCAGGAACACCAGGTAGATATGTATTAAATTCTTTGATTCTAGGCTTTGTGTGTTTTAACTCTGTTTCTTATTTTACCTGTTGTCTTTCTGCTTCTTTCTGAGAAATTTCCTCAGGTAGGTTTTCCAGTGCAATAATTTCCTTTTCAACTATGTCCAATATGCTTTCTTAATTTTTCTGTTGGATTTTAAAATTAAATAATGGTATTTTTCATGTCTGGAATTTCTACTTGGTTATGAGTAAAACCTCCCTGTTCTTTGTTCAAAATAAGTTTTTAAAAATATATTTCTCAGAATTTTGATTTCTTCTTTCATGTTTCCAATCATTTTATACATACTTTATGAATGCTATCTAACATTCTATTATCTAAAGCTTGCAGAAGTCTACTACTACTATTTGTGTGTGTGTGTATGTCTGCTAACCCTCACCCTTGGTAGATGATCATTTCCCTTTATGTACTAGGATTTTAGATGATGAACTTATGTTCACATTGGCCCCAAATCTCACATATCCTGTACCAGTATTGAGTATTAAAACTGATGCCCTTAAACCCAAACAGCCCACAAAGAAAGCCATAGCTTTAGCTCATCCAAAATCTGCTCTGACTTTAGTTCATTTTTGGTTTTCCTCCCTGGAGATTTCCTTCCTCTCATACAAATTCAACTGTGTACATAAAGGATATTGATTTCATTTAATCCAACATTTCTTGGTATTTTTGAAGTGGGAAACTCTTCGACTTCTCAAAATGATACACTTCTATTCTGAATGCACTAAGTGAAAGTTCTAAGCAGAGTTAGAATATCCTATGGAAAAGGAAGATTTTTAAGATAAGAAATTAATACATTAATGAGTGAATTAGCTCAAATTAATTCATTTGAGTTGAGGAGTGATAAATACACCAAGTTAATGGCTCATAAGAACTTTACTGTTAGTGGTCTTATGTATTCAAGTTTTAGTCACAAATGTGTGTTCTTTTCCAAAGGAAATTCCATCCTTCCTCCGACAGCCAACCTGTCAGAGCTTCCCCAGATTCACGGCTCACTCAGATAATGGAGCAGCATCAGCAAGCCTTGGTGCAGCTGACCGACGTGCAGCCCAGTAAAGGGTCTACTTCTAGCATCATGCTCCCCCGCATCTCATCAAGGGTAGAAAGTGAATCCCAACTCAGTCCAGAGAGAAGCCAAAGAAACCAAATGAAAATTATCCGTAGCAATTCTGAAGGCTATCTGTTTCAACTGGAAAAAGGAAAAAAACACAGGAAAAGGAACAGCATTAAGGTGAGAAGGCACTGGTTATTACCCAGGAACTTTTTAATTTTGATAATACTGATGCACCTTTTTTTTTTTTTTTTTTTTGTCCCCATGAATCATAGCCCTGGAATAGGGATGGTTATTACTGAACTGCTGCCACAACCAGGTGACCCAAGGTCCTAGGAATGTCATTCCTCTAGCCTGTGTTACTCCCTGGAATTTCCCTCCCTTCTTTCTAGAAGTTGTTGCCAGGGATGCCCATTCCCACCCCTGTTTCAGGTCATCTCAGGGAAGGGGTCTGCATTTACAGAGAAGCAATGATCTTCTTTTTATCCCCAGATTAAATATCACGTCTTCTAAAAAGCTTTCCCACCCCACCCTAACCCCTATTCTAAACTGAGTCTTCATACATTTTCATTTCTGAATAGAAGAAAAAGTAGGATTGAAGGGGTAAAAGCCCCTGTTGCCATGCATTTCCCCCACCACCGCATACTAGCTCCTTGCCCCTGATCTCACCTCACCCGGCTTCTGCAGTGAAGTACCTAGGCTGGTCAATGACTGAACTTTCCTCCAAAATGTTAACTGCTATTTGCAGAATTCTTTGTCTACAATAAGATTTGCCATTACTAGCACCTTTGTGCACTTAAATCTTTTTATGTCCTGTTTAAAGCAATAAAAACACCTCAGGAAAGATGACCTGGTTCTAGGGTCAAATAGTGTATTAGTTTGTTATTTATTACTGTAACAAAATACCTGAGGCAGCCTACTTTATTTTACAAAAACAGGTTTATTTAGCTCACAATTCTGGAAGCTCAAGGGCATGGCACCAGTATCAGCTTGGCTGTGGTGAAGGCCTTATGACAGAAGTCTGTGCAAAAGGGAGAGGTCATATCATAAGGCAGGAAGCCAGAGAGCAATTCAGGGGTCAGGATCACTTTTGTAACAATTCACTCTCATAAGAACTAACTCAGGCTCCCACAGAACTACCTGACTTCCTTCTGAGGGAGACCCCACAATGACCCAACAACCTCCCTCTAGATTTCCACCTCTTAAAGGTCATAACGCCTCCCAACACTTCAATACTAAGGACTGGGACTCAAAATGAGCCCTTGCGGGCACCCTCAACCCATATCTAGTCATAACAGATAGTAAAGAAACAGCTGGAAAATACATTCTGATTTACAGGTCAACTGGCAAAGGCCTGGTTGGAAATAATAGGCCTGTGAAGAGTCTGGTTTCCTGGGAGCAAACTGCATGGAGAGTTGAGTGCAGGGGATTTGTTGAGGGTGCCCTCAGGAACCACCTTGTAAGGGAGCACAGAGGCAAGACTGGGCAGAGGGAGAGAGTAGGCAGTGGCATAGCTGTGACAGAAGCTGCAGGCAAGGTTCTGTAGACTCTGAAGTCAGGATGGTTGCTCAAAGGCAGGGGACCCAGACTTTCGCTCCCCTTCATCAACCAGACATTGACTAGTGTCCACCCTGAGGAAGGCTTGTGTCTTTGGGCACAGCAGCTCCATTTGGCTGCAGGCAGGGCTTAGGGAGAGACTCAACTGTGAGCCATCAGTAGACAGCACACCCAGCAGCTGGGCCACTGAGTGCTCCAGTCCAGAAGGGTATCCACTCTAGGTCAGTTTTGGTTGGGGTGGGGGAGGCGTTAAGAAAACAATTCCTTAATTTAATTAAATATGTAATTATTAAATCCTGCTAGAAACTGTGGCAGGTGATGGAATGTAAAAGACATATGAGCCGTGGCCCTCCCCCAGAAGCATCTTTGCATCTGGGAAAGATAGTCATGTAAATGGTAAATAAGTATCAAAAGGAGCACCAAGGGACACAAAGAGTATACATGTCCTGACCTGCAGATCAAACCATGTTCTGGGGATAATTGCAAGCTGAGTCTTACAAGATGTCAAGAGCTGGCACAGAAGAAAGACTAAAGAGAATTTCAGGGGGGGCAGACTCCACAGTGTCACAGCTCCTTGGGCTGTGACAGCATGGCGCATGTCAGGAAGGTAGAGGCACTTCACGTTGCTGTGACTGAAGCTGAGAAGCACGGGGTGTGGAGAGATGCAGGCAGAGACTTAGGGGCAAGTCTTAGAGGATTCTATTGTTCATTCAAAGAAGGGCCTTATTCTGTAGGCCAGAGTGGGACCATTGAGGAACTTTAAGCATGGTCAGATTTGTATTGTACAAAAAATCTCTCAGGTTATGGTGCATAGGGCAGCTGTAAGATGTACAGAGAAGTTACAGGATTTTGAAGTCAACAGAGCTATGAGGTGGACTTCTCCGAGAAAAAGAAAAGGACTGGTCTCAAAGAGAAAAGGGGGATGCTGGTTGAAAGTGAACAGCAGTCATATTATTAGAGAAGAAAGGGAGGATGGCTTGGTACTGGGGGATGACCCAGCTCACACCTGCAGCTCCTGCCTTGCAGCCTCTCTGTTCTCCATCTAGGTCTTCAGCTCACTCACAGCACTAGGGTGCTCAGCCCAGCTCCTTCACACACCCACACTCGGAGGCTCTTCAAACGCCCTGTCTTAACTCCATCTCCCCATATCCTCTGCTTTTCTGGGGTCCACAGTCCCTGCCCAGGCACGGAGCTGGAGAATCCCCAGTTTGAAGCTAGTTTGAAGTTAGGAGAATCCCCAGTTACACTATAAATAAGGAGACGTGTGTTTCTGGCACTGCAGTCACTCTTTTCCCACAGAAATGTCATTGCTCAGTAGTTAGGTTCAAAGGTACAATTAGTACTGTGTTCAATTATTCCTATGGTTTTTTAGACCAGACTAGGAAGCTGGACATCATCATATTATTATTTCTATGGGGAAAAGCATTTAGAGGGTTGGAACCAACACACAGTGAAGGTGAAGGTAGCCTGTTTCCTCCAGAGCCATAGTTTACCAGGGCCTAAAGTGCAGCTCAAACACTCTACCTCAGCAGACTGCTTTCCCTGTCCATTCAAAGTCCAGCTTCGGGCTATTCTTGAAGATGCATTTTTAAACTCACTTCTCAGTGAGAGAACTTAGTGGCAGTCATAGACTTAGTCATTGCCAAATTCTGTCTCAGCCCTGTTACCTAATATCCCTGGGATTCAGGCAAGTGACTCATTTACTTGAGCCCCCAATTCCTCATATACATATCAGAATTACTTTTTCTTTTAGTAGATTTGGAGGGGTTAAGTAAAATAGTATATTAAAATTTATTTCCTAGCAAAGAATAGATATCAGCCAAATGTTAGTTTCTTTTTTCTTCCTCCTTCTCTAATTTGAATTCATGTTTTACTGAGAAAAGGTAGAAGTACCACCTTGGTAACAGTGTGCATCATCAGAAATCTAAGAGCATGGTAAGGTAGTAAAGAGGAAGGAGGATTTCCAGTTATTGCTTCCCAAACACTCTTTCCAACTGGGAAAATCCCTCCCTTCCTGCTTTCTGTCCAGAATTTTACAGTCCCTATGTATCCATTTTTTTCAGTCAACACCTTCAGCCTGCATCTGACAAATACACAGAAGCTCTCTTTGTGCTTTAAGCTATCCCAGAAACTAAAATGACTTAGAACTGAGCTATTTGTATAGGACAGCAGGTAGCCAGGGCACCAGACAGGAGGAATCATTATCCAGGTCATGCCCATTTATTAGTCACATCAAATCTTGTGGTTTCCAAGGGAATCACCCTGAATCACATTAAAAATTTGAGGATTTGTAAAGATAATAGGCCCAAGCCCCCTCCTTCTTCTGGCAGATCGGTTGTGGCTGACTTGTGCATACCAGCCATTGTCCCCACCATTCAACACAGACCTCAGCCACTAAGAGATTAACATTGTGCAAAGGATGACAAACAGTATAAAAATATACGTGCGGTGTTACAGCCCACCACAAAATAACTGCTTACAGCGGTCTCCGGCAGCTGACTGTTGAGCTGCAGTAATTAACTCATGAGTTTGTTGTCACAGACAATCTGGGCATTGCTGCTTAACTGCTTCAAAGAAGAGGTTTATTTGGATTAAGTTTAGCAACCACAGAGCAAATTTCCTTCACTTGCTGTTACCGAGTATTTGAGGCATTGTCTTTTGTCCTGTTTTTCAGTAACTTTCTCACACTTACACATCCAAGGAATTTTCTGGAGAATAACCCTGCAGTGTCCCTCACAGCAGGTATATTTCAGAGTTAAAACAAGTCCTCATGGAACAGTCAATGTCATTCTCAATTCAGGCTCAGTGTATTCTGAGTTTTCAGTAAAAAAAAAAAAAAAAAAAAAAAAAAAAAACACTGGTCTGGCTTGAGAAGAATTACAATTAATTACTGGTAGAAACCTTCCATCAGAAAAGCCCTTTGCCACTATCTGCTGAAGCCACACAGTTCAAGGGAGAGGGCAGGAGTGGGCCCAAGTCAGCTGTGTGTCTTATGCAAAGACTAGCTGCAGTCAAGGGTTTGTTGAGAGCATGCCTGTATTTTCTAATTTGTCCCCCTATGTTCAGAGACTTAATGGGGTTATCAGTGCTGGATGATGATGATGATGATGATGATGATGATGATGTTTATTATTTTGGCATTGTGCTACTATGACCTTTTAGTCTTGTAAAAGCCAAGGAGAGGTAAATCAAAGTGAATTCTGGGGATTATTTTCTATAACAGACTTTTGAAGAGACAGAAAGTAGATTAGTGGTTGCCTAGGAGTAGAGGGGGAGGGGATAGGGAGTGAGTGCTGTTGGGTACAAGAGTTTCTCTTTAAGGTGATGAAACTGTTCTAAAATTGGATTGTGGTGATGTTTCACACATCTTGGTGAACAAACTAAAAACCATTGAATTGTACAACTTCAAATGGGTGAATTTTGTGGTATGTGAATTATTTCTCAATAAAGCTGTTAAAAAAGACTTAGATGAAGAGAGATCAAACAGAATCACAGTGCTGAGAACCAGTTCAAGATTACTTGCGCCAAACTGAAGCAAATCCAGGATTTTCATTGCCAGTCACCCAGAACAAGCTTCGCTAGGAGGAGCCACCGTGGTCCCTTGAGAATTGTTCCTTTGCTAAGGGCACTTGGTCCTGTAAAGGGATCGACGGCACTGGGGGATAACCTGTTTGGGCCACACGCTCTCCCTCCATGTGATATGTATGTGCAGTGCTGGGCCCTGGTTTTCTCTGCTAACTAAGATGTTATTTGAGGTGATGGTTAGAACTGTGGCTGGAGGTCAGTGAGCAATTATTCATGCTTCACAATGTGTCTTTTGTGAGTCAGTGGAATGATTAAAAGTTAAGCTGCTTCAGACTAAGGATGAGATTTCTGGGCACTGATCATTTCTTTCTCATCATCTTTGGACAAATTGGATTTATGACTTGGAGATGAGTGGGATTTTTTCCTCTTCCTTTTCATTATTGGTTGACTCTGGCAAATAGTGATTTAGTGATTACAAAACAATGATGCAGAGGGCATATGTGAGAAGAACAAATTCACAGATGCAAGTATATTAATTTTCTGAGTTCACTCACCTATTAAAAAATTACTAAAGGTTTTTAAGTGTAATAATACCCATTATAATCAAGGTTTTGACAAAAACAGCTACCTTACTACTCCATTGCTAATGGAAATGCTACCCATGGCCTTAAACATGTTCATTTTATCTTAATAATTACAATTATATTAATTTACTCAAAGAAATAGAGTATCCCACAAACCTCAGGGCATTATAAATGTTCAGTGTCTAGAGAAATAGTTAAACAATTAACTATAACTAGACTGTAGAATATTATGCCTAAAAGTCACATTTTTGAAGACCATTGAGTGGAAAATACAGTGTAATGCTGAAATGCTTAAAGAAAAAGTAACAATTTTATTTTACTTTATTTTGGTACTAGGGATTGAGCCTAGAAGCACTTTACCATTGAGATACATCCCCAGCCCTTTTTTAAATATTTTTTTCCAGACAGGGTCTCCCTATGTTGTGAAGGCTGGTCCTGAACTTGCAATCCTCCTGCCTCAGCCTCCTGAGTCACTGGGATTATTAAACACCACCACACCCAGCACGTGTGGACAATTTCATAAAAGTACAGAAGGATAAAATGGACAGGAAGCAGCCATAGTGGTTTTGCTTGGGAGTGGCTTCTCTTAAAGAAGATTTATGATTTTGAAATGTCCTTTCAACACTGGTTGAAAATATCTTTTTAAAAATTGCATCTGTACTGCACATGTACAGACTTTGTTTTCTTGTCATTCCCTAAACCATACATATAATATAACAGGTCTATACCTAGCATTTACATTGTGTTAGGTATTATAAGCAAACTTAGAAATGAAAGTACACAAGAGGACATATATAGGTTATATCCAAACACTCTACCACCTCATATAAGATACTTGAGTATCCTTGGATTTTCTTATCTGTGAAATGTTCTGGAACTGTCCCCGCTTGGATAATGAGGCACAACCATATTTGGCTTTTGAGTCTCTAAAATGGGAGGTGGTGATGAAGAAGCTAATCGAAATGCTGTCTGGGGTGAACACTAGATCACTGTGAGTAGGACACCTTTTTATAATGGTTGGTACCACAAGTTTACATCAGTTTCTTCTTAAGATTGTCGAGTTTTATGGAGAAATTATATCTCATATGGTGAAATGTTTTTCTGGCATTTTAACTATCTTTTCCAAATTCTATTTTAGAAAAGGGCTCACTAGATAAATTATCTATCGTAGGATTTCATGTCATAATCAATAGGAACATCCAAGTTTTATGAAGATGCTGTGCCTGATACTGACATCATGCCCAATCAGCACAGAACATGTCCTCTTTGAGATGGTTATTTTTTTCTCCATTCCAAGCACAAATTTATATGAACCTAAAATCATCCCTGTCATACAAACCATCTCTTTGGTATTGTTTTTCCTGCCCCTCCCAGAAAGGAAACCAAATTAATTAATGAACTGAAAAATAAAAGGATTTGGTTTCCCCACAAGGGGAAGTAGCAAGTCTAAAATTCAGTGTTGAAAGCTGCAGTTTGGGAGAATATCTTCATCTGCCCTGTGGTCTAGAGAACACTGAGGCTTTTCCTGCCTACCATTGTGCTCAGAATCTAATAATTGCCTGATTCTGTTGCTCAGTCCTCTCGGGTGTGTAATACTAATAGGAGTTACAATGTAAAATTCTGTGTGTCCTTCAAAATATCCAAAATCATACTGACTGAACAGAATGAATTTCTAAGTGGTCCTCACCAAGACTCTTAAATGCTAACTTTCTTTTGAGTATTATGAATTGATTATAGTTGGTTTTTTCCTTAAAACTATCTTTTTTTCCCCAACAATCAATAGTAAAATTTTAAAGTTTCTACTTTCTTTGCTTCTCTTCTACCTTATCCATAACATGCAGTACTGTAAATTCATTGAACGGGTTCCCTCTTTTTTGAAGCAATGTGCTCATCTGATGTGCTTAGATTGCCTCGTCCAGGGAAGTCATTTGGCTTAGCAAACTGCCCAAGACTTGACAGCATAGGAACAGCAGCAGTGGCAAAGCAGTAAAGTATATGTTGTCTTAAAAACATTAATAACAAACAACAACCAGACACAGTAGCACACACCTGTTATCACAGCAACTCAGGAGGCTGAGACAGGAGGACTGCAGGCTTGAGGCCAGCCTTAGCAACTTTGTATGACCCTATCTCAAAATCAAAAACAAAAAGGGGTATAGTAAAGTGCCAGTCGTGAAGTGCTCCTGGGTCTATCCCAGTATCAAAATAATAACAACAAGCTTGAAATATTTATTTATGATTTTCAGAATTTTAGTTTTCTTTATTATAAAAGTGGATAAGTCATAACATGTTAGCTAACCAGCTACAAATTCCCTAAGAGACTATTACCAACTTACTACCATTAAAATGGAAAAAGTTACCAAGAAATGTCCCCATCCACACAGGCGTCTATTCTTCCCTATCCTTCTTCCCTTATGTGCCTATTATTGCTGAGAAGAGCCCAAGTTCTTAAAAGAAACTGTTTCTGTGTTGTTTTTAGAGTTCCAAGCTGAAAGGTTATCAAAAAAGAGATGTGAAGCTTGGAGGCCTGGGACCTGACTTGGAATCTGTCAGAGAAAAAGTGAGTGAGTTGTACGTAAGTTTTTTTCAGGCCTGACTCCACCCATCTGTCTTTTCACCAAACTGCATTGAGATGATCCCCAGAACTGAGCCCCTATGCAATGCCTGACACTGAATACAGACCCTTCAGAAACAGCCCGGGTAATGAAAGAGAAGCCCAGACACACTTTTTACTATCATATGAAAACACTACTCACCCAGCATTGTTTTATGCACCCCTGCCCTTCAGTTTGTTTGGAAGGTCTACACAGAGAAAGAAGCAGGACACATGCATGTATGGGAAAGGGAATGTTTGTGTTATATGGTTGTTGGTCTTTCCAGAAAGAGTTATCTGGATAATTTTGAAAAGTGGCTACAGAGAAGACACTTAGGTACAACTTCCCTGGCCCCTGAGAAGTGCATCCATTTTATTCTCTTTTGTCTAGTGAAAGGAGATCTTCATTTAATGTGCTTTAACTGCAGTTGCACTCAGGCATAAAAAGAGAGTATAGTTCAAAGTTGGAAGCAAAAATGAAAATAAATTGGGTAAATGCAACAAAGAAGGGACTGAATGTGATTTAGCCTCTGTTAAGGGAACACTGAGTGAGCTATCGCAGTGATGTTCCTCATCACAGAGGCTCTCTAGGAGAAACATTAGCTTAACCAGGTCACTGCCATCACCTTGCATGTGGCAATCCCATGTCTCCTGTGCTGCCAATTGAATATGCCCAGCTCACTTAAACTAGTGTCACTCTAAATAGAGAGCATAGAGGGTCATCAGGATCTGTGATTCATCACAACCCTGTCTCTCTGAACAGATGCAAAAATTAATACAGCAAAAAGAATATGCAAAACAAGTACAGGAATACAACATGAAGACACTGTCTGTTCTGTCCAAACCACAAACAGCAAAAACTGAAAATAAATCAGCCATTCCTCGGCAGAAGGTAAGAAATTCTCATCAAGACATTTATTTTTTTCAATCCAAATTAAAAGGAAGCTTTTGTTACTTTTTTTTAAAAAAAAATATTTTTCAGTAATAGTTGGACACAATACCTTCATTTTATTTAATCGAACCCAGGGCCTTGCCTGTGCAAGTCAA
Source organism: Spermophilus citellus (assembly GCF_964194105.1). Taxonomy (NCBI): domain Eukaryota; kingdom Metazoa; phylum Chordata; class Mammalia; order Rodentia; family Sciuridae; genus Spermophilus; species Spermophilus citellus. The sequence continues at coordinate 145,980,957 of NC_138183.1, read as the reverse complement.
GTGCTCTACCACTGAGCTACAACCCAAGCCCATGTAATTTGGCACACAAGATGCATTTTAGCAGCTGCCATTCCTGCAGCTGCCCATCATCTGTAGATATTGATGTGATAGCAATAAAGTCTATGCATGTGGACGCACGCACGCACACACACATACACACACACACACACACACAAATGTGTATGCACTCACACTCAGTGCTGTAAGGTTAACCTTTTTATTTTCCTAAAGTTCATTGTCTCCACATCTTTCCTTCCAAGTATAGTATTTGAAGTTTGTCACACATAAAAATTAATAAGGTGATTTCTTAGAAGAAACTTGGAATCCTAATTGTCAGTTTCATTCTCTATTATTGAAATAAGCTCCAAAGGAATTAGTGTCTCTTAATTCTCATGTGTCAAAGAAAAATCCTTCATTGTTTTTTTCACGTTCATTTTCCTACACTCTTCTATATGGATTGTAATATACAGGTTCCTCTAGGGAGAAAAAATGATTTCAAGAAATACAGAATGTTCTCCCTCTCAGATGTCATCCAACCAGGAATCGTGGTTTGAGTAAATTGTGCTGTGGAGTCACAGAGCTCCCCAGGACATGTCTGTACCTCAGTTGATGGGCCCCTTCCCAGGAAGGACAGGCACCCTTTGCAAGAGAGCCAAGTGATCTTGTGCAGCCTCCAGGAATGTGGACTTCCTGTTCTCTTTCACAGACCAGGGTATTTTCTATTTTTGCCTTCTTCCTCAGACCTTGAAGACCTCAGTCCTCTCGACTGAGTTTCCATGGTGCCACTTCTTTTTTCTCCAATCTGTCATATTTTCATGAAGAGCTTCAAGGCAACAAATCTATAATTAGAATTCCTGTATATTTCACCCACATACATGAGAAGTATGAACTTTTTTCTGTGTTTTAGAATGTTTTCCCCCTCATAGGACCTATTCTTTCACATTTCAGCATGAACTCTAATTAAAATACTAAAGTGATACAAAGTCAGATTTACAAATCATATTTAGTAGTCTCATTTTTATCATAACACTGGTCAGAACTGACAGCACTGAAAAAAAAGACTGCATTTTTTTCCAGCATCTAGATTTCTATAGTTATAGTAAAGAAAAAAAAATCATTCTCTAATGCTTTTCAGAGTTCTAAGAATCTAGGAATAAGAATAATGGGTCTAATAAAGGAGGCTCAGTTTTACATCAGCTATAGTGATATCTTTAGTCTCAAGCTATAACTAGTCCTCCTTAGGTACAAAATTCTGATAATATATCCCTACCAGAAGCTAGATTTTAATAAGATTGCCAGAGACTAAGTAGATACAACACATGAGAGACCTATTTTCAAACCCTTGACACTCAGTTTTGTGAAGAAAATTTCCAGAAGACACAATAGCTGTATGCATCATTATCCAACTTTTTCCCCCACACTATAATGTTTTATTGATTGATTCATTGATTCTAATTTGTTATATATGACAGCAGAATGCATTTCAATTCATAGTACACAACAGAGTACAAGTTTTCATGTTTCTGGTTGTAAACAAAGTAGAGTCATACCATGCACGACTTCATACAGTACTAGAGAAAGCAATCAAGAAATGCATCTGGAAAAATAAGAGATCCAGAATAGCCAAAGCAATCCTTAGCAAGAAGAGTGAAGCAGGTGGCATCACTATACCAGATCTTAAAACTATACTACAGAACAATAGTAACAAAAACAGCATGGTATCGGCACCAAGAGAGACTTGTAGACCAATGGTACAGAATACAGGACACAGAAACAAACCCACATAAATACATTTATCTCATACTAGACAAAAGGCGCCAAAAACATATATTGGAAAAAAAGATAGCCTCTTCAACAAATGGGAGAACTGGAAATCCATATGCAACAAAATGAAATTAAACCCCTATCTCTCACCTGCCGCAGTCTGGCTGGGCAAAATAACGGGGGGGGGGGGTACGACAAGGAACTTGTGAAGGTTGATACAACAGGAGCCGCTTTATTACGGGACAGAGAAGTATATATACCCAACTAATTACACACAGCTTAACTTAATTAACATAAACTAGATACAGCAGTCAGTCATTAAGGAATCTCCACATCTCAAGGGCTCGCTGGCGTTACTTCCAAACCACTCCCTCTGGCAAAGTGCCAGGCGCCATCTTGACTTGTCTGTGACCCTCAACACTCACCATGCACAAAACTCAAAGTGTAAAATGGATCAAGGACCTAGGAATTAGAATAGAGACCCTGCACCTAAAAGAAGAAAAAGTAGGCCCAAATCTCTATCGTGTCAGATTAGGCCCTGAATTCCTTAACTCATAGCTTAAGAAATAAAATCAAGAATCAATAAATGGGATGGATTCAAACTAAAAAAGCTTCTTCTCAGCAAAAGAAACAATCAGTGAGGTGAACAGAGAGCCTATATTTGGGGAATCAAAAAAATCATTTTTTTGCCTCATGCAAGTCAGATAGAACATTAATCTCTAGGATATATAAAGAACTCAAAAATCTTTAACACCAAAAAAATCCAATCAATAAATGGGCTAAGGAAATGAACAGACACTTCATAAAAGAAGAGATACACCTGATCAACAAATATATGAAAAAATGTTCAACATCTCTAGCAATTAGAGAAATGCAAATCAAAACTACTCTTAAGATTTCATGTCACTCCAGTCAGAATGGCAGCTATTACAAACAATAATAAGCGTTGGTGAGGATGTGGGGAAAAAGGCACACTCATACATTGTTGGTGGGACTGCAAACTGGTGCAACCAACCTGGAAAGCAGTATGGAGATTCCTTGGAAAACTTGGAATAGAACCACCACTTGACCCAGCTATCCTACTCCTCGGTTTATGCCCATACCATAATGTTTTGTGGCTAATTTATTTTGTTTAAACTGGGTGTTTAAACTTGCCTTGTTTGTGTTTTCCATTTGATTTCGATTTCCACCCATATTGTGGCAATCATCTCTACTTATGTTATAAATAAACATTTCATAAAACTGCCTTCAATTTAAGAAATCTAGGACTTATTTATTTCTCATTTTAAGTAAAATTTTATCTTTATGCTTTTAGGCTTTGGAATACGCTAAGACCATCCCCAAACCCAAATCATCAAATCTGACTGATCAATCATCAAAGGAAAGCAAAAATCCAACATATGAACGAAGAAAAGAAAGTTTACCTGAAATTTCACTGCTGGAAATACTGCAGAGTAGACACGAAAGGGAAAAACAGGCTGTGGCTGCTTTCAAAGTCCTTCACATTGTATAGACAACATTTGGTAGAAGCCAAAAACAATCGGAGAAAAGATGTGAAGGAGAGAAACTCTAACTTAATTGTAACACAAATTGAGCACAGTAACCTAACACGTACCTGCAGTCCATATCTGCTTTATACAGATTTAGTAGGGCCCCAGTCAGATTATGGTGCCATGTTTTAATTATTTATTTTCAAATCAATTAGAATTTGGACTGATAAATAGAAAATAAAGCTTTTGGTTTACATTGGATATTTTGATTTTGTAAACTACACCTGCTCTTACTTAGAATAATGAAAACCTTGTTACCCAGAAATAAATACATCCACTTGTGTATCTCTTACCTACCTGATAGGAAAAGCATAAACACTTCAATTTCTCCGAAAATGAACTCAATTGGACCAATCACTAGTAAATTTTGAGGTAACATTTCAAAAATATTACTCAAATCTCCAAGTTTAGCAAAGGAGAGCATATAAAATTGAAAAAAAATAAAATGAAGGTACATCTGGATGTGCCTACTAAAATAGAACAAATTCAATGTCATTCTAACAGAGCATCAAGATATTAGTTACAAATCCTCCACTGAATCCAGAAATGCCAATTCAGACACACTTTGTCAAAGCCACTTGCTCCAAGTACATAAATTTGATGGGCATCTTGCCATCAAAAATATCTTAAAATATTATCAAATGTATATTTTCACATAGTTAATAATATTAGATAAGACAAAAGCATTCAAGTTTACTACTGAATATAAATATGAATAAATATTTTAACTTATTTTATCTTTGGAAGCATTATAAAAAGTCCCAGTCTTAGTTACTAGCAGTTTTAATTTTTTACCTTCTTTTTCATATTAGATGGGCATTGCATATTCATAAATGGATAATTTTAACACAAATTTAGGTCAAACATCTTTACATAAGAACTGGCTTTGGAAATTCACTTCCTTGTTGTATTCTATATATATCATGATGTGTCTATATGTAACTTTTTCTTCAGACTGGAAGCAGTTAGAGTTGAGAGTCTGTAATGATAACAAGTATATAAAGAGAAAATTCATGAGTCATCTTTCAGTGGTATTTGGAAAATATCAACATATATGAGGAATTAGTTCAGGAAAATCATAGCCCAAACTTCTGCTAAGATTTATTTGTAAAGAGGCCCCTTCAAGGTACATGGTGAAGACTAGAAACATTATTTTTTTCCTAAATGGCTTTAAATTTAAACTTACTTTGGAAGATAAAAGGATGCATATAGAGACAGTTTCCTATTTTCATAATTGAAGGGACAGGGTAAGATTTTTAAATATTTCATTATCTATTCAAATAACTTGAAAGAACCTGGATCCTGGAAAGAGTCTGTCTTGTTCAACTGCCACTTTTTCAGAAGAGGAAATGTGGAGATCAGAAAAGGTTCGGCACCTCTGAAATCCATCAGTCATAATGAAGGTATTAAGAGAGTAGCCAGGTCTCAATGCCCTGTCTTACAGCACCACAAATGGCGCTGTTTGACTGTTCATCTGTGGAAAGATGTTCTTGTTTCTCTGTGTGGTCAAGGAGCATGGAGTTGGTATGAATTTCAGTTTGGGGTCTGAATTTCCATTGAGTTCAGTTGTTGAACTATTCATTACTGTGTATCTGATTATTTTTATAATTTTTTCTAGTTATAGATGGACACAATACCCTTTTTCTATTTATTTTTTTATGTGGTGCTGAGGATTGCCTCACAAGTACTAGGCAAGTGCTCTACTACGGAGCCACAACCCCAAATCCCAATAATTTTTTAATATGTACAGTTTAATATGTACAGATTCCTTACCACATTGATAAAGTTATAACAGACATAAAGAGCAACTCACACTTGGATGTTGACCAGTAAGAGAGACACTGTTTCATTTTCTTTCTAAAACATTTCAAAAATTTCCCATCACTGTATTTCTGTGAATAGACTTATGGTTAAATCCTTCCAACACTTTCACACATACTGTCAAAACCCAGTACTTTGCCGGAGCAGGTGAAGTGATTTAGTTGATGTCAAAACATTTCACAGGATCCTTGCCCCCAAGGTCAGTCATTACCGTCCAGTACATTAGACTCTAGAAAATCAGAATTCTTTATACAGTGCCAAGTGGAATTTAAAATGACTTTGCTAAAGAAATAAAACATATTTGCTGTACGTTTCAGGTTGAAATGAAAGAGCCATCAAAATGGCCCTTTGTTTGGCCCCAAGTCATCTCACAATAGTAAGATGCAGCAGAATGTTGCTAAGCTACCAAGATCCTAAGGCTAGGATAGAGATTTTCCACAAACAGTGAATGACGAATACTTTTTTGCTCCTTTTTAAAATCGTACTGATGACAACAATATCCATCTATTATAAACACAAGTGGACCCATGATCAATTTTACAGCCTATCTGTTTCAGATACTCAAGAAAATAAGAACAATATGCCTATTAGAAAGCAAGGAACTTCAAACTTGAGTGACATAATGAGGGAGGGCCTGTATTTGACCAGATGTTATATATGCCATTGAAAGACATGGTATAATTATGCCTAATCTCTATGAGCTGGTAGAAATAAAGGCCCTGTAAGCCATGTATTCTCTCTTATTACAGTCTCCTTTTTTTATGGTGTTTTTCCATCTTGAGTTTCCAACAAGAGCATCCTCTTAAAGAGAGCTTTTTTTTTACAAGTAGCTGAATTTAATGACAGCTGTCTTCTTGATATTGTTTTGTATCATAAGGAGTCTCTTGGGAGTTATCCAGAAAACAAGTCAAGAAAAGACAATATTGAGGAACAAAATAAAAGGTAAGCCTAGCAAAGGCACTGATGCCTAATGGTTCCAATTGGGGCCTTATTATTGGTTAATGAATCATTGTCAAAACATCACAGCAAGCAGGAGCGTGCACAGTCTAGTCTATAGTGAGAAAATGACTCTTCATCCCAACAGTTATTAACTGGGAGTTGTTTGAAAACACGTTCAGTAATTATAACAACACTGGAGCTAATTGAGAACTTTGAGTTGATAGCAAATGGCCTACAATAGCAGACTAGATCAACTCAGGGGGGATTCTTTTCTAATTACCTATTGAAAAATAGCAGAAAATGAATTGAATTTGGGTGATAGTCTACAGATATCAGGACAAGTTTAGCTAATTCTCTTCCAAGATGTGCTTCAAAACATATTATTCGAAGTAGCATTTGGAAAGTTCTTAAGGAAAAATCAGGGTCGCTCTCCTAAATATGTCTTTTTTAAAAGATTCTTTTTTACCTAATAGAGTAAGACTTGAAAAATACATATTTCATCCAACTCTCAAGTACTCACAGAATAACTGCAGGGCTTCTGCTCCTTAATGTTAACTATATTTTCATAATTTCTATTGTCAATAGGTAAAAACAGAGAGACAAAAAGATATACCAACACACCATTTGCCTCTTCCATTGTTTCTCCAATAAGAATTGAAGAGAGTAGCACAAAATGAAAAATTTGAATCACTGTGGATTTTGATTATACATAGTGCTCACTCTACCTATATCAATGATTATACAAAATTGTTTATATTATCAGACAAAATAATATTTCCACACTATAAAGGTGAAATGTGCATTCTAATAAATATATTTAGATATTCCACTTTTTAAATATACTGAAGTAGGTAGGGTCTCAGAGTAACTGAAAATCTGATATTCAGAATTGTCCCCTCACCCTCCTGCTTCTAGACTAAGTACAGTATTTGTTTCTACTCACCTGCCAGCTTCATTAAGCAAAGTCACACCTCTTTTCTCATAAAGGAACAGAGAAAATACAAACTGTTTCAATTTCCTAAGTAAATAGTTATCTGTCAATGGAAAGCTTTTTTATTTTTTAATTTTTTTTTAGCAAAAGATTTTTTGATGGCATTTTTAATTCTCTAAATTACTCACCAGTCTGAAGCATTCACATTTTTCATGTTTGGTTACTTAATTTTGGCTCAGTAAAATAACTGGGAAGCTGGACCTTCCCAAAATGTTATGAAAACAATGCCTTACAAAAGGAAGCAAGATGCTAAATGAACAGATTTTTTTTTCCCCAGCTCTCTCTACCCTGCAATAGAGGGGCTCTTTGGAAACTATGAAGAGAGGAAAAAAAGAATTTGGTGGACAGGGTTTGTCTCCCTAGCTGCCTCTCCATTCCTTTTCCATTTTCCCCTTGCAAACCTATGTAATGTAAGTAATTAATTTTCAATAAGCTGAATAAATGGTCTTCCGCTATTAAATAGCTCTAACAGGTTGAGAGGATTATGATGATGTGAGCATTCCAGGCAAATGTATTTAGTGAATCCTTGCATATTTCTGATAAGATTTTATAAATACTCTTACTGAACTGGCATATCAGGGAGAATGACCCTAATATTGGGGCTGCTAACCTGATTTCTTGGGATAACCTCTGTCACTGAGGTCCCCAAGTTTTGCAATCGACGTTTAACATTAAGTATAACTGTGGTGTGAATGTGGCAATAGGGAAAATAACTGTCCAAAATTTAAAACCCAGAAAACATGATCAATCAACCTTTGGGAAACTGACTACACAGAAGAATGTAGAGGACATCAAATGAAATCAACAATGATCTCTGGGCTAAATAATTTGGACCCCACACATACTCTTTCCTCAGTGGCAAATTCATCTCTCAATTTAATCTTATACTCTATTTTTTGACATGCAGACATCTTTCAAAATTAGTATACTGAAGCCCAACTGGCCTTGCCTCATATCCCCACCCTGTCACCTGGCACTGGAGTCTTTTCCCATTGCCCCTGCTTCCACACAATGGTGACACTTTGAAGTAGTGCACATGAGGTCCCTAAATTTGTTGTCTCTACTTAAAATTGGTAATCTCCTATGTCACAAACCTCAAGCACCTATTTTTAATGAAAGCTTTAGATGAATATCAAAGAACTATTTAGCCATGTCTAATATTTTAATTAGATTATATTCTCAATTTAACCCATTAAATCTCCTTTGATGATCCCCATATTTAGTGTTTAGCATCAGATGCATGAGGTAATGAATACTGGACCTTTTGATTTAATGAGAATTTCGGCTCTTCCAGCCTGCACCTCTTTGTATACCTTTTATTTTCCTGGCTATAGAATTCAGTTAATTGAAGGGGTCTCTTACCATCACACATTAAGGAGTATAAATTAGCATCTCCATTCTGATTGAAAAATACAAGCAGACAGTTTTGCTTTGATCTGAGGATTGAGCTGAAGAAGGCAGCAGCCCTCTGAAAATGAGCTGATGGTCTTGTTATCAGGGCAAAATACAGATGCGTCCATGTGTCACAAAACACTTAATGTCTTAATTGGTCACCTTCCAATTCTGCCTGCCCTGTTTGCTGCATTCTCTTCAGGAGCCTGTGTGTGTGTGTGTATGTGTGTGTGGGGGGGGGGGGTGTCTGTGTGTCTGTGTGTGTCTGTGTGTCTATACATCTGTGTCTGTATTGCTTTCCATTTATCCTTTCTGTTTCTCTCCTCTTTTCAGTTAGTTAGGTATCTAGGTTTCAAATTAATCTGAGCCTAAGAAAAATTAAATATAGTCACCCTTCAGAATCCAAGGGAGATTAGTTCTAGGACCCCCCCAAGCCAATAACAAAATTCATGGATATTCAAGTCCTTATATAAAATGACATAATATTTGCATCCAAGCTGCAACACACACATCCTTCCATATACTTTAAATCATTTTAGTTTATCTATACATATATCTCCCTAATACAATGTAAATGCTGTGTGAATGTTATTATACGGTGTTATTTAGGGAATAGTGACAAGAAAACAAAGGCTTACATGTTCTATACAGATGCAATATTTGTAGAGATCAAATATTTTCAATAAGAAATTGGTTGAGTCCACAGATATAAAATCCCCAAATATAGAAGGTTTACTATAACATAAATTCCCTCAGCTTGAAATTTCTAAGAACATTCTGCAGAACTCTTGAGGACCTTCCACAGACAAAGATATTTAAGGACGGACAATTTCCAGTGCCCTCAACCTGCTCCCAAGCCATTGGTACTGCATCACTTACCATGAGGTAGGAAAGGCTATTGTGTTCTTCCTTCCTGTAGACGGAGAAAAGTAGAGAACACAGTGAATAAAACCATTGAAGATCTCTGTGCCAAGTAATTGGACCCCATATGTATTCTGTCCTTGGTGGCAAATCCTCCAAAATTAACCTGTACTTCATTTTGTGCCATCCAGACAACTATCAAAAATCACTTCCAAGAGTCTTGATAGCTCTGCCTCCTGTCCTTACCCTGTCACCAGAAGGTGAAGTCTTTTCTTATTTCCCCTACTTTTAGTCTGTTCTGGTGATAATGAAATTCCCCTGTACCTCAATCAATTCAATTTCATAAAAGAAATATCAAAGTAAAAGATCAACATCTTCATCAGAACAATACTTCCATTGCTTACTATAAATGACAAAATAAAATAACATCAAATTCAAATCATAAGACTTCTGGGTAGATAAGGTAGACAAAATACACACACATTTCCTTTGCTTGACAAGACTCCACTGGAATTATAGTAAAGCATTTTTTAAAGGCATAAACATATAAAAACAGGGAGAAAAGGAAGAGTGGCAATAGCAACAAAATTTTGAAAACTGGAAGGCAGGTGAATGAGTTGCTAAAAAAAAAAAATTGACAGACTCCAAAAATACTAAACTCTAAGCAAAAGGGAGGACCAAGAATCAATGAGACACATTAAGACCAAAAATGCTGGGTTGTGGTTGTGGCTCAGTGGTAGAGCACTTGGTTCGCAAGCGTGAGGCCCTGGGTTTGATCCTCAGCACTACATAAAAATAAACAAATAAAAATAAAAATATTGTGTCTACATACAACTAAAAAATTTAAAAAAAAAAAGACCTAGGAACTGATGTTGTCAATTACCTCTGGAAATAAGGGGAATGGAGATGAGACAGGTCCAATTATATGGAGGACTGGAAAAAGGTATGTTTAAGAGCAGACAGACCTTTAGATCTGTTCCTCAGTTTCCGGCGGACACAACATCTTTGTTTTATGTGGTGCTGAGGATCGAACCCGAGCCGCACGCATGCCAGGTGAGCGCGCTACCGCTTGAGCCACATCCCCAGCCCCCTGTTCCCCAGTTTCCATGCAACCAATCCCCATCCATCCACTGCCCCATTGAAAGATGATTCTACCTTTTGTAGAAGGCAGAACTGTCTCTACAGTGAGGGACAACTGGCTCTGTTGAGGAGGCACAGTACTAAAGCAATAGTGAACGTATGTGCTCCAAATACAGAGACCATGGCTCCCAGAAGGTTGGGATTTTACTCCACAGGCAGGAGGTCAGAAAAATTTTCCCTGGGGACTCTGACCAGCCTAAAAGAAAAAACCTAAAACTCTTCAGAGGTTCTCCAACTAAAGAACTCATCCATATTATCCCAACAATAAAGCTCATAATCAATAAGTCCTACCCCTGAACTCCTAGTTTTCTATCCGTTTTTTTTTTTGTTTCTCACATAAATATAAGCAGACAACTGGAATTTCTAAACATCTGAGCATATTACCCAAGATATCTTTTAAAAGGAGGTGGGGAGAACAAGGAAAATGAAAGAGATCTTAGAAATTAGAACTATGGTAGCAGAAATTAAAAGCTCAAAAGTAAGATTAGTAAATAACAGGGAGCAACCTTCCCAGAAATCAGAGCAAAAGGGCAATCAGAACAAAAGTAGAGAAAATGAAGAGAAAAGAAGAAATTTAGAGAATAAATCCCAAATTATAATAATCTAAATAATGAAAGAGTTCCATAAAGGACAAACACAGAAAAGAAGGATATAAATTATCAAATAATTAATTCAAGAAAATTGCCCAAAACTGAAAAAAAAAATGAGTTTTCACAATGAAAGGGCCTATTAAGTATCCAGAACCATGGGTGAAAATAGACTGAAAGCAAGGCATATAATTGTAAAATTTCAGTACACTGGCTACAAAGAGAGTTCCCTATAGCTTCCAAAGAGGATAAATAAATGAATAAATAAAACAGCACACCAAGAATCAAAGTACTTTAGACTTCATGATAACAATTAGAAGCTAAAAATCAGTAGTGATACATTCAAAATTATTCAGAAGTATTCGTAAATGATTTCCAACTTAGAATTCTGTACTTAGCCAAAATACTAACAACGCATGAGACTAAAGATTTTTTTCCAGATGTGGGTGATCTGTAAATATTTACCTCCCAGATACCGATTCTTAGGAAACGCAGTAGTCTACGCTCTACTAAAAAAAAAGTAAACCAAGAAAAAAAGGATAAAATAAGATGAAAAGAATCCCCAGGATGATGGGAAAGAGAGATGAATTGGCACAGAGGCCAGAGCAGAATAGATCAGGTTTGGGGACAGTTTTTGTTTCTTCAGGAAAGTGAAATGAATATGTGAATATCTTAGAAATGGGTTCTACACAAGTAGTGAAGAGCTTGGAATTAAATTAGTCATAAGTACATTAAAAATTAAAAACACCTAAATATCCATTCAAAAGAAAACAAAAAGTCTTGCATAAAGAAAAGTCATTGATTAGCTTAGCTAAGAATTACATAAGCCTACCATAATAATCATCTGAAATAATGACACTGGAAGGAGAGATGGAGAGGGTCCACATGCGTAGAGGGAGCAAAGGAGAAAGAAAATGAAGTTTTTGTCTTTCATAGTATGAAGTACCAGATAATTACTAACATAGAAATCCCAGAAAGCAGCAATTCAGTGAAATCACTTAGAAATGTGCCAGTACCCACCAAAATTATCAGCCCAAAGTGGAAAGTATGGAAAGTGGTTGCCTCTGCAATAAAGAAAACAGGGAAGGAAATAGGGACTGCTCTTTTAAAAAAAAATAATAATCCTTATAGAACCATGACCTCTTTAAATAATGTGTGACAAATGATAAAACCCAAATTTTCTAAATTAAAAATAGAGGACTAGGGTGTAGCTCAATGGTAGAGCAACTTACTTAGAATGTACAGGCCCTGGGTTCAATACCCAGCATGGCAAAAAATTAAAAATAGAGAGCCTTGGAGTTGAAAGGGATAAATGGAAAGAGAGCAGAACAAGCCTACAGGTTTTCATTTTTTGCTTTTTAGCTTGAAATTATTCCCATTTGAAACTCATGGAGCCACCCATGTATCCCTATTCCCATTGTTGTGTGTGGCTCATTTCCCATCCCCAAACAAGCACTGTAAGGAACGAAGACTACTGGTCATTCTTAACTTCTGGCTAGAATATTCACAAATACATCCAATTACTCCATTAACTGTAGCCAGGGAAGCTAGGAGGAGAATAAAAGTTAGAAATGTTCAGCCAATCTCCAAAGATAATATAAATCAATAATTTAAAACAGTTCTTTTACTGGGGCTGGGATGTGGCCCAAAGGGTAGCGCGCTCGCCTGGCATGCATGCGGCCCAGGTTTGATCCTCAGCACCACATACAAACAAAGATGTTGTGTCCGCTGAAAACTAAAAAATAAATATTAAAAAAAAAACAGTTCTTTTACTTATTCTTGTCACAAGGATTTATTCATAAATTGTGAGTTTTTTAAAGCTAAAATTTTCTTTAAGAAGCTTCAGAAAGAAACCTAAATTTTTTATTTCCCATGACACATTCCAGACTGGAATCATAGGCAATTCTTTTGTCACTTAAGAGAGTCTTTGTCTTAAGAGGGTCTCTGGCCAGGTACCGTAGCACCCACCTGTAATCCTAGCTATTCAGGAGGCCAAGACAAGAGGACTGCAAATTCAAAGCCAGCCTCAGCAACTTAGCAAGGCCCTAACCAATTCATCAAGACCCTGTCTCAAAATAAAACATTAAAAGGGCTGGGGATGTTGCTCAGTGATTAAGCACCCTTGGGTTCAATTCCTGGTACCAAAAAAAAAAAAAAAAAAAAAAAAAAAAGTCTCTATGAATTTGAACTCTTAATATTCCTTCCATCATAACATAAAATCTGTCACAAAATGGTATAACAGAAACCTGAGACCGGAAGTAAGTAGGATAGGAACTAGGGAGATAAAGGCGTACTCCTAATGAAACATTTTTCGTGAAACCTTCCAGATCCTATTTCATTCAGGGCTTACAAATCCTCTCTTAGCCCAAGAAGTGGGACAATTGGGGCTGGGGATGTGGCTCAAGCGGTAGCGCGCTCGCCTGGCATTCGTGCGGCCAGGGTTCCATCCTCAGCACCACGTACAAAGATGTTGTCTCCGCCGAAAACTAAAAAATAAATATTAAAAAATTCTCTCTCTCTCTCTGTCTCTCAAAAAAAAATTCTCTCTCTTCTCTCTCTCTCTTAAAAAAAAAAGTGGGACAATGACAAAAAGAAAATAAGATGAAGCTATTAAAAAAAAATTAAGGGTCAGACATGTAACTCACTTGTAGAGCATTTGCCTAGCATGTGTGAGGCCCGGGGTTCAATGTATAGTATCACAAAAAATACTGAGACACTATAACCTCTTGGTAATGATGTGATGAGAACACAAGACTCACCTGTTCCTTAACAAATAGTAACAGCTGTAGTCCTGTGAAGTTTGACATAAAGGACTTTATCATTGATATGTTCTGATCTCTAGTGTAGTTTATTATCTCCCTTTAGCTCTTTTCATCCAAGATCTCACCATAAGTACTTTCATAGCTATCTCTCATCCCCTCACCATTCTTAACTGATTAATTGGGTACTCTCATCATTTTTCAAATGCCAAGAAAGAAAAGTAATATTATCATTGGTAAAACCAGGATTGGAATTTAGGCCTCTAAGCCAAGCCATCTCACCAATGGCCAAGATGCCAAATCCAGCTGTGGCTCTTCAATATGACAAGGGGAGTAGTATGAGAAGACTCGTGGAGTTGTTATGAATGGACTCATGGAGGCAAATTGTCTGGAGGTGTGCACTAGGAATTCTGAGAAGGAAAGAATAAATAAAATGTAGGGGAGGGGGGATAGCAACCAGAAAATACAATGGAGAGAAAAAACAAAAACCATTTTGAATTTTCATCTCAATCCTAAATATTCGCTGGAATTAAATTTTTGACCTCTCAAAGTATTAATTCTGTAACTCACCAAACAATAGGCAGTCTTACTCATTTTTCTCATCTGTAATTAAGAGAGATTAAGTCAAACATTTTAGAATAAAGAAAAGTGGAAACTTGAGGTCAATTTTTTTCTTTCTTTCCTTTTTTTTTTTTTTTTTTTTTTTCAGTAGATATTGAACTCAGGGCACTTAACCAATTGAGTCACATCCCCAGCCCTTTTTATTTTTTATTTTGAGAAAGGGTCTTGCTAAGTTTCTTAAGACCTTGCTAAATTGCTGAGTCTGCCCTCAAAATTGCAATCCTCCTGCCTCAGCCTGCCAAGTTGCTGGGATTATTGGCCTGCAAAACTCAAGGTCTCTTAAAAATCATCTGGTTCATCCTATTGGATCCAGGAATATCTTCTGAAACATCCCAGCAAGTAGTTATTCAGCTTAGTCTTGAATGGAATTGGTCACAGGGATTCAGTATCCCCCAGAAGAGCTGATTCAAGTTTCCGATTGCTCTTATTTCAGAAGGGTTTTCAAGAGTGGATCAAAGACTTTATTAGATAATTTTCAGCTACAATTTTTAAACACTTTATACCCAAAATCACTATGAAAAATCTTCTCCATGTGACATGATGACAGCCCTACCATAACCTATCACAACAACATGAGTTACTGGTAAGTATGATAATTAAAACTGGCTTCTAGTCTTAATTCTGCCACTGACTATGTGACTTTGGCAAGGCTCACATTATATTTGAGATTTAACTTCTTGCATGTATAAAATGAAGGACTGAGACTTTGTCAAATGTCTCTTCTAATGCTAACAATTTCTCCTGACTATATCTTGGTCCTTAACCAAACAGAATATCACTTTGTTTTCACATGCTTTCTACAAGGAGGTGTTGGAAATTGTTTAATAAATGAAAAAGACTAGGGGTCATTTCTTTTCTTTCCTATTTTCTTAATCCTCATTGCTATGGATATATTCATTTAAACTAATATAAGAACTGAAATCTTATAGTAAGATAACAAATAATTTTAATAACTTGGAAATTACTGTTCTTTCCTACAAAAATAAAATAGAATACTGGGCTCTTAATGGTTAAGAAGACCCATGCAATGTAGGGTAGAGGGGGTGTGCTTAGTGGCAGAGCAGTTGCCTAGTATGTGCAAGACCCTGGGTTGATCACCAGCACTGAGAGAGAGAGAGAGAGAGAGAGAGAGAGAGAGAGAGAGAGAGAGAGAGAGAGAGAGAACACCATATAGGATATCTAGCCCAACTTTCCAATGATGGAGAAAAGTGTAATAGGGAGTCCCTTAAGTTTTGTCTTCTAACCATGGCTTAAACATTTGTAGTGAAAAGGTGCTTAGTATTTTGTGGATTTAGCTTGTTCTGTTGTTGTGATAACAAAGTACCAGGACTATAGAAGTACTCAAATATTATTCCGGGTTCTTCCCGGGAAACACAATAACATCTTTAGCATGGCTGGATATACTCCTAGATAATTAATAGCCCTGCAGCCATTCAAATGTAGCTGCCATAGCTAACCTCCTCCCCCTCCTCCCCCCACAAAGCCTTTTTATTTCAAGCTAAAAAGCTCATAGTCCTTTATTTGATGTTTTCCATAATCTTTACTATCCAGATTCCTGTATATTGAATGAATTTTAGCTTATCAACATCCTCTTTAAAATGTGATGAAAAAAATAACAAAAATATGAAATATAAAATATTCCAATCAACTCATTATTTTTGCCTGTATATTGAATTAAAATCAGGAAGACTAGGTAGTCACTCCTTCAACTAAATGTTTATTGCACAAATTCTCTTAGCACCAGAAAGTGTTCTGCTGGCTCTGCCTCTCCACATCCCTGTATCTCTAATTATCAAATACATCCAAGAAAGTCAGCTCTCTATTTCTTGAAATGGTGACATGGATTTCATTTAAATTATTAGGGTCACTGTCAGCTAATACTGGGCAGGTTACCCATTTCTTTTGTTCTTTCTTTTTCTTTCCTTTTCTTTTTCTTTTCTTTTTTCTTTTTTTTTTTTTATTTCCTTGTAGTACTGGGGGATTGAACCCAGGAGCATTCTACTACTGAGCTACATGCCTGCTCTTTTTACTTCTTATTTTGAAACAGGGTCTCACTGGGTTGCTCAGGATGGCCTTGAACTTGCAATCCCTCTGCTTCAGCCTCCCAAGTCATTGAGATTTCTGGCATGTGCCACCATGCTGAACTCCATTTCTTATGTTCTTAAGTGTGCAGGAATATTAGCAAGAATCTCTTTCTGAGAATCTATGAAATGAAGACTATCAGAAGCAAAGCATTAGTGACAAATATGGGGGAGGAAATACTATATTTGGGATTCAATGTGGGATGACTTGCCTATCTTAGCTATTTGAAGATGCGTTTGTCACTCCAAAATCAAATTTATGTGTCTTCCTGTAATATATCGTAATGAACATAGTTTTGTCAGATCTTCACCATGAAGTGAAACTGAGTTGAGGCAAAAGCCTGGGTAATTCAGACAAAATACCTTTTCAGCCTATGGAGGCTTTGATCAGCATTGAAGGCCAAAAACAAAAAGTGCTGTCATGTTACATTAAATTGAGACTAAATTGTATCTATCCTCTACCATCATCACTAACCCCTTATATTAAAAAAGAAGGGGAGATGGGGCTGAGAGAAGTTTGCTATTGGATTATTTGTCACCAATCTCAGGGGTTTTTTGTTTTTGTTTTTTCTTTGTGAGAGAACCATACCTTGGTTAGCAAGGCCAGTGTTGCAATTTGTACTCTTCCCTTCCCATTCATTCCAGCCAGGAACAGCCATCCACAAAGAGACCAGGATGAGGGGACCAACCATCTTCCCATTCTTAGTTCTCAAGAATCAAACCTGGGCTCCAGGACTCATTCTGCCTCCAATCAGGCAGAGCTGTGTTTATGCTAACAGTGTTTCCCATTTGCCTGCTTTTTTTTTCAAAACAAAAGGTTATGAAATACATTTATGTGATAACCATTATTATCCAAAGTTCAGGTATGAAGACATGAATTGGTGTGAATATACTGTGTATAAACCAGAGATATGAAAAATTGTGCTCTATATGTGTAATAAGAATTGTAATGCATTCTGCTGTCATATATCAATTTTTAAAAAATTTTTAAAAAGAAATATGTTTATTCTGCTCTGTATGGACCCAGAAAAAGCCCTGGTCTCTTGTGAAGGCCAGAGAAGGAAAAAATTAGTGCCTGGTACTTTTGAGTCTATATTCATCATCTAATTTAAACACACACACACACATACACACACACACACACACACACTACATCCTTCCCCAAATATACAACAGTACTACTCACTTTAAAGATTCTTCTTAAATCCCATTAGTGGTTGTTCTTCCTGGGATTAGAAGAATTTGGTATTTTTCCCTTGCCTCCATGTTCTTGTATATTTACTTTCCCTTCCAGGTTACCCCGGCATTCTTATTCATGAAACACTTATTTCCTCTCAAACCAAGTCTTTTGTTTTATTGTAAAGCATTTGCTATAAGTAAATCCTCCTTTAAATGATACTGTCAGGCTGAGGATATGGCTCAGTGGTAGAGCACCTGGCTAGCAGGCAGGAGGCCCTGGTTTGTCCCCAGCAAAACACACACACACAGGGTAGGGGAGAAAGGGTCCTGTCATTATCTGAACAGAGATGGAGAGAAGATATCTAAGCCTGAATTTGCTTTTAGTAGCCACATCTACAGGATCTAAAGAAATGAGAGTAGTGTTCTTATGAAGTGAGGCAAAATGCCAACTGATTCATTGTTACCAGAAGACAATGAAGTGCATGAGAAAAGAAGGGAAGGAGGGGGTTAGAGGAGATATTTTTCCCTTTTTGGCTCTTAGCCCACATTTCATGGATAAATTCTTCAATCTTGTCAAACCTCAATTTCCTCATCTGTGAAAGGGGAAAATAATACTGATCATATGTAACTTACAAGTTTGTGGATTGATTCCAGAACACTATATGGCATTTATATTTTAGAAATAGTAATTTTGCCTCCTAAATGATACAGATTGGGTAAATCTCTCACTCTGGCACTCATCTTTGCCTTATATAATGTTTTCTCAATAACACTGTTGTTGTTTGTATTCAAGCCTATTGCCACATTCATAGGATCATAGAACTTAGACCCAAAAGGATCTTTAGGATTAAAAGTAACCCAAGCTCACCCCACTGTCGTCTATATATTTGTTATTCGTCATTGGAACCCGACCAGCCACAGTCACTCTTTTTCCAGTCTTCCTGGGCTCACATGCGTAAAGATACAACCAGAAGCCAAAGGAAAATCGAAAGCCGAGGTCGCCTCCAGCACGGCTGCTGTATTTGATAAGTGTATTGAGTATGACAGTGTTGTCACACAATTCATTAGTAAAATCTCATATTCCAAACATCAAGAGATTCCTTTCCCTCCAGCGGTTCGGAGCGATAAAATGGCATTTGCGGTGAACTTTTCCATGTAGGTGGGACTCAATACCATTAATCAAACGATTGAAAACAGAAAAACCGGGGTGGGGAGAAGAAATCTGTTAACGAAAGGTCACTAGCCCAGTTCACTTCTACGGGGAATAGGAAATTGCCTAGGGCGGAGGGGAGAAGGCGTGCGCGTTGGAGGACAAGAGAACAAACGGTTCCCGGAAACGCGTGGTCGTTCCCAGTTTCGCCCGGCGAGCCCTTTATTATCTAAAGAGACTGCAAACCCAGTAACAGGATAGGAGACCTTGCAGGGGGAGAAGAGGAATAACGCTCAAGGCGATCAGATCTTCACCCCACCTCAATAGTCCCCAAACAGGTGCACGCCCAGAACCCCTTTAACCTCAGTCATAAATCTATTAACATATAACTAAGGCCATTGTCCTTAACCTTCCTAAAATTCTGCATAACCCAAAATGCACTGAGAATGAGCATTTCCACACACAACCCGAGGACACTCACTTTTAAAATATCAGTAGCCCGTGGGGTATGGAAGAGTTGCAGGACAGAAGCGCAACAAGTTCGGGAAGCAGAAATTGCTGCACGAATTTTTCTCTGCCCAAGTTTCTCGGTGCGCAAGCGCGGCTCTATATGGGGCAGGGAGAGCCTAAAAAGCATCCACGCCCGGGAACCACAAGCTCAAGAAGAGTGCCAGGACGCAGATCCGCTAGCTCTTGGTGAGAACTGGGACCGGAGAGGATGGAAGCGCCGTCCAAGAAGGAGGGAGTCACTTAAGTATTTGAATTAGAGGCGAGCTGTGAGGGGTAGGATGTGAGCGGAAGGTTAGTGAGGAACAGCCCGCGAGTCTGTCCTGGCACTGAACCTTTTAAGGATCAGGTTGTGATTCTGCCTGAATCCCTGCAGAGCAGAAGGCCCCAGACACCTGGTCCCTTACCGCTGCCCGCTGAATTGCTTAAGGAAGGGCAAAGAGCCCGGGTGGGGAGACCACGAAACCCGGAAACAGATCTGGGGGCAGATGGCTAAGAAATGAGAGAGAAGGGGTTGTGCGTTTGCGGCGGAGAAAAACCTTCCCCCATCGAATTAGAGAGCCGAAAGCCCAAGTTCAGAGAGACGGCCACGCTGTGGGGGGATCCCCGCAGCTGAAGACGTGGGGAGCGGGAATGAACGAACCCAGGCGCTCTCTCGCTCGCGGCAATTTACAGGGCTGGGGCGGGGAGGGGCGTGAGGTCCAGTCCCGGGCGGCGCTGGCTCCGCACCCACTGAGGGGTTGACAGGTGCGTTTTGTTGGTCTTCCAGGAGCTGATCTCCACTGCCCGCTGCAAGATCGGAGTCCCAGCCTTCCGGTTCGGGAGAAAAGAGCGTCTGGCGGGGCAGTGTCCTCTCCCGCCTCCCCTTCCTAGCTTGACGATTCAGAGCACTTGCGGCCCGGAATTGAGCTCCCCCTCGTCCCCAATGTCCACCTCGTCCTCTGGCTCGGTCAGCACGAAAGGGCCGGCGGGTAGGCTCAGCCGAGCGTCGGCGGCTGCAGCCTCTGGACCATGGGGACTACCCTCAGGGCTCTCGGGCCCGTCTGGAGCTTTGGGCTCGTCTTGACTTTTCCTCAGCTGCTTTTTATGCTTCATCCGCCGATTCTGGAACCACGTTTTCACCTGATTTCGGAGCGACAGAAACAAAATCGTGTCATTCTTCCAAACCCATACTAATCTGAGCGACTGCTGGGCAGTTAGGAAAACGGACAGCAATCCATTGACGAATTACCAAGAACTGTGGCCGCCTCACTAGGGTTAACTACTAAATAAAGTGCTCACAAATTATGGTTTTAGGTTGAATGAGAATCAAACATCCTATGGCTCCCAGAACTTATTGTCCGAAAATAATGATGAGGATTAAAATGTTGTGGTTAGTGATTATCGATACTGTTATTAATCAGAATTACTAATAGTAAGTGCTGTGTAGACGATTCTCTTTTAAATTCAATTTGTGTTCCTTTGATTGAGATATCTAAATACCTGGTCCAGCACAACACCTGGACAGAAAGATGAGAACTGAACTTGCTAGTTTTCATCGGAAAGAAATCATTCCCAGACCTGACAGTTCTAATGATTTCACAGCAAGTTCCATTTCCGGATGTATATGAGAGAGGAGGACTAGAGGAAAGAGTTTGGGGCCTGCAGGTGAAAATCCCCTGGAGCTAAATGAAAACAATTATTCCACCCAGGACAAGGGAATAGAAACAAAGGGCTTAAACTACAGTGTGTGTTGGGGCTTGGGTGGGGATGCGTGTGAAGACTGGCTGCTGCGATACAGATAGAAATAAGAAGGGGGAAAAAATCTCCATGTATGAGTTTCTCCAGACAAGAAACTAT
The DNA here is from genome assembly GCF_964194105.1 of Spermophilus citellus. NCBI lineage: Eukaryota > Metazoa > Chordata > Mammalia > Rodentia > Sciuridae > Spermophilus > Spermophilus citellus. The sequence goes on along the minus strand of NC_138183.1, from coordinate 145,959,776 downwards.
CTAGTTTATCACACGAGGAGATTTTTCTTCACGTAGAGACGCACTGGAGTAACTTTGTTTCGGAAAGTCTAGAGTGAAGTTGGGGTATCTGTGCTTTTAGTAATGATCTTGGAAAAATGAAAGCCTAGAAAAATGGGGAACGGGCTCATTATCACTCGAAGAGTTCCTCAATGGGTCCTGAAGAGTTAAGAGTTAAGGGGAGAGAGTAGTGAAGCAGAGATCAAGGACTCCCCTTCCTCCGGCCCACCTGCGTCTCCGATAGGCTGAGGGCGGTGGCCAGTTCCACCCGCTCTGGCGTGGACAGGTAGCGCTGGATCTCGAACCTCTTCTCCAAACCCGAGAGCTGTGAGTCAGAAAAAACTGTACGAGCTTTGCGGCGGCGGCAGTGTTTCCCAGGCAGCTCCGCGTGCTGGGGGTGCGGGAACAGCGCGGGAACTGGCACCCCTGCAGAGAGAAGAACAGCCAGGTAGCCAAGACCAGATCACCGGGAAGCAACCTCCGTTCTCCTCCACTCCCCACCTCTAGTGCCCAGCGCTTCCCTTGACCTCTAGCCTCCACCAGTCCAGTCTCCTGCTTGTCCCAAAGCTCCTGGCGCCCTTTTCACAAGAATTCAAGATGGGGGTGGGAGTGGGGAAGTGCAAAATAGCGCTTAGAGATCTTTTTCTAGAAGGCCATCTAGAAATACAAATAATAAACAGCAACTAAAATAGAAAATAAAACGACAAAACCGATCTGGAAATCTTTTTTAAATGTCTCTTTGAAGTGAGACTTCTGTCGGGTCTACCTGCACCTAGTGGTCTGTTGCACCTGAAAAAGTTTTCTTGAAAACATCAGATGGTTCTGAGAGATGTCCACTTGTACCCACCCAAATCACTGATGACACTTAGTGCTGTGTAAAGAAGCTAGTATGAAGAGGAAAGGTATGATTTTGCCTCCTGAATTCAGTAAATTAAAAAAAAAAATCTCTTTCCCAAGTGCCCCCACCCTCCTGCAACCAAAGAGAGCAAAACTCTTATCCAGAGAAGCTCAGAAACCCTCCTTTCACATTTCCTTGTCAGTTTCCTGGTTGCAACTGTACTCTCTAATCTGGTCCTTGTTCTTTCTTTCTGACTCCAAAGTAAGCAAAGGGGAAGGACAGAGCACTTTTCCTTGCTCGCTCAGGGGAGACTTCTCCTGTCTTTTCTGACCCTCCCAGGCCTTACAGTGCAAGAAATGAACCAAGCAGACAGAAGCTGCTGCAGACACCAAATAGCTGCCAATCCAGAAGGGGTGGAGGAACTAACACACAAAGCAAACAGGTCCAGTACCACAGGCATTGGCCATTGCTACATGGGGGCAACAACAGCATAGCTGAGAGGAGACTGTTGCCACTCAGATGGTGAAACAAATAGAGGATGTGGATCTCAAGATAAATTTTAGATTCTTCTCTCCAACACAGTGTCTGAGAGTCAGCTTCACACTTTTCCCTTTTGTCCTGGATACTAGTGCCCACATTTCACAGATTGTCTCCTGTCTTTTCCCAGCTCTTGCCCTGACTAGGTTGTTTCCACTGCTGTACTCAGCATCTGGACTAAACAAATTATTCTGGCTGGAATGAAAATTCTAGAGAAGAAAACCTTGGATGTGTCCTTTCAGAGAAAGACAGGGTGCAGCGGTAGATATTTCCCCAAATCTTCTTGTGCCAACCACATTTTGCTAATCCCTACCCTTACCAAGTTGCAGAAATCAACACCCGGCTCCAACGACTCTGGCATCTGAGGCAGGGGAAGACTGCCTAGCTTAAGATCCTAAATTAAATGCTAAAACATTAAGAGTGAAGAGAGTTAAGGAAATTCATGTCTCTTCCTTTGTTTCTTATCCTTTCTGCCCTTATTCTGGACAGTCCAATGCCTTTTCCCTCAGACTATCCCAACCCTCATTCACTTCTATACCCTCTGCAGGGTCTGCCAGTGTTCCGCGCCTGGAAGAAGAAAGCTGGCCAAGTGGAAAGTTTCCGGCTTCGGAGCTGGAAAGTTGAGTTTAGTTCCATGGGAGGGGACTGAGAAGGGTCTCCTGGAGCCAGGAGAGGTGAAGAATTGGAATAGAGACATAGGCCAAAGTAGCCAGGAAGATCACCAGTGGAACTGAGCACTGCCCTCCAGTAATATGTCAAACTCATTCACCTCTAGCTGCCTCTTGGCCAGATGTATCTCCATTTTAAAAAGTGTAGAGAGACCACAAATTATCCCCATGGGTTGGTATGCTTCAAGGGAGCTCTGCATGCTCTCAGCCAAGTCCCCAACCCTCTATTGTTACTGATCTGGGAGGTAGGGGGGTGGACCAAGCCAGGCCAACCCAGAGCTGGCCTTTGCTTAGCTCTATCACAGGCTTAGGGACTGTGCTAGAAGGCCTGCTCTCTTGCTCCCCGCACATTAAGGCCCCTGCTACTTACCCGAGGTGGTAAGGAAATAAGGATGGTGGTGGTCTCCCTTATGCAGAGGGTGATGGGCGTGAGGAGCCAGGAGGGTAGGTGTGGGCATGAGGGGGTAGCCATAGTCTAGTAGAGGCACCCGGGAAGCCAAAGAGCTGGCAAAATGGTCAGGGGCCACCTCCCTCAGCGGCTTGGGCTTGTGCAGCAGGATGTCCTCGATGAAGAAGGATGTGGGCCTCTGAGAAGACGCCGGGTGTAGAGGAGAGGTGAAGTTGAGATTCATCTTGAGCGCGGAGCGCCTGCCACAGGGCGAAGGCCGGGAATAAAGTGTGTGAAGCAGGCAGCGTCTCAGCAAGCCTGGTGGAGATCCGACAACCCTTCTCCGAGACTCAGATCTCCACTGCTCTCTCCTCGGCCTGGACTATCCCGGGCACTGGAAAGGCGAGAAGACAAGATCCTGGGTAGGTTGGGTCTATGTGCTGGAGAATTGGCAGCTTGGAGAGAGGAGCCGGGAGAGCCAATGGCAAGGCTGCCGGAGGCAGAGGGGAGGGTGAGGTGGGCTTGGGGCGGGGCGGGGATCTGTCCGCGGTGCTGAATACGCCTGGCCGAGCCTGGCGAGAGAGGAGCCTTCTGGGTTCGGGTTCCTAGGAGGCTTCTGGACCTCAATTTCTGCCCCAGCCCCCCGTGCACATACATCGCAAGAGCTGCTTTGTTCCCAGTCGTCTTTTAGAGAAAAACTAAAAGAAAAAAGTCTCTGTTGTCCAACAAACTCCTCCCACCTTAGAGAAGAGACATTAAAAGAACCCCAAAGCAATAAAGCACTTATTCAAGGCATTTGGGCCTAGAGTTTTAAGAGATTCAATAATAGAAGGCAAAAGGAAAAGGGGAGAAGTAAAGAGAAAATTGTCCACTATTTTAAGTAGCTGGATTCATCTCAAATTGATAGGAGAGATGACTGGATTATTGAGCTAAGTAAAAATGATCTTAACATTCTTGACCTCACTTATAGGGAATGGGTGAGAGAAAAAAATCTATGTCTAGATTATTCAAGTGATTTGGTCAGTTTAAAAATGTCCAAAGCTACCCTTTAATGCCATCCTCCATGTTCCCTGAAATTTCCATTACTTCCTCCTCATTTCACTCATATGGTTTGCTACTTCTGCTATTACAGTCCTTTCAACCCTAGTCCCCCAAATAATTAAACAGGTTTTTTCCCCTCTTGTTCCTTTCCCTAGCCTCTTTCCTTTCCACTCCTTCCCAATCTTTTTCCCCCTGTCTTTTTCCAATCTGTCACATTTATTTCCCAGAAGTCAATTTGCCAAAATTAAGGTGATCATCCACAACACAGCAGGGGTAATTTTGGCTCGCATCTCCAAAAATTGCTCTAATTATTGATGTTAAACTCAGGGAAATTAAAAGAAGGCACTTCTCTTCCATCTCCCCATTTTTAAGCTCTAATTTATTGAAATCTAGTCGTCATCACAATTCCAATCACTACTGCTAATAGCAAAAGTGTTTTAATAGAGACTGAGTCCTCACAACCCATGCTATTAGATAATTAGAGGAGGCGTTAGAAAGCCAAGTGCTAATCCTTAGGTGCACGGATAGGATTTCCATCTGATCTGGCAGGTAGAACAAATTAATTACCAGAATCAATTAGGCCCCAAACTACAGTGCTCCAGGAAGTGGAAGCATCCTATTCCATACAGATGAACTGGTAAATGGTAAATAGATAAGGAGAGTACAAGGAAGGAAGAAGCACGGTGGGGGAGACTTTAAAATAAGATCTTGACAAGAGGCATCTAAATGAATACAGAACACTGTCCTGGAGTCTGAAATGTGTGGGGTTTTGTTGTTGATTGGTTTCATTTTTTTAAGTTTATAATGGTAAGAACTGAGGAAAGGAGAGCAGGTGACCATGGAAAGTAAGTCAGCTGACTTTTCAAAAAGTTGTTCTCTAGCCATTATTGCTGGTCCAGTCATCCTTTACTGGGCTGGAGGGAGACTAAGAAGGTGGAAACTGGTAAAAGACCACCACCATCCAAAGCAGCTGATGAGATCCGTTTCTAGCAAGGGTATGTCTCCCCATACGCTAACGGCTGAGTAGCTTTTGAGGGCCAGGTGGATACACAACCAAACTTTGGCCTGCGCCTGCACCCTTTACTTGTTTCCCTACACAGAAAGCTCAGGTTTGCAACTAGCCTGGGGGCGGGATTACGGTTTTTTTCAGGGCGGAGTCTAACTTCTGCTATAGAGGCAGACGAAAGATTACTGACTGTCCCTTTGGGGGCAGGAGCAGTATAAACGTCTTTGGGTGCCTGTCTTCAAGCCAAGTCACTGCAAATCCCCCTTACACATCTGCCATCCCAGTGTTCAAAACATCGCAGAAGGGACAGGGAGAGGCGGACTGCCTCCACGGCCTTCATTCTCCCTTTATTTTGTATCTCTAAACTCAGCACTCCGCTCTTCCCTCAAAGCTAAGGCTATAGCCCCAGGCCCTGCTCCCTGGCTGCGAAGCCCAAAGCGGTGGCAAAAGGGGAGGCATCCTGGGTTCCCCCTTCTCTAGTGTTCCCTTGCTGGAGCTAGCCTATCAGAGAGCCGAGCTGCCGAGGGAAAAAGACTTGAGGTTTTCCCCCAGCAACCCAGCTGCCCCACGTTTGCGTAAGCCCCCGGTAGGAACCTAAGAAGTGAGAAACAGGGAGGAAACTGGTTCGCTACAGAAAGAGGCAGGACCTCGCGATCGCCGGCGTTTTCTTTCCCTTTTCCCTTTCAGCAACGCTGGGGAACAAAGCTGCGAGCCTGAGAGAGCACCACCGCCGCCGCCAGGACCCAAGCAGACCCCCTGCGGGGCTCGGAGGCGGAACCCGCGTCCGTAGTGCAGGCGCCGGTGGGGATTCTACCGTCGTCTCTTTATCCCTGAGGGAGAGAGACCGCTTTTGCCCATGGTGCCCTGCTAACACAGCCGGCACTTGGAGCTTGAGCGGTGCGCGCCAATGGGCGGGTATGCAGAAGGTTCGTCCTCAAGATTCTAGTCCCGTCCTGACCTCACGTTCCTTTTAGAGCCAGATCCAGGGAAATTGCATGGCGGGTTCGAAACGGCAGAAACTTTCTCCGCGTGGCGGGGCTCCGGGTCAGAACCGCGGGGGAGGGAGGGAATGCTAGAGTTATTAAAACCAGCCCAGACTTCAGCGCACAGCTCTGGCCTGGCCTGTCCTCCTCCCGCCAAGAGAAGGCGGGCGCCGGGGTCTCCAGCCCCTCTTTTTTATTCCTACGTTAGGAGGGAGAAGTCTTGCAAAGCCAGCGATTGATGTTTGGCAGCATCGCCCCCGCCCCCTCGCTCCGTGCTCTCGCCACCCCCAACCCGCGTAGGCCCCGGGACAGCCCGAGTATGGGGGATTCAGTGTTATATTTTAGGGAGTAAAGATTGTCTGCAGCAGAAAAATGGAGCAGAGAAGCTATTTCCCCTTTAAAAACAGAGATGTTTCATTGCCTGGTTTGTCTCTGAAGTCTAGGCCATTGCTGGCCACTAAAGATAATATGACCCATATAGGTTATTTTAAATTTTCTGCTTATCAAATTTAAAAAGCAGTATGTCATATTTTAAAAGGCGAAAGAAACAGATGAGACATTAATGTATTTCATTTAATCCCGATATACAAAAATATTATTATTCAACATGTAATCAATATAAATATTATTAGCATTCCTTTTTTCATATTAAATTCTCAAAATTCCAGTGTATATACTCTATTCACACTAGCCATATTTCCAGTGCTCAATAGCCACAGCGTGCTCATGGCTACTGTACTGTACAGCACATGTGTAGTTAATTGCCATAGTCTCTGTTACTCCTTTCAAATGTAGACGGACATACAGAGAAATGGAAAGCAGCTGCTGAAACCAGTCTAGCACATTCTCAATCTTACCCTCATCCATCCATTTTATTCGACTGCTCTGAGCATTCATTGAGCACCTACTGTATGTCATGCTCCTTGCCACATATCTTCCCAAGCTTTCTTCAAGACTCCTGAGGTTAGATAGACGCACCCACATTGCATTTTTCAAAATTTTCATTTGACAAAAATCACCCAAGACCAGCAGGCTCTAGTCATCTTTAAGGCGGACACATGCAGCCAGATACTGCACACTGCCCAGAGTAAAATAAATAAATAAATAAAAATAAAGATCAAATGAATTTCCTCCCCTCCCCACCTGAAAGATCTGATGGCACTCATGCTTATGGTTTCAGCTGAAGAATTATTAATTTAAAGAGAAAAAAGACATGCTTTTCAGGGAACTAATAATTAAACAGTCCCTTTCTCTTTCATGTCAGTCTCAGCTAAAACTGTCATCTAAGCTGGGACTTAGTTTCCCGAAAAGATAACCTTATTGATGATCAAAGGAAGAGACTGGTTCCATTAGCCAAGTTGCCTATACCATGGCCTTCAAAATAAAGGGGGAAGTGTATTTTAGAAGGATCTGAGTAACACACTTTACTCATAACATTTTGTATTATATTGCTTGTTGTCTGTTTCAACTTGCCTTCTATCTGAGTACTTTATTTTAAGCACTACCAAAGTGGATGACATGTCTACAAAAAGAACAGGAGTTGCTGACTGCTTCTAGCAAATGCATCTTCAAAAATAATGCTTTTGCACTGGAAATTAGGATGTGAGCCCACAGGAGAACACATTCAAGGCTTGATATTTAAACCATAGTGTTACTAATGTAAAAAGGAGTAAATCCACCCAATTTTCTCATGCAGGACTGGGTCAATGTGTACAACTAAAAACTTTCATTTCATTTCTCTCTTGATGTTCTATATGCTGCCTTTGTCATCTCAATTCAAAACATGCTTCATAAAGTGATAGAAAAGACGACGTAGAATAGAAAATTAAAAGTTTGAAATATGGAAGATCCTGTCTGAAAGATATATGATAGAATGACAATGGTCTTTATTGGGTCTTTTATTAGCATTAAACTATTTTCCCCATAGGATTCTAAAAGAGTAGCCAGATATTTTACTAGGAAAAATAAGTAAATAAGCTAACAGAATGCCTTTTAAATGTCCTTTTCTTCCACTCTAAACCATCTAAATTCTGTGATTAGACTTGACATAATAAACTTCAAATAATAATACCAAACTAATATGCATAGTTTTGAAAATAAAAGGGTTTGAATTGCCCCTTAATTTTTATTTCTATATGTTTATGCTATATACTTATATATGTTTATTATTATATACTGTGAGTTTCTAGTGCTAGAGACTTACAATCTCTATTACGGAATACAAAGGTGAACTTCTAGGCATTCCTCAAAAGGACTTTGTGCATGGGTCTAAATGTTTGCTGGATTTTCGTTAGAAAGCTGAGCTATTTATATTTTTTGTTTGAAGATACTGTTAATAAAGCAAAATTTATTTTTAAAAATTCCCATCGTAAATGCAATGAAGCTAGAGGAGAAAAAGGGAAAAAAAGAAAAGAAAGGTGCTAATGTTGTCACTTAATGGAGATAATGTTGAATTTTTCTTACAATGACCAAAATGATAGATAACTATAAAAGAAACCAGAAGGAAGGCTGGTGTGACTCAGTGGTAGAGAGTTTGCCTAGCATGCATGAGGCACTGGGTTTGATCCCCAGCACCACATTAAAAAAAATGAAATAAGAAAAATAAAGGTATTGTGTCCATCTACCACTAAAAATATCTCAAAAAAAAAAAAAGAAAAGAGAAGGAAAAATATTGGAAAGGTATTAATTAAATAAGATTAAAATAAGGAAAGCAATTCTATATATAATATAGAAACTTAAATGTTATGAGAAAAGAAAAGAAAGATAAAAGTGAACTAAATTAATTTTTAAAAATACTGGCAAAAATGATCATAAGCAAAATTTAAAAGCAAACGACAAACTGGCAGACTCAACTCATCACAGACATGGGTAATTTGTTATATATAAAAAGTTCCTACAAATCGTCCAGAAAAAAAAGATTAAGAACAAATTTTTGTTTGTTTGTTGGGAAAAGGGGTTGAACCCAGAGGCACTTAACCATTGAGCCACATCCCAGCTCTTTTTATTTTTCATTTTACACTGAATTGCTTAGGGCCTCAATAAATTGCTAAGGCTGGCTTTGAACTTGTGATCCCCCTGCCTCAGCCTCCCCAGCTGCTGGGATTTCAGGCATGTGTCACTACACTCATCAAGAGCACAATTTTTAAATGGACAAAAGACTGGAAAAAACAATTCACACACACAAAAAAAGACTATAAGTGACTCTTAAACATTTGTAAAGATATAAGTAATAAGCCTAACACCAATTAACTATACTAAGAAATGTCTTTCACCTGTCAAGCTAAAGAAATTTTGAAAAACCTAATAACCTACTCTGTTGATAAATCTGTGGTAAAGAAAATACATTTATGCAAAGAGTACTCTCATATATTTATGCAAAGAATTTAAATTCCTCTATGAAGAATAATTTGATAATATGTATCAAAATTAAAAGTGCACATTGAAATTTATCCAAAATGTATGATTCGCCCATTATGGCTAAATTATAGAAACTCAGAATGAAAGGAAGTCCAAGATAGGTTGTTAAGTGAAAAAAAGCAAAGTACAAAATGCTAATATTTGTTTTAAATGGAGGGAGAAGGCAAAAACTATACAAATGTTATTATGTATGCTATGTATGCCTCTGGAAAGAAATATAAAAAACTTAAAATATTATTAGTTACCTCTATCAACCAAAATCCTGTGGCCTTGGTGAGAAGGTTTTTATCCTGTACACTCTTTCTTTCTTTCTTTCTTTCTTTCTTTTCTTTTCTTTTCTTTTCTTTTCTTTCTTTCTCTCTTTCCTTCTTTCTTTTTCTTTTTCTTTTTTTTGTGGTACCAGGGGATTGAACTCAGGGGCAGTCAACTGAACCACATCTCCAGCCCTAATTTTGTATTTTATTTAAAGATAGGGTCTCACTGAGTTGCTTAGTGCCTCTCTTTTGTTGAGGTTGGCTTTGAACTCACAATCCTCCTGCCTCAGCCTCCTGAGCCACTGGGATTACAGACATGCACCACCATACCAGGCGTTTTTAAATTTTTTGAGTATGCATCATATAAAAGTGATATTTATTTTAAAAATAAATAACATTGAATTTTCAAAAAACAAACACAAATGAAAAATAATTATTTTACTTTAACAAGAACATGTCCAAATAAAAATGTGCTGTATTTTTATAAGGATTTTAGCTCTTCTTCATAAGTTTTTGGGCACAAATTAGGACATAGTTATTTGTGATTAATTGATATTTGCCTTCAAGGGACATTAACCTTTTATTCCTCAGTAAAAGATATACAAACTGTTTACTTTCATATACATCATATGTGTTTTCAGAAAGCTAATTACCGCAACCCCACCCAGAAATTAGGAATAATTCTGCTAATCACCTAATGAAAGGTCTCTGAAAAATGGGGTTTTGTTTGTTTGTTTCTATTACAGTTGATGGTTCTTTGGTTAATGAAGTTGATTTCTTGCATTTATATTATACAAGATATATTTTGTTCTGCCTTCTCATTTGACTATTACAACTCTTCTTACTTTACAGGTAAAGAAATAAGGAAGTACCCTAGGTAAAGTCATGGGCCCAAGATGACACAGCTTGATTAGTAGGATTAGAACTCAGATTTATCGGGCCCCAGAGTCCACTCTCTGTGCATTCCACAATATTATCTTTGAAAAATAAACAAAAACAATGATAGAGTCTGCTTTTTTCTCATCATCCATGAAACTTGAAACTATTGATGTTAATTTGAGAATCCAATCCTCCCAATTCTGGTTGGAGGGTTTATAAATTCATACCTGACATATGATAGCTAGATCCTAAAATACTACAAAGGATGTTTTGATATTTTGATTTTGGAGAAAGAGAGGGAGAGAGAGAGAAAATGCACATTTTCCATCTTTACTTCAAGGCCATGAGGGAAGTATGTATTTCTACTGGTAAATAGTTTGGAGTCAGACCTATTTAGAGATCTGGCTCTATCACTATTATATACTACTTGTATGACTTTGGAAATTTTGTTTAACCCCTCCAAGCTCTATTGTCCTCATCTGTAAAATTCAGATTTTGCTATCTTGTAAAATAGTTTTGAGGAGTACTTCACGTAATGTACATGAAGGATCTGCTCAGTCCTTGGCACGCTGCTCTAATTTTTGTTGTTGCTACAGCTGTTGTTGCCAACGATGAGGGTGATGGTGATGATGCTTGTTGTTATAGTTTGGTTCTGAAATGCCCCCCAAAGACCTATGTGATGAAGTTTTGGTCTCCAGCCTGTGGGACTGTGGGGAAGTGGTGAAAATTTAGGAGGAAGTTAGGATACTGGAAATGTTTCTATGCCTCCTGGATGTCATGAGATGAGCAGTTTCCTTCAAGTGTTCTTGTCATAAAGTGCTCCCTTGCCATAGTCTCAAAAGTGATGGAACCAACCAAGCCTGGACCAAACATGTGAACCAAAATAAACCTTTCTTATTTCAAAGTTGATCATTGGTATTGTTACACCCATGGAAAGCTGTCTAACCCTGTGGTAGTAGTAATGATGGTAGTGGTGATAGTGGTGATGATGGTGGTGATGGAGCTGGTGGCTAGCTGATAAATTCAAGTCCAAATGATCAATCTTAAATCTCTAGAGCTACCATGGATGGGAGTAGAATAAATCTGACTCCATGTTGGTTTGTAAATTTAAGCTTATATAGTTCTAGAAAGAATTTCATTCCAAAAAGAAAAAAGAAAGAACATAAGCAGGTGATGAGCAACAGGGGAGTGTTCTCCTGGGTAGAAGTAAAGAATCTCTATTTAGCTCCAGAAGATAGCTTAAAATTTATTTTAAACATCTTCTTATTGGATGACTATAGTTTTCATGTTCCTATTTTCCTTCAGCAAGAAGTCAAAAGCATTACATTAGAAAATAAGATCAAACTGGGAACAATGGTGCACACCTGTAATCCTAGTGGCTTGGAAGGATGAGGCCAGAGGACCACAAGTTCAAGGCCAGCCTCAGAAATTTATCAAGGCCCTAAGCAACTTAATGAGATGCTGCCTTAAAATAAAAAAACAAAAAGGACTGGGGTTATAGCTCAGTGATTAAATGTCTCTGGGCTCAATCCCCAGTACCCAGACAATACATAAATAAGATCAAGACTGAATTTGTTTTTTTCTGGTATGGGATAAGTGGGAAAATAATAAGGCAAAGAGTTTTTATGGAGTGTTTACCATGTACTAGGCTCTGTATGAAACAGTCTAGAGAGATAAGGCAAAGAAGTAGGAAGATGAAAGTAATATAGGAAAAGAAGAAGGCTTACATGTTTTTTAAACACACACACACACACACACACCCCTAACATCATGCAACACAAAACTAACAAACAACAATAGCACCAAGGACTTCCTCTATCTTTTTGCTCCAAGGGTAGCATATGCTATATTTTTGGTTTTTTTTTTTTTTTTTTTTGGTTGTTTGCTTTTTATTTACCAACTTTGTAAAATGGATATACCATGATTCATTTAACCAGTCCCTGTTGATAAGATTTCATTACAAACAATGCTGTAATAAATAATCATATGGCTATGTCATTTTGCACAGGGGCAAATATATCTGTGAGAATTTCTACAATTCAAAATTTTTATTTTTAATTATTTTTTAATTATTATTTTTTTTTTTTTTTTAGTTTTCGGCGGACACAACATCTTTGTTTGTATGTGGTGCTGAGGATCAAACCCAGGCCTCACGCATGCCAAGCGAGCCGCTACCGCTTGAGCCACATCCCCAGCCCCCCTGTAATTTTTATTTTATTTATTTTTATTTTGCTGTGCTAGAGATCAAACCCAAGGTCTAACATTTACTAGGCAAGCACATTACCACTGAACTACACCCCCAGCCCAAATTTGTAATTTTGATAGATTTTACCAAACTTGTACTCTACAGAGGGCATGTAAATTTATACCCCTACCTGTGTCATATTAGAGACCCCCAGGCGATTCTCATGCAAATGATGTATGAACAATACTCTTGTTGTTCAGTAGGTCATTTAACCCTTGGAGGCTCAGAATATCTTTAGAATTCTATCTGCAAAATAGGGACAATGTCATCTACCCCAGAGACCTGGTGTAAGGACTATTTTATAGTAGAAATGGCAGAAGAAATTTGAAAATTGTCTAGCAAGATAAAAATCTTAATTAGTATTAAGAGTAATAGCTTCTTGGGCTGGGGTTGTGGCTCAGTGGTAGAGTGTTCGCCTGGCATGCATGGGGCACTGAGTTCCATTCTCAGCACCACATAAAAAGAAAGTGGAGATATTGTGTCCGCCTAAAAACTGAAAAATAAATATTTAAGAAAAAAAGAATAATAGCTTCTTATGCTCCCTTGCCATAGTCTCAAAAGCAATGGAACCAACCAAAAATGTTGTGTGCATGTATAAATATGTAACAAAAAAATCCTACCAATATGTAATATTATAAAGCACCAATAAAAAAAATGTGGGTGGGGGGGACGGAGAATAGCTTCTAAGCCAGACAAGATGGCACAAGCCTGTAATCCCAGCAATTTGGGAGACTGAAACAGGAGGATTGCAAGTTTGAAGCCAGCCTGGGCAACTTAGGGAGACCCTGTCTCAAAACTAAAAGTAAAAAAAGTTAAAATTTTAAAAAGAATAAGAATAATGGCTTCTAGCACTTACTCTTTAAGTAGGCATTGCATTAGGGGCTTTAATATGTTCTCACTAATCCACATTGCCATGTAGATATAATTAATTTGATTTTAAATTTGAAGAAAGTAAAACTCAGAGAGGCACCTTGCAAGACCACACAGCTGGTAAGTGGCAGAAGAGATATTCAAATCCAGGCTTACCCAGGTCCAAAGACTAGGATCTTTCCACCAAACCACATTTCTATTTATAATTTTTCATAAATAAACCTCCATCATTGCTTTAATTTTTAAAACTAAGTCATCTATCAAATGTAATAATTGCAAGAAGTCTTCATGCAGCTTGTGGGACTGGAGCTGGACTTTCAAGGATCTGGAAGGTCAGTCAGGACAAGTAGGAGGGAGTTGATGAAACCACCCCAGCTAAGGTTAATAGCATGTGCAGGTGCTCTGAGAGGATAGAAGGTGATGGATTGCAGGATACTAAAGTTAGCATCTCTACAGTGGAGACCTTGGGCAGTATTTAGAAGTACGGTCAGCATCTTATCAATTAATACTTTCAAAGATACTCGGAAGACTGTTCTTAATTTTGAGAAAAATAAGGTTGGGGTAAGGGACCAATAAGGTTGGGGTAAGGGACAATGAAGGTTTTTTGAGCAGAGCTGTAACCACAAGTGGTAATATTTTAGGAATTTTTATCCCACTTCTAACTGCCCAGGAATAGAAGAAAGGTAACTGGAAAATCCAGAAATTAAACTATTGGTGTTTCTAGATATAAATCCACTGAGTCAACAAATAACACCTCTTTGTGCCACAAACATTTATTAGTCACTTCCTATGGACATCAGCATGGCAGAAGTAGCTCAGAAGATAAAAGTATAAAAACAACATGGGCTGTGACTTTAAGGCTTTATTTATTTATTCTTATGGCAGTAAGTATTGAACTCAAGGAGTTACACCTCTAGCTATGTTACTTTTTATTTTGAGATGTTCTTGCTAAATTGCTGAGGCTGGCCTCAAACTTTCCATCCTCCTCCCTTAGCCTCCTAAATAACTGAGATCACAGGCATACTTGGTATAAATCTTGTAAGTTTCATGGTATTGGCATGATCTGTAATGTTAATAATATCTTTCTCTTCTTGTTTTTGGTCATTGTTTCTAATCTCTCTCTCTCTCTCTCTCTCTCTCTCTCTCTCTCTCTCTCTCTCTCTCTCTCTCTCTCACCCAGAGCCTTACACAATGCTAGGCAAATGCTGTAACACTGAGCTACATCCCCAACTCATCTAATCCTTTCTTATTAGCCAAAGGGGATGATTCAAAAATACAAATCTGGGCTGGGATGTAGTTCAGTGGTAAAGTACTTGTCTAACATGCTCAAAGCCCTGGATTGGATCCCCAGCATCCAAAAAGCACAGAAAGGAGGAGGAGAAGTAATGGAAAAAGATCTGATTGTCAGTTTATGCTTAAAATTCTTTGGTTGTTTATGTAAACAATAACATAATAAATGCTTTGGTGGTTTCCCAAGGCTCTAAACTCTGTAACACGTCCTGCTCTCTCATTTTTGAGTCTAGTATATGCTACTCCCCTGCCAGGACCGTTACTGCTCTAGCCATCTTTCACGCCAACGCTTGCTCACTCAATTCTTACTAACACAGCACCTCCAAAAGAGAAATAATTTCCTCAGAGAAGCCTTCATTGATGTCACCAGGTGGCTTGGGGACCTTCATCTGTGCTACCACATGCTGCTGATATAAATTTTTTTTTCCTACAGTATTATAGCTACCTCTGTAATTGTTTGTCTCCCTCTCTAGACTGTAAACTCTATGTAAGGAGGACCAGTCATATCCTAAGCACCCACTGTAATAACCAGCACTTGATGAGGACTTAAGAGGACAGCTTAACTGACTGAATCAATAAGTGAATAAATGCATGCCTGGATGAAATAGCAAGCCTGAGAGATACTACTTCTCTTGGGAAAAATGCAAATGTTTTCCATCATCTATAAAATGGCATGTAGACTAATTAATCCCTGGCCACCTTTCTAATTCAATATCAAATGGGGCAAAGACCCCAATCTTAGGTAGAAATAGAGTTCGGTGATGAACAGATAACAAGCTGTACGAGGGTGGCTGCTATGACAACCTTCAAGGTTACCAAATACCACTAGACTGGATTCAAGTGGGTTTAAGATCAGCAGACTCCAACTATTTGGCTTATATGGTTCTTTGAATCTTTTTGAATCCTGGAATGCCCAGACTGGTAGATCCTTGGAGATATTTTCCTTTTCTTTCTTTTTTTTTTTTTTTTTGATACTTAGTATTTTTTTTAATTATAGGTGGACACAATATCTTTATTTTATATTCATGTGATACTGAGGATCGAACCCAGTGCCTCATGCATGTTAGGCGAGCACTCTACCTCTGAGCCACAATCCCAGCCCCGATTTTTTTCTTTTTGTATTCCTTCTTGTACAAATAAATTCCAGAGAAAATGTAAGTGATTTGTTCAAAGGCACATAGCAAATCAGTCACAAAGCTAAAAGTAGAAAACCTGAATCTCTCCACATTCAGTGAAATTTTAGCATTTCATGACTCTTGAGAGTGGTGGGCCTTTTCACAAATACATCAGTTCACAACCAGGTTTGCAGCATTTCTCATTACATTAATTTTTTAAATTCCATAACTTAAAATATTATGTATATGTTTATTCATTCATTTACTCTAACTACTGTTTACTAAATGTTACTACATATTTTGCACCTCTAGGTGCTGTAGAAATAGAAAGCTCTCTGATGCAGAATCCCTGACCCTTGCTTGATTTGGGCTGTGAAATTTTGCATCCTGTGAAAATATCATTCTATGGATTACTTGCTCTTTCTAAAACAGAAAATATAACCTTATATGGAGCGATCAGGCCACTACTACTTCAGTCCAGTGACCCAGCTTAGCATCTCCAACAGTAGGACAACCAGATAGTATATGTGTCCCCTATTATGATGCTAACTGAAGTACCTATACTGTATTTGGAACAAAATAATTAATCTGAATACAACCAGATTTAGACCTAACTTCAAGAACATGCAAAGGATAAAAGAACAAGATAAATTATACTGCACGGAAACTGACAAATCCAAGAGCTCCAATGTTGATGGGTCAATTCCCTATTTCCTTCAAGAAAGCAAAGTCATGAGGAAGATAAAAATAAAATGAGGACTAGAAAGGTCAGAGACAAAAACCGCACACCATGTGTGCGCCTTGATTGGGTCCTGCTTTGAACAAACCAAACCTAAACAATGAGTTTAAGAAATGAGATAATTTGAATATAGACTAGGTATTAAATTATATTAAGGTATCAATGTCAATTTTGTTAGCTGTGATAATGTCATTATAGTTATATAGAGGGAAATGTCTTTTAAAACAAAGAAGTGCATTCTTAAGAAATTGGGTGAAATCACTGTCTGAATTTACTTTAAATAAACCTCAGGTGGAGTGAAGATGAACTCAATAGGACAGAAGAGTAATAACTATTAAATTCTGGTGGTGGATCTACAGGGTTCCTCATACTATTTTCTTCCCCCCCCCCCCCCAGTTGTTAGAAATTTCCACTATGGGGGAAAAAAGAAATGAATGTAATATTCAACCACAGGAAGCTGAAGAATGGTAAAAGCTAATATATGCTCAGTACCCAACAACAGAGAACAAAAACTTTCTAGAAGTCTTGAGAAAAAAAAAAAAAAATGATCTCTTGGCCTGAAGTGGGAATACTTCCTTGAGGAGGTGGGACTTGGATGAATGAACTGAAACGTGCATTGGCAGAGTCAGGGCCAGGAGGTAACCATAGCAGAGTCAGACAGTTGCCATTTTAAGAACATACTCTCTTCCCAGCGTGCTGGCCAATCTAACTCTCAAAAGATGCCAGGCCTTATGCCTAATTTGATATTAAAAGTCCACTCACTATTGGTGTATGCATGAACCCATAGCCTGACCGCCCCTGCTGTGCACAGCTATAAGCTCCCACACGAATAATCAAAGCTAATTACAAACACAAAGGGATGCTCATTTGCAAAGAAATGACCCTTAGCTACTTGTTGCACCAGTCGGAGGTCAACTCAATCCAACCCAATTAGTACTTTCCCAAGAGATTCTTGTGACCTTTGCTCCTATCACAACAGCAGGCTTGGGTTCCAGCCCCAGCAAAGCCATCCAGAAGCCTTGAAAGCCAGAGGGTCTTGTTGTCTCTCAAGCGCAATATTGACCATTTTTACCTAACCTCTAAGTACAAATTCAGCGAGTCCACATCAAACAAAACAACAGCCCGAATGGATGATGTTGCCATTTATACGCTCTGACTAATGCAGCTCCTGATTTCCCTTCCAAATTAAATGCATTTCGCTTAGTACATTTTCAACAGACGTTGCTCATCTGCTCGATTAATGAGTTTGCTGTGAAAGCGTACTTTGGTAGCAATTTGAAACAAAAGCGCCTTAACGTGACTGCGGCTTTGCTTCCCTGCTCTCCGCACCGTAGCCTCTCTTCCTCCCTCCCCCTCCCCAGGGCAAATGCATCGCCGTGGCGAGGATGGGGAAGCTGGAGTCTGCGAGGGTTCTCTTCTGTGTCACTACACTACATTAGGAATAAAACCTTCCACTTAAACACTTAAATGAAAACATCGAGAAACTAATTTACTATTTGCAATCACATGATTTAAGCCGAAGCTGCCTTAATTTCCTTCCCATTTTGCTTCATATTCAATGTGAGCGCACACTAGATTGGTCTATGAAAAGGCTGTCTTCGAATCACAACACTTAAGACCTCTTTCATTTTCTTTTTGATTAAATAATTGAAATTCCTGTCAGGGCCTGCACTTTACTGCTGCACAGATTTGGTGTGTGAAGATAAAGACCCCCTTTTTTTGCTGCCTGGATCTTAAAAGCCAGCAGGCTTTACTTCATTGAGGGGCTGGGAAAATGGACCCACCGCTATTCACCCATTTCGCAGAAATTTCCTGTGCCCATTAAGCGATTGTTTGAGATAGATTATGGAAAGCATGTCCTCTCATTTAGCCATCCTCATTCATCTGGAGGCTTCTGCCTGCTGGAAGGAATCCAGTTATGCCTATGCCAACATCTGCCATTAGGAAAACAAAACCAAAAAGCCCACACCCACATAGACATACAGGCTCAAAATGCACCAATACCAAAAAGAACTAATAAGTCACAGAAAACTCCAACCAGTTCATCAACTAAACAACCTGAAGTGGTTTGCACTGCTTGATGGGTCATGGTCAGGAAACCCCAGGTGAATCTCATGGCCTACTGTGACCATGGGCTGTGATGTCTTGGTGGTTGCATGTGGATCTTTAAGGAGGGAGGGATAGACCCTCACTAGAAGAGAAGCCTCCTTTTCCCCATCATCATCAGATGAGCTGTGATTGACCACAGTGATAGTAGGTATTTATGTGGTTCTGCCCTTTGATATTGGCTTTTAGCATACATACAGTCTGTGCTTAAATAAAAATTGTATAACCTCCTTTTTGAGGATGATCATCAAACACCAGAGGTGTACATTCCTGTGCTACCTAGCTGTATGCCTTTGGGCATATCTGTGATATTTTTTAAAATATTTGTTTATAGTAGATGGACACAATACCTTTTTAAAAAAATTATTATGTGGTGTTGAGGATTGAACCCAGTGCCTCATGTGTGCTAAGCGAGCACTGTACCAATTGAGCTATACCCCAGCTCCATATCTGTAATTTTTCAGAGCCTCAGTCTCCTCTGTATAATGAGGACATGAATAAGTCCTCTCTCCTCAGGATGGTTGGGAGCTTAACATAAGACAATGTACAGTAAAATGATTGGTGTGGCATTAGCCTGGGATAAGTGCTTAAACAAATTAGGTGATACTAGTATGTATTCATGTACCTTCATAAGTGCATCTACATATAACCATGTTCACACTTCCTCAAATGCTGTTCTTGAAGAGAATGGTCTCATTCATATTCTCCTTATTAAAAAACAAATTTAAAAAATCTGGGTACAGAGGAAGGCCATATTCTACACACACATACACACACACACACAATCTCATAGCAGGAAAGACCTTAAAATGTATCTGGTTCAACCACCCATCTGAAACCTTCAAGGCAGTTGAATATCTTTTTCATATGAAGCCTCAGTTTACTTTTACATAACCTCTACTAGTCATTCCTATTCTGACCTCTGGAATCATCTAGAAAAATGCTACACTGTCACAGAAAAGTCTTGCCAATATTAAAACAAAACAAAAACAAAGAGCTCTGTGTTCTTCTCAATGTTCTTATCCACAAAATGATATAAGAGAAACTTTCATTCTTCATCATAATCCATTATTTCTTTAGCCCACTCATTATTATGGATCTCTGAATTTAAAGAGTATCTCCCTTGAACTGAGCATAATATTCCAGCTGTGGTCCAAATAATGCAGAACTGAAATGCATACTGTATGCATTCATTGATTGATTAATTCATCCAATTCTTTTTTTAAGTTGTTAATGGATCTTATATTTTATTTATTTATTTACATTTTAGTTGTAGATGGACACAATACCTTTATTTTGTTTATTTATTTATTTTTTAATGTGATGCTGAGGATTGAACCCAAGGCTTCACATATGCCAGGAAAGTGCTCTACCACTGAGCCATAACCCCAGGCCTTTCATCCAATTCTTATTGTCAGAAACTAAGTTTTGCATCCATACTATAGATCTTAAGCAGCATAATAAATACTACACATAAAAGAGTACCTTTTTGTTTACATAATATCATCATTCTCATTCTGCCCAAAGCAGGTTTCCCTGAGAGCTCAGGATATCCCAACCACACCTCCTAGGATTCTTCATACTATTTTCAGTTGTTTTATGTTAAAAATAAAATAACACCAATTTATTTATTTATTTATTTATTTTAAATTTTCAATATTTATTTTCTAGTTCTCGGCGGACACAACATCCTTGTTGGTATGTGGTGCTGAGGATCGAACCCGGGCCGCACGCATGCCAGGCGAGCGCGCTACCGCTTGAGCCACATCCCCAGCCCTACACCAATTTATTTTTAACCTTAGCCTAAAAAATAAAAGGAGATACATCTTCCTCAAAAGTGTTAGTTCACATTTCTCAGTACCAAACAGAAACATCTTGGTATTGACCACTGTTTTGCATTGTCACCTAATCACCTTTCTTTGCAGTAGCACTTCTTGGGAATGAACTGCACAGCTAATAAAGAAAAATGAATGGGGCCTGGGGTTGTGGCTCAGTGGTAGAGTGCTCGCCTGGCATGTGTGAAGCACTGGATTCGATCCTTAGCACCACATAAAAATAAATAAATTAAAGGTATCGTGTCCATCTACAACTAAAAATATATTTTAAAAAATGAATGGGTTGTCTCAGTCAGACCTGTGCATGCACCACACTCAGCTGGAAAAGGTAGATTGGAAAAAGCACATTCATGAGCACACTTTCAGCTTTAGGAAACAAGGGTGTATATCACTCTGGAGGAAGAAGAGCAATCTTTAATGGCAGTCACCTGGAATGATGTGGACACAGCCCTGCTTGGGGGACGGAGGAGAGACGATATCTTTTAAAGATCCTAGGCAGCCAGAAATTACATTCTCTAAAGCAAAACTAACTGCATCCATGCAGAGTGGAGAGAACTGGGTATTTATTTCCCAACTGTTGGGCTAGGACAAGGAGTCTGGCTTTTTCATTTCCATTCTGGATTTGGGTGGCCCTAAGGACCTCCCTCCAGAGGCCCTGCCTCTTCTACTGTGCTCCTACTTGCCTCTAATAGAGTTTCTTAGTGTTTGAGTCATTTTATTTCCTTTTCCAAACCTGGCTGGCAACTCTGGAAATAATAGCTATATAATATAATATAATAAAAGCTATATAATATAATAATAGCTATTAGCCAAGCAAACCTGCTATCCTGCTATCCTCACCTGCTTTAGGCAGAATGAGAAGGATGATTTTGAAGAGTTACAATCCAAACAGTCAAGGGGATAAAAATGAAGGTTTGTTCTTACAGAGACCATGGAGAATATGTTTGTTGCCTTTTCTCTTCTGAACAAAAATAGCTATCTGGCTTATGAATAGATCCAAGCCTGAAAGACAGAAGAGCTGGGTTTTGGTCGTAAAGCTGTTTCTTTCTTTCCAGGTGACCTCCCTGAGGCTCAGTTTCCCTCAGTGTGCCCCAGACTTTTGCCTCCCAGGGCTGCTGATGAGCTACACTGACTGACAGATGAAAGGATGCTCCTTTGCTCTGGAGGGTTTCAGATTCACCAACAAGCTGTAGCAAAAGCAGTCAAAGCAAGGTAATGTGGAAAATATGACCTTGCTGGTTGTATCAAAGATCCAGGGGTTGCTCACACAGAAATCAGGCTCAGACTACCCCCCACCCATGCAGAAGTAGCACACTTCCTTTCCACCAGTGCATGAACCCAGATCCTGGGAAACTCCAGATTATACCTCATCTTTATTCTGATTTTCTTCCCTTAGCCATAACTTCAGTGCTCTGTCTCTGGAAGCTGACAAATGAGCTAGAACTGGAGTTCCCAGATGCTGGTCTCTGGATCAGTGAGATATGTGAAGTTTTTTATTAATTAAATGAGAATAACTAGGACAGTGTAATGAATCTTTCAGAGTTCAATTAGAACTGTCTTTTATTCTAAGGTTATTCCACTGGAATGTAAGCTCCAAGAGGGCAAAGACTTTAAATTCTCACTTTCTGTTTTATCACCAACACACAGAAGATAACTATACATAATAGATACTCAATATAAATATTTGTTAAATGAATAAGGGAACAAATTAAATCCTTTCTATTTTCCCCTAGTATTAAAACGTCCTTTCTCTAATTAAATGGTATTGATAGTAAGTGGCACAGTTTTTTAAAAATAATTTTTCTTGGAAAAATCAAAATCTACAATTGTTTTTAAAAGATTTATTAATGTATAATATCTAAGTTTGAAAATCTCTGGACTTTGTCATCCATTAAAACCATTCAGTCCTATGATTCCCTCAGACACTGAGTGGGAACTTATTCAAAGAACTTTAGTCAAATCACTCAGAGGTATTTTTCCTCTGAGGTTTTGAAAGACCAGAAAGAGGTGGATGAAGATACTGGGAAACACATATTGGCCATCTAACTTTGGGCAATAACTGAAGCCTATTTTCTCTTCTGTCAAATGGAAATAATGTATCTCAAAGGACTATGATGACTTTAAATGAGAGAGCAAGATAGGAAAGTGCAAAAGGTCTGAAACAGTTGGTATACCATATATGCTTTTGTTGTTAATTGACAAACTTGTCCCATTTGTGTTTTTCCAGTGTTGTGCAGGAAAGCCTTGGAAGTTGTGCTTGGCTGCCTGAAGATTTTCTCAGTCTCCTCAGGGAAATGTGTTCCCCTTTAAGACTGGCACCTGGATCCAAGAATCCCTTAAAGACAGCAAAAACAAAATTTGCTTTTAAATAACCAGCATAAAGGGAAAGAGGAGCAAATTCTAATGCAAGTAGTTGAGAAAAATAAAAAACAAAAAAACAAGCTAAACATGTTCCGTTTAAAGAAAAATTTGTTTGGGCTAGGGCTGTAGCTCAGTGGTAGAGCACTCGCCTAGCATGTGTGAGGCACTGGGTTGGATCCTTAGCACCACGTAAAAATAAAAGAAAGATATTGTGTCCATATAACTAAAAAGTAAATATTTAAAACAAAGAAAAATTTAAAATTTGTTCTCTGTTATATTTTTGGTATTAAAACTTTTATTCCATTATTAAATGATAGCAAGTAGCAATAGTAGATGATGATCGTTTTTATTTGTATTATAGTGCTGGAGATCAAACCCATGACCTTGAGCATGATAGGCAAATATTCTACCACTGAGCTATATCAACAGCCCCAAATGTTTTCTTTCAAATTCTGGAAATGGGTTGGGGTTGTGACTCAGTAGAAAGTGCTTGGCTAGTTTGTGTGAGGCCTGGGGTTCAATTCCAATGTTAAATTAAAAAAAAAAAATTAAAGTCTAGCAGCCAGATGTGGAGAACAGTGCATGCCTATAATTCTACCAATTCAAGAGGCTGAGACAGGAGGATTGCAAGTTTAAGGCCAACCTCAGTAATTTAGTGAGACCCTGCTTCAAAATTAAAAATATAAAGAGTTAGGTATGTAGTTCAATAATACAGTGCCCCTGGGGGTTCAATCCCCAGTGCTATTGCTGCTAATAATAATAATAATAATAATAATAATACTTAGAAGTAATAAAATTTAAAGTTCACAAAATAAAAAACTAAAAATCTACATTATCAATTTCAAATTGACCAGTGACAACTTGATTATGTACCATTATTGGATTCTTTTTTATTTATTTATTTTTTAGTTTTAGGTGGACACAATATCTTTATTTTGTTTTTTATGTGGTGCTGAGGATCGAACCCAGTGCCCCATGCATGCTAGGCGAGCACTCTACCACTGAGCCACAACCCCGGCACCTATTGGATTCTTTTTGATAGATATTTATAACTTCTCCAATAGAGGTCACAGAAAAAGGATCTCCACCTTCCCCCCACAGCTTCATCATCCAGTTATATATTACAGTGTAAGAGGCACAGACCAATTCAGACACACGTGAACATTAACAATCAGATGCAAAAAGAATCATGCAGCCAGTACTGTGAATTCAACAAAGTCGAAGCTTTCTGTCCTTTCCCAAGGTTTCTAATCCTAAGCACTGTTGACATTTTGGGGAGGGCCATTTTTTGCTGTAGGAGGTGTCTTCTGCATTGTAGGATATTTAGCAGCATCTCTGGCTTTTACTCACTGGATGTGAGTAGCCCACATGTGTGCACACACACCACACACACACACCACACACACACAATTGTGTCTCCTGGAACTGTGCTGAGGATGTGTAAAATTTTCCCCTGGTAAGAACTATTCGCTCCCACCAGCATCTTGCAAGCCATATTCACTCACAGTGAATTTAAATAATTCCTTAATCAGAATCAGGCAGCCAGCTCCTGTACAGGCTTCCTAAAACATGACCTGGCAAATTTCTAGGCTAAGGACTCTGTTCAGAAGGGTTTAGGCATGCTTAAGGCACATTCCTTGTTCATTCATGAGAGAAAGTGCCTTGTCAATATTTCTCACCAATCCCTGTCTCGAACACCATTCATTTCACCAGTAAAAAAGAAAAATCATTTCTAATACCAATTGTGCACAATATCAAAATCCTGGTCTTAATAGGAAATAAAGATCATTAAAGTGCCAATGGCTGTCACTTTAAGGGTATAGACTTTTAAGTAGGAACATTCAAATGCTAACTCACTAATCCTGAAGTGTGAAATATATTCCACACTCTTCATGAATAAATAATTTTAAATAAAGGCAATATAAAAGCTCAATAGAACAGCTATTTAGGTATCGCTGATCTTTGCTATTATTATTATTTTAGAAATGTTATTGATCCCTGAAATCCCAGAAGCTGGAAACCACTGCCCCACATTAAACTGCTTTTTTTATGAGAGGCTGTTCAGGGGGGAGCAAGTCCCTGAAAGGAAGCCCTTGCACTCAGACTGTTCCTGCATGTGATTTATAGCCCAATTTTAATGAAAACCAATGTCCCCAGCCACTTTTCCCAACTGACAGTGAAGCTGGTTTAGAACAGAAGTCAGCTCAGGGTCCATCTTGGGGGTGAATTGCATGATTGCCAACCAGAGTTTGTTTCTCAGCGAGTTTGTGTGTATAAGAATGCACAAGTTGCAATTAATTCCCAGCGAAGTCACTCCTCAAGTTAATTAGAAATGCAAAGTGTGAGTCTAAATGTTATGAGATTATAAAATGGCTTAATAATGGGAACAATGAGATTGAAGCATATGCATTCTGGCCATGTAAATATTTCATAACAGTGCCAATCTGATTTCATTTGCCTAATCATGCCATTGATATGCAGCCACCAGCCTGCAAATAGAAAAGCTGAATTGCAGCAGATCACCCTTCTAATGTCATAATTATTAATATTGGAGGGAAAGGGAGCTGCTACACTGCAATGGAAGCTGCTAGGTCTTTTGAATGGAGATGGGGATGGCACTGCTGGGGCAAGAGGAGGAAGGTGATGTCCCAGCCCAACTTCCCACTCTGCTTGTTGGCCCAAAGAATTTAGGTAATGAGGAAGCTTGACAAATTAAAGTGCAGAGAACACTGGCAAGAAGAATTGCAGGGCAACACTTGCCCAGCCCCCCTGTCAAAAACCATAATGAAACACAAATGCACAACCTGAGAAAAAGAAAAAGAAGGGATTTTTGTGACATGAAGGGATCTATGCATTAGTGTTTGGACTGCAGTCGAATGGGGCTGTGATCTAAGCAGGGCAGCAGCCTCTCTCCAATTTGGCTTCCTCTATTTAATCACAAAACTCCTTTTCTGCATAGAATGTGATTTTTTCTTTCCCATTATACTGCTTTGGAACATTCCTTCTATTGTTAACTGTTTCCCCATGTGTGTTTTGTCTCTCTACGTGTAAGTAATGCTTAGTCAGGATACCCTGCATTCTCCTGGACATTTAATGCAGCGTGATAAACATGGCGGCTTGACCAATTCCCCTGATTGTGGTGGAAACTCTTCTAGGTAGTAGAGTGAGGGGAAGGCTAGGTACAAATAAGATGTAGGTTTGTGTTCTAGCCCTGCACTTAGGTGTGTAACCTTGGGGCAAGTCACCTATCCCCTTCCAGTCTCAATTTTCCCATTGGTAATATGGGGGTCATAATGAGTATCTCACTGTTTTATTGGTAAAGAATATTCAAGAAAAACAATGTGACATCACTATTTGTTTAGTTATACAGCACCTTGTTTCAAAAAGAAGCTGGAGTAACCAGAAAGCACTTCATAAAATGTCAAATACTATGCAACTGTTTAATTGTCAACTTAAGTTTCTCTGCTTCCTTTGGCTCCAAGCAGTCTTTCTCTAGCCAAAGGATTTGTTATCTGGAAACAAAGGCTAGAAGAATTTTCTTTTAAAGAATACTCTTGATCTCCAGAACTTCTTGTAAGATTCATAGATACAGGCATGAAGTTTATGGGCATGAATTAAACATAGGCAGTCCATTCCTATGTGTCTTTTTTTTTAATTGTACTTCCCTATTTCTCAGCATCCTCATCTATAAATTAGGGGTTATGTGAAGATAATGTATGTAATACATTTAGGAATACATTCCCCAAAAGCTTTCTACATATGTTATGCATTATTACTTCTATTATTACTTTTTGTCTTTTTTTTTTTTTTTTGTACTGGATATTGAACCCAGGGGCACTTTAACACTGAACCACCTTCTCAGCTTTTTTTATTTTTGTTGAGACAAGGTCTGGCTAGGTTGCTCATATTTGCAATCCTCCTGCCTCAGGCTCCCTAGTTGCTGAAATTATAGGTATGCACCACCATGCCCACTCACAAATATATTTTTTCTCTCTCTTTTTTGTAATTTAATTTTTATTTTTTATTTGTTTTTTATGTGGTACCAAGAATGAAACCCGGTACCTTGCCCATGCTAGGCAAGTGCTCTACCTCTGAGCTACAACCCCAGGTCCAAATATAAGTCTTGATTGTCTTCTTGCCATCCGCCAATATACAAAGCTATAGATTATTATATGTCTATAGTAGCAAAAAATGTATAACATGTACTACAGAAATAATAATTGCTAACACAAATATGTGCCAGATATTATTCTAAGTACATTATATCTAACTATTTTATTTCCCAAACATCTCTAATGAAGTGGGTCCTATTATTTTCCCCATCTTGCAGCTGAAGGAACCAAGGCAGAGGGAGGTATATAATTCCAAAGCCATAGAAGCAATAAACAGCGGAACTGGACACAAAATCATATAATCTGGCTTCAGAGTCCTTCCATGCTCTCTGGCTTCAGAGTCCATCCCCCCCGTTTTTGTGGGGAATAGTATTGGCAACTAAACATAGGGATGTTCTGTGACTGAGCTATATCTATAGGCTTTTTTCTTCCTTGTTTTTTGTTTATTTGTTTTTTGTTTTTTGGTTTTTTTGAAATGGGCCTCACTAACTTCCTGAAGCTAGCCTTAATCTTGTGATCCTTTTGCCATAGCCTTCCAAATAGCTGAGATTATAGGCACATGCCACCAAGCCCATCTTCTGTGCCTCTTCTTACAATAAAGGAATTCACTGGAAAGGAAGAATTCTAGGTCTACTCCCAGAGTTCCTCCTACTGAAGCTTAGAGCTTTGCAGTGATGGATCTAGAGTTTTGCCTGGTCAGCACTGTGTCAATATTTCTTTTTATTCTGTCAGCTTTAGACAAAAGGTATACTCCCCAGGCCAGGCCAGGCTGTGCTACTCACTATTGGATTATGCCTCTACTATTTGTTTATTTTACCTGACTGGCTCCATGGACACTTAAACATGCAAACCTAAACTCCAAGACATATGAGGATTGGAATCTGGCATTTGAACTTGAACCCAAGCAATTTTGTTTCAGTGAGGAAAGAAGAGTGTCAGACTTTACCAGTAAGTAGAGTTAAGGTGAGTGGAAGCTGCCACATGAGAGAGGAACATTTCCTAATTCTCATCCAAGGGAAGAATCTTGAGTCCAGGAAGATTGTAGGGGGACACAGGGTGAAAGGTTCTACTCAAAAATTTAGGTTTTGGGTTTGGGGCAGTTTGCCCCTAATGGCAGATTTGTCTTACCTTTGTGCATGTCTTTTTCATCCATTCTGAGTTAGACCAGGGCTCTCCAAAGGTGGCTTCTGTTCCTTCTGCATCTCTCCACTGAATTACAAGGACACCTGCCCCCTGGTGCACATCAAGGGCCCCTGCAAATACCCAGGAGGTCATGAAGAGGAGCCTGGAAGTTCCTTCCTCAGCAGCAGCAATTGGACTTGAGTCTTTGCTCCAGTGTAGCAGCTGACTTAGTTCTTTGAGAACAACAGCTCCGGTGAGAAGTAGTCAGTTGATTCTTGGTATTCATGAGGGATTAGTCCCAAGACCTTCTGCAAATACCAAAATCCAAGAATGCTCTGGTCCTATAAGTACATTGGTACAATATTTGCATAGAAACTAGCACATCCTCTTATATGCTTGCGGTCATCTCTAGATTACTTATAATACTTAATACAATGTAAATGCTAAATGAATAGGTAATTTACTGCATTGCTTAAGGAATAATGACAAGAAAAAATTCTACATGTTCAGTACAGGTATAATTTTTTTTCAAATATTTTCAAGGGACTGGAGTTGTGGCTTAGTGGTAGAGAGCTTGCGTAGCATGTGTGAGGCCCTGGGTTCTATCCTCAGCACCACATATAAATAAATGAATTAATTAAATAAAAGATTAATTGACAATTAAAAAAATTTTTTTAAAAATATTTTTGATCTTTAGTGGGCTGAACCTGCAGATGTGGAATCTACAGGTAACAGAGTGCTGATTATACACTGTAGTGACTATGAGTGCAGAGACAGGAGCAGGAATGTCAAGGCCTAAATCTTTACTCCCCTTCTATTTGTGTCACCTTCGGCAAGTCCTTAACCCTTTGGTGCCTCCATTCCCTTAGTTTTTAAGTAGGAACTAATAGTAGCACCCAACTGGAAAAGTTGTGGTGATGATTAATTCTGTTGATTTAAATAAGAAGTTAGAATAGTTCTTGGTGCATAATTAGTGTTCAAGAAAGATTCATTTTTATTGTGTTTTGTTCCATGTAAATCTGCCACTCCAGTGCCTAGATGTAGTTTCTCCAGCACTGACCTCTGATTCCTTTGGTCAATCACCCCCCTCTCCAGATTACCTTCCCCTGGGCTGGAGACAAAGGAAGGACAGAGCCCTCCCTCCCTGTGTCACTCCTCTCTTGAGGCTTTGTGAACAAATGATAACTGTACAGGTTGGACTCAATTAGCACAAGATCTCAGAGCAGATGCTGCTTGTGTGCAGAGGCTGGAGTAAAAGAATTGGTTCCCGAAGGCTTGGGACCTGCTTGCAGAAGATGCTAATTGGTTTCTTGCTGGTAATTTTTCACCCCTAAGTGAACAAGAAAGAGGGTGTCTCAGAGGCTCATCTGCTTTGCAGGGGCTCTGGCCAGTATCTGTGTCCTGGGAGAATTGAAGATTGTCTTTTTTTTTTTTTTCCTCTCCAAAAAGAACATAATCTCATTTGTCCCAAGCAAAGATTTAATTCCTGGCAGATTTTCAGAGTTTTAAGGGGATAAAAGTCACCCCTAAAACTACACAAGGGCCAGACATTGTAATCCCAGGGACTCAGGAGACTGAGGCAGGAGGATCATGAGTTTGTGGCCAGCCTAGGCACTTTAGCAAGTCTCTGTCTCAAAATAGAAAAGGCTTGGGGTGTAGCTCAGTGCAAAGCTCCCCTGTGTTCCAATAATAATAATAATAATAATAATAATAATAATAAAGACTAAACAAGTCTCTGTCTCTTGCATGATCTTGGGAAGTCCAAGGCCATGGATACTTGGGTAGATTTAACAGTCATTTATCACTGAGGAGTCTGGGGCAGGGACTGGGGATAAAACTCTAACCTTGGAAACAGAAGAGCTTGGCTCTCAGTCGGAAGGACCAAGTTGAAGAATACCAAAGGTTGCTTTAAGAATTGCTCCCCCTTAAAAGTATTTTGTCCCTTGTGTATACATCTATTATTGCAGCATCATGCTGGACCATGTAAATCTGATTGTGTCCTTGAGGAGAGGTCTTTGTCTCATACATAACATTAGTAACACTTACAAATCACTTAACTCCGTCCCAGGCACTATTTCTCTTTGGTTTTCATATGCTAGCTTAGTCAATCCTTACAGCAATCCTGTAAGACAGGTGCAATTACTATTCCCATTTTATGGTGGAAGAAGTAGAAAGGCAGAGGTCACATACAGTTTGAACTCGGAAGCCTGACAGAGTCCCGCGCCTCTGTTCTCCTTGTGTCTCCAGACCCTAACGCAGTGTGCGCTTAATGCATTTTATTGAACCAAGGGCAAAATAAGTGGTGATGCCGATGCTTCGAGGATAATAATACAAAGTGCTCTAGAAATATGTGTTTAAGAAATGACCAGCCAGAGGCTCTGCCAAGATGATGACTGCTTTAAAGCTGTGTTCCTGCAACAGCAGCTGCCACCCACCTGAAGGGAACTCTAGGAAGCAAGAGGAGACCAGCAGAGGAGCTGCCCTGCCTACTTGCAAATCAATCTCTGAGCTGTAGCTTGGCTCCCGGATTTGGGGCATTTGAGTCTACTCTGACATTAGCCTTTCTTTCTTTCTCCTCTTCTCCTCCTCTCCCGCCCCCCCCACCCCCCCACCCCGTGCTGAGAATTGAAACCAAGGCCTCATACATGCTAGGCAAGCACTCTACTGCTGAGCTACATCCCTGATCTTTTTTTTTTAAATATACTTTTTAGTTGTAGATGGACATGATACCTCTAGGATTTTTATTTATCTATTTTTATATGGTGCTAAGGCATGTGTCCTGGGCGAGTGCTCTACCAATGAGCCACAACCCCAGACCCCTGATCATTTTTTTTAAAAATGTTTTTATTAGTGCATTATAATTATACATAGTAGTGAGGTTTTTGTGACATATTCATACATAGATATAACATGATTTTCTGCATTTCATTTCCCAGTACCTTTCCTTCCCCTCCTCTCTCCTCTCTCCAATTCTCTTTCTGCTTCTCTTCTGTTCTTCCTTCTCCTTATTTATTATTTTAATTGGTGCATTATAATTACACAAAAGTGGGATTCATTGTGATATATTCATATATACATATAGCATAATCTGGTCAATTTTATTCTCCTTCTTCTCCCCTCCTCTCTACCCGTTGATACACTTCCTCAACTGCCTCTTGTATTTTCATGAGGTCCCTTTTTTTATTCCTTTTTTCCCCTCTAAGTTCTGAATATGAGAAAAAATATTAAATCCTGGGCTTTCTGTCAGCCTTTCTTTCCATTCTTTTTTTTTTAAATTTTTATTCTTCTGCAATACTGGGAATTGAACCCAGGAGAGTCATACCACTGAATTATATCCTCAGTCATTTTTATTTTTTATTTTGAGACAGGGTCTCACCAAGTTGCTCATGCTGACCTTGAACTTGTGATCCTCCTTCCTCAGCCTCCCAAGTTGTTGGGATTACTAGTGTACACCACCATAGTGGTCTCCTCCAATCTATTTTTATTTTCACCACCTCTCTTCAATGACCGACTACCTCCCTCTCAACTATGAATTAATAACTGGTCTCACCTCTTTGAACTCCAAACTCCTTTGTAGATTGTTGCTAAATTAATCTTCCTAGAACACAATTTCACATAAGCAACAATTTTGCATTCCTCGGTGCCTTCCAAATCTAGTTAAAATCCTCAGGATGGCATTCTCATCCTTTTACACTCAGATGCCATGCAGCCCAACCATTTCTTGGTCTCCAACACACTTGCATATTCACATTGTATCTCAGACTTCTTCAACCTAGTGTCTCTGGCTCTAGGCACCTGTGGTAGGAGAGGATTATAGCAGAAGCACGTTTAAAGTCAGGCAGATCCAGGAGTTGATTCTCTTCTCAGTCACTTGGAGCAGCAAGAACTTGGGCAAGTTATTCAATCTGAGTCTTAGTTTCTGAATCAACAAAAGAAAAATAATCATTGCCACATGAGGAAGCACCGATCCATTAATCCCAGTTACTCAGGAAACAGAGGCAGGAAGCTTGCAAACTCAAGACCAGCATGGGCAACCTAGCAAGACTCTGTCTCAAAAAAACAAACAACAAAAGAAAAATCATCACACTGACCTTGCAGGATTGCTGAGAGGTTAGAGATAAATCATTTGATGAATTCTACAAGTGTTTGTTGAGCATCTACTATGTGACAAGCATCATTGGGAAGCACAATGAACAAAACATGGAGCTGACTTTCCAGAGAAAGTGAAGAGGAGATATGAAATAAACAAGTAATTATAAAGAACCCAGTGCGTATCTGGCACTCAATGAATGGTAATTGATTTTCTTTTCAAATACTTCAAAAGGTCAATAATAGATATACATTTTTCTATCCAAGATAGTGTTAGACAGAAATGTCAAGTTTCAATTTCAACTGGAAAATTTCCAGTTCCTTGAAGGAGGAGCAATATCTTGTCTGTCAATGCACAATTAACGCACCATGCAGATAGCGGGTGCTAAATGCTTGTTGGATAAATGATGACTAATGAATGATTATCAGGACTTTTAATCAACATTTTTTATTGTCTTATCAACACTAAATGGTTTACTTAATAAATCTACTTTAGTAGGTGTGTTAGATTTCTGTTGCTCTGACAAAATACCCAAGAAAATCAATTAAAAGCAAGGAAGACTTTTTTTGGCTCACAGTTTTAGAGGCTTGGGTCCAGAGTCACTTGGCCCTATTGCTGTGGGCTTGTGGGTGAAGCGGAATGTCACGGCAGGGAGCATGGTGCAGCAAAGCTGCTCACTTCATAGCAGCTGAGAAGTAGGGGAGAGAGAGGAAAAGGAAGGGACAAGATATACTCTTCAGGAAACGCCCTCAGTGACCGACTTCCTCCAACCAGGCCCCCTGCTACAGTTTCCACCACCTCCAATTCCGAAGCATCCATGCATTAGTTATTGATGAGATGGATCCCTCATGACCCGATCACTTCCCCAAAGTCCCACCTGTGCACACTGCTGCCTTGTCGACCAAGCCTTCAACACAAGAGACTGGGAAAACATTTTACATCCAAACCACAGGCAGGATTTTTCAACTGTGTGGCCATTTCAAAAAAAAAAAAAAAAAGTTTATGCCTGCCCCAGTCATAGCTCCTGGAAAGCCCTTCTTTACTATCTTTCTTAGCTGATGTCCTCTCCTCCTTCCAAGACCCAGCTCAGATTCCTCAGATTCCATCTGCCATGTGTGCCCTGCTCCGGGATGAACTGCAGAGCTCACTGAACCTGACTTCCGCATGTAATATAACCATCTGAGGATCGACTTTGCCTCACTGCTAGGCCACAGACCCTGGGGGCCTATATCATCTCTGTACCACCAACCAACTACTAAAATCCCTTGCTTTTAGAATATACTCTGCAATATTTCCTCCCTACCTCTTTCTTTCCCCCTTCTCCATCCTCCCTCACACATGAGTGACTGGCTCACTCTTCTCTGCCTCTCAGCCCCAGGTCATGGCAATACTTCTCACCAGACTTCTCTCCTCTTCTTCCAGAACCACATGGGCTAGACCAGAGATCCAGTCTTAAAAGTTCCAAAAGAGGAGGCGGCTGCTTATGCCAAGGAACTGCAAAATATTTTGTGGGTCAAGATGTAGGCTCTGAGTCAGACTAAGAAGGTTCTTATTTTAATTCTATGTTCATCTTTTTTTTTAATCTAAAACACTTTCTAAATTGACAAATCAAAGTTACATATATCTATGAAGGACTATGTGATGGTGTGTACATGTGTGTGTGCGTGCATATGTACACACCCTCAGAGATACATTTATCTGCTGCTGTGCTCTTGGGTGATTTATTTTACTTCTCTGGGTCCCAGTTTCTTTATCTGCAAAATGGGGAAAATAAACAACAGTGTAGGGAATACCTATTTCATTGTATTGTTGAAAGGATTAAAGAGATTAACACATGTAAAAGTCTTCAAGAACCTACTAGGTGGTAAGTATTCAAAAATTGTTAGCTAGAACTATAATTCAAGACATCCAAAAGTCTGCAAAACCCAAATGTCATTCACCACCTGCTGGCTGGTTGAACTCTATAGTTAGGAGTGTGGGTTTCAAGAACAATGGAGTCTCCCAACCAGGTACTGAACCTCTGAAACCAGGAGCCCAAATTAAACTTACAGCCTAAATAAACAAACCAACAAATAAATAAAAGTGTGGGTTTAGCTCAAGTGCTGCTTCCTACTTACTAGCAGTGTAGCGTTGGGTAAGTCCCTTAACCTGAAGCTCTGTTTCCTCATTTTAAAAATTGGGACAATGCTCCCTCTTAAGGATACTGTGAGTGAATACATAAGTGAATAATATGTATAAGCTGCTTAGGATGGTGCCTGCTACACTGCAAATGCTCAGTGTAATAGTTAATAGTGTGACTACCACAGCTTCACCCCATGGTTTTATCTGTTTGTTCCCACCAGTGTAAGGAGACACTGTTCCTTATGGTCCCCTATTTACCTCACAGTGAGAATGACTGTGTGGTCCCATCCTACAGGTAAATATGACAGGGAACTGAAAACAAACATGACTCAGAGAAGATGATTCCTGTCTTCCAAGAACCTTCGACCTGGTTCATAAGGCAGTATAGAGAGCACTTTCTTATTTGCCATTCTATGCAGCTCTGCGAGGTTCATGTTATCAGTCCAGTGTGTAACTAAGGAAACAGGTTTGCTTAGCCCAAGTGATTCACAAAGGTCCCACTGTCAGTGAGTGGCTGAGTCAGGATGAGAAGGTGTGTCCTCTCTGCAGGCAATACCCTTGGTCCCTAAAGAAGAGAGGTGACAGGGTCCAAGGACCCAGGAACCCTGATGGAGGGAGCACAGAAAGCAGCTCAGAGAGTGGAGGAAGGAGACAGCAGGGTGCCAGTAACAAGTCCCTCCCATTTCACGGAGGCTAGTGACTTTTCATACAAATGGCATCCAGAGAAAAGCTGGAAAAGCTTGCAGAGGAAGCCGGTGGGAGGGGTCTGGTCTCCAGGATTCCCCTTCTTTGGTTGGCCTCCTCCCTTTTCCGGCCTTCCCCCACCCCATTTTTATCAAAAGGCAATTAAACCTCTTTCTTTCAACTGTCTGAGGAGGTTGCATTTGTGATTCATGTCTTTTAATTTCAGGTCTGCATTTCCCTCCCATTTCTAGCAGCTAATGAGTCCTCCCCTAATTAGAGTTTTACAGTCACCTATAATTAGGCCCATTTAGTGCTTTTGAATAGGATACTTTTAACCTATTTCGCCTTGTAATTAGGGGCATCCATCCAGGTGTATGTACACAGGAAGTAGGCACAGGTGAAGGTAGAGGTTAAAGGGCTGTGTTATAGGTACTTCTGCATCTGCAAATATATACACACATACACACATATTCATACACAGAACTGCCTGCAGGTATACACAGGCAGGAAGCAGGCAGAGGGTAAAGAATAAGAGAGGGTAAAAATCACATACACAGAGCTGAGACTGTAGCTCAATGGTAGAGGGCTTGCCCTGCACATGTGAGGCACTGGGTTCAATCTTCAGCACCACATAAAAATAAATATGTGATTTTTTTTAAAAAAATCACATACACATTTATGCACACACACACACACACACACACACACACACGGGAGTGTACACCTGGGATCCTGCATGGGGTGTCAAAGTGTGAGATGCACTGTTCCTTTGTATGCATACTGGCCTGTGTGGTTTTAAGGGAGAGCATTAGCTATATATTTACGGTAGTTCGCCATTATCAGCAGTTTCTATTACTAAAGTCAACATCAGTTCAAAAATATTACATGGAAAATTCTAGAAATAAACAATTCATAATTTTTAAATTCATGCCATTACCAGTATTGTGCCATCCTGCCCTATCCCACCCAAGATATGAGTCACCCCTTTATCCAGTGTATCCATGCTGTATAACCTACCTGCCCATTAGTCATTTAATAGCTATCTAGGCTATCAGCTTGTTTGTATCACAGGGCTTCTGTTCATGTAACCCCTATTTTAGTTGATAATAACCCAAAGAGCAAAAGTGAGGATGTTGGTAATTTTATTATAGTCTATTATTATAATTGTTCTATGTCATTATTGGTTATTTCACTTAATCCTTTACTGTGCCTAATTTATAAGTTAAACTTTATTATAGGTGTGTATGTGTAAGAAAAATACTAGAATATGTGGTGGTTAGTACTATCCACAGGCATCTCCTGGAGATTTAGCATATATTCCCCATGGATAAGGGGAACTGATATAATTATGAAAAGAAGGTGTTTTTGTGCAGAGTTTCATTGTATGTGAATGTGTTAAGGGAAGGGAACAGGAAGCAGAAAATTGATGAGTTCCCCTTATTCTTTTCAAGAAATGAATTCATGTTTAATAGGTAACACATGTACATTGTTGCAAGTTCAAAAGGTACCAAAAGATACACATTAAAAAGAAGTCTCTGGCTGGGTTTATGGCTCAGTGGTAGAGTGCTTGCCTAGCATGTCTGAGGCACTGGGTTCAATTCTCAGCACCAAATAGAAATAAATAAATAAATAAATAAATAAATAAATATCCATCAATAACTAAAAAAAAAAAAAAAAGAAGAAGAAGAAGTCTCCCTCCCATCCCTGCCCCCAACTACCCAGTTCTCTCAAAAATTCCAACTGGGCACCCTGGTAGGTGCCGAAGTCTCGGCTTGGCACAGAATCACGAGCCACCACAGCTTTGTAGATTCAAACAGCAATTCTTTATTCCCGAACTCACACCAGCCTCCACACACGCTCTGGGGCAATCCCGTTCTCCTCCCCCCCAATTCACCTACTCCACGAGGCTTTTTTTCCAATATCCCATTTGAATCTCACGAGAACTCAACGGGAACAAGCAGCAGGAACACCCTAATCCCGGCAGCAATAATCTTCAACCTCCAACTTCCCTAAAACCCCTATTGTCTTAAACCGGGAACGCCTTAAAACCAAATTATCTTAAACCCGGATACTTCCTAAAACCTGGATCCGCCCTGGTCATTGAGCAGGGTCACCTTTCTCAAACACACATGCAAGGTCACAGCAAATTTCCAAGGCAAGTCCATTTAACATGGGGTACGCTGGCAAGGAAATATCGATGCGTCATTCCTACTTGGCAATGGCCCTCAGCATCTCCCCCTTTCTGATTAATTAAACAACAAGCAATGTGGCTTAAGGACCATGCCTGGTAGGTTGTCCAATTCAACATATGGTTCTTACCCGTCATGGGAGAACTGACATTTAGGCGTCAGCTTCCTGTCTTAGGTTGAATCCACTGCAATCAGATCAACCCGTCACTGACTACCGGTCCAGCATTCAGCCATGCTTGTGGATAGGCCTATGCACCAGTGGGGGGGTGAGGTTCTTGCCTCACCTCTGTTGGCCCCCAAATTTAGCCTTGGTGCCAGTGGGGGGGTGAGGTTCTTTGCCTCACCTCTGTTGGCCCCCAAATTTTAGACCATCACTAGTAGAAGGGAGGAGGATACAGAAATGCCACGACACCAAGCCAATTGACGGCTCCTTTGGAAAAATTGCGTCACTGGTGACACCATCAGCAAAGATATGCCAGCATTACCACAATTAACATGGGGTGCGCTGGCAAGGAAATTGCATCACTGGTGACACCATCAGCAAAGAGATGCCAGCAATACCACAATTCGCTGCACCAGACGATAGTTCACAATGCATACAACTGATGTATAGTCCAGGCAAGTTCTGCAGGCAGTTCAAATTGGAGGAGTCTATCAATATGTCCATTTCTTCCCAAAGTAAATCGAGTCCTTGATTGAGCATAACTTGTTGAGTTATATTCATTGATGCATCAGTTTATGCAGTTTACTGTGATAGCTATCATAGAAGCTGTAGTTTGGTTTTATCTTAGTCTTCACCGGCACTGGGATGGAGATGGGAATTCTGGCAATGATGCTAAAGAGACATTATCCTGAACAGAATTATTAAATATAATGAAAAGGAAAGGTGAAAGTAAACAAACAGATCTGTTAACCTCCTTTAAAAACAATCCTTAACAGCTGTTTACCTAATTTAAATTAGTAAGCAAACAGATCGGTTAACCACCCTTTAAAAACAATCATTAACAGCTGTTTACCTAATTTAAATTAAACCATTTAAATCACGTGAATAAAAAAAAATTCGGATCCATTTTTTCATGAGCACTCCTCATATATGAAATATGGACATACACACATACAGACATACAACACAAAACAGTGCACACATAACATACAACACATAAGACAATAAAGGCCTTGTAGTTTTACCTAGGTGAAATCTCCATTGCAATGTTTAAAAACTCTAGTCAAAAAATAAAACACAGTCAAAAAATAAAACATTAACCTAGGTTTGTATGAGCTCAAAAAATAAAATAGAACTTTATGATGTGGGAAAAATGCAATAATAAAATAGATATTGAAAAAAAAAAACACCTTGGTTAATCACTGTTGCAGATGTAAGAATAGCCAAGCTGGAGCTCTGGATATCAGCTGTTATGGATTTGAGTCAAATTATCTTCTTTTTGGTCTGTAGAAATTGCTTTAGTTAATCTCTCTGGAATCCAAATCGGCTGCTGTTCTCCCTGTGGAAACACACAAATGGAACCCCGACTCCAGACAATAACTGGATCAGGACCTTTCCATTGTCTTGTTAGAATATCTTTCCAAAGTACCTTAGGCTTATGTACATTTTTCGGATACATATGTCTTTCCGCAGCACCAAGTTCTGATGAATCCAAATTTAAAAAGTTTAGAGTAAAAAGGGTTATTTTATCTTTGGGGATATATACCCCTAAGATCCTTTTAAATTTAAGTCATTCAAAAGCATGTTTTTAGAATTACTTTAGTCCTTTTAATTTTTTGATGTGGTTTTAAATCAATTTTCCTTCTATTTTAATGTTTTCTAAATTGGCTCTTGCCTATAAATTTTAACACCCTCATCTGAGACTTGTAATTTCTGCACCACCAAAAATTAAAATTGATGGGCTTTTTGAAAAAATTACTAATAATCTCCTTGTTCTTCTATTTTATCCAATATTTGACTTTAAAATTCTCTCTTCTACCTTTTTCTATCTAGAATGTCTGTATCTAATAGTTATCTTAGCTTTTTGCATTTTCTATCTGAAATACCTTTACTTGACATTTTCAACCATTTTCTATCTTATTTCTATCTTCTAGTTTTCTTCTAAGGTTTTTATATTTACCCTTAGTTGCTTTTTTCTCTCCTAGTTTTCTTTTGTTTCCTATTTTGTGGGTTTAAAATTCTTGTCTTTCTATGTCTTTTTTATCTCCCTATATATTTTTTATCTTTCTACATCTTCTTTTTTCTTTTTTTTACCCTTCTGTACTTCTGTTTTTAAAGTTTTCCACTTCAAATTTTTAATCTTCTTTATCTAAATATCTTTTCTTATTATCTTCCCATTTTCATGGTTTTTTTTTTCTCCATCATGAAGGCATCTTAACCACCTTCAATTTAACCTTTTAAAGCCTTTTGCAACTTATTTAGACATTTTACAACTTTTTACTTTACCACACAAAGATTATCTCATCTCCCTCTTTTTGGTTTAATAAGTAATAGTTTGATGAGTAAAGCAATCTTTTTTCCGCCATGAAGGTATCTCGACCACCTTCAATTTAACCTTTTAAATCCTTCCAGTTATCATCTATACTGAACTTTTAAATGTACTTTTTCACCACCTACAGCTTCACTATTTTAAACGAGGCTTAGATTCTGTTTAAATCGCTTAATGTTAGTTTACATGGCTGCCCTTCAACCAAAGGCTTTTTTTTTTCTCCATTAAGAAGCTT
Source organism: Spermophilus citellus (assembly GCF_964194105.1). Taxonomy (NCBI): domain Eukaryota; kingdom Metazoa; phylum Chordata; class Mammalia; order Rodentia; family Sciuridae; genus Spermophilus; species Spermophilus citellus. Next base: position 145,920,141 of record NC_138183.1, on the reverse strand, counting down.
TGTCTCAATCTGCCATGTACAAATACCTTTTTCTTCTTTCTTCCTTTCTCAAGCTTTTAAATTAAGTCTAGTTTCCTCAAAATCTTTTTAAATGGCATTTTACAACCTTTTACTTTACCACACAGAGATTATCTCATCTAGAAACATTTCTCTTTCCTTTAACCTTTTATATTAAAAAATATTTCCACATCTTGAATCTTTTTATATCTCTTTTTTAACCATTAACCCTTTTTATAAATTCACATTCTGAAACAACCCTTATAAAATTTCTGATTTAGACAAATTACTCCACTTTAATAAGATGAAATAATTTCATGTTTTTTAAGGTACTATAATATTGTAATTGAAACCCAACTGAAACTTCTTATACTTTTTGTATATAAATTACACCTGATAGAATCTTAAGACTTAGTAACCTTGTTTCAGCAAAGACACAGACCAAAGCAACATTAAACTTTTTTCTATTTACCAATTTATGAAAACACACATAATGTTTAAATATATTACTTTATGGAACTTAATAAGAGCACTTGATTTTATATTTAGTAGTTGATATTTCAACACTTTAGCTTTGTAAATTAATCAGATGTCGGTAAAAACCAAGATCTTAGACAAATGTAATAAACAGAACTAGCCATCTCTTTCTTGTTGAAGAAAAATCCTTCTACAGGATACCATGATGGTCCCATTGATATACTTAATAACTCGTCTTTAAAAAGCCATGGGCTACATTTTTGTATTGTATCAACATATGTCCTAGCTGTTCTTGGTCTCACTGGGGTGCCTCCTTTCTCTAATAATTTCTCTTCCTCGGAGGCGAACAACTTCAAACCTTGAGTCAACCATTTTCCCCAGTTTGCCTGAGAAAGTTCTAAGAACAGGCAACTTGCTGTCTAGCACAGAGTCACACTTGATTAATATTCATTGATTGATTTTCCAGATGGTGGGGATACAAAACTCAGTGAGACATGGATTCTGCCCTCAAGGAGCTTAAAAAATATATCAGTAGGGAAAGATTAACAGTCAGCACATAAATAATGATTACATAGTAGAGAAAACAATAAGGGCCATAAACAGGGTTCATTGGAATTCAGAGGACAAGTCAGAGGACAGAGAAAATGTTTTTCATTTAGAAGGAGATGAGTCAAGGGAAACTTCCTAAAGCAGGTGGCACTCAAATGGGTTATGTAAGAAGGAATTAGGATTTAGACAGGCAGGGTGACGGAGAACAGTGGCAGTTGGTAAGGCTCCAAGCAGACAGATGACCATGAACAAATGTCAGAGTACTTACAGCACCTCAGAGAAGAAACTTTACCTTACCAGTGAAATTTTATCTGCTAAGGACTGAAAGCTATTAGTGACTTCATGGACATATTTGATGCCCACAAATACTTTGTTTGGTCTATGCAGTTATTTTTTAAGGTTGAAGTTGAGTGCATAGGGCATGAATTTCTCATCTTGTTTAGTCAACACAATTTTCTGTATAAATCACTCTTCATTCTCTTCCAGTTATCTGTTAGAGTCTGTAAACAATTCAGGATGGCGCCTGGCATTTTGCCAGAGAAATGTTAGAGTCCATAAACAAGTCTGGATGGCGCCTGGCAAAATGCCAGAGGGAGTGGTTTGTGAAGTAACGCCAGCGAGCCATTAAGTGTGGAGATTCCTTATTGGTTGACTGCTGTATCTAGTTTATGCTAATTAAGATAAGCTGTGTGGAATGTATAAATATCATTCCGTCCTACAATAAATGGCTCCCACTCCTGCTGTATCAATGTACACAAGTTGTTCGTCACCCCGGGGTTAGTTTGCTGCAGCCGGACTGCGACAGTTATCCAGCTGACATGGGAAGGACTTGTGTTTGAGAACGTGGAGCTAAATCCCTTTCTTCATTTTGCTGATAAGAAAACCAAAGCTCAAGAAAGCTAAGTGAACCCCTTGAGGAAGCACTGAGAGTTAGTAGTGGAACTTCACCTAAATCCCAGCCTCCCCATGTCCTGTCCAAGCTTCCTTTGCAAAGGGGCTGACTCCCTTGGGCAGTCAGCCCCTTTGCCAAATCTCTGATTGGGAAACAGGTAAACCCATTTTGACTTGCTTTTCTTGGAGAGAAGTTTTCATAAAGGAAAAAGGAAATAGCCCAACGTTTCCAAAGAAGTCAGAGGTTAACGTGATCCCTTTATCATTTTGCCTAATCCTGAGTTGAGGCCCTCAGTGGCAAGAAAGTAGAGTGTCTCTTTCTTTCTCAGGAATGCAACTGCTTCCTGAAGTCAACCTGACGCAAAGCACTTTTTAAAATGGGGCCACGGTAGACTCGGGAGCGCCACCTGGTGGCCTGCATGAACTCAGGTGGAAAAGAAAAGGGATTGGAGATGTTTCAGGTGTCTGGGAAGAGAAAATGAAATAGTTCCAGAAACACGTGGTGTTTTTTCAATTAAAAAAACAAATGAGCCACATCCCCAGTCCCCCATCCCTTTTTTTGAGATAGGGCTTTGCTAAGTTATGAGGCTGGCTTTGAATTTGATATCCTTCTGTCTCAGCCTCCTGAATCTGAGATTACAGGCAGGCGCCGCTGCACCTGGATCAATATATTTTTTATAAATATTCTTCACTTTAAAAAATATGTGTTGACTTTATTACAAATTAATAGCCTAACTACTATAAAAGAGGTGGGGAAAGAGAATTATCTTCATCACTTTGAAAAGTTATTTCATTATACAATCTAAGGGTAATGAGTATGCAATACTGTATTTTATTTAGTAAATTTGAGTATTTCCAGGGTATAGGTTAGAAATTGTGAACCTACTGTTTTATAAACAGATGACCATGAGCAAATAAGTAACTATATTATGAACAATTTACTGTCAGAGAAGCATTCAACCAATAAATGTGGAAGGAATGATAGAAATGAAAAGTCACCCATTGCAAATATCACAGTAATAATTGTTTCAAGCAAGTATCAGCATATGCTAAATATGCATAGAAACATATTTACATAGTCTCAAAGTAACTCTCCAAAAGATGATTATAAATTGTGTGTGTGTGTGTGTGTGTGTGTGTTACTGGGGATTGATCCCAGGGCCTCACGCATGCTGAGAAAGCACTCTACCACTGAGCTACATTCTGTAGAGTTAAAGCATTGTGTATGTGTGCAGCTGTTGGTTTTGGCAGGTCGGATCAGATAGACAATAAAGACACTCTCTTTATACAACTCTATACAGATAGCATTTATTTTAGTAATAATATGGGTACAAGAACAAAAACAAAAGTGATAGGTAAAAGAGAAAGAGAAGAAAATACATCATCAGATTAGGGAAAACACCAACATCTGAAGTCATGAGGCTGGGGAGTCCCAGGGCAGCTTTTCAGGGTCCAGACTGGGAAATCCTCATCAGAGTGTCCTCTCCACAAGTGAGACTCCAAAGTCATTCCAGAGGGGTTCCTTGAATACAAGTTAGTACACAGAAAGCTCTGTTCTAACAACCCGAGTAATCTAGTCATCCCCTCCAGGACACTTAATCCCCCCAAGGACTGGCCAGATCTCCAAAGAGAGAGAGTGATACCCTTGAGATAAAGGAATGAGTCTGTGTTCTCACGAGTGAGCCAAACCCACGGATAAATCAGCCTCCTTTAGATGTTCCATCAACAATGTACAATGGTCAAAGCAGGCACATGGACAGGGGAGTTCTTTAATATTTTCCTAAGCCCCTTACATACCCAGTCCTTTTTAAAATATATAGAGAGATTTATTTTTTTAATTGTAGTTGGACACAATACCTTTATTTTATTTATTTATTTTTATGTGGTGCTAAGGATCGAACCCAGTGCCTCATGCATGCTAGGCAAGCTCTCTGTCACAAAGCTAAAGCCCCAGCTTAAAGTTCCTTTGATTTTTGAGACAGGGTCTCACTAAATTGCCCAGTCTGACCTAGAACATGAAATCCTCCTGCCTCAGCCTCCTGAGTCACTGGCATCATTATTGACATGCACCACTGTGCCCAGCATGAGGATTATTAATTACAGTGAGAACTGTGATAACTTCACAATGAAGAAACCTGGCAGTTACCACAAGTGACCAAGGTTTCTGTCACCAGTAATGAAACAAACAGCATGAGCCTCCTGATATGATGCAGTGAGAAATACATGGCATCACTTATGCAGTATCCTCTCCAAAAATGCATAACCCGAATTGAATCATAAGAACACACAGCCAAGTCCGAATGGAGGGATATTATGCAAAATAACTGCTAGTGTGCTTCAGAAGTATCAGCATTGGATCATGGGTTATAAAAAAGACATTACAGGTACAAGTTTAAAAAAATCAAATGAGGTCTGTCAATAATTAATAGAGTAGGCATGTCAACTTCTAAGTTGTGTCCTGGTATTGTGGCTATGTGACAAATTAATATTTGGGAAATTAAGATATATATATATTTGGGAAATTTAGGTAAGGAGTGTATAATAATTCTTTGTATTGTTTTTGTAATTATTTTGGTAAGTCTAGCAGTAATTTGAAAAGTTAAAAAATAAGCAAGAATTATTGATCCCCCAAAAAAATTATTGATCATTTACTGTATGTTAGGAACTTTATCACATGAAAATTCCTCAAGAAATAAAGAGCCTTACATTGGAGAAGATATGAATGGTATCAAGTCACAAATCTGAGTATTGTCCTTTTACTAGAAACCTAATTACTCTTTTCCTTTACTTCTCACATATTTTAATCTTAACTAATTGATTTGTTCATTCATTGATTCATTGATTTTTTTTCTTTTTTCTTTTCTTTGATACTGGAGATTGAACCCAGGGCTGTGGAGGCTGCCCTTGAACTCAAGAACCTCCTACTTTAGCCTCCAGAGTCACTGGGATTAAAGGCACATACCACTGGACTTGGCTCATTGACATTTTTAAATTAATGTAATATGGACCATGTAGTGGCACATGCCTGTAATCCCAGCAGTCTGGGAGGCTGAGGATTGCAAGTTTGATGCCAGCCTCAGCAATTTAGCAAGAACTTGTCAAAGGGGTGGGGCAAGGGAGGACAGGCAGGCTGGGAATTAACCATAGCTAAGACGTAGAGCATCCTGGGGTGCCAAATGTAAACAGAAAGAAAGGACTATGGACTAGACTTCATGCTGGCACTGCAACAATGAATAAAACAGACATGATCCTCATCTTCAATAAACTAAAAGGGGATGTAATTAAAGAATTACAATACAATATTGCTTTGGTTTGAATATGAGGTGTCCCCCAAAAGCTCCTGGGTTAATGCAGGAATTTTCTGAGGTGAAATGGATTGTGAGAGCAGTAACCTAATCAGCCCGTCCTGGTTTGAATGGACTGATTAGGTGGTAACTGTAGGCAGGTGGGGTATGGCTAGAGGTGGGTCACTGTGGGCGTGACCTGGAAGGGAATATGGCCCCTTCACCCTTCTTCCTCTCTCTGCTTCTTGGCTGCCACGAATGGAACAATAGGCCCTTCTGCCACCATGCACTGCATCACCTTGGGCCCAGAGAAATGGACTCAGCCATCTACAGACTGAGACCTCTGAAACCATGAGCCAATATAAACTTTCCCTCCTCTAGGTTGTTTTTGGAAAGTATTTTGGCCCCAGAAATGCAAAGCTAACACACGTATAATTAAGTGCTCTGGTGTGCTAAGCAATTTCAGGCAGCATAACTAGAGAGCCACACTATCTCAGTTCAAATCAAGTCCCCACCACTGGCTATGTGAGTGTGAAAAAGGATGACTTAGTCTTTCTGTGCCTCAATTTTCTCATGTGTCAATGACAATGACAATAGCAATACCTACATCATATGGTTGTGAAAATTAAATGAGTTGATTTTATGAAGTCTTGAGAACAGTGCCTGGCACCTCATTAACAGTATGAAATAAACGGGTATCCATGGGTGGTGGGGGCATCTATCCTAGATGTATGGAGAAGAGAACTAATTAGGGGGGGGGGGGAAGTTCCAGATTAAGTGACATATAAACTGAGACCCATAAGACAGAATGATCAGCCTTTGCAGGGACCCAGAAATGAAATAAGGCAAAAAAATTTGCAGAACTGAAAAATGTAAAATGATCAGAGTAGGAATGGTGAGAAATGATGTGGGAGAGGTCGTTAGGTGGCTTTTGTGATGATCCAAGTAGGAGATGGTGGGAGGTTGAACAAAGCAGTGCATAGATTTGAGATATTAGTAGACTGAATCAGTTTGCTTTTTACTAAGATAAGAAAGAGCACTGAGAGGAGAAATTTTTAACAGATGTATGGAGATATAATTCACAAACATGCAATTCATTCTTTGAAGATATACAATTCAGCCGGGAGCGGTTGCACACACCACATACCTATAATACCAGCGGCTCAGGAGGCTGAGATAGGAGGATAGCAAGTTCAAAGCCAGCAAAAGCTATATGCCCAAGAGAAATGAGAGCATATTTCCACGTAACAACTTGTACACATATGTTCTTAGCAGTATTATTTATAACAGCCAAAAAAGTATCACAACTAAATACCTACCAACTAATGAATGGATTTTTACAAATGTGGTATATCCACACAGTGTAATCTTGTTCAACCATAAAAAGGGGCAAAGTACTGAAACATGTTACCATGTAGATGTGTGAGAGAAGCCAGTCACAAAAGACAGTGTTATATGATTTTATTTATATGAAATGTCCATAATAGACAAATTCGTGTAGAGAGAAGACTCGTGGTCACCTAGGATTGGGGGGGTGCAGTTTGGGGAGAAATATGGAGTGACATTGTTGGATACGGGATTTTGTTTTGTTGTGTTCTAAACATCTCCAGCCATTTAAAAAATATATATTTATTTTTTAGTTGTAGTTGGGCACAATACATCTATTTTGTTTATTTATTTTTATGTGGTGCTGAGGATCGAACCCAGGGCCCCAACAAGAGGGGGCAAGGCGAGTGCTTTACCACTGAGCCATAACCCCAGCTCCTCCAGCCTTTTTTATGTTTTGAGACAGGGCCTCACTAAGTTGCTTAGGATCTTGCCCAGTTGTTGAGGCTGGCTTTGAAGTTGTGTTCTTTCTGCCTCAGCCTCCTGAGTCTCTGGATTACAGGCCTGCACCATTGCACTGGCAATATTGAACATCTTTTCACATGCTGTTTGGCCATTTGTGGATCTTTGAAGAAATGTCTACCATCCTTAAGTTGGGTTATTATTATTGAATTGTCAGAGCTTGTTATGTATTTTTATATAAATTCCTTACCAGATACATGATTTGCAAAACTTATCTCCCATCCTTTTCACTTTATCTATTTTTTCTTTAAATTTTATTTTTTAGGTGGTGCTAAATTGGACCCAGGGCCTTTTCTGCATGCTAGGCAAGTGCTCCACCACTGACCCATATCCCCAGCCTCCTTTTCATTTTCTTGATGGGTTCTTTCAACATGCAAAAGTTTTCAATTTGATAATGTCTATGTTTTCTTTTGTTGCTTTTATTTTCAGTGTTACATCTAAGGTATCATTAATTAACTCAAGGTAACAGAGATTTACACTTGTTTTCTTCTAAGAGTTTTATATGTTTAACCCTTACACTTAGGTCTTTAATCATGTTTTTTCTTTTCTTTTTGTTTTTGGGGTACCTGGGATTGAACTCAGGGGCACTTGACCACTGAGGCATATCCCCAGCCCTATTTGTATTTTATTTAGAGGCAGGGCCTCACTGAGTTGCTTAGCTTCTCGCCATTGCTGAGACTGGCTTTGAACTCGTGATCCTCCTGCCTCAGCCTCTGAATCAATGTTGAATTAAGTTTTGTATATGTTATGAGGTAACAGTCTAAAGTCATTATTTTGCATATAGATATTCACTTGTCCACACTGATGGATTTTGATAGAAATTGTATTGAAATTCCTGCCAGGAAATGCAGAGAAGACAATCTAGGAAATAACCCTGAGGAGACCTATTAAGCAACAGCAGAGGAAAACTGTTACTAAGAGTTTGAGAAGTAGTCAGACAGAATAGAAAAAATCCAGGAGAGTGTTATATCAAAGAATTCAAGAAAAGTAAAACATTCTGTAGAAAATGGAGAAGTTAACAACATCAAAATTCTTCAAGGACTCAAGCAGCATTAAAAAATGAGAGTATCCCGAGTTCAGTGATAAGGCTGTCACAGCAACAGGGCAAGGGAAGAAGCAGGCTGGGGGCAGAGCCCAGTGGGAGAGCATGTGCTTAGCATCTGTGAGGCCCTGGGTTCAATCCCCGGTACCAAAAAGAAAACACGGGGGATGGAGGGTGTAGAGCAAAGGAGCTGGGTGTAGTGGCACACACCTGTAATCCCAGCAGTTTGGGAGGCTGAGACTATAGGATCGTGACTTCAAAGCCAGCTTCAGCAATTTATCAAGGCCCTAAGCAACTCAGTGACACCCTGTCTCTAAATAAAATATAAAAAGGTCTGGGGATGTGACTCAGTGGTCAAGTACCCTTGAGTTCAATCCCCAGTATGAAAAAAAAAATAGCAAAGGTATGGTAGTGTAGGCCTATAAATCAGGATGTTAAGGTAGAGGGATTGCAAATTCGGGGGATTGTAATGTCAGCAATGTAGTGAGACCCTGTCTCAAAATAGAATAAAAAGGGCTAGTAATGTGACTCAGTGGTAAAGTGCCTCTGACTCAATCCCTAGTACCAAAGGGAGGAGGGAATACAAGGCCTAGAATAACTGTCTCTGTGTCCTACTTCCTTTGTTTCCCCCTCTCTTCCTACCTACCCCATCAGCTCAAAAAACATAAATGTCACTTTACAACCTTTGCAAAGGTTCCCCAACTTCTTCCTAACATTAAGACAGCTACACACGAAACTGAAACCAAAAGAAACTGGGTAAATGTATTCTATCACCCATGTCTTCATTTCCTGAGGCCCACTGCACAGTTTTTAAACGGGGCCAACTCAGATTACTTTTAAGGCATATGGGTCTAGAGCTGATTTTCTGAACTTGTTTTCAGCACAATAAGGCATTCTCATTTTAAACACACACACACACAAAAAAAAAAAAAACCATCATGCTTTCTTCACCTGCTCAAAGATGCAGCCCCACCATCCCCATCTCCCTAAAAGCTTTCTGCAGCCCACTAAAAATATCCAATGTTGACAGATGCAAGCTATCAATACAGAGACTCAAGATCCCAGGGTGAGAAGTGGCCAGAGGCAAAGTCTTGATAAACAGCTCAAATTGGCTCTTACTCCACAGGTGACCCCTAGTTTATCTGGGTAATTGTAAAGGGCATTTTACAGCAAATCAATTAAATGAAAATCTTTTAAACCCTTTTTAAATGGGGGAGAAGGGGGAGGGTGAAGAGGGCCAACCTTTGTAAGCTAACAGGTGATTTTAATTGGAACCAGCAGTGTTATACCATGTTTTTGACCCATTCGGTAAAGGCAGAAAAAGAAATCAATAAATTTCCATCAGCATTTGCCCTCCTGGAGTCTTATAAGTAGAATGGAGACACCAACCCCAGTTAATGGCTTTATCAAGCACCTCACTGATTCTCTAACAGAATTAAATAGGTTGCAGGTCTCTCTCCCTTGTCCTCTACCATTGAGATTCAAAAATGCCCCAGGCTGCTGGGTGCTGCTTGGTAACACATCAGGTCCCACATCAGGTCCCATCCTACTCTTTACGTACACACTCCTATCTCTATCTTGGGCCCAACCACCACAGAACCTTCCGGAACAGTCCTGGCTCAGAGACGTGAATTCAGGCACTGGCCCTTTATTAAAAGAAAAACACAGATATTCCAAGTTTTACTCCTGGCAGTAGATCCATAGAGAATTCACGGGGCCTAACAGTTGGACAGCTTGATTTCAACCACATATTAGTTGTGTAATTTGGGGTAAATTACTTAACCTTTCTAACCTGCCATTTCTTCATTCATATCAGGGAGAATAATGATACCAACCCCTTAGGTTGTTGTGAGATTAAATATTATTGTGTATCAATATATTTAATGGTCCATGCAAAGATTTAAACAAGCACTTTATAGCAGAAAAATTTTAAATGGTATCCAACATATGAGAAAATACACTGAGTCGCCCGGTTCCGCCGGGTCTGACGAGGCACCACCGACAGTTCTCCAGCTTCAGACCTCCCTGGACACTACAGGTGGCTCCGCCCGAGTCAGGGGTGGCCTTCGGCACGGCCCGGGGTCGATCCGACGGCCTCCTCCGCGCGGAAATGTGGGAAATGTGGGACATGTGGATTTGGAATATTAATTCATTTGAAAAACTGCTTTGGGGGTGTGAATGTGATTTCTGATGAAACTGGATTGGAATAATTTTCATGATCTTTGTATATTTATATATATATATATTTTAAAATTTTGCATTTGACTTAAAGTGCCATGAGAAAATTTGCATATTGCAAGGTGGTCCTAGCCACCTCCTTAATTTGGGTACTGTTGGATATGTTCTTGCTGCTTTACTTCAGTGAATGCAACAAATGTGATGAGAAAAAGGAAAGAGGACTTCCTGCTGGGGATGTTCTAGAGCCAGTACAAAAACCTCATGAAGGTCCTGGAGAAATGGGGAAACCAGTTGTCATTCCTAAAGAGGATCAAGAAAAGATGAAAGAGATGTTTAAAATCAATCAGTTCAATTTAATGGCAAGCGAGATGATTGCACTCAACAGATCTTTACCAGATGTTAGGTTAGAAGGGTGTAAAACAAAGGTGTATCCAGATAATCTTCCTACAACAAGTGTCGTGATTGTTTTCCATAATGAGGCTTGGAGCACACTTCTGCGAACTGTCCATAGTGTCATTAATTGCTCACCAAGACACATGATAGAAGAAATTGTTCTAGTAGATGATGCCAGTGAAAGAGACTTTTTGAAAAGACCTCTAGAGAGTTATGTGAAGAAACTCAAAGTGCCAGTTCATGTAATTCGAATGGAACAGCGTTCTGGATTGATCAGAGCTAGATTGAAAGGAGCTGCAGTGTCCAAAGGCCAGGTGATCACCTTCTTAGATGCTCATTGTGAGTGCACAGTGGGATGGCTGGAGCCTCTCTTAGCAAGGATCAAACATGACAGGAGAACAGTGGTATGTCCTATCATTGATGTGATCAGTGATGATACTTTTGAGTACATGGCAGGCTCTGATATGACTTATGGTGGATTCAACTGGAAGCTTAATTTTCGCTGGTATCCTGTTCCCCAGAGAGAAATGGACAGAAGAAAAGGTGATAGGACTCTTCCTGTCAGAACACCTACAATGGCAGGAGGCCTTTTTTCAATAGACAGAGATTACTTTCAGGAAATTGGAACATATGATGCTGGAATGGATATTTGGGGAGGAGAAAACTTAGAAATTTCCTTTAGGATTTGGCAGTGTGGAGGAACTTTGGAAATTGTCACTTGCTCACATGTTGGACATGTGTTTCGGAAGGCTACCCCATACACATTTCCAGGAGGCACAGGGCAAATTATCAATAAAAATAACAGACGACTTGCAGAAGTATGGATGGATGAATTCAAGAATTTCTTCTATATAATTTCTCCAGGTGTTACAAAGGTAGATTATGGGGATATATCATCAAGACTTGGTCTAAGACACAAACTACAATGCAAACCTTTTTCTTGGTACCTAGAGAATATTTACCCTGATTCTCAAATTCCACGTCACTATTTTTCATTGGGAGAGATACGAAATGTGGAAACAAATCAGTGTCTAGATAACATGGCTAGAAAAGAGAATGAAAAAGTTGGAATTTTTAATTGTCATGGTATGGGAGGCAATCAGGTTTTCTCTTATACTGCCAATAAAGAAATTAGAACAGATGACCTTTGCTTAGATGTTTCCAAACTTAATGGCCCAGTTACCATGCTCAAGTGCCATCACCTAAAAGGCAACCAGCTCTGGGAGTATGACCCAGTGAAATTAACCCTGCAGCATGTGAACAGTAATCAGTGCCTGGATAAAGCCACGGAAGAGGACAGCCAGGTGCCCAGCATTAGAGACTGCAGTGGAAGCCGGTCCCAGCAGTGGCTTCTTCGAAATGTCACCCTTCCAGAAATATTCTGAGACCAAATTTTTAAAAAAAGAAAAAAATAAGGATTGACTGGGCTACCTCAGCATACGTTTCTGCCACATTCTTAAGTAGCAAAAAAGGAAAAGTGCTTTCCTCCTCTGCGGGATGTATCAGCCATTAAAACTCAGACTCCTCTAGCTTTTCACTAGCTGTGAACCAGCCTTCCTGTCCAAGGACATGAAACTGCATAGTAGTGAGACTGTGCACACTGATGTTTACAAGATTGAAAGAGTCTTTCATCAAGAATCATGGAAAAGAATATTCAGACAGTGAAACAGTCAACAAAATGTGCTTTCTGGAGAGCTGCACCTTTTATGGTTTGCTTGCACATCAGTAATTTCTGCTGAGTGTGCTGTCAATGAAGAGATTACCAAGATTTTTTTCCTGATTAGAACTGGTAGCCAGTATATTAAACATTGACATAAAAGCAAATGAAAAAGAACTGAAACCAGATACAGAATCATGAAAACAACATTTTTACATTAAAAAAAACTATATTAAACAGGGTTTAAACAAAATTAAAACAGAACTATGAGAAGTACAATTTGTTATAGTATAGTATCAAATTTCTATATAGATTTTATACCTCAGTGGGGAAAAATAACTGATTCCAATGACGTTCATTTTATTTTCATCTGTGATAGTCATGGATGCTTTTATTTTCCTTGGGGTGCTGAAAATGAGCTGGGAGAAAAAGCTCTTTGAACATAGTTTTAATTTCTTTCTACAATATTTTTATTTGATTTGTGGGCTGTTGGAATTGTGACTTTTAATTGCCTTCTAAAAAATGGAGAATTAACATGATGCCTGGTCTCAACTGAACAAGTTAGATATCTCAGTTGTTCTTGGGTCAACTGGCTTACAGTCTCGGTCTTCTGTCTGTTTCTCTCCCTCCCTCCCTTTTCTCTCTCATTCTCATTCTCTCTCTCTCCCTTCCCCGCCCCCTCTCTCTCTCTCTCTGTCTCTCTCACACACACACACACACACACACACACACACACACATTCTTACCACATTTTCACCTTCCTAACTTGATTCAGCTGATTATGCTTAATACCCAAGATTCATACTACTGTACTACAGATTTGTTTTCACAGCAATAAATCTTCAGTTCTTTATGATTTCATTTAAAAAAAAAAAAAAGAGAAAATACACTATCTCACTCACAGTAAGTACAATGCAAAATACAACTATACTGGGATGCTACTTTTCATATATCATGCTGGCAAAATCCCAAATTCAATAGTATATTCTAAGCCAGGCACAATGGCATATACCTGTAATTCCAGAAAGTTGGGAGGCTGAGGCAGAAGAATGGCAAGTTTAAAGCCAGCCTCAGCAATTTAGTGAGGCCCTAAGCAGCTCAGCAAAACCCTGTCTCTAAATAAAATATTAAAAAGGAATGAGGATGTGGCTCAGTGGTTAAGAACCTATCCAGGTGTACTGGCACATGCCTATAATCCCAGTGGTTCAGGAGGCTGAGGCAGGAAGATCACATGTTTGAGGCCAGCCTCAACAATTTAGCAAGACCCTGTCTCAAAATTAAAAATACAAAGGAGCAGGGATGCAGCTCAGTGGTAGAACATACCTGAGTTCAATCCCTTGTACCATCCCCTCACACTCAAAATGAGTGTATTCTATTGATGAAGTAGTGGGGAAAGAGGTATTCATTCATTGTTTTGGATGACTTGAAACAGCATCAGCCTATTAGGATTGAATTTCAAAATATCTAGAAAAAGTATATGTACATTTACCCATTGGCCCAGAAATACCACTAATAGGAATCTATCCCAAAATGCACCATCAAAAACTCAAAATGACATATGTACAAGTATGAACAATACTCATATTGGAAGTATTATTCATAATTGCAAATAATTGGAAACAATTAAAATGTCTATCAATGACTGGTTGAATAAGATATAGTTATATTGCATGCAATAGAACACCCTGAAATTTCTGAAGTTACAAAACAGAACTATATATACTGAAGTCAAGTGACTTCCAGGATATAGCAAGTAGACAAAATAAGAAGTGGAAAAAATATTTTTTATATATAAAGAATGACACCTTTTATGTAAAAAAAAAGAAGAAACACATACAAATATACATACATATTTGCTTATACTTACCAAAAGAAACAGTATAAAATAAATTTAAAACTAATCAGGCTAGGCATGGTGTCGCATGCCTGTAATCCCAGCAGCTAGGGAGGCTGAGGCAGGTGGATCATGAGTTCAAAGCCAGCCTCAGCAAAAAGCGAAGCAGTAAGAAATTCAGTGAGACCCTGTATTTAAATAAAATACAAAACAGGGATGGGGATGTGGCTCAATGGTCAAGTGGCCCCTGAGTTCAATCTCTGGTACCCCTCTCCAAAACTAATTAAAATAGGGAAGGACTGGCAGGAACATTATTGGAAGCAAGGTTTCTTTATATATACCTATAAGATTTTGATGTTGGAAACATAAATGTTTTATATATTCACAAATTATAATAAATAAGAGTAATCCCTAAAAACAAAAACTAAAAAGAATGAATTTAATGTATACAACAATTAAATATACATTTTAAAATATACATTTAAAAATAAATAATTATTTCAAGTGAATTTATTTTTTATTTTATTTTTTTATTTTTATTTTTTTAAATTTTTTAGTTGTAGATGGACACAATACCTTTATTTATCACTATGTGGTGCTGAGGATCAAACCCAGGGCCTCACACATGCTAGGCAAGCGCTCTACCACTGAGCCACAACCTCAGCCCTGTTTTTAATTTTTTGCATTTGTATTTTTTGATGCTGGAGATTAAATCCAGGAGCACTTCACTACTGAGCTACATCCCCAGGCTTTTTAAATTTTGAGACAGGGCCTTGCCAAGTTACTGAGGGTCTAATTGTCCAGGCTGGCCTAGAACTTGCAACCTTTCTGCCTCAGTTTCCTGTGTCTCTGGGATTACAGTATGTTTCATCATGCCTGACTTCAAGTGACTTTAGACCAGATCCCAGAAATGGAGGATTATATTCCAAAGACAACGCTGAAGAGAAATTTAAATTTAATTGGTTAGTTCAATTGCTAATTTTTTTAAATGTAATTTTTTAAATATATATTTTTTATTTACTTATTTTTATGTGGTGCTGAGGATCAAACCCAGGGCCTCGCACGTGCTAGGCGAGCGCTTTACCACTGAGCCACAAACCCAGCCCTCTATTTGCTAATCTTCATATTCATTTTATTATTTTAAAACTATTGGGAGATAAAGAGTACAAAGTTGCAGTTAAGAGAGGAAGAATAAGCCAGGCTCCCTTGAAATCCCAGCCACTCCAGGGGCTGAGGCAGGGGGATCATAAATTCAATTTGGCAACCCTGTTTCAAAATAAAAATAAAATAAAATAAAAAGGACTCGGGATGTAGCTCAGTGATAAAGTGCCCCTGGGTTCAATTCCCAAGACCAGAAAAGAGAGGGGTGGAGAGAAAGAATAAATCATAAGAATTTAAGGAAGTAGATATATTAGTTAGATTGATTTAATCTTTCCACATGATCTAGACATGTCATTGAATACTACATAATTACATACAATTATAACTTGTCACAAAATTAATTAATTCTTTTTATTTTTTGTGGTACTGGTGATTGAACTCAGAAATACTCTACTTCTAAGCTACATCAGCAGCCCTTTTTATTTCTTATTTTGAAACAAGGTCTTGCTAAATTGCCACTTGCGATCCTCCTGCCTTTACCTCCACAGTCACTGGGATTGTAGGCTTATACCACTGCATTAAACTAAGCTTAATTGATTAATTTTTTTAAAAAAATCTATCCAAGGTAGGAAGTTTTTTTCTTCCTTGCTTCCTTTTAACACAGCTGAAAAAAAAAAATGCTAAAACTTGGGGGACAAAAAGTTTGCCAAAATCTCACAAGGAACAAATAAATCCTAAATAAAGAAAAAGCAGAATTATAATGTAGTTTAAATATCGTGGTCTCTGTGTGCTAGGTGGGCAATGGTGACACACCCCATGAATTCTATCAGCCCTCACCTCTTGCCACTAAGGGTAATATTTTCCCTGTTACAATCCAACAGCATGTTAATATCCTGACCACACAACACACACATCTATTGGACGTGATCTGTCCTGGGAACTTCCCATTTGCAAATTACACTAGAGGAATTTTCATATGAGGAAGCAATGCTATCTAGTGTTTAATATCCTCATTTTAAAATGGGAATAAAATATAGCTTAATTCATAGGATTATGGTGGGAATTCAAAGGAAAAAGTCTGTATAATATTTAACACAGTTTGACACAAAGTAAGTGCTGGATAAATGTTACTAATAATAAACTGAGAATAACTTTAAGGACAGACAGGCAAATGGCTCATTCATCTGCATACCCTCAGAATCTATCACACTACCTAGTATCTAGTAGGAGTTCAATAAATGTTCACTGAGTGAGTCACTGTATCCAGGGGTCAGGGTGCATGAGGACATCCAGCAATAAATCATTTGCCCCAGGTCACCATGCCACATGGCTACTTCAAGGTAGAGCTTATAAATCTCTACAGTGTGGGGTGCCCTTTAAGTCTGTTGCCTCCTAAGTGTTTACATGGTGCCTGACTGGGCATAAGTCTTGGGGAGGAAGATTCAATCAAAGTTTCAAGTCTGATTCTATTCCAGCCAGAGCCGAGTGAGTGTCTGTCTCTCCTTTTCCCTGGGCCTGTCACAATCTCAACAAATAGGCTTTTAAATTAAGTAGTGATTTGGAATGTAAGTGAGTGCATTTAAGATGATAAGAGACAGAGAGATCCTAATGGCTGAAATATTTGTCATATCACAAGTAAACGGAGTGTTTCTGGGAGTCACTAATATAACTAATTTTTTCCAAATCCTCCTCTGCTCTGTGTGAGAAGATGAGGTCAGTGCAGGTTGAGCTGGCCCGGAGTGAGCAGCTGTCGGGGGACTGAAGAGAATACTGATGGATGGATGGCTGTTTTCCTTGGGAAACCAGAGCCCAGTTGTTCAAATTAAGCTGTAGCTACCCAACAACCAGCTGCCGGCTGCCACAAATGAAAAGGTAGGGAAACAAATGTGCAATCCATAGTGCCTCCCCCAGGGTGGGCGGCAGAGATGTGCCAGTGAGCTTGGCCCCTCTGCTGGGGGGTGTCCGAAGGAAAAATAGAAATAATTGACTGCAACCCCCTGTCCCTACCTCCACCTACTCTTGAATCACCTCTGCAGTAAACCCGAATCATGCCAGTAAAATCTCTTCTTGAGCACTCCAAGAGCTGGGAATCTCACTACCTCCAAAGCAGCCCATGATAATAATGCATTTTAGTTGAACCCAGAGGCAACCTCTTTTGCAGCTATATTGGCATATTGGTTAGCCATGAATAAACTGAAAAATGTAAAAATATGTGCTACTCTGCATCAGATGTCCAAAATGGACAGCCGTACTCATTTGGCTTTGTGCATTGAGCATTTGGGCTCATTCTAATCTTGACTCCATCACCAACTGTGGTTAACCTCTGCCGGTAGGAACAAAAGACTCTTTCTTGGTTTGTAAAAATGGGAAAGATACCCACCCCAGGACTTTTACAATGCCAAGGCTGGTAGAGAGAGAGAGATGGTTATTGCACCTACACCTCACTTTAAGGCAGGGTCTCACATTTCAATTTTGGTACAGTCTCAAAAATAAATATGCATTCAGCCACAGAGAAATACAAGATTTAAAGATGTCCATTATTCAATTTGAAATGTGTCATTTTTCAACCACACCTTCTGTAGTACATCCAAAGGGAAATTTTAAAATAAATTTTGTCTGGTTGAAAGTATATGGCACTGCATGGGTTGGGGTTGTGGCTCAGCGGTAGATCGCTCGCCTCGCATGTAAGAGGCCCTGGGTTTGATTTTCAACACCACATACAAATAAATAAATTAAATTAAAGTATTGTGCCCAACTGCAAAAAACAAATATTAAAAAAAGAAAGTATATGGCACTGCATTTTTTAAAGCATGTGTTCATTCCACGTAAGTTTTTAAATATAACATGATTTTTTGTAAACTTGATTTGGCATTTCTTAATATCTGGAGAGCCTAAAATAAAATGGTCTAGGAATCTAAAAGGCTCTGTCCTGCACACTTGTAAGGTTATTGTTGCAATCCAATAAGATTAAAAATGATGGGCTGGGCACAGTGACCCACCTATGGTCCCAGCTAAGAGGCTAAGGTAGGAGGATCACAAGTTAGAGGCCAACATGGGCAATTTAATAAGACTCTGTCTCAAAACAAATCAAAACAAGGGACTGGGAATATAACACAGTGGTAGAGGGCTTGCTATAGCAGCATGAGGCACTGGATTCAATCTCCAGTAATTGAGGGGAAAAAAATATAAAATTAGTTTGTTATAAAAATAGTTTTACATATTGTTATGGTTTAGATATGAGGTATCCCCTCAAAGTTCCCATTCTGCAGGAATGTTCAGAGATGAAATGATTAGGTTGTGAGAACTGTAACCAGTCCATCCTAGTTTGAATGGACACACTGGGTGGTAACTGTAGACAGGCGGGGCATGGCTGGAGGAGGAGGGTCACTAGGGTCATGCCCTGGAAGTGTTGTTCTTCCTGTGGCCTCTCTCTTTCTGCTTACTGACTTGGCCATGAGCTGGGCAGCTTTCTTCTGCTAGGCCCTTCTCTCATGATATGCTGTCTCACTTTGGACGCAGAGCAATGGAGTTGGCAGTCTGTGGGCTGAGATCTCTGAAACAGTGAGCCCCAATTGACTTTTCCTCCTCTAAGTTGTTCTGTCAGAAATGCAAAAGCTAATGAAAACATATACCATAGAGTAGTCAAACCCAGAGAAACTGAAAATGCAATGGTAATTGCCAGAATTGGGGAAGGGGAAAATGGGAGTTGTTGTTAATGGGTAATTGCCAAAAAAAGAGAAAGATTTAGAGATGGATTGCAAATGGACATGAATAAGGCTGGGGCTGAGGCTCAGTGGCAGAGCACTTGCCTTGCACATGTGAGGCACTGGGTTTGATCCTCAGCACCACATAAAAATAAATAAAGATACTGTGTGTTCATCTACAACTAAAAAAAAAATTAAAAATAGAGTTTAAAAAAGGACATGAATATGCTTAACACTACCGAAATATACACTTAAAAATGATTTAAATGGTAGATTTTATTTTATGTTTTTTGCCATGAGTAAAAAAAAATTTAAATCTTTAAAAAATGTTTTGAAAGGTGTACGTAAATATTATGTAGCTGCTAAATTAATACTACTCAATCTTTCTTTAAATATATATTGAGTATCTACTATGTGATGGACAATGTGCCCAATAGCTTTATGCTATAGGTAGTGAATAAATATAACACAAATCATAGCATTTCTTCAGGTAGGTAGCAGGAAGGTCATAAAAATATAATGGAAATTAGCATCCAAGTGTTGGAAGGTTCACCAATATGGGAGGTTGGTCCAGAATGGCTATCTACCCCACCCTCAGAATAGTCGGGGGGAATTAGTATGGAAGTTTGTTATTGTCCTAGACCCTCATCTGGGCACTACAGCTAGTTAAAAACATCATAGAGAAAAGTTAAGAGTAGGAACACAAGCAAGGCTTTGTGGTGCACGCCTGTAATCCCAGATACTTGGGAGACTGGGGCAGAAGAATTGCAAGTTTGAGGCCAATCTCAGCAACTTAGTGAGACCCTGTCTCAAAATAAAATATAAAAAAGACTGGGGATATAGCTTAGTGTAGAGTGCCCTGGGTTCCATCCCCAGTACTCTACACACACACACACACACACACACACACACACACACACACACGGAGTAGTAACACAAACCAGAAATCATTGGTCTGATCCCCAGTTCTCCAGTTTACTATCTGTGTCACCTTGGGCAAGTTACTTAACCTTAAGCATCACGTTTCCGCAATGACCCTGATAGTAGTTATTATAATTCAATGAGCTCATATTTAGCCACCTTGTTTAGAACAGTATCTAGCATTGATTAAATGCTACAGGTAAATGTTAAGTGAAATACAATACCTTTCAAGAAGTCAATTAATTGTCTGAGCCTCAGTAAAATAATGGGATACAATAAACAATGTCTAAGAATACTTTTGGATCTACAAACTCAGTGATTCCACACTTTTACAGACTAAGACTTTGTAACCTCTCAAATCATACATTAAGTTTTTAACCAGCCTAATTGGTTGCAATAAGAACTTTCCAATAGGAATTATGTTAGGGTCCAGTTAAGAAACCAGAAGCCAGGCTGGGGCTGTAGCTCAGTGGTAGAGCACCTGCCTCACATATGTGAGGCACTGGGTTAAATTGTCAGCACCACATAAAAATAAATAAATAAAGATATTATAGAAGAAAAGAAATCAGAAGCCACAACAGGGATTTCAGTTGGGGGGGGAGGGCGGGGGGGTGGTTCCTGGTTAAATAGGTATTAGAGAAATGAAAAGACTAAAAGTGAACAACACTAGGGACTGGGGTTGTGGCTCAGTGGTAGAGTGCTCAACTCGCACTTGTGGGACTCTGGGTTCGATCCTCGGCACCACATACAAAAATAAACAAGTGAAATAAAGGTGTTGTGTCCAACTACAACTAGAAAATAAATATTTTTTAAAAAGTGAACACTGAAGTAATATAACTTCAGAAGAAGTCTCCACCTCTAAGGCTGGGACACAAAGGTAAGATGGGGTGTCAGTGCCTGGAGACTTGGAGAAAGGGCCCCCTAAGGCTGGACTCAGGCCCCTGAGGAGAAGGTACTGCTTGGTTGTTGGTGGCACCTCAGGAACTGGGACTCAGACCTCTAAGGAGGTGGTTTCACCCTATGCTGACAATCATTGTGTCCAAATGGCACAATGATGCTTGCTGTAGATGTGCTGGGGGAAAGTTGGAGACTAGAATCAATTGCCATCTTCAGGGTGGAGGGGCACTGCTGGTGATGCAATCAGTGACATCAAACCAATAGCTGGAGTCTCTCATCTGTCTTCCTCCTTTCCAGTTCCCTCTGATACCACTAACGGGGAACCAAAGAGATTCCAGTTGGCAAGGAGAAATGTGGTTTTCAGAGTCTCAGGCCAGCATCAAAGAACAGAATATAGAAGAGGGGATTTTATATTAGAGGCCATAACTTCAGACTGGCACCAGCCAGGTGGTGGCACATGCCTGTAATCTCAGCGATTCAGGAGGCTGAGGCAGGAGGATTGCAAGTTAGAAGCCAACCTGAGCATCTTAACAAGATCCTGTCTCAAAAAAAAAAAAAAAAAAAAATATATATACACACACATATATATAATATATATATATACACACACATATATATATATGGCTAGGAGTGTATATAATATATATATATATATATATATATATATATATATATATATATAGGGCTAGGAGTATTGCCCATGTGCCCATGGGTTCTAGCCCCAGTACTTAAAAAAAAAATTTAAAAAAGGAGTATCATAGCTCCGACATTGCTTGCTATTACTTCTATGGGTGCCAGTTCTGACCACCAGAATAACACTAAATATGTTCGTGCTCTTCACCTGCTTAAAAATAGCTGTCCCAGACTCCTCGTGCTCTCTTTTTTTCCAGCCTAAAGCGACCTTTTATTGATTTCTCTACTGTGAGTTCCAAAGGAGAAGGAGTCATATGTGACTCATTTTTGAGCCCCTCTGGAGCCAGCATAATACCATGATGCTTTGTGTAATGCCAGGTGTGTTCTCAGCATTGATTCGAGTGGTCAGATTGCTCCAAGTGTTAGGAAAGTAGTCTTTGTATTGAACAAGAATCAGCCTTTCCTCTAAGCTACTGAGTAGCCTCTCTTATTCAACTCTGTGAGCCTGGGCAAAGCAGCTCACCCACTCCCGTCCTCATTTCTCAGGAATGATAACAGCTTAGTCATCCCCACAATGAGAACTCCCAATACTCAAGGGATGTAAAGGAGCTTGGTGGTTTGGTGTGACAGCTTTATTTTTTTATTTCATTATTGTTATCATTTGTAACAAATCCCTGACATATCAGCTTAGAGAGAGCAAAGATTTATTTTGGGTTCAACTTTCGAAGGTGTCCATTCACTATTGGTTGGCCTTGTTACTTTGGGTCTGTGGTGAGGCAGCACATGGCATAACTATTCACCTCATGGCCAGGTCATCAAAGAGAGGAAGGAATTGGCAGTGTCCCACCACCCCCTTTGAGGGAGTACTGCCAATGACTAGAAGGTGTCCCACTTGGCCCCACCTCTTAAATACCCACACATCCCAATAGTATGGAGCTGAGGACTAAGCTTTAACACATGAGTCTTTAGACATCTCAAATCCAAATTATGGCAGATGATTTATGTGCCCTAACCCCCTTTTTCTCACTTTGCTTCTGCTGCCATTTCCTCCAGGGATCTCATCAGTATTCTGGAGGGTTAACCAGTGGGGATGCTTTGTAATGGAGATTGAGGGGGGAACTTACAGAAGGGAACAAATATTGACAAGTTACAGCGATAGTATCTTGCCTGATTCTCCTTATAACAGAGTCAGAATAGCATGGAGTTTCATCAATTATGCTCTGGATTCAGCCTGCCTATGCTGAAATTCCTGCCATTCACTTCCCATGTGACTTTGGACAAGTAACTTGGGCTTCACTTTGTTCCACTGAAAATTAATCAGTAATGGCACTAAATTCAGATGCTTGTTACTCTTCATGGCAAATTACAAATATTCAATACCTATTAGCTATTTTTGAGCTCTACATGCCTGATACTGTACTAAGTGTCATTTACTACACCATAACTTTAACCTTTACACAGCTTGTGAGCTGGATACGGCCCTCCTATGGACACAAAAAGTTGCAGAGCCAGGTTTTTCATATCTAGGGCTAACTCCAGTTTTGGGATTCAGGAGTGCTGCTGTCCCCTAGAGGACACTTAGGAAATTTGTGGGAACCCTGGATTGTTGCCATGATTGGAGGACACCCTTGACCTTTTGTGGTAAGTAAGGGAGAGGGATATTTAACATGCTGCAGTTCAAAATCAGGCCTGCACATGCCAAGTGACTTCTGAATATATTCCAGATATCCATGTAGGTGAAAAAGCTAGTTACATCTTGCAGCACTTCTCAGTACTCCCATTTCAGTGGTTTCCTTTAAGTAATGACCTGCCAATATTTGTCCCCTCCTTCATTTGTCCTTTCTTCCTCTTTGTCTCCTCTGTTGGCAGTTTTGTCTTGGATAGGTCTCCATGCTTAACAAATTTACTCAATTTGAGCATTATACCAAATCCAAATCGGTTAAAGGGCATCTCTGAAAAACCCAAAGGTCATGACACACTTAATGGTAAAATTTATTAAATAATTTCTTTTTTTTTAAGAGAGAGGGAGAGAGAGAGAGAGAGAGAGAGAGAGAGAGAGAGAGAGAGAGAGAGAATTTTTAATATTTATTTTTTAGTTATCGGCAGACACAACATCTTTGTTTTGTATGTGGTGCTGAGGATCGAACCCGGGCCGCACACATGCCAGATGAGCGCGCTACCACTTGAGCCACATCCCCAGCCCTAATAATTTCTTACTAAGATTGGCAACAAGGCAAGGATGATTCTCATCCGTGTATCCACCACTGTACTAATGGCTCTTTCCAAAGCAATAAGGAAAGAAAGAGAAATAAAGGGTATAAAGAAATAAAAAATGGTATAGGAAGAGATAAACCATCTTGATTCACAAATGACTTAACAGCTTATGAAAAGAATCTTAATAAAGTCTTTTTTTAAAACAATAATTCTTTATTTTATTAATATTTTGTAGTTGTAGATGGACAGCATTCTTTTATTTTATTTGTTTCATTTTTCTGTGGTGCTAAGGATGGAACCCAGGATGAAGGATGAAAAACCTTGCCTAACACATGCTAGGCAAGTGTTCTACCACTGAGCTATAGCCCCAGCCCCTTAAGGACTCTTAATAAGTGAATTTAGCAAGATCATACAATGCATAGTCAATATAGAAATTGGATTATATTCCAACAAGGAGTAACTAACTAGAAAATGAAATTCAAAAACAATTCCATTTATAATAGCATTGAAATCAATATAACAACACATTTAAGAAAAGATATGCAAGATTTTTTCATTTGAAACTAAAAATTGACAGAAATTCAATAAGATCTAACTATCAGAGACATTTGCCATATTCATGGATTGGGAAAATAGTGTTATGATGTCAATTTTATTCAATTTGACCTGTAGAACCATTAAAATCCCAATTATAAGTCAAAAACTTTGCTTTCTTTAGAAATTGAGTTAACTTTTTCTTTCATTATTTTTTTTTCTACTAGGGGTTGAACCCAGAGGTGCTTTTCATTTACAGAGGTACATCCTCAGCCCTTTTTTATTTTGAGACAACATCTCACTAAGTTGCTGAGGCTGGCCTCAAATTTATAATCCTCCTGCCTCAGCCTTCCAAGTTGTTAGGAATACAGGCATGAGCCACCATGCCCAGCAAGTGGATTTTTTTTTTTTTTTTTTTTTTTTTTTTTTTTTGGTGCCAGAGCAATTAACCCCTGAGCTACATCCCTGATCTTTTTATTTTTTGAGACAGGGTCTCACTAAGTTGCTTAAAGCCTTGCTAAGTTGCTGAGGCTGACTTTGAACTTGCACTCCCCTTCTACCTCAGCTTCCCCAGCTGCTGGGATTACATCAATTTTTACAATTTTTGTAGAAGAGCAAGGGCTGGGGTTGTGGCTCAGTGGTAGAGCACTTGCCTAGCACATGTGAGGCACTGGGTTTGATCCTGACACTGCAAAAAAAAAAAAAAAGAAAGAAAATAAAGGTATTTTATCCATCTACAACTAAAATTTTTTTTTATTTTTTAATAATAAGTGGATGCAATATCTTTGTTTTATTTTGATGTGCTGCTGAGGATCGAACCCAGTGCCTCACGCATGGTAGGTGAGCACTCTACCTCTGAGCCACAACCCCAGCCCTAAAAAAATATTTTTTAAAAAAGATGGAAAACTGTCAAAAAAAAAAATCTGAAAAAGGACAAAGGGGATCATACTACCTGATTTTAAGACTTACTATAAAACTTACTAATTAACACTTATAAAGTGACTAATCAAATTTTGTTACTAGGTCTAACAGTTCCAATTATCTATCACTGTATAACAAACTATTCTAAAACAGTGGCCTAAAGCCAATATTTGTAGCTATATTTTGCTCCTGAGACTGAGAGTTAACCGGTCTAGCTGAACAGTTCTTATTTTGATCTTTCATGAGATGCTGTTAGCTGGTGGCTGGAACTGGAGTTATCACCAACATTTTTAATTTATGTGTCCAGTGCCCAATCAGGAGACCCACTCACCAGCTAGAATTGGAACCACTGAGGTTCCTTAGGCAATGTGGTCTTTTTATATAGGGAGCCTCAGGGGAACCAGACTCCCTACAGGGCAGCCAAAAATTCCTAGGGTGAAATCCAGAGAACCATGGGGGAGGAATATTAATTTCATATTCTAGACTTCAAAGTTCCCCAGAGTTACTTTCCCTACACATTCTATCCATTTAAGTTCATCCCCAAGCCCATATTCAAAGGAAGAGGAATTAGACTTCATACCTTGATGAGAGTAGTGTCAAAATTTTGCAGTGAAGGGCTGAGGATGTAGCTCAGTGGTAGAGCACTTGCCTACCCCCCCCAAAAAAAAAATTTGCAGTGAAAAATTATTCTGAGCCTTAAAAAAAGTATGGCACAGCACAAACTAGTAAGCATCTGGGAAGCTGATGGAAATACCACCTGTGACTCTTCTTGAACCTTTCTAAGGCTTCTGATGAGATTAATTAGCAATGGGAGGTGAGTGAGAAGACAAGAAACCTGGGTGGGGGGAGAGAATTTTTTTTTTTTTTATAAGTCAACATGTGCCTGTTCTCTTTCACTTGGTCCTTTGAAACATGTTGTTCCCACTGACTGGTATGCCCTTCCTCTTTCCTCAGGCCTTCTCCTATACATTCTTCAGGATTGGCTTAGGCATTAACTTCATTGAGAAACCCTTCTTCATCCCAAGCATGGCTGGGTAGAGGGCCCTTTCTGTGGGTGTCTTGGCTCTCTGAACTGGACCCTTTCTCAGTGCTCATTAGTGTCTCTTTGCTATCCATCCACTTGTTCATCCCTTTCTCCCTTCCTGGAGTTTAAGTTGCTAGAAGGCAAAAGGCAATATTTTGTATTCCTTTGTGTCTGTAGCAACCTAGTAAGTGATGAATGACTAAGTTAAAGGGGGTGGAGATGGTGGAATATTCCCGAACGATGACAGAACTCAAAGCCACCACAGAGCAGCTACAAGATATCCCGCTTTGTCCCAAGGTCTCCTGCATCAATTCCCAGCACAGGCTACTAGAGCTGGGCAAAGCTGGTGTGACAGAGTGATTAGCTAGTCCCTGAGTGTGAATAGCCAACACTGCAATCTGTTCTGCTGTGGCCTCCTCTCTAGTCTCCCCAAATCAGTCAACTCCTCTTCCCAGTTCCTCTCTGAGAGTAGATCGACCTGCTTCCTACTAAAACCTTAGACGCGATAATAGGAGGGAAAAAAAAATAAAGGTCGAGAGTAGGACAATTGGTGGCAACGAGATGAACACAGATTAATGATGTGGACCTTGCCCTGGCCTCCCCAGCCTGAGATGGGGAAGGTTCATGGTTGATACCCATTAAAGGACTTAATGAAATAATTATAATTCACACCCCAGAGCATCAAAGAATCAATACTGGGGAACTTTGAGCCACTCTGGGTGTGGCATCCCACTGGCTTCACAGTTCAGCACTGCAGGCAGAGCTGGTGGAGGCAAATGCAGTTGACATGGAAGTTGCATTAAAAGAGGGCAATAATAGATTAAAAGCTGCCAGGATCCTGGTGACTGGATGTCAATATCTTTTATCCCCTACCTCGCCCCAATTCTGCCCCCTCCATGCACTATTAGCCCAAATCAATGGGCTGTCAATTGACATCACCAGCTACAGCATTAATGCGCGCTCACAAAGGAAGCCCGGCCCTATATTATCACTTCTCTCGCTTCCAAATTACCACATAATGCAGGGTGCAGGCAGCTTGTGACATGTTAACACTATACATGATTTGTTGGGATTGGACTAAACATTTCACAGCTAAAGATTTCATCAGAGACTTGATGACACAAATAAACTACTATCCAGGGGAAATCACTGGAAATAATAGAATTAGGCATTGTTTGGGAATCTGGAGGGACAATGGAGGGATGATGATGGATGAAAAGAAGTGAGACCTACAGCTGGTGGCCTGCTGTGGAAGCAGCTTCAGGAAAAGGCTGCAATTAAAAGGCCATTTTGTTGGTCCCACTAAAGAACAAGTATTCAAATTTTAGGAGTTGAATTGTGCTCTCTCCCCACCATTAAAAAAAAAAAAAATTGAAATCCTAAACCCAGGACCTCAGAATGTGACCTTTATTTGGAAGTAGGGTCTTCACAGAGGTAATCAAGTTACAATGAATGAGGTCATCAGGTAAGCCCTTAATCCAATATGATTGGTGTACCTGTAAAAGGGCAGATTGACACAGACATGCAAAGAGAAGCCATATGAACACATATGGGGAGAAAACAGCTAGCCATATAATTGGAGTGAGGCAAGGAGGACCTGAGGCTACCAGAGTCCAGGAGCCAGAGGACAGTTCAGTTCCTCCTCTAATACCTTTAAGAGAGCATGGTTCCACCCATACCTTAATTTCAGACTTCCATCTTGTAGAACTGCAAGATAATAAATTTCTATTGTTTTAAGCTATAGTTTTTGCTTATTATAGTACCGTTAGGAAACATTATTAGAGCCCAGCACTGTAGTACATCCTGTAATTCATAAAGCAATTTAATAAAAAAAAAAAAGATGAGGATGTAGCTCAGTGGTTAAGTGCCCGTGTATTTAATCCCAGTACTGCCCCCCCCACCACCACCTATTTTTGTTACTAATAGTGATGGACCCAATTTTGAGCATCTCTGAGTCAGGCAAAGTGAAATGCTCCACATAAACTGGCTTCATTTCATCCTCACAACAAACCAATAGTTGAGCATTTTAACCTCCTATCTTTACACAGGTAAAGATACTGAACTTCAAAAACAATGATTTGCTTAAGGTCACACACCTTGTAAGTGGCAAACAAAAGTGGCAAGCATCTTTCAACAAAAATGCTTCTGATGAATACTTCTGAGGTTTTTTCAAGTGGTTACTTGCTTGTAATCTGCTCTTTTTTCAGTCCCCACTAATTTTTTCATCCCTTGGGTAGGGAATCTGTATCCACCATAGTTTGAGATTTCAATGTCACAAATAGATGATTAAAAACCAAGAGCATAGCCACTTCAGTTCCTCAAAAAGCTGGAATCTTGTCTTAAATATCTATTGTTCCTTCTCATCCATCTATCCAATTACCTTTAACAGATCTCTCTACTCTACTTCCAAACCCATTGGGTGGGATGGACAGCCCTGCAGCCACTTGCTCATTAACTGATGAATAAGTTCTATTAAAAAAATGAGTTTTTGTTTTGATCTGTGACTACATGGGTGATCTTAAAAACACACCAAAGTCAGTCATGAAAGACAATTCCACTCACATGAAATGTCCAGAATGGACAGATCTTTCAAGGCAGAGAAATGCAAATGGGATTTTGGTGTGACTAAGTTGTTCTAAGTTGACTGTTGCATAGTTCAGTTCTGTGAACAAACAAATTTATAAATGGGTAAGTTACATGTTAATTGCATCTCAAAACTGTTATATACATTTTTTAAAAAGTAGTCTTTTGAGAAGTAGAACTTTAGGAGATAAGAGTAGCAATAGTGGGATCAGGAAAAGCCAGAGCCTTTTCCCACTGAGCTACCCCCAACACCCACAAGGCCTCAGAGGACTAAATTCCTTACCCTTCCATCCTCACTGCCAAGTACCCAAAAAAATCTGTATTCAAGATATATCGGGCTGAGGATGTGGCTCAAGTGGTAATGTGCTCGCCTGGCATGCGTTGGGCGCAATCCTCTGCACCACATAAAAATAAAATAAGATGTTGTGTCCACCGAAAATTGAAAAATAAATATTAAAGAAATTCTGTTTTTAAAAAAAGATATATCCCACCTCACTGCCAGCTGGGAATTCTTTGCCTAGAACATGAACATGAGTATTCAGAGCTGACTTCCTTATTTGGTTAGAAAATTTGTCACAGCCTCTGACAAGGTTTACAGTGTCTTCCCCAGGTATCCTGGTGGTTGTTTTATAATCAGCTACTGCCATCTAGTGGACAATGACTCCCTTACACCTGTGAACACTGCACAAGTTAAAAATTCTTTTTCCAAGTCCCATCAATCACCCCATTCTACATTAATACAAAAGCCCACTTGAAAGTCCTAGGGTCTGAACAATATAAGCATTTGAACAAAGAACTACTTACAAAAACTCTCATCTTTTCTACCTTAATTATAGAGAATACTTTTAATTGCTCCAGCAAGAGAATCCAAGTTGAGATCAGCCTACCCAATTTAACAAGACCCTGCCTCAAAGGGCTGGGAATTGTAGCTGTGGTCCAAGTTTTCTTGGTTTCAATCTCCAGTACCCCACCCCCCCACCCCCAAAGGCTAATTACACTGGGTAGAACCTTGAAAGCTATAGTGGGTAATATAATGTCTCATACAATCATAACCTTCCAGAAAGCCCAAGTTTTTGCCATCCTAGATTTATATACATTCAACAGGTCCAATTATCTTAACCCCTATAAGGTTGGGATGGGGAGTGCCAATACTCTCATGGTTACTTTCATCTTTAATTTGTTGTATATAAGCAGAATGCATTACAGTTCACATTACATATATAGAACTGTACTTACTACCCTAAAACCAGCTTCTGAATGTAGGGGCTCCTGTCCCCATGCATTGTTTTTTATTTTATTTTATTATTT
This sequence comes from Spermophilus citellus, assembly GCF_964194105.1. Classification (NCBI taxonomy): domain Eukaryota; kingdom Metazoa; phylum Chordata; class Mammalia; order Rodentia; family Sciuridae; genus Spermophilus; species Spermophilus citellus. The sequence continues at coordinate 145,890,151 of NC_138183.1, read as the reverse complement.
TTTTAAAGAGTGAGAGAGGAAAGAGAATTTTTAATATTTTTTAGTTCTCAGCGGACACATCTTTGTTGGTATGTGGTGCTGAGGATTGAACCCGGGCCGCTCGCATGCCAGGCGAGCGCGCTACTGCTTGAGCCACATCCCCAGCCCCCCCATGCATTGTTTTTTAGTTGTAGTTGGACACAATACCTTCATTAGTGGTGCTAGAACCCAGGGCCTTGCACCTGCTAGGTAAGCACTCTACCACCGAGTTCTTTGAGGAACTATGACAGAATAGTCCCAGAAGCTAACACTGCCAACAATCTGGGATGCTATAAACCCCCTAGTTAAGGACCCAAACAAAAATAACAAAGTCTCTTGAGAGTCAGCTAATAGCTATATGGACTAACTACATCTGTTGCAAACATTGTACCAAAGGGCTGGGGATGTGGCTCAAGTGGTAGTGTGCTCTGGGTTCGATCCTCAACACCACAAAGATGTTGTGTCCGCCAAAAACTAAAAAAATATTTTAAAAAATGTTGTGCCAAATTATTACAACCATAAGCCCATAACCACATATAATAGCTGGGCTACCACAAAGCAACATGAGATTAATGCCATATACAGGAATAAGGTTTGAGACCAAGCTTGGCAACTTAGAAAAAAGGGGAAAAATGTAGCTTGGTAGCAAAGTAATCTGGGGTTAAAACGCCCCCCCCAAAGCTATGAAAAAATCTTACCATACATGAGCCACATACTATAGCACATGGATTTAACTCCAAGAAATGACAAGATAGGCCAACTTAAGCTCAAAACTCAAGAACATAGCAGTGATTCCCTGTTGGGACTCAACCAGCCACTACGTGACATAAGCCACTTTCTGTGCTTTAGAAAAAGTACCTACACACCATGTGACCCACAGGAAAGTCACATTTCCCATGAACTCAGGAATACCTTTGGTATGTACTTCTGTTCTTAAGTTAGCCAAAGAGGCACCCAGGTAAATTAATAAGCTCTTGTTCCTGATACATTGGTTTCTGCCCTTCTTAACTGAAGCCACTATTGAAGCTTTTAGGATGAGCAAGACTTTTCATTTGTTACTTAACTTCATAGCCAATTCTGCCAATTCCACCCATAGAACTGGCTTTAAAACTTGTCACTTAAATCAAAATCAAATGGCACATTACCAATGTTACTCTAAGGCCTTACCAGAAGCTAATGAGAGACAACTATATAGTGCCAATTTTTAAATACAGTTTTATTTAAGACATTGCATTTTCCACTTACAATACAGTGTTTATAAAGTGCAATGTTATTTCCTTTCCCTGTGTACATGTTCCATATTCAAGTATTGAGAATGCCCAGTAATTTACTATAGCAGCAACTTTACAACTGCCACAGAATTTGCTACAAATTTGGGCCCTTCCATGTTTTACTGTGGAACAATGCTACAACTGTACTTGTGCTGGCTTAATCAACTTCTTCAATGGTGGGTCCAGAGGAAGCACCACCAGAGGGAGGAGCTCCCCCACCAGGGAATCCCCCAGGCATTCCTCCTGGCATGCCTCCTGCGCTCTGGTACAGCTTGGTAATGATGGGATTGCAGACTTTCTCCAGCTCTTTCTGCTGATGTTCAAATTCTTCCTTCTCTGCAGTCTGAAGGGAAAAAAATAACCACTGTAAGTTTACTTATAATGCAACCTAATATATTCATGGAGCCCAGGGCTAGTCAGAAAAAGCACATCACACTAGGTCTTAGTCTTGGGTCACTCAGACATCCAAGGAAGGATGTCAAATTCTGCCAACATGTCAAATTCTGGTGGAAACTGCGAATGTCTGGACCTTTCATCACTGTGACCGTTATTCCAACCCAGAGTCTATGCATCTCTTTACTGCTTAGCAGAAAATTACCTACCTGGTTCTTATCCAGCCAGTTGATGATTTCATTACATTTGTCAAGAATCTTCTGTTTGTCTTCATCATTTATCTTGCCTTGAAGTTTCTCATCTTCAACAGTTGCTTTCATGTTGAATGCATAGGACTCAAGTGAATTCTTGGATGACACCTTGTCCCTCTGCTTTTCATCTTCAGCTTTGTACTTCTCAGCTTCCTGGACCATGCGCTCAATGTCTTCCTTGCTCAAACGACCTAGAAAATTACAAAATCTTCAGTAGGTCCCTGTTACAACTTATCCCTTGGCCTACAGTGGGGGACACTTCAAATGAATCAAGACCAGGCAAGAGAGCCTTATTTTCCAGACTAACCTTTGTCGTTAGTGATGGTAATCTTGTTCTCTTTTCCTGTACTCTTGTCTACAGCAGAAACATTCAGGATGCCATTGGCATCAATATCAAATGTGACTTCAATTTGAGGAACACCACGGGGTGCAGGGGGTATGCCTGTGAGTTCAAACTTGCCAAGCAGGTTGTTATCCTTGGTCATGGCACGCTCACCTTCATATACCTTGGGGTAAACAATAACAGAAATTAATCCCCATTAAGACTTAAAATTTCTGTGCTATAAACTCATTAGGAATGAATAGTCAGTCGCTCAGACATCCAAGGAAGGAACTGGCCAACACAAAATTGTTCTGGTGGAAACTACGAATGGTTTTGGAATCCATCATCACAGCGAACAAGATTTTCTTGGTTTTACATAACTGCTACAAGTGTTAATATACAACACCTACCTGAATGAGCACACCAGGCTGGTTGTCAGAGTAAGTTGTGAAGGTCTGTGTCTGCTTGGTAGGAATGGTGGTATTGCGCTTGATGAGGACAGTCATGACTCCACCAGCAGTTTCAATACCAAGGGAAAGAGGAGTGACATCCAACAGCAGCAAATCTTGAACGTTTTCAGACTTGTCTCCAGATAAAATGGCTGCCTGGACAGCTAAAGAAAATATTAACAATTAAAAAGAAAAAAAAGCAAATTCAAATTACCTCATTAACCCATTTCATTCGCTCAGACATCCAAGGAAGGAACTAGCCAACACAAAATTTCTGGTGGAAACTACGAATGGTTTTGGAATCCATCATCACAGCGAGTTGGTTTGGGCCCAAAAGGCTGCCTATTATAAAGGTTAAAATTTGAGATTACCTGCACCATAAGCAACAGCCTCATCAGGGTTGATGCTCTTATTCAGTTCCTTTCCATTGAAGAAGTCCTGCAGAAGCTTCTGAATCTTGGGGATACGAGTAGAACCACCCACCAGTACAATATCATGGATCTGTGACTTGTCTAGTTTGGCGTCTCGAAGAGCTTTTTCTACAGGGTCGAGGGTGCCACGGAACAGGTCAGCATTCAACTCTTCAAATCGAGCACGGGTAATGGAGGTATAGAAGTCGATTCCTTCATAGAGAGAATCAATCTCAATACTGGCCTGAGTGCTGGAAGAGAGGGTACGCTTAGCTCTTTCACATGCAGTACGGAGACGTCGGACAGCTCTTTTGTTCTCACTGATGTCCTTCTTATGCTTGCGCTTGAACTCTGCGATAAAATGATTGACCATTCTGTTGTCAAAGTCTTCTCCACCTAAGTGGGTGTCTCCAGCTGTAGATTTGACCTCAAAGATTCCATCCTCAATAGTGAGGATTGACACATCGAAAGTGCCACCTCCTAGATCAAAAATCAGCACATTTCTTTCAGCTCCAACCTGCCATTAAGAAAATAAGCGTATATGTAAATTCCTGACAGCTAATAACAAATCCTAAATCTAGATTTGCATTCAAAGACAAAAACTAAGACAAACCTTTTTGTCCAAACCATAAGCGATAGCAGCAGCAGTTGGCTCATTGATTATCCTAAGTACATTGAGACCAGCAATGGTTCCGGCATCTTTGGTTGCCTGACGCTGAGAATCATTGAAGTAAGCTGGCACTGTGACCACAGCATTGGTAACGGTCTACAATAAAGTAACACAAAAAAACCCAGATTAATACCAAGTTACAGTACAATTTGTGTTACTTCGTCCCATAATCAAATTACTTTCAACATGCACTCAAATTCCAGTTGGAACCCCACCCTGTTAAATTCCTACATTGTCAAAAAAAAAAACACCTCACCTTCCCAAGGTAGGCCTCTGCAATTTCCTTCATCTTTGTCAGAACCATAGATGAAACCTCTTCTGGATAGAAACTTTTTGTCTCTCCCTTGTATTCTACTTGGACTTTGGGCCTGCCTGCATCATTCACCACCATAAAGGGCCAGTGCTTCATATCAGACTGGACAACAGCATCATCAAACCTCCGCCCTATCAGACGTTTGGCATCTGTAAAAACAATCAGGCATTTTATTGCATTTCACCTTCTAACATTAAGACCCAGGTCTAGTGAAGTTCAAAGAGTGGATCCTCAACATTCTGCAAAGGCCTAATTTTCCAGCAACACATAAACCCCCCCATGCTTTCTCAAATGCCAAACTCCTATGTGGGAAGCAATAATACATCCTAATTTACCCTAAAATTAAAGGATTACTTAATACCTAAGAAATACCCTATCCCAAGAAAAATATTTCCCTACTGCACAAGACTCATTTAGTAAGCCAGAATTCCTCAAATGCCCTGCTCCCTACCCCTTAATACTCAGAAAATTACATACTTACCAAAAACCGTGTTGGTGGGGTTCATCGCAACCTGATTCTTTGCAGCATCGCCGATCAATCGTTCTGTGTCAGTAAAGGCGACATAGCTTGGGGTAGTTCGGTTCCCCTGATCATTGGCAATTATCTCCACTTTTCCATGCTGGAAGACACCCACACAAGAGTAGGTGGTGCCAAGATCAATGCCAACTGCAGGTCCCTTAGACATGGTTCCTGAGAATAATAAACACGTGTTTTGAAAATCCAGTGAAGCATTTTCAGTGTATTCCCCCTTCTTTAGACCACTTAAGAATGGCTATAACCACAAAGATTATGCTCAGTACTTCTTTACCACGCAGGAGATCTGAGCAGTAATGCTGCAGTACAGGTTGCTATGCCAAACCTAGCAGAGCCCGCCCCTGCCCGAAGGAACCATCTGCCCTGAAAGTCTGCGACGTTGCTGAACACGTGGCCAACACCGACAGGAACCCCGGTGCAATCCCCGTAGCCAAAGCCCGGGGCTCCACGAGTTGCAACGGCCCTTCTTTCCCCACTACCCTAAGAACCTCCATTCTGGGTGCTTGCCAAGGGCGGCTTAGCAAAACGACTCAGGAAAAAGCAAAGACTCAAGGCCTGGCTCGGATTCCCCTAACCAAGGCCACAGCGGATGCGGCGCCCCTCCCCCAGCACGCAAGGTCTTGTTTAACCGGGGCAAAGGGGCGCCGCCCTGCCCCTGGGTCGGCCGCAACAGCCTGAACTCGGCTACCCCCCTAACCTGCAGGCCACGGCCAAGCGCCAAGGCCACCCCCTTGCAGAGAAAATGCTGCCTCACCGATCGCTACTCTTCCCCCGAAAGCTCCAGGGAGCTGGTCTGGAGACCCCTGACAATAAGCCCGCTCAGTCTGGGATACACGCTTCCCCAGAAACTTCCAAGGACTTAAAGGGCAAAGGCCTTACCGTATGTGTAGGCCGGAATCTACTCGCGAAGAAACCGCACACACCTCAAAAGCTGCCACCGCGTTCAATGAGACCGGTTTCCGCCCGCCACCCTGTCTCTTATACCCCGTCTCAGAACCTTCCAGAAGGGGCCCGCCCCGGCCGGCTGTTCATCATGGTCGCCTCAACCAATGAGTGCTTGGCTACCTCTGGAAGCTCCAATGAGGAACCCGTATTCGCTCCTCAAGCCTCACCCCCACCCGCCCCCGTCCCACCCCCCCTCGCGATGACGCACCACCGCAGCGTTCTGGAACTTTCATGCTCGCCCCCGCTCTCCGAACGGCCCCGGGGAAAGGGAGGGTGGGGCCAAGAGAGCCCGCGCGCGGGAGTCTTCCGTCACTCTAGGCGGGGGAGGGGAGCGTCCGCCGCGACGCAGGCGCCCGCAACCGGTGCGGCCGGGAGAGGGCGGAAGGAGAAGGAGGAAGAGGGGCGGGCACACTTGGAAACAACCAATGGTGGCAGCGCCAGCCGCGATCTTGTCCCGCGCCGAACAGGGTCAGCGGGAACGCAGGGCCTGAAGGGAGGGGTCCGGGGTCGGGAGCCCGGGAAGAGAAGACGGAAGTGGAGCGAGGACAAAATGGCCGCGAAGGTTGTTCCTCCCCTCCCCCACCAGGTCCTCATTTCTCCTTCCCCATTCCCCACCGCGGTATTCTAGAGGGTCCGCTGGGCCTCCGCACCCCGATTCCGTGCACCCACACTTCCTAGCTATAATGGCTTTTGGATAGGGCGACCCTCAGTGTTTGAAGCGGTCATTTCGGCCTCACGGCCCCTCTAGGGTAACTTGCTCAGGGGCACCTCGATTTGGGGTTAGGGTGAACCGCCAGGCCGCCGCCGTATCTCGCCTGTGTTCCTGTCCCTTAGAACACCCTGGACACGGCCCTGCGTTGGAGCGCCGAGCCGGGCCCCTCCTCCCGCCGAGCACATGGGGCTGGGGTCAGGCCCTCCCCCACTTGCCACATTTCTCTCTTATTTATGAAATAAATATTTAAAAGGTCCCGTATTTTTCCCTTGTAGATGAGCTAGGCATTAGCAATTCGAGGTTCCGGTAGCCTGTGTCCTTGATTTAGATTTCCGGAGCTTTTTTTATTTTCAGTAACATGAGGTAATGTCTTCACTGCCTTGGCTTTTATCAAAAATTAAACAACAGACCCCGCAGAGTCCTTGAAAACGTAACTGAGCCACCAAACAACAGTGCCTAGAATTTTAAATTGCGATGAATGGAGGCAGGCATTGGGGCCTTACCCTTCCAAGCCTGCCGGAGTTCCTTGAATGCTTTCCGTGTGTCCTTTCAAACAGGCAGGGCAGCTATTATTTGTGTACACTAGATAAATAAACACTGAAGAGTTAGAGAATTTTTTTTAAGATTGTCCTACAGAATCTTTTAATTGCCAAGCTACCAAAAATTGGTTTGGAAGTTCGCCAGACCAAGCGAGGAAGGCTAGCCGAGAATTGAGGACACCTTGCCCTTGTCAAAGCCAGTAAAACATAGGGACAGAGTCAAACATGAAGGAAGAATCTTTTCATCTTTGATTATTCTTGTTATCTTGAAGACCGTGGTGTATAGACTTAGCCTCCCCCTACCTCCTAAGAAGTTAATTTTTTATAGTGATCTTTCAAGGCAGAGTGCTTTGTTTTTAAGAATCAGAACTATTTTTGAGATATATATTATTCATTACCATATTAACAGAAAAATGAGGCTGCGAGATGTTTATTTATGGGAAAATAAACTTCTGGTTAAAGTCAAACCTAGGTTGTAACCACAAGCTCCATCCCTGTCCCCGATGCCAACCAATGCCAAATTTAATAATGAGGTCAAGGTTTTGAGAAAAAGGAAAAAGAAGTTTTATTGCTTTGCTAGCAAAGGAGAAACACAAGGGACTCCAGTCCGAAAGGCCGGGACTCTCTGGATGGGTGGGTGGGGGCGGGGGTTAAAGGAATTTTTCAAGGGTTACATTCCAGTAGGGGGTCCCAGGGCATCCTGTTTGCCTGTTAGGATTCACTTGTTAATTTGGGAGATTTTCACTTTCCGGATCCTCAGCCAGGCATCTCCTTCCTGCAGCGGGTGTGTTCAAGGGCAGTTAACTAGGGGAAGAAAAGATAACACTGTCTTCCTAATCTTGTTGGGGGGGGGGGGGGAAGAGAGGGAAAAAAACACTTTAAAAAAATAATAATAAACCTTAGAGCAATGAGGACTACATTCAGAAGGTAAAGGGACCACTGTTACAGGTGTTTTTTTGGTTTTGGGGGGGTTTTTTGGTTATTTTGAAATGGTTTCACTGTGTTGTTCAGTATCCTCTGGAACTCCTGGGCCCAAGTGAGCCTTTGGAATAGCTGGGACATACAGGCTTTAAATGTAGCTTTTTCACTACAGTGTGATTGCCTTTCTAAAAAATATACTTGACTCCAACTCCAGAAGCAAGATGTATCTGGGCATTCTTTTCAATTTCCTTTGCTATCTGTACTTTTTTTCATGCTCTAGAGTGGGAAGTCTCAATTCCAAAGTTTATCTATTTAAATAATTGAACTAGTGGAAAATAGAGCTGGGACCCAAATCCACTGGTTTGGGGGATCCCACCCAATAGCAGTGGTTTTAAAAAGCAGAACAGGGCTGGGGGTATAGTTCAGCTTTAGAGTATTTGCTTAGCATGTGCAAGGCCCTGGACCTGATGATCCCCATCACTGAAAAAAAAGCAGAACAAATAACCCTTTTCTAGTCTCTTAAAATATGTTCTAGGACTTGACCATGTTCTTAGTAAATGGACTATGTTCTTAGTAAATGAGCAGTATGGAATAGTAATCAGAGCTGAATTCGAATTCAAGCCATTTTCTTGTGTAGAGGTAATTTCAGCTTACAAAACAATCCTTTCAGAGTTGTGAGGATTGGATAAAATTATAACATGTAAAATTTTTCTTATCCTTTGCCTGATATTTTAGTTCTCTCCCTTTTCTCTTGGGATTTTTAATGCTGTAAACATTAGAGAATCCAAAGACTTTTATCAAATTCTCAAAGATAGCCAAGACCCTATAAAATGTTAAGAACCTCTGTCCAATACCAAAAAAAAAAGTGAATCTTTTTTTGGGTATGGGAGAGTGAAGGTAGTGGGTGCTTAACAACTGAGCTATATCCCCAGCTCATTTAATTTAAGACAGGGGCCTCAGGCTGGGGTTGTGGCTCAGTGGTACAACACTTGGCCTCACATGTGTGCGGCACTGGGTTCAATTCTCAGCACTACATATAAATAAACGAATAAAATAAAAGTCCATCAACAATTAAAGCCAGCATCAGGACTTAGCCAGGTTCTTTTTCAAAATAAAAAAGACTAGGAATGTAGCTCAATGGTAGAGTGCCCCAATAGTGAAGCAAAACAAAAACCATTCTTGAATCCTGTGATACAACTAAAAGATGCAGTGTATGCCCAGAGACGTGAGTGTATTTATGGCATTTCATCAAGGAAATTTGAAACTAGGATAAGTCAAGCTGTTATTAATATTTTGACTTTCTGACTATATAGTCAGGTATAAATTAGTGTTTTGGAGCATAGGATACATATAAGTATCCCTGATACCTTTTTCCATCTTATGTCTTGCCTCCCTAACAAGATATGCCTTACAACACTTTCATGCCTTGTGCAGTGTTTTACAGACAGTAGAATCCTTGCCATTGCTGTTTTGCTTTTTTGGGAGGGTGGTACTAAGGATCGCTCTGCACTACATCCCCAGACCTACTTATTTATTTATTTATTACAGTCTCACTAAATTTCAGAGGCTGACCTTAAATGTGTGATTCTCCTCCCTTAGCCTCCTGAGTTGCTGGAATTACAGACATGTGCCATAGCACCCAGCTGCCATTGCTGTTTTATTACATGCTTATGTACAGCATGCATGCAATCCTCACAACAACTATTTTAGGCAGGTTTTATTATCTCCATTTTTTTTTTTCGGTGTGTGTGTGTGGGGGGGGGGGGGTTGCTGGGGATTGAACCCAGAGGGCCTTGTGCATGTGAAGCAAGCACTTTGCCAACTGAGGTATATCCCCAGCCCCATATTATCTCCATTTTAAATAAAGGAATTGAGGCCCATATAGATCAAATAATTTTTCTACCTAAATCTGAATTTTTCAAAATCAGATTTGTTTTATTCCAAAGCTTATACTCTTAACTCTTAGGCTAGATTATTTTCTACTTTATTAAATTTAAACTCCTTTTAAAATATCTTGTGTAACCACTGCACTGTAAAGAGGAGGAACTATATAAATTATATTTTAATTAGTGCACTTTATTCTTTTATTAATTGAAACATTCAACAGATCTGCTTATAAGTAGCAAAACTAATTGAGTTTTCCTTTTTTATAACTTTTCTATTCAAGAATGATGAGAAAAATGAGACATACAAAAACAAGAGGGCTGGGATGTAGATCAGTAGTAGAGTTCTTGCCTAACATGAAAGGCCCTGGATTCAATCTCCAGCATGACAAAAAAATAAAATAAAAAACAAGAGGGAATAGCTGGACATGTAATCCCCACTATTCAAGAGGCTAAGAGAGGAGGGTCTCAAGTTCAAGACTAGCCTGGGCACCTTAGCAAGACCCTGTCTCAAAAAATAAAAAATTGCTGGGGATGTAGGTCCGTGGTAGAGCAGCTCTGGGTTCAGTACTCAGTACTGGGGAGGGAAAGGGGAGGAAAAATCTGCCCTAAAGAATTGTAAACGTGATTGCTTTAAGTATGGGGTCCCTGAAGTATTTAAATTCTAAATATTTGTTAAATTGACATGCCCTTATTATCTTTGGAAAATTAACTCTATTAATTTGGCCTCTTAATGCAGCTTGTCTTTTTGCCTCTCAGAAAACCTGACAAAATTCTTAACCTTGCTGTATTCAGCATCCTGTACTTAACATTTAACAAGTATTATTATGCATTATATGATCTAAGCCCATTATTATTTTATCATATAAAAACATCATATACAATTATAAAGTTGAAAACTTTGTCCTAATTTGCAAAAATAAAAAAGACAATTCTTTAAACAATTTGGAATTACTGTGTAAATAAGCTATCTATGTCCCATATATGGTGAAAAGCTTTATGGCAAGAAAGAAAGCAAAGGGAAGGGAAAACTCATAGCTGAGGATAAAGATGTGAGGATTTCAGGAACCAGAATGGTCATTAATCAGGATCTTACAGTTCTGATGGAACATACTAACATAATGACTGGGTTTAAATCCTAGCTTTCTGCTACTGACTTAATCTCTCCAAGCCTTGGTTTTCTCCTTTATGAGATAATAATTCAAACATCTTCTCATAGGGCTGAAGTGAGTTTGAAATTGAGAAAAAAAATATGTAATATACTTAATATGGTTTCTGACACATGAAAATTTCTCAGTTCATGAGCAGACATGGTGGTGCTTACCTGTCTTCCCAGCAACTCAGGAAGCAGCCTCAGCAATTTAGCAAAACCCTGTCTAAAATTTAAAAGGGCTGAAGATGTAGCTCAGGGGTCAAGCAAACCCAGGGTTCAATCCACAGTAAAAAAAAAAAAACCCATTTGATGGACCTCTATGAAGAGTTATGAAAAATAATAATCCTACAAAACAGCCCCAAAGAAAAGCAGAGAGATAATGCAGCTTGGGAGGAGGGAGGGGAAACTAGCCAAGCATTAACCTTCCAGTAAATCCTTTACCAATGGGCCTTGAAGAAAGGAGGCAAATACTGAATGTTGGGCTCTGGACTTAGACCTCCCCCCATTGCAAATTAGTCCTAAAAGGACACACAGTAAATACTGAACTATGGGCCCTGAAGGAAGGAGGCGATCAATCACCTATCTCTCCAAGTAACAATGAATCTCAACCTTTTATAGCTGCCCTTCCGAGTTAAAATTTTTAACCTACTTAGCTAGCCCCTGACCTTCCTAATGGTACACCCACAAGTTCCAATGATGAAACTATCCTAATTGTACCCTATAAAACCAAAACCCCTTCTGTAAACGATGGCCATTTTCACCAGAAAATGGGTCCCTAGAGTCCCCAAAGAACAACAAGCAACTTCCCTGAATCTGTTGAGGTCTGCACCATCATTTTGGGCTTACACTCTGAAGTTTGTTTTCAGATCTTTGTGAACATCTTTGTATATACTTCTCTTTTCAGGTTTATTTTAATTTCTTAGTGTTACTTGTTAATATGTTACCTTGGCACAAAATACTTGTTTTGTGGTTTTGGTGCAGTGATGCACACCTGTAATCCCAGCAACTCAGGAGGCTGAGGGAGGAAATTGCAAGTTTGAGGCCAGCCTCAGCATTTTACAGAGACCCTCAACAACTTAGTGTCTCCAAAAAATACTGAGGATATACAGTGGCAAAGCGCCCCTGGGTTCAGTCTCTAATTTATAAAATTACTTGTTTATTAAGTTTTGCTTATTGATTTTGATAAAGCAATTCTGATATCTCTTGGTATCCTCTATACTACTTCCTTGTGAGAAAAAGTACTTGATGTATTTGTGACTGAAATCAATAAATAATAGACCATATTCAGTCTGAGTTCTTCTGTTCTGTTGGCAGCAAGCTGATAAACAAATTTCCAGGGCTGGTTATATGAGCTTCAGCCTTTCCTACAGCATCACTTTTACTTATTTATTTTTTAATTGCTGATACAGATGCATCTATAATAAATATTTGGTTTTTATGATGCTCAAACAATCCAATTACAAGGCAACTTAGAAATTAAAATTGAAACAAACAGCTTAACACCAGAAAAGAAGCAAAATTATATATGTCTTTTTGGAGCAGTCATTCTGAAACTGTTTTTATACAATGTAACAACAAAGACATCAATTCATTATCTTACAAATTAAAGTTTGGTTTACATATTTTATAGAAATGGTTAGTCTCTAAACATCCACATCGTTCCATCTGTGTTTTCTTTCTACAACATTTATTTCTACCATTTAGTTATTTTATCCTGTTTTTGTTTTCATATTTAAGAATCAATTTATTTGATTTGCAAAGTCAATGGAATATGGTTTAGAACCAGTAGTGGTTCTAACTTTATCCCAAGCCCAGAGCCTATATTATCTGAACCCAAATGCTGAACTCAAAAGAGAAGCATTGCAAGACTTCAGCACCTTTTCTCTCAGATCTTTGATTCCCTAGAATCTCTAACTCTTTGTATACTCTCTTTTGTGTATTTGTTGTAGATTTCCATTGTGAATAGATTTTCAAAAAAAACTGGATATTCAGTGGTATTTTAGCCTTCTGAAAACAAACATTGTTTAAGTGATTTAAACCTTTTCATGCAAAGGGAATTGATTCCTGCTTTCAGTGACACAGGCAGGAAGCTTTAGGTTCAAAGGTAGTCAATAATGAGAGCAAATTGCTAGTGATGACACAGCTGCAGCCTCCACAGTGTACTTGTTTGGCTCAGGTACTCTAGGAATGAGAATTCTCAGAATTACATAGCAGAAGAGATGTTGCCAGGATACCACCCTTCAAGAAAAGAAAAAAGGGAGGGGGAGGTATTCAGAGTAAAGGATTTTTTATATCTTACAATGAGATAAGAGGCAGTAGAAGGGGGCTGGGGATATAGCTCAGTTGGTAGAGTGCTTGCCTTGCATGCACAAGGCCCTGGGTTCAATCTCCAGTACCACAAAAAAAAAAAAAAAAAAAAAAAAAGTAGAAGAAGCATTCCAACTACGCCAGTTCTCTTAAACTTACAGCAGGCATTTTTATGTTTCTTCTTAAGTTTCTCATTTCTATCTTTTTTTGAGGAAGACAAAACTCAGGTTAAGACTTTCTGCTTAGCATGTTCAAGGCCCTAAATTAGATCCCTAGCACCAACAAAAACTTAACCTAAGAATCAACTCCTAGGAACTTTATAAGGAAATGCATTTATACTATGGGAGAACACTACTGTGAAATTAAATAATGAATGAAAAACCAGAGGAGCCAGGTACAATGGTGCACACCTGTAACCCCAACTATTGGGGAGGCTCAGGCAGGAGGATTGCAAATTCAAGGCCTGGGCAGCTCAGTGAAATCCTGTCTCAAAAAAAATAATAATAATTTTTAAAGGGGCTGGGGATGTAGGTCAATGGTAGATTGTCCCTGGAGTCAATTGCTAGTACTGGAGGAAAGAAAAAAAAAGGTAAAACTAGAGAATGGACAAAATCCCAGGTGGTCTTGTCTTTTGGAAGCATCTGATTACTATTTTAGAGACAATGCTTTTATCACCACCATACTTGGCATTATTTTTTCTTTCTTCTGGCCTACTACTCCAGCTCTACCAATGGTGAACAGTGGACATTGTGTTAGGTTCTTTGAATGGCTATTTCAGGATCAGCATTTTGGGACAGGTATCCTAATAGTCAAAACAATTAAAAAGACATTTTATTATATTGGAGGCTACTACTTTATATTTGTCAGATAACCTTTCTTCTTCCATGCACCAACTATTTCAATAGCTTTCCTGGTGAATCCTTTCTGCTAATTCTTTCCAAGATGCTGACAACTGAAATGTTAACAGGCACTAGTTATTCTCACTATTTTCCCTATGTGTTAGTTCCCTTTTCTTCCAACCCAGAGCTAGGCTTCTGTGGAAGCTGAAACTGAGAAAATACTGAATTTCTCTCCGCTTTGGCCTCTCATGAGGGAATGATTATGACATACATTTGCAAAGCCATAAGGAAATGTTGACAATCTGATCTTTTTGATAATTTAAGGCCTAGAATCATCAAAAGTCCCAGATTCACATCCTTCTAAAATGAAAGAAATAGAGGAAGCTCCAAGTTTGGTGCAATACTAAACTTCTTTATATCACTTCCTGGCATATTAAGAGAAAACTGATCTAATCTCTCTTTGTAGACCAGTCAGTCTTGAAATTCTGGTTTCACATATTCTCCAAAGAAATTATAATAGTATGTCAAATTCAACATCTCTGGATCATTTTTTCTAGAGAACTTCTTGCTAAGGACATTGTTAAATAACCTGTAATGAATATTTGTGTCTTCTGGAGATATCCAGCAGGGTAGTCCTTAGAGGCATCTGATTTGAGGGAAAAACTCAGAATTGCTCCAGTATATATTTCTGATATTTGTCAGCAATCCTCTGAACCTCAATATGGTAAGCTTTCCATAGGCCCTTGTCACACATTTTGGACTCCTTTTTTAATTCTTAGTTTGGGGTTCAGTGTAAAGAAAATTAATAGCAATAGATAAGAGTAGGAGAAACACAATCACTCTTCTCCATCTCTCACTACAACGATTTCAACTCCTTCTGAAATTAATATCCAAACTTATGACATATGAAAGTAAGTTGAACAGAAGAGACATGTTTCCTTTTTTGGGAGTTTCTTGGGAATGGTTAGTCCCATACATGGTACAGATCAGTTTAATATAAGGCTGTGGGTTCTGTTAGACTATCTGAATAATCACAATAATCCAGTAGGTTTGCAGAAATGCATAGAAAATTTATGAAAAACACCTCATTTCTTCTTGACAATAGTGAATTGAAGTATTGATACAAACCATCCCTGGTGAGTAGTTTTAGGAGCATTCACTTCACTTTTCCCCAACCTCCTCACCACAGGTCCTGGTCAATAGACAGATTTGTATTCCTATTTCCCTCTGCCCCCCAACTCTGGTCTAAAGGTCAATAGGTGCCTTTTTGGAGATGATCAGCTTACATCCTTTTGCTCATTTGGTGGTGTATAAGTAAAGTGCTCATCTGAATCTGTTCCATGTGATGTTCACTGGTACTTAAATGACCTCTTATCTAATTTGAGTGGGTTGTGTGGCTGGTGACTGAACTCCAATGACTAGAAGAGTCCTAAGATCCTGACTCCTAGGAAAGCATGGGAGTCAAGTCCACTGTAATTCAGACAGTTTGGAAGGCTCTGCTCTGGCTGGGGATCATGCTGGGTGTGTTTTCTGCTTTGGTCAGGGTGGCATGATGAACTTTCTTTGGTTCAGAGCCTCTCACTTCTGGCCCCACTAGGCTGTATGCCTGGGTGGCCAGCCCAGGCTGGGGTGCTGCTTCAGTTGACAGTGTCCGCTGGCTGCGTGAGGCACTATTTGCTGTGGAGCGAGTGGAAGAAGAACCAGAGCGTGAGCTCCGAGAGCCTGAGGAAGAGGAGCTAGGTTTCACAAGCCGGGCTTTGGGGGCTTCAGCATCTTCTCTGAAGAGAAAAAACAGCAAAGATAAACTTTAGTACTGGCATTGCTTCCACCATGGTTATGTCCTCCTGAGGTTTCCCAATAAGTTCCTCAAGTTTTAAACCTCAAACAATACCATCAGAAGGCAGCCATTTAGGGAACAAAGCACTTCCTCATTTCTTAAGACTTAGTGCTCGGCAAAGGTTTGGTTTTTGGCCCAGAGATCCATCCTATTACACTGGGAGGATGTCTCCACATGAAATGATTTCTATAGCATTTACCCTGACATAGAGTTTGTGTATGTGAACCCTTTCATGGCCTGTAGGCCCAGCCTTTATTGTATGCCCTTTGAACATGGAAATGAATCAGAAGTAATGGAAAGTTGAACTTTTATATCTCTGTTGAGTATAGTTTCACAATAAAGTCCAGGTAAAGCAGACCTGTCCTAGACCACAACTTCTTTCCTTAACAGAATAATCATTTTAACAAAGTCATGATTCAGAAGAAACTGGGAATATTTATTTTGACTAGTTACTAAGGAACTGACCCTAGAAATAAAAGTTGGTGGAAGTGGAACTTGGGAAGCTTACCGAATTTCATTTGGTCTCTCTTCTTCCTCATATCTCTCTTTGTCTTTCCTTCGGATTAACAGCCACACCAAGAGGAAAATCAGCAGGGCTCCAGCCACAATACCTGTCACTGCTCCTGCAACCATGCCGATGCTTTGTACATCTGTTTTCTCAGAAGCAGAAGCACAAGTAAAACCTAACATAAGCTAGGAAATACAGGAACTTTAAAAAAAAAAAAAAAAAAAAGCCCTAGCTGGGTGCAGTGTCACACACCAAAGGTACCAGGGATTGAACCCAGGGTGCTTTACCATTGAGCCACATCCTCAGTTTTAAATTTTATTTAGAGAGAGGGCCTTGCTGAGTTGCTGAGTTCCATTTATATATTTCATTTATATCTGACTTCCAGAATAGCACCCCATTATCCTCTTGTGTTACATGACTGTCCCTCTTGATATTTTTTTTTTTTTTTAGAGGGGGACAGAGAGAGAGAGAGAGAGAGTTTTAACATTTATTTATTTTTTCTTAGTTCTCGGCGGACACAACATCTTCGTTTGTATGTGGTGTTGAGGATCGAACCCGGGCCGCACGCACGCTAGGGGAGCGCGCCACCGCTTGAGCCACATCCCCAGCCCCCCTCTTGATATTTTTGCAGTTGTAAATATTGAATCACAGACTTCACTAGCAATTGGCCTAGATTTTATTGAATAAGTCTGTGTTAGTTCAGACAATAAACTGGGCTAGGATAGTTACTGTATTAGATCTGAATATTTGTCAGCCTTAATAAGATCATCATTTAGGCAATCCTGTGGCTCTATCAACTACTCTGCTTTCTCTAACTTCCCTCTTCTTCCAACAGTAAAATAAAAAAGAGTATAGCCAATAGTGTTAGACTCCATGTGGGAATTACAGTGGATCCTAGAAATTTAGAAATCAGACTGGGTGCAGTGGCGCCCACCTGTAATCCCAGTGGTTTGGGAGGCTGAGACAGGAGGATCATGAGTTCAAAGCCAGCCTCAGCAATTTAGCAAGGCCCTAAGCAACTCAATGAAACTTTGTCTCTAAATAAAATCCAAAAAAGGCCGAGGATGTGGCTAAATGGTTAAATGGTTAAGTGCCACTGGGTTTAATCCCTGCTACCAAAAAAAAAAAAAAAAAGAAAAGAAAAAAAGAAAAGAAATTTAGAAATCAAAGTGAATGTGATTTTGCACATTAGTAACTCACACACTCTTGTATCCATACACTAAATATTTATTAAGTGCTTACCAGGCACAGTTTTAGGTGTTTATTAAGTGCCAAACCAGGCACAGTTTTAGGCATTTGTGAAGATAGACAAGGATTTTTGCTTTTTTTTTTTTTTTTTGACTTTATATTCCAGAAGGGGGAAAATAGATAATAAGTACATAAAAACAATATCAGATAGTATTTACGTACTGTGAAAGTAAAAATGTATTGAGTGATCACTTAGAGAATGAGGGGATACCACTTGAGTTTGGGTCATTAGGACTCTGAAGAAGTGATATTTTGAGTTGAGATAAAAAATGATAGAAGGGCTGGGGTTGTAGCTCAGTGGTAGAGTGCTTGCCTTGCATGTATGAGTCGCTGAGTTCGATCCTCAGCACCACATAAATAAATAAAGGTATTGTGTCCACCTACAACTAAAAAAGATATTTATAAAAAAATTATAGAAGAGGCTGTTTCTTCTGATTATCTAGGACAGAAGGAGTAGCAAGTGCAATGAATATGTATGGGTTTGGGGCATAGTAAGAAAGATATAGAGGAGGGGGCTGAGGTCACATGAGGTCAGAGATGGGATAATAGTATTCCTATCAAAATACTTGGGACCAACTCATACAGGGCCTTATATGCCTTAAGAGCTGTAGATAAGCACAATTCACAATAGCTAGACTGTGGAACCAACCCAGATGCCCTTCAATAGATGAATGGATTAAAAAAATGTGGCATCTATACACAATGGAGTACTATGCAGCAATAAAAAATGACAAAATCATAGAATTTGCAGGGAAATGGATGGCACTAGAGCAGATTATGCTTAGTGAAGCTAGCCAATCCCTAAAAAACAAATACCAAATGTCTTCTTTGATATAATGAGAGCAACTAAGAACAGAGCAGGGAGGAAGAGCAGGAAGAAAAGATTAACATTAAACAGAGACATGAGATGGGAGGGAAAGGGAGAGAAAAGGGAAATTGCATGGAAATGAAGGGAGACCCTCATTGCTATACAAAATTACATATAAGAGGTTGTGAGGGGAATGGGAAAATAAACAAGGAGAGAAATGAATTACAGTAGATGAGGTAGAGAGAGAAGATGGGAGGGGAGAGGAGGGGGGATAGTAGGGGATAGGAAAGGTAGCAGAATACAACAATTACTAATAGGGCATTATGTAAAATTGTGGATGTGTAACCGACGTGATTCTGCAATCTGCATTTGGGGTAAAATTGGGGGTTCATAACCCACTTCAATCTAATGTATGAAATATGATATGTCAAGAGCTTTGTAATGTTGTGAACAACCAATAAAAAAAATAAAATTAAAAAAAAACTTATAACGGAAAAATGCACAAAATAAAGATCATGGTTACTGTGTTAAAAAAAAAAAAAAAGAGCTGTAGATAAGTAACATGATCCAAGTTACATCTGAGAAAGTATTCCATGGCTATTATAGGAAAAATGGATCATGAAGAAGAAAGGGGAAGCAGTGACACAAATTAGCATGTTTATATTAAGGCAGGTTAGAGATCGTGGTGGGTTGGGTTGGGCAGGAGTAATGTATACAAAAGCAGGTAGATGAATATTACCTATATTTTAAAAGTATACTCAATAGAAAGTGCTGGTTATTCTTGTCCTGCTATCTTTATTTTTTTCTAATATCTTTATAAACGAAATGACCTCTTTACTTAAAAATTGACTTTTTGAAAAAGTTGAACTTTAGATATCTTTTATTTAACTTCTCAAAGTGCTGAATTTATTTTATCTGGGTAATATCAACTTAAGGAATGTGTTTTCCCTGCTACCACACCCCCAACACACATATAATCAGGATGAATTTTCTGTTACTAGAAATTTGGATTGCTTTCACGTTGTCACAATTCAAAATATATTATTCTTTCTCATATGTATTTGCACACTTATGGAATATCTCTGAAGGAAAAATTCACATAAGTATTGCTGGATAAAACTTTTCCATCTAAAGTAAAATGGGTCACTAATTGTTGTATACTCATATAATGGAATACTATAAAATGGCCAGGTGTGGTGGCACACAATTGTAATCCCAGTGACTGGGGAAGCTAAGGCAGGAGGATCATGAATTCAAAGTCAGAAGCAAAAGTTAGGAGCTAAGCAACTCAGTGAGACCCTGTCTCTAAATACATACAGCATTGGGGATGTGGCTCAGTAGTGGAGTACCCTGACTTCAATCCCTGGTACTTGCCGCCGCCCCCCCGCCCCCCCCCCCCAAAAAAAAGAAGCTGAACATAAATGGAATAATTTCATTTCTTTAAAGTAAAGTAAAAGTATAAAGTATTATTAATGGATAAAGTTAGTAATCTGGGTAATGGAATGGTAGAAGAAACTGTGATGAGTCCATAATCATGATACTGGTTGTCAGATCAGGCGGGGAAGGCTTTATTGAGATATCACTCCAGGGCGGAACTCGATCAGACCCACAGAGGGGACAGGGGAAGGGTCTGAGGAGAAACCGCGTGGAAGCTCCACGGACTGGACTTTTATGGGGCTTACAGCAGGAAGGGAAGGGCTTGGGACAGGAAAAGGTGTTCTTAGAGTCCCTTGCCCCCTTGGAGTTGGTCAGGGGAGTTGGCTGAACTCCAGGATTGGCCAGGGGGTCCAGTTGATTGACAGGCGTTAGTCAGGAGATCTGGCTGATTGACAGGCGTTTCCGCCTGCATCTAATTGATGTTCTTTTTCCGCTCGGGCTGCGTTGTTCTAAGTTGCCACTAAGTCGCCACCAAGTCGCCTCCACCGACCTAACACTGGTTATATAGGTATATTTACTTTTGAAAGTCTATCAAAATGTACATTTAGGATTTATGTATTTGATATATTTTACCTCACTATTTTTACTACCCCAAAGTCTGTAGATTAAACTAAATGGTGCTATTAGATTACACTCTGATAAAAAATGTAAAAACTCCTATTTCCTCATAATCTTTCTTATAATTGGCACTACATTTATTTTTAAATTTACTAAGAGGAGGGCTTAAAACTTTAAAAAGAGTAAGTTGGGCATGGTAAACCCAGCAGCTGGGGAAGCAGCTGGGGAAGCTGAGACAGGAGGATCACAAGTCCGAGACCAGCCTTAGGTCCTAAGCAAACTAATGAGACCCTGTCTCAAAAAATAAAAAGGCTTGGGCTGGGATTGTGGCTCAGTTGCACAGCACTTACCTAGCATGTGTGAGGTACTGGGTCCGATTCTCAGCACCACATATAAATATATAAATATATAAAGACCCATTGACAACTAAAAAAAAATATTTAAAAAAATAAAAAGACTAGGAATGTAGCATAATGGTAAAGTGCTCCTGGGGTGAATCCCAGCCCCAAAGTAAATATACAAAATAAAAAGTGTGGGGTTTTGGAGAGGTCCTCTTATTTTATTGATATAAAACACAGTTAACAGTATTTCTTTTTCTGTGAAGTGCCTGTTAAATCTGTGAAAAAAAATAACCTGAAACTTGAAAACAGACATAAGAAGTACAATGATTGATAATGTACTTCTAGGTAGAGGGGCAATTGGTAAATCTCTGTTCAATAAAGACAGAAATGATTGCTGGTACCAGTTAAACAAGTGACCCCAGAAATTATGGTCTGTGATTTTGTAGAATATTAACCAGTCCAATGCCTAACTCAGCAATCTTCACTTTCTTTGTTAAATTGTTTCTATCCCTTCTTAAATGCTCTTTAAACATTTTACTAGCTTCCTCATTTAAGTAAGTAGTCTTTTTTTGGGTGGGGGTGGGTGGGTACTGGGATTGAACCCAGAGGTGCTTTACCCAACACTCTGAGCTCCATCCTCAGCCCTTTTTATTTTTTATTTTAAGACAGGTTCTCATTAAGTTGCATAGGGCCTCACTAAGATGCTGAGGCTGGTCTTGAACTTGTGATCTTCCTGCCTCAGCCTCAAGAGCTGCTAGGATTACAAGAGTGTGCCATTGCACCTGGCTGAAGTTTTTTTTTTTTTTTTTTTTTTTTTTTTTTTTTTTTTTCTGGTGCTGGGGATTGATTGAACACAAGGCCTCATGCATGCTAAGCAAGTGCTCTACCACTAAGCTATATCCCAGCCTACATTTCATTAGAGGGCAGGTTAATTTACAAGCTGGCAAATAGAGTCAGACACAATTGTTGAATGGTCCCTGCAACTGCCAAATTTATTTTGGTAATTGCCATATCCTTCTGGAAATAAAGACTTTGACCTTGACCCTACTCTTGCTCATGATTAAAACGTCTTACATGGAACCACAATGCAAAAATAAAACAAAAAAATCCTTTGGATACTTACACTGTACAGTCACTCGTACCACACAGCTTTCCTTCCCAGCCTCATTGCCTGCTGTGCACTGGTAGAGCCCAGAAGAAGACATGGTGAGATTCTGCAACAGAACTCTGCCAGGGTTGTTGTAGTCTATACAAGCAGAAAGAATGACATTAAGCCACCTTAGTGACAGAATCTTTATTTATTTTTGACAATATAGGACATTGTTGACCTAAGATTCTGTATTGTAGTTTGATAAGAATGAATAGAAAAGATTCATTTTTTAGCATGGGAAAACAGGTAAATATTCTTTTAAATTGTAGTACATCTTCAAAAGTTAGAAAAGATTGTGGATCTTGCCAGGTATAGTGGTACATCCCTGTAATCCCACCGGCTTGGGAGGCTGAGGCGGGAGGATCTTGAATTCAAAGCCAGCCTCAGCAATGCTAAGGTGCCTAGCAACTCAGTAAGCCCCTGCCTCTAAATAAAATACAAAATAGGGCTGGGGATGTGGCTCAGTGGTCAAGTGCCCCTGAGTTCAATTTCTGGTACCAAAAAAAAAAAAAAAAAAAAAAAAAGATTGTGGATCTTTATGGAATACTAAACAAGAAAATTAGATATGGTAGATTTCTGTAATATTTTTTCCTAATCTCTTTTACCACTTTTATATGGCATTTGAAGAAAGATTTTCTGTCCTAGTTTATGGATAAAAAAAATTCCATTTTCAAGAGGTTCCACAATGTCCTCAAGGTCATATAGTGAGTTGCTGACAAAGCAGATTTAGAATTCACGGACACAGTTCTATCTTATTGGCACAGTAGACTGGTAGAAAGATGACTTACCAATCCTGGATTTGGGAGGCAAATGTTCATCCTCTCCCTCTTTCTCCGGGATTCGCTGCCAGTAATACACAATGGGCTTTGTGCCAGAGGATGACTCACATTGCAGAGTCAGATCACTTCCTTCTGTCAGGTCTCCTTCCAACTCACACTTGGGCTTGGATGGTCTCACTGCCCAAAAAAGAGAAAAAAGGTGTAATGATTCAAAGATTCTCTAAACACCACATCAAAGGAAAAACTATGTTCAATTGAGTTGTTTCTCCAGCCATACCTTATGGTTGACCTTTGAGTTGGGATTCAACTAGGCATGGGTTATATTACCCTGTGATTTCAACCCACTTTATTCACCCTCTGCCACACACACACAGTTGAAGCTGCTACTAGTGGTGCTGTTGTAATTTTTAGGGGCTACCTCAGAAACAACTACATACTTTTCAAAGAAGAGAAATTGTTTTTTTAGGAAATTTTAGGAAAGTTAAGTGTGATTTTATTGATACTAAAATAGGGATAGAAAATCATTAAATTGGAGGTAATTAAGTAGAACTTAGTAGGTTTTGCTATCAAAAAATAAGGTGGGTGCCATGGTAATCCCAGTAACTTGGGAGGCTGAGTCAGGAAGATTGCAAGTTCAAAACCAGCCTCAGAAACTTGGTGAGACCCTGTCCCAAAATTCAAAAATTAAAAAGGGCTGGGGATGTAGCTCAGTGGTAAGACGCCCCTGGGTTCAATGCCCAGTACCAAAATAATAATAATAATAGCAACAACAATAAATTTGAATCATCTCTGAGAGATTTAAGATAACTATAAGGGAGCTGGAGATGTTCCTCAGTGGTTGAGTGCCTGCAAGGCCCTGGGTTAAATCCCCAGCACTACCCCCGCATCCCCGCAAAAAAATACAAACACTAGAGGCTATTTAAATTTTGTAATGGGCTATCATGGAAAATATGGCTGAAATACAGAACATAAATGCTTCTTTGCAGGGAGCTGGACTAGGTGACCTCTAAGCGTATAATACAAAGTGCTGAACACAAAGTTTTGTACCACCATGACTTATTTGCCTATCCCTCACAGAGATCTTATTAAGATATGACATTTACCTTGGCACTCTGCCTTACCTAAGACTTTTAAGATGACGTGGCTCCACACATAACGCCCTGAATTCTTCACCTTGCAGGTATACCTGCCCTCATCACTGGGTTTTAGAGGCTCGATCTGCAGGGAGGCATCTCCAGCCAGGAAATTGGAAGCAAATGCCACTCGGCCCTTCTGTTCCTCAGTTAAGTTATTGTAGACATGACGACTGGAGTAAGTGATCACCTGTGGGAAAGATGGAGGCAGAGTCAAGCAATGTGGCTCTCAGTGTTCCTCCCCTGCTGATGTCAAGATGAAGAAAGGGAATACTTCCAGTGGCACTAAGTGGCCAAGCTTGGGGCTGATTCTAATAGTCCAAGATGCCTTGGTTCTCAATAGCAGTACAATTTTGTTTAGGCCTCGCTTCTCCTTCCATGAATCATATATCTGTGTAGCATTTAATTATAAGGTACTAATTATTTCATGCTCAGAATCACTCCAATTTACAGATTAGGAAATTGGGTTGCATACTGAAGTTCACATATCTAAGTTACAGAAAGAAGTGCACAGTTCTGTGTACTCTCAGCATAGAATTTTTCTGGAATAGTATACAACAAATGGTATCAGTAGTTGACTCTGAGGAGAATTGAGGGGACAGAGAGTAAGAATGGAGAGATTTACCCTTGCCCTGTAAACTTTTTTCTGTCTGTTGCATTTTCTACCACTTGCATGTGATATCTTCAAAATACACTACACTCTTTGTCTTAAGAGCATTTAGGTGCGATCTAGTTTAGTTCTTGCCACATTTTTTCCAAGTAGTTATTTTTTTCCCAAGTAGTTATTATTCCCATTTTTTTTTTAGTATTTATTTTTTAGTTTTAAGAGGACACAACATCTTTATTTTATGTTTAGGTGGTGCTAAGGATCAAACTCAGTGCTTCAAGCATGCTGGGCGAGCACTCTACCACTGAGCCACAACCCCAGCCCTGAACACGGGTCTTTGAAATTCATCTTGTTATACTACAGTTACCTCTCTCCCTCTTTCTTTTTTCCCTCTTGCATTCATTTCACTGCTCATTAACTATTCTTTCGTAAAGTTTACAAATGAAGGAGAAAGAGTAAAACTGAAAAATCAATCTATTTTATTCTTATAAAATTTGAGAATTTGGTGAGGAGACTGGAGGTAAATGGTCATAATTCAAGTCTGACACTATGGCCTTCATTGTTTGATTTTCTTTCCTTTTTTTTTTTTTTTTTTTTACTTTATTGCAGTTTTGTAAAAATAGGTAGGAAAAATATGTTTCTTCTTTCATAAAATTCACATGAGCATCATGCTTTTGCTTTCCCAGTTAGGAGGAGCAAGTTTTGATTTTCTCCAACCAGGAAAACAAAACTAAAACAAACAAACAAAAAAAAACCTTGAAACTTGTTGTCTGCCTCTACTTTTGTAAACTTTCCCTGAATTTTCTTAGTTTATCACTCCTGTTAGTTACAGAAGCCATGCTAATCTAATCCATCAAAACTTCAGCCACATAATTTCATCTTTGTCCTCTCTGCCATTCAGCAATCCTATCCGTAAACCTGTTTGACTTAACCAGCAGCAAACATGGAGACCTTCCTTTGGGTTAGGAGGAAGTCAGATGAGTAAAACCCTCTTCCAAGTAACTTATAATCAAGCGGGCTTAACAAGAAGAGAAATATAAACATAGAGAAAAGAAAAAACAAGAAATGATTTACTTGAAATAATATCAGGGAGACTGGCCCAGAAAAATTGGTATTTGAATCAGGCTTTGACAGATGAGCAGACTAAATAAAAGACAAGAGGCAGGAAGAAAAGGGCTGAGGGAGCATTCCAGATACATAGAACAGCACTAAAAAAAAAAAAAAAAAAAAAAAAAAAAAAAAAAAAAAAGACATGCAAGCATATGGGAGTCTCCCAAGCACATTTCTGGCTGCAGCTGTCTAAATTGTTTCACTCTAAGCCTTTAACCCCTCCTCAATCATGTGATGCTCTGAAGCTCATCCGATACTTTTCTGAAAAGATTTAAAGCTATCCAATGAAGAGTCCATCCATTCTCTCTCTATTATATAAAACTTTTTCAGTACCATCATGCATTTTGCTCTTACCACCTCTCTGAGAAAAACGTTTTCTCTCTTCTCTGCATATCCTTTTTCCTCAACAGATATTTACTGAGCTTGTGTCAGGCACTATGCCCAGCACTGAGAAAACAAATAGGAATGAGACATATATAGTTCCTCCCCCGAAGAGCTCAGAGTCCTGGAGAGAGGAGGAGTGGAGGAGAACTGTACACTGTAACTAATAATATACTTAAAACATTTTCTCAATATGCCCTCACATTTCAATATTACACTATTGTGACAGATTTTCATATCTGTGTCTCTCCTTCTTTGTCTTTGTCTTCATCTTCATCTTCGTCCCCCACCCCCTTCTACTTCATGGAGTCTTGCTGTGTTGCATAGGCTGGCCTCCAACCCTTGGCTCAAGCAAGACTCCTGCCTCAGTCTCTGGAGTAGCTGAAATTACAGACCCATACTACCACATCGGGCATAAACTCTATTTTCATATTTCCAGCTCCCTGGCTGCTGTATATTTCTTTCCACTCCACTCTGCCCTACATACTGCTGTCCAGTTAATCTTGTTACTATGAGCCACACCCCCAGCCCTATTTTGTATTTTATTTAGGGACGGGGTCTCACTGAGTTGCTTAGCACCTTGCTAAATTGATGAGGCTGGTTTTGAACTCACCATGCTCTTGCCTCTGCCAATGCACCTGCCTCTGCCAGTGTACCAGCTCTTTTCCAGCTCAAAACCCGAACAGCTCCCCACTATCTTTGAATGATGACCAGACTCAGCCTAGGGTTGGTTCTCAAAATGACCTCTGTATTTTGATCCCAATCTCCTTTATTCTACTTCATATACCAGGGTGTATCAGAATACTGTTATGGTTTGGATGTGAGGTGTCCCCTAAAAGCTCACATGTGAGACAATGCAAGAAGGTTCAGAGGAGAAATTATTGGGTTATAAGAGTCTTAACCCAATCAGTAAATAAATCCCCTGACAGGGATTAATTGACTGGTAACTGAAATGGTAGGGTGTGGCTGGAGGAGGTAAGAATTTGGGGGTATGGCTTTGGGGTGTATTTTTTGTATCTGGAGAGTAAAAACTCCCTGTTTTCTGATCACCATGGGATGAGCTGCTTCCCTCCACCACCCTCTGCCATCGTGATGTTCAGTCTCACCTCAAGCCCTGAGGAATGGAACTAGATTTCTTTTTTTCTTTTTTTAAGAGAGAGAGAGAGAGAATTTTTTAATATTTATTTTTTTAGTTTTCGGCGGACACAACATCTTTATTTGTTTGTGGTGCTGAGGATCAAACCTGGGCCGCCTGGATGCCAGGCCTGCGCGCTACCGCTTGAGCCACATCCCCAGCCCTGGAACTGGATTTCTATGGACTACTCTGAAACTGTGCACCCTCAAATAAACTTCCTCCTCTATTATTGTGCTGGTCAGGTCCTTTAGTCACAGCAGTGAAAACGCTGACTAACACAACTACCTCATTTCCATTTCATGAAAATGAGTTGTGTTTCTGTATGCTCACTGCATTTTTCCACTTAGATCTAAGTCCTTTTTCTCCATCTCTCCACAAACCCTATTCAACTAAGTGTGGCAGCTCATGACTAATTCCAGCAACTCAGGAGGCTGAGGCAGGAGGATCACAAATTCCTAGGCAATTTTATTTATTTATTTATTTATTTTTTTATTGTTGGTTGTTCAAAACATTACATAGTTCTTGACATATCATATTTCACATTTTGATTCAAGTGGGTTATGAACTCCCATTTTTACCCCATATGCAGATTGCAGAATCACATCAGTTACACTTCCATTGATTTACATATTGCCATACTAGTGTCTGTTGTATTCTGCTGCCTTTCCTATCCTCTACTATCCCCCCTCCCCTCCCCTCCCCTCCCCTCTTCTCTCTCTACCCCCTCTACTGTAATTCATTTCTCCCCCTTGTATTATTTTTCCCTTTCCCCTCACTTCCTCTTGTATGTAATTTTGTATAACCATGAGGGTCTCCTTCCATTTCCATGCAATTTCCCTTCCCTCTCGCTTTCCCTCCCACCTCTCATCCCTGTTTAATGTTAATCTTCTTCTCATGCTCTTCATCCCTTATATCAAAGAAGACATTTGGCATTTGTTTTTTAGGGATTGGCTGGCTTCACTTAGCATAATCTGCTCTAATGCCATCCATTTCCCTCCAAATTCTATGATTTTGTCATTTTTTAATGCAGAGTAATACTCCATTGTGTATAGATGCCACATTTTTTTTTATCCATTCATCTATTGAAGGGCATCTAGGTTGGTTCCACAGTCTTGCTATTGTGAATTGTGCTGCTATGAACATCAATGCAGCAGTGCCCCTGTAGCATGCTCTTTTTAGGTCTTTAGGGAATAAACCGAGAAGGGGAATAGCTGGGTCAAATGGTGGTTCCATTCCCAGCTTTCCAAGAAATCTCCATACTGCTTTCCAAATTGGCTGCACCAATTTGCAGTCCCACCAACAATGAGCAAGTGTACCCTTTTCCCCACATCCTCGCCAGCACTTGTTGTTGTTTGACTTCCTAATGGCTGCCAATCTTACTGGAGTGAGATGGTATCTTAGGGTGGTTTTGATTTGCATTTCTCTGACTGCTAGTGATGCTGAGCATTTTTTCATGTGCTTGTTGATTGATAGTATGTCCTCCTCTAATTTAGTGAAACCCCTTCTCAAAAAATAAAAAGGGGGCTGGGGATGTGGCTCAACTGGTAGCGCGCTCACCTGGCGTGTGTGCGGCCCGGGTTCGATCCTCAGCACCACATACCAACAAAGATGTTGTGTCTGCCGAGAACTAAAAAATAAATATTAAAAATAAAATTCTCTTCTCTCTCTCTCTCTCTTTAAAAAAAAATCTGATTTCTTTAAAAAAAAAAGAAAGAAAAATGGGTCTAAAAGGGATTTATATCTTCTTTGGCCAAAAATCATTTGCATGTTTTTTTTTTTTTTTTGGTACTAGGGATTGAACCCAGGGGCGCTTAACCACTGAGCCACATTCCTAGCCTTTTTTTCTATTTTATTTAAAGATAGGATCTTGCTAAATTGCTTAGGGCCTCACTAAGTTGCTGAGGCTGGCTTTGAACTCCAAATCTTCCTGCCACAGCCTCCAGAGCCACTGAGATTACAGGAGTGTGCCACTGCACCCAGCTTATATTTTTATTTTTGAAATAGGGTCTCCCTAAGTTGTTGAGGGTCCTCAAACTTGTGATCCTCCTTCCTCAGTCTCCTGAGTTGCTGGAATTATAAGTTTGTACCACCATGCCCTGCTAAATCTTTTAGATTCTAAAAGGTAAATGCCCTTCCCCAAGATGGATTTCAGAACTTGGATTTGAACCCAAGATTTCTAAAGATGAGTCCCTTTCCTTCTTCTTGTCCTCTTCCCCCAAACATGCAGCTCTCCCTCTCCATTTGCAGCTACTATTGAAAAAAATGCAGAAATTCAAGACAAACTGTTTTGATGTTTTGTTTAAGGATAAATTTTCAACTAAATGCACTTACTGTACTTTTCAGAATATTTCTTAGCATGAAATGATGTTCAGGAGGCACCTACCAATGGTATATGTGGGGTCCAGTGCAGTCTGGATCACACCTTACCTTTGACCCCTGCGCTCACATCTCTTTGCTCTCACCTAGTTTTCAAACCTCATGTTTCTTTATTCTGAACAATGTCCTCTGGTGTGTTTTGGGGTTTGATCATTCAGTCTTCTGAAATTATAACAGGGGTCCACTTCATGCTGTGAATATAATTTTAAAACTGACATTTCTTTTTTCCTTTCTCTTCTGCTTTTCCCCCTACCTCATCATGGGGGAAGCAAGATTAACCTTCTTTCCATCCTAGGCAGAGTTATCTGTCCTTCAGCTCAAGGATTTCAGGAATGCAGGAATCCAGCCTTTAGGACTGGCACCAGTGGTTCAAGAAATGGCTCTCTCTCAAGATTACAAAAGAATTATGACTCCTGACAGGGCACAACTGGAGTGTAACCTTTGTAATCCCTCTTTAAAAGCCCACTGTTTCCCCTGACAGTTAAAATCACAGCCTCTGGGACAGGAGTCCATTGTGTGTTCTCTTTTGTTAGCAAAGATATAAAACTTCTTTTTTCTTTTTCTCAAAAATCATGTCCTTGGGGCTGGGGATGTGGCTCAAGCGGTAGCGCGCTCGTCTGGCGTGCATGCGGCCCGGGTTTGATCCTCAGCACCACATACAAAGATGTTGTGTCCGCCAATAACTAAAAAATAAATATTTAAAAAAAATATGTCCTTGTTATTGGATTAACATTAGACAAGGACTGAGCTTTCAGTATCAAAATGTCTCTATTTTTGCCTGCACAACACCTATACATCTTTTGTATGTAGGCTCACCGGTTTTCTCAATTAGAATGGTGACTCCCTCCTTCAAGCTTTAGTGTATGGGGCAAATCTCTACCACAGTGGTTAGTACATTCGAGTAGGCCTGATTCTGTCTGCTTTTCTTTCTTCTCCCCAAAATCCCTTCCCAATATTTAATGGGGGAAAAAAAAGAACAGATAATATACAGAGTAAGCATCTAGCATTTTGGAAAGCACAAATTAAATTGTAAGATAATCTAATAATTAATCATTTTAAATATGAGGTTTTCACTCACACTTCTGATGAGGTTTTCACTCACACTTCAGTTACAGCCTTGCAATATTTTTAGGATTTTTCTTTTTGTTTCATTTTGTTTGGGACACACTTTGGATCCCAGATGCTTGTTTGCTTCTTGGTTTTCTATAATACATGTGGGGTGTGTGTGTGTGTGTATATATATATATATTTTTTTGGGGGGGGTGGGTACCAGGCATTGAACCCAGGGGAACTTGACCACTGAGCCATATCCCCAGCCCTAATTTATGTTTTATTTAGGGACAGGGTCTCATTAAGTTGCTTTGCACTTTGCCATTGCTGAGGCTGGCTTTGAACTCACAATCCTCCTGTCTCAGCCTCTGGAGCTGTTGGGATTACAGGTGTGTGCCCCCATATTTTTTAATATGAGGGACTTAGTCCAGAGGCACTTTACCACCGAGCTACATTCCCAGTCCTCTTTAGTTTTTACTTTGAGACAGGGTCTCCCAAAGAAGGTCTTGCTAAATTGCTGCGGGTGGTTTCAAATTTGTAATCCTCCTGCTTCAGGCTTCAGAGTTGCTGGGATTACAGGTGTTCACCACTGCGCCTGGCTTTATTTTGTTTTTAATTGTAAGAAAGATAGTGCTGAGACTAAGTTGTTCATTGCAGTATGATGGAAAAACAACATCAATTTAATTCTTTTGCAAGCAAGCAAAAAAAAATTAAATATATGAATTACAGTTGTTGTGGGCTGTTTGTTTTATGGCATTCCTGGAGGACAGGACAATTTGTTAGGCTTGTATGGAACAGATGGATCAGCTCAACTTTCTGGCAGTTGCTCTGCTGTGCTGTGGTCGGTGTAGCAATTGTAAAACTGTTTTGAATGCAGATAAAGGCAGGTCTCTCTCTGTTTTAGACCAGGATTTTTCTTGCTCAAAGCCAAAGGAAAGAGGGAAAGAGTGAAGTACACAAGGGTAGGCATGAAAATTGGAACATCTCTGTTCTAATTTCTCAATCTGAAAAATAGACAAGATTTCTGTTATGTGGTCTGGACTAACTTTTGGGGAACTGATCACTCTTTTTTTTTTTTTTTTTTTGAAAGAAAGAGAGAGAGAGAGAGAGAGAGAATTTTATTTTTAATATTTATTTTTTAGTTCTCGGCGGACACAACATCTTTGTTGGTATGTGGTGCTGAGGATCGAACCCGGGCCGCACACACGCCAGGTGAGCGCGCTACCAGTTGAGCCACATCCCCAGCCCGTGATCACTCTTACATTAGAAATTTCGTTGTGTTTCCAGAATTCTAGTGGCCAAGATACCAAAGCTACAATTCAAAGGTTCCTGAGACTGCCTACCCACCCCCAGATGGTCCCTGCCTACTCTGAGCATTCTAGACAAAAGGGATGAATACATTTCTTTTCAATTTGAAATGCAAAGCTAAACTGGGGATCTGCGTCATTGGTTAGCCTACTTTAAGCATCACATCTATTCCAACCCTTCCTGTCTTTTCTTTCTCAGTCACCCTCACTCTATTCTCAACACCTTGGCAGTCATAAAGTTCTGTCAACTTTACCCACTATTTATTATCCCTGTCTCGAGATCCCAACCACTCATGATTGATGTGTAAGACTTTGTTGTATAGGATGAAATTATTCAACTGATCTTGTTTTTAGTTGACTCTCCCTTAAATTAGTAAGCCAAACATTGTCAGAGTGATCACCCTAAAATGCAGATATGTCCCTTACATTCTTAAAATCCTTCAAGAACTTCATGACATTATAGGAACAATTCTAAGTTTTCTGCTATGGCACACAAAATCTTCCATGTGCTGGCCTGCAGCCTCTGTGGGCTCATACCTTATACTCCATCCGCACTAGCTGCTTATGATTTCCTAGAATTTTCCATCCTTTGTGTTTATGCTTTTATGATTCCTTTAAGGCAGTTCCTTCTATCAAGTTTAAATAAGCTATGCTTACTTACAGGAAGCTGTTCTTGACCTCTCCCCTCTTTCAATTACTCTTGGCCAAAGGCTCTTCCTTTATATAGTAATCCTCTCTTATCCATGATTTTGCTTGCATTCTTTCCTTCTCTTCCCCTCCTTCCCTCCTTTCCTTCCTTCTACCCTCCCTCCCTCCCTTCCTTTTCTGGGGATTGGACAGAGGCAAGCATTCTACCACTGAGCTACATCCCCAGTCCTGGGGTTTAGCTCTCTGCAGTTTTATTACCTGCTATCAATCGCTGTAAAAAAATATTAAATTGTGTACCATTCTGAGAGGTATGATGAGATCTCTGCAGTCCTGTTCTCTTGCTTAGGATGCGAATCGTCCCTTTATCCAGCCTGTTCACACTATAGAGATTCCCAATGTTAGTCACTTAGTAGCTATCTCTGTTATTATACAGCAGTTGAGGTTTCTCAGTGCTTATATTCAAGTAGCCTTTATTTTATGACCCCAAAGCACAAGGGCAGAAATGCTGGGAACTTGGATATGCCAAAGAGAAGACAAAGTGCTTCCTTTAATTGAAAAGGTAAAGGTTCTCAAAAAGAAAAAGAATCAGGTACTGAGATTACTAAAATTTATGGTAAGAATACATTTTTATCTGTGAAATGCTGAAGATGGGAAAAGAAATTCATGCTAATTTTGCTGTAGCACCTTAAACTGCAAAACTTATGGCCACAGTGCTTAGTTAAGATGAAAAAGGCCCTAAATTTGGGTCTGTAAGCATAGGAAGAAAAATGGTATATATAGAATTCTGTACTATCTGTGGTTTCAGGCATCCACTGGAGGTCTTGGAATGAATCTCTTGCAGTAATGGGGGGGGGGGACTGTATTCATGTACAGACAATCCCCAACTTATACTGGTTTGATTTTATGATTTTTTAAAAAATACTTTTTTAGTTGTAGATGGACACAATACATTTATTTTATTTATTTGTTTTTATGTGGTGCCGTGGATCGAACCCAGTGCCTCACATGTGCTAGGCAAGTGCTTTACCACCAAGCCATAACCCCAGCCCTGATTTTATGAGGGCTTCAATAGAAACTGTACTTCAAAGTTGAAATTTTTATCCTTTACTAGGCTAGTGACATGTAGTATGATACTCCCTTGAGATGAAAGGCAGCAGCAGCAAGCCTTAGCTCCCAGTCAGCCACGTGATCACAAGGGAAACAACTGAGACTCTATAGCTCACTATCTTGCTAAGCAAGGATGTTTGGTAGGTTAGCAGTATTAAATGCATTTTCAACTTCCAATCTTCAACTTAAAATTGTGGGTATATAACTCTATTATAAGTTAAGGAACATCTGTGGAATACTGCTTATCTCTGTCATGATGATTGTCACTTCATTTTTGTTGTTGTTGTTGTTACCAGGGATTGAACTCAGAGATTCTCGACCACGGAGCCACATCCCCAGCCCTTTTTTATATTTTATTTAGAGACAGGTCTCACTGAGTTGCTTAGCGCCTCCCTGTTGCTGAGGGTGGCTTTGAACTCGCAATTCTCCTGTCTCAGCCTCCCAAGCCGCTGGGATTACAGGTGTGCACCATTACGCCCAGCTGTCACTTTGTTTTGAAATCGTCTCTTTACACATTTATTTTTTTCAACTAAGTTCCTTTGCTATCGAGTGTATGTGTTTTTATTAAATCTGACTAAATTGACTTTTATATTTTTTAAATTTAAAAAAAATATATATATTTTTTGCAGTTGTAGATGGACAGCATGCCTTTATTTTATTTGCCTCATACATGGTAGGCTAGTGCTCTGCCACTGAGCAACAGCCCCAGACCCTAAATTGATTTTTAATCTTTGGTAAGTTCCACTAATGCCAAATAATTTCCTGCACCAGGGTTTATGCAGCATTAGTTCTGCCTAGAATAATTTCCATATGACACATGTTATACTTTCAAATTATTTAAAAATAATATAAATAGTAGCCAGGCATGGTGGTGTATGCCTATAATCTCAGTGGTTTGGGAGGCTGAGAGAGGAGGATCGAGAGTTCAAAGTCAGCCTCAGGAAAAAAGTGAGGTGCTAAACAACTCAGTAAGACCCTGTCTCTAAATAAAAATACAAAATGGGGCTGCAGATGTGGCTTAGTGGTCAAGGGCCACTGAGTTCAATCCCTGGTATCTAATAATAATAATAATAATAATAATAATAATAAAAAAGATAGTGGTTAACAACCCAGACACCAATGTCAGAGTGTCCAATTTAAACACGCAAATAGGTGACCTTAGGCAATTTGCTCATTTTGTGTGTGTTTGTGTCAGTATGTGTGTGCTCATGCAAAAAAACATGATTCAGTTCTTTATTTATTTTTGGTTTTTATTTTGTTCTTGAACTAAGGATTGAGTTCAGTGGTGCTTTACCACTAAGCTTTACCCAGTCCTTTTTATCTTTTGAGAGTTTTGCTAAATTGCTTAGAGTCTTGCTAAGTTGCTGAAGCTAACCTTGAATTTGTGATCCTTCTGTTTCAACTTACCAAGTTGTTGGGATTATAGGTATATGTCCCACCACCACACCTGGTTCAGTTCCTTTTTTTTTTTTTTTTTTTAGTTATCGGCAGACACAACTTTTTTTTTTTTTTTTTTTTAAAGAGAGAGTGAGAGAGGGAGAGAGAGAGAGAGAATTTTAATATTTATTTTTTAGTATTTGGCAGACACAACATCTTTGTTTGTATGTGGTGCTGAGGATCGAACCCGGGCCGCACGCATGCCAGGCGAGCGCACTACCGCTTGAGCCACATCCCCAGCCCCCCCAGACACAACTTCTTTGTATGTGGTGCTAAGGATCGAACCCAGGCCGCACGCATGCCAGGCGAGCGCACTACCGCTTGAGCCACATCCCCAGCCCTGGTTCAGTTCCTTATTTGTAAAATTTACCTAATAATCCTCATCATGAGGATTGAAAATAATGAGATAAAATGTAATAAACAGGGCTGGGGATGTGGCTCAAGCGGTAGCGCGCTTGCCTGGCATGCGTGCGGCCCGGGTTCGATCCTCAGCACCACATACAAACAAAGATGTTGTGTCCCACGATAACTAAAAAAATAAACATTAAAATTCTCTCTCTCTCTCTCTCTCTCTCTCTCTCTCTAAAAAAAAATAAAATGTAATAAACAGATTTTTGTCTGGCATGTAGTTAATATTCCTCTTTCCTTTCATCCATTCTTCCACCTTCCCTCTCTTCCAAATTATAATGATTATTATTATTTGGTACTGGGAATTGAACATAGGGGTGCTTTATCACTGAGCAACATTCCCAGTCTTTTTTTTTTTTTTGGTTTGTTTTTTTTTGTTTGTTTTGTGCTAGGGATAGAACTCAGGTCCTTGTGCATGCAAGATAAACACTCTATCAACTGAGCAATATCCCCTATTTTTTGGACACAGGGTCTTGCTAAGTTGCTTAGGTTCTCATTAAGTTGTTGAGGCTGGCCTTGAAATTGTTTTTTTTTTTTAAGAGAAAGTGAGAGAGGAAAGAGAGAGAGAGAGAGAGAGAATTTTTTAATATTTATTTTTTAGTTTTCGGCGGACACAACATCTTTGTTTGTATGTGGTGCTGAGGATCGAACCCGGGCCGCACGCATGCCAGGCGAGCGTGCTACCGCTTGAGCCACATCCCCAGCCCTGGCCTTGAAATTGTAATCCTCCTGCCTCAGCCTCCCAAGTTGCTGGGATTATAGGCATGCACCCCCCCACACCTGACTTCCTTCCCAACTATTGAATGTCTTTCCTGGAGGCCCCCCAGAAGGCAGGGATTATGATAGCTTCTTTATTATTGTATTCTAGTGTGGCATAAGTAAGTGCTAAATAAATTTGTGTGATCTGAATGATTGAATAAATGACCATTTTTACTGTAAATTGAATCAATGACCATCCTTACTATAAATTGTCAGTGAAGATAAATAGGGAATTTTGACCTATTTAAAGTTCTATCAGTGCCTTTCAAATCAACTTAACTCTTTACCCATATATTCACTTGCCTATGCAACCAATAACCAAGCAAGTCTTTTTTTTTTAGATCAAATGTAAAAACCTAGATGAAAGTTAGATTGTAGAGTTGCTAAAGAAGAAATTATTCAGTGATTCTTGTTAAAGATGGTAAGGCAGACTTTATTCAAGGGGGCAATGGCAATAGGTATAGGGACCATTGCAATGGGGTCATAGAATGGGGAGAGAGATTGTGCTCAACTCTGACTCCAAAAAGAACAAGGGTGGTTTATACAAGGGGCAGGGTGGAGGTGAATGGATGGAAAATTAATAAGAAGAAATATTAGGAGTAAGAAAGTCTTTGACTCAATGCTTGAAAGGATTATTGTTAAAGACAGACCAGGTGATAAGACATTGAAGATGGTTAGACATCAAGGATGAGAATTTATCACTGAACTGACTTGGCAGGACTCTTGCTCAAAATGGATTTTATAAGAACAGAAGAGGAAGTCCAAATCAGGCCTAGTCAGAAAGACCTCAGGAACTTGACTCAAGTATAGTGAAAAGAGTATTTACCAAGTTCTTGGATTTTTACTATAGGAACATGGCTCTTATTAACTTCATTCGGAACTGAGAATATCATGTCTAGGATTGACCAAGAAGTTGTTGGAATAAACATGTTAAGGTTTATTCAGGTTAAGGTGACCTTGCCCTACAGAGTATACATCATCTCAAGATGATGTACACTGAGAACAAAATGACAATCAGAATCAAAATAACAAGGTGATGTAGACAGCTACTTAAGCAGATTAAACTCCAGCAGTGATTCTGAAATTTATTGTTAGTGAAAAACCTTGGCTTCTTATAGCATAAATGATCTTATGAAATGAGTAATATAGATATAGAGTGGGAAAGAAAAATTTCTTATTTTTTTTTAACCAGGGAAAGAAGCAAAGCTCTGAAATAAAGAAGAAAATTCTAAAATCAGTTTTCCTAAGTCAGCTTTTGACGCTGTGACCAAAATACCCAACAAGGACCACTTAAAGGAGGAAGAGTTTATTTTGGCTCAGAGGTTCAGTTCATGGTAGGCCAATTGCATTGCTCTGGCCTAAGATGAGGCAGAACATTACAGAGGAAGGGCATGGTGAAGGAAAGAACAGAAGAGGAAGTCCAAATCAGGCCTAGTCAGAAAGAACTCAGGAACTTGACTCAAGTATAGTGAAAAGAGTATTTACCAAGTTCATGGTGAAGGGCATGGCATCCAGGAAGAAGAAAAAGAGGGAAAGGGGCCACAGGAGGAGGGCACATCTCCAGTGACCCACTTCCTCCAGCCATGCCATGCCTGCCTACAGTTACCACCCAGTCAGTCCATTCAAACCAGTATAGACTGATTAGGTTACAGCTCTCACAAACTAAGCATTTCACCTCACAACACAGGAGGTTTTGGGGGACACCTTATATCCAAACCATAACACTGGGTCACAGATTTTTTAAAATCACAAACTTCTAAACAAAAATATACACTTTCAAAAACAACAACAATAACAAAAAGTCAGAGTGCTGGGTGAGGTTGTGCCTGCCTGTAGTCCCAATAGCTCAGAAGGCTGAGGTAGGAGAATCAAAAGATCAAATCTAGCCTCAGCAATTTAGTAAGGCCCTAAGCAACTCAGCAAGGCCTTGTTTCTAAATAAAATATTTAAAAAGGGCTGGGGATGTGGCTCAGTGGTAAAGACCCCTGGGTTCAATGTCTGGTACAAAAACAAAACAGAGTAACAGAGGTGAGAATAGTAGTTATAGTAGGAACCTGATTGAACTGTGGCTGCATGGGAGACAAGGCAGGAAGAATAACAATGGTAGGTTACTTAGTTGTCATTCTCTAATTACAGGCAGCCCAGTGGATCCTCAGAGCACTATGAGTACCATTTTCACCTCCAGAAGTATGGGAAACCAGACGTCCTTCATGGTCCTACTCTAATTGAGTACCAAAAACCCAGGGCATGCTCTTTTATTTTCCAACTCCAGAACCAATATCAATTCTCTTGCTGGCTAGTTATGTATGTGGGCATCATATTATGAGGTGCTGAGGATGGAACCCAGTGCTTCATGCATGCTAGATGAGTGCTCTACCTCTTAGCCACAATCCCAGACCCTCTCTAGTTTTGTACATAAAGTCTTTCAACTATAAGTGGAGATGAAAAAGCAATCCAAGCTTTTTCATACCAAATGAAAAAGACAGGAAGATTGAGGAAAGGCCAAAGTAGGGGGACAAGGGAGAGGGAAGACTCTAGCCAGGTGTATACTTACCACTTTTTGGTTTCCTTCATTATCAGTGAGCAGCCATTCGATATCTAGCGTGTCTTTTTCTGGAAGCCCCAGTTGATGGTGGCAGGGCAAAGTGACCTTTTCCTCTGCCACTCTCTTGATCTCAGTGTGAGTTCCCAAGGTTCCAACATAATAGGAAACTGGAAGAGGGAAACTTTAATGAGTAATGCAGAAACTGGAAGGCAATGTGTGGGGAGCAAATATCACAACAAGTAATTACTGGTGTTCCTATGTGCAAGGTACAAGTCAAGGGTGTGGGAAAATCCTAGATGAGAAGTACTAGAAGTCCTGTTATCTCATACCACTGGACCCTCTGTTAATGGAATTCATGAACCTTCTTTTTTGGTAGTGCTGGGGATTGAATCCAGAACTGACACATGCTAAGCAAGTGCTTCTTCACCAACCTACATCCATAACCCTCATTCATATTTTTTATTAGTTATTGATAGACCTATATTTTACTTATTTATTTGTTTACATGCAGTGCTAAGAATCGAACCCAATGCCTCACACGTGCTAGTCAAGTGCTCTACCACTGAGCCATAACCCCAGCTCCATCATTCATATTTTTTAACCTCCCTGATTACATTCTTCCCATACTACCTTACTGTTTTTTTTTTTTTTTTTTTGGTGTGTGTGGGGTGGGGGGGGGGTTATTGTTGTTGTTTGTTTGCAGTTTTGGGAATTGAACCTAGGGTCTCACGCACACTAAGCAAGTACTTTACCACTGAGCTACATTCCCAGCCCTTTTATTTTTATTTATTTATTTATTTTTGTGGTGCTAGGGATTGAACCCAGGGCCTTGTGCTTTTTATTTTGTTTTGAGACACTATCTTGCTTACAAACTGGCCTCAAGCTTGTAATCCTCCTGCCTTCACAGTATCTGCAATTACAAGCATGTGCCACTGTGCCCAGCTCTTACTGGATGTTTATCAACAGTGGAATATCTCAAGTCAACAACTGTGTCTTTTGATCTTTCTGTTTTCTACTAGCAGAGGCTTCCAATGGATGATGTTCATAGAAATCATGCACTAAATTGCCCAGTAACTCCTGATTTTTTTTTTTTTTTTGGTACTGGGATTGACTCCAGGGGCCCTTTACCATGGCGTTGTTTTTTGTTTTTAACTTTGATACAGAACTTTTGCTCAGTTGCTTAGGGTCTGCTTTAGTTGCCGAGCTTGGCTAGAACATACAATCCCCCTGCTTCAGTCCTCTGGAATTATGGGTGTGTACCATCACGCCCAGAACAAGCCCTATTCTTTAAGTTATAGAATTCAATGTCACTTGAAGCTGAAAAACAACAACAACAAAAAAAAAACACCTCAAAAAAACCTAGAAGTGACCTTGCCACTTTGCAAATGAATTCCTTTAAATCCCTAATAATTGCTGCTGACCAGTAGCATAAATTTAAAAGAATAAAGAGACAACTAAAAAAATTATAATCTAAAGGAAAACTATTCATGATCAAAGGACTATGCAAATTTAGAAGAGAAAAATCATAGGCAATTGATTATAGGATTTAAGAAAAGCTTAACTCTTTCAAGGGATTTTTAATATTTATTTTTAGTTGTAGGTGGACACAATATCTTTATTTTATTTTTATGTGGTGCTGAGGATCAAACCTAGTGGCTCATGCATACTAGGCAAGCATTTACCACTGAGCCACAACCCCAGTCCTTTCAAGGGTTTTTTAAATATTAGAAATACTATATGCAAGTCACCTGATGTGGTGTTTAACACTTAGTGGCTCTAAATACAAAGCAACTGGTTATTTTTAAGAAGGTGGTATTTCATCAGGGCATGGTGGCACATGCCCATAATTCTAACCTTAAGAGGCAAGAGGATCACTTGAGCTCAGAAGTTTAAGATTAGTTTAGGCAACATAATAAGACACTGTCTCAAAAAACACAAAAAGGACTGTGTGCAGTGGTGAATATTTCTAATCCCAGCTGCTCTGGAGGCTGAAGCAGGAGGATGGTGAGTTCAAAGCCAGCGTCAGCAACTTAGTGAGGTCCTAAGCAACTTAATGAGAACCTGTCTCTAAATAAAATATACAAAAGGGCTGGGGATGTGGCTCAGTGGTTAAGTGCCCCTGGGTTCAATGGTACCAAAATACATACATACATACATACATACATTCATAACACAAAAAGGTGATATTTGACATGGGCTTTGATAAATGAAATTCACCTAGATAAGAATAGAGCATGAAAAAGGTGTTGAGATGTGGGAAGGGGAAATTATGGGAATAGAGGCAGAGTAGGGAGGAGGATATCAGTAATGGTAATAAATAGTTTAGCTTGGCTGATGTGAAGAATAAGTGTAGAAAGCAGTAACAAATTAAACTGGAAAGGTAATGGGGCAGTTTATGTGATAAAAGGTCTTACCTGCCACAGTGGGCATGGTGACATAATCCCTGGCTT
Source organism: Spermophilus citellus (assembly GCF_964194105.1). NCBI lineage: Eukaryota > Metazoa > Chordata > Mammalia > Rodentia > Sciuridae > Spermophilus > Spermophilus citellus. Next base: position 145,849,101 of record NC_138183.1, on the reverse strand, counting down.
GCTTGAGGAAGAGAGGTTTAGGAGCTGTAAGAGCACACAGTGAAAGGGGAGATACTGAGACATGTCTTTGTGAAAAAGCTATTAATTTTTTCAGGTGAAAGATAGGTAGTAAATGTGGTAAAAAATAAAAGACAGATCTGAGAAGCAATGTGGAAGTCAAAACTATTGAATAGAGAGACTGGTTAGAATTAAGCAGTTTATGGTTTCCTATAAGCAATCTAAGACTTGGCTATAGTCTGGCTGTTTATATCCTCACCCTAATGCCCGTGTTGAAACCTAACCCCCAGTTGATGGTATTTGAAGATGGGGCCTTTGGAAAGTGTTTAGGCTATGAGGGTAGAGACTTTGGGAATACAATTAGTGTCATTATAAGGAATAAAAAAGATTCAAAACCTAAGATTGTTTTCAAGCTTGTGTGACTAGTAGGATGATGATTGCATTAGCAGTACTAGGAAAGTTAGGAGCACAATGATGTGTTTTATTTTGGGGTGAAGTGGGGAGGGTAGACACTGAATCTGGGTTTAAGTTCATTGCAATATCTAGGTAGAACTGTCCATGAAGCTGCCCTGAGCACTTTCCCTGACCATAGTACCTCTCCTTATACTGCAGAAACCCATACAGCTCCACAAATAGTGCCTACCCTCAGTTACGTTAGAGGAAGTTGCATGACCCTGGGCATTGCTTATTTCTTCATCTTTCATTTCTCGTGTGCCTCATATAAAAAGCTCTTGGAAACACTCCTGTTCTATCAGTTGTGCCTGGGCTAAACTTTTTCAGATCCCTTGAGTTTCCTTGGTCATTCCACAGGAACACCCTATGTGGGAGAGGGGAAGGCAGGGGTTGATATCCCACCCCCACCAAACTGGCTCCAACACCATGTTGGGTTTCCAGGTCACTCCTTAGACTCTTATTAATGGCAGCTTACTCTCAGACCTCTTTGTAGTACAAGAATGCCTCCAGGAACAAAAGAGCTTTTACAGAAAGTTCCTGTTTCTCTTAGTAACATATTATTTTGTTTTTCCAACTTCTTTCTAGTTTCATGTTGTATGATTTCAAAATATCAAAAAGCTGGGCGCAGTGGCACACGCCTGTAATCCCAGCGGCTCCAGAGGCTGAGGCAGGAGGATACTGAGTTCAAAGCCAGCCTCAGCAATGGCGAGGTGCTTAGCAACTCAGTGAGGCCCTGTCTCTAAATAAAATACAAAATGGGGCTTGGGAGTGATTCAATCAATGGTCAAGCGCCCCTGAGTTCAATCCCCAGCACACCCTCCCCACAAAATCAAATCTTTCTATTCAAAACAAAATTCCAAGTTACCTCAGTTGAAGCATGTCCTCTATTCATACAATATCCTTTTGGCCAATAGGAATTCAGTTCCACTTTTCTTTCTTTCTTTCTTTTTTTTAAACCACTTTCATCAAAAATAGCAGTGGTTTCCTATAAGCTATAAGTAACCTAAGACTTGGCTATAGACTGGTTGTTTATATCCTCACCCGAATGCCTGTGTTGAAATCTAACCCTCAATTGATGGTATTTGAAGCCAGGGTCTTTGGAAGGTGGTTAGGCTATGAGGGTGGAGACTTTGGGAATGCAATTAGTGTCATAAGAAAACCCAGAGAGTTCCATGGGTCCTTTCACCATGTGAGGACACAGAAACAAGATGGTGGTCTGTGAGTGAGGAAGCCCTCATCAGACATTATATTTACCAGCACTTTGATTTGTGTGTGTTTGTGTGGGGCGATGCTGGGGTTCAAACCCAGAGCCTTACATATTCTAGGCAATAACTCTACAACGAGCTATATCCTCATCCCATAGTACCTTGGTCTTAGACGACTAGCCTCAGAATTGTGAGAAATAAATTTCTGTTATTTATAAATCACCCAGCACTGGTGCTTGGTTATAGTGACCGGAACTAAGAGACTCCAAATTCATCTTCTCTCCTCTTTCCTATTAATCTCTCTTATTACCTGACTAAATAAGGCAGCTTATATAAGTAAGGCATTGTTGACTATTAAATCTACAGCATTAAAGACTGATAAAATAATATGACAAAACACTGGATCAATTAAAAAATTTGTTCCTGCAGGTCAAATGCTTCAATTGATTCTTCAACTGAATAGTTTTTCCTATCCTATGGATCAAAATCCCAGAGAAGGAAAGGGACGGGGGCAGGGTGTAAGTATTGTAAACAGTACCTGTCGACCAGCTGTTGGTTATTTGGAAGTAATTGGTGACTGTTCCACCCAAAATTTGCTGCCTATTTTGTAATGAATAGTTCAGCCTGGTTCTATCATTCACTTTGATTCAGGGGCTGCCTATAATAACATCCAGCCTCTCCTTGGTTTGCAACTTTTTTAGGTTAGCCAGAATGATCCCAACTTTAGTTTCATATCACCTTTTATCATGCATACCCCAAACTGAGTTCTATTGGGAAAAATGCAAAGCAAAGTGCAGGACCATAAGAGGAATTCAGTGTGTTGGCCTAATTTGGCTGAATTTATGTGGTGCAATTGAAATGGAAATAATACTTTCAATTTCCTTTTACTGCATATGTCAGAACAATTTTCTATGAACTAATAGGATATTTTCACTTGGGGTTTTATCCTGTAGGTTTGAATACACTGCAGGTATTCAAGAAATATTTATTGAATTGATTTGAATCTAACCCACACAACTGTTTTACCAAAAAGCAAATTAAGACACAAGGGTAAAAGAGTTCGTTCAAAGTCCTAAGAACTCATTAAGAGCAGAAATAATCCACAGAATAACACATTCTCCTTCAATCCCATAAAGAAGCTACAGAGCAACTGAGAAATTTGCCAGTTTGCATTATACTAAAGTAAGCTTGTAAGAAGGAGATCCTACTTCTACCTCTACCAAACACAACAATGCTCAAATGAAACCACTGATGTAAACCCTGGGCAAGGCTAGAGAACCTAGCGCCAATTTTGTGCATACAGTAGATACTTACTATACACTGAATAAGTAAATGAAAAAAAAAAATCAGCTATGAAACTTGCTGAGTTGGGCCACTAGAGGGAATCAAAGACTCAGATTTGGTTCATGTCCCCAAAGAACTGGAACATAGTGGTGGGTGGTATGCTTTGACAGAGTGCCAGATTCTATTTATACCATTTCCAGAATTAAATACAGCAGTGCTGAGAGGGGCTCTTCTGTGAATACAAATGATTTTACCAAGGCAGGGCGCCTCAACCAGAGCTTATGAATCTATAGTCTTCTCTGAACCTCAGCTCCCTAGACACTTAAGAGGCCACCAGTAGCTCTGCAGATTTCTTTTTCTTTCTTTTTTTCTTTTTTAAAAATATTTTTAGTTGTCAATGGATTTTTTACTTTATTTGTTTATTCATGTGGTGCTGAGGATTGAACCCAGGGCATCACTTATGCTAGGCAAGTACTCTACCACTGAGCCACAACCCCAGTCCCTCTGCAGATTTCTATGACCCTTATGTAGTCTTTTTGAAGTTCACATGTATCCTTGTTCAATAGCCTAAGTAGACAGGGCCTGGCATCTGTGTTTAACTCCTAGGCTTCGCAGCATTCATGGGAATGCTTGGCATGTGTCTGCCATCTAGTGGGTAAGAGGGAAGGGACAGGCTGACTACCAATAATGAGCCTAGGATTCCTTGGGCACTGAAAGAGTTATATTTGTTTAAAAATACCTTAGAGATAATCAATTTAACTTACCAGGAAATTCCTGCCCAGATGATTAAAATGTCAAGTTGCAAAGCTAGTTAGTGGCAGACCTGCAAGTAAGGGAAGGGTCTCCATTGGCATCTAGGATTTTTCTTGTACCATTGAGAATTGCCTCCTGGTGTGCATGCAAAATGCCTTTGAGGAAGCTGCACGCTTTCCCTAAGTGGGGCTTTTGCATGCAACTAGGCACTTAAGAAAGGACTTGGGAGAATTACCCTCTCTGAGCCTTACTGCTATAATCTACAAAATGGGAATTCAGAAAGCCATTGAGGTAAAAGCACCTAGCACAGGAATGGCACACAGGAGGCTCCCCACAAAATATGAGCTCCCTCTCCTGCTCATATCTGCTAAAAAAGGGGACTTTTTCTCATATGATCATTGCTTATATTCTGTTAAGATTAGTTTAAGGTTTTAGTTTCCAAAAGTTTAGAGTATAATATTTTATTAAAGATTCTCTTGAGCCTTCAAGACCTCCTTCAAAGAGATGAAGCAGGGGTACTTTTTAACAGAAACCAAGATGCTGCCTTTAAAGAATCTATTTCTCTCATAGTTCCCTAACAGATAATTCTTCCACTTCTCAAATACTTACTGGATGCTGAGAGTGCACAACTTACTGGAACTCTCCATGTTTATTCTTCCCAAGGAAGGGATCCTACAGCATTGCCCTCATCAGCACAGGAACCAAACCCTCCCAAGGCTCCACTTAGGAGAAGCCACAGTGCTTAGTGCAATTTAGGAATGGGTGGGTTCATTTTTTAGATTTGAGTTGTTGTTTACTAGGCTATGTAGACCAAGTAACAAAATTATTGATCATGATGGATTATCCGATGACAGATGTAGGAGCTGTGCCATACACCTGTGTCATATACAGAAGAGCATTGTCTAACAGCAATTAAAGTGTGGAAGCTCCTCCTTGGACTCAGTGGTAATCCTTTTCCTAGTGAACTTGGTACAGTTCACTTTCCTGAATAGAAAAAAAGTTTCCTGTGTTTTGCTTTTACACAGATACTTGAGAAAGCCCCAGGAGAATCAAAATCATCACATGTCAATCATAAAAATAAAAGGGACTTTGGAAGTTTTCTAATTGACCTCTCATTTTATAGATCAAGAGACTGAGAGACAGGTTCTTCACCTATCAGGTATGGATGAAGATGGGAATACAAAGATGATAACAGTCTCTCTTTCTCCCTCAAATTCTTGGAAAGCTATGGTTAATAATACCTTTCATTTAATTCATTTATTGTTAAATTAAGGTGTTAATTTAAAACTGAGGCCACACAACTGAGGCCACATGGCCAATGGGAGGCATTGTGGAGATAGGCACCACCTCCAAAGTTAGAAAGAGAGAGAGAGAGAATTTTTATTTATTTATTTAGTTTTTGGCAGACACAACATCTTTGTTTGTATGTGGTCCTGAGACTCGAACCCGGGGCGCATGCATGCCAGGCGAGCATGCTACCGCTTGAGCCACACCCCCAGCCCTCCAAAGTTTGATTCTACTATCTTTCCCATGCCAAAAGTCTTTGTGTTTACCTTGAAATTGTAGGTTGGAAACATATAATTTTTATTAAATGTTGGTACACAGACCTAGGTAGCAGAGCTAACCTTATTGGAAACACTTGAAATATATTTCAAAAATATATTTGCCTCTCAAAAAACTGTGAGAGGCATTTACAAAGTTGGCTTTCAGAGGATTGTTGCCAGGAAGTGATGGGGTCTGAAAAACATGTCATAGTAGGAATTGTTGACTTAATTTTAGGTCAATCGAAGATGGAAGACTAAAGGCCAATATGGTAGCTGCCTTTTAACATTTAAAAGGTTATAAAACAAGTAAAAAGCTTATTGAGTTTTGTTCCTTAGGGTAGAATTGGACCCAGATGGCATAACAGATTCAACCACAAAACGAAAAACAGGGAAATCTCCAATACCACTTTTCAGTTCTGAAATTATGTGATTCTCTTACAAAAGACTTATGTTATTTTGGCTAATGTGATTTTGTTGTTCTGGTTGGTTTTGTTTGTTTGTTCGTTTTTCAGTGCTGGGGGTCAAACCTAAGGTCTTGCACATGCGCAGACCAGCCATCTATCCCTGAGCTGCTATCCCCAGTCTGGAATTAATATATTGATAGACTTGGTAACAGTCCCGTCTGAGAGAAGAATGAGCTGTATTATCTAGAGAGTCATTCATGTAGGGGTATGTCAGGGAAGAGGATCCTTATATATGTGTGTTGAATGAATATTCAAAATGCTTTCTCACTATGGAATATTTATTGAGTTCCCGGTATATTCAAAGGTACTGTTCTAGTTGAATGTGGTGCAATGCAGAAAATACAAGTACATATTATTATCTTTCAACGTGATTCATCAACATCTTTGAGCTTTTACACAATGAATACAAAGGGTCATTCATTGTTCACATGGCTTTCAAGGACTGTTGAAGGGCTCCTTGAAAGCACTAAAAGGAACTAGCCCAAGCAACTATAGCATTTCTTTCCTATCTGTGCATATTTTAATCCACAAGGGGGCAGAATTTACTTAGGAAGGATTAGCCAATGTCTCACCGTGCAATTCCTAACAAGGATTATAATTGACAAAGTATTATAGACTATCTTGTATTTAAGTTCAATAAGCATTTTGTTACAATTTGCTATTATATATGAAGTTTCCAACTATATGCAGGTCCTTTCAAGGACCCATGGAAATCTTAGGAAATATTATCAGGTATTTGGGAGGAACCTTATCCAGGAAATAGAAACATATACTATTTTAATGACTTTTAATGACTTGAGGTCACTGTTTTACCTTTTTAAAACTGAAGCAGATATTTGCTTTATATAAGACCAAAAACCTTACAAAGTTATTTGAACAAAAGTTAATTGCAGAATTTATTATGGAAAAAAAAACACCAATTACTCAGATGCTATGAAGTATTATCTCTAGGCAGATGATAAGAACAGGTGAAAATAGAAGAGACAAAATTCTGTCCCAGAGAGTTGAGAAGCTAAGGAATCAGTAAAAGAACTGTCAAGGTCCTTCAAATATTGAAGTTTGGTCTTTGATGTAGGTCAGCATTTTATCTTGAATTATAAAATTCTGGACTGTTCTCACTGTATATAATCTAGAAACTCAAACTAGTAGGCTCTCACTGTCTTGTCTTCAGGTCAACTTTCTATTAAAACTAGTCTGCTGAAACATATCAAGTTGTTCATATTCTCTTATTCTCACTCAGAATCTGAAATCACAGCAAAACTGTTCCAAGATCTTGACAGGTCTGTTAGTATCCAATTTGGGGGGAGGAGTACCAGAGATTGAACTCAGAGGCACTCGACCATTGAGCCACATCCCTAGCCCTATTTTGTATTTTATTTAGAGACCGAGTTGCTTAGTACCTAGCCATTGCTGAGTCTGGCTTTGAACTCCCAATTCTCCCGTCTCAGCCTCCGGAGCCACTGGGATTACAGATGTGTGTCACCGTGTCTGACTGTATCCAATTTTTTATTACTTTGTGTCATAATATATTCAGGGATACTGATTTCTCCAACATTTCCTTTAAACTAACACCTTATTTTCAGTGCTTCTGACATTGACAATTGATATCCACAGCAGAGTATCCAGGAGTGCACATTGGTTCAACAAATATAAGTGGCACTCCTGTTATACCATATATTAGGTGCTGCTGGGAATTAAGAAATGAATGACATTGTCTTTTGTCTATGAAGAGACCATGGTCTAATAAAGAGACAAAATAGGCACCCACCAAACCCAGTTCAAGGCAATGTGTGATCAATATTGTGTGAAGGTCAGAGAATGCTCTAGGAATTCAAGGAGGAAGATCACTAGGATGATCAGAATGGCTCCAAAGAAAAGGAAATATTTATTCTAGATCTTGAAGAACAGGTTAGAATTTTAGCAGCTATAAGTTATAGCTGATGACATTTCACAGACTATGAATGACATCTTGTCTGCTTAGCAAGCCAGTCGCCAAGCTGACCTCATTGCAGGCTGATTGGAACATCACTGTGCTCCCTTCCTCCTGAGAAGTTCTCATAAGGTCAATAAGATCATATAGTCAGCATGTAAGCTTTGCCACTGTCCTATAGGCTGAGGGTTCACTCTATGGGATTAAGGCTTTATCCTGATTTTTCCAGTAATAATTGTCAGGGTAAGGATGCTATCCCTGTCTACAAAGGCCAGGTCTTTAAAAAATAGAGCAGCCCTTGGAATTATTCCCTGAAATAGTATGCTCACATGCTCTATGCATGTATTCATGCTTACATATGGAGGAACGCACACATAACACTCTGCACAGAGACCTCTGCATGCATGCTAGTACCAGTGTACAGATCAGAAAGAATATGTGTCTTTGATTCTGAGGCTTCAGAGAACTAGATCTCACCCTAACCTATTTCATTGACATATCTATTTATAGCTTCGGTCTCATTCCAAATGCTAAGGCACTTTTTAAATCTAAATCTTTTATTACTTTCGGCAGAGATTTTTACAGAAGAGAAAAATTAAAATAGACTTACTACTGAGGGGGCAATAGTCAATTGTTAGAGATCCATGACAATGACAAATTGAGATTGTTGATAAATAAAATCCATTGATATCTGAAAGCCTCAAATTCAGTCTTTTTTTTGGGGGGGGTACTGGGAATTGAACTCAGGGGCACTCGGCCACTGAGCCCCATCCCTAGCCCTATTTTGTATTTTATTTAGAGACAGGGTCTCACTGAGCCGCTAAGCACCTTGTTATTCTTGAGGCTGGTGCCAAGAGCCCGGCTCAAATTCAGTCTTTATCTTTATCCTCTCCTTTCTACCTACCACAGCTAATAACAAAGGGAATATGACTGGTTTGAACTTTGTCTCTTCTGCCTTTTCAGTCACTCTTTTTAGGGAGGGACAGAAAAGGCATGAAACAAATAAAAAGAATCAAGGGCACTGCAGTTTTCTACTCATAGCAAAATCACCTCCAGCTGGATCAAAATGACAGTACATATTTGATACATTCCTTTCTGGTTGTATAACAGGACAAATAGCACTACCACTACTGCTGATCTTGATGCTGTTGTTTTAGGATTCTAATTGGGAAAGTCAATTTTGTTTCCATTTAATAATTTCAAAGAGATGGATACATGTAACTTGAATAACCCTATGAGGCAGGATTTTGCCTTTTTACATACAGCAAACTCTAAGACTCAGAGAGGCTAAGTAATTTGCTAATATCTAAGAGCTAATACTTAATAGAACCAAAATTTCAACCCTTAACAGTGTGACTTGAGACCTGTGCTCTACAAATTATGTAAACTACAACGTTGTTCATGTCATTCTGGTAATACATTTTCCTGGAATATGTTACAGGGAAATTTTACAAAAGTTCTGCCATCCTGATTGGGGGTGGGGGGCAAAATTATCTTCAAAGGTTATAGCAGGTAAAATGTGAAGGACAGTAATTCCCCATACAGCATTTGTGTTCAACATTAAAGAATGTGGTAGTATTTCTCCAAGAGACTAAAGCTACTAGCCTATGATCATTTAGGATAAATGTTCAGAATATATTCTTACTAATGCATTCATGAAAAGCTGACCAAATGTATCATACCATTCATTTAACAAAGTCTTTTAAAATGCCTTGAAAATCACTAGTGTATTAAATTCCTAAAGACTACAGTAAGCTTTAATATACTTCTTACATCAGATGTGTGAGCAGAACTATAATCAGACTTAACTCATACCTCACAAGGAAGATCTCAGAGCTCCTATCTCCTAGAGACATATAATGTTGATTAAAATCTAGACCTTGATCTGTATGCTACTTAATGACAGCATGCAGAGAAATGGGCTAAACCAGACTTCAGCTTCTCAAATGAAGATGGCAAGAATAGACTCAGCACTGCAATTTGGCTCCCTATTTTGAATATATATATCCCTGCAGAAAATGCCAAATCTCAGCAAGAGAGGATTTGTAATGTCAAATAATTTCCTCTAACTTTACTTTCTTCCTGTCACTCATCCACACCCAATGACTCAAATGGTTGCTTCACTCTCTTTCATTCATCCATTCACTCATGTATTTATTCAGATGATCTAACTATGAGTCTTGGGTTTGTCTTTCCAGGGGACTGTCTCCCAGATGATCTTTGCATTTCCATGAGAGCAGCAAACCAGTTCTGGCTGATCTACCTTTTCACAGATCCAGTGTACTTCATGCTTATGGTAGAGGGACAAGACATAACCCAAGAACATTATTATTTAATGAGTGGTTCCTCAATCTAGTAAATTATAGCATCCCTTAAAAAAGTTTTAAAAATTAAAAAAATATAATAAAACAAATTGTAAACATTCAAGCATAACAAAATGCTATATAGTGAAAAGTAAATCTTTCCTGACCCTCAGTTGCCCTCCTGCAGGTAACTCTTGCTACAATTCCATATACTTTCTACATCTCACACTAGATTCATGATTTGGCTGGATATGGAATATTAGGTTGGATATAATTTTCATTCAAATTCCAGAAGACCTTGAAATTCTAGCTTCCAGGATTCCTATTGAAGTCTGATGCCATTTTTAATTCTAATCTTTTTTGTTTGTTTGTTTTAATTCCAATCTTTAATAATTGAATTCCTTTAGTTACCCCCAAAGTTTTTAGGATGTTATCTCTGGAGTTATAGATTTTTACTATGCTGGGTTTTGGTATTGGTTTTGTTTTTGTTTTTTTATCCATTAATTGTGAAACCATTTAATTGGAAAACTCATTTCATTTAAGTGTCAGGAAATGTTATTGTACTGTTTAAAAATAATTTCTACCATTTTCTCTTCTTCTTTATGCACCTGTCTCTCAGATGTTGAACCTCTAGATTGATCCTCTAATTTTCTTATCTTTTCTCTTATATCCTTGGATTGAATACTTGAATTGTTCCAAGTATTTTCTCAAGGGATCTCTTAGGAGGCAGTTGTTAAAATCAGTGATTCAAATACCACATACATTCCTTTCTAGTTGAATAACTTTTGGCAAGTTTGTTGTTATGTTTTAGTTTACTGTATAAAATGGGGGCATTAACTGTACTAAACTCATGGGCATTAAGTAAGGATTAATGTATATTATGAGAATCAAGTTAATTTTTTTATTGATTTAAAAAAAATAAATGAATGCAGAATGCATTACAATTCTTATTATATGTACACAGCACAATTTTTCATATCTCTGGTTGTACATAAAGTATTTGACACCAATTCATGTCTTTATACATGTACTTTAGATGATGATGTTTATCACATTCCTCCATCCTGAGAATCAAGTTAGTTTTAAAGCATGCCTGATACTTAATGTGTTCAATTAATATTGTTGTTGTTATTGTTGTTATCTGTTTCTCTTACATGACATCCTATTCTTCAAGGATATGTCCTCCCTTGAAGACATATGTCTCTTAGGTATTAATCATAGGTTCCTTGACTATCTTTGCTTATATTTGTTTCTCTCTTTACTCAAATATCTCATGTTAGTAGAGAGATACTATAAAGCTGTTTGGTAATGCCAGGAATGAACAGGGCTTGTTGCACAGTGGGCTTCTCTGTAGACCTTTGCACTGTGGGATTACCAAATGTCAATGTCTGTAGGTAGGTTTTTCTTTGAAGCTTTTCCTTCCCAGAGAATCACCTGTCTCTCAGTGGAAGGGAGTATAGACTGTCAACATTCTCTGAGCTGGTGGGTGGGGAGTCAGGGAGTCATATCCAGGAGGCAAATAGACCAGCCTCAAAGAAGAGGCCACAGATACTGACTCTGTTTACAAATTGGTCATTCTCCTGCTCTTTGCTGTGTTTGATACTTCTGAATGTGGTTTCCCAAACTCCCCTTCTCTCAAAATGACAGATGAATCAGGGCCTCTCTCATGGAGGGTACAGGGAAAACTTAGGTTTCTAATTTATTTTTTAAAATAAATTAGATACCTAAGTTTTTTAAAAGAAATTAGATACCTAAGTTTTCACCCCATCCTGCAGCTCTAAGCACCATACTTCAGTTTAACCTTTTGCTTTACCAATGTAGTTTTCAGTCCTTGAACCCTTTAATGAAATGGCTTGTTGTCATTAGCGCTGATATTTTAGCCACTGTATTGTGGAAAATCAGTTACCTCTTTTCCACCTGCTCTCATCTGCCAAACATTTGTCAACATTTCTTTTCTACTTTTATTTCCTCCCCCATTATCTTGTCCTTGTGGATTTACATCATCTTATTCCTTTACTTTCATCTTAATAGGAGTTGGGGAGAAAATAGAATAACACCTATGTTCAATCCACCACATGACCTGTAACATCAGTAAGTGATTTGGGGGAGCAGGTATTGCCTTACATATGGTAGACATGGCCTCTTCTCCATTTTTTTTTAGAAAAACTAAGAACTTGATCATATCTATGGCTTTTTATTGTCCTACTTCCCCTGTTCAATATAGTCATCTTTGCAGGTTTTTGTCCCTTGATGACCATACTGTTTGTGACAGTGATGTTCAGCCTGTGCCAGAGAGGACAGTCCTTAGGGAAACAAAACAACTTGTCCTTGTGCTCAGGAAGCTCTTATTGGATACCAGGTGGTTACAGCCTGCTGGAAAGCATTTCTCTTACAACACCCTCTGCTCAGCATGAGAAGAGGCTTCTGTTTCCCATTAGGCTCTCCTTTCTGCCTAGGGCCTCACATGAGAGGAAGGTACAAGAGAAACATAAAAGTAAGTCTCAACAGAAATGAGAAAATCTCCACTTTGCTAATTTTGACCTATGAAACCCAAAGAGAAAACATGTGGGAATTAAAAAAATATATCTTATTTGTTCTTTTTCTTCTTTTCCCTTCCTCTGCCTCCCCTTTCCTCTCTTCCTTAACCTCCTTCCATCCTTTCTTTCTGTTCACCAGTCATGTTGTATTTAAGCTATTTTTGGTTCAGATTTGGGAAAATGAATCCAAGTTTTCAGAATACATTAAAGAAGTACAGAAATCCTCAGAATGAGGTCATGGTTCTCAATGTAAACGAAGCCCTGTTCTGTCCAGGAAAACTCTCTTCCACTTTAATCTCTTTTGCTGCATTTGCAGCTCAGAAACCCTTCTAGAGGCTGAGGTCTCCCTAGGAAAAATATTTGTTTAAATCTTTCATTTTCTCTGTGGTCCTTAAAAGCCACTATGGTTTTTAGTCCTGGAATCAGCTGTTCTGAGCATATCATATTGGCCTCCAGCTGTGGCCTTTCTGGGGCCATGAACTCTGCAGAAATGTAACAGACATCTATTAATTCTTATGCATGAGAAATTAGTGGTGAGCCCTGTGAGGAGGTGCAGGGGAAATGACCCTGACCTTGACCTTGACCATGACTATGTGTCAACCTGTGAACAAGCAACTGGACCATATATTATGTTCCAACATTGTAGAGGGAGTCTGTGGAAAGTATAAGAGTAGAATTAACATGTGATTCCTGCTTTGTGTGCTCCTGGTACATCCAATATAGTTATAAGACATATGAAAGAATTAATGGAAACACTAAGACAGCATAAAACATCCTACTTCTAAGGCTCTGGCTAAAGATGGCAGTCGATATGAATGGTGCATATAAGTGAAAGAAATAAGACTCCCAGTCTGAAAGACCGTGGCATTTCAGAAGCTAGGATGGGTGACAGGTGAAGGGAAGAGAGAAGCAGAGAGCCAGGAATGAGAGCTGGATATGTGTGGTTGGGAATGAGCTGTCAGTCAGGACCCGATTACAGGGGATAACCAAAAAAAAGCAAGGAGGAGGGAGTGATTCATTTGTGGGGGGGCGGGACTTAGGAGATGGAATTTTCTAAATAAATATTATGGGAATTGGCCCTTTCAAGAGCAGCTCTATTTTTTTAAAAAATTTTTTTGCTTGTTTAGCAATAAAGTACCTGCTTTTATCTACAACTTTCCAAGTGACTAGTTTACTGGTTTTTTTTTTTGGGGGGGGGGCAGGGGCAGGTGCAGAGTACTGGCAATTGAACTCAGGGGTGCTTTACCACTGAGCTATATTTACAGTCATTTTTATTTTTTATTTTGACACAGGATTTTGCAAAGTTGCCTTGCTAAATTGCTGGGAGTGACCACAAGCTTGTAATCCTCCTGCCTCGGCCTCCAGAGTTTCTGGGATTATAGGCATGCACCTCTGTACCTGGCTTGTTTATCATTCTTTGAGATTAATCCTGAGGCAACCAGAGATCTATTTCTGTCCTGTCACCATGGCAGTTCCTCTTAAATCTCCAGGTGGGCTCTGATGTCACAAGTGGGTGAATTAATAATAAAGGGATATGGATATATTTCATTCAGTATATAGGCTTGTCTGGCAGCAGATACTTGAAGGGCCAAATCTTTTCTCTCCTGGGTTGTATCTCTGGAATAATCTAACAGCCATCTGCTCATATCACTTTCTAGAATATCTGGTCATATCATTTCATGCTCAGTATTTGTTTATTTAATAAACACTTATTGAGCACCTGCTATAAGTCAGGTACCATTTACCTAATACCATTTAGGTATTAGGAATATATTTAGGTATTAGGAATATAGCAGTGAACAAAATGGACATTCTCCTTATTTTTCTCCTCATAAAGGTTTGCTCATACTTGTGGAGGTCTTGGACAGTGTGATAGGGTCACACTGTCCAAGACCTAATTACTATGTAATTAGGTCACATAATTACTATGTAACCCTAGGTTACATAGTAATTATGTAATCAATATTTTCTTGAAGTGTCATTTTATTGAATTAGTAAGTAATCAAAAACCATGCTCTTGCTGGCCAAAGTGGCATACACCTGTAATCCCAGAGGTTCAGGAGGCTGAGACAGGAGGATCATGAGTACAAAGCCAGGCTCAGCAATTTAGCGAGGCCCTAAGCAACTTAGTGAGACCCTATCTCAAAATAAAACATAAAAAGGGCTGGGATGTGGCTCAGTGGTTAAGTGCTCCTGGGTTTTAATCCCTGGTACAAAAAAGAAAAAAAAAAAACCCAAAACTCCAAAACAAAAACAAAAAACAAAACCCTTGCCTTGTATTTAAAAATAAATGGAGAGTACAATACAAAATTCACATGTATTTTTAAACAAAAGCAAGAGTTTAAAGAAATGCCATGCTTATGTCCCAGATCCCCATAGGTACCTATCACAAGCTTCTGCTTTTAGGAGCACTTTGATGGAGGAGTCTGCAAGGCTGTGCTCATCTCCAGAGGCCTTGCCACTGCCTACTGGATCAAGAGGAGACTCCTTTTCTGACATGCAGGTCCTTCGGGACCTGCCCATTTTCCAGCACTTACTCTCCTTGCTTCTTACTCTCTCTTCAGCTGCAGGGACCACATCCCAAGCATACCAGTCATTAACCATACATTGAGCACTTTCTGGAAAATGGGCTGGAGGGAATATAACAAAGACACACTTCTATCCACAACCCACAATGTGTTGCTTAGGGGAATTCTTTCAAGGAACCAGCTTGAATATGTGGTTTTGCCAAAATAACATGCATTCCTCTTTTATCCATTTTCCCATAATACTCTGTAGACACTTCTATAATTATTTTTGTATGTTTTGCTGGGCCTATATATTTTCTCATCTTTACTCCCATTGGACATTAAACTCCAAAAGCAGGAACATTTTTCATACGCACCTTTGTATTTATAATCACTTGTCACCAAATTGTCTCTCAATGACAGTAAGCTGAACTGATTAATTTTTCAGAGGGACAAGCAAATTCTCTGGAGAGCTCATCTGAAAACACTCATTATTTCATTCGTCTATCCATACATTAATTAAATATTTACCAGCATCTATTCTTGAGGCAGGTTTATGAAGATAACAAGGAAAACAGAACTAGCCTTTTTTTTCATGAAGCTTCTAAGCTTAATTGTATGAAGAAGATTCATAGGAATAAAAGAAAAATAATTATAAGCATTTAATTATATTAAACGTAATTAAATAATCAGATATATAAATGTGATAAAAGCTATAAAGGAAATTACAGAAAACTATGAACATGCAATTCCATTTTTAAGTATACTTTGATTTCTTAATTTTCTGCATAGTTATACTGGTTAGATTATGGTAGAGTTCTTCTTTTTAAAACTTTTTTTTAACTTATTCAAGCCTTTTTTTTTTCTTTCCAGGTGCTAGAAATTGAACCTAGGACCTGGCACTTAGTAGACAAGTGCTCTATCACTGAGCTATATGTCCCAACCTTTTCAAATTTCTTTCGAACTGCATCTTTAGACTGTTCTACCTCTGGAGATAATCACTTCTTTTCCACATTGGTAAATACACCTTATCCTGTAGGAGGAGAGAGAACTAACAGGAACAGGCAGTCTCTTTCAAATTTAGACTCCAGAACTAAACCTTCTGGGAATAGAGAATTAAGAACAATTCTACATGAAATCTTTCAGAAAATAGAGAAGGAGGGAGACCTTTCCAATACATTTTATCTGTATTATTCTGATCACCCAAGCCAGATAAAGATATCAAACACACACAAAAGAAAATCAGACCAATCTCCCTCATAGACATAGAGGTAACCATCCCTTAACAAAACCAAATCAAGCAATAGATACAAATAATGCACTAGATCAAATGGGTTTTATCCTCAGAATACAAGGTTGATTTAGTATCAAAAGATCAATCATTGTAATTCCTTACATTTATAGGATAAAGGAGAAGAATCAATATCTTTTCAGCAGATGAAGAAAAAGAATTTAACAAGTTCAACATCCATTTACAATCTTAAAAAAAAAAACTCCCAGTGATTCAGGAAGAAAGAGAACTTTTAAAAAACAAAAGTCTACAAGCTAAAAAGTGAAAAATAATTTAAAAATTTAATCACTGTCAATATGATGTCAAACAACTAATTTGACCTCTTTTTTCAAACTAAATATGAAAACATATAAAGATAGGAATAATCTTGTGGAATTTCTGTGCTAATAGCTAAATTATTGAGCACTTGCCAAGAACTCTACAAATATTATTTAATCTTTACAAAACCACATAAAATAGGTGTGATTTTTATGCTCATTTTACAGATGATAAAATTGTGACTGAGGCTGAGACAGGAGAATGTGAGTTCAAAGCCAGCCTCAGCAATGGTGAGGCACTAAGCAACTCAGTGAGACCCTGACTCTAAATAAAATACAAAATAGAGGGCTGGAGATATAGCTCAGTTGGTAGAGTGCTTGTCTCACATGAACAAGACACTGGGTTCAATCCCTAGCACCACCAAAAAACAAACAAAAAAACACAAACAAGGCTGAGATGTGGCTCAGTGGTTGAGTGCCCCCCAGTTGAATCCCTGGTATACCCCCTCCCCCAGCAAAAAAAAAAAAAAAAAATTGAGACTTAAAAGATGTCAAGTAAATTGCCTCATTAATTATAGCTAGGAAAAGGCACAGACCATATTTGAATGGAAGGTCTGTTTTGAACCTTGTATCCCTAAACATTGTTCATTACTACTTCTCTTCAACCACTTTACCTTATAAATTGGGTGGTTGTCATATTGATGCAAATTAATGGCAAAGTTGGGACTTTTGAACCCTCTGAGCACTGTTTATTTGTTTCTTTGTTTTCAGACACTGTGTTACTTTCTCATCTCATCCACCTACCCCTTCCTTTTCACCAAGAGACAGTTTTCTTCCTTGGAAGCTCCAGGCCAGAAATTCTCGAGAAATAAATATAACTTACAGAGCCAAGTATTGAATTTCACCTCCTGCTCTGTTTAGCTTTCAAAACCGCTAAGCCACAGAGAAGACTCTGCCCACACTCAGAAAAGAGCATATTAAAGCAGGATTAAGAAAACCCTGTCTTCATAGAACTGTAGATGGTGAGAAAGAGTATAAGCATTAAAGGGAAAAGGAGGCAAGGAAAATTAGAATTGGGATCCAGGAACACTGTATGGTGTTCATCTCAGAAATCTGAAACTCTTGGGTCTATACAGGGGAATCTGAGAACTCCAAGTGCTCCTGGGCAGCCTCAAACTGGCCCTTTGGTGGACAGAGACCAGTTTCCATCATCATCATCACTTTCAGCCACCAGTGTCTTTTGGGGTTCCCAGAGAAATGCTTGGAAGTGGCTCCATGGCATCAAGGCTCAGGAGTTTTGTAAGTCTCCTAAATTTAGCAAAATCAAAAAGGAAGAAAAATTCTTTATCATCTGAGTGGTATGAAAAGAAAAATGGTATTGGCTGATGGTGTTTAAAAGCAAGTCAGGAGGCAGAAGAAAAACTTTATCATCCTGTCCTTTTACATAAACTCATGTGCCCTAAGTGATGTCCTGGCACAGATGGGAAGAACCCCACTTCCCCTGGAAGCTCCACTGTGAGCTGTGTTGTTCCTGTGTCCTGCACAAGGCAGGACATGTGGACTGAACACTTGAAATGGGTGGGAAGGAAGTAGTTTAGGAATCAGAAGATAATTCACTATCTAACATCCCAGTAAAAGGTGCTTCTAGGCATCATCATGGTACAGGGATATGCAACATTCACATAGCATAAACAGTGTGATGAAATCTTTAATTTTATTCTCCAAATGGATTTTCAAAATGATATAAATCATTCCAAAACGGAATTTAGATGATCAATTTCCTTTTCCCAAAACTGCTTGACTGGTTAGTTTCATATCTTTGTTCTTCCTCAAATATAAAGGATACAGAAACTTTTCCCCTTAGTTCCATTAAGAAATATTTCCTAGTAGCCAGAGAGGCTGGGGAAAAAATATGGTAAAGAATATTTCGAGTCTTGCAAGAAATTTTTAACCTCTCTTAATTTAATTTTAGTATTTATTTAAGATTAGGAGCAAACCAAACAAATGGGCAATGATTAAAAAAAAAAAAAAAAAAGATGCCCAAACTAACATTTTCAAACTCTTAAATACTAGGTTTTAAAAACAATGTGGAGAATGGTTACCTGAGCAGGCTTGGGTCATATTGGAGTATTGACTCTGCCATTTACTATGCTGGCCTTTTTAAATAAGATCCTTAATTTATTTTTGTCATGTGTCAATTGAACATTGAGTCACTTCACATCACTATTGTAAGTATTAAATATAACATTTGTTGATAGCACATACTCGTATGAAATAGATTCTTTTTAAGTTATAATGGGGTAATGTCCTGCTAAACCCATTGTATGAGTGGAGAATATAAATCATAAATGTACACTTAGCCTACTGAATATGATAGTTTAGCAACAAGTACCCTACAGAGCATCGGTGATTTCCCCTTTTAATCATGAGCTGAGGTTCCTTGCTCCAGCGCAACATCACGAGAGAATATGGTACCCCATATTGCCTGCCTGGGAAAGATGAAAATTCAAAATTCAAAGTAGGGTTTCTACTGAATATATATTGATTTCACATCATCATAAAATGGGAAAATCCTAAGTAGAACAATTCACTGTAAGTCAGGGACTATTTGTATATCTTATCTGTTTTAGTAAGGAATGAAAAGGAAAAAAGAAAGTGGAAACAAAGTGAAACAATAGTGGAAAGAAAGCAATCATCTTGGGGAAGTGAAAGGACATAGACATAAGAAACCTCTAAGGAAGGAGCAGAACTGAACCCAAGTGCTGAGAGAGAAACTCTTTTAACATAGGTAGTACTGTTTTTGAGCATACAGCAGAAAGATGATTTCTATCTCCCTTCAGGTTGATTCTGGCCCAAACAGGACACACTGCCTGTGAGTGGACAGCAGTCCTCTTAAGAGACTCAGCAAAAGAGTGATTGCTTTAGGGAATTGTCAAACAGGGAAAGCTGTTTGGAAGATCCACATGCAGATGGCTATTTCCTGAATAATACTTTCCCTAATGTTTCCTATTTCTCTAAGCCCTGAGGTCACAATAGCCGGCTGAGGAATCCTAGAGTTGTTGGGATGACCTGGAAATATGTTCAGGGAAAGCTGAGAAGTTTCCAGTAACTTCAATATACAATTGAAAGACTAGAATGAGACTGAAAAAGACAGGGACAGATCAGGATAAATTTGCACAGTGACAAAGACTCACTCCTTGATCTAACTCTGGTCAGGCTCCTCTGAGTCCTCCTCTTGTTTAGGTCCAGTCTTGGGCTCTGTCTTGGCCTTTCTAACCCCAGTTTTAACAAAAAATCCTACTGGGTCAGTTTAGTGACCCCCCCTCCCCAACACACATACTCTTGGTCTGACCACCCTCAATATCTTGTCATGCTATTGCACTTTCATCAAAAATCCTCTTAGGTCAGTTTAGCAAAGAATCTTCCTTCTCAGTAATTTTCCATTCACCAGCCCCCCTGACCCCTGCCCCAGTCCCATGGCTATAAATCTCCACTTTTCATTTTTGTACTTGAAATTGAGCTCAATCTCTCTCCCATGTTTCAGAACTCCAATGTAGTAACTACAGGTGGAGTTCAGGAAATGGAATCCCAAAATATAACATCTTGGCACATGACTATTTTAAGCTGAAAGAATTTGAGAAACATCAGGTATAAGAAGTCCTGAATTTCCCCAGAAGCAGGTCATAAGATTTCTTGTAAGGGGTGCCTACATCAAGAGGAAAGAAGCATTCTCATCTCTGAAGACTGAGGGATGCTGAGAGACAGTTTAATAAACAGGCTACTGCTGGGCATGGTGGCATATATCTGTAATCTTAGTGACTTGGGAGGCTGAGCAGGAGGATCCAACGTTTGAGGTCAACTTCAAAAACTTGGTAAGACCCTCAGCAACTTAGCAGGAATTCTGTCTCAAAATAAAATAAACAAATAAATAAAAAGGACTGGGGCTATAGTATAGTAGTGCAGCACTCGTCTAGCACACATGAGGTCTAGGTTCAATCCCCAGTACTGCAAAAATAAGTAAACCAACAGGCTGCTAAACTTTCCTCAACTTATCCTTTCCCTACAACTTTTCACTCATCAAATCCAGTCAAGAAACTCAGGTTTAATCATTTCTTTTGAGTCTTCATTTCTTTATGGAGTCTCCTATGTCACATAAAATTTAGTATGAAACATGTTCGTATAGTCTTCTCTTGTTAAATCTGTCTTTTGTTACACAGTCCTAGCTGAAAACCTGGAAGGGTAAAAAGTAAAGGTTTTTTTTTTTCCTCCCCTACAGTTTCCTTGAACAAAACCTTCCTTACCACCTTTAACAAGTATTGCAAATAACTTTTTCTTTAGCAATAGCATACTGAGGTGATTAGATCATTCTTGGTGCATAGGCCAAGGGGAACCAATGGGGTTTTTAAGCAAGGGTATTTCATGTTCAAATCTGTATGCTAGCATGTGAGCTCTGAGCTCTGTTTGGGTGACAGATTTCTACAAGAGGTTTTGTTTCATGGAGACCAGCTGCAATAAATCCAAGCGCAGCAATGAACAAATTAACTGTTTTTGATCCTATAAAATTTTCCTTTTTCCTTATTCAACTAGAGAACAACAAAACATGGTTAAACATCTTTGCAATGTTTGTGCAAACATATTCAAAAGTAAATTCTGTAAAAATGGCAACCCTGATTTATAGAGCCTATATAGACTACATATCTGTATGGTCAAGGTTAAGAACCATCAGTTAGTGTTGAAAGAGGGAACAGTGAAAAATAAAATCCTGAATGGGATGTCTATCAGATATTTCAGGGGTGCAGGATATGTGTCGGTTTTTTGAAGTAAGTTGATTGCCTACAGGTTGTATTTCCAGTGTAACATATCATGCCTGGAACCTAAATTATTGCTTTTAAGAAATACCTTCTGAAATGCAGGCCCAAAGTATAACTTTAGTAAGTGACTATAAATGGAATCTGACTTATGGGCTGGCTAACAGCGTTTTGTTCTAGATAGACAGGCTGTCAACATAGGCTGTCAGGGTTTGTCTTCCTTCCGAACTGGGTAAGGAAACCTCATCTGTCCAGTTCCTTGAGCCCCACGAAAGTTTCCATTCAATCCCTCTCTTCTAGAAAACCGAATCAACTTTTCATGATGGAATGCTGAATTTTCCTTGTTCACAAAGTGGTATGGAATTCAGGGGTACCCCATTCAGAAGGAGGAAGGGGGAGATCCCAGAGTGAAAGAGGAGAAAAGGCTGGTGGAGCCGGCAGCGTCCCAGAGGGGAGATGGCCATCTCTTAAGGATAAATAATTTCACCAGAGGCCCTGCTCCGCCATCTGCTCGCTGTTTGCTTTGGACATAGCTGGCCAAGAGGTCTCAGGGTTACACTCTCCCCAGAGATTGACAGCGGCTCGGAGCACCCCCATCTCCCCAGAGCACGCTGCCTGCGGCTTGTCCCCCGTCTGCCCAGCGATTTCCGGAATTTTACAGAAACGGGAAGGCAACCTTCAGCAATCTACAGCAACCGAAGGGCTGGGCCGGCTCCTCTCAAACAAAGCAGTCAGCTGGGCGCCCCGGAGCTGCTGGCTTCTGCGCGGGGCGGAAGGCGCCGGGCGCGGTGATTGAAACCACATGTGCTGGAGGTTTCTGAGAGCAGCGACCCTGACACCGGGGACGGGCTGCTGCTGCTGCTTTTTATATTCCTTCATCCCCTGGGATTCTAAAGTCAGACCCTCTAGGAGCTCCAGACCACCCATATCCGGGCAGAAAGAACAGCAATTTTTGTTTCGTTTTAATTTAACGAAAAGGCATTCCCCCCAGGAAAAACAACAGTAAATCATTAGAAATCCCCAAGGTCTGGGACCTCAGCTTCCAAGTGTGTCTGGGCGGCTTCAGGAAACCGGTTTTTTGTTGTTGTTGTTGTTGTTGTTTGTTTTTTAATTTCTCAGTGGGAGATACCCCTCTTCCCGGAGGGGAGATAGTAAGAAAAGGGTGGGTTTTACTTAACTGTGAAACAAATTTCTCAAGTTATCCCAGCACCTGCCAAAAAGAACAACAAAAAAGTAAAAAAGAAAAAAAAATCCAATCGTCAAACTAGTATAGATACATCTTCACTCTTTTTTCCTAATGTAAGACTTTGAAAAATTGTAGGACTAGTACGCAAATACGTTCTCATTATTTTTTAAAAAGGGGAATTCACCTTCTTTAACCTATTCCCTTTGAGGGGATTGAACTCAGGGGCACTCAACCTCTGAGCCACATACATCCCCTGCCCTATTTTGTATTTTATTTAGAGACAGGGTCTCACTGAGTTGTTCAGCTTTTGCTGAGGCTGGCTTTGAACTCGAAATCCTCCTGCCTCAGCCTCCAGAGCCACTGGGATTACAGACATGAGCCACCATGCGCGGCTAACCTTCCTTTGCTTTCTCCAAGTAATTACTGTTATAGAGTTTATGAATATCCTTGAGGTTTTTGCCTTTATAGTTACAGGTACATATATGGGCAGATAGAAAAATATAAAACTTTAAAATGGTATTTTATTGTGTATATTATTTGCAATGTACTGCACTTTAGTAGGTTTTCAATTTTTTTCCCTATATTAGAATAAAGAGATCTATTTTCAATTCTACATTGGGCCATATCCCCAGCCCTTTTTATTTTTTATTTTGAGACAGATCTTACTAAATTGCTTAGGGCCTCACTAAGTTGCTGAGACTGACTCTGAACCTCTGATCCTCCTGTCTTGGCCTCCAGAGCTGTTGGGATTACAGGCATATGCCACCATGCCTGACTGGATTTATAGTTTAAAAAGATAAAATCAAGGGATTAACTATGAGATATAAATCTAGCCACACTGTCTTCCACCATTACTATCCCACATTTTGTATTGCTTTTGAAGGATATGAAAAACAAATCCAAGGACATTTTCCCTAAGCTTTTGTCATTTGAAATCCCAGGCCTCACTGTGCCCACCTATAACCCCAGTAGCTCCACTCTGGAGACTGAGACAGGAGAATCAGGAGTTCAAAGCCAGCCTCAGCAATGGCAAGGTGCTAAGCAACTCAGTGAGACCCTGTCTCTAAATAAAATACAAAATAGGGCTGGGGATGTGGCTCAGTGGCCGAGTGTCCCTGAGTTCAGTCCCCAGTACCAAAATAAAATAAAAAATAAAAATCCACAGGCCTCAGCCAGAGTGAAGGAACACAAAAGGAACTTGCACCTGATTGGCACCTCACACTGCCCCCACCCTAATGGGTCACCTGACCCCAAAACAGTAAGCACCAGGAAATTTCCTATTCACATTCCAGTCCCACCCTAATGAATCAACAGGACCCCAATACAATGAACCCCACGAATTGCCTTCCTGTGCAACCCTAAACAAAGTCTGTATAACCCAGACCTTTGCCTCAGCCCACCGCCATTTTCTGCCCCCAAAATGAGCCATGCCAAGATTCCACCAATTGACTCTACTGCTAAATTCTGAATAAAGAAAAGCTTGCTGATCCGAGGCTTGCTTCCCGCCTTAGTCATTTGTCCTAATAGCCTGGAGCTAAGAATGATTTTGTGTTTTGTCATTAGTTGGAGTAGAGAACCCTTCCTGTAGATCTTCCTCCAGAGTGTGGGATAGAGTGGTGGCCTGGTGTTTCTATTAGTCCTTCATCTGCTTCATTTTTACAACTACCCTCTTCTCCCAGCGTTTGTTAAAAAGGTTGCTTCTCTTTCATCCCCATACCAGGTTCCTCAACCTCAGCACTACAGGTGTTTTGGTTCAGATCATTCTTCACTGTTGGGGACTGTTCTGTGCATTAGAGGACATCTAGCAGCAGCCCTGGCCTCCATCCATCGGATGCTAGTTGTACCTACTCCATAACTCCTCCTTCTTCCTCAGGTTGTGACATCAAAAATGTCTTCAGCATTGCCAAATGTTTCCTGGAGAACAAAATTGCACCCATTTGAGAAACCATTACTCTAAATTTATGTCTCTTTCTAAGCCTAGCTCTAGTCATCTGTGAATTGCTGAGGCATTTACCATATAATTTATCACTTAAGCTTATACACTTAATTACTTAATTAATATTAATAATATTTATGAGGTAGCTTATATAGTCTTGTATGCATCATTTGCAGTGTGCATATCTCTTTCCCCAAAGCTTAGTGAATGCATTTTGGAAATAGGGACCATGAGTGTAGGCCTTCAATAGTACTTATTCACTCAAATTTTCTCCTCTGTGGTCCCAGCAAATGAGCTACTGTCTTTGTTGGATCCAGAAAGACAGAATTAAGTTGATTTATGCAAAGTTCTTCAGCTTTGTTCCTAGGTATTGGATAGGATAGAGGAGGCCATGGGAAATCCAACTGTCTAGGTGCTTACCTTAGGGATACTGCTGTGGTCTTAGAAGTTGTTGAAATGTGAGCCTAAGACCAGAGAGTACCTCTGTAGGGCAGTTTCCACAGTGCCTGGCAGAGGAGGTGGAGAGCCTATACTAAGTAGATTTAACCGCAGAGTTCCATGGTAAATGCCCTGAGAGAAGAGGGAATTGGGGGGTTATGAAATTTCTAGTATGAAATCATGTAGAAAAAGTTGTGAATCAGGTTCTTGGCTAAATAGGATTTCTTAGAATAGGCAATCAACTACTATAGATGAACCCATGGTTTCTTTTCTCCAGACCAGTGCCATGTCTTCTGTCTGGTGTCTCTATATAGGTCCAGGGAGAGACACATCAATAATCCAGTGGCATTTTCCCCACTGAGCTACATTCCCTGTCCTTTTTATTTTGAGACTCTTGCTAAATTGCTGAGGGCTTGAACTTGAGATCCTTCTGAGTCACTGGGATTATAAGCATGTGCTACCTACCACACCAGGCTTCCAGTAGAGGTTTCTGACAACCTCAGGGTTCCTGGTGATATTGTTTTTAACTCCCACTACCAATTTTTTTAGCAAGCTAAGGGCGGGTTCCATGTCTCCTTTTCACTATGTGGTGGAAGTGACACTGGCCATACAATCAGAACAAAAGTCCTGACTTTTCCCTCTATAAACTGAGTAACTATTGCCAATAATTCTCCCTAATCCTCACTGCCCACCTTGTTAAAGAGGAAAAGTATCCCTTTATACCCCATCCCTCTGATGGTATGGCATTAGTCCCCAGCCCCCTCTCTTGGTTCTTCTTGATACATATGTGCCATAAACATTGCTTCCACTTTCATCTCTCCACCACACTTTCTTTGGTGTTCTTTTCACCCCTGGGACCTCCATATACAGATGCTGATAACTTCTAAACCCAGCCCCCCTCCCAGACCTCTTCCCCCAGGGCCAGAGTATCCAGTTATAGTAGCTGTCTTGTATATCCCACAGGCAGCTGAAAGTCAGTGCTGTGCTGACTGATTGATTACCTTTAGGTAAACTGATTCCTAACCTGATTGAATGATGCCACCCTTCCTTAGTTGGCTGAACCAGATCAGGGAATCATGCTTGAGATCTCTCTCTTCCTTTGTTTTTCACTCAGCCAGCCCTGTTCCTATAGATTCTGCCTCCTGAAAGCCCCCAACTCTGACCCTTCTTCAATCCTGCTGCCCTGCTTGCTGTAGACTTAGATCTTCATTGAGCTACCTCCAAAATGGAGTCCTTGCCTTTGGTTTTATATTTTCCACCCAATTTGTTTGCTACCTATTTTCTAAAATGTCATCCCCTCCCCCCAGGTTCAACTTCAAATTGGTGTGGTAAAATGACCCTTGGAAATCTGGCTTTGGTAATTCTCTGAGCTCATTTCGGATAACTCTTCCACCCTATGCTCTGTTCTAGCTACACTGAACTTCTTCCTATTTTGCACATGAACAATTACACCACTGCCTTTAAAAAAAAAAAAAAAAAAAACAACAACAACAAAAAAAACCTTACTAATTCATCTCCCTAAAGCACCTTTTCACCTGCATGTGGCTCCATGATCTATCTCCCACTGATCCTTAGGACCTGGGATCACATCCTCCAGGGAGCCTCTCCTGACCGTCCCTGCATGGCAGTGTTGTACACCTCCAGTCCAGCACTCTCTATTATGTGATATCTGAGCTATTTGACTGTCTGTGTTTGTGGGTTCGAGACTGTATCCTTCCTCATTGCATTTTTAGCACCTTGTGTAGTGTTGAACACATAGTAGGTATTGAAGAAATCACTGGAGGCAACCCTGACTTATAAGAAAACAGTATCAAGTAGTGGTTAAGGACACTGATTCTGGAGTCAGACTGTAAAATACAAATCTTGGTTTTGCAATTTACCTAAAGGCAAGTTACTTGATCTTTTTTTTTAATACTTTTATTTTATTTATTTATTTTTATGCGTGCTGAGGATCAAACCCAGGGCCTCACACATGCGAGGCAAGTGCTCTACCACTGAGCCATAACCCTAGCCCAGTTACTTGATCTTTCTATACCTTAATATCCCTAGATATTAAAAGGGAATAATAATAGTACCCAACCTCATGAGTTAGTGATAAGAATTAATATCCATAGGATTGGTAGCATAGTGCCTGGCATTTATAAATGCTACATAGTGTAGTGGACATGTCTAGGGTTTCAGAGCTTCTAAGCAGTTTCCAAGATGGCATTTAATCCCATTGTCTGACCTGAAAGCTTGTGCTATTTCTGCTACACCATTGTGTTAGTCAGCTTTTCATCAGTATAATGACTACCTGAGATTAGTTTATTTTGGCTCACAGTTTTGGAAGTTTCAGACTTTATCAGTTGGTCCCATTGCTTTGGGACCTGTGGTGAAGCAGTATATTATGGCAGGACATGTGGTTGGACAAAAACAACTCACCTCATGGCCAAAAAGCAAGAGAGACAAAGAAGTGGTGTCTGGGCTACTATCCCCTTCAAGTACATGCCCCTAGTGGCCAGGGGGGGGGTCTTCTGATAGGCCCCATCTCTTAAAGGTTTCACAGCCTCTTAATAGCACCACTCTGGGGAACAAGCACTTAACACACAGGCCATTCAGGGGCATCATAGATTCAAACTATTGCAGTCGGGCTGAGACAGATTTGTGTGAACTCTGCAGAAGGCATTTGGATGGAATCTGAATAGAAAAAGAAAGAGCATCAGTGGTCTATAATTCTGGCCATTTAAACTTTAGCATGCTAGAATTTGCCTGCATGTGGCAAGAGAATTGGGGAAAAAATTGACTCCATGAATAGGAACATCCTAAATTTACATGTTCACAAAACAAGTTGGTTCCTGCTCTAGTTCCCATCAGTCCCATAATAACAACACATTATCTCTTGACTAACTTAGCAGATGGTAAGGTTATTGGATGCTTAGGATTGTTTTCTTGGACAGTGGGCATCTTTACCATTAGACTTCCAACTTTCTGAAAGATGAACAGATTCTTCTTTGAAGAACTCCAAGTCTAAATGCCAAATCCACTATACTTCTGCCTTCATCACTTGGAAGCCCCATCTGTATTTCCCTAACGCTTACAGTGGGAAGAGAACCAAGTGGGTGCATGGCTAAGATTCTGGTCATTACAAAATGTGTGGTGTGGTGTGTGTGTGTGTGTGTGTGTGTGTGTGTGTGTGTGTGTTAGCAAGATCTCTACTTTGCCAACTTACTGCCTCTGTTGTATTCCATAGAAGCTGCAATCTAGGGCATGCCCAATGTTTGGCTTATTCTGGAAATGTCAGCTCCTTGTTAGAAGAGTGAATTGACAGCCACTTCTGCCCTGTCATGGCTGTATCCTCATAGAGTGTTCATTCACTGCTTTGCAAGGAAAGACTATATTCTACTGTCTAAATAGTAAACCATGTATTTAAGCAAGGGGAGGTAAACTGGGAAGGGACAAGAAGTGGGCAAGATACCCAGGGCCTTGAATTTTCAAGAATCAGGTATCTCAGTTATCTCAGGGAGATGGTATAAAATATGTGACACAATATGTAACTCAGAAAAACCCAGTGAGCCACAGTAAGAACATGGTACTCAGCACCTGGACATCTGATCACTTCTTTTGCAAGGCTGGGAGTTGGATTCACTCTTCCAGAAATAGCATTAGATAAAATGTTCTTTCTACTCAGGAGAACATTTTACTACCCATAGAATGAATATACTCCAGGGGCTATCTCCCATCTTTGTAGTTTTCTCAATACTTTCTTTAAGGAAATAAAATAATGTCAGGTTTGATAGAATGCAGTGGCACATGCCTGTGATCCCAGCTATTCAGGAGGCTGAGGCAGGGAGATCACAAGTTTAAGACCAGCCCTGGGTTCAATCTCCAAGTCAACACCTTTCTTTTTCTTCCTTTTATTCATCTTCCCTTTCTTCTCCTCCTCCTCTCCCTATTCCTTCTCCTCTTAGATTCAAAGCCAACATCTTTTGTCAGTTGAAAATTTTCCAGTTCTAGCACCACTCCCCTAATTCAAGCTGTTATCACTTCATTCCTATTCTAATGTCAAATAGCCTCCTGCCTCTTCCCTTTCTGGAGCATTCTTTGTAAGCCCATCAGATTACTTTGCCTCTAGTATAAGGCCTGATTATAGCCCTTAAATCTGCTGGTCAAGCATTTCAACTCTCACCACCTCAGTTTCCTATAATAACCATCATAGAGTGGTTAGAATGATGCCCTAAGGATTTGTTTGAATATTCACTATGATGAAAATGAGAAAATGTTTATGAGAAAACTTAATAATTGCAAGGGGCTTACATACGCATTATTATTGTCTGTTTAGAAGAGAAAGTCTCTCTGTAACCCACTTTTCAGTTTCAGCTCATTTTCTCAAGCTCTTGTTTCCACTCCAACAAAATGAAGGTCTCAATCTTAGAAGGTTGGTCTGTTCAACATTCCTTGGATGTGTCTTCTTAGAGCCATATCTGAACATTGTCCACACTAGTCTGTCCACCTAGATTGCTCTCTCCATCCCCACTCCCTTCTTCTACCCTCAGCCAAATCTTACTCACCTTTTTAGCTAATTCAATTCTCACCCTTCATTAAAGCCTTCTACAAACCACACTGGCTATTGGCAATCTTCCCATCTCCTGTTCCTTCCCATAGGAATGTAAATCATATAGCAAGGCAGCCTTATTATTAGATTTGCATAGCTTTCACATATGTGGGGGTTATTTCCTCCTCTAAACTGGATGTTCCTTGCTATAGGCTGAATTGCCCCCATCCCAGAGTTCATATGTTGAAATTTTAATCTCCAGTATCTCAGAATTTGCCATATTTAGAGATGAGATATTTGAAAAGGTTAATTAAATTAAAATGAAGTAATTAGGTTGGGCCCTAATCCAATATGACTGGTACCTTAATAAGAATAGATTAGGGGCTAAGGCTGTGGCTCAGTAGTAAAAGTGCTTGCCTTGCTTGTGTGAAGCACTAGGTTCCATCCTCAAGACCACATAAAAATAAGTAAAGATAGGGTGTGTACATCTACAACTTAATAAATATTAAAAACATAAAAGAATAGATCAGGACACAAAAAGGTACAGAGAGAAGAACATATGAAGACCCAAGGAAAGAGTCATCTACAAGTCAAGGAGAGAGGCCTCAAAAGAAACAAACCCTACCAGCACTTTGATCTCAGGCTTCTAGCTTCCAGAATTGTGAGAAAATAAATTTGCATTGTTTAAGTCATCCTGCAGTTTAAGTACTGCAGAGTACTTTGTTATGGCAGACGAAGAAAACCAACCTGCCTCCCACCACCACCGCCAGAGGCCAGTACTCTTGATTTGCTTCAAAGCTCAAATTAAGAAAACATTTGTTCCAGATGCAGTGGCACATGTCTGTAATCCCAGCAACTCAGGAGGCTGAGGCAGGAGGATTACAAGTTCAAGACTAGTATCAGCAACTTAAGAAGGCCCTAAACAACTTAGTGAGACCCTGTCTCAAAATTAAAAGTCAAAAGGGCTGTGGATGTGGCTCAATGGTAAAGCATGCCTGGGTTCAATCCTCAGTACAAAAAAAAAAATTGTTTTTAAAGTTCCTTGTAATATTTTTCTTCTTGCCTCTATATTTTCCTCTCTTTCCATGTCATATATCATACATGTCCCAGTCATACTCAACAGTGTCCGAGAAGGGCCCTGGAGCACAGAGGTTGTGTAAGTAGAAATGCCTGATGGGGAAATATGTTGGGAAAAGTGATTAAGCCAAGGGGCTGATGATGTAGATTGCCCTCAGAAGAAGCTCACTGAAAAGGTTTATTCTCTTTCTAAAGGTTTTCTCTAGGAACCAACATCTCTTGCCATGAAGCACATCTGGTGGAGGGAGGTCAGAGCAGTGACATTAAATGTAATTGACATTAAAGCATCTCTCTGGACAGCCGTTGATGGTGCTCCCGAGGTTTCCAGGCTCATGTGGCAGTGAGCCTTGACATTCAAGCTCACCAGTCGTCTGGAACACTGAATGCTTCTTCCCTCTTGGGGTACAGTTGCCCTCCAGGGTTTGAACAAATAAGAGATTCAGATATTTTCTCTCCATGGGGTAGGGCTCAAATGAAAACATAGCTGATCTTTCTCTTTGAACTTCCGATTCTTTCCTGCCAGCTCCTCTCCTTTGAGGCCTACTTGCCATGACTGCAGCTGTCCCCAGACATTTACCTCTTTTGTTTAAATTTTATCCCAAGTGTGGAAAATACAGAGACCTCTTTCCTTGAGCCCCCCTTCATAAAGCTGGGGCAGGCTAGAGAACTCAAAAGGAACTTTACTGTGGACTGGTTTAGGGGGAATCTCAGAAACACACGTGTAAAGAGATTGAAGTATTAGTATTTAAACAAATGGTACCCTGAACTTGCTCACTGACATCAATTCTTTCCATCTCTAGACTGGAGAGATTTGCCTTTAATTGCTGAGCTTCTCTTTCTTTGGTTCCTTCCCGTGCCCTTTCAGAGAAGGCAATGAGATTAGACACCTATCATAATGCCGACCTTCTGGTTAAGAAATGAACCTATGGCCACCCCCAGGGAGATATGGACCTTCATTCTTCTTTGCTATTGTTCTTGTGACAAGACAGTGTATGCTAAATGTGCCCTTCCACTCCCTCCTCCATGCCAGTAGGCTCCAGGATTATTTCCTGGCACTCAATCCTGATTACTTTTCTTCATCAGTGAGAAGATTGTTTCTCTTTGTGATTGGAGTGTAGGCCAGCAAACCTGAAGACACAAACCTTGCCCCATCCTAAACTCTAGTAGGTATATTGGTTGGTAGAAGAGCCCTAGATGAAGGTCATATAGGCAATGGCTGTTCTGTAGTATTTGGGGACCCAAATTTCTGGGTTTGAAGGTATTGCCCATTTGTGCCAGCCAAGCTAGAAGGTGGATATTTGATCCTGGAGATTCACAATGTTAGATCAGAAGGAATCTTGTATCACTTATCATGTCAGATACAAGAACCATGACAAGGCATGTCATGTCAAATAAAAATGGTGGCCACTTAAAATTAGGGAATTTTCACTGGTTTGAAATTAGAAGATCTAGGATTGAGCCTTAGTTCTATCATTAATCTGAGTAGCTTCAGATAAATCCCTCTCTTCTATCTGAGTCTCTAAAATAATAGTCACTTTACTTCACTTGAAATTATTACAACTCCCTATGGAAGCATCAATGATCATTCACTGGTCACATTTTCTGATGGGTGATCATACTTTGATGAATATAATGGGAAATAAATTATGTCATTGCTATAATTTGGTAGTCAAAAGTATTTCAAAATATGGGGCTCTTTGGGAGGTAAACAATAGAAAGAGCCTTGGTGTTTAAAAAGTTGGGGATTGGGCTGGAGATGTAGCTCAGCAGTAGAGTACTTGGCTAGCATTTGTGAGGTTTTGGTTTTGATTCTCAGTACTGAAGAAAAAGGTAGGGGGGACTATGAGACTAGATGATGGATTAATGAAACAGAAGTCTTTCTGCTCTGACATTCTATAATTCTTGTCTTGTATTATCATTGCATAAGGTAAGGAAGGTATGTGAAGTCTGAGCAAGTATTGTAGCAAGAACAGCAGATGGGAAGGGGCAAGAAAAGTTTGAGGGAGGACAAGAAGAGTATGACCTGATGACCACTATTTGTGATATGGCAAATCCATTCTCTCACTTAGTATTTACAACCAATCATAATAAGGTATTATTATCCTACTGATAGAGAAGCAGATTCAGAGATGGTTAGTTTTGCATAGCTTATAAGTGAAAGAGCTAGAATTCATTCCATTTCCAAGTCTGCTGATTGTCAAAATATGTTCTTCTGATACCACAATGGTTTTTCATTTAGAGATGTGGTAATCAGCCTCCCTATTGGCCCCCAGTGACTCCTGCCTCCTGGTATTCATGTCCTTATATAGTTCCTTACTACACTGAACAAGACTAACCTTTGTGACTGATGGGGTTTTGCAGAAATAATGGTATGTGACTTCAGAAACTGGGTCATACAACACATTGTGGCTTCTACCTTCTCTTTTGGGTTGCTCCCTCTCGGGGAAGCCAGGCACCATGGCACGAGGGAAATAGAACAGCCCAAGGAGAGTCCCATACGTCTCCTGCCAAAACTAGCACCATGTAAGTATTCCATCTTGGAAGTAGCTCCCAAATATGTTGAAGCCTTGGCATCTAGTGTGGCTATATTTGGATATAGCGCCTCTAAAGAAGTAATTGAGGTTAAATGAAGTCATAAAGATGAGGCCCTGATCCAATAGCGTTTAATGTCTTTATAAGAAAAAGACACCATGCTAGGCATGGTGGTGCACTCTTATAATCCGAGCAATTCAGGAGGCTGAGGCAGGAGGATTACAAGTTCAAGGCCAGCTCCAGCAATTTAGCAAGGCCCTAAGCAACTTAATGAGACCCTGTTTCAAAATAAAAAGAGCTGGGGATATAGCTCAATGGTGAAGCACCACTGAGTTCAATTCCTGGTACCAAAAAAAAAGACACCACGGAGTTCACTCCAAGTTTATACATAGGAAAGTCCATATGAGAACACAATGAGAAGATAGCCATCTGCAAGTTAGGAAGAGAGCCTTTACCAGACAGCAAATTTGCTAGCATCTTAATCATAAACTTCTATCCTCTAGAACTGTGAGAAAATAAATATCTGTTGTTTAAGCCACCCAGCCAGTTAGTGTTTTCTTAAGGCAGCCCAAGCAGACTGATATAGAAGCAGTACCTCAGACCCAATCAAGCTTTCAGATGACCACACCCTCACTTTAACAACAAACTTGGGAATGATCCTGGGCCAGAACCACCCAGCTAAACTGCTTTTGAATTCCTAATCCACAAAAACTGTGAGATAATACATGTTTGTTATTTTAAGCCACTGTGTGTATGGGGTTATTTTTTTATGTAGCAGTATTTAACTGATGGAAGAAGTGAGGGAGGAGGCATGTATCCTAAGGCAGAATACCACAAAAAGCATTGTGTATATTTGGAAGAAGGGGGCATCACTGTTGAGACTTTACCTGTCTCATGGTTAGAGCTCAGCTACACTCCATCCCACAGATAAGTGACTTCTGCTGGCTACGCACAGTAGTGGAGATATGTAGAGAGATGCCCAGTTACATTCTATCTCACAGATAGAAATCTCACAAACAATACTTGCTTCCCTACAAAAAATTTTGCAAAGCATCTGTAGCATCAGGGAATAGGGCTCTAGGGGTCATGGATATCACAACTTGTACACTTTCTTTCCGGGACTCTGTCTTCTACTTTACTAATAAGTTTTTATCTTTTTCCCCCCCTACCCACCTATCATCTATCTGTTTATACTGGAGATTGAGCCCAGGGACATTCTACCACTGACCTACACCCCAGTATTTTTTATTTTTTATTTTGTGACAGGGTCTTGGTAAGTTGTGACTTACCTTGAACTTGCAATTCTCCTGCTGCAGCCTCCCAAGTAGCTGGGATATAGGCATGCACCACCATGCCAGCTATATTAATTTTTAAAGTATTCTATTGAATGAGACTGTGGCCAAAAAAAAGTGTTTAACAACTTTAGGAGCAGATTCCAAAACAAAATTCAGAGGAACTTGGAGAAGGGACTGTCATAGTACAAGGTAGAATGTTCTCAGCAGCCTTAGGTCATACTTTAAATAATCCCAGTCCAGGAGAATCCTAGAATGGCAAAGCTTGACTGTCTTAGACATCAACCAGGACAAAATCTTCACATCATGAATAAAGGAGAAATGGAGGCCCAGGGGTTGTCACTTTGCGTACATGTTCATGATGTTTAAGTGATAGAGTACAGCCTGGAACACTGGTCTTTATATCAGAAGGCAAATTATTCTTTACTCTACAGGACTGGAGGAGAGTAGGAAGGAATTTCTTCTAAGTGAGATGCTGGAACTGACTCAGTACTGTTCCACTGCCCTCTCTGCAGCCATTTCTTTATTAAATGAATTATTTCCTGCTTCTTCCTCCCTAGTGTCTTCTACACAAAACCCCCAGCTTTGGCCTCCCAGACTTTTTCACATAGATCACTCAATCCACCTGAGAAGTACATTACTTGGCTCAAATTCTGATGGCCAGTCAGCCTTTGTCAGGGCAGGAAGAGGCATGAGAGAAAGTGACCCAGACTACAGGGTTAGACTGGGGCTCTCACATGGGCCACTGGCCCCTCTGGGATCTTAAGCAAGTCACGTATTGCTTTTCAGTCTTTAAGTGCCCTTCCAATTACAGCCTGCCGTCTCATCAATCAGAGAAAGCAATCCCCTTTAATGAGTTAGTGAGCTAAGTCTCAGCATGTCTAGATAATATAATGCTGCAATCGTGTGTGTGTGTGTGTGTGTGTGTGTGTGTGTGTGTGTGTGTTGCTGGGGATTGAACCCAGGGCCTTATGCATGTGAGGCAAGTACTTTATCAACTGAGCTGTATCACTAGCCCTAATGTTGCAATCTTGATAAAATGTTTCTCTCCTAGAGAAGACTATTTAAGAGCAAGAACCATGGTGGACAATTCAGACACTGTGAAAGATTTGAATGTTGGTCTCCACTGCTAAAAAAAACAGACTAGAGGACTCTAGGCATAGAGCTACTGTGGCCTGATGGCTTTGCAGCCCTGGGTGTGCCCTTTCACCTACCTAGGCCTCATTGCCAGACTCTTTAAAAGAGCACTTTATCTGAGCATGGATTACATGCCTGTAATCCCAGAACAGCTTGGGAGGCTGAGAGGTTGGAGGATCACAAGTTTGAGGCCAGTCTCAGCAAGTTAGCAAGAGCCTGTCTCAAAAATTAAAAAATAAAAAGGACCAGGACTGTAACTTAGCATTAAAGTGCCCCTGGATTCAATCGCTGGTACAAAAAAAGAAAGAAGGAAAGAAGGAAAAAAGCAAAGAAAGAAAGAAAAAGAAAGAGAAAGCTCTATTAGCCAGGCTTGGTAGTATACGCCTGTAATCCCATCTCAGGAGGCTGAGGCAGGAAGATCACAAATTCAAGGCCAGTCTCAGAAATTTAGCAAGATCCTGTCTCAAATGAAAAATAAAAAGAGCTAGGAATGGACTCAGTGGTAGATTGCCTCTGGATTCAATCCCTAGTATCAAAAAAAAAAAAAAAAAAAAAAAGCTACTCATTGGGTATATTGTTTAGTTTTGCAGTAAATCACAAAACCAGTAAACTACCTGAATAGTTACAGCCCCTACAATCAGGGTTAGTTCAATTATTGTCCTCCTATTTTCTGGATTAAGCATAGTGTGTGAGCCAGCTTTCTGTTACTGTGACAAAATACTTGAGAAACAACTTAAAAAAGTAAAGACTTATTTTGGTTCATGGTTTCAGAGGTTTCAGTCTATAGTCACTTGGCCCCATTGCTGTGGGCTTGTAGTGAGGCAGAGCAAACTTGCTCACTTCATGGTGGCTGGGAAAGAGGAGGTGGGGGAGAGAGAGAGAGAGAGAGGAGGGGGTCAAGGACCACATATTGTACTCAAAGACCCCCTAATTCCTACGTCTATGCTCCATCTCCTACGTTTTTTCTATGACCTCCCAATAATGCCTCAAATTATGTACTCATTAATGGATTAACCCCTTCAATCATTTCCCAAAACCCCTCCTCTGAATATCAGAGAATTGGGGACCAAGCCTTCAACACATAAGATTTTGGAGGATATTCCAGGTTCAAATCATAACACACAGAGATCTAGAACTAGATAGATCTAGTTTCAAAATCTGCTTTATTGCTTCTAGTTGTTGAACTTGGGCAAGTTATTTCATCCCTGTAGCCTAGGTTAATTTAATCTACAAAGTATAGTACACACCATGCAAAAAGTGGAGATTATTAGGATTAAATAAGATCATGAATAAAGGGCTTCACAATGTGTGGCACATAGAAAAGTTCAGTGTATATTAGCTATGACTACTGCTATTTTGCATCTAATTCATTGAGCTCCCTTTGTGAGTGGGTATCATGCAAGACACTGGGGATACACACAGAAAAGACAGTAGTTCTCTTAGGAAGTTCTTTAAGTAGTAGCTATGCAGGCTCAGTTCTAAAACAGTTGGAAAATGTGTGGAAGACCTAAGATCTGTCAAAGCATTAAAGAAATCAATGACTAAATTTGAATGTGTGCATGTTATTTAAAACATTATTAAAACAGTGTTTGGAAGGCCCATCAAAACCCCCAGTATCTCCTGGGAACTCTAAACAGTTGCTTTCTGTAAGAAGGTAAATATCAGCTGGTGGGATTTCCAGAATGTGTTCACAGCAGAAAATCCATAGGCCACTATGAAGATGGAACTCTGCTGTGTTGAACAGCTCTGGGGGAGCCCACACATGACATTAAGGAGGAGGAAGGAACAGAGAGGCAGTGGGTAAGAAGGGTAAATGATGTCTCCTCATGACTCATGTGGGTCACTGTGCAGTAGGCAGCCAAACAGGTGTGGGAAGCATCTGAGTGTTCATCACATCTGAATGAGAACAAGAGAAGGTGTAGCTTGTTGGAGGGAGTCAATGAATGCTTAAAATTGGTGTGCTGGGTTAATTTTAATTTACGTCAGCTTTTCCCTACTGCGTCAATCTTGAGATAATCATCTCACACTTAACAGAGTAGGAGATGGGCAACCAGCAATTGTAAGGCCGTAGGTAAGTGATAGGATGGGGGTGAGAAGCCCAGGTGTGCCTGGGGCCAGGCAGGAGGGGCAGCTTTCAGAGGACAGTTGTGATACCTTGAGTCTGCAAAGATGGAGGTCTTCCATAATTCTCTGCAAACATTAATAATTGTACCTTTAATTTTTTTTCAATGTCTAGCCCAAAAGGGAAGATGAGGAACTCATCAATCTTTTTTACATTTTCTGTGTTCGTTATTAAGATCTCCTGATGATGATTTTATTTTTGTAATATGTTCCCAGAGAACCATAAAATAGACCCTGTTGGTAAGAATTTATTTTAATAATCCAACTATATCCTCATGAATTTAATGTTTTCCTAAGAAGGTAAATAACTACTAACATTTTCAGAAGGAGAATTCTTAGAAGCAAGTTTTGCTAAGTGTCTTCACTGTTCTTTTTAATGACTTCCCAAAGGCTGGCTCACGTGAACACTGTTTATTTCAAAGGAAAATCAGAGAGCGCAGCAGATATTCTACTCAAGAATCTTGGGAGTAAGGAATGAATTATGCAGAATTATTTGGGATGGTTTATGTTAGAGATTAGTCTTTGATTTACTGGTTTCCCAAGATGCATAGATTGGCTTGATCCTGCTTCACTTCTTTTCCTTTTGAAGCCTCCTCCTCTGTAAACAACTCAACCATGAATGTTTCATAGAAGTCGACAAGGAACTTGCCCTTCTATTTATTGACTGAAACAGGCACTCAAGATGTCTTTGACATCCCTTTGCCAGCAACACTGCCAAGAGGGACAGGAAAAGCAGTTTCTAGATCAGAGGTGTGTACTGGGTGCCCACTCAGTGCTTGTCCCTGGGTGGCAACACTGCAAGACTTAGCTTCTAACTGCAAGTTACTTGTAATCTATCTGGGGAGGTAGAACTAAGATGGATGGAGCAACTAATTTAACCTGTTAAATATTCATCAAGTCCTTACCTGTGCTAAATCAATCATGCTCAGTCTACTTGTGAAAAACTGATTTTCTTTTTTTTTTTTTTTTTGTATCAGGAATTGAACCCAGGGGTGGTTAACCACTGAGTCACATCCCCAGCCCTTTTTTATATTTTATTCAGAGATAGGGTCTCGCAGAGTTGCTTAGGGCCTTGCTAAGTTGCTGAGGTGGGCTTTGAACTCTAAATCCTCCTTTCTCAACCTCCCCAGCCACTGAGATTACAGGCATCCCAGTCCACTGCACCCAACTATTTTTTTTCCCCTTTAAATTCTAACTGGCCAAATCTTGTCCCTTTAGAGGAGCAAACTTCCAAAAGTAGTTTTAGGGGCTGGGGATGTAGCTAAGTGGTAGAGGGCTTGCCTAGCATACTCTGGGCCCTTGGTTCAATTCTCAGCACCACAAAATAAAATAAGTAGCATATAAAAGCAGTTTTCAGACCACAATCAACATCATACAAGAACTCATCACACTTACAAATTCTTGGCCCAAAACTCTCTAGGAGTAAGTTCCAGCAACCTGTGTCTTAACAAGTACTCCAAGTGCTATAATGCATGCATGTTCATATTTGAGAACCGCCTGATTCAGCAGGCCTGGTATGCAATGTGAAGGTTTGAGCTCTTGGATATTTACAAAGCTGCACAGAATATATTGATGCAAAGTCAGGGTTGGGAATCACTATGCTGGCAACATTAGTGATCCAGGGATGCAGAAAACATGGCCTCTGACATGAAAGAGCTCAGAGTTTAGTGGACAATATTAAGCCACATGCCATCAAGTGCAGCAGAACAGCTTGTCTCCCCTCACCTCCCGCCCCCCACCAATTGAGCAGGATTCCAAAGAGTTGCAAGAAGACCTTGCAAAGTGACAGATACATAAAAGGGCCAGAGGCAGTAAGAAGTGGGAAGAACAACAACCTGCTCCTTGCTCAGCCCCGAGGAAGGCATCCATTTATGCATTTAACAAACATTTCCTGACTGTCTACTCTTGCAGCTGATTATTTATGATTTACTGCTCACCAATTACCAAAAAGGATTTGAGATAGTTTAGAATGTTAAAACACATCCAAAACAGGAATATAAATAATGCAAATTGATCACAGACCCATTAAAAGGAATAGGAGAGTAGATCTTTCAGGCACCCGAGATGAATTAATTAAGGGCTTGCAGGGAGAAAGGCACTGAGAGGGGTGCTATAGGGTTTAGTGGGAGAGAGGAAGGAGCTTATGTCCCACAAGGGAAGACAAAAGTGTACATAAATAACCATATTAAGGTAAACCTATGGTACTTTCATGACAAGCAAAGTCATTTCTGGCTGTGGAAGTGGATACCTGTGCCTTGAAAGAGGAAGTGACTTTAAGTGCTGAAGGAAGAGGAGATTGGGCCACAGTTGGAAGCAGGAAAGTGGATCAGTGAGAGGAAGAATATCCACAAAGTGCCCAAAGCAAAGAAACAATGCAAATAAGGAGTAGAATAAGTCAATGGGAACTGGGAGGTCCCACTGAAGTAGATGCTAAATCTTAGAGGGTCTCATCTTCAACTGGAGAAATGTGTGTTCAGTTTACTAGTCAGGAGTGATGTAGGTGTTTTAGCAGGTGAGTCACATAGGGAAAGTTACATTAGTAAGATTCTTTTAGCAGACACATGGAAGATGGAATGGAAAGAAAGGGCATAGGTAGTAGGGAGACTACTTAGGATGCTGAGCATGGTCTAAACTCTAGGGAAGGAAGCATAGCCTGCACTGGAGACAGCAGGAGCAAGAGAAAGAAGACAGCTGAAAGCAATAGTTGGAAGTTATACAACCTACGGCGATTCAAAGTGCACTTTATTTTGAGACAGGGTCTTGCTAAGTTGCTTAGGGTCTTGCTAAGTTGCTGAGGCTGGCTTTAAACTTGTGATCCTCCTGCCTCAGCCTCCCAAGCCACTGGGATTATGGGTGTGTGCCACTGTGCGTGGCTGAGTTTACTTTTTAATGAATGAAAAACCAACTGAGGGACAATAGCTATCTGCACAGCCCTTAAAACTTTGGGATGCTCTGGCACATTATGTGCATCTGCCTCTTATGAGAAGAGACAAACTTACCCATTTTCCTTTTCCAAGTATTCAACCCAGTGTCAGGCATAGAGTAAGTGCTCAATAAATTTGGATGAATAAAGGAAGTTGTAGTTGGTACTAAAATGTTCTTAAAAAATGATAATGAACTAAAATTCATTAAAGTGACCTCAGAATTCTTGGAATTGAAACTAATGAAAGACTGTTGTGACATAATCAAGTACATTTTCATTTGGCTGAGGAAAAAAGGATGTCATAACAGGAGGGTCATGATCTCTACAAAGTTCTACAAAAAGGAACTATAAAAATGTGGTTTTGACAGTATCATTCCATGCTCTGCATAGGACAATCTGTTCTGATAAAAACAGATTCCTCTTCAGACTAGACAGATTCTCTAGTTTTTATCAGCCTGACAGAGGGCCCCTCACAGCCACCATGGCAACCTCTGGCCTCTGGAGGACACCACATCTCCCAGGAGAGAGTGTTCTGAGCAAGTAATTAACACTGGTATAAACAGGCTGCCACAAATGGCTTGACCGTAGAAAGAAGTTTGAATCCCAGCTCTAGCATATGCTGAGTCTGAAAGCTTGAGCAATTTAATTGAACTCTGGGAGCTTTGGTTTCTTTATCTGTAGAATAAGAATGAAATTAACCTATCAGAGTTATGAACATTAAAAAAATAAAATAGTATGCATGAAGCCCCTAACCTGGTATCTGGTACCTAGTATATCTGATTAGCATTCCTTGTCCATCTCTATCCCTGACCATCCCCCTGCTCAGATGTCCCTCTCATAAGTAACAAAGGCATTACAATAATAATAGAAAAATAATTCTGCATTCTGGCAGGTGCACACAGGATCATGGTGTCCATGGTGACCATCTTGAAGTACTAATTCCCTGTGGCCTCATCAGCCTCCTTTTCCGTTTTCAGAAATGCATCATTATTTGCAATTTTCTGATTTGGTAGAAATCCACCCGGCTAGATTTGAGGACAGTCTTCTTTTTGTCCAACTGTATATCTGCAGAGACCTTTTTTAAACCTTCTTCTTAGCCTTCCCTTGATAGGGCCTAAAGAAAGCATAGGAAAGTGTATAATTTTTTTTCTAAATCAAAGATTACTAACTATTCTCACTTTTGAATATTGGAGAAAACAATTATAAGAAATCTATTTTGGGGCTGAGGATGTGGTTCAGGTGGTAGTTAGCACGCT
This sequence comes from Spermophilus citellus, assembly GCF_964194105.1. Taxonomy (NCBI): domain Eukaryota; kingdom Metazoa; phylum Chordata; class Mammalia; order Rodentia; family Sciuridae; genus Spermophilus; species Spermophilus citellus. The sequence continues at coordinate 145,807,339 of NC_138183.1, read as the reverse complement.
CGCCTGGCATGCGTGTGGCGCTGGGTTTGATCCTCAGCACCAAATACAAATAAAGATGTTGTGAATGCTGAAAACTAAAAAATAAATATTAAAAAATTCAAAAAAAAAAAAAAAAAAAAGAAAGCATAGGGTCTCCTCAGGACCTAGATAACTTGATGCTCTCTCCTCACGCAGGTATATTGAAATTAGGGTGATGCAAAGGGCTGTTGACACCATCCAGCTCTTTCCCTTTCTCAAGTTCTGTTAAAGGTTTGCTATTTCCAATATGCTTATAAGGGCCTTGAATTAAATTTCAAGGGAAAATAAAAGAAAAATTCAAGGGGCATAAGGACTGAATTCCCTACCACAAAGCCATATAGATTTGTCCCACATTAAGATTTGTGTAAGGGGCTGGGGATGTGGCTCAAGCGGTAGCGCGCTCGCCTGGCATGCGTACGGCCCAGATTCGATCCTCAGCACCACATACAAAGATGTTGTGTCGGCTGAGAACTAAAATAGACATTAAAAAAATTCTCTCTCTCTCTCTCTCTCTCTCTCTCTCTCTCTTTAAAAAAAAAAAAAAGATTTGTGTAAAAGCCAGGTGCAAAGTTGAGTGTCTGTTGTCCCAGTTACTCCAAAGGCTGAGATGGGAAAATCTCAAATTTAAGGCCAGTCTAGGCAACATAGCAAGGCCTCATCTTACATGGAAAAAGACAAATTCTGCTTGAAATTCAGGACTTGAGGCCATGATCCTTCCACTCCTGCAACCTTCCAACCTCCCTTCCACAATTGGCTTGTTCTTACCTTAAAGGCCTGAAGGGGGAGCAGTTGAGCCCAGGTTCTAGGAAATTGGTGGTTGGATGTAGGAAGGTTTCCTAGTACTTATGGCCGGCCTCCCTGAGTCCAGGTGCCTCTTCTCCAGCTCCCTCTCTTTTGCCCAACCCCAAGCTATGCTGTCTTCAGAGGGATTGACTATAAATGGTCATGGGGGAGGAAGCCAGAATGCCAAGAGCTAGGAGCCTGACAGAGCTTGTGCATCAGCCTGACAGCTTCAATAGCCCAGAGTCTGCATGGAATCCCAAACAACCCTTGTTTCTTCCTCCCCAACCACCAGCCGCCTGCCTGCCTCCCTAGCCTTGTTTAAACAAGATGAGAGCAGGCTGTGTTTGGATTCAAAGGCCAGTGACCTTTCCCCAGTGCCGGAGAACAGGTTAGCAAGACAGCCTGGCCTGAAAGTGAGCTGCTTTCTTGCTTTAGGTCTTTCTGACTTTCAGAGATTGGGGACCATAGGAATTTCATCATCTCAGAAGTCTGCTGTGAAAGATGGGATCTGTCCATGGCTAATGTGGATTGCTTGGGTCTGAGTTTAGGGATCATAACTGAGGGCATTGTACTAGGTATTTCTGGAAATGGGCATGTTTAGCATAGCACTTGGCACATAGTAAGAGTAAGTGACAACTTATTAAGTACTTACTATCAATAGACCATCTTCTGAAGAAGTATTATCATTTGTTTTGGGTTGCTGAGAAAATACTTAGAGAAGTTTAAAAACACATTGGAGTTTTCACAGCCATCAAGTTAAAGAAATGGAATGTGATTCAGGGCCCATTTGATTGCAGAGATGATGCTCTGGTCTCCATTCTGTACTACCTCTTACTGTAGTGACAGGAAGATGAACATGGATTTCAACCACAGTTCTGAATAACCACTTCTTCCTCTGGGCTTCAAGTATGAGTTGAAGTTAATGACCTCTCACCTATTGTGACTTTGAGCTGAGGACCTCTAGGGAAGCTATTACCTAGAGAAGCTATTCCTTATTTTGAATCTGCTTCTACCCCTGTGTATGAGTTGAGGCAGAGCAGGGAGGATCCCTGAGCTCCAGCAGAAGCAAAGGAAGAGAGTGTGGTTTCTCTTACCAGGTCCAGGGAAGAGAGATATACAGATTACCTAGCATGAAAGATGTTTCCAAAAATTGAAATCCCCTTCTTTGACTGAGAGATGTCAACCTGCCAAGGTCAGGGAAAGAAATGGGACTGGAGAAACCTTTTCCTCTGCATCTATGCAGGATCAAGAAATAGGAAAGCATAGTGGGATAACCCCTGGTCTTCAGAGACCCCTGAATATGAAGGACCACCATATATAAGGGAGGAACAGAACAAAGCTCTGGTCCCTCCCAAAGACCAAGTGTCTATTTTTGGAACTCCAAAAATGAGCTGTCAGGACCCTGCTGGGGAGTATCCTCATAACACTGTGGTCCCCCAAAGCCAGCTGGGCTCTGAAGGTCCAGGAGGAAGTGCAAAGTGAGAGAAATTTGCTTTGGCTGTGAGGGCCTCCGGGACTCCCAGGGGAATCCTCGGGCCTCATATATATTTATGTGAACTTAAGATGCTAATGAATGTTGTGGAGCCAAGAGCCCTGCTGAGTTTGTGAGCAGTTGGTCCTACTCTTAACACAGTCTTCTTTGTCTGCGGGGCTTTAGGTTCAAATTGCATATCTGGGCTTGGAATTGCAGCTGACATGGAAACCTGCCCAGGCCTACAGCGGAATCACAGTGGGCTCCAGGAGGAAGCAGAAATTCCAGCCTGCTTCCTCAGACAGTACACTGAAGCCTTGGCCTGGCTAAGGTTATCTGGTCCATTTTCCAGTGTCCAACAGATAGTGTCCAGCCTTTCTTAAATAGGGAGGTTTTTACCCCATTCTTATTCATCCATTCCAGTGACAGCAACCTGTGCAAGATCCTCCTTTTGGTTAGCAAATCTGTTTTGTAACACATGAAGCCTACTTGCTGCTCTGGGGCCTGAAGATTAGCTCAGTCATCTCATAAAGACTATCTGCTTTGCATTTCTACTCCATGCTGCCTCCTCAGTTCCATCCCAATGACCAAGTTCAGTCTATTCATCATTATGCAATGACTCTGGGCCAGGTACTGGGAAGAGCAAGATGAATGAACCAGACTTCATCCTCATAATCATATGGTTTTATGGGGAGACATTCAAATCTATTTATTATAACAAATGAGGGCATTTGCTATAATGGAGCCATGAACCAAAGTCTTTAGAAAGCAGGGAAAATATCAACTGGCTCTGCTTGGGAATGACGGATAAGATTTTCCAGAAGGACTAATCTCCAAGCGTGGCTTTAAAGGCCAAGTAAGCATTTTCCAGGTAAGAAAAGGAGGGGAAAGTTCATTCTAAATAGAGGGCAGAACATGCATGAAGGCAAGACTTGAAATGGTCTTGACCAAGTGGGGAACAGCAGGTCATACCAAAGGAGCTGGAACACTTCTTCCCAGTCTGCAGACAGCACGTAGCCACAGTCTGCAGTAAGCCCCGATGCCAACCTGGCTGCTGAGCCAAAAGAGCAGGCTGCCCTGGGAAGGGTGGCATGGAAGGCCCTGGGGAGGCTCTGGAACTAATTCAAGCAAAAGAAAGAGCCACTGAAGGACAAGGGGGCACTTACATGTTTTGCAATTTTTTAAAAAAAGTTTAAGATGGTAAATTTATTATTTTTAAAAAGTTATTATTATTTTTACTTGTTGCAGTACTGGCAATTGAACCCAAGGCCTCCTGCATGCTAGATAAGGGCTCAAAAATATTGAGCTACATCCCCAAGCATATTTAACAACTTTTAAGTAACATTTAGAAATAAATGTCATAAGTACTTAGTATACAAAACATGAATTTAAGGCCAAAATAATGAAGACAATAACAGCTGCAACCACTCTTAACAGTTTGGGAAAATTTTCTTTCTAGTCTCTTTTCCATGCATTTATACATTGACATAGTATAGAGTTTTTTTGTCTGTTTGTTTGTTTTTTCTGATGGTGCTGTGGATCGAACCCAGGGCCTTATGCATGGGAAGCATACACTCTATCAATTGAGCTATATCCCCAACCCCTAGATTTTATAATATACACAGTTCTATGATTTTCTTTTCTTCTCTCTCTCTCTCTCTTTTTTTTTTTTTTTTTTTTTTTTTGTGGTGCTGGGAATTGAACCCAAGGCTGTGGGCATGGTTAGGCAAGTGCTCTACCACTGAGCCATGTCCCTAGTTCCAGTTCTGTAATATTTTTACTACTCAACATTATGTCATAAGCATTTATCCAAGTCATATAAATTTCTTTGTAGTCAGTTTTACTAAAAGCATTCTATTCAATGATATGGGTTCAGAAATCCTAAATCACTCAGCCACTTGCCAATTTGGGGACATTTAGCTTGTGCCAATGTTGTTGTGGCAATAGACGATTTTGCAAATAAGCTTTTGGACATTATAGGTTTGGCTGTTGTTGTTTTTCAGTACTGGGAACTGAATTAAGGGACTTGTACATCCTAAGCAAGTACTCTACCATTGAGCTGCACCCCAGCCCTATGAACATTATATTTGATTATGTGCTTAGCATAATTCCTAACAATGGAATCACTGGGCCAAAGTTATGAATGTTTTTCAAATTGCTGGAGCAGACTTTTAAACTGTTTTTTCAAAAGATCTATGCTGTCTGCCCCCATTAAAAATGTATTAATATTCCTGGATTAATACATGTATCTTTGTCTTCACCATCATGCATGTCGTCTCTGCAGGAGCTTTTATATCTTGCACCGTTGGATCTAGGCCAGAGCTTCACTCTCTTTTTTCACTTCCTCAAAGCCAGCACCTCTTCTTCCAGACTTCCTCAGAATAATTATCAGTAAGGGATAATATAGTTTGCTTTATTCTCTCAGAAAAAACTCATTTTCTGGAACAGGGTAGTAGACAGCAACATCCCAGAGTGAGCTGCATGTTGTCTGTTGGGAACAGCTGCATTGTTGTATTAGAGCTCATATGATTGTCCATGACATAGGACTGCTCCACTTTGGCTGGATTCACCGCATAGCCCAGCTTTCCTCAGAGAGTCCCTGGTGCTGGCCTTTTACTCCTAAGGTATTCACATGATAGTCAGACCACAATGCTGCTTCTCTTGGTAAAGCACAGTCTTACCTAAGTGCATTCAGAGACACATGAAGACGTAGGCTGACATTCTTTTTTGTACATGCCAGATGGAAGTCTGTGCATAATAACCACAAGGGAATGACTGCATCGTGCCTGGCTCATTATGAAACATGTTAATGGGCATGATCTCATCTGCAGAGATGGTGTGATTAATGAAAAGAGCACAGACTTGGCTACTTTGTGATTTTGGATGAGTTTTTAGTCTCTTAGAGCCTAACTTTCCTCCTCTGTAAGATGGGAATTAGTGTTATTGTTTTGCAGCTACACAAACTGAGGCTCAGGGATAAGGGACTTGCCTAAGGTCATATAACTGATAAAGATGCTATCCACGGCTCCCCACTTCCCCACCACATTTTTTAAATTACAGGCTTATGCATCTAGTCTTCTTAAGCTTTCCACCTGATGTAGGGGCCAGGACATTTCTCTTTACAGCATGCTCTTCCTTCACTTACTGGAATGTTCTCTCCACTACAACATGTCATGTCATCTCATATTTCCTTCCATTAGTAGTTCTTTAGGGATAGAAATTAGTTTAAAAGTTTTTTTTTTCGTAACATACTATGCTTAATATAAAATTCCAAATGTTTCCTTTTTTCCTAGTCAAGGAAGCAAGATGGTTTACAGGAAGGGATGCCAAGAATAAGGATAGTCTGAACTAAACCACATTCTATCCCAAATCTGGCTCATTTTCCACTTTACACTACAGCACCGGCTCCTGAAATATATTTCACACCCCTGCCATCGAGTCTCCTTGAGCTGTTTTGGTAAGCACTGAAAAATAATAACAGAGCCTCCCACTTGCTGCTTCCTGCCTTCCCTGGAAGATGTGTTTAGTCCCTGGGGAGGCTTTTTGTGATGGATGATCTTGCTAGCTCTTCCATCCTCTGGAGAAGGTCCTTCTGTCTAGAGGCAACAATGTCAGGTCCTTTCTATTCTCTTTTCTATTTAAGGCCCTTTGAGTTTTTTTAATCCAGAAATTAGAGAGTATTTAGGATTTTTTTTTTTTTGAGAGAATTTTTTTTTAAATATTATTTTTTTTAGTTTTCGGTGGACACAATATCTTTGTTTGTATATGGTGCTGAGGATCGAACCCCGGCCGCTTGAGCCACATCCCCAGCCCTAGGATTTTTTTTTTTTTTAATGGTTGAAGGTTATTAATTCCTACCTTTTTGTTCAACCCATTTTTTTCCCTTAACTTAAGCCATCTGGTTTGCCCTCATTGTGAAACATGATAGTGGGATGAGACACTTTTGAAATTACAGGCAGGGAAATGGGGAGAGAGGGCTCTATTGCAAAAGTGACAGCTTTCCCTTCTCTCCACATACCTCAGAAATATAGCTGGAAGCATTTTAGTTTCAGCTGGCTTGAGATTTACTTGGGAGGCTGAGGATATAGCTCAGTTGGTGCTTGCCTCTCATGCACAAGGCCCTGGGTTCAATCCCCAGCACCACACACACACACACACACACACACACACACACACACACAGAAATTTACTAGGGAGCATAGTATTTCTTAACCAGGGCTGAAAGCTTATAAGTCTCAGTGTCAACTGGGAACAGAACATGATGGGTTCCATATATCAAAGCAATTGCAAAGGGGGATGGATGTCTGTCATCTGGATCCAGAGTAAGCATGGAAGAGCTTACTCTTAAGGAGCACATCCCGGTCTCCGTATCACATGGGAAATTTAAGGTTCATACAAGTTTTGACTTCTACAGCTGTGAGTTAAGAAATCTCACCTATGGGGCTGGGGATGTGGCTCAAGCGGTAGCGCGCTCGCCTGGCATGCGTGCGGCCCGGGTTCGAGCCTCAGCACCACATACAAACAAAGACGTTGTGTCCACCGAGAACTAAAAAATAAATATTAAAAAAAAATTCTCTCTCTCTCTCTCTCCTCTCTCACTCTCTCTTAAAAAAAAAAAAAAAAAAAAAAAAGAAATCTCACCTAGTGATTCCCTAGCACTGAGTATAAACTGTGGTGTTGGCCCATGGTGAAGTAATAAAAACATGTAGACAATCCAATGTGTGTGCAAAATGAGTTAATATTAATAAAATACATAGAACATATACTATATAGTTAGCACTCAAAAAATGTAATAAACAGCTGTCTGGATACTATTGTCAACTGTTTTTTTGTTATTGTTGAAATGCCATTTCTTTTCAGAATAAGTTTGTTTGTTTGTTTATGGTACTGGAGATTGAACATAGGGCCTCACACAGCAAGGTAAATGCTACCACTGAGCTACATCCTCACCCTTTTAAAAATTTTTTATTTTGAGACAGTCGCAGTAAGTTGCCCAGGCTGGTCTCAAATTTGTCATCATCCTGTCTCAGCCTCCTGAGTAGCTGAGATTACAGGTGTATACCACCATGCCTGTTTTTTTTTTTTTTTAATTTAATATTTATTCTTTAGTTATAGGTGGACACAATACCTTTATTTAATTTTTATGTGGTGCTAAGGATTGAACTCGGTGCCTCACACATGCTAGGCAAGCACTTTTCCTCTGAGCCAGAACCCCAGCCCACCATGCCTTTTAAAGGAATGATTTAACAGCAAGATGATGGATTATATTTTTTGTTTCAGTCTATAGTCAGCAATATTTTAAAAGTGGGTCCTTGATTTTGTGCCCAAATTTACTTGTGGAATTTTATTGGTTCCTAAAATCTAAAAATCTGAGAAACGCTAATCTAGGCACATTTATACTTCAAATCAAATTTTGTCTGATTCCTAAATACTTTCATTTTTGTGGCCATTTGGGCCTTTCAGATTTGTTCACAAGGACTGGATGTGTGTGGAAGGGGGCAATAGACTAGTGACTCAGTGGCTCCACTGCCCTGTGAGTTTCCTTCCAAGGTTGAGAGTGAGCTCAGAGATTCTAGCCCCCAGAGCTCTGTTCAGAACTCTGTCCCTCCATTTTGAATGCCAGTCTCTCCTGGCTCACTAGCACTTGCTGGGACTGTTGGAGGTGGAAGCTATAGCTCCTCTGGGATGGAGCCTCAATGGTAACAGTCAAGCCTGTCAAGCCAAGCCAAGCCTCATCTTTGCAGAGAGTTAACCATGTGTGTGGAGAAGCAGTGGAAGAGTCTCCCTGGTTCTGTCACACATGCGAATCACCATGGCAGAAGTCATCTAATTCATACGTGGGAAATGTCATGAGAGACACTGGGGTAATATTGTGCTCAGCTCAGTCCTTCGCTGAGGTTTAGGACAAGTGGGTCACTCTTTCATTTGTTCAGCAAGTCTTTATTGCATACTGTTACATGCTGCAGAGGCTGCCAAGAGCAGTCAGATCAGGATCATGCCTTCAGAGAACTTATGGTACAGAAAGAAAAAGAAGCCATGTGTATGAATAATTATATTTGAAATGTTGGCATAATGGAAAGTCTATGGGAGTTTAGAGTAGTTAAGAGATAATTTTGAAAGAGGGAAATGTAGGGGCTTTTAGGATAAAGATGGCATTTTAGGCCATATGGGCTGTCTTAAAGTAAGCCTCTGCTTTTGAATTCAGGGCCCTTCCTTCCAAATCTTCAGTGCTCTAAGTGTAGTTTTGCCCTCTTTGCTGGAATGTATATTTGGGCCATGGGGAAGGGTCTCAGGAAGCAAGGATGAAGACAAGGGGACAGATGGGGAGATAAGAAGTGGACACTGGCCCTGTCTCCCTGTCTCCTGGATATCTTCTAGGAGACTCTGGATGACTCATTCCATCCTTGATGAATCAGAAACCCTGAAAAGAGGGGAAGTTGAGTTAGAGGACCAACCTGTGGGTTCCATTTTTCTTAATTTTTCATCTACAAAAACTTGACAGTGAATTTATTCTTAAACTTAAAGGGTTCATGGAAATTCAGAGAAGCCAAACAGAGTTGGAAATGTGGGCTCTGGCCTCAAGATGAAAATAAATTAGAAAATACACAGCAGCAAGGAAGTCTGATAGGTCCTACAGGATCTGGACTATGGCTGAGCCCCGGTGTAAAATTCCACAAGGGATCAGGGATGGGCCTTCATGATCCTTCAGGAGCATTTCACTGGCGCCTCCATGAAGATTTGAACAAGAATACAACCTCAAAACTTCATTAGTAGGGAAACCGTGCTATGAAATCTATTTAAAATATCTTGACTCTAACAATTGTTTCATGGATATATATATATATATATATATATATATATATATATATATATATATATATATATATACACACCAAAACTTCACAAATTGCATGCTTCAAATGTGTGCAGTTTATCATCTGTCAGTTACAGCTCAATATGGTTGTTTTTCAAAAAGCCCTCCACTGAGCAATACCCTCAATAACTCAGGACTATGCTACACACAAATTAGGCTCCTGTGAAATACCCTTGTTGGTGCTAAGTCATTCTGCAGGGGAGGCCAAACTTGTCAATATGATAAAGACAGTTCAAGTGGGAGAACATCCAAGTTTTCATCATCTCTCACTTGGATTCCCACCATCTTCCTTCCATCTCTTCACCCTGGCACCTTTGTCATTTCCACAGTTCCAGAGACCCACGCTCAGTCTTAGCTTTTGGTCATTTGCTAATTGAGTGCCAGTGGACAAATTGTTTCTCTGAATTTCAGCAGTTTGCTCCTGCATCAAGTGGAGTTATTTTAGGGAGATTAATTTGTGGAGATTAATTGAGTTTACATATTAGGTGCCTGGCACATAACATGACCTCAATTAATGATACTACCATGATGCTGATAACTAGGGAGAAAAGCAAAAGGAAACAGGAGCATTTCACTGTAAAAGAGAAGAGCCGATGGGAGACAATATATGAAGGGTCTTTGTTCAGCTATTTAAAGGGCTTTTGGGAAAAAGGAAGCTATGGGTAGGCTGTTGGGTAGAAGATATAGCTATGATGAAGTAGAAAGGATGCTGTCTCTGAAGCTTCCTGGCCCTGTGTCTTTAGGCAAGTCCCTTAAACCCCTCTGAGCCTCAGTTTTCACATTTTTAAAGAGGGGGATGGCACTGTGTACTTTAGATTATGGTTGTATTACATGAGATTATATGTATTTGAAATGTCTAGCATACAACCCGTCACAGATAAATGTTTCAAAACCTCCCTTTGTAAACGTGCAAGGTAATTATGGCATTAATCGTCAAGCCCTCAGCTGGGGGCAGTTTCCATGAAGGGAGACTGCCCCTCAGAGTAGAAAGTCATTCCTCGATTTTATTCTGCCATAAAGAAAAATGAAATATGTCATTTGCAGAAAAATGGATGGAACTAGAGACCATTATGTTAAGCAAAATAAGTCAAATTTAGAAGGTCAAGGGTCATGTGTTTTCTCTCAGATGTGGAAGCTAGAGAGAAAAAAGAAATAGAAAGGTGAAGGTGGATCTCAAGAAAATCAAAGGGAGATCAGTGGAGAAAAGACCCAAGTCGGGGGATAGGGAGAAGTGCTGGGATATCGGCCAATTTATTTTGTTATATATGTACTGTGTGCAGGTAAGAATAAGTAACAACAAACTCCATCAATATGTACAACTATGATGCACCAATAAAAAACTGGGGGGGGGGGTTGGGGGGAGAAAGTCATTCCTCATGTTGAGAGCTATCTTAGGAAAGGGCTTTTTGCAAATGCTGAGTTTTTGCTGTTTTCATAAATAGAGGTTGGCTAATCATCTTCCTGGAAGTGATTTCTGTTGGGTGGATGGGACAGATCAATTTGTAAAAGTGTTCATCATTTAATCTCCTGTACCAGAAAGAATAGGGAAGACTGGGGAAAGAGGAAGCTGCACAAGCAAGTGGACCCTCATTATAACAAATGCTGCAATGTCAAGCCTTATAGAAGTCAGAGAGGACTTGGCACACAATAAATCTTGTAGCAACTCTAAATATTGCCATGCTGGTGAGGGCAAACCACATCTAAACCATAGCACTTCCCATCACTTCCCAACAGTGCCTGAGGTGGGTGCCCCAATCAGCCTGTAAACCATGAACGTGTGCTATTTCCAGAATGAAACTGAACACTATTTCACAATAGCCTCCACTCCCACATGTCCTTTCCCCACCTCTTCTTATGCTCCAGGCTCTCAGACTCCACATTCCACCCACTTGCCTGCCCCCTGATGCAATGCTCTCAAATGACTTTGCTTTCACCTCCTAGTACACATATTTTCTTTTTTGGGGGTGGGGGTGGGGGAGTACTGGGGATTGAACCCCTGAGGCAATTTACTCCTGAGCCACATCACCATTTTTATTTTTTATTCTGAAACAGGGTCTCATTAAGTTGGTTAGGGCCTCACTAAGTTGCTGAGGCTGACCTTGAATTTGTGATCCTCCTGCCTCAGCTTTCCAAATTGCATGTGCCACCACACCCAGCCAGGTACACATATTCTTTCTCCACTGTTAGCTAAAGAATATTCCAATTTATTGACCACCTTTCCCCAAAAAGTCTCATTTCCATTATTTCCTGTTCCAAACATTTTATAATGAAATCTATTCTATCTAACATCATTCACTATTTTCTTTTTCCTTTGTCAATCTCCGACCAGACTGTTAACAAGCAGGGTCTTGGGACATGTATGGCTCCATCTCCACTCAAAAGAACACACACAACGAGTTGCTCCTTAACTGAAATTCTTATTTTCTTATAAGATCCACCTACAACCAAGTCCTTTGAGATCCTGGGGAAAATAACATGCATGGAAGAAATTGCTTTAAAATCAGATCTACATCTGAGACATCTCCCCATTTTATGAGTAAAGTGATGGCTTGATTTCAGGGAGGGATTAATATCAGCCCAGAAATCAGTTTGGTCTGAAACAGCTCTAACTGAATGGATGAACACATTCATCTCCGGCCCTGCCTGTCATTCTCTCCTCTGGGCTGCCCTTCTTTCTAACTCCCTACTGAGCATGTGACTTGGAATAGAGAGAGTCAACAAATGTGGGTTATGCTTCTTTTAGTTCAAGGCCACACTGCAATCCCAGAAATACAAATGACTTTCCCACCTTGCTTTGTGCCTTTCATATTAACATCGGATAGGCAGGTTTAAGAGAAAAAAAAAAAAAAAGATGAACAGAAGATAATGCACTAAGCCCATTTAAAAGAATTGAACAACTGCTTTCACCCAAATTTTCTGCAAGATAAGTCAAGGTCTAGAGAAGTCAATGAAGCACCTGAGGACTCTACCAGCCCCTTCCGCACCTGGAGCACTGACTGGATTACTTCTGTTCACATCCAAGACAGGCAACCATCATGGGCAAGAACAGGTACGATGTCACTGATAGCTTGTTTGCAAAGCCAGGTTAGATTCTTGTGATGGGGAACCAGGCAACAAAGGGAACACATGTGGGTTTGGAATATCTTGGATAAACTGATTATGTTGTCAGGAGCTACCGAGGGTCTGCTGTTTGTCAAGTATGGCTCCTATTATACGCATTACCCTTTTGGCTTTTATTTCACATCTCTGAGCCCTGGGGCCCCAAGAACACAGCCTGCTACTGTCCTGGCATATGCTGTGGCTTATCTGCTATCACTGTGACATTCTAGATGGTTCCTAATCAAGGGACATAGCCAGGGAACCAGGAAATTGCAACACCTTCCTAAGAACGTCATTGTTGGAAGCAGAAGGGCATCTGGAATACTAAACAGAAGATGGTGGGACAGAAGATCTTAACCATTGCTCACTCATGTTTACACAATGCTGAATCACCTACCACCCTTCCCCTATTATGGTTTTGGTATGAGGTGTCCCCCAAAAGTGCGTGTGTTATTACAGGAATGTTCAGAGATGAAATGAGTGGATAGCAACAGCTGCAACCTAATCAGTTCAGTTTGAATGGACTGACTGGGTGGAAACTGTAGGCAGGTAGGTCCTGGCTGGAAGAGGTGTATCACTGGGGGCATGCCCTGGAAGGGTGCATCCCCCCACCCCCCATCCTGCGCCCCGTGGTCTCTTCCTCCCTTCTTTCTTTGCTTCTTGGCTGCCACAAGGGGAGCAGCTTCTCTACACTCTGGGCCCAGAGCAATGGACTTGGCCATCTATAGACTGAGGCCTCTGGAACTGTGAGCACCAAATAAACTTTCCCTCCTATAAGTTGTTCTTATCTTGTATTTTGGTCACAGTGATGAAAAAGTTAACTAATTCAATTGAACAGGAGACCCTAACCCCTTTCCACTATTTACAGACCTAAGTCTTTTGTAGCATTGCATGGCATCCACAATTACAGAAAATTCTGTCCCAGTTTAGTTAATTCAGGTGTGAACTTCCAATTCTCTAACTCTTGTTGAAGATACTTTAAGTCCTGCTCTAGAGCTTCTCAAATACTATGTGTGTGTGTGTGTGTGTGTGTGTGTGTGTGCATTTGTATGTGTGTTTTTAAATAACTTCAGGAGGATCTTGCTCTGAAGACAGATTCGGGTTCAGAGTTTGGAAAAGTTCTGAGAATCTGCATTTCTATAAAGTTCCCCAGTAAAACCAGAGGCTAGTGTGAAGATCACACTTGAGGTGGCGAGATAATACTAAGGTGACTCACCAGATGATTTTTTCAAAACTGTTCAGGTTTCAGCCCTAAAGATCCTGTATTTCACATCCTCAGAAACCCCATTCCTGGGCAAATTAGGATGGCTGCTCACTGTACCTACGTCATTGCCATTATCTACTGGCAATTGTCCTTCAAAGAAAGCTCCCTGAATGTCCACTTAGTGGGTAGGGGTGGAGAGAAAAAAATTGAAGAGGGGAACCAGCACAGAAGCCCTGCTGAAAGCTATGGGATGCATAATCTACTCACAACAGGGTTCATGGTCATTTAGAGCAAGGGGAAAAGAAGTGATTTGGGAACTAGAAGACCTAGTTTCTAGTTTTGATTTGACTCACTGAGGTACACCACAACAATTGCTTAACCTCTCTGAACCTTATTTGCAAAACAATCTGACAATATCTGCCTCACAACATTGCCATGCAGATTAGATGAGCTAACATACATGTAAGCACTAAACCTGGAGATCCTATGTTTTAAGTCCCAGCTAAATTTTCTGAGATCATTGCCTGACTTGTATTTTTTCTGCTTACTCTGCCTCTGTAATAGCCTGGTAGGGTTGGTAATAAATAAGGTGAACCCATCAAGGCAGAAGAGAAGCAGGAAAAGAGAAGGAAGAGTGGCTTAAGCTCCATGCAGGAGGAAAGGGGCCCCTGAATTGGCTCAGGGCCCACACATGATTCTTTAGCCATTCACCTCAGAGGACCTAAGAGGGCCAGAGCAGGAGTCAGTCCACATTGCTGGGTTGGTATGCTATTCCCTGCTGCAGTCCCAGGAGAAGACCGAGAACTCCAAATGGCATTGTAATGTCACCTATGCTATTCAAAAGTTTTGAACAAGCCACGTATGGTGGCCCATGCCTGCAATCCCAATGGGTCAGGAGGCTGAGGAAGGAGGATGGCAAATTAAAAGCTAGCCTTAGCCACTTAGTTGGGCCTTCTCTCAAAATAAAAAGGGCTGAGGATGTGGCTCAGTGGGTTAAGCACCTCTGGGTTAAATCTCCAGTCTCCCCTCCCCTCCCCGCCCCCCAAAAAAGGTGTGAACAAGCAGCTCTGGGAGTACAGAGTACTCAGCCTGGAGAGTCAGCGAATCCAGGAATGCAGATATGGTGATATTGAGTTTTTGAACCCCTGTTCTTAAAGGATGGGAGGAAGGGCAGAAGATGTAACAAGGCCCAGTGGAATAGAAGGTCCATAGTGAGGAGGTCTTTGTGAGCCAGATGTGGGACTTGAGGCAAAGCACCTCTGTAAACTTGGGGCCACTTGGCAGTTCAGTCTTTCAGGGGTAGATCTCCTGCAAAGATTGGGGGGGGGTGTGCATCAGGAGAAGGAACAGAAAGACACAGCACTGAGGGTTATCTGTATAGAGTTCTCTCTCTCTCTTTTTAAAGAGAGAGAGAATTTTTTAATATTTATTTTTTAGTTTTCGGCAGACACAACATCTTTGTTTGTATGTGGTGCTGAGGATCGAACCCGGGCCGCAGGCATACCAGGCGAGCGCGCTACCGCTTGAGCCACATCCCCAGCCCAGTATAGAGCTCTCTCTCCCTCTCTCCTTTGGTGTTAGACTGAGAACAGGCCATTTGGGGTCTGGAGAGGGAAGGAGCAGGAGGAAGGTCAGGCTACCATGGCAGTATGTGGAACAGAGTCACCTGGGTTCCTCGACGCCTGGGAAGCCGCAGGGCTCTAGGAAGAGGGTGTAAGAAGCAGTGGAGATGAAAGGGGGTTGCGGAGAGGTGGCCTCATTTCCAGACCTTCCTCCAAGGAGGACAGAGGGGGCAGAACCTGCTGCACTTAGTTACAGGCTGTAGTGGGGGTGGTGGAGGAAACGCCCTCAGAGGGAAGTGGATGGGGACAAAACCTCAGCTGAAAACCCAGACTTCACCTGCCTGGCCCGAGGATGCATTTGGAGCAAGACTTCTGGGCCTGCAGGAATCTGGGACACCAGTTCAGCCCTCTCTCATCAGGAGAAAAATCACACTTTGCTGCTCAGGTGAGCAGAAAAGAACAGATTTTTCTTCTCACCTTGAAGTTTGCCTTTCCTTCTGAATTTAAAAAGGAAATGTAATTCAACACATCTTGAATTTGGGTGTTGGGCTCTTCAGAGTCTAATTTTGGTCAGGACATGACTGCTTGAGATCATAGGAATCTATAGTTCCTTGGAAGGCGTCCCTGAGTGGCCTCCTGCTGTGTACCAGCGAGTCATGTGCCATGTTAAGAAGACTCAGTCAACAATAGATCAAATACATTAAGGTGGTCCCACAAGATTAGATCTAGTGGGGCTGGGGATGTGGCTCAAGTGGTAGCTCGCTCGCCTGGCATGCGTGCGGCCCGGGTTACAAACAAAGATGTTGTGCCCGCCGAAAACTTAAAAAAAAAAAAAAAGATTAAAAAATTCTCTCTCTCTCTCTCTCTCTCTCACTCTCTCTTAAAAAAAAAAAAAAAAGATTAGATCTAGTGACGCCATAGCCACCTTGGTTGTGTAAGTACACTTTAATTTTGATTAGGGACAGAATCGCCTGGTAACAATTTCTCAGAACAGATTCTGTTAGGTTTTGAATCTGAATGTCCCCCAAATTTGTGTGTTGAAGGCTTGGTCTCCAATGAAGCAATATTCAGAGGGAGGGCTTTGGGGAAGTGAGTGGATCATGAGGGCTCAGACCTCATCAATGGAATCATCTCTTGATACCTGAAGAGAGTACTACGAGGAGGTAGAAACTGGAGGCAGGTAGGGCCTCCTTGGAGGAAGTAGGTCACTGGGGACATGCCTGGAAGGGTTTATCTTCTCCCCTTTCTCTCCCTCTCACTCTCTCTTCTTCTTGGCATCCATGAGTTGAGCAACTTTTCTCTTCCACACACTTCTACCATGATGTTCTGCCTCACTTCAGGCCCAAAGCAATGGAGTGGCTGACCATGGACTAAGACCTCTGAAACTGCTGGCCAAAATCTTTCCCCCGCCAAGTTATTTGTGTCAGGTGTTTTGTTCATGGTGACTAAAACTAACACATATCCCTATTATTAAGCTTCATGTAACTGTGCCTGTTACCTTTGCTATCTTTTCATTTCTGACTTCCCGGCTCCATGTTTACTTTACAGAAAGTAAACTGAGCTCAAATTTACCATTTTGTTATATCAAGCTGTACAGCCCAGGACAAAATACCTAACCTAAGTTTTCTGAGGTTGGTAAGAATAATACCAACCTCATTGATCATTGTAAGGACAACGAAATTACTTGTATGAGAATCCCTAGCATGATGCCTAGTTTATAGTAAATGCTCAATAAAACTACCTGACACTGAAAGCGAAAATGAAACAAGCAGTTATTTGCCCAAGCTGGGGCAGTCCACATTGGCACAGGTATTAGAGAGCATGTGGTGGAGAAGGCACAGCTTGAGAAAAGACTTACATGCTGTGATGTTGTTTCAGCGACCTGCAGACAGCATGCTAAGCAGCATAGGAAGGGCATCTCTTGCCCAGGGATAAATAAAACAAAAAGTTACTCTCCTGGAGCAGTTGCAGACAGATGGGGCACAGATGGGGTCTATGAGTCCCTTGGGGTCCTGGAGCAAGGCGATATTACCCAAAGGACACCAGGAACTTGCCTGCAGGGCAGAGGAGCAGCCATGGCCAGAACACTGAAGACTGGCCCCAAGACCCAAATCAGCTGTCTTCCAGCAGGTTCCACAAATACCCCTGGGCTGACCCTCCCCCAGCAAAGACAGTCACAATAACAATAGCTGTTCATTATGTACCAAGTAGGGGGCTGAAATTCTTTACATGCATTAGCTTCATTTAATTTTTCTCTCACATACGTGCACACTATGACATTGTTACTGTCGAGAAAAATAAGGTTAGGGAGGTGAAGTAATCTGCTCAAGGTCATGCAATTATGCAGCACCCCAGACAGGCTTCAAGCCAGGGTCTGGGGACTCCAGAGGCCAGCTCTTATAGCAGTTGCTCCATGGCTGGCCCACATGGGAAGCTTTATGCTCCATCCCCCTGCTCTTCCCTTGAAGAGTGATTGGAAATAATTGGAACTGTCATTGGAAGTAATGAGAAGTGACAGAGTTTGGGTTAGAAGGCTTATTGCTCCAAGTCTGAACGATCCCCACAAACCCAGGCCTAAATTTAAACAGTGAAGTCACAAAGCAATTTCCCTCTCAGGGATTGGATCCCCACCCCCAACACCATCCAGAAAAGAAATAAGAATGTCAGGGGCTGAGTCTCTTTTCCTGATAATGAAAATTCCTCCCTGACTTGATCCTATTCTCTTTCCACATGGAGGAATACCATACAGACCCTGGGTGAACAGACTGCCCTTATTAAGAGCTTCAAATTCACTGATAGAATAATTCTTTCTTTTTCTTTTTAGCCTCCCATGAGGGAAGAGGCAATAGTGGTAGCTATGTAGCTGGCAGGTTGTGATGAAGAATGACACCATAACTTTGAAGAGGCAAGGTCTTGGGGAGATTCAATCCCTCCAGGAAGTACCTGGCCAAATGCCAAGGACACACGCTGATTAATGCATCCTTTTCGATGCTGATGGGGTGATCCATCACCCCCCACCCCTGCTTATTTAGCACCAAGCTCACTCACATGAAAGTGCCGTGAGGAATATGAAAAGATCAGACATAGACCCTGAAGACCACAGAAGAAATACCGGACCTTCACAGATGGCACGCAAATAAGTTGCCTCCTCCTTGAACTCCTAGAAATTTTGGTGCTTTCCTACATGATCTCTCTGTCCTTTCTGTAATTTCATGTTTATGACGGTCTCCCCACTGGGTGAATTCTTAGGGGACAGAAATTGTTATTGGAGTCTCAGAGCCTAGCTTAGGATCTGAAGACTGCAAGGCTCATCCCTAATTTTCAAAATTTTTTTTTGATACTGGGCATTTTGGGGGGTACTGGGGATTTGGGGGGTGCCCAGGAGCACTTTACCACTGAGCCACATCCCCAACCCTTTTTATTCTCTATTTTGAGATAGGGTTTTGCAAAGTTTCTTAGGGCTTCCCTAACTTAATGAGGCTGACCTTGAATTTGGCAATTCAGCTGCCTCAACCTCTGGAATCAATAGGACTACAGTTGTGAGGCACCATGCCTGGCCCTTCTGTAATTATCTTGTGAGGGAGTGAGTGTGAATGCAGTCAGAAATGGCACGATAAGATTCGAGTGCTAAAGAACACACAGGGAACAGGGTAGGAGGCACAAGCTTATAATCCCAGTGACCTGGGAGAGGCTAAGGCAGTAGGATCACAAGTCTGAGACCAGTCTGGGCAAGTTACTGAGACCTTGTCTCAAAATAAAAGCAAATAAAAATATGGGCTGGAAATGCAGCTCAGGGTAGAGGTCCCCTGCGTTCAGTTCCCAGGACCACACCACAAAAGAATAAAGAGGATAAAGGGGGAACATCGAATTCCCTGAAAAAGAATGACCTCAGGAAAGGGTGCTGCACAAACACCAGGTTGGTTTAGCTTGGTTTTCCCTGCTCTGCAGTCCCTCTGCCTTCCTCCTCTTCCCTCCTTTTCTGGCCTCTCCTTGTTTCCCCTCCCCCTGCCCCTAGCCTTCCTCTTCTGTCTACTCCAGCTTTCTGACCCAGTCTTTCAAGACCTCCTCTGCTGTTTCTCTTTAGAAAAACTTCCAATATCCCACACTGATTGGGGAGCTATTCTGAAGAGAGTGCTCATTTTCTCCTCTCAGTATGGGCGCAAAGGAAACAGCTTTCTTCCCTGCCTTCTCTTTAAACAAAGCAGTTTTCAGTCTTATCACCAGCAGACTTTGGCTGAGATTGCACACGCAGCCATTGAACTGACTGCCACTCACAAAATCAAGGTCTGATGTCAGCATTCTTCCCCATGTGGGTCTGCAGGGTGCCAAAGGAAATACACTTTTATTTTCCCAGAATCCAGACATTTAGGAGGCTCGGATAACCAGAACTGTGGTGGGGAGGGGGGCAGGGGGAGAGGGAGAATGGTAGAATCTGCATTCTTTCAGAACTGCAGAAAATAGGAATTTTACTAGAAAAAGCAACATACAAGCAAGTCCTACCCCTCCCTAAGGCTTCACCATCCACAGCCTCAAGATCATGGCTAAGAAGGGAGACTGCATCAGTCCCCAGAGCAGGGCACTCTACACAGTAAGCTCAAGGGCTACAAAAGGGCTCTGACTAAGTAGAAGGGACTAGTAATCCACACATGATATATGACTAGTGACTCAGTTATAGACAAGTCATTAAATCAAACAAACTACTTATGAAAAATTTGAATGAACCTGGGAAGGGTGTGGGTGATAATAAATATTCCAACAGAATTTCCCACTTTGGGATGTATGGTTTAGCATCCCATTGTTGTGGCTTCTGTGTCAGCCAGATACTATCTTCTTGGCCACACAGCCATGATTTCAGAATAATAGCATCTCTCCTGGTAAATGGAAGGCACATGGTGTTTGGAATCCCAAGTCCTGGCTTGATGTCCCAGCTCACCTGTTTACTATCAGCATTTTCCTAAGAAGCTTATTTTACTTCTTTAAGCCTCATTTTATTTATTTGTAAAATGCAGTAATAATAATGACATT
Source organism: Spermophilus citellus (assembly GCF_964194105.1). Lineage (NCBI taxonomy): Eukaryota > Metazoa > Chordata > Mammalia > Rodentia > Sciuridae > Spermophilus > Spermophilus citellus. The sequence continues at coordinate 145,787,303 of NC_138183.1, read as the reverse complement.
TACTCTCAGAGAACAATTGGAGGGAGAGATAAGTTATGCTAATGTACTTAAGATACTCCTGCTCTATATACTCTCCTCTCAGGGTATAACAGTGAGCTAATAATAAATAATATGCAACTCATATTTCAAACCCCAAGCGCAGATTCAAATCCATGCAAGGAATCCATTAAGCTATACATTTAATAGGTACACATTATTATATGCAAATTGTGCCTTAAAATTAGAAGAAAATGCTTAATGTTTGCAAGTTGTTTCACACAATACTCTTCATACTGAAGTCTCTCCTGGGTGTCTATTCTTATTGGAGTTTTGTAGGTAATGGCCTAGGATGAGGTCCTTTGTATTTCAGTTACTGAACTTCCTGGGCAGGGAGATCTGGTCATTACCCTGACCTCGAATGATGTTCCCTGGTTCACAGAGCCACAGCGCAGTTGCAGGATGGAGGTTATGACTATTTTCTTTGTATTGGTTCATTGGCTCTTCTGGGTTCATAATCATATGCCACATATTGCTATGAGTAGACAATAACTGAAAAAAATCAAGCATGGCAGTACCCAGGTCTTCCTGATCACAACCATATCTTAACAAGCTAGCACAATCTTAGAATTCAAAACCTCACAATTTGAGGTAGTAGCATAAGATCTAACCTTAGGCTAATATCCTCACTGAACACAGGAGGAAACTGAGGGTGGTATGACTTTCCCAGGATAACCCAGAAAAATTATAAAGGTTGAAGCCACTGATTTCCAGTCCCACTCCTTGTATGCACACACCAACATCTTTGGAACTTAGGGTATTAATTCCTTTCTCCTAAATGCGCCAGACATTAAACATGACACTGCACAGTTTCCAGGATTTCCAGTTATGATAGTTAAATTGAAATGTTACGACATCTGCCCTATTTTTCAACCAATTTCTCAACATAAAAATCATGCCAATTATTCAGCATTTAGCTCATTTAACTGAAGCACTGGAAGAGTGACTGTGATCTTGAAGTTTAACTACATGAGCTGAAAAGGAAGGAGAGACATTTTACTGTTTCAAGAACATGGGATAGGGACACATCACAGAAATAGGGTTCCATTCCTGACCCTTTTACTAAGCTAGCTGTAAAATCTTAGCCAAGTCTTTCTAAACTTAGGTTCCAAGGAAGTAGATCAGAAGGTTAATCAACCCCTAGAAATTATTGGCAAAATTTGATGCATGTGCAACTTCGATAAGAAGTGGTTTTGTGGTTTTCATCAGATTTTCAGAAGGGTCTGGGACTCAAAATTTCATGAGCTATTGATTTAGACATTCTCTTAGCTTTTTTCCAATTTTGAAAATCTGTGACTCTAACTTAAAAAAAAAAGTATGTCTAGTTCATCATTAACTACCTTCATGAAATCCACTCGTATGTGTACAAGACAAAAATAGGATGAGACAAGATATGAGCCTACTGGGAAAAAAAAAAAAAAAAATATATATATATATATATATATATATATATAATATCTCATTATTATGACCATCATCATGACCTATCCCAGTGGCTTATACTTTCTTTTTCTTTTTTTTTTTTAAAGAGAGAGGGAGAGAGATAGAGAGAATTTTAATATTTATTTTTTAGTTTTCGGCGGACACAACATTTTTGTTTGTATGTGGTGCTGAGGATTGAACCCGGGCCGCACACATGCCAGGTGAGCGTGCTACTGCTTGAGCCACATCCCCAGCCCCAGTGGCTTATACTTTCAAGTCTTCCTTGAGCTCATTTTCTGGGAAACCAAACTTTTTCCCCATCCTCTCAGACTGAAGTATTTGCACTCAATATTAAAAACAATGGGCACTACCAAGTGTTTATGAGAGGGGAGAAAGATCATGGTTATAGAAATTTTGAATTCCAGATCCATGTACCCCACCCTCATTTTACCAACAAAGGAGTCAGAACAAGCACCCAGGGAGCTCGACAGACTCCCAAGTCCAAGTCCTTTGCATTCTACCAGCTACTTCATAAGGTAGCAGTGTGCAAGATGGAGGAGAGAGTCAGGTAGGACACAAATGTAGCATGGGATTATGATGTCCAGGAAAGTTAAGGTGGAATCATGAGGACCCTAACAACGGGGGAGATTTGGGGTGGTATTTGAAGAGGTTGGGGTCCCCCTTCCTATTCCACAGGGCTCAGAGCACTACTTGTTCATTCACATCAGAGGCAGAGCATTTGACTTCACTTATTGGCTGGTCCAGAAGTTAAAGAATCAACTGGCCCATCCTTAATGAGACCCTGGACTCTCTCAGCCTTCTTAATTTCTCTGCTGTATTGTGCATTTTCTAGGAAAAGAAAAGCCTGAAATCAAGCCAGCCATAATCAGAAGCAGCCCCAGAACTGTCCCTTTAAAGGCCCAGAGATAATTTTAAGATTCAGGCAATTCTGTGGATTTTCTTTTTGACTTTTCTAAAGAGTCCTCAAGCATATCAGGGTTCAAAACATCTTTGTAATCAGAGGCTAATCCAGTCAGCAGAACTGCTTCCCCTGGGGGCTCCTGATTCCTGCAGAGATGTCAGCTGGAGAGGGGTTCCCTTAGTGTTGTTCCCCTCTGATGTCTGTCTCTTCCTTGAACAGTTTAATCAACTCAGAGTCCAGATGTCATGAGTTCAAGGATACCTGACAAAGTCCTACATGTAGCAAAAGATTAATAGTAGATGTGAACAATGAAAATCCAGTTGTGCAGAATTCTAAGTCACAAGTCCGCTTTTCTCTTATACCCAGACCTTAGTTTGTAAAAATTTTATAAAGGAAGACCCAAGGGCTGGGGATATAGCTTGATGGTATAACAGTTGCACAAGGCCCTGAGTTATATCCCCAGTGCATCAAAACTCTTTCTTACACACATGCACGTACACACACACACACACACACACACACACAGGACAGACCCAAGTGAGAAATCAGAGAGATGACTTTAATGATGAAGGCAGGGTTGTATTTTCTCACCAGAGGAATGATTGTGCACAGTAGGCACTCAATAAACAAGGGCTGGTGAATTATGACATCTTTTGACCCACATCTTGCTCAGATCCTCCTTTCTCCTGAACTAAAGCTGATCATCACAGGTGTTCACAACCAGGTACAACAGCAGATGGCAACTGATCATAAGGACCAGTCACTTTTCACTTCCACCATTAACTGTACTTGACCTACCTGCAAATCCCATCTCTGCTAACTATGAGCTCATGGCCTTGAGCAAGTTATCTGACCTCTTTACACCTTGATTTCTTCATCAGTAAAATGAGGTTAATCACAAAGGATAGCCAATAGAGTTGGTATAAAGAATAAAGGAGTTAACAAAATAGTACATACAAAGTGCTTAGTATAACAAGGACCTCATAAGAGGACTCCAATGTTTGAGTCTACTAAACATCTGGTAATTGAGAACTCAGTGGTAAAGGAGACAAAGGTGCCATCCAGCTGGGTCAGATGTGCAAAAGGGCATATGTTGCAAAACTTAGCCAAAGGCATCTCCCATCCCATTTGAGCAATAGTTTAGGTTAGCCCACCTCTTCCGTTCCGCTAGCTTGGGTGGTTACCAGTCTAAGTGTGGCCTACAGTTTGTAAAGTTCCAAAGAAAGAAGAGAGCTCTGGCCACCTATCCCAAGGTGGCTCTTTAGTGCCTCTTCACTTTTGTTTGCTGTTTCTTCTAGACATCAGCTTCCCTCCATCACCTACTATTGTAGGTTTTCAGGGCTAAAAGAGCCTTAGGAACAATCTCATTTTTGTTTCAGAGCTAAGGAAAGGAAACCCTGAATAATGAGTAAGCTGGCAGAGATCTTCCAGCTAGTCATTTCAAACTGGGGACTAGTTCTGCTAGTGCTTCCCTCAGTGTTTGTCTGGTGTCCTGAGCAGGACCATCAGCCATCCTCCACCACCCCAGTGGGCTCTTTGATTTTTGAATTCCTGTTAACTTTGGGTCCTTTCTCCAGGTGGACCCCAAGCTTGCTTTCATGGTACGCTATGAATTTTCTTTAGTTCTCTCTGCTGCCTCCCCTGTCCTGGCCACTCTCATAGTCTCATTCCCCTTCTGGAACCTCGGGCTGTTCATTCCCTGCGGGGTCCTGTCCTGCAAACCCGCCCCTCCCTCTCCAGGCTAGGTAAGTCAACCTACTTTAGGACGTCTGAGGCCACAAAGGGACACCTAGGAGGGCTCTTCTCTCTCCAGAGCATGTTTTAAGAAAAAGTGGTGCTCGCTCTGTTTCCATTCGTTTTAAGTCTTCATCCCCTTCCCTTCGCTCGGTCCCCGCTATTCTGTTCTGCTTCCCTATCTTCCCCTTTCCCCTTTTCCTTCCTCTACGCGTCGCCTTTAGCGCTAGCACCTTCTCATGGTCCTTGGGTTCTTTCCCCTTTTCCTTCTCTCCTTTCCTGCCCAGTCTCTTCCCCTCTCTCTTCCTCTTACCCCTCAACACATCTGTTTCTAATCTGAGCGCTCAGAGGCGCCTGTTTGAAACAAAAAAGCTCCCCCCACCCTCAGGAACCTGGCACAAAAATTCCTTGATGAACCTTCCCTCCCCCAATTCTCCTGAAACCAAATACCTCCCTAAGAAGGACCCTCCACATCAAATGGTTCACGGCCAAACTCGACCAAGAAATGCCCCCCAACCCCCAGCCAGCTCAAGGGCCCAGATGTGTGAGACATTTTCGATGGCCGACTGGGCGGTCCTCCGCTGCCAGATGCGCTCCTGCGTGGCGGGTAGGCAGGGACCCAGTGGTCCGCGCACTCAAGGGCTACGGGGAACCACGGTGCAGAAGGCGAGTCTTCCCGGACGCTGGGCTGTGTTTGCCCCGAGCCGTCCAAACTCCCGCCCTCCCCGAGGCACTCACCTAGCAAGAGGAGCGGGAGGAGGGACATCCCGATTCTCGGACGCGGGCACTCCCCCGCTCAGCGGCTGCCTGGTTGCTGGGCGGCTGGGCGCAGCCGACAGACCTTTGGATAGCTGGGCGCGGCGCTTCGGGGTGCGCGCGGGGGGCTGCAGGCATGTGCCGGCGCAGCAGCCCTCCCCACGCCTTGTGTCCACGCGCCCCTCTCCCGGGTCCCCGCGCCTTGAGCTCCCAGGCACCGTGGGGCTTCCAGCGCTCGCCCCACTAGCTCGCACTCGGACCCGAGACCGGAGTAGGGTCGGGGGAAAAAAGGCGAGTCGGAAAGGCACTACTGCTTCAAGGAACACTTTTCCCTGTTTGGAAAGAAAAACGAGTGGAGAAAGAGAGAGGAAAAAAAATTGAGCTGGAACCACATGGTTGCCTCCTACCGCAGCCCCTCCCTCCTGGCTCCCTCCCTTCCTCCCTCCCTCCCTCTTTCTCCGCGTTTGGGGTTAGCTGTGGGGGCTGCTCTGCGGGGGAGAGGCTAGAGTTGGCCGGGGCTGGGATCTACCTCAGGGTCTGGAGGGAAGGACGCGGGGGAATTGGGGTCGGTCCGGAGGAGGTTTGGTTGCTGGAGGCGCTGGGTGTTGGGTTGATTCTGTGTAGGAGAGAAACAGTAACACTTCGGCCAAGAGCCGTAGGGTGAGGCCTTGTTAATTCAATTCTCTTTCTGTTCTCTCCATTTCTCTCTTGCATCTCTTCTTCCGTGTCACACACCACTCTTTGCTTCCATTTCTCTTCCAACTCAGTTATTTTTCTTCTCTCTTATTTACATTCTTCCTACTTCTCCTTTCTTTTCTCCTCCCTCCTCCTTTCTCCTGTCCTTTCCCTGTCGGCTTTGGACAGTAGGAAGCTACCAGACCGATCACCTAGACAGGAGAGCATGGACGTGGGTTGTTAAGACAGTCTCCAACCGGTTTGGTGGTTGCATTTCCAACTTAACTGCCTGTTCTGGCACCTCGCAGCCACACTTTGTCTGGCTTTCCCTTGACCTTTTACGTTTGCTCATCCTCTCTTGCCGTTAGTGTTCACGCTCGGATCTGGGCAGAGCTAAGCTAGCCACCGTCCTAGTGAAGTGGGGATCCGGATATTGATAGGATGGGGTCCTTCAGGAAACATAAGAACAAACTGCATTGCACAGGGCCCTGGCAAAACTGGCATCATCCCATTTCAGGAAAAAGAAGGCAGAGGAATGAAGTCCTCCTTCGAGCTACAGCGAGCACTCCCTGGGCACCCACGACCCTGCCAAGGAGGCCCACACCTGGAGTCTGGCTGCTGAACCGGACAGGGCGCGGTCCCCTCCTACCCTTATTTGGCCTTAGGGGTTTGGTACTTTAAGATCCGGTTGCTCAGTGGCGGCGAAAGGGGATCTGCGGAGTAAAGAACTGTGAGAGCGGCACTCAGGACTCACTGCCTGGAGCTTAGACCGTGAAACCTGTACCGGGCCTTCCAGAAAGCTGGGACCTGCGCTCTCTGGCCCCAGTCTCTCAATGCCCATGGAAGGCTGAGTGAGGATAAAATCGCTCACCTTACTTCACTGGAGTCTAGACTGGGAGCTGGGGCCACAGCCTGAGAAGCTGGGCAGCTGCCAGATTACCCTAGAGGGCTAGTGGCCTACTAGGTCACATCTTCGTCTAGTTTTTCCATCCCTCTGCCCAAGACCTTTAGTCCTAACTGGCTCAGTCCTTACAGTTGTAATGAAAACCAGTTCCATTTCAAAGGTGGAGGAAAGCAGAGGCCAGGACACTCAGAAATGTTAGCAAAAGCAGGAGCCGTTCTTGGGGCTCTGAGATCCGATGTAGAGTTGCCTTAGTAAAATTGCAGCATTTATTCATGCACTCCTTTTGTAACTATTTCTTATGCATTCACTCAGTGCCATATGATATCTTAGGTGTGGAGGACACAAAGTGACTATAACTTGGTAATTAATTGACATTTTTTTAAAAATTTGGCACCAACTATGGACCAGGATTTGTATTAATTAATGTTTTATTTTTATTTAATTCTTATGACAGTGCTAACTGGTAGGCATTTTAAATTCCAATTTAGGTGAGGAAATGACAACTTAGGGCTAAATATTTTGCCCTGGATCACAAAATAAATATCAAAACTTCTCTATTCCAATATTAGCATTATAATTTAATAAAAATACCACGTTTTTAAACATCTATTTTTCAGTTGTAGTTGGACACAATACCTTTATTTTATTTATTTATTTTTATGTGGTGCTGAAGATCAAACCCATTCCTCGCACATGCTAGGTGAGCACTCTACCACTAAGCCACAATCCTGGCCCTTGAATTACTACATTTTCTATTATGAAGTATTTAAGGTTTCTTTGACTCTGAAGTAATTTTATTTTTCATTTTATATTTCTTGTGTAATGGGGAAAACAAATGTATTCACAATTATAATCCCAATATAAATGTGTTGGAAAAAAAATATAAAGAACAAGGAAGGAAACTATACAAGGAAAGTAATTTTTTGTTTGTTTTTTAATTTGTTAAATTTTTTGACAAAATTTTAGACTTACCAAAAAGTTTTTTAAAATAGTACAAAAATTGGGCTGGGGATGTGGCTCAAGCGGTAGCGCGCTCGCCTGGCGTGCTTGCGGCCCCGGGTTCGATCCTCAGCACCACATACCAACAAAGATGTTGTGTCCGCCGAGAACTAAGAAAAAATAAATAAATATTAAAATTCTCTCTCTGTCCCCCTCTCTCTCACTCTCTCTCTAAAAAAAAAAAAAAAACAAGTTTAAAAAAAAATAGTACAAAAATTCTTTGATGCCCTTTATCCAGATTCCCCCTCTTTATTTCTTCCTAGGGGAAGTGTATTCGAATGTTTTTAAGGCCCCCACCTCTACTCCTCCATCACTGGTGGCCTTTCTCAGGGGCCTGGTTACTCTAGGCTGTTTATTGGTTGAGGGCTGGTTTGTACATAAAGACAGATGTGTGTGGGTGTAGGCAGATGTGCTCAAGTCCAAGGTATCAAGATGCTTTCAGTTCAAGGTCATTAGCCATCAACACAGGAAATGATTTGGTCAGGCTAAGACTGGGTCATAAATACTGTTTTCTCAGGTCCAAAGTCTTATAACCAGTAGGTATTTGGTTCACCATCCTGGGGGAGGGCTTTTGGCCCCCAGGAGATTACTATCCTTAAATTCAAAGCCTCTTTTCTGGGCCATCCTTGCAAAGTAAGAGTGCTTCTGGTGTGGCCTATAACTCAGCAATCCATGCCCTACCTATTCTGGGGTCAACGGATTATGCTTGGGTGCTGTGGGGAACCAAAGAATCAGGTGGTGGCCCTGACTCTTAATGGCTCTCCCAGTGTAGTAGGAGAGAAAAGATCACATGTGAAATGTTTCAACAACAATGTCAGAAAGTAAAGTGTTGGGGGTGTGTTGGGGCTGGGGATGTGGCTCAAGCGGTAGCGCGCTTGTCTGGCATGCGTGCGGCCCGGGTTCGATCCTCAGCACCACATACAAACAAAGATGTTGTGTCCACTGAGAACTAAAAAATAAATATTAAAAATTCTCTCTCTCTCTCTCTCTCTCTCTCTCTCTCTCTCTCTCTCTCTCTCTCCTCTCTCACTCTCTCTTTAAAAAAAGAAAGAAAGAAAGTAAAGTGTCAGATTGATGACCCTGACAATGAAACAATGGAAGTTCTGTGTCGTTGAAGAAAGCCTAAGCCAGGTCTTGGGGAGGAATAGCATTCATTAGATGAGAGGATCTGGGTGGAGCCCTGGGTGGGGCATTCCTGGACAAACACAAGGAGTTGTGTATCGCTTTGGTGTATTTAGAGGGCATTGAATGAAATGATATATATGAAATGAAATTGAAAATTGGAGCAAAATACCTAAGACAAGCCAAAATTGTGAAGGATTCTTAATGCAACACAAAGAATTCTGGAACTTGTTCTGCATCTTCTCATCAAAAAGATGTTAACAAAAATACCTTGATGAGAACCACAGGATGTGTAAATCGGCAACTTCAGTCCAGAGGTGAGGTCAAGGGTTGGGTAGTAGTGGGTCATGTCTTTCATGTCCATCCATCTTCCTACCCCATGCTTTCATATGGATAAAGGACATTATCTCAGTATTTTGTAAAGTGATATGTGTCAGGTAGCTAGCAAGCCATGAAATAGGTGAGTAGGAACAGGATGATGAAGGGCAACTGAAAACCACAGGGAGCCTTACAGGAAGAAGGGACCTTGGTATATTAAAACCTCCCCTAGCTGCAATTATATCCCTTAAGAAAAACTATTGCCCACAGGAGGATCAAAGTTCAAGGCCAGCCTCAGTAAATTAGCAAGGCCCTGAGATAAGGAGATCCTGAACAATTTAGTGACACCCTGTCTCAAAATCAAAAATAAAAAGGGCTAGGGGTGTGGCTCAATGACAAAGCACCACCCCCTTCAATCCCCAGCAAAATAAATAAATAAGCAAATAAATAAATAAATAAAAGCTATTGTTTTAAGATTATGTCACACCCTCTCAGGTGACTTCAATCCTCCCTTGTCACCAAACCATCACAACTCCCAATGACCCTGGCAACCAAAAAAGCTTGATGGGGGCTATTCAAAGAGTAATAAACTGAGTAAGGGGGCAAGAAATTAAGGCAAAAATGGGGAGGACTCAATTTTCTTAAAAACTCCAACTCTAAGAGCAATATACCATGCTCTCTTGGAAGTGGACCGTGTAGTTCCTATGCTGTCCGTCAAAAGTCAAAAGTTGTATCTGGGCAGGACTCTCTAAAAACTTCCCTTGGATCCTCTCAATAAAACTAGAAGGAATGCTCTGTCTCTCTCCCTTGAAAGTGTCATCGTTTCCCTTTTCCTATCCTTTCTAATAAACTCATTCCTGTTGCTCTGACAGAGATGTTGGAAATCTTCCTGGCACAATTGCTGCCTCCGTTTTATGGCAGGTCTCTGCCCTGTAACAATCTGCATATGCAGTTTCAAGTCTTCTCCCTTATGGGGTGCCAAAGAGTGCTACCCTAAATATCTCCTCTGTGGGGATTCTGGAGCCACCAGAATGGGGGACAGCATGATGCATTGGAAGGGAAGCCTGAAGCAGAGGGACTGGTTAGAATCTGTTGCATTTGAAGGGCAGATGCCAGAAGGGTAACAAAACAAAACTAGAAATCTTTGGGAAGAAAGATTGGACAGGGTTAAGAATTTAACAATGATGGGGCTGGGGATGTGGCTCAAGCAGTAGAGCGCTTGCCTGGCATGCGTGCGGCCCGGGTTCGATCCTCAGCACCACATACCAACAAAGATGTTGTGTCCGCCGAGAACTAAAAAATAAATATTAAAAATTCTCTCTCTCTCTCTCACTCTCTCTCCTCTCTCACTCTCTCTTAAAAAAAAAAAAAAAAAGAATTTAACAATGATTGTGGGTAGGACAGGGAATGGCCAAGAAAAGAGGCACCCAAGGTGAGTGTAAGAGAGCTAATATATTGTACACTAAGAAATAGCAGCCATTTGATTACTTCCGGCAAGTAAGCCTCACAATATCATATTACAATGAGGAAAATTAGATTCATAGAATTAAATAAATTACATCCCATTCTATGGTTAGTAAATGATTAAGGTGGGATATAAAGTAAGAAGATGCAAACCTCTATGACTCACTGTCTTTTGAGTGACTGCTGACAAAGTAGGGAAGCTGGGTAAGTTAACTTGTCACAACCAGAAAGATAAATTACTCAATTACTGAGAGATGGTAACTTTGAGGGAATGATAAACCTCATCCATCCATCCATCTACCCATTCATCTTTCTTTCAGTCAGTAATTCAGGGCTGGATCAGTAGCTCAATGATAGAGAGCATGCCTAGCATATGTGATGCCCTGGGTTCAATCCCTAGCATGAAAACAAAACAAAAACAGGTGGGCGCATGCCTGTAATCTCAGCCACTTGGAAGGCTGAAGAAGGAAAATTGCAGATTCAAGGCTAGCCTGGACAATTTAGGGAGACCTGGTCATTCATAAATAAATAAATAAATAAATGGGCTGCGGATGTAGCTTAGTGGTGTAAAGCTTGCCTAGAATATGTGATGCCCTGGGTTCAGTTCCCAGTGCTGTAGAAACAACACTATACAAAACAAAAATCCAGCACATCTTCATTAGGTATCTACTATTTTCTGTTGTCAAGCACTGGAAAATTAATGGTGGTCAAAGAAAAACTGATCTTTCCCCTCTCAAGCTAATGGTGAGTTAAGGGAGATGGACACAAAACCAGCAATCAAATATGGAGGGGGAAAAGTTCAGAGAGCTATAGGGATCAAAGCAGGGCCTACTGTAGGAGAAGTCAAGGAAGACTGCCTGGGAAGAGTCTTATCAACGGAGAGGAAGGGAGCACAGTAGGAAGATGGACACTTCTGCTATTATCCCTTCTCACAGGGTGCCTGGGAACTGTGGACCACATCTTTTAACCACTTTGAGGTATTCACCTATGTTCCATTCTCACAGATTAAGTTACAAGCTCATACATTTACGAAGAGGCAGCTGTCGATGATGGAAAACATTCTGGGCTAGAAGGGAGAAAGTTGAGGCTCTTTGTGTCTATGAATAGATCTTCTGGCTTCACCAAGTCTTCCTTTCCTCTTTGCCTAACACTGTTAGGAAGAAGAAATGAATTTATGAGGAAGGCGCCTGCTGCAGTGTCTAACACATATGAGACTTGGTAAATATTTGTTCCAACTAAAACTGAAGTGAAGTTCATAGGATTCCATTCCCTATAGTAAGAAAAGCCAATTTTCTGTTTCATTTCCTTTTCCTATTAAAACAAGGTTATCTTTATATATTCTTTCCTGTCCTGCAAGGATACTTCTCAACTTGGCTTTCCAATGTGTTATTTCTTTTTATGGTTAGATAGTAAGAGGCCCCAGCTGGCTTTCAGGGTCTTGCCTGGACAATTTTTATGGAGGCTATGTCTGAGGGCCAGTGTGCTAACACAGGGTAAGGATTGAGTGTTCTCCTTATGATGATAGAGATAGCAGTTGAGAGTGACCAGGCCCTATTCTATAAACATCACATGAGGGACAGTCCCCATCTCTGGCCTTTGTGGTCAGCAGTGGAGTCAGTGACTTTGGACGCTAGTCTCTTGTAGGATATTTATTGGTTAAGGAAAGATCTTTACCCCATCTGCCTGAATGAAGCACTCAGAATGCAGAGGTCTGTGCCTCCCTCCAATGGGCTTTAGAGGTGGTCACAGGAAACTCAAAAGCCAAGATGAACACAGAGGTTTCTATAGCTGAGGAACCTCAGGATTTACAGAAGGACTCTGCTCTACATTCTACCTTTCCCCCTGAGATCAGCTGATCTGGTCTCCCCACCCCCACCCCACATCTTACTTTTAATTCTTATAGACTAACAACCTCAGGAAAGCAGTTCAGGCTTTGCAGGAAGATAGGATAATTTTGAATTCTAGCTACTTTCCTGACTGCCTGACTTGGACATGTTTCTTAACCTCTCAGCCCACATGATTGTATCTATAGGATTTCTTATATGGTTATTGAGAAGCCTGCAGGAGACTATGAAAGAAAGCTCCTGGAATTTGGTGTCCATGTAGGGCACATTGGTGTTCAGCAATTCTATCTCTCTTGCCCCTTACTAAAAGGGCAATGTATGTCATGACCCCAGAATATGGTGTAACTGGATCTGCAGAGGGTCCTTTCTCTTCTCCAAGAAGCAGAAGATAGATAGTCTTTCCTGATTTTAGATCAAAACACTGAAGTCTAGTGGGGATTGAACCCAGGGTCGCTTAACCATTGAGCCACATCCCCAGATATTAATTTTTTTTAGTTGTACATGGACACAATGCCTTTATTTTATTTATTTATTTTTATATGGTGCTGAGGATTGATTCAGTGCCTCACATGTGCTAGGCAAGTGCTCTACCACTGAGCCACAACACAAGCCCATCCCCAGACATTAAAAAAAATATATTTTATTTAGAGACAGGGTCTTGCTGAGTTGCTTGGAGACTTGCTAAATTGCTGAGGCTGGCTTTGAACTTGTAATCCTCCTGCCTCAGTCTCCTGAGCCACTGGGATTACAGATTACAGGCATGTCCCACTGTGCCTGGCCTGGTGAAGTCTAGCGACTTTCTAAGAAAAACACACAATTAAAGGGGCAAAAAGTATTCTATCTTTCTTCTCCTCGTATCTTTTTCCATCTCTGAGTTGAAATTAAGAGCAGAAAAAATGTTTTTGCTACTCAAAATTACCCACAAGAAAAGTTGGCATAAGGGAGCCAAGCAGGCAGGAAGAAAATTAAGGATTAAATTTCAGAGGCATCGGATCTAACTTCCTTATTTGCTCAGCGAGTGACAGCAACACACCCAGGGCCACACAGCTAGCTGGTGGCACGGAAGCTCTAGAACACTAGTTCAACTCCTAGTTTAGTGATCTCCCCAGGGTCTCGCACTGACCTGTGGCGAATGTTGGGTGACTTCTCTCCAAAGGAGAAGTTACCAGACCCATGCCTGGCTTCACTCTGCAGCTGACCAGTGACAGGTGACTTTTATAAGAATCCAACATCAAGTCTCCCTCTTACCATGTAAGCACCTGGCAGAGAACAGAAATGACCAAAGCAGAAAACAAAAATAGTCCTATCTTCTGGCTGGGGAAGGACAACTAGTTTGCAGTCTCCAGTCGGCACAGCACTCCTGTACTTTTCATGCATTCAGGCCTAAAGGATGCGCTCCAGCCTGCAAGCTGGCAGTCATCCCATCTCAGTGCAGCTGCTGTCTCCACTATTGAGCTGGATGGGCCTTTAGAGTTTCTTCTAGTCTTTATTTCTTATTTCGTAGATAGAGACCCAGCCAGGGGACAGGCTATCTCAGGGTCACTGTCCAGTTAGAGGCAGAGCCAATGAAAGCAGACCGCCAAGCGACGGGCCTTTTTCTCTTTCTAGAGTGTGGAATGGTTCTGCTGCTTCCTAAAAGGTCAGGAATGAAAACAGGAAACTCCATGGTGACTGGTAGCAGAAACAGGTATGTAGGGCCCAGGGAAGAGCTGGGACTTTTTTCTTTTCTGTTTTTTTAGTTATATATGGACACAATATCTTTATTTTGTTTATTTTTATGTGGTGCTGAGGATCAATCCCAGTGCCTCACATGGGAGGGGCAAGCACTCTGCCACTGAGCTATACCCCAGCCAGAGCAGGGACACTTTTCTAGTAGTGAATGAAGCCCAGCTGAAACCATGGAACAAAACTGATGACAAAACAGAATATGCAAAGCCTAAACGTGCCACTGTTGTCCTGCCTGTGGGGAACTCATGTAGTTTGTGGCTGAGAGGCTACATACAGCTGTCAGCAGCTGTTCACAGCTGCTCATTGACAAGACAGATGTCCTTGGTAGCCAAGCTCAGGAGCCATGTGACCCACCACACACAGACATGTGACAAACTCAGATCATTGTCTTGTGGCCCTTTAGTGTTCCCTGACAGTACTGCCCTCAGGAGGTGAAGAAAAATACATCCTGAAACTAGAGTGTAGAGCGGAGAGTATGGATAGAACATGGGGCGTAAGGTCAGGAAGCCCTGCAGGCACTATCACCAACTGAGTCCGCTTGAACAAATTAGGGACCTGAGTACCTCATTTATTTATCTGAAGAAAATACAAATGCCAGTGCCTTGTCAGCTCTTTGTATTCCTAATGAATATGAGATAAACATAATTAGGAATATCAATTGTAGGAATTGGCAAAACCTAATTGAAATCAATCATTCTTTTCTGTCCCCCATCTTGCACAGTTGCAGTAGAGAGTCGATGAGTCTAAATGTGCTTGGTGTGGACCCATGATGGACACAGCAGGGCACAGCAGGGTGCAGGGGGAAACTGAACCAGGCCCAGAACTCAGGATGGGCCTCTCCCCCAACTGTGTCTCCCCCCAGAGAATGTGACCTGTACAAAGAAAAGGCAGATAGACAGAGCTCACTCGCTCATCCAATCCCATTCCTAACACCCATTTTTGCCCATATCCACCTAAGAGGCTAAAAAGAAAAATGTCCACTTTCTTATCTCCCTTGTCCCCCAGGAGGGTCATGTGACACAGGTCTAGAAAATGAGTTAGGCACAAAAAAAAATTTTGTTAGGGAGCTTTTGGTAAACTCTGTTTTCTACTTTGTGCAAACCAGAACTGGAGTTTGCCTCCATGGAGCTTCCAATTTATGGGAGGTGGGGAGGTATATAATATTCTTTTAGAAATCTAAGATACAGCATAGTTGTGGGTCTAAGAAAGGCACGGTGCAGTTCTCTGGAAAGTGGTATGGAGTGCTGTCATGTGGGTCATCAGGAACTGCTTTCTGGGGCTCGGGGGTCTTTGAGGTGGGGAGGACTTCCTGAGGTTGGGAGATTCAAACATGGTTTCCAATCCCAAACTCACCAGCCCTTAGACTCTCCATTATTCCAAGTCACCTTATGGGAATCCAACTATGGCACAACTATGACTCTGGAGATGATCAGATAGAGTTAAATTTGGTACTCACAGAGTATTTTCTTCTGAAGTCCTTTAAAGATCCAATCTAGGGTTGGGGTTGTGGCTCAGTGATACAGCACTTGTCTAGTACACGTGAGGCACTGGGTTCAATCCTCAGCACCACATGAAAAATAAAGGTATTATGTCCATCTACAATTCAAAAATATATATAAAAAGTCCAATCTAACTAGTCCCTCTGAAGTGTGCAAAGGTAGACAAAGAGTAAAGAAGGAAGCTCACACAAAGGAAGTAACTTCTTTTGGGTACCGGGGATTGAACTCAGGGGCACTCCACCACTGAACCACATCCCTAGACCTATTTTGTATTTTATTTAGAGACAGGGTCTCACTGAGTTGCTTAGCACCTCGACATTGCTGATGGCTGGCTTTGTACTTGCAATCCTCCTGTTTCAGCCTGTCAAATTTTTGGGATTACAGGCATGAGCCACTGCACCCAGCTATAGGAAGTAACTTCTAAGACTCTAGAGCTGTTTGGGAAGAGCATCTTCCAATCCCCTTGGCCATTCTTCTAGCAACTATCCAGCTTCATCTTCACCCACATAGATTCCTACCATCTCCTGTGTACATAGCCCTCTAGCTATGGAGGGAGGCATCTTTATCTAATAAGCATCTGTATAATGAACTCAGCTCATACTGAGGACATGAAACTCCTATGGAAAGAATCTGTACTTTGAGTTAATTATCCCTAACAGCAAGTCATGGATTTGCTAAAGTTTTAAGTGCTTTCCCTGGTGACTAGTACAATGCCTTTTGAAGATTTCTGTTGGGCTTAGGGCTGGCATGTCAACTGGAAGCTAAGCAAGTTTTATTAGGACCATTCTCTAATCTCTCCAAATATTCCAGCCTAGACCACCATGTATTTAAAATTCATCCATCTATACCTTCATTAGGATGGCAAAAGAATAGAAAAACACACACAGAGAAAATAGCAGATGTGTTGATGAAATTGAGACATTTGTGTACTATTGGTAAGAATATAAAATGGTACTATGAAAAAGAGTATGGTGTTTCCTCAAAAACATAAAAATGGAATTACCATTCGATCCAGCAATTCCCAAAAAATAATTGATAACAGAGTCATGAAGAGATGTTTGCACATCCATTTTTATAATAGCATTACAGTGGCCTAAAGGTAGAAGCAAATGTTCATCAACTGACTAATAGATAAACAAAATGTGGTATAGCTATACAAAGCAATATTATTCAGTATTAAAAAGGAAAGAAATTATGACACATGTTACAACGTGAATGAAATTTACTAAGGAACATGAGCCAGTTTTAAAAGGACAAATACTGCGTGATTCCACTTATATGAAATACATAGAGTGGTCAAGTTCAGAAAATGGAAAGTAAAATTGTAGCTTCCAGAATGGGTCTAGATTTTCAGTTTGGGAAGATGAGAAAGTTGTGAAGATGATGGTAATGTTGGTTGCACATGTGAACCTACTTAATGCCACTGAACTATGCTTTTAAAAATGGTTGGTAGCTGGGGTTGTGGCTCAGTGGTAAAGCACTTGCTTAGCACATGTGAGGCGCTGTGTTCAATCCTTAGCACCACATAAAAAAATAAAAAAATAAAGTTATTAAAATAAATAAATAAATAAAAATGGTTGGTAGATTGGGTTGGGAAGTAGCTCAGTGGCAAAGTGTCTGCCTTTCATTCCCAAAGCCCTGGGTTCAACGCCCAGTTCCAAAAAAAAAAAAAAAAAAAAAGAAAAAGAAAGATGGTAGAGAAATCATCCCTCTTCAATAACATACCTGTGGGCTGGGGATGTGGCTCAAGTGGTAGCGCGCTCGCCTGGCATGCGTGTGGCCCGGGTTCGATCCTCAGCACCACATACAAACAAAGATGTTGTGTCCGCCGATAACTAAAAAATAAATATTAAAAAATTCTCTCTCTCTCTCTCCCTCTCTCTTTGAAAAAAAAATAACATACCTGTAATCATAGCAGCTCGGGAGGCTGAGGCAGGAGAATTGCCAAAGCCAGCCTTAGCAATGGTGAGGTGCTAAGCAACTCAGAGAGATCCTGTCTCTAAATAAAATACAAAATAGGGCTGGGGATGTGGCTCAGTGATTGAGTGCTCCTGAGTTCAATCCCTGCTACATCCCCACCCCCTAAAATCACATTCTTATAAATAAAAACTCTGCCCCTAAACTGTCCATGTCAAATGGAGTCTGTTTTATGTTTTTGATCATCACAATGGAATTTAAAAAAGCAAGACCTTGAGTCAGAAAGCCCAGTTCAAGTTCCAGTACTGCTGCTCATTAGCTGTGGATCTTGTTATTACAAAACCTAATTTTCCTTGTCATTGGCTGAATATCATATCTACTCTGACTACTTCATCAGGCAGATATAAAAATCCAATTAGATAATTTATGTGAATGTTCTTAGCAAACCACAGAACAGTAAATGGATATAAAATATTTTTCAAGATAAGGAGGTTTTCTCTGAGACCTGTGGTAATATTTTTCAACTTTTCCTGCCCAAAACTTCCTTGTATCATACCTACATTCCATCTAATACAGTTTCAGTCCGCTTACAAGTAACCTTTCCACTGTGATGTTTCCAGATTCCAGGTTCCGAGATCCTTCCATCTGGCAGGTATCAAAGTAGACAGCAGGAACCCTCAGCAAACAGTTTGGAACCACAAACTTTTGGGGCCAAGGACAGAATTCTTTTCCAGGTCCAGTTTGGTTTGCAAATTCCTGGCTGCCATAGCAACCTCAAAAGCAAAGGAGGACTGTTCAGTGTTGTCTTTGACTGCAGCCTGGCCTCAGAATGTGCTTGGGTTGGCGCAGGATGAACACTGTGCCTCTCCCTCTGCACAGAGATGGGTGAGGCAGGAGTTATCCAGGCTCATGCCCTCTGGTTGCAGGGCTTCCTGTGCCCCTTGTCACCCAGCTCCTTCTCTGCTGTTTTGTCTCCAAGTGACTCTGCCAAATCATCAGTGGAGAGGGATTTTCCAGAAGAGGCCACTAGGAAATGGAATTAACTCTTTAGTGGAAGCAAATATCTGCTCTCCTTGTGTAGATGTGTGAAGGGGAGAAGGCAGCTGTCAGTGTTTCCATGGAAACCTTTGAGAAACTGATGTGATTCCATTTTGGAAAAACCAGAGCAGGGCCTGTCCAAGGGCGGGGGTGAGGGTGGGGGGTCGGTTGACCCTTGTTCTTGGAAAACCCATAGAGCACCTAGGCACCTGGCTAGAGCACCTAGGCACCTGGCTAGAGCACCTAGGCACCTGGCTACCCTGCTGAGTTATTTGTGAATAACAGAAAAGGTCTGCGGTGCCAGGTGTCCCAGACTCAGCAATGCTAGTTCCTAGAAAGACCAAAGAATGTTTGAGGCTTAAGGCCTGATAACCCAAGCAACCCCCTAGCAATAACCAATCAGCGTGAGAAAGGGAAGATACCTGGAATGCCAGGCAGACACCCCCCTCAAGTAGTCTCAGTGATTGATAACATGTTAGGAAACTTCCTACCCCTCATGGCTTAAACCAGTCAGTTCAAACGTATCCACCCCTTGAACTAACTAATCACCCTTACCCAACTTGTTCCTGCCAAGGAATGTGCTAATCAATGTTAAGAGTTGTGTGATTTTCCCGAGGTATGTAATGATTTGCTGTGTGATGTTTAGAGTATCCCTCAAAACCTATAAAATCTCACTGAACAAAGGACCGGGACTCACACCTTGGAACTGCTGTGTCGGAAACAGTTGTGAGTCCAGGCTCGAGCTTGCAATAAAGACTCTGTGTGCTTGCATTGGATTCGGCTCCTGGTGGTCTTTCGGGGTCCCCCAATCCGGTATTACACCTTGAGCATCCCCATTCAGTCATCAGCTAGGCTCTGTTGACCTACTCAAGCCCTTGCAACCAGGGCATTTTTTCTCCAGGGCTTGGGTGGAGGCACCTAGAAATAAGAAAGACCTAAAAAAGTCTTCAATGGTTTCATAATGTAAAAAGAAGTTTGTGAAATTGAAATGAATAAATACCTGGCTTACTAACAAGTTGTATTACTTCATTTTCATTCATAGATATATTGATGATTGCAAGATTTTTATGTATTTGAGAATGACTTATAGGGCTGGGGATGTGGCTCAAGCAGTAGCTCGCTCGCCTGGCATGTGTGTAGCCTGGATTCGATCCTCAGCACCACATACAAACAGATGTTGTGTCCACCGAAAACTAACAAAAAATAAATATTAAAAAATTCTCTCTCTCTCTCTCTCTCAAAAAAAGAGAGAATGACTTATAGACAATTTTTTCCTCATCGCAAGAATTCCTGATTATATGCCATGATTGCCAAGAACTCCTTAGACCAAATTTCAAAATTAAAATGATAAAAAGTATTGTAAGATTTTCCAGTAAAGGGTGTATTTTAATGTGCTTAATAAGATGTGGTGTGGGGCCTCAAAAGGTCCCTGCTTACTACTTGTTAGTTTGTTTTTTCCTCTCCTCCTTCCTTCTTTTCCTTCCTTCCTTCTTTCTTCTGTTCCCTTTAATTTTCTTTCTCCTTCCTTCCTCATTCCCCCCCTCACTGCATTACCTGATCTCTCTCTCTCTCTCTCTCTCTCTCTCTCCCTCTCTCCTCTTCTTCCCCTTCCTTCCCTTTCCTCATTTCCCTTCCTGTCTCCATCTCTTTCTGTGCCATCCCTTCCTACACTCTTCCTTCCTTCCTCTCTTTCCTTCGAGGGGCACATTTTCATTGCTGTCTGACACTGGGGCAGCATGAAGTCATGAGGTACTCCAGTGGACTCAGGTGGTTTATGTTCTTCTGAAGGATACTGGGCTCATTACTGTCTATTTGGATCTCAGTTTCCTTCTTCACTTGTAAAACTAGCCAATAACAAACCGCTTTTGAAAGAGTTCCTGTGAAAATTAATTTGATTACTAAGGTGGATTGTCTGATGCTGGTTATTAATATTTTCACTGTTAATAGCAGTAACTACCCACACTTCACTAGTCACCACACAAACATCTGCACTATGTCCTCTATTCACCGAAACACTCCTCTTCTAAGGTGTGCTAGAATCAAATATGTGATTCCAGTTATTTCCTAGGACTGCTTCTGTCTGTGGGTGATATTCAATATTACTGCAGAGGTGACAGTTGGTTCTGGAGACCTGGGCTGTGTTGGCATCATCTTTTAAGAGGGAGGTTCATGCAAGGGTTCCAGGGGCAATTGGGGGCAGCTGGGGGCCAAGGGCAATAGCTACTTGAACTTACAAGCCATAATGGAAATATTTGAATATTTAATAATGAATATGACTGTAGCACATAAATCACCTGCATACCAGCCTGCCTAAATCCAGTATCATCTGTTGTCAGTTAATTCATTTACTCAGTCTGCTAACAGTTAATAGTTTTTGAGCAATTTCTTTGTTCAAAGCATTAGGTTTGACATAGTGGAGAATGTAAGGAAGAGCAAATAAAGATTCTCTAAAGAAATGTATGGTATAGTAAGGGGACTGTGGAAGATAATCAAATAATCTCAGTAAGAAGAGTATAGAACACATGTTATAAGAAACAGTACATAGGGGCTGGGGATGTGGCTCAAGCGATAGCGCGCTCGCCTGGCATGCGTGCAGCCTGGGTTTGATCCTTAGCACCACATACAAACAAAGATGTTGTGTCCGCTGAAAACTAAAAAAAATAAATAAGTATTAAAAAAAATCTCTCTCTCTTAAAAAAAAAAAGAAAAGAAAAAGTACACTTGTCTTGGGGGTCAGGAGCACGGGGTCACATTTGACTGGAGTCCATATGGAAGTCTTCATGGAGAAGGTGACTTTGGAGTTGGGTCATCAGATGAGTAAAATTTCAATACATCCGGTAATCTCAGAGACTTGGGAGGCTGTGACAGGAGGATCACAAGTTCAAAGCCAGCCTCAGCAACTTAGCAAGACCCTGCCTCAAAATTTAAAAAGGGTGGGAGGTATATCTCAGTGGTAGAACAACCCTGGGTTTATGCCCCTATTCCCCCACCATTCAATATATGAGTAGTAACGGGTGGAAGTCTAGATGCAAGCAATAGCAAGGGCAGAGCTCAGAGAACAGGAATGGAAGTGCTTTTGAAGACTCTGTGAGTGTACTTGTTTTGGGGTAGGGAGCATACAAAATGTTTGGGTGGATGTCAGCCCAATAGGGTGGGTTTGAGCCAAATCATTGAAGCTTAAGATGTGTGAGCTGTGTTCAGTAGGAAAAGAAAGCTGTGAACAGTTTTTCACCTGGGGACCCTGGTGTCTAGGAAGTATTTACACGTAAAAGGAGGGGGTGGGGTAAGAAAGGGCGGCCAGGAGAAACTGAAGATGTAACTTTCACCTTTAAGGCTTTTGTTGTTCTAGGTGAGATAAAGAGGGTTGAGCCAGGACAGAGACAAGGGCCTGGAGTGATGACATCAGGGTAAATTTCTTAATAGATTTGTTGATTGATTAAAAAAGGAGCTTTGTAAGGACAAACAGTGCACACGTGGACACACATGATGATGGGAAGCAAACCTCAGATCAGCAGGCTTTGCTTTATTCAGCATTTAGTGGCGGAGTCAATTGGTGGAACCCTGGCGTGGCTCATTTTCAGGGCAGAAAATGGCAGCAGGCTGAAGCAAGGCCATGGGTTATACAGGCTTTGTTTAGGGTGGGACAGGAGGGCAATTCTTGGCATCCATTGTATCGGGCTCCTGCTGACCCATTTGGTTGGAACAGGAATGTCAACAGGGAACTTCCTGTGGCTTTTTATATTGGGGTCAGGTGACCCATTAGGTTGGGGGTCAGGTGCCAGTTTGCTGTGCAAGTTCCTTCTGTGCTCCTTTGCTCTGGCTGAGGCCTGGGATTTTAAATGGCAAAAGCTTAGGGGGAATGTCCTTGGATTTATTTTCCATATCCTTGAAGTCTGGGGCTCTCGTGGGTTAAACCCAGGAGAGCTCTACCACTGAACTATACAGTTCAAAACCAGAATGAAATATAGAAGCTAGAAGAGCAAACTGATTGAGAGAAGAGAACCCAGTAGATTTATGTGGCATGTGAGAAACCTACAGGAGAGCCTGAGAGAGATTGCACCAGTATTTTAGCTTGAATTGAATGATTAGCTACCTATCTCAGGAGAGGGCAGCCAGGTAGGGGCTGCAATCAAGAACAGAGCTGCCCACTGGGACAAAACTGCTAAGAAACAGAAAATTAATGAGCCACCAAGGGCTGCTAAGGAAAATTGCCATTTCCAGGCACCAAAAGGGCAGAGTAAGGCCATAGAGGAGGCCAAATCAAATTTCTAGAGCCAAAACATTCTTCCAGCTCAGGCAGCTGCCCAGCAATTCGGTACTGAGTTGGAGCCTGAATAGGAATTTCCACGCCTTCCGAAGTGACAAAGCCCTAGTGGAACCTTCAGAATGATGTATTCCTCTCTCTCTCACCCCAGGCCCCATTCATTATGTCTGGGTAGGACCTGGGTATTTGTATTTTTCAAGCTTTCCATCAATCTACTTCTCAGTCATTAGTCTAGCAGGAACTAGTGAGAGCACCTGCTCAGAACTGGTCCTGGTTGCAGGCTGCAGGGCTGAGCCTGTGGGTGAGAACCTAGTTTTCTTCTTTTTCTTGTTTTGGAGTGTGGGGAGGCGGGTGGGGGGGGGGAGAGCAATGTAAAAAGCTGATCCCTAGACAAAGAAGATTTGGACAGAGATGAAGGTGAGATTTCTGCCATGAAGCTTCCCACAGAGAGGTGATGCTGAAGTTCTGGATGGAAGACAGAGCAGGCAGTGGAAAAGAAAACTGGGCACAAGCACCTTGCAACCAGCACTGCTCTGCCACTCAACTATGCACTTGGCCCTTGCCTCCTGTCTTCTGTTTTAAAGAAATCATAAACTGCATGAGGGTGAAATTTCTTTCTTTCTTTCTTTCCTTTCCTGTACGGGGGATTGAACCCAGGAGGGCTCTACCACTGAACTATACCTTCATTCCCCCCCCCCTTTTTTTGAGGCAGGGTCTTTCTAAATTGCTGGCCTGAGCTTGCCTCTGGCTCCTGAGTAGCAGGAATTACCAATGCACCTGGCCAAGGGCAGGATTTTTTTTCTTAAATTGGAAAATTTCAAACCCAAACCCAAAGTAGAGAGAATCGTGTAGTGAACCCCCATGTTCCCATCACCCCACTTCCACCATTAGCCACGCCAGGCTGACCTGTATCCCTTTCATCTTGGCCCAGCATCCCCTCCCTAACCACCACTCATCTGAGGCAAATGAAGAAAGAAATTACCCTTGCCCTCTGACCTCTTGTTTTACAATCCAGCCACCCCCCTAGGCTGGTAATAAAAACAAGTTCTGAGGATGAGAAGAAGATCAAGGGAGACTCAGTGGCTTCCCTCTAATTCCTCTTTTGAACACAAAGAGACAGTCATGAATTTTGCTTCTTCAAATTGTCACCAAGTCTCTGAGCAACACATGCAGACTCTTACCCAGGGCAACGCATGAGGACCTAGCTAGAAGCAGAAGAGCTGCATTCTGGGTTTAACTACAGTGCTTTTCTGTATTCTGAGCAGCCTGTGGCTAATCATTAACAAATGATAGTTCTGCTCCAGGGGGCTACAGCTCTGGAGAGCAGAAAGACGTGTGTGAGCCTCAGCATGCAAGGGGTGCGGTGCAGTGTGTAGGGTGTCACTAGCACTGGAGACCTTGAGCCTGGGTGGTCTCTAAGCCACAGATTTCAGAGACTGCTTTTTGGCTCTCAAGTCCCTATTCTCAAGGAAATCTCTGTTCTGAGTCTACTACAGCTCACCCTCCCCTGCCCCGCCCCCTTCTGTCGCCCCACCTTCATACCCAATTACCAAGCAGAAAAATGAGAGGGGCAAAAGAATTTCAGCAAAATGCAAGTAGTCATAAATCTCTCTAAGCCAGTTAGACTCTGGTGGTCAAGAAGGGGTCAGGCAGCAGGCATGTGGTGGGTGTACATGCAGAGAAAGTTGCAGAGAAAGCTAGGAATAACAGCGATGGACGAGAGGGATTTTTATACAGGGCATTTCCTTTTTTGGTCCCTATCCAAGGAGTCCTGGTTCCTGAAGTGCCAAGAGGGACTCATCAAGTGTGGAATCTTCTATGCATAGCCTTTACCACCCAAGATGTCAGGAGCAATATTATGGAAAGGTGCTAACATTGTGCTTTGAAACTGGAATACTTAACATCTTGGGTTGTGGGAACCACAGGAATGATATGGAATATCTTGAAGGATTTCGATTTTACCAAAGATTTTTTCTTTCGAAGGAGGAATTATTGTTTTGTAAGTGATGCAATGGGATATTAAAATTTTCATGAATTTATGAAGACAGACATAAGAACACAAAGAAGTGTCCCAAAGGTAGTGACCTCTTTTCTTTCTTTGTCATTCGGAATTTGGGGGGGGGGCGAACTTGACAGGTACTACATGATGTTTCCTGGGGTAGGTGAGTTCTTAGGATTTTGCAGTCTCACTCACCTGACTTGTCTCCACTCATCTCCTGACAGCTTGCAAGGATGGCAGTTTTGTGGTCTCCTGGGATGGACTTAAGCCTTCCTGTTCTCTGAGCCTTTGTCCAAACTGTCACTTATGTGTGGGACGACTTCCTGCCTCCTGACAACAGTGTTACCTCTCTATTTCTTCTTACAACGGAATTCAAGGTCATTTCCCCTAGGAAGCTCTAAGTTAAGAGAACTGACTCTCAGAATCTGAAAGAAGAACCAGGCTGGGATGCCTAACCTACATTCCAATACTAAATATTTGCACAATTTTGTATAGGACTCAGTGTATAAAACTGTCAAACATGTGTTTTATTTCATAATCATGACAACCCTGTGAATTATATGAGGTGAGAGGATTATTTGTAATTCCCATCTACCAGCAAGACTATTGGAACCTTACAGACGTTAAGGAACTTGCCCCAAACCACACCTCTAGGAAGTGGTTCTTTGACTCTGTAAAAAATTTTTTTTGAAACTTAGACATAAAGCAGGAGAGTGACTGCATATCCTTTTAGTGTCCTACTGGAGCACCGTTTAAAAACTCTCCTAAAGATTGTTTAGTTTAGCTGGGTATGGTGGCTCTCACCTGTAATCCCAGAAACATAGGAGGCTAAGGAAGGAGGATCACAAGTTTGAGCCCAGCCTCAGCAATTTATGGAGACCCTAAGGAACTTAGCAAGATCCTGTCTTAGGGGAAAAAAGAAAAAAGTTTGCAGGTACAGTCTGCTTCCTGGCCATTTAATCTGTGATTTAATCTGTGTAGTCTTCCAGAATCCTGAGTTTAGCTGGGCCCTCTAATTTCGTTGGCTATTCTTGTCTTGAAATTCTGAATTTCTGAACAAGGGCTCCTGAATGTTTATTCACTGAGCCTAGCAAATTATGTAGCCAGTTGTGTCTTTAGGAGAATATACATATATTCTAGGAGACTATATATGGAATATATAATGGACTTTGCTATTTGCAAGTAAGGACTCAGACTCTGAAGTTACATGTTAACTTGTAGATATGGATCTGATAGAGATGCAAATGATTTCTGCCCATCAGAAAAAATAATCTAGGCTTTTATTGCCCTGTGGAACATTTAACTAGATTTGTCTCTAACAAACTTTTTCCGATGTGCTTTTCTCTAGGCTATATAACCTCCTCCTCAATGGCTCTTAGAATCAATTTTCCCATCTTATAGATTCCATCGTTGATAATTATATTACATAAAATATTTGACAAATATTCATTTAATTTTGTAAAAGAATCATGTTTTTAGTTTTTTTTGGAAATTGTGCTTTGACAATTCCATTTTCCAAGCCTTTTCATCTAGTGGTCACTGAAGTCACGCTTTGCTCCTCAGTTGGCTGGTAACACTCACTGATGAGCACTCACTGAGTTCTGTTTGTGCATTGATGTTTATGCATGTTAGGTACAACTTTTAATTTTGTGTGTCTTGTCACTCAATATATTTTGAAAATTCTTTTAAAATTATATATTTTAAAAAATAAATACCACAACTGCATGATTCAAGTTCAAAATTTTTACCTCCCATGACTATCCCCGACATGCAGTTTTCCTAACCTCTAACCTTATACTCTCTCTACATCTTCAAATATGTTTATTTTGGGGGTCTGGGTTTTTTTCCACAAATGGTAGAATATTTTATACTCTGCCCTGCCATTTTTTTCCTTTATTTTTTGTAATACTGGGGATTGGACCCAGAGGCTCCTACATGCTAGGCAGGCACTGAGCTACATCCCCAGTTCTTTTTTTTTTTTTTTTTTTTTTTTTTTGGTACTAGGGATTGAATCCAGGGGTGCTCAACCATTGAGCCACATTCTCAGCCCTTTTTATTTTTTTATTTTGAGACAGGACCTCCATAAGTTGCCTAAGGCTTTGCTAAATTGCAGAGGCTGGCCTTGAACTTGGGATCCTCCTGCCTCAGCCTCTTGCTGGGATTCTAGGCATGCGCCACCATGCCTGGCCAGTCCTTTTTATCTCGTTTTGAAACAGGGATTCCCTCAGTTGCCCATGCTGGGCAAAAACTTATAATCCTCCTGCCTCATTCTCCTTATTAACTAGGATTATAAGTACATGCCATTATACCTGGCTCCCCACCCCTCCTTTTTTTTTTTTTTTTTTGGTGCTGGGGATTGAACCCAGGGCCTTGTGTATGTGAGGCAAGCATTCTACCAACTGAGCTATATCCCCAGACCACACCTGGCCTCTTTTTTTTTTTCATTTAATAAAATATACTCATGGTTATTCAATTTTAGTACATAAAGAGCTCCCTTATAGTTGTTTATGGCTCTTTGTTGTCCCATTGGATAAATTTGCCATAATTTAATAATTCTCTTATAGTAGTATTTAGGTTTCCAATTGTTTGATATAACAAAAAATGAAACATTGAATAATTATGTGCCTATATAATTGTACCTTTATGTAGGATAAATTCCTAGAAGTGAAATTTGTTGGTCAAATGACATACACACTTAAAATTTTTGAAGTTTTAAAGTAATTACTTTCCATAATTTACACATTTATTTGTACTTCCACTTCCATTATTTGTACTTCCACTTCAGTTATATATGAGAGCCTTTGCCCACATGGCAATGGAGTCTGTTGTGACATTTTTTAACTTTGAGAGGGGAAATAGTATCTCATAGTGTTTTTTTTTTTTAAGAGAGAGAGAGAGAGAATTTTTAATATTTATTTTTTAGTTATCGGTGGACACAATATCTTTGTCTGTATGTGGTGCTGAGAATCAAACCTGGGCTGCACACATGCCAGGCAAGTGCGCTACCGCTTGAGCCACATCCCTAGCCCTCTCATAGTGTTTTAATTGCAAGTCTTTGATAAATAATGAGATGAAGCATTTTTTCTTAGATCTGAGAAGGATTGCTTTTTTTTTTGAGAACTGCTTGTTCATAGCCTCTGCCAATTTTTCTGTTGGCCAGTTAGTCTGTAATATAAGTTACAACTGCTGCTTTTCCCTAGATTGTCCTTAAAACAAAAAACAAAACAAAACAAAACAAAAAAACCTTTAAGGCAGGTATAGTGGTGCATGCCTGTAACCTTAATGGCTCTGGAGGCTGAAATAGGAAGATTGCAAGTTCAAAGCCAGCCTCAGCAATTTGACGAGGCCTAAGTAACTTAGCAAGACCCTATCTCAAAACAAAAAAGATAAAAATAAAAAGAGTTGGAGATTGACTCAGTGGTTAAGTGCCTCTGGGTTCAATCCTTGATATCAAAAACAAAACAGAACAAACAAACAAACCAAAACAAACAAAAAATCCCAGCATTGTTTATGATTTTTCTTTACCATGTGGACTTTTATTTGACATTTTTGAATTTGTCAATATTTTCTTCTATGGCTTCTAGTTTTCTGTAGTAATTAGCAAGGTATCCTCCAACTGAAATTATAAAAGCACTCTCCCAGGTTTCTCTTGGTAAGTTTTTGATCTCATACCTCACACATAAATTTTGAACTAGTATAGCATTTATTCTGGTGTTAGGTATGAAGTATGATTTTTAACTTTTTTTTCAAATGATTACCATATTTCCTAAGCTACATATTAAATAATCTTTCTCCACAAATGAAGAGCTTGGTTTGACTATTCAATAATTTTCCATATGCACTGTGTTTATTTTTTAAAATTTTCTGTTCTATGCCATGATCTATCTATCCATCCATCCATCCTAGGAATTAAACCCAAGGACTTTTAACCACTGATACACACATCAGCCCTTTTTTATATTTTATTTAGAGACAGGGTCTTGCTAAATTGCTGAGGCTAGCTTTGAACTTGCGATCCTCTTGCTTTAGCCTCCCCAGCTGCTGGGATTACAGGTGTGCATCACTGAGTCCTGCTCTTCTTGTTTTTATTTTGAGACAGGGTCTTGCTAAGTTGCTGAGACTGGCTTCAAAATTGCAATCCTCCTGCCTCAGCTTTTTAAATTGCTAGGATTACAGCACCTGTGCTATGATCTATCTATTCATTGCAGAAATGCTGCATGATTTCTATTACTGTGGCTTTGGATACCCTAGTATCTGGAGAGTATAGTATTCTCCTTATCATTTTCTTTTAAAGTATTTCAGGGATATTTCTGTATGTTTATTTTCAATGTCAACTGTAAAATCAGGTTGACAAGTGAAAAAAAAAAAACCCTCACACTTGGTATTTCCTTGAGAGAACATTAAATTTATAGATATGTTGGGGAGAACTAACTTCTTAATAATTCTGTTGGTCTACCAAAGAATGTGGTAAGCTTTCCATTTAGTCAAACTTTCCATTCCATTTAATTTCAGCATTTTAAAGTTTTATTTATTTTACATAAGTCTTAAGTTTATTCCCAGATGGGTTTGTTTTGAGATTTGGGGTCTCCCAATGTTTTCCAGGCTGACCTTGAACTCCTGGGTTTAAGTGACTCTCTTGCTTCAGCCTCTAGAGTAGCTGGGATGACAGACGGTGTGTGCTACCAGGCTGGCTGCTAGGTATTTTTTTTTATTGTTATAAATAGGTGTTTTCTGTTATCATCATACTGTCTGTTGTTCAAACATGTGAAAGTTCTCGAGCGTATGAGCCAGCTGACTCAATTTCCTTGTCCTATGAACTAACATCCACACCAAGTACCAGAGTGACCTTCCTGTGCCCTCCTGGGGCCTGGGGCTTCTTCAGGTTTCCTGACCAGCAATGCTGGGGTAGAAAGAGAGAGGGTTGATTTCAATTATCTTCCTAAGATAAAGAGCAGATGATTTGTCATTTGTGGTGCACCAGCTTGTTCTTGGCAACTTCTTTGAAAGTTGGCTTTTAGTGCCAGGGATAGGGCTTCTAAATGGCCTGCTAACACCGACTGTCAGGCAGCTAAACAGCAATGAGTTTCTTTCTTTAATTCTTTTTAAATCAATCAATTAATTAATTAGTTCTAATTTGTTATACATGACAGCAGAATGCATTTCAATTCATAGTACATAAATGGAACACAATGTTTTATTTCTCTGGTTGCACACAAAGTATATTCACACCAGTCATGTCTTCATACATGTGCTTAGGGTAATGATGTCCATCTCATCCCACCATCTTTCCTACCCCCATACCCACTCCCTTCTCCTCCCTCTCCTTTGCCCTATCCAACGTTCCTCCCTTCCTCCCATACTCCCCCGCCTCCATCCCCATTGTGAATCAGCATCCACTTATCAGAGAAAACATTCGGCCTTTGGTTTTTTGGGATTGGCTTACATCACTTAGCATGATATTCTCCAACTCCATCCATTTACCTACATATGCCATGATTTTATTCTCTTTTAATGCTGAGTAATATTACATTGTGTATATGTACCAGTTTCTTTATCCATTTAGGGATGAGTTTCTTTTTGACTTAAATATCTGAAAGAATTCTCTGGGGGCTGGGGATGTGGCCCGGGTTTGATCCTTAGCACCACATACCAACAAAAATGTTGTGTCTGCCGAAAACTGAGAAATAAATATTGAAATTCTCTCTCTTTCTCTCTCTCTCTTAAAAAAAAAAAAAAGAATTCTCTGGGAGGTAACTGGGTAAGGAAGGCTATCTTCATCTAACCAGAGATCCAGCCTTCAGGTTACATTCATGTAACCAAACAGGAGACTACAGATTGCAAGGGAAGAGAGTCTGGGCAACACTACTGAAGCATGCAAAAGTTTGACAGCAAAGATCTTTGTATAGGCATAGAAAGTCTGTCTGGTGTCACATGGGCTCATTTAAAAAATAATATTAGTGATTAATTTGTTTAGTTTCCAGAAAATAACTTACATCAGTTTTAGAATCTCAATTTAACATCATCAGATTTTGGCTAGAATTCCAAAGAGTTAAAAGAAATCCTAGCATTTGACCTAAATGCCCTAGGATGCCTTCTCTCTGGCAATATTTAACACCCCAAAATGAAAATACACAAGCTCCTTGAAATTGCTAGAAGAGGGCCCAGCAGTTTTTCACGCATCTTTTGCCAACAAGATAACACTTTAATTTGGGCCTCTGACTTTTTCTCACCCTGGAGAGGAGGCAGGATTACTTGTCTGAGCTTTGGGGCCTCTATTATCCCTGCTTCTTTACTGGGTATTAGTACAAGAATTCCCAAGAGTGACTTGACTTCCTATACTTTTTTCAATGATACTTGAGAAATTGGGGTTCAGGGACTGGGAACATAGCTTAGAGGTAAAATGCTTGCCTCACATGCATGAGGCCCTGGGTTTGATCCCTAGACTTTTTTTTTTCTTTTTAATAGAATTTTAATATTTATTTTTTAGTTATCGGCGGACACAACATCTTTGTTTGTATGTGGTGCTGAGGATCGAACCCGGGCCACACGCATGCCAGACGGGCGCGCTACCGCTTGAGCCACATCCCCAGCCCTGATCCCTAGACTTTTTTTAAAAAAATGGGGGCTCAGAAATTGCAACATTAAGGAGTAAAGTTAGATGAAGCTTTCAGAGGCTTTGCAGAGCATTTTCTGTAACTTATATCTTTATGAAATGTCTAGTTAAAAAATAAAGTCTAAGTTCAAAAGTTTAGTGACTTTGTCTTAAATCTGTGACCTGATTTTTTTTTTTTTAGCTCTAGGGATTGAGTCCAGGGGCTAACCACTGAGCCACATCCCCAGCCCTTTTTATGTTTTATCTTGAGACAGGGTCTCACTAAGTTGCTGAAGCCAACTTTGAACTTGAAATCCTCCTGCCTCAGCCACCCAAGCCACTGGGATTACAGGTATGCACCGCGGTGCCCAGCTGTCTTCATGGTTTCTCGAGGCACAGAGCTGTATCAGACAAGAGTAAGCCGAGGTGGGTACCTGTTTTCATCAGCTGCCAAGAAACACATGCACTAGGTCTGCCGGAGTCACTCAGCTATAGAAGCCACAGCATCACCATCCTGTCCTCCAACTGGAGGTTTCTGGCTAGCTTCTTTCTCTTTCCCCTGCTCTCTCTTTTATTCCCTTCCTTCCTTCCTGGATCTATGTGAATCCATGCTCTGAATCATCCAAGTCATGCCTTTTCATTTATATTCTTTTTGACCCAAATCTTAGAGTATGAAGTAAGAAGGAAGAGAGCCAGCTGGAGCAGCTGTCAGCTCAGCAGAGAGTCACTGACCTTCAATGTGTGGACCCTGAAGACACACCCTCCCATGGCTTTCCTGGCTGCTCCACTGGATCATGCCTGGTTTGACCCATTTCCTCCTGGCCCTGCCCTCTGCTCCAACCTCTAACCTTCCTCCTCCCCTCTGCACTCTCCACACCCTCCACCCTCCACCCCCATCCTTCTGGCTCTGTCTTCCAGCCAACCCTACTAGGACTGGATGGTAGACCTTAACCCCTTACACCCTGACTCACCAAAGCCCTTTAGGGTGCCCTGAGATACATGTGGGAGTCCACAAGTGCTGGGTGCTGGGGAGACAAAAATTAAGAAGACATATCCTGGCTCTAAGGGACTCTCAGAAGCTCACCCTCAGTTCCTTCAATTGTAAGAGTGAATTCAACTGGGGGCTCCTATCTTTGAAGGAAGTTTACCAAAAATTCAAAGAAAACCCAGAGAAGAGGAGGGAAATATTGTTACAGAGCTGGGTCCGCCACAAAGCTGAGGCAGCTGTGGAGGTCCTCTCTTGTTCTTGTGATCATACCAGAAGAATTCCAGACATGTTGCTAAGAGTAGCAGTCAAGACTTTTTTGAAGGGAAAGGGAAAGGGAAAAATGGGACACTCGCAAAGGAAAGAGTGTGTCCTTTCAGAGAGAAGAAAATGGCAGCCCCTCCTGCTCTCTAGTTTTATTGAGGAGTCCCAAGGGGAGTTTTCAGAATCCCGCCCATGTCCACCTCTTGACTTTAGACTTACAGCAAAATGCCGGTCAGACATTCAAGCCCTCACTGCATATAATAATTCTAAGTCATTTTTGGCCCATGCTGACGCATTCTAATTAAAATCTGTTCTTACAGATTTTATGACTAGGGGGAATTATCCTCATCTCCCTAAGATCTGATCACAAAAGTCTCCCCCTTCAGGGCAAGATGTGTTCTTATTGGCATTCTGGGTCTGCATTTCTCCTGCAGATAACAGGTTGTTTGCTGAGGAATGTAACATCCTATTGACTTAAGTCCGCAAGGACTGCAGTTAATTTGCTTTCTAAAAGATAGCTTGTGGGGATTGAGAGAGTGTGAAGTGAGGATAACATACAACATAGGAACTGCATGGACCTCCTCAATGGTGTGGTGCTCGTGGAGTTGGAGTTTTTAAGGAAATTGGGTCCTCCCTGGTTTTGCCTCTACTATCTGCCTCCGGAATCACTTTGTTATGCTTTGAGTAGCCCTCAATGAGCTTTCTTTTTGAGAGTCTTGATGTTTTGATTTTCAGTTGCCCTTCACTGTCCTTTCCCTGTTCACCCATTCTTGACTAACTAGTTAGTTACCTAACAATATGACCAATAGCTGATAAAGTGACCTCCGTGGAGAAGGTGCAGAAGAACTAGACATATTTAGCTAAAATGTAGCCATCTGTAGGGGAGCTGATCATTTCTTTCCATGCCTTCTTTGGTCACAGAGTTCTTTTCATTCATTTTCATAACTCTACATAGGTGGTCTTGAGGTGAACTTGGGTACGGTGCTATGCTGAAAGGAGGCCGGGACAAGGAGAATGGAGCCTTGGGGTCTAATCCAAGCCATTAGATGGTTTTGTGGCACATGCCACATCTGCCTTTATGCACTGATTTCTTTGGGAAATTGTACTTTCTACCTCATTAGGATAATGAAAAATCACCATTTATATATACATTTCAATTTTTATTGAGTACCTTATATATTAGGTACTTATTCCTAAGTAAGTCTTTTACATAATACTCTTGAAAGGTGGGTGTTAGCAACCTTCACTCCCCCTATATCCCATCCCCACAAGGTCCTGGAGACCTTGGTATAGAGACAGCACTAATGAGCTATGCAAATTAGGGAAATTCTTCCATGGCTTGACATCCCCATCCTGGTCCTCTTTTAGATTGCTTCGTCACAAACATTTCCATCTCTGCTTCTTACCTTCCTCTTTCCCCATTCCATGCCCCAGTGAAATGAACTTTATTCTGTTCCAAGTACATGCCCCAGGCTTTCCTATTTTTCTGCTGCTTTTGCTCAAATTCTTTGCTCCATCTGGAATGCCCTTCTGTCTGTCTCTCCCTCTCTCTCTCTCTCAGCCAAATTTCTCAGTATGACTGATCCTCATGGCCTTGTGTAAAGTCCCTCTTCTCCAGGAAGACCTCCTTCCAGCTGGAAGTGTTCATGGGACATTCTTTCTTTTTAGTGGACTATTCCTTATTTCTCTTTATAGACATATGCTTTCTGAAGCCTTCAGAAAAGAAAAATAAGTTCATAAAGAGAAATAAGTTCATATATGTTTTAGCTTTACTTTTGAGTCCATAACACAGGATTTCATACGTAAGAGCCATCGCTTCATAATTCAATGAATATTCAGATCTTGAATGGAGGACTGAATTGTGTATGGTTTTAAGTCAAAGATATACCGGGACAGTTATATTTCTTCACTTATTAAGCATATACTAGGTTTGAGGACATCTGCCAAGATTTATGACACAATGTTTCTTAGAATTTGTGGTCTCTAATAAACAAATAAGATTTAGTATCTCCTCTTCAGGAGACACACATAAGCCAAAGTTTAAAAAAAAAAGGGAGAAGAAAAAACACATTTAATATGATAGATAAAGGAGGAAAGATATTTATGATAGAAATTGCAAATAGGAAAAAGAGATCCATGGTCTGACAAAGAAGAGAGCATTGAACTGGATGTGACACCAAATTCAAATGTTGAAATCCTCATCTTCAAGGTGATGGGTTAGGGGGTGAGGCCTTTGAGAGGTGATTAGGTCATGAGGGTGGAGCCCTGGTGAACTGGATTAGAGGCCATATAAAAGGGCCCCAGAGAACTTGCCAACCCCCTTCCTACCATGTGGGGATACAATGAAAAGATAGCCATCTGTAACTGAAGAAATATATTTCTGTCGTTTACAAGCCATGCATGCTATAGTACTTTTTGTTAAAGCAGCCTGGACTGACTAAGACAAAAAGGGAAGGTATAATGTATGTTGGCTTTTTGTCACAGTAACCACAATAGTGGCCAATAACAATTTAAAGGAGGAAAAGTTTATTTTATTTTATTTTTTAAAGAGAGAGAGAGAGAGAGAGAGAGAGAGAGAGAGAGAGAATTTTAATATATATTTTTTAGTTTTCGGCAGACACAACATCTTTGTATGTGGTGCTGAGGATCCAACCTGGGCCGCACGCATGCTGCCAGGCGAGCTCGCTACTGCTTGAGCCACATCCCCAGTCCCAGGAAAAGTTTATTTTGGGCTTGCCGTTTCAGAGGTCTCAGGTCATAGTTGGCCGACTCCATTGTTCTGGGTCTGAGGTAAGGCAGACCATTGTGGCTGAAGGGCATGACAGCTCATGGCAGCCAGAAAGCAGAGTGGGTGGGGGGAGACAGGGGAGAAGATAAACTGTTCCAGGCACATCCCTAGTGACCTACCCCTGCCTGCGTACAGTTACCATCTCTTAATACATTCAAACTATTAATCCATTGTGAGGATGGCCTTAGGTGTGAGCCCTAAGCAACTCCATTTTAAAAACTCCAGTTTGAGGGCTGGGGATGTGGCTCAAGCGCTAACGCGCTCGCCTGGCATGCACAGGGTGCTGGGTTCGATCCTCAGCACCACATAAAAATAAAATAAAGATGTTGTGGCCACCGAAAACTAAAATATATATATATATATATATATATATATATATATATATATGTATATATTAATAAATTCTCTCTCTCTCTCTCTTAAAAAAAAACAACAAAACACAACAACAAAAAAAACCCTCCAGTTCGAAACCTGCAGTCCAATTAGGCACACCTAAGAGCCCTCCAGTATGGCCTCAGACATAAACAAGTCATTTCCCCCACCCTGAGAAAGTAAAGCCTCTGGCAGGCTGTCCTGATAAGAGGGAAAGTGAGAAGTTCAGGGTGGAGACCACCAGACCAGATGTTTCTGCCCTCAGGGTAAATGATATCCTGGAGAAATCCGCGGTGGTAGCTGGTAAGGATTGAAAGAAGGGTGAAAAGCCCCAAATCTAGTATAAATAATGGAGCTAATGAACAGAGATTCAGCCAGCCCAAACAAGGACGCACTCAGCTGGAGGGCCTGATGAGGACCTGGACTGACATCCCATCACTTGTCATCGTTTTCTTGATCCTCTGTGTGATCCTCACCACCCTCAAACTCTACCGCCTCTTCTGGACCCTGGTGAGAGTCACAACTTCTCCATATGACCCTCTCCTCAAAAAGTCGTCCACTACACACCAGGAGAAGCCTGCCTTGGTTCCGGATCTGATCACTGTGCATCTGCTGGACATGAAGCCTAAGACTTCTGAACTTAGCATGCAGAGGGAATGTCCAGCATTAGCCTGTCATGATTAAGTGTTTGCAGTGCTTAGAATTAATCTAGAATTGTTTTCTGTTAACTAATTAATCTAGAATTGTTTGCTGTGAATTGATCATTAATGCTATTGCAGTGCCTAGCATTAAGGATTGTCATTTTCTTGATTAAGAACCTATAGAGTATAATTGTATTGAGTGATTTGAGTGAATAAAGCATTGAAAAGGGCAGAAGCACGTGGACATTCTTTGTTTTTTTTTTTCCCTTGGCTGCATATGTCACAATTTGCCCCCTCTCGACATCCATCAAGCAGATTAGTCCACTGATTAGGTGGTAGCTCTCCATATAAACCTCTGAACATCCCTGCTTTGCCACATGAGCTTTTTTGGAGACACCTCATATCCAAACCATAACAGAGTGACTAAAGGAAAAATGGTTTTTGAATATTGATTGAGGGGCTGGGGATGTGGCTCAAGCGGTAGCGTGCTCGCCTGGCATACGTGTGGCCCGGGTTTGATCCTCACCACCACATACAAACAAAGATGTTGTGTCCACCGAAAACTAAACTAAAGAATAAATATTTTAAAAAATTCTCTCTCTCTCTCTCTCTCTCTCTCTCTCTCTCTCTCTCTCATCTTAAAAAAAAAGAATATTGATTGAGAACCTTCAAGCCAGCTCTATACAGAGCATATGTACTAAGATCTTTTATCATAACAGTGTGTTTC
The DNA here is from genome assembly GCF_964194105.1 of Spermophilus citellus. Classification (NCBI taxonomy): domain Eukaryota; kingdom Metazoa; phylum Chordata; class Mammalia; order Rodentia; family Sciuridae; genus Spermophilus; species Spermophilus citellus. The sequence continues at coordinate 145,750,293 of NC_138183.1, read as the reverse complement.
ACTAAACATCTACTCAGTCTATGAACATCTATTAAGAAAGTACCTTGAGCTAGGGGATGGAATTAGGACAAAATGACATATTTCCAGTCCTTGAACAGCTCATAGTCTAGAGGACAGTATATGATAAGCATTCTACAGAAATTTGTTTGGGATTCTCTGGGAGGAGAGAAGAAGAACCTGTAATGCTTCTTGGTGGGAAGGGAAGACTCACTTGTTCTTTGGCCAAGGCCCAGGAAGCAATGAGGTATGGAATTTTGAGGAAAAACTCCAGATTCTAGAGGTAGTAGGAAGCAGACTACTCACTAGATTGTGATTCCGCCCTTAACTCCGTGTAATTCTAACATGCTACCGAGCCTCAATCTCCCCCTCTGTAAAATGGGTTAATTAATGGTTTACAGAGTTATTTTGAAGACTAAATGAGTAAATCCCCAGTGTCTAGGTAGTATCTGCCCCATCCTACCCCAGAGGCAAGATTAAAGCAAAAGAGTCTCTTGGTTCACTCAAGAGTTGACTTGTTGGTTTGTTGTTTAACCTTGTGGTCCCAGAAGTTAACATCAGATAAAAGGGTTGGGTGATTAAGCAGATAAACTTTTCTCTAAAGAGTTTTAAAGCTGAGCTAAATGATTTTGCAGGCTGCTAATCATAGATTCCCAAATTGGCATTTACATAAAATTACAGTTTATAGATATATAAAACAGTCCAAGCCTGAAATGAACAGGCTTATTTCCCAATACATTATGGGATGAGGCAGAGTGAGGAGAAGGGTATTTATCCAGTTATGGGGATTCTGAATTTGGCAGGTTGGTTCTTGGGGTGGGGGGAGCTAAGGGACTCCTATGGGCATCCCACGCCTGTGCTGTTGGTTATTGGAGAGTGGATGATAGTTGGCTGTATATTTTCCTTTGTAGAGTTCACTGGCAACCTATTGCAATGATTTCTGGCTGTTTATTATAGCATTGACTCTGGGTTAAGTGAGCAGTGGACCTTAAAACCAGAGAGAATGTACATACAGCTCTAATTTCTGCCTTCAGCAAAACACTGCTTTGATATAGTCTTTATGATGGCAACTATGTAAAATTATGCCTGCATAAACAGTAGGGTTGCAAGCCCTTAGAGGTTTAGAGATTATTAAAGTGGGTTTTTAAGGGGGAGGAGCTGTCTTTTCATTTAGTGGAAGTCCCCTGTTGCAAATGAAAATTTTATTTTTCATTGCTAGGGTGAATGAATGGAAACAAAGCAGGAAGATCAGGAGAGAGAAATGAGCAGAAAAGAAGAAGAAGGAGGAAATTGGGAGAGATGGTAGGAAGTGCAGAAAGACTGGAAGAAAAGAGTGGATTAAAAAAAGGAAATATGGGCTGGGGATGTGGCTCAAGTGGTAGCGCACTTGCCTGGCATGCGTGTGGCCTGGGTTTGATCCTCAGCACCACATACAAAGATGTTGTGTCTGCCAAATACTAAAAAATAAATATTAAAATTCTCTTCTCTCTCTCTCTCTCTCTCTCTCTCACAAAAACAAAAACAAAAATAAAAAAATAATAAAAAAAGGAAATAAAGATAGAAGAAAAATGTTTGCAAAGTAGAGTTGATGAGCTGGGCATGGGGGCACATATTGTAATCCCAGAAGCTTGGGAGGCTGAGGCAGGAGGCTTGCAAGTTCAAAGTCAGCCTTAGCGATTTAGCAAGGCCCTAAACAACTTAGTGAGACCCTATCTCAAAATAAAAAGGTCTGGGAATGTGGCTCAGTGGTTAAGCACCCCTGGGTTCAATCCCTGGTACCAAACAAAAACAGACAAACAAACAAACAAAAAAAAACCCAAACTAAAAAAGGCCAACAAAGTGGAGTCAATCTTACAGGGCCCCAAGATAACACTCAATTGGAAAATTTTCTTCATTAACTTAGAAAACCATCCTGGGAGCATAATGGAACCCAGTTCATTTATTTGCCACTTGAAAACACTGGTGACTTGGGGACAAGTTGTTGGGACAAGGAAAAAAATGTATCTGGAGGTCAGCAAACCAAAGAGCGGGTTATCACCAACAAAGGCCATCTTCACTCAGCCTGGGTCTTAATCTCTTTTTATTCCTAGGTAAGGGAAAAAGATAAGCTAGGAAAGGACTAATGTCTGGGGACTTCTAAGCCTTGGTGGTCTGGGACAAGATGTTGTAAAATCTGGCGGTTGGTGATCTGTTGATCACGATGTCCCTAGAAATCTTGAAAATATCTTTAGTTACACTTATCTTGCCATACAGGGCGATACAGGCAAATATATATTTGAAATTATATTTATTTCAAAGTAAAATTGTCAGATTGATTTTTTTCTGCTCCTAAAAAGCAGTAGCTATATTTTTTCTTTTGAATATTTATTTTTTAGTTTTAGGTGGACACATTGTCTTTATTTTACTTTTATGTGGTGCTGAGGATCAAACCAGTGGCCCACGCATGCCAGGCGAGTGTGCTACCACTTGAGCCACATCCCCAGCCCAGTAATTATCTTTTATTTATTTATTTATTTATTTTCAAGATTAGATCAAAACATTTATTTTTGTGTTACAAAAACAAAAATAAATTCAAGCAGATAATGAAATAAACGTTTTCTTAAAGTATTTCGTCCTTGGCTCTCTGTTCTAGAATTTAGTATACAGTTCAAGTGTAGGGTACTTCAGCACTTCTTTTGGATGCTATGAAGTCTCCATCTTATAACCATGTTTCTCTAGTTCAGCTCGTAACTGATTGGAGAAGTCATCCTCTACGTTGTCATCATCCCAATTATCCTCCCAGACATATGCATCCTCATCTTTTTTTTTTTTTAATTATAATATTTATTTTTTAGTATTTGGCGGACACAACACCTTTGTCTGTATGTGGTGCTGAGGATCGAACCCGGGCCGCACGCATGCCAGGTGATCGCACTACCGCTTGAGCCACATCCCCAGCCCCGCATCCTCATCTTCATCTAAACCAGCCCAGTCTTCGGCGAGGAACTCCTCGAACTCCTCGTCCTCCTCTAGGAGACCCAAGTCTACCGGCTGTTTTTTCTCTGACATCGCGACCCTCCAAGCCCAATACCGCCCAAAGCGGTATAAAACTTGGAACCCTCACTCCTCAACGGCCGTCGCTACCGCTGCTGTCGACGCTGGCCAGTAATTATCTTTTAAAAGTTCAGATCATGCATAAAGTAAATCAAAGAAAAAAATGAAAGCGAGGGGAAAAACTTGAACAAATCCCCTGGCTTCACTTGCTTTTACTTTATTTTAAGGGGTCTTGGGGATTGGACCAGTATACCTCATGAATGCTAGGAAAGTGCTCCACCACTGAGTTACATCCCTAGCCCTTCTCTTGCTTTTATAACCCATTTCAGAGGTCACAAAGCTAAGCAGTGTGCTCCCAGTAGCCTTGCTATAGATAACACCTCTCATATGTGGGTCACAATGGTAACATGGTAACAGAGAGTGGGTTTCCCCCTTCCCCCAGGGCTGGGGGATCAATCGCAGCACTTCATGCATGCTAAGCTAGCATCCTACCACTGTCCTACATCTCCAGCCCCTCTAAGTTGTTTTTTAGGATCATGGAGGTAGCTCAAACTGGTTAAACCCATCGACCCTTCCATTGGTTCTACAAAAGTGTCCAATGGGTGGCTTTTGACATCAAAGTCATGATAATGCCTCCATTTTCTTTCTTTCTTTTCTTTTCTTTTTTCCTTTTTTTCTTCCTCTGGTACTGGGGGTTGAATCCAGGGATGTTCTATCACTGAGCTACATCTCCAGACCTTTTTATTTTATGTTGAGACAGGGTCTTGTTAAGTTGTCCAGGCTGGCCTTGAACTTGCAATCATCCTGCATCAACTTCCTGAGTCCCTGAATTAAGGCATGCACCACCATGTCTGGCTATTAATGGCAACCTTTACTGAACATGCATCTTATGAAGAACCATGAAGTTTTATACCATGTGCACAGACCACCAATCACTTTCCCTACCTCCAACCACTTTTTCCACATGCCTCAGACCCTTCTTGTTTCAATACCCCATAAATACTCCTAAAACTTATCCTCCAGGAGACAGATTTGAGAGTTTTGGGTCTTCTGTCTCTTCACATTTGGCCTTATGAATAAACTCTTTCTTATTTGCAAAACTTATTGTCTCAGTGGTTGGCATACAGAATAGACCTGATTCAGTAACATCAAATAAGAAGAAACAAAAAAGCAACAATAACTGATAACCCCAGAATTCAGAAACAACTGCTATAGACATTGCTGGGTACTTCACCAACAATTTCAATTTTTCTACATCTTCCTTCTTGACAAAGTTTAGGTGTCTACCTCATTTCACACAGTACCCAAGGACATGCTCAGACTGATTGAAAAAATAATCTTAGACTTTTCTTTTCTTTTGGTAGTGGGGATTGAACCCAGGGGTGCTTTATCAGTGTGCTACAGCCCATTCTGTTTCTTTCTTTTTTTTTTTTTTTTTTGTACCAGGGAGTGAACTCGGGGGTATTTGACCACTGAACCACATCTCTATTTTGTATTTTATTTAAAGACAGGGTTTCACTGAGTGGCTTAGTGCCTCTATGTTGCTGAGACTGGCTTTGAACTCACGATTCTCCTGTCTCAGCCTTCAGAGCCACTGGGATCACAGGCATGTGCTATTGTGTCTGGTCCCAGTCTTTTTTAATTTTTTGGCTCAGGGTCTTAGTAAGTTGCTTAGGACATGGCTAAGCTGCTGAGGCTGGCCTTGAACCTGCAGTTCTCCTGCTTCAGCCTCCTGACTTGCTGGGATCATAGGCATGTGCCATCATGCCTGGCAATATTAGTTTTACTATTAAAATAATTTTGACCTCATAGACCTAGATAGTCTTAATGTTCCTGGGTATCCCTGCAGCACACTTTGAGACCTGCTGGTCTAAGCTATACTATTTCTTTTACCAGTCATTTAGGATGGGCCTCTGACCTAATTCAGACAAAGGAGACACAAAGGGAATGCTTCAATCTACTTGGAAATGTCTTCTCAAAAGTAAAAATAGTCCTATAGGAAGACAGGGCTGTCCTGCTTCTGCTAGTCAATGCCACGTGTGCATCTTGACTTTGCAAAGGGATGAAGCTGAGGATGGCAGAGCAGATATCACTGAGCCACAGAACTGACCACATTGAATTACCTTGACTCAAATTTTGTGAAATTAATTTTACGTGGGAAAGGGAAGAGGAAGGAGGGAGGACTCGGTGGTGGTTATCCTTTCAGACTCTTTTCTAAATGTTTATACTTATAGATTGATATTAATCCCTGTATCCCTAGCACTTAGCTCAGAATAACATCTGGTGCATCTCTGTGAGTAACAGATGTTCTTTCAAAGAATTAATGTGTGGTTTTCATTGACTTTCAATGATTTCCTCTTATTCTTCTCTTGGTGAGGATGAAGAGCAGAAGATCAATCTAAGAATGACAGGTTTCTCCTGTACTATGAGACCAATCTAAACAGATATCTTCAAAGAACTATATTATTGGGGCTGGGATTGTGGCTCAGTGGTAGAGCGCTCACCTGGCACGGACAGGACCCGGGTTGGATCCTCAGCACCACATAAAAATAAAGGCATTGTGTTGTGTCCATCTACACCTAAAAAATAAATATTAAAAAAAGAACTATATTGTCTGTCTTTATGCTGCTGTCATCACTGGCGTTTTGTATCCTAAAGGAAATTGGGCATTGACCTAATGTAACTTGAAAATATGGCAGTTTCTGCTTACGTAGTGATTTATAGTCTTCTAAGTGCTGACATGATGATATTCATCCTCAAAAATCAAGTTGTGATGCAGTGCATTATTCACCCTTTAAGGATGAAAAAATGGGGGACAAGGGAGATCAAGTGACTAGCTTAAGTCATATAACTGATTGACTGCAGAACCAGGACTAGAATTTCAACCCAGTGTTCTTTGGGGGTTGGATCTCAGGCAACTGTCAAGGTTCACCACCAAGAATTTGCTGTCTGTCCTGGGGGTTGGGCAGGGAAGAGGTTCAGGGAAACTGGCCTTTGTCTTTTGTCCCAAGCCCTACCTTCATGGGAAGTCCAGAGCTAGTGAAGGAGCTGTGGCAGCCCCGAGACCCACCTCCTTTGAATGATGCTAGAATGGCAAAGCCCTTGTTCTGAATGATTTTACCTGGAGGGGATCCTTTCTGTTAGACTGACTATGACATTAACAATGGATGAGGCCAGGGACCTTTCCCACCCAGAGTCCAATGGGAACTGGCAACTGTCAGATTTGAAATTTCTCATTGCAACTCATGGGCTTCTGCTGACCTGGGACATGAAGGCCCCATCCTGGACACAATCCAGAATTAAATGTTAACAACTAACTCAGGGAGAGAAAGAACATAAATTGCTTGAGCACTAATGCAGCAAAGGAATTCAGGTCTTTACCTACAGGGTGGACAAGGGGAGGTTGGTCCAACAGGGTCCGAAACCTACCTTCTCATCCTGACCCGTGCTGTGGTCTGAATGTGTCTCCTCCAAAATCCATGCATTGCCAAAGTGATATCATTGATGGGTGGGCCCTTTAAGAGGTGGGTAGGCTGTGAGGGATCTTTTCTCATTAATTAGATTAAAAGTGTCTTCGTGTAGTAATTGTCTAGCTTCCTTGTGTGCCAGGTGAGGACATGACACAGCAAAAAAAGTCTTCACTAGACCAAATGCCAGCATCCTGAACTTGGACTTACCAGCTTCCTGAATTGTAAGACATAAATTTCCATTCTTTATAAATTACCTAGTCTCTGGTATTTTGTTATAGCAGCATAAATAGACATCCTGCCACTATTTTCTTGTGTGACTCTGAGCTGATGGCTTACCTTCTCCAGAACTAAGCTTACCTACTTTTAAAAAGAAAGTAAGGGGCTGTGGATGTAGCTCAATGGTAGAGCTCTTGCCTAGCATGTTTGAGATCTTGTGTTTCATCCCTAGCATTGCCCCTGCCCCCAAAAGTAAGTCATCTTAAAGAAGATGACTTTTGAAAGCACAGGGGACATCTATATAAAATTAAGTCCATTTTCTTAAAAAAGTTATTTAAAAAAAAACAAGGAGAAAAAAATAAGGAGAAAATACACTTATTCATAAAGCAGAAAATCTGTGTGGGACACACACACACACATATCAGCGTATATACAAAATGTTTACAACCTTATCAATGAAATACGTAAATGTTTAAAAAAGTAACCATGCCTGCTCCTGCAGTTCTTACCTAAGCCTGGCTATTTGCTCATCTCCCATGCTTGTCTCTCAGCATCTTGCCAGGTGCTGGTTCTACATGCACAACTGTGTTGGAGTAGACGAATGTGAATGAAAAGCGTGCACAGGCCTTATGTTATCTGTGATAGCAGAGAGAATACAACTGAAAGAAACTTGGCTGGGCAGGGTGGCACATGCCTATAACCCCAGTGACTCCACAGGAAGGCAGGAGGATGGCAAATTCAGGCTCACCATCTACAATATAGTGAGAAGCTGCCTCAAAATAAAAATTAAATGGGCTGGGGATGTAGCTCAGCAGTAGAGTAGCCCTGGATTTTAATCCCCAGTATAAGGGAGAAGAAAAGAAGAAGAAATTTGGAGACCAATTATGGCAGTCTGGCTGGGCACAAATCACGAGCCACTGAAGCAGGAACAAACTTTATTTCTGAACTCCACCAGCACACTCCACACATGCTCCCTGGGAACTCTCCCGACGCCACACAGCTCTTCCAGGAACCAGCAACCGGAAATCCCCCTTCCGGAAATCCCTCCTCCCGCAGTTCCCCAACCAATGGGAACTCTCCGGGAATCCCCACAAGAACTCCAAAGTAGCAGGCCGAGGTGGTCAGTAAAGGTCTAATATACAACCGAATCAATCCAGCATCTTAATGGCTTGCCTCTCAACCAATACTATTGGCAAAATGCCAGGGGCCATTCCGACTCGGCTGTGGCTCTCAGCAACCAATATATTTGTATATTCCTAGTTTCACCTTTAACCAGCTCTGTGCATGGAGCAGTATCTGCATTACTTCATCTGCAAAGTAGCATTGCTATAGGAATAAAGGTCACTTGTATAGTTCTCTCCAGCAGTCCTTAGTCTCTGGCAGGTGCTCAATATGTGGTAGCTGCTCTCTGTCACAAGGCTGTGTGAGATGAGCACCACACTGGTGCACACAGAGGTTGACAAAAAAAACACAATTATTTCCTGTTGGAATAACCAGGGCAGGATTCCTGGGGAGGAGTACCTAGGTAGGGCCTAGACAGAAGGTCCCCGAATTTGGTAGGTAGAGATGGGAGTGGGGAAAGCAATACAGGTGAAGGACAACAAAGGTGAGGGGGCAGGAACATGTAAGGAACTTTGAAGCAGTAGATGGCCAGATGGTTTATCTGAAGAATATGCAAAAAGAAAGTAAGTGGGTGGCTGGGGATGTGGCTCAAGCGGTAGTGCGCTCGCCTTGCATGCGTGCGGCCCGGGTTCGATCCTCAGCACCACATACCAACAAAGATGTTGTGTCCGCCGAGAACTAAAAAATAAATATTAAAAATTCTCTCTCTCTCTCTCTCCTTTCACTCTCTCTTTAAAAAAAAAAAAAAGAAAGTAAGTGGGAGCCAAGTTTTATAGGGTAACAAAAGCAGGGCATTTGTACTTTATCCTGGGGAAATTAGGAAGCCATTGGTGGCTTTGAATAGAGTGACAGATTTAGAAGCGGCACCTCTACAGGACAAATTGTGGGGAAAGCCATTGGCAATTACAACTCAGTGGGAAAATAGGTGAGTGTTGCAGTGGCCGACTTTGAGGCAGGCCTTACTGAATTTATTCCAAACAGATGCCCTGGTGCCTGCAGTTCACATGCTCTGGGATGCTGGGTCTGTGATGGTGGTCTTGGGAAAGAGGTTAGGGTCATCCTGGTAAAGGGTAGGGGAGGACAAGAAGGCTGAGGGTGGATTTTTGAGAGTAGGGAAACTCATGTAGGGATTGATGGTTCTCAGTGCAGTGGAGTCTATATGGATTAGTCATGTAAGATCTTGCATGTATATGAACTAAACAGTCAGAGTCTTCAGGGACCCAGGGTGATAAGGCAACTTTATTTTTGCCAAGAGGCAGCAAATTCTTTATCTCTGAGGAACACTGAGGTCAAATAACAATCCCTGAACGTAGACAAAGAAAGATGAGAAAAGAAGGAAAATGGAAGGAATAAGGTAAGAGGGAGGAAATGGAGTGGGAGGAGATGCCGGAGAGAGGAAATTTAAAAAGGGAAAAAGGGAGGCAGACCTAGACAGGGATGCATTCTGCCCACAGACCCTATGCCACTGTGGCTGGCTGAGAGGAGACCTGTGGGGAGCCACTCTGAATGATCCATGCCTTCCAGTCCTGAAGCAGGAGGCTCTGACCAATTACTACATGTCATGGTGACTTGGGCATTGCCCAACTCAGAGGAGGGTCTTCAGGTGTAGGTGTCACCCCTGGGGTTGAGTTACACCCACTGTCCCTTGTAATCCTGCCCCTTCTAGCCTTTTTTAGATAGAACTTTCTAAAGAACAAGAGTCCCCCCAATAAAAGCCCACTTCCAAAGTGCTTGCTCTCTCTCGCCAGTCTTTCTCTTGCTCTCCCTTTTGGGGAGCCTGAGGCCGAGAGCAGAGAAGCTGTCCTGAAGCTTGTGTGAAGGTAATTTATTTCTGTGTTTTATTTGGTGTCCCTGTAAATTCACAAGAGTGATCTTAAGTTCAGCTGCCCGTGCAGGTCAGGGGCAGCAGAGACCCAGAAAGGCAGGCTAGCACAAGGCTGCAGCCAGTTTTATCCATTTGGTTGTAAACAATTCAAATGGAAAAATGTTGGATGAGACTCCACTTGCTCAGTGGACGGAGGAGGGCTAGTCATCAATCTTTGAGCTTTTTTCACTTCTGGGGATTGTCACCCATGTCAGATCCATCTGGACATTTCAACTTTTTTTTTTTTCCAAATGTCTTTGCCAGGAAGAATATTTAGCACACTTAGATGTAAGAAACTAGGACATTGAGGGAAGAAATAGAGTGTTAGCATCAGTTTCAACCCTTTCCATAAAATCCAAAGGTTCTTAGGATACCATTAGGGCGATTGAATAATTTACTTCTCATTTATGCATTCATTCATTCATTCATCCATTTCTTCAACTACTTTGTCACAGGGCTTGGTACATACAGGCTGTTACTGGGCTTCTAGTGGGACCACCTATGCCAAAAAGGTGGGACCATGCTCAGACAAAAGAACAGCACAGAAGATACAGCAAGACATTCCCCTAGTTATGTGTTTGTTAAAAAAACAAAGCAAAAAGCAAAGCTCACCCATATTATTTTGCTACAGCTCCCTACAACTCTCTGTCCTTTCCTATTTTCTCCCCAGTCCACTCCTATCTTCTGTGTTTTTAAGTACTCCTGCTTGAAAGTAACTTTCAAGGTTAAATAACCCCTTTCTTTTTCCATGTTTTTTACTGGTACATTGTAGTCATTCGTATTGATGGGATCTGTTGTTATATATTTGTACATGCACACAACATAACAATATAATTTGACCAATATCGCTCCTCAGCACTTCTCCCCTCTCTCCCCACGTCCCTCCCACCCTTTGGTACTTTTCCTCTACTGGTCTCCCTTTGATTTTTAGGAGATTCACCCCCACCTTTCTTTTCCTTTTTCCTCTCTAGCTTCTGCATATGAGAGAAAGCATATTGTGTATATATGATCTTCTGAGTTTGACTTATTTCACTTAATATGATGGTCTCTAGTTCCATCCCTTTTCCTACAAATGCCATAATTTTATTTTTTCTCATGGCTGAATAAAAATCCATTGTGTATATATACCAAATTTCTTTATCTAGTCATCTGATGGTGAACACCTAGGCTGGTTCCATGGTTTGGCGATTGTGAACAGTGTTGCTATAAACACTGTTATTGCATGTATCACTGTAGTGAGCTGACTTTAATTCTTCAGCATAAATACTGAGGAGTGGTATAGCTGGGTCATATGGTAGTTATGTGCCTAGTCTAAATAATCTTTTTTTTTTAGTAGACTTTTTAATTTAATTTAATTGAACCCAGAGATGCTTTACCACTGAGTTACATCCCCAGTCCTATTTATTTATTTATTTTGAGACAAGATCTTGCTAAGTTGCTGAGGCTGGCCTCCAACTTGCAATCCTCCTGACTTAGCTTTCCAGATCACTGGGATTGAAGGCATGAGCCACCATGCTACACCCAACTAGTAGTTAGTCTTATATTATGATTTTAAAATTTCATCTCACTTTCTATGTCCTATGATCTGAATGTTTGCATCTCCTTGAAATTCATATGTTGAAACCCTAACCCCCCAATGTGATGGTATTAGGAAATAATTAGGTCACAAGCATGGAGCCAGTGTGATGATTAGTGCCCTTATAAAAAGAGAGATGCCAAGGGTCTTGTTTTCCCTCTCTCTTTGCCATGTGAAAATGCAGAGAGGAGATAGACAAAGCAAAGAAGTGACCTCATCAGACATGGAATCCATTGCATCTCCATCCTGAACTTCCCAGCCTCTAGAACTGGAGAAATAAACTTCTGTCACTTAAGCCCCCCAATCGACTGTATCTAGTTACTGGAAGCAGAGCTGGCTGAGACACCATCTTTACTACATTCTCATTTATAGCAGTTGCTTATTCTCTAGTCCTTCCGAGGGGTCAGAGATTTTACTTTCATTATGTTTAAGCCTCACAACCACCTCTCACAAGGAATTGAAACTCAGCTAGGACTCATAGCTTGTCTGGCACACAGAGCTAGAAGACGGCAGAGTCTGGCTTTGACCCTTTGTTTGCCGCACTTGGATGAGGATCCTTCCCCCACTCCCACCTATGAGTTAGTTCCACCTTTGATCTTGTCCTTGCCACGAAGCCAGAGAATTTCAATCAGAAAACTGTACTCCTTGGTTCCCTTTCTATTAATAAATGTTTGATTGATTCTAAATGAGCTGTCACTATGCCTTGGAGTGAGAATTACAAGCAGCTCTATAAGCAGATTGTGAAGTGACAGCCATGTGACCCAAGCTGTTACTGTGACAACAGCTGAGGAGGAAGAGTATTTAATTATGGGGATGGGAGGATGAGACCAGCAGGTCTGGGAGGAGGGTCAGTGTTGCTGACCTTATCAACGCTTTCAGATCAAGAAGCCCATCTTTCTTTTCTCTCTCTCCACATACCTCTGACATTTAAAAAATAAAATCTTTAAATCAAAGCTTCTTATTGCATTGAAAATCCACACTAGTTTTTACGTCCCTGGTTCTCTTGGGAATGAGGAGTGATAAGGTGTGAACTCTCTATAACTCATGAAAACCTGTCCCCTGAGGAGCTTGGTTAGGATCTGCAAGCAGAAAACATTTAAATAATTTTTTACCCTCTGATGAATATCTTAATGTTACTTTACTGAATTAAATTTTGAGGCTCACTAAGAACCACACCTTGCCTGTGTAGGAATAATCCTCACATACCACAGGCAAGATGTAAGCTTTTGTAATCTCTTGGGAAGGCAGCATGGTTTTCTTGTTATGCTCATGAGATTCTCAGAGTAGCTTTTCATTTACCAGCTATGAGGCCTTGGACAAATCACTTAACCTCTTTAAGTTTGGCTCACTTCACCTGCAAAATGGTGAGGTTACTGTTGTTTACCCCACAAGGTTCTGGTAAGTACAATATTGAACATGAAATACTAGGCTGCTGCTGGCTCTGCAGCCCCTCTGTGTGAATGTGCAAAAGGAGTCCCCTCTTTTGGTTGCTACCTTTCAGGAACATGGATTGATGTGCAGAATGATAAAAAGGTGCCCCTTCTTGCGGGTGAACACAGCCTTGTGCAGGGGACAAAACTCAGTGAATGGAGAGCAGGCTAGACTTGAGCTCTCTCTCATCCCCTAGGCTGGGCGCCCTCAACACAGTCCATTCCCAAACCATAATTAGTAAACCTATCTAGCACTCCGCCCATTTTAATCAGTCAGGATTACCTGTTAAATATGGCATTAGTTACCATATGTCCATCAATGCCTGAAGAAGCAGAGGAGACTAGAAGAATTAAGTAAGCCTCCTTATCAATACCAATTAAAAGAATGTTGCTGCTATACCTGTTTTGTTGTTGTCGTTGTCATTGTTGTTGTTGTTTAGTAGAAGAGATCAAACACAAAAGCATTCTACCTCTATTTCCCAGACTAGTCTTGAACTTGCTATCCTTCTATCTCAGCCCCCTGAGGTGCTGGGATTCCAAGCGTGTACCACTGTGCCTGGATCATATTGGGATTTTGAGAAGACAGGGCCATGTGTGCTGAATTCCTGAAGGTTGGTTTAAGATTAAGAGTGGCGGTGGAGGCAGAGGGAAGGTGCTATTGGTACATGTGTCTGGGGTCAGGGAAAAATCATCCAGAGGCCATATTCCTGAATGTTCCAGGTCTGCTTGGAGATTCACAGTGGATGGAAGAGTTCCAGATATGAAGTCAGAAAAACTGAGTCCCAGCCTAGATTCCTAGGCATAGTTTTTCTGAAATCATGAGCCAACTCTTTAACTTCCTCTGTTTCCTCACTTAAATGATTTGGATTATGATCACTTTGCTATGTATATTACAGGGTTCTGTGTACCAAATAGGACAATTTTTGAAAAAGTACTGTGAATTCTACAAGTCACAATATATATGAATTTTTTTCCTCTTGAAGTGTTTCATTAAGTTTGTGAAGGCAAGGAGGCAGGATCTTGGCATATGAATGTCCTAGGAGCAAAGACCTAAGCCTTTTCTCTTCCCAAATTTAACACCCATGGCCTTCTTATAAGGTGTGGGCCTAGCAGGTGCCCAGTGCTCTTGAGCATCACCTGGTGGACACAAGTGGAACGGCATGATTGGGCCCATATTGGGGTTGCCTCCCTGCCTTGCCTCTAAAGCTTGGCTGTCTCCCACAGTGTATTCTGGAGCATTCGCTGCCATTATCCAGTAAAGACTGACTTGGTATTTCTTGTTCTTCCAAAAAGATGCATACTTGTTGAAATCTATAACTCATTTGTTGTATCCAACATCTAAATTTGATGGGAGTGGGGCTGGGGATGTGGCTCAAGCGGTAGCGCGCTCGCCTGGCATGCGTCCGGCCCGGGTTCGATCCTCAGCACCACATACCAACAAAGATGTTGTGTCTGCCGAGAACTAAAAAATAAATATTAAAAATTCTCTCTCTCTCTCTCCCTCTCTCTTAAAAAATAAATAAATAAATTTGATGGGAGTTCCCCAAAACAACCTTATGGGAAACCTCACCTGAACTCAGAACTTCTTCAGAACTTCTTTGTTTTCCACCCCAGTATGCCCAAAGTGTTCACAAAGCCAAATCATCATAAACTCCTGCAGGGAACGCAACAACTGTGTTACAGAGAAAGTGAATTAATACTTAACTGTTGTGAAGTCTGGCTGCATCCAGCTCTGAGACACTGAGAATCTATGACTTCACCTTTTTTTCCTGAAGCACTCCTCAAATGCATGACTGGGCAAAGCTCCACTGGGAAACTAAATAAATTAGGACAACAGAGTTGCTGCAAGATGCTGAGAATTTAGAATTCAAGATAGCTTCAACTTTGGTCTGTCCTTTTTCTTAATGAATCTTTTCTTATTTTTCATAGATTTTGTGGTTGAATCTATCATTTTTTTCCTGTAAAGCTGAAAAAGTAAAAGTTTTCTTTTAATTAGAGGAACTCTGAAGCCTGAAGTTAAGCAATTTGCTTAAGATCCCAAAGGAACCAAATCTCAGATATGTTTATCAATGAAACATGCATGACTATAGGTGGCTTAGAAGTCAGCAAATTCTCAGCTTTTGTTCTTCACTGCCTTGTGTCTTCTGGAACCAGTCAAAGGGCTGATTAAGATGTCGAGTGTTAAGCAATGACAAATTCTTCTAAAAAGCTTGGATCTGGCATTCTTTCACAAAGTGGAATGAGCTCTTGGAAAGTGAAATTGTGACTTGGGATTTTGATTTAAACTTTTTAGCTTTGGAATAGAAAAAAAAAATATTAATTTGTTGAGCCTCCCAAAGAAACTTTCTGATGAAGTAGGAGCTGCAGTTGGAGCTCTCACATATAGTATTCAGGTAGATGTGAGGATGTGATGATGAAATGTCTTTTCCCCAACAATCTAGAAGGCGAAAACAATGAACTTAGAGAAAGATTTAAGCCATAGGGAAACTGGAAGAAACTCTTGGAAACAGGTAGTCTGATCTGCTTGGTAGCCTCTATTTCCTGCCCCTTGTCTGCATTTTGATTTTTTCTTTTCTTTTCTTTTTTCTTTTTTAAAGAGAGAGATAATTTTTAATATTTATTTTTTTTAATTGTCAGCGGACACAACATCTTTGTTTGTATGTGGTGTGAGGATCGAACCCGGGCCGCATGCATGCCAGGCTAGCGCATTATCGCTTGAGCCACACTCCCAGCCCTGATTTTTTTTTTTTTCTTTTCTTTCGATCTCCACTTTATGGGCAGTGCACAGAGTGCTGATCCAGCTCCTGTCCTGCCCAGAGCAAGACTTGACATGATCTGGAGCAGCTCACAGAAGCCTTCCTGCAGAGCCCCACCTGGCTTTGACCACTTCAATTTCACACATTCCTACCAAGGCAGCTGTGTTGCACAGAGCCTAAGCTTGTTCCACCACTGCAACTATCTTATGGACAAGATTGACTGGTTGCAGGGGTTTTTGGATATGTGGTGACTAAACTTCTTTGCATTGGTTTCTAGACCAGTGATTCTCAAATGAGGACAAATAAATGAACAATGGGGAGATTATCAGGAGAAAAAGACATACAAATGTATTTAACATGCACATGTGCACAGGAACCAAACAAAATACAAAAGAAAACAGAGACCAGATGGTTACAGCTTAAATACCTTCTTCACAGGGAAAGGGAAGGGAGATTTGAAGGCAATGTTAGAGAGGGAGTAAATGAAATTTGGGGGAGAATGCATCTGAAGAATAGACGATGATCTGAGAAAAAGTTTCTGAGCTCTGAGTGTGCTGTTGGATGTTCTGTCTCTTCCTGTATGATATTGTTTTAATCTTCCCTGGTTGGGAGTGGACTAAAGGCAACTGTGCTGCTGCTGAAGTTTCCAATGGGGGAACATCAGAGAGAGCCTTTCCGGGCATTTGATGCTCTCTAAGAGCTCTGTTTGAATTTGACTCCGTGATACAGAACAACACACTTAGACTTTTGCTGAGTCTAAAAGGTCAGGTGGGCAGTTCTGCTAATCTGGGTGAGGCTTAGCTGAACTTAACTAACTCAGGTCTCTGCAGTCAACTAGTGGGCTGGGTGGGAGCAGGGTACATCTCATGGGAGGTGGGTGTTGTTTTCCAGCATGACAAGGGTGACTGGGCTACATGGTCTGTCATCATTCAGCAAGCTAGCCCAGGCTTTTCATGTGTGTGTGTGTGTGTGTGTGTGTGTGTGTGTGTGGGGAGAGAGAGAGAGAGAGAGAGAGAGAGAGAGAGAGAGAGAGAGAGAGAGAAACAGGAATCTGTGAGGCCTCTTGGCACAGAACTGGCTCCACATCACTTTTGCCACAATCTATCAGCCAAACCAAGTTACAAGATACAAGGTGTAGAGGAATAGACTATCTTTTCATGGTAAGAAGACCTTTGCCTGTGTTCTCTCATTGTGCCCTCACAAGCCTCTTGAAAAGATAAGTTAACTGTAAGAGGTAAGAAGATGGGGAGAAATGAAGAATTGTAGGCATTTGTACAGTTAGTCTATCACACCTGTTTCCCCGATTGTAACTTACACTTGGAAATTCAGCTGGGCACAGTGTTGCATGCCTGTAATCCCTGTGGCTTGGGAGGCTGAAACAGGAGGATGGCGAGTTCAAAGCCAGCCTCAGCAATGGCTTGGCACTAAGCAACTCAGTGAGACCCTTTCTCTAAATAAAATACAAAACAGGGCTGGGGGGTGTGGCTCGGTGGTCAAGTGCCCCTAATTCAATTTAATTTAATTTCTAGTACTAAACAAAGAAACAATAAAAACCTTGGAAATTCAGTGTAGCTTTCCTCCTTCAGGAAACTTTGTCCAACCCCTTCTTTGTCCTCTCCTCCAATCCCAGGCTGATGTGTCTCATGGCACACCTCACACCTCACTCCTCACGTTGTGCTGTGGTCATGGGCACACGGCTGGCTGTTCCCACTAGACTCCATGCGGTCTTTAGGGCAGGGACCATGAATGGATGGATGGCTATTTAATTTCCTTTCTTTATTTATAATCTAAATGTTTTATGAATCTGAATGTGGAGCATAGAGCTGAAGAGCTTAGTTTGTGAAGTAAGAAGGCCTCTGTTTAAAGCCTATCTTTGCCTTTTACTAGGTCAAGTCAAGCAAGCTAATGAATCTCTCTCTTTCTCTGGCCAAGGGGATGACAAAAGTCATGCCCCAGAGGCTAGTGAGGGCACAAGAGAGAATATAGGCAAAGGTCTTAGAAGAGTGGCTGGCACACATAGTCCTCAGTAATGACAACCCTGGCTGTTATGGGTGCCTCTTTTATCATTTCGATCTGGTACCTGGTTTGTAGAGAACTATGACTACATTGATTGATTCATTTATTCAACAAATATCTGTGGAGTCCTTACCCATTTGCTAGACACTGGGCTCCTTGCTTCTGCCTACACATCAGAGAGCCACATGTGTCGTCAGCCAATTGGTTCCTCAAACATGGAATATATTTTGCTGTGGCTGGTTCTGCATTCCCGTCAGTCACTGGAAGAGATTATTGTTTCCATCTCTGGAGGAGACTGGAGTCAGCAAAGACAACTTGCTTCCAGGGAGACGCCAAGCTCCTAGGATGGAGGGGCCCCAGGCGCTCATCCTCACGGACTCATCAAGGAGGTGATGAATGCTTATAGATCACCAGGATAACCAAGAAAGCTGTGCTGTGTGGGAAGAAGTCCTTGGCAAGCTCAGGAGCCGAATTCCTGGTTGCTGTAACATTTTGAAACTGTTTAAATAAAACACACGTATGATTTTAGGCAGGTTTTAAAATGGTGGTAGGAAACATCTGCTTCTTTCACAGAAGGGTTTTTGTGGGTTTTATCATGAGGAAAAATTAGAAGATGTCTTATGAATAATACACTGACTCAGCTCTGTGAGTCGCAGCAGCGCTCCACTCCTTACCGTGTGACTGTGTCTTCCGCTTTTAATATCCTGAAAACTGGCCCAGTGTCTTTCACTTAGTGGGTCTCACCAGAAATGGAATCCAGCAGGAGCCTGGTGTCACCAGCTTCTCCCACGTTCCCAGCCAAGTCAGATGACTCGCGCTTGGCCCTGAAATGTTTCTCTTCTTAGAGGTAAACCCAATGGAAATTAAAGTTGGATTTGCATCTTGAGGGGTTACCTTATGGAGGTTACCGCTGCTAACCGCCTGTGTCCATATTAATATTTTAATCTCTAAAATGCTTTCATGTTACACAGACAAAAATTATAATTTAGCACTAATCATACTGCTTTTGAAAATATATTTAAAGTTTGATATGAGACAATCTTGCATTCAAAGTAAATATTTAGCTTTTGGAGTTTAAGGGACATGTCTTAAATTTGCCTTGTTTCCTTCACAATCCTAGAACAAAGGTGCACACACATATCACTTTCTTCTTTCCTGTCATGTGTCACCTGGTAGCCCACCTCAGCTTGAGCGAGTGTGTTTTATGTGTGTGTGTGTGTGTTTGTGTGTGTTCCTGGGGGTTGAACCTGGGACCTCATACTCACCTCATACACATTTTACCACTAACATACATTCCCAACCCTTGAAGCTCATTTGCCTGGACTTTTCTTCCCATGGCCCATTCCCCACCTCAGTCCTGCCCTTATTTCAAGGTGCAATTCTGCTCTTCTCCTCGCTGTGAAATCTTTCTGATGTAGTACTTAAGTGGGACTCTCCTCCGAGAGTCACAATCAGCACCCACCCTGAGTGGACTTCACTGGGTGGTGAGAACACACATCCTGCTGTTTCTACTCTTCTCTGCAGTTCTTCCTCCTCCTTTACGCGGTGAAATGGAGCAGAGAAGGTCCATGGAGAGCAGGGACCATGTGCAGTGGGAAGACTTAAAGCTTCAGATCCACAGATAATCTGACATTTGCTATTCTATCACAACTTTCTGAATCTCATTCCTTATTTGAAACATAATTTATGGATTGTCATGAAGATTAAATGGATAAAATAAAAAATATCTGGTGCACAATAGATGATCAAAAATTGCTTCTCTGCTTTACAGGAACAGTCAAAAGCAATCAAAACAAGTAAGTGGGACAGGGCTAATTAAAATTTCAAAGGAGCGTTGGATGGGAGGTGGGGCACTAGGCTCCACCCACCTATTGGAAGGAGGAAAAGGGTTGAGGCTTCAAGCAGTAAGGCTGGTGAGGTTTCAGCATATTTTGGGAGCTCCTAATTTGGAAAGTGTACTTGATGAGGCACCGGAAGGAGTGGGTGGCGGTGAGGGGCCAAGTCTCATTTCACTCTTTATGCTGAATGAGGTTTTGTTTCCAATGATTGAGAAATACTTATGTAAAAGTAAAACTTCCAAGATGAGAAAACCCTGAAATACTAAAATACTGAGCTAAATCTAAAATACCAGATTTACAATACTGAAAATCCATGAGGTCCTCTCTCCCTTTGCGGTACTGTCCAGGGTCAGTGATTCCAAGCCGTTCCTCTACCCGGAGCCACTCACTAGTTCTGTATTCTAGAAACCCAGCGTGACAGTGATTGTCCAATTCAGCCAAAGTTAGAAATCAATCAGGTAAATGCACTGATTAACAGCCGAAAGTTTCTCTGGCTCATCAGATCTTAAGTAAAGCATTTCTTTTTCTTTTTTTCTTTCTTTCTTATTTTTTTCCCCTCTCTTCTGTACCTGGGGTCTGAACCCAGGAATGCTTCGGTGCTGAGCTACATCTCCAGCCCCTACCCCTACCGGCGCCACAGCCGCTCTTTTTCTTTTGAGACAGTGTCTTGCTAAATTGCCCAGGCTGGCCTCAAACCTGCAAAGTGCTGCTGCAGCATCTCCTCCTCAAATCACCGGGATTATATCCTGTGCCACATAAATAATGCGTTTTTCTCACCTGAGGAGGCTGAGGCAGGAGAATCTCAAATTCAAAGTCAACCTCAGCCACTTATGGAGGCTCTGAGGACCTTAGCAAGACCCAGTATCAAAATAAAAAATAAAAAGGGCTGGGGACGTGGCTCAGTGGTTAAGTGTCCCTGGGCTCAATTCCTGCACACATACATACATACATAAAGAGTTTTCTACCTGCAGCTATTGTTCAGGTATGAGAGGTTTGGAGGTGTCAATCCCTTGCCAAGGTTACTCTTTTGTTGTTGTTATGTTACACCTAATGAAACAAAATCATTTTCCTGAACAGAATTGAATGAATAATAAGTCATTTTGTTGAGGGAAATGAACAAGGGAAACATTTCACAATTAATATTGTGAAATATCAATCCTAAAATATTCCTAAACCATGTTTATGAGAACAAAGTAACTATGTTATTTTGTCTTTGTTCAAGGTAGGAAAAAAGGAACCAAGTGGCCCAAAGAGAATGACAGATCAAGGGAAAAGTAGAAGCAATAAACCTCATAATCAAAAGGTGCATTTGATTTCAGGTCTATGTTGAAAAATTGCTAATTAGTCTAAAGAGTCTAGCAGAATTCTCAGAAAGCTTTTCATACTCCGTTGGCTAAAGCTGTTCCAGACATGGTTCTCAGCTTGGTTTCCTTGCAGAAAGCCAGTCTTCTTAACCTAAGGAACAAATAGAAGTGAAGGGAAAAGATGTTTTCCCTATTACCATACTGTTGGGGAACATTTACTTTGAAGAGACCTGGAAAATTACCCTACTGGAAAACAACAGGTCATCCACTTGAAAAGTCATTGATGTCTTAACTCTTGACTATATTTTATGTCACTCCAAGAGGTTCTGATATATCTTCAAACATTCAGGTCTCCCTTAGATGGACTTAAGTGTGGATCGTTGTAAATAACTTGATATCTTTAATTAAAGCCCTGGTAAGCATGATCTGGATTGATGGAGGGTCAACTGTGTATCCAGCCTGTGTCGAACACTGCAAATAGGAAGACATGTAATCCGTAATGCCAGTTCTTAAGGAATTCGGCCATGAGCTAGACACACTAAGGCAAAAAAATATCTCAGGGCACCATCCTGTGCCAACTACTGCCTGGGTTGTACAGTCAGTGCTGTTGGATCCTAGTTGGCAAGATTTTCGGGATGTCCAGGGGCAGTGGTATGTCAATTGGATGGGAGTGGAGGACTTGCATAGAGAAGTGAAGGAGCTAGGTAATGTTGGTTGGGGTGGTTTGCAATTGAATTGTAGTAGACTTTGATAATCAGGATAACAACAGTTTTGCAGGTAACCAAAATCCATGGAAGGATGTGGAGCTGGGGCAGATAAACCTGGCAGCCATAGATTGAGTTGGAGCAACAAGACCATTCAATAGGAGAGTTGGCATAGCTTAGATGGCAGCTGGGTGATAGGAAGCCAGAATGGAAGTAGAAAGAGACACATGAGAGAGACTAGGAAGAAAGAAGCAGTTCTTGGAACAAGACTTCCTTCCCAGTTTGATCATGGTCACCATAATTAATAGTATATTTATCCCACTTTTCTGATTAAATGACACATTTCTTGAAGGTAATGTCTTGTTTGCGTAAAGGAAGCTGTTGGTTGAATTAAATTGGGTATAACCCAATATATCGAAATTATATTTTTTTTCACATTGACTCTTGCTAGTCATGAAAATCTTTTAATTTTTCTCCAAGACAATTAACAACTATGAGCTATTTTGGATACCAAGATTACTTTATACACCCAGTATATATCCTGATAACACATTACTTTGAAAAGAAACCTCCCCTACACACATGCCCACATCTACCAAACTGAGAATCTCAGAATCAAAATGCTTACTCTGACTAATAAAAAGAATGGGGGTGTTTAAAAGGAAGAAAACACTTCCATTTTGAGGCAGAAACCTGAAAGCTGTGAAGGGTGTTAATCAGTTTCCCCGGGCATTTAAGCATTTCATCACATTTGTTTTTCCCCTTTCTTGATTCATCATTTAAAAAAAAAAAAAACCCTTCAGCTTGGGGAATTCTGATCTGTAAAAAGCTTTTAAACAAACTCCCTAACACCCTTTTATACGAATACCTCCTTCTCCTCAGAATGCAAAAATAGAAACTACATTCATTCTAAATAATGTATTGTGCTCTATTCTACCAGGCAGTGGACCTCCAGCAGCAACTTCAGCTTTATCGCCTGCTGAGCTCTTCGGTTACTGTGAAGCCTCTTTCTCAAGAGCTCTGTATTTCCTGGGGCAGTAGGGCAACCTTGGATTCATCTCTGATACTAATTGTGAATATAAAGCTGTGCTACACTGCCTGTGGGATTTTTTTTTTTTACTTTTGTTTAAAAACTGCTTATTTTTACACTTTTTTTTTTTTTTTTTTTTTTTTTGCTTATTTTACTTTATCAGCTTTCCATATGGGAGACACAATGCACAGCATGAATTTTGTAGCCAGATGAAATCCAGGTTCCTGGACTAACTAGTTCATATAACCCCCTTAAGCCTTTGTTTTCTCATTTGAAATTTTCCAGGAGTTTGTGAGGATTAATTAACAGGAGATAAAGGAGGCATTCAGCATAGGGTAGGCTTGGTAAACTTTCTGTGTGTGTGTGTGTGTGTGTGTGTCTTACCAATGGAAGTTTGTTCCTGAGTATTCTAGTGCTTAAGGACAAGGTAGTGGATAGACAAGTCCTTCTGCGCTATCATCAACACAGCTGACAGGCAGCATTAACATTCCCTAGAACTTGTTGGAAGTGCAAAGTTGCTACCTGGGGAGGGGCCCAGTACTCTGGGGTTTGAACTCTCCAGGTGATTCTGCTGCAAGCTGAAGTTTGAGAACCACTTTCTAGATTACAGGACAGCATGGTGTATGGGAAATGTGTGTGTGTGTGTGTGTGTGTGTGTGTGTGTGTGTGTGTGTGTGTTTCTGGTGCTTTGCTGAGATGTTAATCTTTGGTTTTTACAAATACCTCTAAGAGGGAAGAAGCCAGAGGCCAGTGTCAGGTCACATGTTTCTTTTTTCTTGTCATGTTAATTAAGTCTTTGGAGGCAGGGATTTCGGTGTACAAATACAGCCTGATTCCTGTGTTCAGATCCAGAATTTGAAGACTTCCTGAATTCCAACCTCAAAAATCACAGCTAAGGTGCCCCCAGGTGGTCTTCTTAGTCTTTGGTCTTGGTGGTGGGTGGGGGTTGGGTGGAGAGGGGGGCAGGAATTTCTGCTTGTGGGAATTGAGTGGGAGGGCTAAGATGTAATCAGGGCCAGAAAGCACCCTCCATTCAGATTCTTATTTAGAGACATCTCAACACCCTTCTGTTTCAAATCTTAAATAAGACTTTGAGTATGACGGGTGGAGAGGTCATCAAAAAACTGAGGCAAAATACTTGTTAAACTCATATGAGAAACTACTTCTGAAAATGGGCTTTTAATGCGGACCCTTTCAGTATTTGGGGGACACTTTGGGGTCAAAATAATAGCAAACAGACATACACACTAATCAATGGCTACAAATCTCAAACTTTGAGGGTCTCCTCTGTAGTACCATCATGGCCAAATCTCCTTCCAGTACTTGAGCTTGCAGTTGGTTAGATACTGCCCCCTTGTGGGCACGTGCTCTCACCGTATACTGTTGGGAGCAGGGGAGTCCGCAACTTGCTGGCTTAAACTTTTTGTGGTCATCGGTGGAATGTCTAGGTTTGCTTTTCTGTTCTTTTTCCTGCTCTGAGCTTCTGTCCTCTTGTGAGTTTTCATAAATCCCATGCTGATTTTGGGAGATACATATGTTTCTCCAGTTGCAGGCACGCGTGGATCAGGGATGCATGGCATTTGGCACAACTAGTCGGGTATTCCTAATGGACATGCCACACTCCATCATTAAGTTTTGTATTAAACAGTTCAAAATTAGGTAATTTGTTTATTTTAGAAAAATAAAATTAGATCTACACTCCTATCACTCATTATGTGGCTCTTTTGTTACATGTCATTCTGTAGACCATTCTCTCAATATCTCTTCTTCTCCACTTTTCTCCTTTCTGGTTCCATTTTAATTGTATGCACTTATTCCAGGAACAGGAAAACAGAGAGATAAGAGAGGAGGAGAAGGAACAGGACTAAGGCTGATAGTGAACAATGCTGATCTAGTCCTTGCCTGTTGGGGTAGGCTGCCCCTGTGAAATGAGACAGCCTTCCCCTTGACTGCTCAGCCTGGTCATTTGAAGTGCCACCTAAATCACCAGGCACCTCATCCTCTTCTTTATTACCTGTTTTTGTCTCTTTATTTTCAGTCATATCTGTAGGCTCTAAAACCCTCTGTTTTTGCTTTTATCATCTTCTTAATTTTCCATGGAAGAGAAAGAAGAAAGTGTCTAAATATTATTGACTGAGTTGAGAATATATATTTTTTTATCTTGGCTGGGAGCCTCCAACCCAGCATTTCTTAGATCTGCTTATGTTTTTCTTGATGATTCAGAAAGGCTTCCACATACTAGAATTATTAACCCTCCATCATTAAAGTAAAAATATTTTTTTTCATTCCTTCAGCACTTTATTTGGTTTATGTTTTCATTCATTCAGTAATCATTCAGTACTTACAAAGTGTCAAGGGGCTTTTCTGCATTCTGGAGGTTTAGTGATTTATAAATAGGTAGGATTTCTGCTTTTGTGGAGTTTTAAGTGAAAAGGGAAGAGAAACATGAAAGCAAATGAACAGTTTTAGATTTTGGTGAGTGTGTGAAAGTAAACAAAGAGAAGCGATAGGGTAGGTGGTTACTTTAGATGAGTCTGTAGGAAAAGGCTGTTATGAGTAGGTGACATTTAATCAGGGACATTTAGTCAGCAGCATGTCAAACCAGGGGGAAATCTGGGTAGGAATAGTGACTACAAATACCCTGTGGTATAAATAAGCTTGCTGCCCCGAAGGATCCATGAAGGCTGTTGAGATCAGAGTTCAGAGAGCAAGAGGGATAGAGGGCAGCTATGGTGTTAGAGGGGCAGTGAAGCCAGGGAAAACTTGGAAGCATTCTAAAGAGCTAACATGATCACATTTATATTACTCAAAGGTCATTCTGGTTGCACTCTGGCCAATGGACTGTCAGGGAGCAAGAAAGGGCAGGACAGACAGACTAGAAAGAAGACTATGTGGCAATGTAGATAAGATGTGAAAATGGCTGATATATGGTGAGGAAAGTTGGGTGGGAAAGTGGGTGATCCCTGAACACATGGTGGAAGAAGAAATCATGGGACTTTCAGCTGAACTGGATCTAAGGCAAAAAGGAAGTATCAGAGATATTTACCTTTCAATATAGTTTACATTTTTTTTTAGAGTGGAAAGTGCAAAGCTTTATTAAAGCATAGCAGAAAAAAATTCCCCCTGCCCCCAGGAAGAAGGGGACCTGAAAGGTGGAATCCCTGGAAAGGGGAGGTCTTCTCCCTTTTATATCTAAGGTCTTCTTTTGTCCTCCCACATTCCTGTCCTTTATTCCCCCCCCCCCCCCTATCTTGCATGTGATGGGGGATGAAGGTGGGAAGGCCAAAAGGTGGGAGACAGGTGTACTTTTTTTAAGGTGGGGGTTGAGTTAGCTTTCTGTCACTGTGACAAAATATGTAAGATGATCAATTCAGAAGAGGAAAGATTCACTTTGGCTCACGACTTCACATATTTCATTCTATAGTCATTTGGTCCTGTTGTTTTGGGCCTGCAGTGACAGAAGTCATCAAGTTCGTCATGGTGGGAACACATGGTGAAGGAGGAAGCAAAGGGAGAAAGGAAAGAGCTGGGATCCCAATATTCCCTAAAGACCACGCCCCAACAACCTAACCTCCTCCCACTAGGCCTCACCTCCTAGAGGTTCCACCAACCTCCCATTAGCACCACAGCTGGCAACTAAACCTTTAACACAGGGGCCTTTGGAGGACATTCAATAACCAACAGCAGGGGTCTTACTAAAGAACTAAGATCTTTAAATGCATTTATTTATAGCAAATAATATTATTTTTCACAGCATGAATTTGTGCTCTGAATAATTTTTGCAGATGTTTAATGAAGACTTTGTTTGTTTAATGGACCAAATGCCTTCAAACATCACACTGACTAATCAATTCATTTTGCTAACATCCTCAGTTACCCAAAACAGAGGACGAGAAACACAACAGTCTGACTTAAGTGACCTATTTTGTGTTTAGAAACAAAAATAATGAATCTGATACTGGGAACCAATTGATTTTCTTTCCAGTTTGGGGGAGTCACTTTCTCCCAATAGCTCTACTACTCTTTATCTTTTGATGCTAAGAGATCCTCGGAGTCACAGCATTAGATATCTGGCAAAAGCTGCACTTTTTCATCCCATTTCTAGTATTTTCTTTGATTGGAAATTCATACCCTGATGCTTGTCCTTCTGCTTTTCACAGGTCCTTTTGACTACTTGGTTCATCATCATTCAGGCAAGATGGTGCATGGGGACGTGTGTTCGTGTTTCTGGTGTCCGTTCGTGTTTGCATGCACATGATCACACTTGAGCGTGAGGAAGGACAAGAGAGAAGAGGAAGACATAAGAGGGAGAGAGGTAAACAACAAGACAGGTGGAGACAGACAGAAGGTAGAGACATGGCAGAAAGCTGAAAATGTGATAGTTTTGTTTTGAAGATGTAAAACCAACTGCAGAAGGAATTCATGATTATTTTCAGCAGGTCTTATTTGTGGGGTGCTGAGTCCTTCCACTTTTTCTGCACTGAAAATTTGGGACTGGTGGAAATTAGGTGAGGCTTAGGAGGGATAGAGCAGCAAGGGTGATAAGACACTTGGAGTTTTTATTGGATAGTTCTGTTGGATTGTGTTCCCTGAAAAGATATGTTAAGTTCTAATCCCAGTTCCCTGTTCTATGGTAGTCCCTTGTTATCTGCAGGAGATATGTTCCAAGACCCACAAAGGATGCCTGAAATCTCCACTAATTCCAAGCTCTCTAAACAAGCATTGGTACACTAAATAGGTGGACCTGATAACTGAGATGGCTAAATGGCTGAAGGGCAAGTTTTGTGTACAGTGTGGATATCCTGGACAAAGCAATGATTCATATCCTGAACAGGACAGAATGCAATTTCACCATGTTACTCAGAATCATGCACAATTAAAAACTTAACAAATTGTTTATTTCTAGAATTTTTCATTTAATATTTTTGGATTGGGGTTAATCTCAGAGGGCAACTGAGATTGCAGAAAGCAAAACTACAAATAAGGGGAGACTGTAGTATAGATGCTCCTCAACATTGGATGGGATTCTGTCCTGGCAAACCCTTCATAGATGTAAAGTGCATTGGATGCATCTACCTCACTAAAGGTCCTAGATGAGCAATGCAGTGCACTGTGGAACGTCCATTGTTTACCTACCTGATGGTGTGGCTCAGGGGAGCTGGGATTCACTGCTACTACCCAGCATCGTGAATGAATATTGTTGCATGTTGTTAACTCAGGAAAAGATCAAACTGAAAAATTCAAAGTATGGTTTCTTCCAAATGCATATCACATTTGCACCATTGTAAGGTGGAAAAATATCATTATATTGACCCAGTGTAAGTCAGGAACCATCTCTATTTGGAAACAGAGTCTTTGCAGATGCCACCAGTCAACATAAGGTCACTGGGGGCTCTGCTGCAATATGACTAGTATCCTGATAATATAGGGGACATTAGGGCCCAGATTCATAGTGAGAACTCCGTGAGGTGGCAGAAGAGAGAAAAGAATGAACACCAAGGGTTGCTGGCCACCACACAGAGCCAGGAAAAGGCAAAGCAGGATTCTATCTTACTAGGTTTTCCGAGATGTCCAGCCTCCAGAATTGTGAACGAGTGAATTCCTGTGATTTTAAGCCACCCAGTTTGTGGTATTTTGTTATGGTGGCCATAGGAAACTAATATAGGTAGTAAATCCAGCATAAGTCACCCAGGATGTGGTAGCCAGAAAGCTTAATATGAGTTAGGGCTGCATCAAGAAGAGTATAGGGCTGGGGTTGTGGCTCAGTGGTAGCGTGCTCACCTAGCATGCGTGAGGCACTGGGTTCGATTCTCAGTACCATATAAATAAATAAATAAAGAGTCTATGGTGTTTATGAAGAAGAAGGAGGAGGAGGAGGAGGAGGGGGAAGAGGAGGAGGAGGAGGCTGGGGATGTGGCTCAAGCGGTAGCGCGCTCGCCTGGCATGCGTGCGGCCCGGGTTCGATCCTCAGCACCACATACAAAGATGTTGTGTCTGCCGAGAACTAAAAAATAAATATTAAAAATTTCTCTCTCTCTCTCTCTCTCCCCACTCTCTCTTAAAAAAAAAAAAAAAAGAAGAGTAGTAGTAGTAGTATAGCATCTCAGAAGTGAGGGGGGAGGTGTCTTCCTCCCCAGACCATCCATATTGCATGGGGACTATTGCATTCACTCCTGAGAAGCATACTTGGCAGAATGTTGACAAGCTCGAGATTGTCCAGAGGTACCCAGAGTCGGGAGGGGGGCTGGAACGCTGCCACCCTGACACCCAGACTCTTGCGGTCTGCCGCCTTACTGTTGTAGCTTTATCGCACAACACTTCCATCCATGCATTGAATCATTCATTCAAATCAAGACAAGCTGTGTCCCAGGCTGCCTTCTTTTCTCATTCCACAGATGACTCATTCCTGCACCTTCAGTTTCCATCTTTAGCTAAGTTTCTCTCTGAAGCTCAGGTCTGTTGATCTGACCACCTACTGGTTTTCTGTCTCTACTTTGTTTAGTGACAGCCTAAGCTAAACTTGTTTAAAATGGAACTCAAAATTTACCCTTCCCCCCATCCCCTGGATCTGCTGTCTCCCTTGTGCACGCCTCACGGAGGGGCACCTCTCCCACCTGGCTGTGTGAGCCGTATTTGTCGGGGTAGTAGCCCTCCTGTGGGTCTCGGGAGTTCCTTGAGGTCTGGGCTCCTGCAGGCCAGCTCTTTGCCTAGAGTTCCCTCTGGCTTCCAGGACAGGTTCTGTCCACAGTGAACACTCACCTGGCTGACAGATGGCCCCTCTCCTGCTTTCTTCCCTGGGGAGAACAAGACTTGTTTTTTTTTTTTTTTTTTTTTGTCTTAGAATAAGTCCACCTGGGGACATGAGTTGTCTGAACAACATGGATTTGGGGAATATTCTTTAAGAGTATAAAGAGCAGGATAGTATAATAGCATGTGCCCTTTCCTAAAAGTATTGTCAGTGAATTTGAATTCTTCCAGAAGGGCAGTGAGTCCCAGTGTCACCAAAGAGTTGATTTGAAGATTAGCATTGTCCTGTTTCCTTTTCCTTACAAACCTATAGAGAAAGCTGGATCGTGCAGAAAAACAGAAAGTAGCTTCACAATCCCTTACTTTTAGTTGGAAAATAAGCCTCCCTCCCTCACTCCATGTTATGGACTAGATGCTCTGGTCCCCCAGGATTCAAACACTGAAAGCCCTAATGTTAGGGCATTTGGAGCTGGGGTCTTTGGACCCCATGGTGACATTAGCTCTCTTACAGGAAAAGGAAAGAGACCAGAGCACTCTTCACTTTTATGAGGACATACTGAGAAGGTGGCAGTTTGTAAGCCAAGAAGAAGAACTGGGAACTAAATCTCTAGCAGATTGATCATGACTGCTCAGTTCCCAGAACTATGACAAATAAATCTTTTTTGTTTATAAGCTATCCAGTGTATGGCATTTTGTTATAGCAGCCTGAACAGATTAGAACTATCCCTCTCCCTCGTCCCTTTCTTCTTTCATCTCTCCTTCTTCTCTCTCTCACCTTTCTTTATTGCAGTCTCTTTCCTACTTTGTTTCTTGTGGGCAGGAGGAACTATAGGATTTGCAGGGGTCATCACCAATAGTAGGTCTGGCAAGTAGCTCAGATTTCACAAGCATAGGGCAGCTTTCTTTCAGAATGAGGGGTTTACTCATCAGAAAGCTGGTTTAGTTTTCTGCCATCATCACCATCTTCATTCTTTACAGTTTAGCATTTTTTAATATATTTTTTTTTAGTTTTAAGTAGACATAATATTTTTATTTTACATTTATGTGATGCTGAGGATCATACTCAGTGCCTCAAGCATTCTAGGTGAGCACTTTACCACTAAGCCATAACCCCAGCCCCTACAGTTTAGTATTAATCTTAGGTATGTGCCTTATTCTAAACCTTTGTGGTAAAACAAATAAATAAACCACAGACAAACAAAACCAAAACTCCATCTATTTGGAGACTTGCTTTTTTTTCTTTCTAATAAATCTACATTGCCTGTGTATGAATGTGCCTGGGAACTTACGGATGGAGATGAAGACAGGGAGTGTGGGCAAAGCTCTCTGGACAGAGAGGATTAAGCTGAGTGAGGGCATTTTAACATGTTGGAGGCAGAGTTGTATGGTGAGGAGAACCTGAAATTTTGGAAATGAAGACCCCTGCTTGAGTCCTAGCCCTGTCACTTAACCTTATTCTTTTAGTTATTTTATCTATAGTATGGGAGACCAACCTTGCACGTGACTGAGTCACACTCCCCGGCTGGGTGCTGAGGCGCGCAGTCACAGAAATGTGGCAGAGCTTTCCCCACCCTTCTTGGGTCTGAGGGTCAGTGTCTCGTACATGGGTGTGTCTTGCGACAGCCCTATAGGTGAAGCTACGCTCACCTGTTCCTTTGTAATATCACCCCTTGCGCTGTTTAGGATAGAATCTTCCATGGAAGTGCCTTGTGTGTGTCCCCTTCTCTTACTGTGCCCTTGGGTGTGGCCTACCCAGGTGTCAGTCAACCTGCTGACAGTGGACATCATGAAGATAGACTCAGCCCCCTGAATCCTGATCCCTTGCCTCATTGAATAGCTTCTCCTTAATAAAAGGGGTCAGTGCATGCTCTCGCTCTCTCTTCCTGTGGACCCTAAAGAAAAAGGTATTTGTGTCTCTTGTGTGGTTATTTTGCACAGCCCAGTCAGCCCAGTTCAACTGGAGTAAACCCTGCGCCTTTTAGTCGTGGGAACAGAAACTTGGCACTATAGAATAGAGATATGGTGACAGTTTCACTAAATTGTTATAAAAAGTAAATGGGTAATCAGGAAAAGCATCAAGTAGTGGTACTGGTCCCAAATATGGGAATTTCACTATCGATGGTTCCTGCTCTCTCATCCAGATCTCAACCTCTTTCCCTATTTATCTCCTTCAAACAATATTTTAAAGACAGAGATTATTCTGTTTAGTTTTCTGTACCTAGTGCCTAGTTGAGGGCAAAGCATCTATAGATGCTTAAGATAGGTTTGTAGAACAACAGAGGACAAATGAATACCCTTTGGTCAGGTCCAAGTGGAGATTTGATCTAACGAGTTGTGTCCCACCCTCTTTCTCTCCTCCACTGTTGTGTTCTTTTATCTTCTCTTACTTTCTGAAGACTGTCCCATCCCATCTGTTTCTATCCTCTCACTTTTATGCATGAGCTTATATAGATATGTATTTTTTTGAGAATGTGTCCTAGACCTAAGCTCCCCAGAGACCTCATTTAGTCTCACCAGCAAGTTGCTCCGATAATCACTGTGATTGCAAAGATGCTAGGATGAACCCTTAAATTAACTGCCTTTCATTCCAAGAGTCAGGAAATTTCAAGCGGGTGGAGCAGGAGTTTCCACAGTTGTCATGGCAACGACAGTGGGTCTGATGCTCCGTATTCTCCTCTCTGCATCCCCTCTCCCCTTCCACCTGTGCTCACTCCTTCACCCAGTGTGTCCTAATCTATTCTTGATGGTACCAGCCAGAAGTCTAAGAGTAGTGATATTCCTTGAAGTGGATATAGGGATAATGGGACATACAACATAGGCTATATAGTTATTAATAGAACAGGTCCCTTTCATTGGTACAAACTATGAGAGTCAGGTAAGAATACAACATAGCCACTTGCTTTATCAAGACATATTTGGCAAAGAGACAGGGACATTGGTAGTTGTTCATTTCCTCAACCCCGTCAAGCTGAATTCATGGACGCTCCTTCCCCCCACCAGCTGCACTCCCAATTTCCTGACCAATCTCCCAGCCCTCCAATTTCCTGAACAAATCTGTATGTAGCTGGAGCCGGAGGTTTCCCCACGGAACCAACCCTATTTGAGCCTGAAAAAAATGTCAAAGTGGAAACATAGATAGGAGAAAATGGATTTGAGAAATGTCTTTAAGAAGTAGAACGTGCCAAGCTTGTTAATGGATTGGAAGTAGGGGGTAAGGAAGAGAGTGACCAAATTTCTCATGAGGGTGATGGCATGGAGAGTGGCCTTCATTAAGTTCCTCCTGAGATTGGGAATCTCTCCAAGTTCCCCAGGAGGAAGATCCAGTTGGTGGGGGTGGAAGAGGATTTCCATTCTGCATATGCTGAGGTCCCGGCACAAAACCTGGGCATGAGCCAACCGACTTCAATTCTGTTCTTTTCATATTGAACTGAAGATGATCAATCCCCACCCTGATTCATAAGAGACATTAAACTGGAGAGGATTTTATGTATAAGACTCACATAATTTTGAAAAATTGCTAGTTGAGATCTTTGGCCTATCTCTTTAAATTTATAGCTGTATTCAATTCATACCTATGAGTTAGCCTACCTGGAGCTGCTGAGGTGTCTTTAACCACCAGGTGAAAGCTAAATCCATTGCAGATCAGCAGCTGTAATCCACAGGGTCTGCTCTTGGGATTGTACTAATAATACCCACCCCTTCCTGCCTTTTTTTCTCCATGTGGCATCCTGTGTCCAGAAGTCTTTGTTTTTCAAGTTCTGTTCCTCAGGAGGAATGTTGTCTAGCTCTGAGAGGCTCTGTGAGACACCAGTGCTTTCTTTCTTTTTTTTTTTTTTTTTTTTTAATATTTATTTTTAGTTCTCAGCGGACACAACATCTTTGTTTGTATGTGGTGCTGAGGATCGAACCCGGGCCGCACGCATGCCAGGCGAGCGCGCTACCGCTTGAGCCACATCCCCAGCCCAACACCAGTGCTTTCTAGAATGATTTTCTTCAATTACCTTGTGGCCTATCTTTTAAGTCTGACCATCTATCCCAAGAACCTCAAATTAAGAAAAAAAAATATTCATCTGTGTTTTTGTGATGTATTTAGAAATTAGAAAAAAAATAAGAGAAACAATTTTATTTTCAAAAGGTTTTCCACATTGATAATCTCAGTTGATCCTCATAAAACTCTATGAGGGGGACTGGGGCTGTAGCTGAGTGGTAGAGTGCTTGTTTAGCATGTGTGAGGCACTGGGTTCAATTCTCAGCACCGCGTATAAATAAGTAGAAATAAGGCTCCATTGAAAACTAAAAAAATATTTTAAAAAACCCAACTCGGTGAGGTACAGAAACAGATGGGTACATCTCCCTTTTTATGGTTTAGAAAAGCTCATGTGTGAGGCATTCCAAGAAAGATTAGAGGTGAAATGAGTGGGTTGTGAGAGTCTTAACCTAATAAGTGTGTTAATCCATTGATAGGGATTAACCCTAGGTGGTGACTGTAGGCAAGTAGGGTGTGGCTGGAGGAGGTGGGTTAACACTCTCCTTTGGGGGTATGTATTGTGTCTCTGATGGTGAAAGCTCTCTCTTTGCTTTCTTGTGGCCATGACTGGAGCTGCCTTCCTCCACCACATC
Organism: Spermophilus citellus; assembly: GCF_964194105.1. Taxonomy (NCBI): domain Eukaryota; kingdom Metazoa; phylum Chordata; class Mammalia; order Rodentia; family Sciuridae; genus Spermophilus; species Spermophilus citellus. The sequence goes on along the minus strand of NC_138183.1, from coordinate 145,716,570 downwards.
CTTCCACCATAATGTCCTGCCTCACCTTGGGCCCAGAACAATGGGGTTGGCTGAGACCTCTGAAACCTTGAGCCCCAAATAAACTTCTCCTCCTCTAAAATTGTTCTCAACAGATCTTTTGGTCACAGCAACAAAAAAAGCAAACTAAAACATTCCTGATATGGAAGCTGAGGCTCTGGAAGACTGTTTTGGCCTAAGGTCACCAGGTGGATCAGTAGGGACAGGAAGAATTGTTTTACATAACACCAATGTACAAATACTTTCACCCATACTGTCTATTGAGTGGCTACAATAACCATCACCACCTGCTTCATTTTATAGAAGAAGGACTACCTCTCAGGGATCTGGGTGTGGTGATTTTGATGCACACTAGAGTGCTGTAGTTGAGTTCTGGCATTCACCAGCTGGAGCCAGCACAGCCCACAAGTGAAAGGCACTGCCCTGGTAAGACCGCCTCACTTAGATGTCAGCTGCAGATGAGGTCCCTACATCACCCACAAATCTAAACACAGGCTACACACCTGGGGGGGCATCCATGAGCTCCCTCTGGTTTGATAATTTGCTAGAATTGTTATGCTCGAATTCAGGACCCCCAAAAGACCACCAGAGACCAAGATCGATGTAAGCAGCAAAGAGGTGTTTATTGCGAGCTAGCTAGGTCCTCCCCGCGCACACACTCAGCAACTGGTGACACTGAGAGGCCCAGAGCCCAGGGTTTGCAGCAGTTTTATACATTCTTTGGAGAAAGCAGGGACCCCACATACATCATAGCATCTCTTAGCAAATCATCACACACCACAGGAAAATCATAAAATAATTCTAAAACATGACTAGCACAGTCACTGGCAGGAACAAGTTGGGTAGGGGTGATTGGTTAGTACCAGAGGGCTTGAACTGATTGGTTTAAGCCAAGAGAGGTGTACGTGCTGAACTACATGGTTTCCCAACATGTTATCAACCCCTATAAACTACTGGGAGGGTCATCTGGCATCCCAGGTATTTCCCTGTCTCATGCTGATTGGTGGCTGCTAGGGGGTTGCTATGGATCCCCACCTAGCCTGACTGAGTCGGGGACACCTGGCGCAGCAGATCTCTCCTGTTATTTGTAGATAAACAATTTAGCAGGGTGGGAATGTTCCTAGGAGTGCTCTATGGGTCTTTCCAAGGACAAAGGTCATGCTCCTTCCTTGGACAGGCTTTGCTCTGAGGTAGAGGATGGTTTTTCAGAATGACTCATACAACCCTAGAGAATGTTATAGCTATAATTTTGTTCTAAAGGATACAAAGCAGGATCAATCAAATAAAAAGAAACAGAAGGCTGGGCCTGGGAGGGTTCCAAATGCTGAGCTTCTATGTCCTTTCTCTATAACTCATGGAGTACCATTCTTCTACTCAGTGATGTGTTCTCCAATTAAGAAGCTCAAAGAGCTCCAGTGTCCAGGGTAGTTACTGAGTTTTCACACGTAGGCATAATGGATAACTCAGTCTCCAACCCCCACCCCTCTCCAGGTTCAAAACCCCAGCCCTCTAATCACATGGTTATTCTTCCTGGTAATCAGCCTCCATCCTGAGCTACCTCTTTATCATAAACTGTGGTGTGGTTCAAGGACCTCATGGATAACAGCTACTCCCAACATTTGAGAAATATCTGTTTTGGAAACCTGTAGTAAATACCAGAGAAATTCTTCATTATATTATAGTAGCAGAGTCAGGCAGGCTCTGCATCTGGTGTGGGGATTCCAGACCAAGTGCTTTCCCTTATGCCCTAACCTGGTTCCCATCTGGCTTTCTGACTATGGTTTAGATATGAGGTGTCCCCCAAAAGCTCATGTGTGAGACAATACAAGAAGGTTTAGAGGTAAAATGATCAGGTTATAAGAAAGCCTTAACTTAATCTGTGCATTAATCTATTGATAGAGGTTAACTGAATGGTAATTGAAAACAGGTAGGGTGTGGCTGGAAGAGGTAGGTCATTTGGGGACATGCCTTTAGGGTATATATTTTGTCCGGTGGTGAGGAGTATCTCTGCTTCCTGGTGCCATGTTCTGAGCCACTGTCCTCTGCCACACCCTTCCGCCATGATGTCCTGCCTTACCTCAGATCCCAAAGAATGGAGTCGGCTGTCTATGGACTAAGACGTATGAAACTGTGAGCCCCCAAATAAGCTTTTTCTCCTTTAATTGTTCTTGTCAAGTTTTTTGGTCACAGCAGTGAAAAAGCTGACTAAAAACAATGCGTTTAACAGAGAAACTGGAATGTAGTTTGACCTCTTGAAGACCTAGAGACTTTCTCATACTTCAAAAACCACACCTGATCCTTCCATTTTACCCACCTGAAACCAGACCGAACCCGCAATCCAGTTTCCACATTTCTAAGGTAATAAAGCCAAGCAGGAAGAATGCTGGTAAATGAATGTGCTCTCAGGACAGCGCAGGGTTTCTGAAAGCAAGCCACGTAGGAGGTGCTAGCACAGACCCTGATTGCAGAAGTCTGCATTTATCCTTAATCTGCATTTTAAACCCAAACCCTCTGTCCCAAACCGTTCTTTGCCCTAGCTAGCTGTATTCCACAATCTGCAGGCCAAAACGGAATTGTAGATGAGGAATGATTTCAAAGGAATGAAATCCTGACAGGGTGCTTGATGAACAGCATATCCACTTTCATATCCACTTTGATTATTGATGCAAAGCCCTTGGTGAAAAGGGGAGGGGATTTTCATTTGCTGCACACCTACTATGTGCAACAAATCATTTAACTCTCAAAGTTCTATAAAGTGTGACTTACTTTCATATTTTTTTAAGAGAGAGAGAATTTTTTTTTTAAAGAGAGAGTGAGAGAGGAGAGTGTGTGTGAGAGAGAATTTTTTTAATATTTATTATTTTTTTTTTAGTTCTCGGCGGACACAACATCTTTGTTGGTATGTGGTGCTGAGGATCGAACCCGGGCCGCATGCATGCCAGGCGAGCGCGCTACCGCTTGAGCCACATCCCCAGCCCGAGAGAGAGAATTTTTTACTATTTATTTTTTAGTTTTCGGTGACACAACATCTTTATTTTATTTTTATATGGTGCTGAGGACCAAACCCAGCGCCCCACGCATGCCAGGCATACCGCTTGAGCCACATCCCCAACCCTTACTTTGGTATTTTAATGAACACTAAGGCTTAAAGAACTTGCCCAAAGATGTGCAGGCTGATTTGAACCCAGATTCAATTCTAAGACCCTGCCTCCTACACAAGTCTGCCTTCAGCCACTGGTAAAAGCTTGGAACATGTTGCTCTCAATTTTTTCTTCTTGTTTGCTTGGTAGTTTATAAAATCTTATTTTTGTATGATGATGTAATTAATCTGTGATCTTCAGAAAACCTGTCATTTTGAAAGCTTAGGGCAGCAGAACAAAGCTAATCAAAGAAAAGCTTCATTTACATTAATACCACTGGGAGATTGCTTAGGTCACTTTTCTGAAGAGCCTGATGTCCTTGCTCAGCTTAATCTAAACATTAGACCATTTTCAGTTATTAAACCTCTGCTAATTCAGGCCCCAGTGCAGAACAAATATGCTATTAATGATAAAAGTCACAATCACATAAAAGCCTGGCTGTGGGATTAGAAGGGCAGCACTATTTCCAGATGCAGCATCTATTTTACCTCACTTCTCTTGGCCTTCCTTGATAAACAATGAGGTCTCTGGAAATTTCCGTGGGTATGAAGCCTGAACTTCTCATCAGTTCCGTACTAGTGCCACCTAGTGGCGTCCTGAGGCATCTGCGGGTCCTTCAGATTTCTAAAGGGTGGGGTAGGGTTTTGAGGCCCTGCCATCTCCAGGACCTCAATCTAGAGGCACTAGAGATACTTGTGTGAGTGAGAAGAGGAAAGGGGTGATCATCTACCTCATATATGTATAAAATTCTAAATAGTTGAGATGATATATTTTTGGACTTGGACAATTTTGTTTTGAACTCATACAGGCACAAGAATACTTTGCCTCCTGCTTCTTTTGGATCTGTGGCCCTGTTGGTATCCGGGAGACCCCACCAGTGCAAACATGCAATCCCTTCTCCCCAAGACATTGTCCTCAGTCAACACCACAGCCCAGGAAGAAAATGAGAAAGCTCAGTTCTACCACAGACCATTCACTCTTCTGATTTTATTTCCTTTTCATGGTGTTCCTCAGCCACCTACCTGGCAAAGGATAATCGGAAGGCAGTTCCTCAGCATTGTCTTTGAATAACATGGGGAGCATGGACTGGGGGTCATCTAAGTAAGTGCAGAGAGAGCCAAGTTGGTTAACTTTGAGAAAGGCTTCACCTGGTCAGGGAGACAGCCTTTTTGAGACCAGAACAAAGAACAGGTAGCTGATTATCAAAGAAAAGGAAGTGAGTCTGTAGCAATCCCCATCACCTGTTTGCTAACATCCTCTGGGGTAGGATCACTTTCCAACAGAAGCAATCACCCCATGAGGCTCTCTTCCTGCCTTTTGGTCACCAGTAGGCATGAGAAGAAAGGAAACCTAAAATCTATAAAAGGGGCAAGACACCTCCACTCCCCTAGACACTAGATCTGGACCCTCTCCTCTCCGGATAAATCGCACGTGTGCGCTCTCTCCTTCTCTCCCTCTGTTCTGTTTCTTAAAATTTTTTTTTTTTTTGATCTTGCTTCGGTGTTTCTCAGATGTTTAGTCTTCAACACCAAGGAATTAGGATTGAATCCTGATTTTTCAAGACTGGTTTCATTGTTAAGATGTAACCAAAGTAGGAGATGATAAACACCAGACAAGGAGGCCATGATAGGAGAATGATAGGGTCAGTTCAGGATTTGGAGTCAGAGTTACCTGGGCTTGAATCCTGGATCTGTCTCTTGTTGTATACTGGGGGAAATTATTTAGCCTTCCTAAGAGTTTCCTTACCTGTAAAATACATATCATATCCTGTTTGCTGATATAGTAAGAAATAAATCCAACTGTGGAAATAAATGAAGTTTGTTCTCACTTAAATGAGAAGGATTTGGCCACCATCACTTGTTTTGGTAGAGACTCAGGCAGCAGAAAGGAAAAGCTTTATAATGAAAAAGAAAGGCTTCAGTTTGGCTCCGATTGGAGGTTGTTGGCACTGGGATGCTGGAGGAGGGTCAAGAGGCACAGGGCATCTTCTGAGATTGGTGTAGAGTGCACATTTGTATTCTTCTGATCAGTCTTGAGTTGGAAGCAATGACAAAAAATGCCCAGTCCTGAGCATTCTGTGAAGATTTCTGTAGAAGCTGTGATTTGACTTCTGCATATTCTACAGCAGGGGTTGTGGGTTGGAGTTCTGTTGTCACATGTGGTTTGGCCATTGTCCATTTGTATAGTCAGTCTTTTATAATACATTCAAAGCTACTCACACCTCGCAATCATTATTATTACAATTCACAGTGATCAGAGGTGGTTCTCAAATTCTTCTGGGGCCAGACTTTAGGTGGTAGCTTCCTTATTTCATTTTGTGTTGCTGTAATACCTGAGACTGCGTAACTTATAAAGAAAAAAAGCTTGTTTGGCTCACAGTTCTGGTGGCATGTGGCACAGGCCCCTTTGGTTGTGTCACAGCATGGCAGAGAAGTAGGAGGGGAAGTGGGCGTGTACAGAGACAGGAGACAAAAGAGTGGGCGGGGACCAGACTTGTTCTTTCATAACAATGTGTTCACATGAACTAAGTGGGTAAAAACTATAATAGTCCCTCCTGAAGCCAGTGACTCCATAACCTAACCATGTTCCAATGGACCCCATTTCTTAAAGATCCATCACCTCTCAATACTATTGCATTGGGAACCAAGTCTTTAGCACACGAACCTCTGGGAGATACACTCAAACCACAGGACTCCCAACAGTGTCATTCAGGGTCCAGGCAGGAAACCAGAACCTATACCAATTATTTTAAGAGAGATAACTTAATAGGGGGGAATTGAAGAGACGGAGAAAAAAAAAGGTAAGAAAGCAATACAGAAGTAGTTCTTGAATGAAACAGCTGCTGCTCCTAGGGCTGGAGGAACAAGAAGAGATGAAGAAGAGATGGGAGTTATTCAACTTTTGAAGCCTAGAGCAGAAGCCTCATAGAGTGTGAACCAGATCTCTTTAGAGAACAGTGCTCCTCAGCTGGTTTTGGTACCTCCTGAACTTGGAGGAGGCCCTGAAGTTCTTGAACTTGGGCCTCCAAGTACTCACAGATTGGAGCAGTTATATTTTGTAGCAAGGGCAACATGAGGTTGGTGCAGGGAGAGTGGAAGTCTCTCCAAATGGGAATGATTGCTGCTGTTGGTTGGAGTATCATTGCTGCAATGATATTGATCAATAACAAGCAGCAAAGATGGGAAGATGCCAACTCCCTCCTCTTGCTTTCATGTCTTCCTCCAGTGTTCCCATAACTAACAGGGATCTGGCTGGCAAAGGCAGTAGAAGAAGAAATTTTAGTGTCAGCTTTTGGTATGTGAATAAGGCCTTTTCAGTTTGTTTCCACATTATTTGTAACAGACATCATCAAGAAATGAGCCCCAGATTCAATGTCACAGAGAAGAGTATAGAATGGTGGTTTGGAGTGGAGGGACGACAGCTTTCAGCCGGCTTACCTCTTTCTCCATTGTTTGCAGAGCCTCACTTGTTTAGGCACAGGGTGGCTAAATGTGCTAGAGAAACACAGGCAGCCTCATCCACACTCAAAGATGAATCTTGATTGATTCCTTAAACCTTGGTTTTCAAAACTAAAACAGCCAACTGAAAGTAGACAGTCAATGAATAACTAATTTGATCGTTTCTGTCCACCTACTCACTGCTTTTTTTCTTCCTACATCTACAGACACCTGGAGGAAAAACCCCAAGTCCTTCTTTTCACGGAGATTGGTGAAGCCTCTGCTTTTTCCTCGATTTTCGATGCAGAGCCTAGAGATTCCCATAAACTTTCCAGCCCTTTCTTCAGGGGGACCAAGGGAAAGCTAGGTCCTGGGGAAGGGAATCTCCTTCGGTTCCACCTTAGATCTTCACACTCTAGGTGGTCTTCTAAAAGAATATAGGGATGGAGGTTTGGCCCCTCCCACTTAGAGGAGGAAGGCTCTAGCTATGCTTTCATCTAGAAGTGACTATCCTATGCTGGAGATGATCCCAGGTATCTGGAACACCAAGGTGAATCAAACACAGTCCCCTCCCTAGAGGAGTTCCTAGGCACTGGTCAAATCAGTGTAACAATGTGAGCAAAAACATAAGTACATGACATCATGGCCTAGGTCTGCCTGTGACCGTCTCAGAAAACTTATCAGAGGACACAATAAAAGAAATAAGTGAGCACTCCAGACAGATGTCAGCATGTGTGGGACAGTCTGTGGGTATCTAAAAGCATCTCCATTAAGGGCCTTTACGATTTTGGGTCAGGATTGAGCTCTGGGATGACTTTCTATAGAGACTGCTGGGAAGTTGGAGAAGCATGTGGCCCATCTGCCGTGTAGACAGCTCACTTCAGCAGCTGTGTGGAGGCTAGACCAGGAAAGGGAGCTGCAAGACGGGAGGCAGGAAAGTGGCTAAAAGTTTGTGTCATAATATTCGTTGGTGGGTTTAAAGATGTTTAAGAGACTTTCCTTTGCTCCATCAGCTGAAGAGTGATTCAAAACAGTAGACACAAATATAGAGAGTGGGAGGGCTGTGACAAACTTCTCTCTCTCTCTCTCTCTTTTTTCTTTTTTTTTTTGGTACCAGGGATTGAACTCAGGGGCTCTTATACTGAGCCACATCTCGGCCCTTTTTTGAATTTTATTGAGAGACAGAGTCTTACTGAATTTCTTAGGGCCTTGCTAAGTTGCAGAGGCTGGCTTTGAACTCACGATTCTCCTGCCTCGGCCTCCCCATGTTTCTCCTTGGGAGATCCTGTCCGGCAGAGACACTGAATCTGACCTGGGAAGATCACATCTCAAGGCAAGTTGAGGTCTCTAGGGGACAGGTATGGGGATACATGGGCCGGAAGCAAGGCTGGCAGGAGGGCACAGATTTCAGATGTTATTTCCGAGGCGAATGACAACTAGTGGGGATTCTGAGTCTGGGGAATGACATGACAAGAGGCTGTGCTTTAGGAATACTGATCTGGGAGCAACATGGAGCACATATCAGCGTAAGAGAGGACTCTATTGCAAAACGAGCGTGTGGGCAAGTGATGACAAAGATCAGAGCCAGCACAGTCACTTTGAGAGTGGGGATGATGGGTCAGACTTGAAAGGGAGACTATTGAAATTTTGGCCACTAATGTGGGATGGGGGAGTAGGATCAAGATGTCCCCATTTTTTTTTTTTTTTGTTAAAAGAAAGTGAAAGGGGGATAGAAATTGGAAAGGCAGTAGAAGAAGAAATTTTAGCGTCGGCTGTTAATATGTGAATAAGGCCTTTTCAGTTTGTTTCCACATCATTCGTAACAGACATCATCGTCCTGTAACAGAGCCAAACTCATCTTTGGACTTCAAATGAAGCTATTAAAGCAACAGGGAAGGGAACCACAAAGGAATGAGGGGCAGCAGCTTCGAGGACAATTTGATTCCTGGCAATGATTTTAATTGTGACAATAATCGTAATAGTATTCCATTAATTTTATATTTCTGATGGAAAGTGTTCCATTAGACTAATGTTAGTAAGAATACAGTAAAATTAGCCTACAGATTCACTTCTGGTAGTACTGTAAATTAGCACACCACTTTGAAAAGCAATATAGGATGTGGTAATCCCACTCCTAGGAATTTATCTTAGGAAATATAAATATATTTTAAGGCAAAAGCTGAGAGCTCAAGGAAGTTCATTACAGCATTATCTACGCTAAGCAAAAATAGTGAAGACATAAAACATTAATAGAAGGAAATGTTTTAGTAAACGATGCTATGGTGATTCAGTGAAATATTATGAACCTATTAAAATGCAAATTACAATTACACTGACTAGGGAGAAACATAGAAACATGTTTGATATGATAAGCAGGAGTAAAGGAAGCAGAGTACAAAATACTTTCCACACTTTTAATAGAGTATGAATATGTGCATGCATTGGATAAAGTCTGGAAGGTAATTTGAAGAAATGAAAGTAGATATTGTGCCAAATAGCCCAGAGCTCAGGAACCAGAATGTAGGTCTCCAAGCCTCTGATTTACTAGTCTGTGACCTTGGGTAATGTCTTCATTCTCTCTCAGCTTCAGTTTGTCCTCTATAAATGGGGGTAACATAGGGTGTGATTTTATAATGGGTGTTGAAAAACACCCACCTTAAGGAGTTGTGAACATCCAGATGAAATAATGCATGTGGAAGCTCTTGGCTCTTGAATGTTTCGATAAATGACACCTATTATTATGAGCGATTTTTATTCAAAGTATATTATAAATAGATTATCTTAACCAAAAAAAAAAAAAAAAGAATGCACAAAAGTGTTAGCTTTTTGTCACTGTGACCAAAATAATTGGACACGCTAACAACTTAGTTTGGCTCATGGTTTCAGAGGTTTGAATCCACGGTCCGCTGTCTTCATTACTCTGGGCCTAGGTGAGGCAGAACATCATGGTGGAAGAGTGTGGAGGAGGAAAGCTGCTCAGCGCCTGGAAGGCAAGAAGCAGATGGCTGAAAAGAAATCTCCAAATGGATTAATCCACTGATGAGTCCAATCTCTGCCCAAATGCCCCACCACTGAATCTGGCTGCATTGGTGACCATGCTTTGAACATGAGACTTTGGGGGACATCTCAGATCCAAGCCCATAGCAACCAGTAGCATGCTATAACTCTCTGTATTGGAATAAGGTAGACCCAAGGGGTATTATACAAAACATTGAGAAGAAAACGTTAAGCCCTGAGTTCTCTCTCTCTTTTTTTTTTTTTTTTTTGTCCTTGCATTTGAATCTAACTTGACATGTGATCAACTCTGGTTTGAATTTTTTGGGGGGATGGGTATTGGGGATTGAACCCAACATCACTTCACCAGTAAGCTCTATCCCCAGCCCTTTTTATTTTGAGACAGGGTCAGTCTCACTATGTTGCTGAGGCTGACCTTGACTTTGTGACACTGCTACCTCAGCCTCTCCAGTTGCTAGGATTATAGGTCTGCACCACTGTGCCCAGCTGACATGTGATCAACTCTGGGAGTGAGCTACATACAATGTCCCCCACCCCCAATATTCTTACTCCATGTCTTTGGTCATCAGCTTCCTTCCTGTTCCTGCCAAGAGAGAGGGGAGGGCCCACTCCTGACAGGGATGGCTCGTGAGTCATTACCTGCCCTGAGTTTTAAATTATTGGGCAAGGGAGGAGGTAAGACTGGAAGTCAATTGCCAGTGACCCCTGGCCATTGCCACCTAACCTGAGACCTGGGGAATCTTGATTTCATCTGGGCTTTGGTAGTTGGTATTATATATGTTTTCTTCTGTGTAAGAAGGATGTCCAGAGATATCTGCAAAGATGGTCAGAACACATGTGAGTGGCTGTGTGATCATCCTATGTGTTCTCAACTTCAGAGGAAAGGCAAGGGCAGCTGGTTCCTACCCATGCCATGGTTTCTCTCATCACCACAAAGGATTTTAAACCCCTGCAATATAGACCCTGCAGCTTTGCATCACTGACGGCTTTGAGCATAATCTAAAATCAATTCTTTGCTCTGAACATGACCCAAGGGCCTCATCTGCATCATAAATGAAAAGGCTCTGCTGTTTGCCAGCCTTGGTTACAGGGAGAATAGCACAGATTCCCAGGGCACAGGGTCAGTGAGGGCAGAATGCGCAGGGACTCAGGTTCCTGCTAGTCCCTGCATGGTTTAGAAAACAGGGAAACTAATAGTGCATTCAGCAATGACACCTCTACCCCTCTAGGATCTATTGTTCAAAAATAGCTACTGATATTCTCAGAGATGTTCACTGTAGGTTGTTCATCCTAACATTCTTTCAATAACAAAGGGGCTGGTAAGAATCCAAATGTCTGTCAATAGGGAATTGATTCATCCAAGAAAAGATATAAGGAAGAATCACATAGAATATACACCCCCTTGCTGTTAATAGCTGAGAACTCAGCGGGGTTGACCTGTAGGAGTACCTTCTACAACATTCACTTCTTTGTTGTCTGAGACTTATTTCATAATTACTTTTGTAATCAGAGGGAAAAGATTTAAATTAAGAAAAAGAAAATCAAGGTGGAGACACCAATCTCTTCCTCACCTACCTTCCCTCTTTATCTACGTGAGAAAATGAGTGGCTCAAGCATTCTGGATGTCATTCCGCCTCTCCACATTCGCTGCCCCAGAGCCTGGAAAAAGGAAGCCAGAGTTATCTCACCTGGGCCCCCTCCTCCCCAGGCCCAATGTGCACTCAGGCCATACACATGGAATTCTTTGATCACATGGATTTTGACCAGAGATTAATTCTGGTTTGACCTCAAGAATAACAAGTGCTTCTGTTTCTCACCTCCAGCTTACCCAATAAAAAAAGACTTTGGAGGTACTTCATAGAAGTTTTCTGAATTAAGTTATTTTGATTAAAATGCAAATTGACCTTCAGAGTAGTAACTCATTGAGGTTTAGTAACTGTTTACATCTAAATGTCAATTCTTTTAAAGTTTAAACAGTTGCAAAGTGAGTTTTACTCAGGGGAGGGTTTGGGCCCTGAGCATTGCAAGACCAGGTAGAAGGCAGAGGGATGTGCCTTAGGTGTAAGGAGGATGCTGAAATCAGGACCCAAAATGAATGAAAATCCACATAATTTTGTCCAGGACTACCATCCCCCCCCACTGCCCCCATCTTCTAATAAAAAATAGACTCAAACTTACCCCTGCCTGCCTAGTTTTAAAACATTCCCAGTTTGGTGAAACATTCCAAGCCAGAGTTGTACTTCTAATGAAGAATTCCATGATATAATACCATTATGGTGGTTTTATGATATATAGAATTTCTAATCACACTATCTCAGCGGTCCAAAGCTACTGTTTGCCATCCAGATGAAATATTTTTATTTCCAAAAGTATTTTGAAACTACCACTGTAATACTTGATTTAAGTAAGCATTATCAATGGCTGATAAAATCATTGGAAGAATACTTTTGGAGGAACAGGATAATTACACAGTTTCAAAGCTTCACATCTCAGATCACTATGACGGACAAAGACAAAGGTCATGTTTGAAATGGGTTAGTCAGGTAGATACCGAATTAACCAGTGATCCAATTTAATATTACCACTAACGGAACAAACTACATCATGGGCCTCCTGGTTCAGTCCAAGAGAATACAACAGGGAATATATATCACCCCCTTTAAAAAAAATGTGTGTTTGCTTTGTGCTGTGGCGCATACCTGCAATTCCAGCAGCTTGGGAGGCTGAGACAGGAGGATTGCGGGTTCAAAGCCAGCCTCAGCAATAGGGAGGCACTAAGCAACTCAGTGAGACCCTGTCTCTAAATAAAATACAAAAGAGGGCTGGGGATGTTTCTTAGTGTTCCTGAGTTCAATCCTCATAGAGGTAGGACATTTAATGGATGGGGTATTGTTGAAGGAAGTTGGGTCATGGTTGGGGCATATGCTTGAAGGGGATATTGGATCCCAGCCCCTTCCTTTCTCTCTCTCTCCTCTCTCTCTCTCTCTCTCTCTCTCTCTCTCTCTCTTATAAAAAGCTTCTTGACTACCATGAAGTGAGCAGCTGTGCTCTACCACATATTCCTCACCATGGTGTTCTGCCTTATCTCAGGCCCAAAGTAACAGGGTCAAGTGACCATGGACTGAAACCTCTGAAACTGTGATCCAAAAATAAAACTTTCTTCCTTTTAAGTTGATTTTCTTAGGTATTTTTGTCATGATGACAGAAAATTGACTAACATAATGAATAATCTGAACGTAACATTAGGAAACAACCAGTCAAATCCGCATCAAGGGTCACTGCACAAAATAACTAGTCTGAACTCTTCAAAAATATCAGTGTCATGAAAGACACACAAGACTGAAGAATTTTCCAAATTGAGAGAGAATAAGAGATATCAAAAGATATTAAAGAGATATGACAACTATGTTTGCATTATGATTCTATATTGAATTCTGGATTACATGGTGTGTTTTTAGGATAAGTGGAAAATTTTGAAAATAGAAACTACATTGAACAGTATCATTGTATGAATCTAAATCTCTCACATGTGATAATTTCAATATGGTTGCAAAAGAAAATACCCTTGGATCTTAGGAGATATTTTAAAAAAATATTTCTGGGCAAAATGTGTTGCATGGATATTTTCTTCTACATATTTAAACCAATAAAGTATGTAGATTAAAGTATCATTAATCCAGTGTTATTCAACAATGGTACAGTGAGCCACTATTATGTGCCAAGTACTTTGGGGGACACTGGAGACATCAAATAGGGAACAAACACACCAGATGCCAGTCTTCCTCAACCTTATATGGTTCTAGGGAGGAGGAGGAGAAGTGTTTCATTGTATGGACTACTGTGGTAGGCCTCTAGATTCCCCTCAGGACCAGGGTGCCTATTCTCCCTGATTTGTGTTTCACTCCTCCATCCTTCTTGGGGAATTGCTCATCCTTCAGGAAACGCCTGGCCCATGATTGCATATTCCTTACTAGGAGTAGCCAGTGTCTAATGACCAGTCTACCTGGTGCCACAGAAACCTGAGCCCCCATCCCAGTGTAGGGTAAAAGGTCCAATTCAGCTCTGGAGCTCCCTCTGGCCCCTAGTGCAACTGCAAGGAGTTCGACTTCTCCCCTGTCAAACCTGCTTCACTCAGTCTCCTGTAGGTGTGTCTCTAGTAAACCTCCTGCACATTTTAATCCCTCTTGGAGCCCATTTCCTGTGGCATGTACCCCAAATTGCTGTGCAACTATAGAGCTTCAATTTGACTGCAGCCATCTTGGTCCCCAAGAGACTCTGGCAGGCATTCCAAGTTCTATAGGATAACTAAGTCAGCAGAGAATTTCCGTGTCATGTGCAGCCTGTTTCTTTTCTTTCATTCTTTTTTTAACTTCATAATCCTTCCAGTCTGTTTCTTAAGAACTTGTTTGACGGTCCTAGCCAGGGACTGGACTAAAAACTGGTCTTCTATTGGGAAGCTTGTCTTTGTCAGCCGAGCACAGAGTTTTGGTGGGACAGACATGAACTGGTGAGAGAGAAAGGACACACCAACCTAGCCAGCCAGATCAGTGGAATCCATGTTGACCATTGGTGGGGTGTCAGAAGTCACAGCCAGATTGCCCTTACCTGCAGACCTAAACTGTTTCGTAAGTGACATTTGACATGTTAATAGTTAAAAAAATTTTTTTTTGAGGGCACATGATAATTATTATTACAGAAGAGTGGGTTTCATTATGGCATATTTGTATATGTACATAATTTGATACTAATAGTTTTTGGGATAGCCAGGTACATTGTGGTTGGCTATAGCCAACCTGGATCTAGTTTAGTGTATAAAATCTGCCTCCCATCCTGGGCTACAGGGGTTTGCCCAAGGCAGACTTATGTCTATGAGCCCCTAATAAACTGCACTTTGTGCAACCCTGGAATTTTTTTTTTTTTGACTCTTTCTTTGGTCTCTGGGCATTCTTCACCTGGTTCTCCATAAACTGGAACTGGTCTCCTGAAACAACAATATAGTGAGTTACAAGTTACTAATACAGGATGCAGCAGAGCCAGGAAAGGATCGGGGAGACACAGTTTTGATAATCTTGACTGAAGTCCTGGCATAATCAGGTGATGAGAAATTAGATGCCTAGGACAAAAAACCATTTTTTTAAATATTTATTTTTTAGTTTTCGGCCGACACAACATCTTTGTTGGTATGTGGTGCTGAGGATCGAACCCGGGCCGCACGCCAAGCCAGGCAAGCGTGCGACCACTTGAGCCACATCCCCAGCCCCCAAAAAACATTTTTGCTAATCTAATTTTTTGTCCCTTCCCAGCCTCTACATAGTTTTCAGATTGAAATTTTTTGAGTGAAGTCATTGGGCTGTCTTTGTACCTCAATTTTCAGATTTTTCACTTGGTTGGAAAGAGAAAGCTTGAGGCGAATTCTCAGATTTGAGCTTAAAGTGAAAGAAAAAGGCAAGACATTTCTTGCCTGCCCTTCTCTTGCAACTCTCCTCCTCCTCTTACTATTTTTAAGTAGGAGGACAAAGCAGGACAGCCTTGGCAAGTGGTTATTGATAATGGGTCTGCGAAAGCCACCCACCTACTCTTTCTCCATTTATGGCTTTACATCTAAAAAAAAACAGCCAATTACACGCAAGCTGGAACATGGTGAGTGTTGAATTCTGGCAAGGCTGGCTCTCTCCATCTCCATAATGACCATGCCTGAGGCACTGGAGAGAGATTGGAGAGGTACTTGTAGGGAAAGCCATCCCGCTCTCTCATTATATAAGGTTATTATGCCTCGTGACAGTTATGGGCCGGAGAAAACAATGGAGCTAATAACTTCAAGGCAGTTTCAGTCCTCCTCATAAAAGCACGGGGAGTTCACTGCCTGCACAGCTCTTTGTCCTGGTGGAAAAGGAACCCTAGGTGACTGCTTTAATATTGACTCCCAATCCCTTGACAGCGCTCTCCTTTAATATTGATAGAGAGATGGGTTTGGGCACTAGCAACTACCTTTTTGATATATTCCTAATGAAGGAACAATAGCATTTTAGTTCAATGCATTTAGAATAAAGACTTCTCAACGGGCAAAATCAGTACCTGTCTCGTAAGGTTGGTCGTGAGTCAGGGTTTCTTCTGAGAGATGCCTCAGCTTTCTGTTACTATAAAATTACTGGAGATGTTTTTAAAAAAAAAAAAAAAAAGACAGACAGAAAGGGGGCCAGGGTGGGGTTCTTCAGAGCCTGAAGTATAGAATTGGAACTGGACTGGCTGTTTTTTTCCCCCTCAGTTCTTGGGATTGAACCCAGGGGTGCTTTACCATGGAGCCATATCCCCAGCCCTTTTTATGTTTTATTTTGAGATTTTGAGAAAGGGTCTTGCTAAATTGCTTAACACCTCACTAAATTGCTGAGGCTGGCCTTGAACTTGTGATCTTCCTGCCTCAGGCTCTCAGATCACTGTGATTACAGGCATTCGCCACCACGCCTGGCTTGTACGCCTGGCTTGTCTGCTGTGTTTTTTTTTTTTTTTTTTTTTTTTTTAAGAGAGAGTGAGAGAGGGGAGAGAGAGAGAGAGAGAGAGAGAGAGAGAGAGAGAGAGAGAGAGAGAGAGAGAGAGAGAATTTTTTAATATTTATTTTTTAGTTCTCGGCGGACACAACATCTTTGTTGGTATGTGGTGCTGAGGATCGAACCCGGGCCGCACGCATGCCAGGCGAGCGCTACCGCTTGAGCCACATCCCCAGCCCCTTGTCTGCTGTTTTATAGGAGCATTTTCATAGGAAGTACACTCCCTGGGATCCAATCATGGCTCCATTGTCTGCAGTGGGGAAACCAGGATTTAATTGGGTGATTTACTTAACATCTCTTGTCTATAAAATAGGAGTACTATGAATACTTACCACAGAGGGTTGTTGAATGATAAATGACTCAAGATATGTAAAACACTTAGACAGTGCCTGACATACAGAGAGGGCTGTATGTGCCAATGATCATTCATACTTCCCTCTTGTCTTAAGTGATTCTTGACCTGTCCAATCCCAATAGTCAATACTTCTTTTTTTTTTTTATTTCTAACACAGTCAGAATTTATTAAAACTATTTCAAGACTTTCATGGAATTAAATATCATATTTTCTTTGGTTGATAAAGTCAGTGTTTAATTGGCAGTACATGTAAAAATGTTTTTATTAGAAGATTTTAGTTATACATAATAGTGGTGTTCATTTTGATGGAATATAATTTAGTCCATTTCATCCCCAGTACTTCTACTTTCTTCCTTTCTCCCTCTCCTTTCCCCCTCCTCTACTGGTCTTCATTCTATATATTTATTGTTTTATTAAATTGGTGCTTAATAGATACACATGAAGGTGGAATTCACTGTGGTCTCTTTATATATGTACATACCATCATTTGATCAGTTTTATTCCTCAGTTCCTCCCTTTCTTATCCTTCCTTCCTTCTCATTCTCCTCCTCCTCCATCCCCTTTATTCCACTGATGGAATAGGATCATACCCTTTTTATATTTCCTTATTTCCCTCTAGTTTCTACATATGAGATAAAATATTTGACCCTGAAGGAGATGTCTGGCTTGGGGACCCTCTTGGGTCATGTCTCTAGGGATACCAGGAGCTCTCATTTGACTTTCTGAGTCTGACTTAATTCATTTGGCATGGTGTTCTCCAGATCCATTCATTTACCATCAAATGCTGTAATTTCATTCTTTTTTTTTTATTGGTTGTTCACAACGTTACAAAGCACTTGACATATCATACTTCATACATTAGACTGAAGTGGGTTATGAACTCCCAATTTTACCCCAAATGCAGATTGCAGAGTCACATCGGTTACACATCCACAATTTTACATAATGCCCTATTGGTAATTGTTGTACTCTGCTCCCTTTCCTATCCCCCACTATCCCCCCTCCCCTCCCCTCCCTTTTACTCTCTCTACCCCATCTAATAGTCAATACTTCTGCTTGGGAGAAAAGAAGAAAATGATTTCATATAATGGTTTTGGCACTGATGTGCCAAAAGTTGATTGTGTGAATATATATATATATATATATATATATATATATATATATATATATATATATACAGTTGAGAAGGAGTTTGTGCTGCCCAAGAGGTATTCTACTGTATCTAAATGTGAAAATTCTTGTAGAGAGGACTTGGAGTACTATATGTATGGCTGCAGGAAGCAGACGGTAGAGTGCTTTCTCAAGATTATCAAGTATAAAAGAGAGTCCCATCTATTTGGAAAACACCAATGTTTGTTCAGTGTGAAAACAAGGGATGAGTGGAAGTGATTTTTCATTTTCTTTGCCAAGGACCAGTCCTAGGACTTCATGCGTGCTAGACAAGTGCTCTAATACTGAGCTACATGCTCAGCCATTTTTTTAAAAAATACATAAAAATTGTACATATTAATGGGATACCATGTAACATTAGATACATGTATGCATTTTGTATTGTTTAAATCAGGTTAGTGCAGCCATTAAAAAATTATGATAAAAAACAGGTAACAAAAAATCCCAGATAACATAAAATGTTACCTGTTTTTAAATGTACAGTTCAGTAGTTGTATAATCAAGCTCCAGAACTTTTCATCTTGCAAAACTGTAACTCTATACATGTTAAAAAATAATTTCTCATTCCTCCCTACCTCTAGGCCCTGGAAAGATCATTCTACCAGTTTTTATGAATCTGACTACTTCAGATAACTCATATGATTGGAACCATATAGTCCTTGCCCTTTCATGACTGGCTTATTTAACTTAGCATTGTGTTCTCAAGATTCACCCATAGTGTAGAGGGTAATATGAAATGATTATTTTTCTCTTCCCAGCTTGGGGTTGGTGATTTGAAACCTCCAGATGACTGAAGGGGAGAGAATGGAAATAGAAAACTCAAAATCAGAATCCAGTATCCAAGATGGATCCAAGGTTTACTTTTCTCTCTGGAGAAGTCCCTCATGTTCAAACCCATTTGCTTGGGACCCCATGATATCTGCATTGTTAGAGGATGAAGAATTTTTGGATGGTTTCTCAGATTTACCTTGAAGAGTTGGCAAAGAAAATCCAGAACCACGGGTATTAATTTGATGTAAGTGCAAAAATAGTCCTATTGACATCTTAATTCTCAATCTCCTACTAGGCTAGAGAAGACTATCATTAAATCCAGAAAACTTCAAATGAACATGAGTCCAGTGGCAGTGCCTGTAATAATAGCAAACCTTCAAATCATAATAGATTTGAATTGTTTTGTCTGTCCATTCTTTGAAAAGTTTTGGTTAATACTTTTAGGTGTGACTCCTGCTTCCACAGAGATACAGCCTCCAATGTCTTATCTTAGTAAACTTTTAAGTGGTTTATTTTTTTCACAATTGGACTGGAAGGACAGGAATAACTCACTTTCTTTCTTTCTTTCTTTTTCTTTTTGTATTACAGGTCTAGTATTTTGTGTAAGCAATTGTCTGAGTGATATCTGATGGAGATGCATAGAACCATGTCCTTCTAAATCTAGTCCCCATAAAAACCCAGAGGTCCTTAAATGTGATTAAAAAGCAACAGAAAATCCAAGAATGAAATGTTTAAATAAATACTAAGAAAAAATGATGTGGCGCCAGTGATTAATAACAAAAAGCGTAGTATTTGATATGCCAACCTGAAATAGGATAAAATTAAAAATTTAAGAATATAATGTTTTAATAGCATTTTTATTGATGCATTATAATTACATATAATAATGGGATTCATTGTGACATATTTATACATACACATGACATAATTTGATCCATCTCATTTTCTGGGAACTTCCTTTCCCTCCCCTCCTCCCTCCAGATCCATTGCTCTTCTTTGCCAATCTCCCTTCTATTATCATTACTGCTATTTTAATTAATGTGCTATATATACATATTAATATACAAAATCACACTTTTTACTTCTTTTTAAAAAATATTCGTTCGGTTGTAGATAGACACAATACCTTTATTTAATTTATTTATTTTTATGTGGTGCTGGGGATTGAACCCAGGGCTTCACACACATGTGAGGCGAGCAGTCTACCACTGAGCCATAAACCCAGCCCTTTTTACTTCTTTTATCCTCCTATAGTGTCTTTTTCAGGTGATAAATACATTTATTTGGTTAAATGAAGGAATAATATACAAAACCTGCAGGGCTGGGGATGTGGCTCAAGCGGTAGTGCGCTCACCTGGCATGCGTGCCGCCCGGGTTCGATCCTCAGCACCACATACCAACAAAGATGTTGTGTCCGCTGAAAGCTTAAATATTAAAAAATTCACTCTCTCTTAAAAAAAAAACAACCTGTGAAATGCCTTAACATTATAGTTGCATTCCTATGGATGGATTGGGAGGATAGAAATGTTCCTTTTTGATGATTTGGATTTTCTTTGAGGTTCATGAATTTACAAATGACTGTCAGAATCCTAGAAAGATGACTTAACAGGGACATCAGCTCTTCAGGAGTGAAGACAACAAGAAATGCTCATTCAAGAAGAAAGTAGGGAGGGGCTGGGGATGTGGCTCAAGTGGTAGCGCGCTCGCCTGGCATGCGTGCGGCCCGGGTTCGATCCTCAGCACCACATACAAACAAAGATGCTGTGTCCGCAGAAAACTAAAAAATAAATACTAAAGTTCTCTCTCTCTCTCTCTCTCTCTCTCTCTCTCTCTCTTTAAAAAAAAAAAAAAGAAGTAGGGAGCCCAGGTTTCATTGTTTCCATGATCATCAGTTTATTCATCCATATGCTTTCTCACAGTCTCAATTCCTCAATAAATATTTATGGGCATGTGTTACTTAAATTATTATGCCCTTTATATGTTAGGGTTACAAGATGAGCAGAACATTAACTTTTTACATCTGCAATGTAAGCATTCTAGGAGATCAGACATGGTGAAAATTGATATACTATGATGTAAAATTCCACATAACCTAGAAAGGTATATACTTCCTGTGAAGTGCAGAAGAAAAGATAGCTCTCAACAGTGGGCATTGGGGTAGGGGTCCAGAAAGGCTGCGTGAAAGAGCTGGCCTGAAGGGGGGCGGTCCCCTGATTGTCTAGAGTGTGGGTAAGCAGGGATGGGTCAGGGATCCCCCCAAGGGAACCTTTATTCTCTAACAAACATCAGGAAACTGGGCCAAGCGCAATAAGAAACAGAAAGCAATTCTGTAGGACTAAATCTAACATTTATGAAGGGGACATGTTGAAAACAAAGCTGGAAGAGAGGCCTATGCTGAAGAGTGCTACAGAGATTGGACTGCACTTAGGAGGGCGCCCCACGGCAGTGGAGAGAACAGGCTGTGGATTCAGAGAGGAGAGTGTGGGAGTCCTTGCTCTGCCAGATCAGAGCTGAGTCTTATTACTTAAAGTCTCTGAACCTCAGTTTCCTCATCTATGAAAAAAGGGTAATAACACCTACCTTGCTAGGCTGTGAGGATTCAATGAGAGGGTATATATAAAGCTTTTAAAATAAAGATTGATAGATTATGAAAACTCATAGTAAAGGATGGCTATTATTACTAATCACCAATGGAAGATTTTTGAGTACTTTAGTGAAGTAACAATTCATGGGCTGGGGATGTAGCTCACTTGGTAGAGTACTTGCCTCGCATGTATAAGGCCCTGGGTTCTAATCCCCTACACCACAAAAGAAAAAAAAAGTGATGATTCAGTGATGGAAGCAGAAGAGAGAGAAATAAACAGGCCCCATCAGAGATTGGGAAAACTAGCCTAATATTTTTGGTAGTAGCAACCATTTATTGTATTGTATCATATTGATTTTCTATGTATGTATAACAAATTACCCCAAAATGTCACAGCTGAAAACAATGAATATTTGTTTTCTCATAATTTCTTTTTTTTAAAAAAAGTTTATTATTTGTTATTCCAATTTGTTATATATGACAGTAGAATGCATTACAATTCATTCTCACAATTTCTGAGGGTCAGGAATCCCTGAAACATCTTAGTTAAGTGGTTCTGGCTCACGGTGAGGGTGCAAAGTGTCATCTGAAATCATCTCAGAGCTCAACACAGGAAGGATCAGCTTCCATCTCCTATGGCTATTGGCAGCCTCCAAAGTTCCATTACCAAGCTCATTCCCAGGGCTGCTTTGTGACGTGGCAGCTGGTTTTCCCCAGAGTGAGCTAGAAGACAAGGTACCTAAGAAAGAAGCCACAATCTTTTTGCAACCTAATATCATAATGACATCACATGACTTCTATTAGAAGTAAGTATTTAAACCCATCCTGCCCTCAAGGGGAGAGATTCAAATAAGGGCATTGATACCATAGGGTGGAGATTGTTAAGGGCCGGTTTAGAAGCTACCTATTACAACTACTATAGCCCATTTTAATAAACCTTGTATTACTTTACCTTAAGAACAAATATCGTAGTATTAGACTTATAGTCATTTGAAAGAAAATTTGGCTCAGAGAAGTTATATAATTTGTCTAAGATCACATAGCTATATACAAACAATTCTATAACTAACCAATATAAGATAAAATATCAGTATGAGCCAGCAGCTTGGGAGGCTGAGGCAGGAAGATTGAGAGTTCAAGACTAGCCTCAGCAACTTAGTGAGGCTGTAAGAAATTTAACAAGATCCTGTCTAGGGGCTGGGGATGTGGCTCAAGCGGTAGCGCGCTCGCCTGACATGCGTGCGGCCCGGGTTCGATCCTCAGCACCACATACAAACAAAGATGTTGTGTCCGCCGAAAACTAAAATAAATATTAAAAAAAAAACAAGATCCTGTCTTAATAAAAAAAAGAAATATATATATATATATATATATATATATATATATATATAGAGAGAGAGAGAGAGAGAGAGAGAGAGAGAGAGAGAGAGAAGGGCTAGGGATGTGGCTCTGTGGTAAATTACCCCTGGGTTAAATCTCCAGTAAAAAAAAACGAACAAACAAGCAAGCCAGTATGGCAATTAGCATTATGTAGAAATTTCCATATGAGAAAGTTTAGGTTGCAGTCATTGTTTCAAGAGGTTTTGCATACCATTGTATATTTACTGTGTGACGTGCACCCTGCACAGACTGGATGCTTGCATCCTCCTAAAATTCACTTGTTGCAACACGACTTTCAATGTGATGGTATTTGGAGGTGGGGACATGGGGAGGTGATTAGGTCATGAGGATGGGGTCTCCATAAATGAAACTAGTATACTCATTAAACAAACCCAGAGAACCCCCTCTGCTGTGCCATGTGAGGACACAGAATTAGGCCTCTGTGAACCAACAAGTGGGACCTCCAAAGACATCACATCGGCTGGCACCTTGATCTTGGATTTTCAGTCTCCAGAAGGTTATGAAATAAATTTCTGTTATTTATAAAGTTACCAGGTCTATGGTAGTCTGTTACAGCATTCTGGACAGAATGCTGTGTTTATCCTCCAGTAACATGTGAAGTGAGCACAAGTGCTGAGCTTGTTTGGCAGACAAAAAAGTCCAAATCAAAAAGGTGGAGTAACTTGGCCAAAAGCACATGGTTAGTAAATGATGTTCAGAATATGAACACGGATCCCATTGACTCCAGAGTTTAAAACTATAAATAAATAAAAATTATTCAATCAATCAATACTTTTCAAGCTTTCACTATGTTCAATGCACTGTGCTAGATTCTGGGACTCCCACTTTTAAGCTGCTCACATTCTGATAGCGATTAGACAAATTACCACAACAGCATTGCATTAAGACAGGATTTCCTAAGGAGAGTAACTAAGAACAGAGTAGGGAGGAAGAGCATGAGAAGAAGATTAACATTAAACAGGGATGAGAGGTGGGAGGGAAAGCGAGAGAGAAGGGAAATTGCATGGAAATGGAAGGAGACCCTCATGGTTATACAAAATTACATACAAGAGGAAGTGAGGGGAAAGGGAAAAATAATACAAGGGGGAGGAATGAATTACAGTAGAGGGGGTAGAGAGAGAAGAGGGGAGGGTAGGGGAGGGGAGGGGGGATAGTAGAGGATAGGAAAGGCAGCAGAATACAACAGACACGAGTATGGCAATATGTAAATCAATGGAAGTGTAACTGATGTGATTCTGCAATCTGTATACGGGGTAAAAATGGGAGTTCATAACCCACTTGAATCAAAGTGTGAAATATGATATGTCAAGAACTATGTAATGTTTTGAACAACCAACAATAAAAAAATAAAAATAATAATAATAAAAAAGACAGGATTTCCTTTTCTCCATCAGTCCCTTACTTTCTTCCCTTTCTCATCTCTCACAGGGAGAGGGAAGAGACAAGAACCTTTTTAGATAATAACTTTATTGATGAGGAATATTTGTAGCAGGTAGTAAGAATTTGACTCTAGTGGGCTTCAGGAACAAAGGAGATATATTGTTTTCCAAAGCCAAAGTCCTTGAAGTATTTAGCTTCAGGCAAGGTTGGCTCCAGGTTCCAAGTAAAATCATTTTTTTCCCCTTTCTTTGAACTTTGTCCTCAACCATACTTTTCTTACAGAGTTGCAGGATGGACACAGATTGCTCAAGACTTAGTTCCCACTGGCATAGAACCTTCTAGAAGAAAAGAGTATGGCTTTAACAATAGTTCATACAAAGTCATAGAGGTCACACTCCTTGGCCTGGAGTGGGTCACACATGAATGCTTAGTGGTGGCCAAGGGGATGCAATATTTTCAGTGCTCCAGCCTAGGTCACAAGTGTTCTCAAAAAGAAGGCCTACCCAATCCAAACAGTCTGATAGAGAAGTAGCGTGGTAGTATGGCTTGAATATTCCCTCCCAAACATATGAAATTGAATTGCCATTGTGATATTAGGAGGTGGGACTTGGAGGTGATTATGTTATGAGGGCTCTGCCCTCAGGAATTGGAATAATGTGGTTTTCTGTGTGGGGGTTTGCAAGAGAGGCTTTGTTATAAAAGACAGCGCTCTCATTTGCTGTCTTGCCCCACGATGCCCTCAAAATGTTATGATGCAGCAAGTAAGCCCTCACCAAAGGCTGTACCTCAGTATTGGACTTCAGCCCCTTCAGAACAGGGAAAAACATATTTCTTTTCTTTATAAATTATCTAGTCTGTTGTATTTTGTCATAGAAGCAGAAAATGGACTAAGACACATGGGCTCCTTGGAGAAAAACCTGAACATTGTTAAAAGATCAAGGAGGAGTGGATGACATGGTAAGTGACAGATGTCCTCTGCAATAGCATTTTAAAGCACTGTAAATGGAAACCAAAGAGATCCAAAATGAAAAACCTTCATGAGTCTAGTAGGACTTCCACTCCAGACAGTCTGAAGTGCCTCTATCTTCCATGTCTATTACTCAGCACCTATTTATCCAGGCCTCTATCCAGGCAGTAGCCATTCTAGAGTCACCCTACTAAGAGTTGGCACAGAAACCTACTGCTACCCCCAGTAAGGCTAGGAACCATAGGCTTCCAGGATGGAGTTAGGGTCCTAGAAGAAGGACAGAGGGGAACATGGGGAGAAAAGGAAGAGAAAAAAGGAGGGAGGCAGGAAGGAAAAGGACTCTCTCACATACTCATCCACAGGACATTTACTCTCTTTGTCCTAAAATAAACCACTGAGAAAAGGTGGGAAATCTGTAGCAGGAGGCTCTGGACTTTGTGTTGGTTTGCAATTGGCTAGTTGGCAGGTTGCTTCCTTTTTACAATGGAAGACCCCTGAATCCCTTTCCCAAAGTTGCAGATAGACTGACGAGTTATACCACACAAATAGCAAGTAGTAAGAGAGGATGGAGAGGAGGGGTGATATATGAGCTGAGCCTTGAAGAATGAGTTAAGGGTGTGGGGGCATTCCAGGAAGAAAGCTCCCTGCATGAGCTGTCCTTGTGATTTAGTGATGTAATTCAAAAACTCTCTACAGCAAATAACGCTATGCAGGAAGAAGCCTCATCTCCCCAGCAACAGGCAGACTTAATAACCAAAGGGTAGGGGAGAACTCAGCTGGGGCAGCACAGTTTTATAATTCTTCCCTTAACAGAAAGTACCAGTCATTTATCACTCCCTTTGACTTCAAACATTGTATTTGCTCTCTCTCTACTTTCAAGTGGACTCCGATTCTCCCTTCAAGGGAGTATGGCAGTGTGAGATGAAGGAAGAACTTCAGCTTTAGGATTGGTCTGAGCTGGGTTTGTATGGTGGCCTTGCCATTTATTAGGTCTTCATAGTAAGAAGCTATCTTACCTCTGCAGTCCTGTATTAGTCAGCTTTTCACCTCTATCACCAAAATACACAAGACGAACAACTTAAGAGGAGCAAAGGTTTATTTTGGCTCATAGTTTCAGATGCTTCAGCCCATGGTTGGTTGTCTCCATTGCCTTGGGCCTGAGACAAGGCAAGGTCATGGTGGAAGGTGTGGTGGGAGAGAGCTGCTCAGCTCATGGCAGCAGGAAGTAGAGTGAAGGAGAGGCCAGAGACAAGATAGAGTCCCCAAATGCACACCTTCCTCCAACCACACCCCACCTCTTCCCACTCAGCTGTCAATGGAGCCACCATACCCAGTGAGTCTAACACATTTCTTTAAGGTTCATTTCTTTTGAACTCCCATACATGTAAATATTAATAAATATTGTGGTACACTCATCCATTGCTGGTAGGACTGCAAATTGGTGCAACCAATATGGGAAGCAGTATGGAAATTCCTTGGAAAACTTGGAATGGAACCACCATTTGACCCAGCTATTCCACTCCTTGGTTTACACCCAAAGGACTTAAAAACAGCATACTATAGGGACACAGCCACATCAATGTTTATAGCAGCACAATTCACAATCTAGATGCCCTTCAGTAGATGAATAGATAAAGAAAATGTATATATACACAATGGAATATTACTCAGCATTAAAAGAGAATAAAATCATGGCATTTGCAGGTAAATGGATGGAGTTGAAGAATATTATGCTAAGTGAAGTTAGCCAATCCCAAAAAATCCCCCAAAATATCTGATATGTGGATGCCGATCCATAATGGGGATGGGGGTGGAGCATGGGAAGAATGAAGAAACTTTAGATAAGGCAAAGGGGAGGGAATGGAATGAAGAGGGCATGGGGTAGGAAAGATGGTGGAATGAGATGGACATCATTACCCCAAGTACATGTATGAGACTCGAATGGTGTGACTGTACATTGTGTACAACCAGAGTCATGAAAAACTGTGCTGTATATGTGTACTCTGAATTGAAATGCATTCTGCTGTCAACATATAACGAATTAGAATAAATAAATTTTTAAAAATGTACTTCTTTTTCTTCTGCTAATGTCTTTTTTACTCCCTGACATTTTCATTCCTCCTGCATTCCCCAAACAAACAATGAAATAAATAAATAAACAAAGAGACCTGAAGCACAGGTGACTTATCTTTTGTCAATTCATCACAGAGAGAGGTATTGCAACTACCTTTCTTCTCCAATTTCTTGGGTCTGGCATATTTCATGATTGTGAAAGAGGGTTAAAAGAAAAGAAAGTCCTGGAGCATATTCGCAGAGGTCTCCTCCATGCATGCAGTTGAAATACAGGCATCACCATTTTAAGCAATCTCAGCGTGCAAGACTAAAATTCACACATTTTTTCTTTTTTAAAGTATTTAGAAGAATAGAATGCCTAACTCATTATTTCTATATAGGTACTAAAATTGAATGGTGAGGGACACTTAATGCTGAAGTAGCCTTAAAGTTTAATTAGAAATGAGGATGAAACTTCTCTGAATTGAAAAATGTCATTGGATTCCCGACCTTAAATGCAAAAAAAGCATGATTCTATTTACAGCCATTGAATCAGCTCGCCTGCCTCCAACCCTTCCTCTACTCCATCCTACACATCACTGCCGATCATCTTCCTCCATGTTTCACTTTCTTCCCCTCCAGATGAAAAACCCTCAGTTTGGATCAACATAATCACCCTCCCTTCCCACTGCAGCTAATATTATCAACATGGCACATTACCAGTTTCTCTATTTAGTTCATACTGAACTTCCTGCCAAAAACTTTCCTTCCTTTTCTCTATCATCAACAAACCTTTCAACCTTCGACTTGATCTCACAGTCAGGCTGTTTCCAGCAGGCGGCATGCTAAGTGAATTCCTACTGAAAACATTTCATGAAGTCTTCATCTTTTTGTTTGTATCCAGTTTCAACTAAGAAAGAGCATTTTTTAAACACAGAAATTGTATCTATTGTAGACATGAATTTGCATTTCCAGTGACTTTTGTGTTGTGTTTGTGAAAGTTTCTTGTTGATAATAAAAAGTAGACTCATGCAATCGATTGCATGGATTCCTACACCTCTCACTAATACAGTTAGACAAGTGTCTCATCTATTGCATAAAGAAAGGTTCATGTGTACTGACATTTAACACACAAGAAGATAGGGAGAAAGGTAAGGATAAGAATATAGTTGCTGTGAACATTTAGAACTAAGGGTCTGATCAGCAATCAGGATTTGTGGAAGATTTAGTCACCTGTGCTTATCAGTATTCTTCAGCAATGGCATGATATATAGTGACCTCGCAGCAACTCTACATTAAATATAATCAGTCTCTGCAAAAGCTTTACTTCCATTCACTGTGTTTGGCAGGATTTTGCTGCCTGCTTTGCCAGTTAACCCAGGAATGAATTCTCTTTCTAACTTGAGTGCACTTTTATATCTTAGATCTCGACTGACACCAACATTATCTTCGCTGTCATCATGAGAGGAGTTGGGGAGTCTTCTCCTTTTGGTGAGAAAACTTGCTTCATGTTTGCTTCACATCACCTACTGAAAAAGATTTTTCATTCTGGTGTACTAAAATCCCTGCTGCTTCCCAAACCACGACCTTTCTAGGTTAGATCTTTAATCCCTACAAGCTTGGTGTTAAAACAACATCCTGACTGCAGTAGGTCAGAGCTCCAGTTGCTTTAAAGGGGCTACAGTGACTCAGTGTTATAGGTACAGAACTGACGAACATGGGAGAGTCAGGATAATGTAAAATAAAGGCAAATACTGAAATATATGGAACAGACTCTGCAGCAAGAGAGGGGAGACAAGAGAGATCCATGACAGCTAAAGCAATAGGAAAGAAAATCAAAAGGGGTGGACTTAGAAACCTATTTCAAAAATAAAGTAACAGAACTATGAAAAGACATGCATTGTTGCATTACTTGAAATGCAAAAAGAGTAGAAACAAAGCATCAATAGGGCATTGGCTGAAGAACATCTGTTGTCCATCTATAGAATAAAATACTAAGCAACTGTTTGAAAAGAATGAGGATGTTGGGTGCAGTGCCACACGCCTGTAATCCCAGTGGCTCAGGAGGCTGAGGCAGAAGGATCGTGAGTTCAAAGCCAGTCTAAGCAAAAGCAAGGCGCTAAGCAACTCAGGGAGACCTTGTCTCTAAATAAAATACAGAACAGGGCTGGGGATGTGGCTCAGTGGTCGAGTACCCCTGAGTTCAATCCCAGAACCCCTCCAAAAAAAGAATGAAGACTATATATTTTGCTTTGGAATGATTTCTGATAAGTATTTTAATTGAAAACTGCAAGGTTCAGAAAAATGTATAAAGCATGCCAAATTTTATCTAAGAAGTGGTGGATAATATAGATATTTACATATTTATTTATTTTTAAAATTAAAGGCAATGGAAGAAAAATCTAGCCAGTGAAAAATTGGATAAATTTGGGAACATGGAGGAGGCAGGAATTTTTGTGGAACTTGTCTAACTGTATTAGTGAGAGGATTAGGAATCCAGGAGCAAGCTTTAGCTAGGTGGTTCCGGCTCAAGGTGTTCTGAGATTCTAGTTAAGATGTTGGTCTGAGTTAAATCACATAAAGTTTTGATGGGCACTAGAGAATCCATGAGCACAATGGTTCACTCGTATGGAGCCCTCAGTTCCTCACTACAGGGCCCCTCTTTCCCTAGGTGGCTGGAGCATCTTCAGGACATGGCAATCGGCTTCCTCCAGAGCAAGTTATCCAGAAAAAGCAAAGGAAGCTGCAATCCTTTTTATGACCTAGTCTTGGAAGACGCACAATCACAGGTATCTTACCGTATCTGTTAGAAGCAAGACACGGAGTCTAATCCACACTCACGAGGGAAAATTGGCTCTGCTTTTGAAGAGTGCACCAAAGGGGCTGGGATTGTGGCTCAGTGGTAAAGCCCTCATCTAGCACACATGAGGCTCTGGGTTTGATCCTTGGCACCACATAAAAATAAAATAAAGATTATTGTATACACCTACAACTAAAACAATATTTTTAAAAAAGATTTAAAAAATGAAGGGTGCATCAAAGAATTTGTGGACATATCTTAACTCTCCATAGAACCTAATTTCATATGTTTGAGTTTGGAAATTAATTAATATTTTATGTAAATATAAAAGTAAATTAAACATAATAAGCAAGAAAATGCAACCCTGAATCATCGAAAGCAAAATAAAAGAAGAAATTAACCTAAACATATATCAAGTTGGTGGTTTAAATAGAGATAGTAATTGCATCAATTACTTTACTTATTTATTTAGTACTGGGGATTAAACCCATGGCCTTGCACATGCTAGGCAAATGCTCTACTACTAAGCTCCACCCCTCTTGAGACGGGGTCTCACTAAGTTGTTCAGGCTAGACACAGACTTGCAATCCTCCTGCCTCAGCTTTCTGAGTCACTGGGATTGTAAGTGTCTACCACCACACCTGGATAATTACATTACAGTTACTTTATTTTATTATAGTAAGAACATTTAATATGGGATCTATACTCTCAACAAATTTTTAATGTACTTTATTGCTGACTGTAGGTAAAATGTTCTATAGGAGCTCTCCAGAGCTCATTTATCTTGCTTGACTGAAACTTTATGCCTGTTGAGTAGTGATTCTCCTCCCCACCCCACTAACTACCTAAATCCCTGATAGGAAACCATTCCATTCTTTGAATCTATAAATTTGACTATTTTGGTACTTCATATCAGTGACTTATGCAATGCTTATTGTTTGGTGACTGGCTTATTTCGTTTAGTTTAGTGCTCTCAAGGTTCAACCATGTTGTCACACATTGCAGGATTTCCTTTACTGAGGCTGAATAATATTCCATTGTATGTATATATCATATTTTCTTTACTCATTTATTTGTTAGTGGGCATTTACTTGTTTCCATATGTTGACTATTGTAAATAGAACTGCAATGAGCATGGGAATGCTAATGTAGCTTCAAGATCCTGATTTTGAATCTTTTTTGATGAATACCCAGAAGTGAGATTTCTGGATAATATGGTTCCTCAAAAGTTTCAGGAACTTTTATGTTTTCCACAGTGATTGCATCATCTTCATCTCCACCAAAATCACATAAGGGTTCCAATTTCTCCTCCTTGCCAACACTGATTTTTTTTTTCTTTCATAGTGGCCATTCTGATGCGTATGAGGTGAATGTACTTCAGTTACTTTAAAATAGAGTAATTTGATCCCAACTACTTGGGAAGCTTATGTAGGAGGTTTGACAGTTCAAGGCCAGCCCAGGCAACTTTGACTTTGTCTCAAAATAAAAATTAATAAAAAAGACTTAGGATGTAGCTCAGTGGTAGAGCACCCCTGGGTTCAATCCCTAATATTAAAAAAAAAGAGTAATTCAATTGTATAGTCCTGGAAGAATATATCAAAAGGATAAAAATAACAGTATATTTGCTAATTAAAATGTTATATTATCATTCTTAAATTATTAAGTTTAAATGTTTCAAATATGTATTCTAAAAATTTATACTATACTAGTATTATAGATTATATTAGCATGCTCATACTGTATTGGAATTATTCTGACAGTAAATACACACACACACACAGACACACACACACACACACACACACACACACACACACACACACATATATATATATATATATATATATATATATATATATAAAAACAAATAGTTATGCTAATGTATTTAGGAACCAAGCTTTTTAGCAGAAGAGGAAAAGTATAATATAAAATCCAAAGGCTGTTGCAGTGGCACAGGCCTGTAATCCTAGCAACTCGAGGCTGATGCAGAAGGATTGTGAGTTCAAAGCCAGCTTTAGCAGATTAGCAAGGTACTTAGCAATTCAGCAACTCAGCAAGACCTTGTCTCTATAAAAAGGGCTGGGAATGTGACTCAATGGTTAAGCATCCCTGGGTTCAATTCTTGGTACTAAAAAAAAAATTACTAAAATCTAATTAATCAAAAGGAAAATTCTATAATCTTAAATTTGATTTAAAAATTAATAAGAACTTAGGATGTATTTTCTTTAAAAATAAAGCATATGCTAAGGTCTTTTTCGTTTTTTTTTTCTTCAGAATTTGATAATTTTCACTTGAGATTTTTCACCACCATAATTAGTTTTATTCCTAAGTATTTCATTTTATTTTCTTAAGCAATTGTGAATTGGAGGGTTTCCTTGATTTCCTTCTCAGCAAATTCATTCTCTGAGTAGAAGAAAACTCATGATTTTCCTGTGTTGAATGAAACATACAAGTTGGGCTACCTTATGAGCGTAACATATGAACTGGGCTACCTTGCTGAATTTGCATATTAGTTCTATAATCTTTTGGTGGAATTTTTGGGTCCCCTAGGTGACAGAATCATGTCATGAGCAAACAGAAATAATTTGACTTCTTTTCCTATTTGTATCTTTTGATTTCTTCTCTTACCTGATTGCTCCAACTAGAGTTTCAAGAACTATATTGAATAGAAGTGGTGAGAATGGACATCCTTGTCTTGTTCCTGATTTTATAGGAAATGCTTTCAGTTTTTTTCCATTCAGTTTGATGTTAGCTTTGGATTTGTTATATGCAGCCTTTACCATGATAGTAGATTCCTTCTATCCCTAGTTTCTTCATTTTTATACCTTTATTTTTGCTTATTTATTTTTATGTGGTGCTGAGGATTGACCCCAGTGCCTCATGCATGCTAGGCAAGCGCTCTGCCACTGAGCCACAACCCCAGCTCCACATTTTTTTTAAAAAACATGAATGGATGCCTGAACTTTTTCAAAAGCTTTTTCTGTGTCTATTGTGATGATCTTGTGATTTTTGTCCTTGAATTTTATTTATGTGATTAATTATGTTTATAGGTAGAATATTACTAATCAGATGGTCATATCACCAAAATCATTCTATAGATTTATTGCAATTCCCATCAAAATACCAATGACATTCTTTACCACACTAGAAAAAACAGTTTTAAAATTCATATGGAAGAATCAAGACCCAGAATAGCCAAAGCCATTGCAATACCTGATCTCTACAGAGCTATAGTAAAAAACAAAACCCAAAAGCAAACTGAAACAAAAAACATCATGGTATTGGCATAAAAACAGTGGACATCAGTGGAATAGACTAGAAGACACAGAGACAAATCCATATAGTTACAGTAATATAATCCTTGACTAATGTGCCCCAAACATATACTGGAGAAAAGATAGCCTTTGCAATAAGTGATGCTGGGAAAACTGAATATCTACATGTTGAAGAATAACATTACATCCCTGTCTCTCATCCTGCATAAAAATCAACTCAAAGTGGATCAAAGAGCTAGGAATTAGACTTAGAAGTAGTGAAACTGCTGAGAGAACACAAAGGGTCAGCCTGTCAGGGTATTGGAGCAGGTACTGCTCCAAAAATCACTGGACTCCTAAATAAGACTCCTTAATAAGACTCCTAAAGTTCAAGAAATAAAACCAAGAATCAACAAGTAGAATGGTGCTATATCAAAAAGTTTCTGCACAGCAAAGGAAGTAGTTAAAAGCATGAGAAGAAAACCTGTAGAATGGAGAAAATCTTCACCAGCTACTCATCCAACAGGGGATTCATGTCTAGAATATAAAAGGAACTCAAAAAACTTAACATCAAAAAACCTAATGATGCACTCAATAAATGGGCAAAAGATCTCAATAAAAATTTCTCAATGGGGTAAAATTGGGGGTTCATAACCCACTTCAATCTAATGTATGAAATATGATATGTCAAGAGCTTTGTAATGTTGTGAACAACCAATAAAAATAAATAAATAAATAAATAACTCACTTGAATCAAATGTATGAAAGATGATATGTCATGATCTTTGTAATGTTTTGAAAAAAAATAAAGATATTGTATTTATCTACAAAAAATAAAATGTCTGAAGAAATTTCATATTTAAAATAAAATATCTTATTCAAGTGAAATTAAAAAAAAGATTTCTCAAAAGAAAAAATACAAATGGCTAACAAATACATGAAAAATGTTCAACATCTCCTTAGCAATCCGGGAGATGCAAATCAAACTACATTGAAATTTTATCTCAGCCCAGTTAGAATGTTAATCATCAAGAATACAAATAACAATAATTACTGGCAGAATGTGGGGCAAAATGTACACTTACACATTGTGGGTGGGACTGCAAATTAGTACAACCGTTTCAGAAAGCAGTATGGAGACTCCTCAAAAGACTAGGAATGGAACCACCATAGCACCTGGCTATCCCACTCCTTGGTATCTATCCCAAAGAACTAAAATCAGCATAATATCATGATATATGCATGCAAATGTTTACAGCAGCATAATTCATAATAGCCAAGTGATGGAACCAGCCTAGGTGCCCATCAGCAGATCAATGGATAAAGAAAATGTGGTATATTTGCACCATGGAGTTCTATTCAGCCATAAAGAAAAATGAAATAATGTCATTTGCTAGTCAAAAATGAAACTGGGGAACATGATGCTAGGTGAAATAAGCCAGATTCAGAAAGTCAGGGGTTGAATGTATTCTCTCACATGTGGAAGCTAGAGAGAGAAAAGGAATAAAAAAGGGGCGCTGTGTGGAAATAGAAGGGAGATGAGTAGAGGAGTGAGGAACAAAGGAAGAGGGAAGGGGAGGGCAGAGAAAGAGCTAGGGAATGAAACTGACCAATCACGCTATGAGCACGCATGGATATACCAAGACGCATCCCAATGAATAAAAAAACTAAAATGTACCGATTAAAAACAAATAACTGGGGGAGGGAGGAGGGGAAAAATGGATAGTACTGGGTACTTAAGTGGAGTAAACTGTTATATTCACTTATGAATATATTAAAATGAGCTGCACTATTATGTATCAGTATAATGAACTAATACAAACATTTAAAAAGTAAAATAGAATATTTGCTTTCTTTATTCGCTGTAAAGACCTAGAAGCCATGAGTAACCCCAAAATAATGACCATCCCTTCATCCAAACTGTGTTCTCTAAATAGAACTTTGAACTAAAAGGAGCCATATCTCCTTGGATAAATGCTGATTTTGAGACTGGGACAGGAAACATGAATGAGGTCTGAGAAATTTTGTTGTATTGGAAAGCAAAGATGCTATTATAGACCACAAGGGTTGTCTCAAGAAGATTTAGGAGCTCGTTGAAAGGCCTCTCATTGGCCAGAGTGGGACAATTTGACCATAGTAGCAATAATAATATAATGTCAAGTTAAATATATTTTGGTGCTGGGAAAACCGAATATCCATATGTTGAAGAATAAAACTAGATCTTTATCTCTCACCTGCAAATATATTAAAATCCACGTATTCATAATGATACTTAAAAATAAAAAGTTAATAAAACTAAATTAATACTTTGGAAGATGCTAAGGAACCCACTCACTATGAAAATGATAAAGAAGAAAACTGAATGGAAAGAAACAATATTCACTCTGCTGTTGGTGTTCAGGCCAACACTCAGGAATTTCGGCTAATTACTATTACAATCATTCTGCAGTCCCTACTAAGAAACAAATCCAATTGGAGATATCTGAGACTAAAAAGCTTTTTTTTTTTTTTTACATAAACATTACATTTCCATAACTTTATTTTATAATTGTGTCTTTCTGACTTTTAGGAAGCCCAGGCATAATGCTATTGATGAGGAAATCAAAGTTTAGAGACATGGAAGTTAGTGGCTGGGTTGCTGTTAGAAATCATGTCAGTCCTTCAGGACAACAAGGACCTCAAGGACAATACTGGCCAGAGATTGGGGTCTTTGCTGAAGAGTTGGAAGCACTGCCGCTTACATTGGGGGGCACCAAATAAGGAAAAATTTGAAAATCAAAAAGAAATTTTAGACTAGTAGCCAGGATCAGACTAACACCCCTCTGTCCCCACAAATAAGGCAGAAAAAAAACCCAACTTGTTTCCTTTAGACAATGCAAAATGCTCAGCTCTCCTGCTTTGAAAACTCACAAGTGAGATTATATAATTGTATTCAAAAATTCATTAACACAAAAAATCATTTCAGTTATTTATTTTAGTCAAGGAAGATGGGGAGGCAAGAAAAATGAAGGCAAGGGAGAGAGGTAGAAAAGAAGATCATCAGGAGAGGGATAAAAAATATTTTGAGAAGAGGATTAGTGGTTATAAACTGTCCTCATTTTGTTATTGCTATTCATTTGCACCCCAGGCTTCAAAATGGATTTTTGCCTATTATGCCTGTCCTTTGAAAATCTGGACTGCTGATTATACTGTTAGTTCTTAGGAACCTGGATTCCTGGTGAGAAAGAAGAAAGTGGCACGTGTGTGGCTTACCAGAAGGAAGAGCTCTGATACAGCCATTTTTAAATAAGACCCAAGAGGAACCAAGATCCCCCTCTGTATGATTCGGTGTTGACCAGCCAGGCTCCCCAGGAGACAACTCCCTGTAGATTTGTCCACTGGGGAAAAGGGTAGTGGCCTGAACTCCCAGACTCCTTAGCCAGTGGCCTGGCACTATGAGCTTTTATTTGGTCTTCGGTGGAGAATGCTCAATTACATTGAGTGACAGGGCTTCCCGACTAAGAGCCATGGAACTGCAAATTCTAGAAATTAAATAATCCTTCCATTTTCTATTTTTCAGTTCTAATTCCTATATTTTTTAAAAAAATTCTTCACTGTATATTAGAACGATGCACAAGGGAATAAATCACTAGCCAAAATAATGGTGCAAATTGATCAACAGCAACTTCAGGAGTCATCAAATACTGTAGACATTATATCATTATTCCCAAAGTTTGGAGAGAAAAGATGCTTCTTCTTAGCTGGGCAAAGACATGCAGGCTTGTAATCCCAGCCACTCCAGAGTCTGAGGCAGGAGAATTGCAAATTTGAGACCAGCCTCAGCAAGTTGGCGAGACCTTGTCTTAAAGTGAAAAATAGGGGGCTGGGGATGTGGCTCAAGCGGTAGCGCGCTCGCCTGGCATGCGTGCGGCCCGGGTTCGATCCTCAGCACCACATACCAACAAAGATGTTGTGTCCGCCGAGAACTAAAAAATAAATATTAAAAAAAAAATTCTCTCTCTCTCTCTCCTCTCTCACTCTCTCTTTAAAAAAAAAAAAGTGAAAAATAGAGGGATTGGGGGTGTAGCTCAGTGGTAGAGCTCTCCTGGGTTCCATTCTCAGTACTGGGGGAAAAAAAAAGATGCTTCTTCCTTTGTTTCGAATCACTAAAACACTGACAGGATGGACATGAAAAATATTTTTTATGCCTCAAAGCTTTTTTTTTTTTTTTTTGCTTTATTATCTTGCTTGGGATGAAGAAAAGATAAGGAACAGTGACATACAACTTACTTGGTAGAATACAATCCCTGGTGGTGATCAAGTACCTCTCAATGTCCTTTTGGGTGGAGAAGAGATGGATGCTTCTACTTAATGTCTGGTGAAATGAAGAGCAAAGCAGTCAAGTGATTAGTCAAACATATCAAAGG
The DNA here is from genome assembly GCF_964194105.1 of Spermophilus citellus. Lineage (NCBI taxonomy): Eukaryota > Metazoa > Chordata > Mammalia > Rodentia > Sciuridae > Spermophilus > Spermophilus citellus. The sequence continues at coordinate 145,679,275 of NC_138183.1, read as the reverse complement.
AAGTTAGTGATGGTGATGAAACATTTTATTCTCTAAATGTATTGACCACAGAACCTGAAAAGCTGGAGCTCTTTGCATGCATCTAACAGGCATGTATTGATTTATTAATTTATAATGATTGCTAAGAATGATTCTAGCCTCTGGGACACAAAGATGAATGAGAAAGATACAGGTCTTGGAAAGCAAAGAAGTAAACACAGGGCTGAAAGGCTCATCCTTTGGGTGTTTTGTTCCAGATCTCCCAGGCATTGTGCTGGTTGAAGATGAGAATTGGGGAATGCAAGTTGAGAGAAGGTTGAGAGCAGGTACCTGGGCCAGCACCGAGGGCAGTGTTGGCATCGGAGGACGTGGTCAGGAAAAGGTTGGCTTGAGACTAAAGCTGAAGTCAGATGCACTGTACTGGAGCCTGACTGTAATCATGCAAGGACACAGGAAGCAGGCAGGTGTCCATATGTGTGTTCCAGCCCTGACCCAGGAACAAGGTGCCCGGAGTCCTTCATATGAGCCATCCAGGCCAGCATTCTGACCCATTTCAGGTGTGTTTCCTGTGCTGATAATGAGAGAGCATTTGGCTCTGTTATCCTTTTACCACGCTTCACTACTTTCATTCAATGAACCTTGCTCCAATTCCATCCCACCAACTGACTGAAGGTGGGTTCTATTTTAGATTTTCCGAAGGAAAGAGGATGTACTCTTGAATACAACCAGCAATCTCTTAACAGTAATAAATTTCACTGTAAAATGACAATATATTCTGGTTAATGAATTTTCTTGTGGATCTGATAGGGCTGACTCAGATAAGCTGAGAGGGAACTAATAATATCCAGTTCCCATGCTTGCAAAGCTCAAGACCAGAAATGGAACTTTCCAAGGTAGGAGTAACTTTCTTGGCTACAATGTTCCCAGTTCTAGGCACACTTACTAGCATTTAGTTAAGAGCTCAGTAAGCATTACTGTTATTATTACAAAAGTATTCCTATTAGTTTGTTTGCTAATTTAATAGCCAAGGGAATTTTAAACGGAAATATCTACATACTTTTAAGCCATGTGTCTGCACTCCTGCAAAGTGGCATGTTCCTGGAAATCAGGGATCTGACCATGCAGTGCCCTGCACATATAGATGCTCCATGAGAGTTGGCTTTTAATGATCAGCCTACATGGTGCTTGGAAGGCTGCTTCAAAGGTTAGTAAAACTGTGACAGAAGCCATCCAGTTATCTTCTGTTCTCATCTCTCCTTCCATTTGGCATTTTTTTTCTGTTTCTACTTTGTTCCGTTGCCTTTCCCTCTGACTTCCAATCAGGCAGTTGAAGTTAAACTCCATCCTCCCTAAGAGTTCCTTAAGCTGTGCCCCTTGGGTAGCATGTACACCAATATTTAACTTCCCTATGACAGTTTTCATGATAATTCTGTATATCTTCAATGACAGGAATGGATAGGAAAAGCTGGGCTATAGGAAGTCATAAGAGGGTAATAATTAGACAGTCAGTATATGTTTTAGCCTTCAGGAAAGTTTCCAGCCACCTTAAGCAGTATAAGTTTCAGTTGCATATGGGAGGGAGAGGGAATTGTCTTGATTTGGGGGTGAGGGGTTCTCCATACCAACCTAGAAATGTTGAGGATGTGTGGTATGGAATAAGCCCAGGCTTTGGCACAAATACCTTAGCTTGGGACTTTATCTTGTTGTTTATCAGGTGTGCAGTCTTGAGCCAATTTTCAGTCTGTAAAATAAGGAAGGTCTTAATGCTTCCCTTTCCTATTGCTCAGAGATATGTAGATAAAGTAAGCTTTTCTTCTCTCTCTCTCTCTCTCTCTCTCTCTCTCTCTCTCTCATCCCCCTGCTCTCTCTCTCCCCCTCTTTTTGGGGTAGAGATCCTGTCTTTTTTATCCTCCTTTGTGTCTTTATTACATAGAAGATGCTCATTATTAATTGCTGACTTGAATGAAAAAAAATGGTGAAGTTGGATCAACTAAATCAGTGATTCCCAAGCTTTGGCGTAAATCAGGATCACTTAGGGGGCTTGTTTAAAGTACGGACGGCAAAGACCCAACTCAGGAGCTTTCGTTGGGTAATTACCAACGAAAAGCTGGTGGAGCCGGAGAACCTGCATCTTTAACAAATTCCCAGGTGATGCTGATGCTGCGGCCCAGGACTGCAGCACAAGAGATGGCCAGCAGATGGCGCCATTATCGAACCCAGGCTTCCCCCGGGAGCGGGTGGAAATGGGTCAGTTCTGGGCTGAACCTATAGAAACAGGTTTTCCCAAGCAGGAGGGGGAGGCGGCGGCCGGGCTGGCTGCTCCGCGGAGCAGAGAGCAGAAGCGAGAGAGGGAGCAGCTGGTGTGGGGGAGGAATCCGAGCTCTTTCACCGGTCTCTTTTCAGTGCCGGTCGCCTCTCTTTCTCCCTCCAGGCGCTTTCTGCCTTGCCAGACGCCGGCAGCACTGGTATCATCGCAGCAAAGTTTACATTTCATCCCCGTGGAAAATATTCATGAAGCTTCCTTTTCAGTGACCCCATTAGGGGACCGAACTCGTAGGAAAAGAAAATCTTTCTGAAAACTTAATAAAAGTACCCTGGGTGGTTGACAAAGCCTTCCATCTTTCCTCTGGGTGTCTGTTCCCCTCCCCCTTTACTTTGCCAGTGTTGTTTGCCATCACTACTCTCCATGCACTGGCTGCCTGAACTTCCTTCCATGCTGGGCCCACTTTAAAGATCTGTTAGGATGAAATGAAACTACACAAGGCAAAAGTGAAGCATTATTATTATTTATTATCATTATCATTATCATTATTTTTAGTAAGGACTCAATAGACTTTTAATAAGTAGGGAGGAAGGGCTGGGGTTGTGGCTCAGTGGTAGAGAGCTTGTCTAGCATGTGTGAGGCCCTGGGTTTGATTCTCAGCACCACATATGAATAAATAAAGTAAATGCCCATTGACAACTTAAAAAAAAAAACTAGGGAGGAAACAGTGTTGATCTGATATGCAGTGAACTAGGGGAGACATTGATTCCGATTTAGCTACATGCCTTCCAGTAGAAACTTCTATTTACACTGTCCAGTACAGTGGCCATTTGCCACAAGCGGCTTTTGAGCACTTAGAGTGAGGATAGAGTAACTAAAGAAGTGAATTTTAACTTTAATTTTAATCAAATTTAAATATTGGACAGCACAGTTTTAGCAAACACCTTGATGGATGGTGAAAAAAATGTCACTTAGGCCTTAGGAGGGAGTAAGAGGTAATTAAATTGGCTCTGCCTAAAAATGCATGGGAATGTTAGGGCATGGGCCATTTAACTAGGAAGGAAAGGGAGAGAAGTTGAAGAAGAAAGTGTCCCAAGGGATTGCAAGCAGTTGAAGTGTAAACAGATGGAAAAAAGTCAGGGAACCACCTCTGGTGGCAGAAATGGCTCAAGGGGATTTTAAAAACTGGAATGCCTAATATTCAGTCTTAAGTTATTTTTTGAGCTGCACTGCAGTGTTACTTCTCTCTGTTGCCCCTTCTCTTCAGAAGTGTCTGCTCAATACAGAGCCTGGAGGTGGCTGCAATTAGGGAGTGAAGAGCTGATGAGATCTGGGGGCGTCCGGTGGGGGTGATTCATTTAGGAAGGGTGACAGCATGCTCGGAGGGAATTGGAGGACAGAAAGAAAATTCAGCACAAGTAGAATCCAGGGGCTGGGAGACTTTACCAGGATGTTGGCTTTTCCACCGCAGCAATGATGGAAATTTTGGACCCAATTTTAAATAAATCTTGAAGGTACCGACAACTCCAATATGTGGGAAGACTTGGATATCCAGGCAACTGTCCCAGAGCATTTCCCCAGACTAATGCTTCCTGGCCCAAATACAGCATCAGTCTCTTGAAGGGTCCTCGCTACAGACCTCAGGTGTGGATGAGAAAGGTGGGGAGGCTTGATCCTGTGGTTCTACTGCAGGCAGACAGGAAGCAGAGACACTGTGTCATGCTGAATTTATAAAGCATAACATCATTTCTTTCTGGACCTTTGAATCTCTCTGTGGTGCATTGCAACAATGAACCACTGTCCACCTGCTCCCAATTTCTGTAGCTGTGTGTGTGTGTGTGTGTGTGGAGAGAGAGAGAGAGAGAGAGAGAGAGAGAGAGAGAGAGAGAGAGAGAGAAGACCACAAAATGGCAAGCAGCTTTGACAACAGACATATTTCATGTGCTGAAACAGAGCTTCCCAGTCAGTATCTATTATGCAGTCTTGGAAGATGACTGCTGAGTGTAATAAATGTGGAATAAACATCCTCTTGCAGTTGATTCCATGGCAAACTCTCAGATAAAGCCATGTCAGCTACCCCTTCCCTGCCTGGAACCTAGTGGTAAATCAAAAATTATTGCTTAGCAGACACCTGCGACTCATGCCCATAAAATTTGCCTTTGTGACCAGGAAAGCTTGTGTGTGTGTGTGTGGTTTTTAAGAATTATAGTTATTAATGCATTAATTGTACAAGTTATTGGTTTCACTGACATTTCCATATATGCATATATCTTGCTTTGATCTTGTCCACCTTCTCTTCCCCTCTCCTCTCTCTCCACTCTCCTGGCCCCCTTCCCCTTCCACTAGAAGGCCTTATATAGAGAACAATGGGAAGGAGACAGTGCAGGTTTTCCAAGGGAAGGGGTGCCTGTGTTCTCCTGGTCCATCTGTCCTGTCGGAGCAAGGCCAGCTCTCCAGCTTCAGCACATGATACCTTCATCTTCCACGCCATCATGCATTGGCTCCTCACCATCTACCCTGCTCTACATTAATCTCCTTACCTTTCTGGCCCTCCTCATGTGATCATTCTAGCTTGCATCAGCATGGTTGCTGAGGCAACTCCCAGTGGAGGTGGAGTGAGCAGGTAATCTTTGGTATGATTTGAGAGTATCACATTCTTTTAAAAAAAATTTTTTTTGTAGTTGTAGATGGACTAAATGCCTTATTTATTTATTTATTCATTTATTTATGGTGCTGAGGATCGAACCCCGTGGCTCACGTGTGCTAGGCAAGTGCTCTGCTGCTAACCTACAGCCCCAGTTTGAGAGTATCACATTCTTTCTAGAAAGCTCCTATTAAAATAATTAAATTACCTGGGAGAGGGGGGAGGAAGAGAGTAGAATGGCAGCATTTAGCAGGAAATCGGCAAGAAATATTCCACTGGGTGGACCAGATCTTACTAGTCTAGGAAGGGAAGCTGCAGGGTCCTGGGAGAATAGAGGAGAACAGATTTTAACAGGGGACAAGGTGGTGAGCAGCAGAAGGGATGAGAGGGACGTGGGGGGGAAAGGAAGGTGCTATCTGAGAGAGGCTGTATGAGAAATATTCTATTTTGAAGGGGAGAGGGTGAATTAATCCTAAATTCTGAAAATCAGACCAACCTGGGTTTAAATTGTGGCTCAGCTATGATTGGCATGACCTTCTTGGGAGCCCATGTCAGGAGATTTATTTCCCTGATGAATACAGGTGGTCCTGGGGATCATAAAAGATAATGTATGGAAAACCCACACTTGAAAGGCACACACATACATCACTTTTGCCCAAGGTTGACCACCCTTGCAGCCACAGCAAAGGCCAAAGGTGATTGCCATGTGCATGTAAGTCTCTCTGCCTTTCAGAGCACTTTTCTATAGGATCATCATGATTGTCCAGTTATGTCTACCTTAGGAGACAGGAAGTCTCCAGTGGTGTCCCTGCTAATTGAAGGGCACTGACTTCATTCAGCACAGCGCTAAGCTGGATCAGAACTTTTGAGTCTGCAGAGTCCTGGACCTGGGCTGCTAATAAGGGGCTTTTCTGACACTCCAGGTCTCACCTTCAGTCCTGAAATGTTTAGTGCAGCTAATCAGTTGGGCAGAGAATAATATATGCACACTTGAACGACATTGATTGTGTGACATTAATTAGGTACTTATCTGGGTGTGTGGTGTCTGCTTTGCATCATGAAAGGCAGAGTCTGCAGCCCTTAGAGGAAATAAGAAATTGACACTGCTGTCTTCCTGTGCCAAGCCAGCCAGAAGGAGCTTTGCCAGGTTGCTGAGATCTTGGGGACCAATGTGTCTGATGAAGACACAGAACCCGAAGTGCTCTAGCGAGGTTTTGTGTGGATTCATTTGAATTAAAGTCTGTGTTGGCATGAACTGAGATTTGAGTGAAGGTATGAAGAAGAGCACCAGCTGCTTGCTAGGAAGGGGAAAAGAGTGAGTGGTACCCAAGTAAGGGCTCAGCATCATCCATTACTGCCAACCTTCGACTACAGCTAACACTGTGATTTATTGAACAATCTCACTACGTGCCAGCACTGTGCTGAGTGTTTTCCCTACTTGATTTCTCTGAATCACTGCAGCCCCTTTATAAGAAACTATTTTTTTTAAAGAGAGAGAGAGAGAAGAGAGAATTTTAATATTTATTTTTTAGTTTTTGGCGGACACAACATCTTTGCTTGTATGTGGTGCTGGGAATCGAACCTGGGCCGCACGCAGGCCAGGCGAGCGCGCTACCGCTTGAGCCACATCCCCAGCCCAAGAAACTATTTTTATTGCCCCATTTCAGATGAGAAACTCCAAGCTCTCTTATCAAGATGAAATAAGGTTAATAACATTGCATAAGGAGGCATCATTGGAATTCTGGGATTTCCACTGTCAGATCATTTGTTCTTTACAACTGCAATACGTTATCTGTCACCAAACTAATCTGATAAATGACCTCAATTACCATATTGATTGGCAAGAAGAGGCAACTATTTTATGGCATTGGTGTTTTGTTGGGTATGGTTGGACTGTGTCCACAGAAAAGTCCAGGTCAACCCTTACTGTACCAAGACAGCATTGCAAGGGGATTAGGTCACACTGTGTCCTCCTCTCTAACTGCCCCCTGATCAACTGAACACACAAGAAATGGCCACAGGATTGGTCACTATTTAGATTACTTTGGGGTCCTCAGAGTGGTAGACTGAGCACTGGGATGGGATCATGGCAAAGAAGAAGGTGATGGTTGCACCTGGAATCATAATACTGTGAGTTTCTAGTCACTGAGCACTGACTGTACACCAGGCATAATCCTCATAATAACCCCCTGAGGCAGGTATGATGGCACTCAGCTATGGAAAACTTAAGACAGAGTGTGTGAATAACCTGCTGAAGTTTAACAGGAACTGCAGCTGTGACTCAAAGTTAGGCCGTTTGAAGCCATGTCCAGATATGCAGCCACCATTCTAGGCAACAAATAAATGTGGCAGAATGGATTTGAAGATTAACCACCACCACCCTCTGCCCCTTTTGAATCTGTGGGCTCTGGAGCAGCCACATCAGAGCCTGTCTGAGAGACTCACCTGGAAAAGACTGGAGAAAGCCATCCATGCATTCCTACCAGATCTTCAGATGCTCAGATCTGGTCCAATTTGGGGGATAGGCAGGGTAATTTCAGAGGATCTGGTGAGCCCTATTAGCTATTCTCAGAAAATCTTTGGTAGCTCTCTGAACTCAAAGAAGTGCTTCTGAAGCAAAACTCCAAGCAATTCCTACCACCTTATTATTTTTTTTTCTGAGATCAAATAGAAAAGAACTGGGAGCCAGAGTTGTGTGTCCCCCCCAGGGCCCACCCCACAGTCACTGCTGAGCACTCTTTTCAGATGCCTTTCTTCCCACTTGACCTCACTTCACCTTAGTCTTTCCATTAAGATTCCCTTCCTTTAATTATATCTTGAGATAATAAAATGGGAAAACATAAAAATTCAATCAAAGCGAAGGCTTCATTCACCCCAGCAGGTTCCAAAAGCATTTAATAAGTTGTGCGGAGACATAAAAATAGATCATGAGACAGCTGATAAGAATAACATTGCCACGAGAGCACTTATGCACGAGGAGGACTACCGAAAAGAGACACTCAGTGAGTGTTGATGGGAGGTGAACTAAGGTTTGCTCTTTTGGAGGAAGGAGAACACAGAGAACACAATCAGACACCAACAGAAGAAAGAGTGGCTGGAAGATGCTGGGAGTGGGGAGGGGGACTGCACAGCCGAAGCAGTCACAGAGTTCCAGGGGAGATCCATATCCCAGGGCAGCCCTGGAAATAATTACAGCTCATAGAAAAATCAATCAGCAAGCTTTTACTGAGCACTGGGAGTGCAATAGCTTTGTGAAACCAAAAGACAGGCCCCTCTGCAAGGAGAGTGCAGAGGGAGATAAAAATAGCACACTTGAAACAATTAGAGAGCAATTAATGCCAAACTGTCTGGTTCTGACTCAAGTACAACAGGACTTCAGAGCAAGGAAGAAGTCTGGAGAGCTGGGGTAATCAGTAGTGGTAGGCAAAGCTCCCTGGAGTCCCCACCGTCTTGGGCATCTAATGCTTTGAGGAAGGGTCTATCCCTATAGAATGCTCTTTCGGCTCAATATAGCATGACCCAAACTAATCATGGTCTTGCCTTTCCAGAAGTTTCCAACTACAAAAGAGAACACAATGCTTCACCTATGACACTTTTGCTGAATAAATAGATGATTGGAGTCCTAGGACTTCTTGGGGACAACTGAAGGAACAGGAGGGCAGGAATAACATGGTTAAAGAAATATTGCTTGGCCTTCTGTACACTTTTTGAGAGCAAGGACTATGTCTTCATTCCTTATTTATTAAGACCTCATCACGCAAAAATAGTACTATGCTGGTCCTGGTGATGGGAGGTCTGGAGATAAACCAGAATAGCCCAGCAGCTTCAGAGAGCTCATGGCAGAGCTTGTTTTGGAGCCTAATTATTTATACTATGTCTCAAATGACTGGATATTCCTTCCCTAAACACTCTTCTACTAGCTCAATCATTAGCTCTATGAATAGTTTGCATCTACTATGTACTAAGTAATATTATAGGCACCCTATATAAACATCAGAAGGCAGTGTTTTCCTCTAAAAATAGCTTATTGTCAAGTGAGGAGATAGTCATATGTATGCTGTCCAGAGGAGTGACAGCCTTGCAGAAGGAATAGCATTTGAGTGGGTTCTGGAATGGGTTCTGTCAGGGGTAGTGTTTGTTAAACGGGAAAAATATTTAGGCAGCTGGAAAGAAATGGACAAAAGTTGGAAGCATAAGTGGATACTGTAACATGTTCCAAGAGCTATAAATAATTGAGTGTTACTAGAGCACAAAGTTCTAAAAGGGAAGAAGTGGAAGATGACGGTGAACAGATCAGCAGGAGTCTACTTATGAATGACTCTGGATGCCATACCAGTGGGACAGATTGTGTCTTGTTAATGATTGAGGGGCCACTGAGGAAAGCTGAATGGTAGAATGATGGTATCAGGTTTTTGGATTCAAAATAACATTCTGCCGGCTGTCTGGAAGGTGAATGAAGTTGAGAGTGGGGGATTGGAGAAAGGATAACTGAGGCCAGAGGAAGAGAGACCAAATGGGAGGCCCTTGCAGGGGTCCACGTTAGAGACCACGAGAACCTTATTTGAGGAGCAGACAGTGGAGAAGGAAGATTGGAGAGATTCTGGATAGCTCCCTACAAACCAAAGCTGACAGGCTCTTGTTACCCATTGGTCATGGAGGTGAGGGGTATCAGAGCCAGTGTGAAGTTGGCCAGAAAATAAGTCTCTTCCTGGAGTTCTTCCCTCTTCTTGATTTGAACTGAAACCTGCTCTTATCCAAGGGCACTGCCTTACCTACTTCTCCTCTGGAGGATGCTCATCTTCTATCGCCCAAGTACCAGCCAGACAAGTAGCACTGACCCTGACAAGGAGTTCTGCTTACAAACCACATGTTCTCAATCCTGGTATAAACATTGTTCCTTGGAAACCCACATCTTCCTGATATACTCTCTTTATAGATTTCATTTGCCTGGTCACAGAAGACTTTAGTGCCCAGGTCAGGTTTTGTCTCCACCCAAGACCTGTCCTCGTTGGGACTTCTCAGTCTATATAAGTGACCTGTACAATAGTGGAACATCAGCATGACATTCATTTCCATTCTGCTGCAGTCGTTCACACCTATGGGCACACTTTGGGGTTTAGTCATCATCTGAAATGGTTTCTTCTATGGAACCTTTATCTCAACATCTACCCCCTGACCACAGATTCTTATCCTTTCATTTCTCTAACTTTTTTTTTTTATCTATTGCGCTTATGCATTTACACTGACTTTAATAAAATCTCTTTCATTTTGCCCCTCCATTTTCACACATCTACCAATTCTCTTTTTAATTTTTGTCTCCAACTAGTCTAGAAAATACACTCTACCTCATCATTGTCTTTTGATTTTTCCCTGCCTCTCTTTCACGGTCATCTTTTGCTTTTCCTCTCAACAAAACCCCAATTTCTGTATTTCTGTGCTAATCCAGACATCTGTTGCCTTCCTTTTTGCACCTGGTTGCAGGCCAAAAATTAGGAGGCTCCCTTTAGACTCTTCTCCCTCATTCCAAGTGGTCACCAAGCCCTGCCATGCTGCTTCCTAAATATCTCTTCAATAGGTCCCTTCCTCTCTGCCCTGCCTTAATTCAAGTTCTCAATATTTTTCATTATATTAATTCCACTTACTGATCTAACTGCTTACACTTTGGGAACTGAAGTTTAAAATCATTTTCTGAATTAGGCTCTGATCATATCTCTGTAGCCAGGTTCATTATCTAAAATATAAACATCATCATGTCACTCACCTACTTAGACTATTTTAATGACTCTCCAAATTCTTTTGCCTCATATATAATATAATATACATTGTGACTTGACCCATCCATCTCTCATCTCCTGCTTTCCTTATTCTCTCTGAAACCCTATTTTCTTCACCCTATCCTAAACTCTATTAAACTTCTTGTAGGTTCTACCTGATCTTATGCCTTTTCTCTCTGCTGTGTATATTCTTCCTGTGCCTGAAAGCCTTACCTTTTCATTATTTCTCTACTCATTCTTCAAGATACAACTGACCTCCAGTAAAGAACACGTCAATCTATTGGATCTTTGCAAACAGGACCCTGAGATTTATCCTACCTCCTCAAATGTTTGAAATAGTTGTTGCTTCTAAGTAATCTTTGAGAATCCTCACTAGTATGCCTTTCTTACTTTGTCAGATTTATGTTTACTTCCTCATTTTCTACACTAGCCTGAGACCTTGTTGAGACTAGAAATTGTGTTAGTCAGCTTTTTTGCTGTCATCAAAATACCACACAAGAACAAGCAGAGGAAGAAAAGTTTATTTTGGCTCATGGTGGGCCGACTCCATAGATCTGGGCCCAAGGTGAGGCAGAGCATCATGGCTGAGACCACCACTTCTGTCTGCCTTGCAAATGCTGGTTTCAGCCGACATCTGTGTTTTGAAAGTACTCACTGTACTAATAAAGCATTCCTTGCCTTTCAGTGCAGTGGAAATGAAGGTTGATGGGCCCAGCTGTTCCCAGCAGGCCTCCTCATCAGGGACCTAAGAGGAAGGTCAGAAGGGATGGGTAAGTTCTGTAAGTTTTTTGAAAGATCAAATCCAGCAGCTTCCTTGAAATGCCCCCTTTACTACCTATTAAAAAGGTTCCACAGATTCCAAAGGCTATCATTCTGCAAAGGGAGTTAGAAGAGCCACATTTTTATGCCTTTATTTTCTTCCTCCTGCATCCTCTGCATAGTCATCAGATGTAACGGTTCATTCCTTTTTATTTTTTTTCCCCAAGCACTGGGGATTGAACCCAGGGTCTCATGCATGCCAGGCAAGTGCTCAACTGCTGAGCTATACCCCCAGCTCCAGCTATCAGATGTAATACCCTAAAATAAGGATATAATCAGGCTGTTCACCTATCAAAAGCCTTTAGTGTCTCCCCACTGCCTACAAGACAGAATCAAAAACCTACAGTCTTTTTTCTTAGTCTTTTTTTTCCTTATGCCATAACAAAAAATCAGAGACTAGGTAGTTTACGAAGTAAAGGAGTTTACTTAACTCACAGTTCTGGAGGCTGGAAGTCCGAGATCAGGCAGCTGCCTCTGGTGAGGGCTTTGTGCTACATCATGACATGATAGAAAGCAGAAGAGCAGATAGGAGTTTGGGCAAGAGATAAAAATGTGGGTACCTTGCTTTATAACACCTGCTCTTGTCAGATCTAATCCAGACCCTGCATTAATCTCTCTTCATGACTTAACTCCCCTTAAAGTTTTTACCACCTGTCAGTACTGCAATAATGGCAATTAAATCTAAAAGTGAACCTTTATATTTACAATTGCACTAAATGGAACAAACCATAGCACTTGTCCTGCAAACCATCTTGCCTACAGGGGGCAGCTGACTACTGCAGGCCCTCTGCCCTTTGGACTCTATTGCACGCCTCTTTCCAGTTCAAGTGTTCTCCCCAGCAAGTCATGTGCCTCCCAGGCTCCATACTCTGGCCTCCTTTACTCCAGCCAACATGAATGCCCTTCCCCTATGTTCCACACAGGGAGCTGCACCGGAACACTTCTCCTCTGTGAAAGAAAGACTGAGGCTTCTTCTCCTTTCCCGGGTGACTGTTCCTCAGCCCTGAGGAAGGAGTCACTCCTCCGTGCTCTGCCAGTTTTGTTATCTGTACACAGAGATTGTATCATTCAAACACATTTAGATGCTCCCATCTTGTTCTGCCCAGTCTGGATTAATTATTTCATGAGAACTGCCATCATGTAGCCGTAATTTTGGGGGGGATACACTTGGACCGTGGAGCTCATTATTTTTGTAATAATGTGACAGATTTTGTGGGGGTTAATTGGTTTAGGTTTTAGAGAAAAGACTGTTGTAATAGAGTCAGATAGATGCCAGCTCATCATTTCTGGTTTGAGGTTTTGTTTCCCAGACTCATTCTCCTTATCTGTTAAGTGGGAACGAAAATAATAATCTTGGAGGTTTGTAATGGAGATTAAATGCAATTGTAAATATAAAGACTTGAATCTGATATTTGGCATATGGCAGGTTATGCCAAGGAAAATGCTAGCTTTGTCCCCCTTCCCATCCTTATACCTCAAAAGCTGTTTGCTAACATTCTTTCACTCACACTCTACCCCTACCCCATCTTTTCCCCAAATATCCAAATTCTCAATATTGTTTTGATCTCTGCCTTCCTTAGGAAAATCTTGGACCTCTGCACTTTTTTTGGAAAGCATTAATCCTTCGTAGATATAGGGCCTTCAAATGGTAATGATAGTATGGCAAATGATAACAAGTAGAACTACTGACTACTTCCTGAGTAGCTAGGTTCCATTAAGCTCTGTGTGTCCAGTATAAGTGACACCTATGACGCTGTTGTCATAGTTTGTATCTAAAATGTCCCCCAAAAGCTAACGTGTTGAAGGCTTTATCTCCAATGCAGCAATGTCCAGAGGTGGAGCTTTTAGAAGTGATTGGATCATGAGTACTATGACCTCATTGGTGGATTAATCCATTGATTAATCACTGGGAGATGGTAACAACTATAGGAGGTAGGGCCTAGTTAGAGGACACAAGTATTGGGGGCATGCCCTGGAAAGGTATATCTTGTCCTTATTCCTTTTCTCTCTACTTCTTAGCTACCATGAAGTGAGCAGCTCTGCTGTGCCATCTGCTCCCCACCAAGATGCTCTGCCTCACCACAGGCCCATAGCAATGAGGCCGAGCACCTATGGACTAAAATCTCTCAAACCATGAATCAAAATAAATCTTTTCTCCTTGAAGTTGATGTTGTCAGGTATTTTGTTACAGTAACAAAAATCTGACTAACATAATAGAAACTGCATTTCACCATGGGGAAACTGAAGTTAGAATATTAAAGAAACTTGCTGAAAGATAGATCTCTGGAAAACTGTAGAGCTCAGAGCACAGCTTTCATTAATTCCCAGCTTGAAACCTTTGTCCTCAAGATTACATTCTTCTGATGCTCCTTGGGGACTTTCTGTGGCTGATGGACTTCTATAACAAGGTCAGAGGCAGTGCTCAGGGCAGCTCATGGCAGTGAGTTGGGCTGTGATGCCTCTTTGGTATCCATGTCTGGGTATTGTGGCATCACAGGATGAGTGTCAATCCCACCAACCCAAGCCAGAATGTTCTCCAAGAGGCAGGGAGAGTTCAGGCCTCCACGACTTAGAAATACCTCCTCACTTCCCACATCAATACGTCTTGTTCTAGAGCTCTAATGCCGGCAGGGGATGCATTGGGTCAGGTGATTGGTCTCAGAAATGAAAGAATCTGAAGAGGACAGGACCTCCAAGAGCCAGAGACGGTGTTCTGGGAGGGGCCTGCTGCACCGGAGCTCTCCAACGAGGCTTCCTTCCACTGCTGCCAACTACAGAGAACATTTGGTACTTGGAACTCCTGCCAAATATTACACTCGGGGTTTGGCCCAGTTTCACAGTCGTCCCTCTCCGGGGGGCCCCTCTGTCAGACTCGTTTCTGTGTAGCTGTCCCCAGCTCTGAGCCGCAGCAGCCCATTTGGCTCCGGCTGGCTCTTCTCAGTGGCCCCTGATGAGCTGGGGGTTGCTGCCTTTCCTTTCTCTCCTCCTTTTGTCAGCCCTTTGTGTAGCTCTTGGACCCCATCCTGTCCCAGTGACTCCATGTCTGAGGTTTGCTCCAGAAGAAACTCTTCCCCAGCTCTCTGCATGGCCTCCTCCCCTTCTCCTCAGGATTCAATGCCCCCTTCCTCCTCCTCCAGGCTCCCCCAGGCTGCATCAGCTGGGCAGCCCCTCTGCCCCCTCACTCCCACATAGCCCTACTTTATTTTATCAAGGCAGTTCCAGTTCCCAAAGCTATTTCTTTCTTTTATTTATTTATTTTTGGTACCAGGAATTGAATCCAGGGCACTTAACCACTGTGCCACATCCCCAGCCCTTTTATTTTTAAATTTGAGGCAGGTTCTCACTAAGTTGCTTTGGGCTGCACTAAGTTGCTGAAGCTATCTTTGAAACTGTGTTCCTCCTGCTTCAGCCTCCTGAGCCACTGGCATTACAGGCATGTAATTTTCCTGTTATGTCCCTTGCCCCAGTAAGATGTTAGATTCTGAAAAATGCAGCTCTTTTTTGCTAGGTGCTGTACCCAGAGTTCTTACAACAAACAGTGCCATGCACATAGTGGGCTCTCTGGACATATTTTAAATGATCAAATACTGATTCCTATGTCCTTGCTTTTTAATCTGTGATCAAGGACAGGCTAATGTGGTGGTTAAGAGCCTGAGCCGTGCAACAAGATCACTTGAGTTTCAATTCTATCACTCTGTGACCTTGGGCAAATGACTTAGCCCCTCTGTGCCTCAGCTCTCCCTCCATAAAATGTGGATGGCAATGATTCTGTCCAGCTTGTAGGTTGTAATGAGGATTAAATGAGTAACTATATAAGAAGCATTTTGAATAAAGTGCAGAACGCAGCCAGCACTCACCGCCATTTATGAGTAGTGTAGTCTGCCACAGAGAGACCAAGCATTTCCACACAAATGGGGTTCATAACATGGTTTTGTCTAGTACAGCTCTGTTTTCTGTTTCCCCAAATCATGTGCTAGAAAGAGCTATCCTTGTTTATGTGTCTCTCCAGGGTTGATGATGATGATGATGCAGAGGGTGCAAGGTGTTTGGCTACTCACTGGGCACAAGTCACCAGTTAGTTCTGGATCGGGAACTGCCCCTCCATAGCTAATCCTCTCAGCCATGGGAATAATTTCTCCCATAAACTGATTATGCTGGTAAATCAAGACCTTTCTGGGTAGTGGAGGAAAAGACTAGATATATTCAGTTCGTAGGAGTAATATCATTGGTCAGCCAAGCATAGTCACCATGTAATTAAAAATATTAGAATTACCTGTCATCAAGAGACAGCACTTGATATATTCACAGAGTCTCTTCTAAAATGCTTCAGGGGGCTTCCTGCACATTATCTAGTTATCTATCCCTCTCCATCTTTCTTGGAAAGAGGTCTGGGACTGTCCTACTGGTCTACCTCTACAGTTCAGACACCCCTCTTTTCCTCCCCATGTTGAAGTTAACACTCCTCCTCTATTCCCTGCATGCAGATGTGGCCTCTGTTCCAGCAAGTTGCTTTGTAGAATAGTTGAAGCTCTCCCTCTTCCCAACATTTCAGGGGGTGGTTCCCTGATGTTATCAATTGTCATTCCTCTCTGCATTGTCCCCTCTCTGATCACTCATTCACACATCCAAGAGGATGTGCCCATCATGTTGGCTGTGGGTTTACTTCTACTCTGAGTAAGAATTCCCCTTGAAATTCTGATATATCTCTCTAGAGTTGACATCCCTTCCAGTTGAGAGGCATTTAATACTTATGCTAAGCCGGTTTCCTCCGTAATACACTCCCAGAGATCAGTGCTCTTCTCTGTGCCCTCTGCTCAGTTGGTAAGCACATGTTCCATCTTAAGATGATTTGATTGATAAGAATCTTTTGTGTTGGGCAGACCCATAAGCAGCCATGTATGCATTTGCCTTTACTAATCACCAGTGTCTAGCAAAGTATCTGGTATAAAATAGTCGCTCATTAAGCATATGTTGAAATAAGGAAAGGAAAAGCACATGAAGAGATGGAAGGAAAATAATAAAGTCCCCAACTAGGATTTTAGGAAACTATACAGTAACATATTTGTACAGCGCCAGTATTAGCTGAAGTAATCGCTGAAATTTAGCAGGCAAATTTCTAGGTTTCATGTTGAGTCTTTCAGGTTTGGTCAAATTGCCAAAATTCTCTAATTTGAGGTTCCTTCAGCTTATTTCAGCATTCTGCTGCAGAATGCCAACCCAATGCAATACGTGTCTTTATTCTTCCACAATAGGGACTCATCAGGGTTTTGAGCCAGGGTATAATGTCATCAGATAGGTGGTTTGGAAACAGCCTGGTTGCTTGGTGGGGAATGGATTAAGAGGAGATGTGGATGGTGGGGGGATTCAAGAGACAGTGAAGGAGAGCAGCAGGCTGCTGCAAGTAGTCAGGTGCCACATAAATTCTGGCTTTAGTTAAGGAGGCAATGAAGATGGAGATGGCTGAAGACATCCTGAATGAAAAACTCTACAATAGACTTGGTGAGGGAGAGGTTTAAAGCTTAAGGACTGTCTCAACATCATTCTGCTTGTGTTTAGCTACCATGTTCACTATGGGGCTCTGGGGCAGCAGCTGGGTATAAGATGACTCTGAACTAGTACTGTGAGGATACAAAGACAAGCGTCTCTTCCTTCACGGTGTTTTCCACACATGCACACCTATGAAATACACCTACACAAGGCAAAAGCAGCTCTCCTGTCTAGCACAGATCACATGTCAGTGTGGACTGAGTGGGCGGGACAGAGCCTCTCAACTCTGAAGTCAGACACTGAGTTGAACTTTCATGATATTTTTCCGAACTGTTAAGGACTACTAATTAACATGCTTGCTTTTTTCCAGAAGATGAGAAGACTTTATGTTAATTGAAAATAAATATGAATGTATTCATTCACCTATTCACCTGATTTGATTGAGGATACACAATGCGCAGGGCATTTGTGTTAGTCAGTAAAAGTGATGAAAGGAGACATCAGGGATAGAACTCAAGAACTTATTTGGAGTCTAAAGATTTGCATTTGAGATCTAGTATATTAATTAGGTTTCTTTCCTTTTCTTAGTATAGATATCTATATATGTATGGAGATGAAACATATATACACAATACGTGTAACATAAAGTTTACTATTTGAAACTTTTTTTTATAGTGCTAGGGTTTGAATTCCAGGGGCACTTTATACCACTGAGCTACATCCCCACCCCTTGTTATTTTATTCTTTATTTGGGAAAATATCTTGCTAAGTTGCCCAGGCAAACCTCAAGTTTGTGATCCTCCTGCCTGAGTTGCTAGACTAATAGGAGTATGCTAGTGTGATACCACATCCTGCCCATTTTAACTGAGGTTGACCTTGAACTTTCAATCTTCCTGCCTCAGCTTCCTCCTGAATTGCTGGGATAACAGGTGTGTACCACCATGAAGTCTCCATTTTAACCTTTTTTTAAAGTGTGCAGTTCTTTGGCATTAAGTGCATCCATGTTGTTGTACAATCATCACCTCCCCCATTTCCAGAACTTTCTCATCTTCCCAGTTGAAACTCTGTACCCATTAAACACTAATTCCAGTTTCCCCCTTTCTTCCAGCTTCTGGCCGCCTCCACTCCCACCAGTTGACTATATCAATTTGTCTACTCTAGGAACCTCATATAAGAGGAATCCTATATGATATTTGTCTTCTTGTGACAGGCTTCTCACTTCGGGTAATGTTCTCAAGGTTCATCTATGCTTCAGTATATGTCAGAATTTCCTTCCTCATTAAGGTTAAATAATATTCTCGTGCATGCATACACCATGCTTTTTTATCCATTCATCTATCAATAGACAGTTGGGTTTCTTCCACCTTTTGGCTACTATGGTTAACATTTCTATGATTATGGGTATACAAATATCCCTTTGAGTCCCTGCTTTCATTCTGGGAGGTGTGGACCCAGAAGTAGGATTCCTGGATCCCAATGTAATTCTGTCTCTAATATTTTGAGGAGCCACCACCCTCTTTTCCATAGTGGCTGCATCATTTTATGTTCCTGCCAGCAACACACAAGGGTTCCAATTTCCCACATCTCTGCCAACACACACTATTTTACATTTTTGTTTTGTTGTTTTGTTGTTTTCGGTCATAGCCATCCTGGTGTGTGTGAGGTGGTATTTCATCGTGGTTTTGATCTGCATTTCCCTGAAGATTAAGATGCTTGGTGTTGAGCATCTCTTCAGGTGCTTATTGGCACTTGTATGTCTTCTTTGAATAAATGTCTATTCAGTTCATTTGCATTTTAAAAATCAATTTTGTTGTTGTTGTTGTTAAGTGGTTTGAATTTCTTTTAAATGCAATATGAGAAACCATCTCAGTCTGTTCCAGCTGCAAAAAACAGCAAACCTGGTTAGCTTATGAACAATAGAAAATTTCTTCCTCTTTCTTCTATTTTTGTTCTATCCAAGACCCAAGCCTACTGGGAGGTGCTGGTTGGTTTGCCCCCTCAGTTACCAGGGAAGAGGACAGGGGATGTGAGCTTGGGGTGTGGGTAGGAGTTGCCCTCATTGCCTGTAGAGCAGTATGGGGGTTACAGTCTAGATGATGTTTGGTCACTTGGGAGTCCTGTACTGTACTTCCTGTGAAAATCATGTAATCACCTACTGGGAGGTGCTGGTTGGTTTGCCCCCTAAGTTGGCTGACCTAGATGCCCATCATCTGTGGAAACACCCTCACAGACACACCCAAAAGTGTACTTTACTTATTTTTCAGGCATCTCTCAATCCAGTCAAGCTGACAATCAAAATTAACCATCACAGGGCTGGGGATGTGGCTCAAGCGGTAGCGCGCTCGCCTGGCATGCGTGCGGCCCGGGTTCGATCCTCAGCACCACATACCAACAAAGATGTTGTGTCTGCCGAGAACTAAAATAAGTAAATAAATAAATTCTCTCTCTCTCTCTCTCTCTCTCTCTCTCTCTCTCTCTCTCTCCTCCTTTCCTCTCTCTTTAAAAAAAAAATAAAAATAAAAAAATAAAATAAAAAAAAAATAAATAAAAATTAACCATCACAGCCTGACTCTTCTCTCCATGCTCAGTCTTTCTGTCTCATCACATGATCTCACCCTCTCACAGGCACTCTTATGATGATGTCATCTACCATAAGGTCCTTACCAGAACTGAAATGATATTGACATCATGCCCTTGAGCCTTCAGAACTGTGAGCTAAAATACCCTTTTTTCTTTATACATTACCCAGACTCATGCATTTCAACATAGTAATGGAAAGCAGACTAATACTCCTCTCAAAGGCCCCACCTCTTAATATCATCACATCATCACATTGATGATTAGATTTCAACATATGAATTGTGGGGAGACACAAAGACTCATACCATATCAGAAATAAAAGTAAAAAAAAAAGAAAGAAATGTCAATCTGGTTTAGGGGAAAGAATACACAGAATAATTTATAGTTTCATGTAACTAGAAAGTTTAAGGCACATTCCACAGTCAAGATTTTTAAAAATGTAATTAGAATATTTTTCTCTCCTCCTCATGCATCTGCTTGCTTATTTATTGCTTTTTTGTCTCAGGTGAGTTCTCCCCATCAAGACAAGATGTGCTGTATTCAATAATTCACTCAACAATTTCAGAGCTCTTCCTTATTCCAACACTGAGTATAATTGGCAGTGAGTCAAATAGAAATGGTCCCTTCCCTCATATGGCTTATGAATTCCTGTGGGTGGAACATAAGTGTCAAAGGACAAAATTATAACAATTTAGTTTTGATATCTTAATTGGTTTTATTTTGTGATTATTGCTTCAAACAACATTTCACTCTGAGAAATAGAAAGAGTGTTTCAATGGGCTGAGCAAGAACAGTTTGATTTTAGACAGAGAAGGTCTGGAAAAAGCAGAAACAGAACAAAAAGCAGATTGATCATTTCAAAGTACTCTCCTTGTAGCGCAGGAACAGGGAGGCAGAACAATCGGCAAAAACTGATTAGTTAACTTCAGGTTACTTCAGGTCAACTTTTTGTAAGGATTAAAGAATGTAAGAATTAAAGCAGAGGTGACTTCATTTTCATGAAACTGGCCCGTTTGACCTTTTATCTCTCTCTCTCCTGGTTTCTCAGAAAGTCAGATAACAACTTAGTTTGGGTTTGGTGAAGTAGAACTTTAGCATGGGGGACTCCATTTTGATTTTCAGTCAACCCTGTTGGGGCCTAGTAAAGAGCTTAGTCCAAAACAATAGCCTCCTGTAATTTTTATTTAGCACAAGTAACTGTGTAGGGTCAGAGTGCAAATCTTGTGGAGAATAAAAACACCAGGGAAGAGGACAGGGGATGTGAGCTTGGGGTGTGGGTAGGAGTTGCCTTCATTGCCCATAGAGCAGGTATGGGGGTTACAGTCTAGATGATGTTTGGTCACTTGGGAGTCCTGTAATGTACTTCCTGTGAAAATAATGTAAGCAGGGTACTAGACACAATGAGATAAATCCTGATGGCCTCAGGGTACATCATGGTAGAGGGTCGGTGAGTATTGGAAAGAGAGAAGCCAAGGGTCTTTCTAGGAGGAGGCAGAAATCTGGGCCTTTTTGTTCCTGTCACTAGCATTTTGGAGACTAGAGAGTGTGGTCTTTTGCAGAGCTAGGAAGCTTCTTGAACTCTCCTTTGCCTATGGAAGCCTAAAAAAAAAAGGGGAGGGTAGTCTTACCCAGACTCCAGGTTTATCATTGGTCAATTTAACAACCCAGGAAGAAAGAGTTCCAACAGGAGTCCTGGGACTGGGACTGATTAGATTTGATTGGCCCAATTTAGGTCACATGCCCAAATCTAAACCAATCACTGAGGTTGGGATAATCTGAATCCTCATTGGATACGCCCAAATTATATTCCCAAGACATCAGTCTCATCCAAACCATGTAGACTGAGACAAAGGGATGGTTTCTCAAAAAGAATATTCTCATTTCTAGAAGGAAGGAAAACGGATCTACAAGAATAAGTTCCTGAGTACTAAATGTGATCATAAACAAGAACTCTATTTGGGAGGAATAAAATACCAAACAAATATTTCTATCAAAGTTTTCTAAGACGTGGCAACTTCTTATAGGTAGTTCAGTATTTGTAGGGGAGCGGAAACAGGCAGGTCCATAACTGACATACAGAAGAAGATGTCCATGTAATTCTCCAGTGCATTCATGTAAAGCAGGAGTGGAAAACTCACATGCCTACATTGGCCAGACTGCTAACACAACTGAGGAAGACAGGTTGCGCTTTCCTCAAACCAAGGATTCTGGAGCCTACCGTCTCATTTAACAGGGACAGCTGAATGGCTTCAGCAATTGGTTGTTGAGCTTGAATACAAGCCCACTGTGGCCAGATGGGCCAGTTGTTTTCAACAGAAGCTGGTAATCTGGAGTTTGATGTAAAATTTTTAAAACCTTGGCAACTTCTGAAAATAATAAAAAAAATAAAAACACTATGTGAACCAAGCAAAACACATATGCTGGCCACATTTTCCCTGTGAGCCCAAGTCTGCTTACTTTCCACCAGTCAGTGTCCTCTAATTCAAGATTCCTTCTTCTGACAATTTGACGTCATTAGTTTTCTGCTTGACCTCTCCTCAATCATTCCTTCTTCAATTGAAACTTAAGCTGAGTGTACATGGTAAGCGGGTTGGGGTAGAAAACACCAAATAATTTCAAGATGAAGGAGTCTGGGTCTGACTCTAGCCATGAGTACTTAATCAACTGGCTTCATTCATCTGGACATTTCTCAACATCTGTAAATGAGGGTAAAAGAACTAGATGATCACTTAATTTCCTCCCAGCTCTATCATCCTATGACCTAGCATTTTAAAACTGTGAGGGACAAAACCAAAGTAAAATTCTTATTCAGGGGGTGGAAAATTCATTTCCTGCTGCACGATTTGTGGGGTGATCTGAGGAGGAGACAGCTTTGGGGGAAGGATAGCACTTGGATGCGGTGGAGATTGTTGGGGAGTGGGAGAAAAAGAGAAGGAAAATTTAAAACACCATTATCATATTTTGAACATTTCTGATATTCCTGGCACTGTTGCTAATCTCTTTACACACATTATTTTAATTCTCACAATCCTGATATATAAATTTTCATTCCCATTTCACACTGAAAAAACAGTTTACCATCTGGGAATATTTATAGAAAAATCAAGTTTTTTTGCCCAAGTTCACTCAATATATATGTGGTAGAGTCAGGATGCCAACTTATACATGCCCAACTCCAAAGCCCAGGCTCTTACCATAGTATGGAGGGAACAGAAGGAGAGAGAGAATGAGTGGGGTGGCTGCAAGCTCATTTATGGGTTAGTACGTTTTCCATCTGTTGGTACATTTTTCATGACTTAACTACTGTGCCAGGCAGTATGAGGAGCATAAAATGAGTATAAGCAGGGATTTGACTTCAGGGAGGTAATCTACTGTAGAAAACAAAAGTATATAAAAGTCATTGCAGTGGATTGTTTCCCAAAGTGACCACAACATTCACAGATCACATCACTTGCAATATGATTTTGACATCCCCTCAAGAGGTAGACTCTTCTCCACTTTTCTGGACTGATCCTGTGACTTGCTTTGGCCAATAGATTGCTCAGAAGGGATGCTCGTGCCTTCTAGGTCTAAATCTCAAGAGGTTTTGAAACTTCTGTATTTTTCTCTTAATAATTGATCACCATATCATCATGTCCAGTCATCTTGTTGGAGAGAGATTGAGCCATCCTCAAGCCATACCAGCCTCCTCAGCTGGGGTGTGAGATGTGAACTACTTTGGATCCTCTAGTCCCAGTAAAGCTGCCCAGCCAGCACCAAAGGGACCAGAAATAAATTGTCCCTCTTGAGACTGCCCAAGTTGCAAAATAATGAGCCAAAAATGCTTGCTCTGGTTATAAGCCATCAAGTTTTGTGGCACTTATTATTACTATGCCTTAGATGTAAGCATATTATGTGTCAAAATCCAGGACTCTGGGAAAAAAAGAGGAAAGCATGAATCTCATGTGGGTGGAGGTCGAGTGGGAGGGCAGATGTGGGAATCAGCAATAATGTCAAGTTCAAAAACTGTCCTTAAGACAATTCTTTAAGAGGAACTTCATCCCAGTAGGACAATATTGGCTAGAATAAGCCCCACAGTGTGTGAGTAACTGCTGTTACTTTGTTTTCCTTTGCTCATTCTTAGCCCTGTACCAGGGTGGCACCATGGCTATTTTGAGATTTGCTCTGCTTCACGGCAAGTTCCATGGCAGGTAGGGAGAGCACTAAACTCAGAGTCAGATAACCATGAGGGTTTTTTCTGCAGATATGGTATTGGCTTGTCTGTGGTCTTGAACCTATGGGAACCCCAAGCCTGTACCTTCATTTAATAAAATGGTGACAATACCACTTACCTCACAGGGTTGTTGGGAAGATTTTATCAAGATAATATATATCCATTCATTTTATGTGGATGTTCAGCCTATTGGTCCTCAACAAATGAGAAGTCCCATATCTTTAATCTGTTAACTGAGACTCAAACATAGTTTTTCCTTTGGACTTTCTCTGCATCTTCAGGTCTGGCTTTTAACATTTGAGCATGATCACACAGTAACTGGTTTGGCTACATTCCTCAAATACACCTTTTGCTTGCAAGATTTATTTGAATGTTGTTTGCTGCTCATTAGTAGTGATTTCTGAATGTTCCTAATTTTCGAGGGAAGATGAAGTCTGAGTTAGTTTTCAAAAGATAAGCTGGAGAGATCTAAAGGTACAGTACAGAAAGTTCAGAAATAGGGCAAGAATAGCTATCACGTATGGATGGGCAGAGAACAAATGAGTCATGATTTAATATGAAAGATTTTGAATGATAGATCAAGAGTTTGGGGCTTTATTCTGCAGGCAGCAGTCAACTACCGAATATTTCAAACAGAGGGACGACATCATCAGATCTGCTCTTCTGTGATTTTACTGGTGTCAAGGTGAGGCATGCTTGGAGAAGGGGAGAGATTTGAGGCCAACAAAACAACAGGAAGCTAAGGCAATAATTTGGGTGAGAGGCGGTAAGAGCTTGGTAACTATAAGGACACTGGGACTGCAAAGGAGAAGTCTGATTTGGGAGACACTGAGGATAGAACTGACAGGACTTGGCGGCCACCAAGATGTTGGGAATAAGAATGAGGAAGGAATGAAAGATAGCATGTGGGGTTGAGAAAGTGTGATGTCCCATAAACTAAGTAGAACAGGAGGAGTAAGATGTTGGGTGATGGTGGTGAGGATAAGTTTAATTAGGATATGCTGAGTTTATGTCACTCATTGAATCCT
Source organism: Spermophilus citellus (assembly GCF_964194105.1). Taxonomy (NCBI): domain Eukaryota; kingdom Metazoa; phylum Chordata; class Mammalia; order Rodentia; family Sciuridae; genus Spermophilus; species Spermophilus citellus. The sequence goes on along the minus strand of NC_138183.1, from coordinate 145,654,488 downwards.
TTTTTTTTTCCTGCTTTCATTTTTCCTGTTTCTAGCAGATTCCTGGGCTCAGAAGACACATGAATACGAAGGTGACTGATTCAGTAGGATGAACCCTAACAAATCCTGAATTCTAAGAAACCACGTACCTGGGGAGCTGAACAAGTCATTCTGCAAAATGAGCTCCCTCTTATCAAAGGAGAAAAGACAAGAGCGAATCCAAAACTGACCCAAAGCTTCATCTGGGGGCTACCGTTTTTGCAGAGTGTTGAAGTGTTGCTGATGATTTCCCAGCATGACTCAGAGCTCCCTGCATAATCTAATTCCCCTAAGAACTTGGAAACTTTCTCTGCTGACAGCCCATCTTTTTTCTACTTCTTTTCTCTCTTTCCACAAATCTGGATCAGATCCAAGAATAACAAGTATTCTTTGATTTTTAGGAATATTTTATCTTTCTCTGCTGTTTAATCTCTGCTGTGCTTAATCATCTCTCTCATATCAGGTCAGTCATCTATCCACTCATCAATCAATCAATCAGTAAACATTTCTTAAACACTTTTCATTTATTCATTCATTCAAACAAATATTTATTGAGTTCTACCATGTGCCAAGCACTGCTTAGATTCTGGTAAGATACAAGTGAACAATAACATAAATTTTGGCCAGGTGTGGTGGCATACGCCTGTAATCCCAGCAGCTCGGGAGGCTGAGGCAGGAGGATAGCAAGTTCAAAGCCAGCCTCAGCAAGAGCACTGAGTTGCTTGAGACCCTGGGTCTACATAAAATACAAAATAGGGCTGAGGATGTGGCTCAGTAGTCGAGTACCTCTGAGTTTAATCCCTGGTACCCCCAAATAAATAAATAAATAAATAACATGAATTTTAAGTTGTGACATATTTTCTTGGTTGTAGAATGTGTGTGTGTGTGTGTGTGCATGTGTGTATAAACAAGACAAATGACCAAGGTTTTTTGTACTCACAGAACATAAGGATGCTCCATCAGCTTCTGAGGACTGAAACCATTAGTAATAGATAATTACAAGCTGGAATAACATAGGAGGACTTCATAGAAGAGGAGATATTTGAGTTGGGTCTTTGAAGGGAGAGGAAATTTAGATGGGGAAAAGAAAGAACATTTTAAACATTTCAACATTTCAACACAGTGGCCTGCTTGGAGCTGGTGATGAATGGTTGTGGTATGTTTGAGATACACAGATGAAAACAAACTGACTGAATAGATGGGTATACGTTGTCATGGAACACGAAGTGAAGTTGAATGAATCCAGTAGGAAAAGATAAGGAAATGCCCTTATGATGGAACAGGGAAGCTTAGATGGAATTATTCGGTACCAGAGAGGAAGCCACTGAGTGTGCAGGAGCTGGGAACAATGTGGACAGCACAGGTCTCTGGGAGCGAGGCAGAATGGTTGAATCCTGAATGTGGGGGATATCTTCACCCCTCTTCCACATCCTTCTCAGGACAGCCCTGGAATAGGAATTGCATTCTGTGATGGGGTTAGGCTTAAGGAGTTTAGAAGGAGTGCATTCAGGGAGAGCAGGTAGGCAGGGGAGGGTTTGAAGGCAAACTAATAAAGAGAAGCTAAAGGAGCCAAGGGCTTGAGGATCCAGACTCTCTTCCAGTATTTGAAGGATTTGGAGGAACTCGATTGTCTCTGAACCGGTAGATGCAGGAAGACACACTGTGGCTCCTCATAGAAAAGAACTTTCTAAGCATCAGAAGAGTCTGATTCTTAGCAACAGTAAATTCCCCATCACCTAGTGTACATATTGGGAAGAGGACACACATATTGGGCAGGCAATTGGACTAGCTTTAATTCCAAGTCTTTTGAGCACATGTCTTTCAATCCAGTTTAAATTCTCTAGTATCTGATATAAAGAAACCCACACCAGGTGCTGATCATTATTGTTTCACAAAAAAAGTGCCTATGTCCTGAGATCCACAGTGCTGCTCTCCGAGTGGGAGAGGCTGGAGGGCAGCCTCTGCTTCTTTCCTTTCATCAGCCACCAAAACAGGGGATGCTGAACTCAGTCTACAGGGTGGGTGCTCTGAGAGTAAAGACAATGGTTTCATGATGAAAGCAAATCCCCATTCTTGCTAGCAAAGTGTGTCTGTTCCTTTTTGTTTTGTTTTTGGATAGGCACCAACTTTTTAAGGCCAAGGAGAGATAAGCAAGGAGGAAAGGAAATTTATAATATGGTTGTAAGTGGTTTTATCACATTTTTGATTAGCTATCTAGGGAAAAGATAAAAGCTTAATCGGATCATTTAGGAAGGTGCACACTTAGAAAGGAGACTCACTTAACTAATAATTAGAAAGTATATCTGAGCTGGAAAGTCTCCTCCTTTGCTTTAGTGGGGGGATAAGTACTATTATTATGGGAAAACTCATATTATTACCGAGTCCATAACAGTAATATGACTATGACTTGCAGAGCACTTCTCATTTCCAAAGACATTAAATTCTTGGATGTCTAATTTACCAAATGTGTATTATTTCCACATAGCCATTCACATACCAGCTTTTACGTAAATATAGTAAAGAGACTCCTGTGGGTAGAAAAGTCTTCAAGAAGCCCCACTGGAGAGCAATGGATAATCTCCTCATCCCCTTCCTGAGTTTCTTTTCTTGAGGGTAATGGGGATGGGATCCAGAGCCTTATGCATAGTAGGCAAGTAAGTGCTCTGCCATTGAGCTATAGCTCCAATTTTTTTTTTCATTTTTAAAGTTTGAGACAGGATCTTACTAAATTGCCCAGGCTGGCCTCAAACTTCCAATCCTCTTGCCTCTGCCTCCCCAGTAGCTGGGACTACAGGCATGTGCCATCGCACCTGACTCATCATCTACTTATCTCTCAACCCCTGTAATTGAACTGAAATTTCATCCTCAAAGATCACCAGTTACTAAAAAGCTTCTTCTCAGCAAAAGAAACAATTAGTGAGGTGAATAGAGAGCCTACAGAATGGGAGCAAATCTTTACCACAAGCACATCAGATACAGCATTAATCTCTAGGATATATAAAGCACTCAAAAACCTTAACACCAAAAAAACAAATAAGCCATTCAATAAATGGGCCAAGGACCTGAACAGACACTTCTCAGAAGAGGATATACAATCAATCAGCAAACCTGAAAAAATGTTCAGCATCTCTAGCAATTAGAGAAATGCAAATCAAAACTACTCTAAGATTTCATCTCACTCCAGTCAGAATGGCAGCTATCAAGAATACAAACAACAATAAATGTTGGCAAAGATGAGGGGGGAAAGGTACAATCATACACTGCTGGTGGGACTGCAAATTGGTGCAGCCAATCTGGAAAGCAATATGGAGATTCCTTGGAAAACTTGCAATGGAACCACTGTTTGACCCAGCTATTCCACTCCTTGGTCTATACCCAAAGGACTTAAAAGCAGCATACTACAGGGACACAGCCACATCAATGTTTATAGAAGCACAATTCACAATAGCTAAATTATGGAACCAACCTAGATGACCTTCAGTGGATGAAGACAGGGAAACTTTGGTATATATACACAATGAAACATTACTGAGCATGAAATGGGTAATAAATCGTGGCATTTGCAGGTAAATGGATGGAGTTGGAGAATATAATGCTAAGTAAAAGCCTATCCCAAAAAAACCAAAGGCCCAATGTTTTCTTTGATATGAGGAGGCTGACTCATAATGGTGATGGGGGTGGGGTGGGGCATGGGAGGAATGAAGCAACTTTAGATAGGGCAAAAGGGAGGAAGGAGAAGGAGGGGGCAAAGGGGTAGGAATGATGGTGGAATGAGTTAGACATTACCCTAAGTTCATGTATGAAGACACAAATGGTGTGAAAATACTTTGTGTACAACCAGTGACTTGAAAAATTGTGCTCTATATGTGTTATATGAAGTGAATTGCATTCTGCCATCATGTATAACAAATTAAATAAATAATTTAATTTAAAAAAGAATAAATAAATAATTTAATAATTAAAAATAAAAGATCATCAGTTTCTTTCTAATTACCAAATCCAATGACTTCTCTTGTATCCTTATTTTTTTTTCTCCCTCTGCAGCATTCTGTACTACCGTCTTGTTAAAACTTTATGTTTATTTGGCTTTCGGGTTGTTTCCCTCTTCCGGTTTTTCTAATTCCCTGACAGTTCCCCTTCTCATGCACTGTAAGGGCTAGGTTTCTATATGATCCTCTGTTCTTTATCCATCTGAGATCCCACTCACCACGCACATCCCCAACCAACACAACAAGGAGAGGATTCTCTGAAGCAGAGTGTGCTTAATTTATTTCTGGACCCTTCACACCTGCACACATACACCACAGATGGTGGGTGCCAAGAGACTTGCATTGTATAAGTGAAATTTCCATGTCCACACACACAGCACTAATTTCTTTCGATTCCAAATCTCCAATTCTCACTGCTCATTTAAGCCTGGATATTTTCAATCCCCAAATTTCTAATGTCAAATTAATCATCTTTAATAAGTTCAACTGTCAGAAAGCTACATGCTTCTAATTGATACCACCAGTTATCAGTGATGAGTTCTGCTTCCTTAAATGTTGAAGTTTGAACATTAGAGAAGGGTGCCGAGGCAAACATATAAGGCAGGTTTTATTTAAGATCCAGTAACACAGACTTCTCCCTGGAGAGAGGAGGGGGCCATAACTGGTGTCGTAGTATCCCAAGAAGTGGGAGCATCCTGCCCCTTTTATACATTTTAGGGGTTTTTTTTTGTTGTTGTTCTCCTGCCCTCTCCCCACTTATCTCTCTTCTTCGTGCCTATGTGACTAGGCCCAGGAGATGCTTGCTGGTGGGATGGCCAAAAGGTGAGAAGCAGGTGGTCTGGAAGGGCCAAGGTGGAGGGATGGGGCAGGAAGGGAGCAGCAGTCCAGGGGGCATTAACTAGCAGCTCCCTGTCTGCTCAGGGGGTACTTCATTAACAACCTTGTGGGAGGGGCAGTAATCATGGGCTGTGGAGGCATTACATTCCAGTCTCCCAGAGGCAGTCTCCAACTTCCCAGACCCAAGCCGGCCTCCATCTTCACTATCTGACCTGATTACCTATCTATACGGACTGCCTGCCTGTCTTTAATTCTTGCTTCATAATTACCTTCCAGCAGGAAGAAAGCCACTTGTCTCCCTTTTCTGACTTTCTTATTTCTTTTTCTCATATTTGGAGCCTCAAACTCACTTTCCATTTGCTTGACCCCCAACCACTGTCCTAGTTCTATAGATTTTCCTCCAACTCTGTTTCCTTCTCTTCCTTTCCACCCTGTTTCTGCCCTAACTCCAGACCTGTCTCCACAGGTTGGATTATGATTATTAATTAATACTTCTAAAGGGTATTCCCATTAGAAGGATTATTAAATGAATAGAAGAAATAGAAGTTTCTCCTTGGCTTCAATGTATCCTGCTTACCATTGCCAAATTAATATACCTAAAACACTTTTGGGGGGTAATTATCAGTCAAACCAAACTCTTACAAATTTTTAGTGGTTCACGTTGCTAACAGAATCCAGTCCAAGTAACTTAACTCATCTCCTAAAGTGGGAGTGTCAGGTTTTTAGTTCATCTCCTGCCAGAGACCCCTACCCTCAAGCCAGGCCGGCTAGTCATCACCCTCTTTAGTACTCTGGACATACACTCTCCTTCCTGTTGTCTGTGGTATACTTCCGACTAAGCGTCTGAAGTCCACTCCAAGTATTCACATTTCTGGGAAAACTTTTCAAGCAATACTGTCTCTTTCAGAAAATTTCCTGAAATGTTAGCATAATTTGCCTCATTACTTTCCTTTTTATTTATTTATCATTTTGTTCTGTGTGGATACTTCTTTCCTAACTCACTCTGAACTCATAAATCAAGGTGTTTTTTACTGCCTTGCTTCACCCAACAACAACTAGCATAAGACCTTTCGAATATCCCCAGTGCACACAGTTACCCACCTTCTTGAGTTTTACAAGCCTGAAGGTTCTGACCAATTCCAAGAGCCAGGAGTTCTGTACTCCCTTGCCAGGTTACTGATCTGGGATGGGAAGAGCTAATGGAGTGGAAGCAGGGTGATTCCACAACCTGACTCTCTGAAAAGTTTACGAGAGTGTCAAGCCACAGTGCCCTGTCTTGGTGGCCTTAGAGTCATGGTATAATATTCCCCAGAATTGTCAGGTCCTGACCCACCACCCACTGAAAATGGTGCTACTCCGGCCACGACTGACTTCCTAACTGCTAAGCCCAGTGGATGCTTGATAGTTTTTAATCTTACGGAAGCTCTTCAGTACCACTGCCCACGGCTTCCTTCTTAAAACCTTTCTGTAGTTTTCGTACTTGTTTTTTTACGTCTCTGATCTCTCTTCCACTTCCTGTGCCATTGTTATTTCCCAAAATAGGATTGGGGTCCTCTTCTCCATTGCCATACTGTCTCTTGATGATTACAAATATCTCTTTGATCTTCCTAGCCTCTTTATGTGTAAAACTCCCAAATAACATACTGTATCTTTTGTCCAATTGCCCAGTTGACTTGGATATCTTATAAGAGCATCAAAATTGACCCAGCTAGAATGGAACATGTGGGTCACATGGGCAAACCCTCTCTTCTTCCATCCTGCTTGGTTGGCTCTTGGTGGTCAACAGTTTTGCATTCTCCTCTCCTAAAATAATTTTGGAAAAACTATATACCTCTTTCATATCTTCAAGTTGACAGTTAAACTTTCTTATTATAAATTTATATATTTCAAATTATGTAGTTAATATAACTATTAACATTAAAAAATAGAACTTTATAAAACTTATCCAGTGGAATTTAAATTACCAATTTAATGCCCAGAATCATTGACTTGAAAATCTATGAACTAGCTCTTGTTATTATTATATAAATGTAATGTGTATGACATGACGTTGTGATATGCATATACCTATTGATACGATGACTACATTTGAATAAAACATTTCACATAGTTGCGTTTCATTTTATTGTTTGGTGTAGGAGCCATAAAATCTCTCCTAGCAAGTTTCAAATACATAATACAATATTATTAACTTTAGCCCTCCTGCTGCAACATTAAATCTCCAATAAGCTCTTTTTAATGATTAAAAAATTCACATACTTTCTCCTTAAACTTAATATTTCCATTTAGCTTTCACCACTTTAAGGCTTCAATTATGCTTTATACTTCTGTGCAACAAAAATATAAATTGATGCTAAAAGTGTTTGTTTCTATGCTATAAATCTTGAAGTGTCCAAATGAGTTGTTATAAAAGTTATCATTAGCATACAATCAACAAAAACATAAATATATGTGATTATTAAACATAAAAAGTAAATTTTATTGACAATGAATCGCTTAGATGGATCTTTTACTTTTATCTTAATCAGCTTAAGTATTCATGATTGAATGTAATATATTATTAGAATAAAACAGGATTCATTCCCTTTTTTTAACTCATTTGTAAGTCGAAAATAACATTACAACTTATTACTAAAAAATGTATTTAGTGATCCATAAAAGTTTCATTAGGTCTTTAATTTTCAAAGAATTGGAAATCACCTGACATGCAAAAGTATTTGTCACTTGTTACTGTAGTTTTTCGCTTTCTCCTTTCTCAACATTCAGTGCAGTGTTTTATCTATCTCTACCCACCTTTTGTTGGGCATGTCAGGAAATTTTATCTATAGACAATGTGCCATAGAAATATTTGGGCTAGGTGAGTGGTGTGCCTGATGGGAGAAGGGTAGTTTGGAGAGGGGAGAGGGAAAGGAGCTGTTGAGAAGCAACGGCCTCAGGTAGATCATTTTTAGGAAAGATATATATGGAAATTCACTCCCTTAAATTTTCTACGCTCAGAGCTTGGAGAGTATCATGTTTGCTCTTTGTAACCCATTTGACACAACTTTTCATGTCCTCTTTCATAACAAAGCTATGATTGGGTTCAGGGGACTCACCCCAAAGACAAGGCATAGGGAAACCTGCCCCGCTAGGATTCAGAGCAGGATCTGGATTCGGATCTACCTAACCGTTACTTGTTATGTTGCCCACTTTGACCCAATCAGACTAAGGGTAAGACTGTTGATATTCCTGTGTTAGAGGAGAGATTCCTCTCCCTAACAGTGTGAACAAGGCCCACTTGGCTACTTTGGGTGTATTTGTATTAGGATAACAGCAGACTATGAAATAGAGGGGTAGAAAGAGACCAGGGCCTCTGATGAACTCCTGATTAATCAGTATGGTGGTCTGCTCTACCTTTGAACTTTCTGTTATATGATATGATAAATGTCCTTGTTTAACAATGACCAGTGCCCACACACATGCATAAGTGAGCAATTGAATATGTAGTTACTTATTTTCTTACTTGGATTATGTAATTGCTTCTTAACTGATTTTCCTGTTTCTAATCTCTTCTTTGTTCCACCCATTCTGCACATTGTCCTCTGCCCCATATTGACTTTTCTAAAACATCTTCTTAAAAAATGCTTCAGTGATCAACCATAAAGAAGAATGAAATTAGGGCGTTTGCGGGTAAATGGATAGAACTGGAAACTATCACGCTAAGTGAAATAAGCCAATCCCAAAAAACAAAAGGCTTAACATTCTCTCTGATATGCGGATGCTGACTCACAATAGGCAAGAGGGGAGGGAGGAGTGGAGAGGAGGGTGGGAATGGGAAAGACAGTAGAATGAATGGGACATAACTTTCCAATGTTCATATATGAATACATGACCAGTGTAACTCCACATCATATACAACCACAAGAATGGGAAGTTAAACTCCATGTATTTATGAAATGTCAGAATACATTCTACTGTCATGTATAACTAAAAAGAACAAATAAATTTTAAAAATGCTTCAGTGATTTCTTACCATTTATAATATAAAATCCAATCTCACTGGCTTTGGTATTCCAAGTTCTTTAAACTCTGGGATTTGCCTACATTTCCAGTTGTCTCCTGACATCCTCCACAGTTCATGAGAGGTTCATGGCACATGAAGTTAATGTACACATTTTGGAGTTAGAGGGACCTAAGCTGAAAACCTATCTTGCCTATTTACTGCTGTGTAAACTTAGAAAGTTACTTGACCTCTCTGAAACTTAGTGTTCTCTCTTATAATCTGTAAGTAATTCTACTTTACCTTGAAGGCTCACTGTGCAGATTATAAATAGAGGTGAAAAATTTGGCACTTAGAAGTCATTCCAAGAAATAGTAAGTCATTATTGTTGTTTTATCTTCTGTATCATAGATACATATAACTTCTAAGCTACTTGCATTTGTGTAAACATGCAAATTTTACAACTACCCAGACTTTATCAATTTCCACTTTTCTCTTACCTTCACTGTCTGGAGAACTTCCACTTTTAGAAATAAACTATTTAAATATCACCTTCAGTAATCAGCCTTCCTAGAGAATCTCCCTTTGTGCTTCCATATAGTCACGTGAACATCCTATACTGTAATTATTTCTATTCCAGCTACTAGTCTGTGGGATTCCTGATGGCCTAACTTTTACCTCATTTTAAAGCTCCATTACCTAGAATGGGGTCCCATAAATAACTTCGGATAAACGTTGTCTGAATGAGAAGACCGAAAATAGATAAGGGAATGTTGATTTTATCGGGGAGTTTCTTAGAGGAACATTGTGACTAACAACAAAAACCTCTAATGTCTATACACTTTTCTTTTTCAATTTGTAGAGCACCTTGTGTATTTTATTTCACAAAATCCTTAAAACAATTCTACAAGGTGGTTTTGTGATTATCCTTACTGCACAGGTGATTCAATTGCTGTTTAAATAGGCAAGAGATCAACAATCAAGAAGCATCAGAGTCAGAAAACAAAGCCAAGATTTCTAAGGAGAACTCTGTGGCTGACACGAAGCCAATATTCCACAGAAGATGGAGTCAAAAGTGTAATCATGTATATGGATGACCAAGAAAATTTCTCCAGTCCTCTCTATTGCTATGCTATTGAAAGCACAGTTGAGAGGGTACTCAAATCAAGGTTGAGATATCTGAGTTACAGGCTTTAATCTGTTGCAAAAAGTCTTGAGTAATTGGGGGCCATTTATTTAACTTTCCTGGGCCCTGAACAAGTTTTCAAAGTGAACTTTAAGGCACCTCTTAGCTTTAAAAATCTTTAACTAGATGGTTTCGTGGTAGGAGTGGCTTAGGGAAACTGAATTTATTTTAAGTACTTCTGTTAACAGTAATATTCTCTAGCTTTGTGCTGAGACTGAGAGAAGATTAAAAGTGTGTTTTTCTGAAAGGAGGAAATGGCAGGAAGGGAAGGAAGCAAACGTTCTAACCCTACAGACAATGCTGCTCATTCTCACTGGGCTAAATCTGTCTCCAGAGTTTTTGCAAGGAATAAAAACGAAGCTCTGCTCCCTTGATTATGAGATAAAACATTGGTGACTTGTCTCTTTTCATTAATTCCTTTAGAAAAGTAGAAGAAATTGATTTGATAGCATTGATCAAAGCTGATGTATGCTCCCCCATCCCCAGATCTCTTACCTTCTAAGTTCAAAGAGGAAAACAGAAAAATAGGTTTTGCAATCTGTCTTTCAGCATGGCCTATATTACATTTTAATTTAATTTGTTAGAATTTCACCTTTCGCCTTTGGTGGACTGATTAGATGAGATTAAATTATATCTGGGGGATCCACGTTAAAAAGATTGCTTAATCCTTCTTTTTGGAGATGAACCATCAAGACTGTAGACTGTCTGTCCTTGGGTGACTTCCCGGATTACCTCCTATAGTGACAGCTTCTGAGTTCTTGAGCTTCTGATATATAAATAGACCCAGAGCTTTCTTAATAGCAGAGCTAGACTGCCTGCAAAACGGTTTCTGAACTGTGTACATTTGGAGAGTGGGGACTAGTCTGATTATTCTCAGTATTTTCAGCTGGTCACTCAAAATTGTCTAAACCATGGAACCCCGTGCAGAGCCTGGAACATAACAGGTCTCAACAAATACTTGTTGGCTAAACCACCCTAGTCTAGTCTCCTTCCTGATTCAAGAATCCCTCTGTGTGACCCTAAATGACCATTTGGCTTCTGATCAAACACTGACAAAAGACTTCATGAGACATGGTGCTTACTCTTCCAGGGGGCCTCATGGTTTCTTCCCTGCCTCCATTAGTCTCAGGTCTGGAATCAGAGGGCAGCAGCGACTGATGGAACTGCTTCTGTTAGCAAATTGTCGGCTTTAACTGACACCTGTTGTTGATTACCAGTCCAGTCGCTGCTGACCCTCCTGTCCATAACAACAGCTTGGTTCTTTGGGACACTGAGTCCTCCTCCCCACCCCTTTTCTATCACTTGCAAGACGCAGGATGAGAGTTAAAACAGCAAACAAATAACTACATAAAATATATGCTGTGTTTTTACTTTTTGAATGCCATAATTGAAAAATACACATAAAGCTGTTTTTCAGATGTTCAAAAATTCTAACTGTAATGTTGAAGGACTAGCAATGTTCAGGTATGTAGTAAAATAGATACTTCATAAATTACCATCTACTTATTCTACAAAGGATAGTTGTCTTGTTTTCTTTCTAGCATAATCACTAATTATGTTATAATTAATGTTTTCATATAATCTGGGTTCTATTGATAGTAATCTAAAGTAGAGCCTGGAAAAATGTTCCTTAAAGGACAAGATAGAAATATTTTTGTGTCATATAATGTCTATGTCACAACTACTATACTCTGCTGTTGTACTATGACAGCAATTAAATGTAATACATAAATGGATAAGTATGGGTGTGTGCAATAAACATTATTACCAAAACAAGCAGCCAGCTGTAGGCCATAGTTTGCATAGCTTGCCAAACCTTGATTTAAAGAAATAAAAGTAAAATATAATTGTAATAAAAGTGCATAAAACTTTGAATGCATATTCATGAAATATAAAGCATTAAAATATAAAATTATTTTATAGTTTTAAAAAATATGAATTTTTCTTTTAAAATACTCAAAATTTTCTTAAAATCAATAGGTCAAACCTAAATTCTAATTTTATTAATTTTTTTTTTTTTTTGGTACTGGGGATTAAACCCAAGGACACATTATCACTGGGCTACAACTCAAGTCCTTTTTTTTTATTTTTTGAGACAGGTTCTCACAAGTTGTTGAGGGTCTCACTAAGTTGCTGGTCTCACTGGCCTTGAATTTGCAATTCTCCTGCTGAAGCATCCCAGATTACCAGGATTATAGGTATGCCCTACCACACTCAGTCTTAAATTCTAATTTTAAATAAAAAGTATTTAAGCAAAGCTGAGATATTAATTTTGGAGGAAATGTACTTAAATCTTATTAGCATTTAAAAAAATATTTACTACTCTAGTGATCAATGCCATCCAGTTACCTATGTAAAGAATTAGGTAATTATGCCTGACATATTCATATTTATGCCTTAATTACCTCTCCAAAGCTCTTTTTTCAAATGCAAATCTTCCAAATGTGGAGTGTGGGGCATAATTTAGTCCATAATAGTATCTTAAAAACTCATTTTATAATGACAAAAACAAACAGCCCAATTTAAAAATGGGCAGACACTTCATCATGGAAGAATATAGCCAGCAAAGAAATGTGAAAAAAAAAAAAAAAACACCCCAAATCATTAGTGACTGCAGAAGTACATACCAAAACAACAATGAAATATTACCACACATCTTTAAAAATAGCTAAAATTGGGATGACATTCTGATTTCATCTTGCACCAGTCAGAATGACAGTCATCAAAAATACAAACAATAATAAATGCTGGAGAAGACGTGGAGAAAAAGGAACACTTTGACACTGCTGGTGGAATTGTAAATTAGTACACCACCATGGAAATCAGTAAAGAGGTTCCTCAAAAGCCTAGGAATGGAATCACTATATGACTCAACTATCCCACTCCTTGGTGTTTATCCTAAAGAATTAAAATCATTATGCTATAGCAATACATGTGTACCCACACTTATAGAAGCATAATTCACAATAGCCAAACTCTGAAGCCATCCTAGTTGTACATCAACTGTTGAATGGATAAAGAAAATGTGGCAGATATACCCAGTGGAGTTTTACTCAGCCATAAAGAATGGAATTGGGTCATTTTCAGGAAAATGGATAAAACTTGAGGGCATTATGTTAAGTGAAATAAGCCAAACTCAGAAAGCCAAGGGATGTGTTTTCTTTCATATGTGGAAGTAAGAGAGGAAAGAGGGTCTCATGACAATCTAAGGGAGATCCTCTAGAGTAGAGGAAAGGAACCAGTGGGAGGGAGAAGGGAAGGGAAAGGGAAATATTGGAGAATGATACTAACCAAATTGTATTGTCATATCATAGGAGTGTATGAGCATGTAAAAATGAATCCTCCCACTATGTATAATTACAATGCACCAATCAGAAATATGGAAAAATTAAAATTAGCATGCATGAGTCCTGGATTCAATCCTCAGTACCACACACACATAAGAGGGAGAAGGAGGAGGCGAGGAAGAAGAAAGAGTGGTTAAAGTTAAAAAGATTTATACCACATCTTGATAAAGATTTTCAGGAACTGTGATTTCATCGTTTTGGAAAACAGTTTAGCAATGTCTGAAGAAGTTAAACAGACATCTGATTCAGGCATTCATTTATTCCTAGCTATTTACTGAAGGGAAATGGTAAATCTCTCTGTTCAGAGAATTTTACATAAATAATCCTACTGTTTTTATTTGTAATAGCCCTAAACTGTAAACAATCCCAAATGTCTATCCATCGATAGATGAATAATAGGTGATATCGTATGATATATTCATACGATGGAAACTGCTTAGCAATAGAGATATTGAGCAATTGACATGGTACACACAAAAAAACCAATGAATCTCAAAATAATTGTTCGGAATGAAAGCAGCCATATTTGGTCCTGAAAGTTTACATATATAAAATTTGTATATAAAATTATAGAAATAATAAGTATAGTGACAGAAGCAGGTAGGTAGCTGCCTGGGAACGGGGTAAGAGGAAAGTGAGAAGGGTGAAAGAAAGGGGTTATGAAGGGGCTGAAGGAAACATTTTTAAAAATTTATTCATTAATTTATTCTAATTAGGTATATATGACAACAGAATACTTTTTGATTCATTGTACACAATTGCAGCACAACTTTTCATTTCTCTGGTTGTACACAATGCCATATGTGCAGTCATACATGTACCTAAGATAATGATGTCCATCTCATTTCACCATCTTTCCTGCTCCCATTCCCCCGCCCGTCTGCCCCCCCCTTTACCCAATCACAGTTCTTCTATTTTCCTATGCCTCACACCCATTATGGATCAACATCCTTATATTAGAGAGAACATTCAGCCTTTGGTTTTGGGAATTGGCTTACTTAGCATGAAATTCTCTAGCTCCATCCATTTACCTGCAAATGCTATGATTTTATTCTCTTTTAATGCTGAGTAATATCCCATTGTGTGTATATACCACAGTTTTCCTACCCATTCATCTACTGAAGGGCATTTAGGTTAGTTCCACGAAGGTGAATTGAGCTGCTATAAACCGTTGATGTGGCTGCATTACTCTAGTATTGCTGCTCTTAAGTCTTTGGGTGTAGATCAAGGAGTGGAATAGCTGGATCAAATGGTGGTTCAATTTCAAGGAAACTTTTGAGGATAAAGAACAAGCTTATTTTTTTCTTTCTTTCTTTCTTTATCTATCTATCTATTTATTTATTTTTGTTATGTGAATTTAACCCAAGAGAGCTGAACCACTGAGCCACATCCCCAGGATTTTTAAATTTTTATTTTGATATAGAGTCTTGCTAAGTTGCTTGGGGCCTTGCTAAATTGCTGAGGCTGGCCTTGGACTTAAGGTCCTCCTGCCTCCGTTGCTGGTATTACAGATGTGTGCCACTGCATCCAGCTGTGTTCACTTTCTTGTAGATGTGATGCCTGACTTGTTCTATTGCACAGCCTATCGCAAATCTGCCCTCTGCTTCTTGCCAGGTCACCCTTTTGGCTTTTGCTGCTTCTGGGAACTCCTTCCCAAGTCAGCATTTGTACAGCACATGCTGTTTGGGCGTTGCTCACCTATTCAGAGTCCAGCTCTCCCTGGGCGATTGGTTTTCTGATATCAAAGTAAGCCGCTACTCACTAGAGGAGCCCCACTGTAAGGGATGGCAGCCATGCTTGTCATTGTCCTCTCAGTTGCTGATGAAGATGTGGGGAAACTGTCTGGCAACCTGTTATAAAAGGATGCAAAGCATGACATTGACATTGTATAAATTTTTATTCCTGGTGATTACTGCCATGCCATCTGGCATTCAAAGCCAATTGTTTTCTCTAGCCAAGAGGTAGCAAAATGACTCCCTTTGCTTACTCTAATGTCCCGGACTTTACAGAACCAGACAAAGATGACAGCCCTGCGGCTAGCATTTTTTACATTTGCCATTTCTGCCAAATTCTAAGGCCAGGCAGAACTCACAGATGAAATGATGCACTTTGGCAGCTGCGTTTCTCTTGCTGGACCTCATCCCCTAGCCACTTTGTACCGGTGTCCACCCTTTCAGGGTGTTTTTAAGATCTATTTTGATGTTCTGAAAGTGTTTCCAACTATTAACTTCCTAGAGATAGCTTGTTCTTCCTGGGTCTGTAAATCCCATTTTTCATAAATTGGGAAAATTTGCCATGATTCTCACTTTTCACTCTTGCTTTTTCTTTGTTTCCTCTACTCTTTCTTCCTCTTACTCTGAGTGACATTTATATTAGACTTTTCAAATCTCTTAATGTTTGTTTCACATTTTCCATCCCTTTCTGAGTATTACATTTTAGGTCATTTTTCTTCAGGTAATTTGCCAAATCATTGATTCTGTCTTCAGCTGTCTCTAATTGCTACTTAACCTCCTTAATATTTTTTATATGCTATTTCATTTTCCTCTCTCCAAAATCCAAATTTTCACTCCCCCCAATTTTCTGTGGACTAGTTAAACTTTGTGCTTGCACAGCTGTCCATGTTTCTGTATCAGACAGATCTCATATCTATAATCCACAGGATTCTAAATTCATTACAGACGATTTCTGCCTGCTCTCAGTAATAGTGCTACCATTTTATGTGTGGTGACCTTTGTGAGCTCATCGTTTGCCACGTAGGCAGAAAATCTGAGCCCTTAAACTGAGGATTGGAGAAGTTTACTTTCAGAGAAGATTGATTTGCTTCTGTTTTTGACAGTGATAAGGAGATGAAGTCAATCTTGGACTGTGTCAGTGACCTTGTCCCTACCCTTTGTATCCTCCTTGCTCTCCCTTGAGGACCTCAGTTCCTGGTGTGGTCCCAAACTTTCATTCCTCACTTCGAGATTGGTCCAAAGCTCAGTAGAATCCTGGTAGCACTTTGCACCCATCATTCGCTCTCTGCTAGATAAGGATTGATTTTTTTCTGCTCATTCTTTTTCTCTTTTTTCCTTGCCTCTTATGTTTCTCTTGTGAGAATGTCGATGTCTCAAATAATAAGTCTTACCAGGCTTTGCTTCTCTCTTTTTTTTTAAATTTTTTTTTTATTGGTTGTTCACAACATTACAAAGCTCTTGACATATCATATTTCATACATTAGATTGAAGTGGGTTATGAACCCCCAATTTTACCCCAAATGCAGATTGCAGAATCACGTCGGTTACACATCCACAATTTTACATAATGCCCTATTAGTAATTGTTGTATTCTGCTACCTTTCCTATCCCCTACTATCCCCCCTCCCCTCCCCTCCCATCTTCTCTCTCTATCCCATCTACTGTAATTCATTTCTCTCCTTGTTTATTTTCCCATTCCCCTCATAACCTCTTATATGTAATTTTGTATAGCAATGAGGGTCTCCCTTCATTTCCATGCAATTTCCCTTTTCTCTCCCTTTCCCTCCCATCTCATGTCTCTGTTTAATGTTAATCTTTTCTTCCTGCTCTTCCTCCCTGCTCTGTTCATAGTTGCTCTCATTATATCAAAGAAGACATTTGGTATTTGTTTTTTAGGGATTGGCTAGCTTCACTAAGCATAATCTGCTCTAGTGCCATCCATTTCCCTGCAAATTCTATGATTTTTGTCATTTTTTATTGCTGCATAGTACTCCATTGTGTATAGATGCCACATTTTTTTTATCCATTCATCTATTGAAGGGCATCTGGGTTGGTTCCACAGTCTAGCTATTGTGAATTGTGCTGCTATGAACATCGATGTGGTAGTATCCCTGTAGCATGCTCTTTTAAGGTCTTCAGGGAATAGTCCGAGAAGGGCAATAGCAGGGTCAAATGGTGGTTCCATTCCCAGCTTTCCCAGGAATCTCCAAACTGCTTTCCAAATTGGCCACACCAATTTGCAGTCCCACCAGCAATGTACAAGAGTACCCTTTTCTCCACATCCTCGCCAGCACTTGTTTTTGTTTGACTTCATAATGGCTGCCAATCTTACTGGAGTGAGATGGTATCTTAGGGTGGTTTTGATTTGCATTTCTCTGACTGCTAGGGATGGTGAGCACTTTTTCATGTACTTGTTGATTGATTGTATATCCTCCTCTGAGAAGTGTCTGTTCAGGTCCTTGGCCCATTTGTTGATTGGGTTATTTGTTATCTTATTGTCTAATTTTTTGAGTTCTTTGTATACTCTGGATATTAGGGCTCTATCTGAAGTGTGAGGAGTAAAGATTTGTTCCCAGGATGTAGGCTCCCTATTTACCTCTCTTATTGTTTCTCTTGCTGAGAAAAAACTTTTTAGTTTAAGTAAGTCCCATTTGTTGATTCTTGTTATTAACTCTTGTGCTATGGGTGTCCTATTAAGGAATTTGGAGCCCGACCCCACAATATGTAGATCGGAGCCAACTTTTTCTTCTATCAGACGCAGAGTCTCTGATTTGATATCAAGCTCCTTGATCCATTTTGAGTTAACTTTTGTGCATGGCGAGAGAAAGGGATTCAGTTTCATTTTGTTGCATATGGATTTCCAATTTTCCCAACACCATTTGTTGAAGATGCTATCCTTCCTCCATTGCATGCTTTTAGCCTCTTTATCAAATATAAGATAGTTGTAACTTTGTGGATTAGTCTCTGTGTCCTCTATTCTATACCATTGGTCCACCCGCCTGTTTTGGTACCAGTACCATGCTGTTTTTGTCACTATTGCTCTGTAATATAGTTTGAAATCTGGTATCGCTATACTGCCTGATTCACACTTCCTGCTTAGAATTGCTTTTGCTATTCTGGGTCTTTTATTTTTCCATATGAATTTCATGATTGCTTTATCTATTTCTACAAGAAATGCCGTTGGGATTTTGATTGGCATTGCATTAAACCTATAGAGAACTTTTGGTAATATCGCCATTTTGATAATGTTAGTTCTGCCTATCCATGAACAGGGTATATTTTTCCATCTTCTAAGATCTTCTTCTACTTCTCTCTTTAGGGTTCTGTAGTTTTCATTGTATAAATCTTTCACCTCTTTTGTTAGGTTGATTCCCAAGTATTTTATTTTTTTTGAGGATATTGTGAATGGAGTGTTTTTCCTCATTTCCGTTTCAGAAGTTTTGTCGCTGATATACAGAAATGCCTTTGATTTATGCGTGTTGATTTTATATCCTGCCACTTTGCTGAATTCATTTATTAGTTCTAGTAGTTTCTTTGTAGACCCTTTTGGGTCTTCTAGGTATAGAATCATGTCATCTGCAAATAGTGATAATTTAAGTTCTTCTTTTCCTATTTTTATGCCTTTAATTTCTTTCATCTGTCTAATTGCTCTGGCCAGTGTTTCAAAAACTATATTGAATAGAAGTGGTGATAGAGGGCATCCCTGTCTTGTTCCAGATTTTAGAGGGAATGCCTTTAACTTTTGTCCACTCAGAATGATGCTAGCCTGAGGCTTAGCATAGATAGCTTTTACAATGTCAAGGTAAGTTCCTGTTATCCCTAGTTGTTCTAATATTTTGAACATAAAGGGATGCTGTACTTTGTCGAATGCTTTCTCTGCGTCTATCGAGATGATCATATGGTTCTTATCTTTAAGTCTATTGATGTGGTGAATAACATTTATTGATTTCCGTATATTGAACCATCCTTGCATCCCAGGGATGAATCCTACTTGATCATGGTGCACAATTTTTTTGATGTGTTTTTGTATTTGATTTGCCAGAATTTTATTGAGGATTTTTGCATCTAGGTTCATTAGAGATATTGGTCTGTAGTTTTCTTTCTTTGAGGTGTCTTTGTCTGGTTTCGGAATCAGGGTGATGTTGGCCTCATAGAATGAATTTGGAAGAGCTCCCTCTTTTTCTATTTCCTGAAATAACTTGAAAAGTATTGGTATTAATTCGTCTTTAAAGGTTTTGTAAAACTCCGCTGTATACCCATCTGGTCCTGGGCTTTTCTTGGTTGGTAGTCTTTTGATGGCTTCTTCAATTTCATCCATTGATATTGGTCTGTTCAAATTGTGTGTATCCTCCTGACTCAGTCTGGGCAAATCATATGACTTAAGAAATTTATCGATGTCTTCACTATCTTCTATTTTATTGGAATATAGGTTTTCAAAATAATTTCTAATTGTCTTCTGTATTTCTGTAGCATCTGTTGTGATATTGCCTTTTTCATCCCGTATGTTAGTAATTTGAGTTCTCTCTCTTCTTCTCTTCGTTAGCATGGCTAAAGGTCTATCGATCTTATTTATTTTTTCGAAGAACCAACTTTTAGTTTTGTTAATTTTTTCAATAGTTTCTTTTGTTTTAAATTCATTGATTTCCACTCTGATTTTAATTATTTCTTGCCTTCTGCTACATTTGCTGTTGTTTTGCTCTTCCTTTTCTAGGGCTTTGAGATGAAGTGTGAGCTCATTATTTGTTGTTTTTTTCTTTTTTTGAGGAATGACCACCAGGCGATTAATTTTCCTCTTAAAACTGCTTTCATTATGCCCCATAGATTCCGATATGTTGTGTCTGTATTTTCATTTATCTCTAAGAATTTTTTGATTTCCTCCTTTATGTCTTCTGTAACCCATTGATCATTCAGTAACATATTGTTCATTTTCCATGTGATGTAGGATTTTTCCTTCCTTCTTTTATCATTGATTTCCAGTTTCATTCCATTATGATCAGATAAAATGCATGGTATTATCTCCACCCCTTTATATTTACTGAGGGTTGCCCTGTGGCATAATATACGGTCTATTTTTGAGAAGGATCCATGTGCTGCTGAGAAAAAAGTATATCCATTTGATGATGGTTGATATATTCTATATATGTCAGTTAAGTCTAGGTTATTGATTGTGGTATTGAGTTCTATAGTTTCTTTATTCAACTTTTGTTTGGCGGATCTGTCCAATGGTGAGAGAGGTGTGTTGAAGTCACCCATAATTATTGTGTTGTGGTCTATTTGATTCTTGAACTTGAGGAGAATTTGTTTTATGAACGTCGCAGCACCATTATTTGGTGCATAAATATTGATAATTGTTATGTCTTGTTGGTGAATGGTTCCTTTTAACAGTATATAATGTCCTTCTTTATCCCTTTTGATTAACTTAGTCTTGAAGTCGATTTTATTCGATATGAGGATGGCCACCCCTGCTTGCTCACGAGGATTGTGTGCGTGGTATATTTTTTCCCAACCTTTTGCCTTGAGCCTGTGTATGTCTTTTCCAATCAGATGTGTCTCCTGGAGGCAGCATATTGTTGGATTTGTTTTTTTAATCCATGATACCAGCCTATGTCACTTTATTGGAGAGTTTAAGCCATTAACATTCAGAGTTACTATTGATATATGGTTTGTACTTCCATCCATGTTTGATTATTTATCCTTTTTGTAAAAAATTTAGTTTGTTTCTCCATGATTATCTTTCCCCTCACCCTCTGTCTTTACCGAGGCACTTCCCACTGATGGTTTTGGTTATTGTTTTTCATTTCTTCTTCGTGTAGTGTTTTGCTCAAAATGCTTTGCAATGCTGGTTTTCTGGCTGCAAATTCTTTTAACTTTTGTTTATCATGAAAGATTTTTATTTCATTGTCATACCTGAAGCTTAATTTTGCTGGATACAGAATTCTTGGTTGGCATCCATTGTCTTTCAGTGTTTGAAATACATTGTTCCATGACCTTCTTGCTTTCAGTGTCTGTGATGAAAAATCTATTGTTAACCTTATTTGGTTTACCCCTGAATGTAATCTGTCTCCTTTCTCTTGTAGCTTTTAATATTTTCTCTTTGTTCTGTATATTGGATATCTTCATAACAATGTGTCTTGGCGTTGGTCTACTGTGATTTTGTGTGCTCGGTGACCTGTATGCATCTTCAATTTGTATATCTGTTTCCTTTTTTATTTCTGGAAAGTTTTCTGTAATTATTTCATTCAGCAGGTTACTCATTCCCTTGGTTTGAATCTCTGTACCTTCTTCTATCCCGATGACTCGTAAGTTTGGTTTTTTTATGTTATCCCATAACTCTTGGATGTTTTTCTCATGATTTTTTACCAGCCTTTCTGAGTTGGCTAGACTCTTTTCAAGATGGTATATTTTGTCTTCATTATCTGACGTTCTGGCTTCTACTTGCTCCACTCTGTTAGAGATACTCTCAATTGAGTTTTTAATTTGGTTTATCGTTTCCTTCATTTCTAGAATTATTGTTTGATTATTTTTTATAATCTCTATCTCCTGATAAAGATGCTTAACTTCTTCTTTTATCTGTTTATGTAATTCATTCTCAATGTGTTCTTTCGCTGCTTGAATTTGCTGTCTTGTATCCTCTTTAAGGTTCCATTCCATCTGTCTAAGGTGTTCCTTGAGTTCTTTATATGACCATTTTTCTGATGACTCTAGGTCCTCCTGAATATTTAGGCTGTCCCGCATTGTTTGTACTCCTTTTCTTCCTTGCTTTTTGAAGCTGCTCATGTTACTTCTTGTTCTGTTTGACTGCTGAGTTACTGTTTACTCCTATAAATTTATTTGATGCTTGGGAGGAAAGGTATTAGAAGGGAAGGGAAGAAGTCACTAAAGAGAATGAGAGTAAGCAGGTAGAATTCAAGGAAGGGGGGATAAGATAATTGAAAAGAAATGAAAAGACAAAAGAAGGAAAAAATAGGAAAAAAAATTAAAAAAAATAATAAAAAAAATTAAAATTAAAATTAGAAGAAAAAAAATTTTTAAAAATTGTAAAAAAAAATTTAAAAAAACAACAAGAAAGAAAAATGAAAATGAAAGAAAAACCCAAATAAAAAAAAAAGAAAAGAAAAAAGAAAAAAAAAACTAATAAATGCAGTCTTAGAGTTTGATTAACTTCTCTTCCAGTAGGTGGCGCTGTGCCCACCAGGCCAAGTTTCTCCTGTCAATACGCGGGAACCAATCACTGTGCAGCAGCTCCTCCCAGACTGGGAGAGTCTCCAATCCTGAGTGCCTAGGGCCTCCTCTTGTGTCTAGTCACTTCCCACTTTTCCTCTAGCCAGGCCCCTCTCACGGGTGCCACTCACCACAATACTGGCTCCACGCCAGGTCTGCTGCTCCCGGGAGCCCTGTTTTCATGAACGTCTGGGCACACTCTCCCAGTTTGCCATTCCCTCAGACCCTAAGTTTGTAGAGCTTGGGGCTGAGAATCCTCAGCGAATTTTACTTGCCCTCTGATAGCCACGCCCCCAGTAGCTGGTGCAAGAGACCTCAGCTGTCAGCACTGGTGGGAGCGGTAGTTCCGCGCCGCGGGTCCCGCGCCACCTCTGATTCCCTGGGTCTGGCTATCGCGCTCACGGGAGAGCTGGGAGGGGCCCTTATGGGAGAGCTGGGAGGGGCCCTTAAGGTTTCCCCGATGTGTGGAGAGGGAAGGCTAGGGAATTACACACCTGTAGCCGCAGGTTTCAATGAAGTTATCTCCTCCGCCGCAATCTGATGATGTCAGTTCTCTGCCATGGTGGTATCTCTTGCAAATGGTGACAGTTCGTTTCCCTTTGCCAGGTGACCAATGCAACGGGTGGGTCTTTACTGTCTCTCCCAAGCCCCGTTTCAATCCTGTGGCCACTACCTATGAAGGCTCGGTTGGCATTTACCTCCGTAGGATGAGAAGGGCTGACCAGTTGTTTCAGCAGGATGGATTAGTGCTGAGTCACAGCTGTTTGTCTGTGGGAAGCAGGGGAACGGGAGCTTGAATTCAGCCGATCTGGGCTCAGTGTGTGTTCTGAGAGGCTCAGACTGTTCGCCCCAGATCCATGTCAGCTCAGCATTGCCTAGTGATCCTGAGCAAACAGATTTAGGTTGTTTACGACTCCCTATGCCTGCACAGCTGAAGAGGTCAGAGACTTGATCTCTCCGCGCCCGCCACCATGTTGGAATCCCCAGGCTTTGCTTCTCTTAGCAGGAGTTTCTTGGAGTTCACAGTTGCACATAGCAGAGGAAGAGGTTTGCCTTGTTCCCCTTTCTCGTCTCTGAAACTACACACAGTGCATCTCCCATAGGTGTATGGTCCTGGTGCAGAAAAACAGATCCTGGCACAGAAAAGAAATAACAGCAGCTCAATGAGGCTTGACATTAAAATACGTTGCTACTTAAAAATGAGTATCTGATGGGAGTGGGTTGAAATTGTGGAGTGAGACTTTGGAGGATCTCTGAGCCTTCTGGATTCTTCATTCAGCCTCAGAATGGAACTCTTGTCTGGGGTCTTGTGCCCAGTTCTGCAGTCTGTCTGGAACCTTATGCAACACTCCAGAGTTATTTCAGGATTAGAATGTTGGCCCCAAAGCCCTCCTACTTGACAGGTTTTTTTTTTTTTTTTTTTTTTGCCATTCTTGGTGCTTTATTCAGCTTTTTTGTTACTGTGACCAAAAGACCTGACAAGGAACTTCAGAGGAGGAAATTTATTTGGGGCTCACAGTTTCAGAGGCCTCAGTTCATAGATGGCTGACTCCATTGCTCTGGGTCTGAAAAGAGACAGAACACCATGGCAGAAGGGCCTGGAGGGGGACAGCAGCTCAGAACATGGCAATTAGGAAGCAGAGAGAGCAGAACCATTTACCAGGGACAAAATTATGAACTACAAAGGTATGTCCCCAATTACCTACTTCCTACAGCTACAACCTACCTGCCTACACTTACCACCCAGTTAATCCATTCAAATGGATTAATGCACTGATTAGGTTAAGGTTCTCATGACCCAATCATTTCACCTCTAAATTTTCTTGCATTCTAACATGTATGAGTTTTGGGGGATGCCTCATATCTAAACCATAACACTTGATCTTGCAGACTCCCTCTGTCCATTATGGAACTCTAATCCCTGCAAACTCTAATTATTCTCTATAAATCAACAGATCTACTGGAATCATAATGTAGTTTACTTTTTTTTCAACATTCTTACCTGATAACCTGAAATTTTGCATTTCCTATGCTCACTCAACAGAGAGGATGTTCATGGTTTCAATACTTTTCTTTCTTTTTAAAAAAATCTTAGTTATAGATAGATACAATATATTTTTTTTAATGTGGTGCTGAGAATCGAACCCAGTTCCTCACACATGTTAGGCAAGTGCTCTATCACTGGGCCATAGTCCCAGCCCCTCAATGCTTTTCTGAATTATATTTATTTTTATTTCATTTTTTGTTGTGCATAGACACTGACTGACACATGCATAAAACATCCAAGGTGTCCTTAATTGATCCATTTCTGTAGCTTAGATCATTCCTCTATCTCATCCATGCCTGGTTCATTTCCCTATCCTCTGCTTCTTCTTCCCACCTCAACCCCAACTCTCAAGACTCAAAATGTTACTTACTTCATGAAGGCATCTATCTTAGTCCATTTTCTGTTGCCATAACTGATTACCACAGGGTGAATAATTTATAAAGAATCCATATGTAGCAAAATGAAATTAAACCTCTCTCTCTCATGCTGCACAAAAATCAACTCAAAATGGATCAAAGACCTAGATGTTAGAACAGAGACCATGCACCTAACAGAAGAAAACTGGGCCCAAATCTTCATCATATTGGCTTAGGGCCTGACTTCCTTAACAAGACTCCTAAAGTGCAAGAAGTAAAATCAAGAATCAATAAAGGGGATGGATTCAACTAAAAAGCTTCTTCTCAGCAAAGAAAACAATCAATAACGTGAAGAGAGAGCCTACAGAATGGGAAAAAATCTTTACCACATGCACCTCAGATAGAGCACTAATCTCCAGGATATATTAAAAAACTCAAAAAACTTAACACCAAAACAATAAATAAATTAATGGGCTAAGGAACTTGACAGACACTTCACAGAAGGAGAAGTATAATCAACCAACAAATATATGAAAAATTTTTCATCATCTCTAGCAATTAGAAAAATGCAAATCAAATCTACTCTAAGATTTCATCTCACTTCAGTCAAAATGGCAATTATCAAGAACACAAGCAACAACAAGTGTTGGCAAGGCGTGAGGGAAAAGATACACTCATACACTGCTGGTGAAACTGTAAATTGGTGCAACCAATATGGAAATTCCTCAGAAAACTTGGAATGGAACCACCATTTGACCCAGCTGTCCCACTCCTCCATTCATACCCAAAGGATGTAAAATCAACACTCTATCGTGACATAGCCACATTAATGTTTATAGCAGCTCAATTCACAATAGTTAAACTATGGAACCAACCTAAATGCCCTTCAACAGATGACTAAATAAAGAAAATGTGGTACATATACGCAATGGAATATTACTCAGCCTTAAAGAAGAATGAAATTATGGCATTTGCAGGTAAATGGAAGAATTAGAGGATATCATGCTAAGTGAAATAAGCCAATCCAAAAAAAACCAAAGTCTGAATATTTTCTCTGATAAGCAGATACTGATCCATTGTGCGGCAGGGTTAGGGAAGAATGAAGAAACTTTGGATTATGCAGAGGAAGTGAGGGGAGGAGTGGGCCTATGGGGATGGGAAGGACAATAGAATGAGACAGACATTATTCCCCTATATACATGCATGATTATACTACTGGTGTGACTCAGCACAATGTACAGCTAAAGGAATGAGAAGTTATGCTACATTTGTGTACAATGTGTCAAAATGCATTCTACTGTCACATATAACTAATTAGAACAACAACAACGACAACAAAAGAATAGGGTTGGGGTTGTGGCTCAGCAGTAGAGCGCTTGCCTAACACGTGCAAGGCCCTGGGTTTGATCCTCAGCACCACATAAAAATAAATATATAAAATAAAGGTATTGTGTTCAACTACAACTAAAAAATAAATATTAAAAAGAAGAATAGAGGTTTAGTTCCTGGAAATTTATTATGCTGGCATCTGGTGAAGGCCTTCTTGCTGCATCATAACGTGGGAGAGACTGAGCAAACGTGCTTGCTCAGGTCTCTCTTTTCTTCTGATAAAACCATTAAGACCATCATGGGTAACCCAGTCTCATGACCTTTCCTAATCCAATTACCTTCCAAAATCCCCAACTCTGTGCACCATCAACATGTGAATTTGGAGATTAAATTTCTATCCAGGAAATTTTGGGAGATACATTCAAACCCTAGCAACTTTCCTGATCTTTCTCTTCATGGGTTGGGTTTTCCCCTATGAGCCTCATAGCCCATGGAATCCCTTGTTTTCATTAAATTTATTTCATACTTCTACAATCCTATAATTTTCTTAACCTTCTTAAGAGACTCCAAATTCCTTGTGGGAGCTGTCTCACCTCTTGAAACTCTCAGGACTTGATATCAACAAGTTGAATTTATTGAAAAAGAAAATAATTTGTATTGCTACTATCATTATCATTTCCATACATGCCATGTCATATACATATCATGTCCCTCATACACAATGGGGCTTAATAGCTCAGTGAACTCAATGCCATTATTTAGACCTTCCTGTTAAGCTAGTTCTCTTTCTGAAGCAAAATGGTCAAGCAATCTTGGGTTAGCAGAAAATTTAAAAGGAAATGGGCTTTGGGTTTGGGAGGCTGGGAATTCAAAGAGAGAGAGAGCACTGAGTTTCTTGTGTAAGAGAAATCATCTGTGCTGTGAGCGGACAACAACAGCATACTAAGTGGTGGTAATAAAGCAAAGGCCAGACACATGAGCTGACACCTGTAACTCAAAGATGTTTTTGCAGTCTAGCTAAGGATCATGTTATTTTTGCCTTTGCTAAGAAGCGGCTGGTGCTCCCGAAATGCTCCCAAGATTTTACTTCCTTTGTGCTCTTTTAGCAGGAATATTTATTATTGCTGTCTTCTTGCATTTGTCTGCTGGGATTATTATCCAACATGACTCTGCCTCCAGAGTAAACTACCCTTTTGAGGAGTATAAAATATGCCAGATCCTCAGGAAGAAGAATAGGATCCTAGCATAGACTCAGTGTTTGGTGCTTCAATGAAATTAGAAGTTAGTCTCTTGGCATAAGCTTGGCCATTTCTTTACTCTTTGAATTTTAGAAAAGTTTTTTTTTTCCCCTATGAAAAATTTCACTCTTTAAAAGGCTTATTTTTAAAAAAGAACACTCCCAAATCCTCTGGGAAGCCTCTTTTTCTCACTACAGTGACTGGCTCCACTTAGTGTGGGCTCAGTGGAGATAGTCAAATTTTCTGTACCCAGTTAATAAAAGACCCACATAACTTCTTGCTGCTTTTGTGAATAAATACTCTGTAAATGACATAGTCTTTGAGGGAGCAGGCCAACTAATCTGTGACTTAGGAAGCCATGGGAATGATCAAGGAACCCAATTAAACTATAAGAGTGGGAAATACACCAGAGACTCACAGATCTCCTCTGTAACCACCATTATATACAGGGTGGTCGTTGGCCTCCTTATCTCCTGATCCCCTACTTCTCTGGCCAGAGCTGGTTAGAAGTCAGTGGAAAAAAAAAAATATGTGCTGATCTTCTCAGGGCTTCCTGAGAAGGTAGATCACAAATATGGGAACCTAATTAGATCTGTTACTGGGATGGCCACACAGGAGACACTGTACCTGAGTGGATTGTGCAAGTCATTGCTCTGGTCTGGATAGTTGTGCTCCCACCGAGATTCATATGTTAAAATCGTTACCCAAGTTTGATGGTTATAAGGATATGATATGTCATGAGGTCTTTGGGGAGTGGTTAGGTCATGAAGGTGGAGCCCTTATAAATATAATTGGTGCTCTTATAGAAGAAGACCCTCAGAGCTGCCTTTTCTTTTCTACCCTATGAGTACATAGCTAGAAGGCATCATCTATGAACTAGAAAGTGGGACCTCAGCAGACACCAAATCTACCAGTACTGCCATCTTGGAAATCCCAGCTTCCAGAACTGTAAGAAATAAGTTTGGGTTGTTTATAAGTCACTCAATTTATATGGTATTCTGTTAGACAGCTGGAATGGACTAAGACAGTCATAATTCTTGAAAGGCAGGTGCATGATATTAACAAATAGAAGAAGGCCAACATCAAAACATTAGTAGTACTCTATGAGAATATGGCCCCAGGGAGCTCATATTTAATGTTTAAAAAATTAAATGTGAAATGTAGAGTAATTTATAGACTCAGAGGATGCTACAGCCATGGTCCCAGGAGGCTTGGCTATTGCTCAGGATGGCAGTGGACCTTAGCATCAACCATGTGGTGCTGGCTCTGCATTGATTGCAGGATATTGGAGTTAGGATATCATTACATCTTCCATCAAGATTTCAAAGGAAGGCCTGGGAGGCCAGGCAAAGTGCAGCAGGGTCGAGGCCCTGTGGGCTGCCCCTGAGAGGGCAATGCATGGAGATGTGAAAAGGAGGCCAAAGCTGCAGTGGAGACCTTCAAGATTAAGAAATGCCAGTACCATGGAAAGTCTGCTGGGAAAGGCTCCAGGAATCAAGCAAAGGCAAGCCAAGAGAAAGGCCATGTGACTGAAACCAGCAAGGCCATTGAAACAGAGCTCCACAGCCCTTTAAAAGAAACATCATGATCCCCTATGCCCCATGTTTTAGTCACCTTTTTCACTGCTGTGACCACAAGTCTGGACAAAACAAATAGAGAAGAAAAAGCTTATTTGGGGGCTCATGGTTTCAGAGGTCTCGGTCCATAGATGGCCAACTCTATCATTCTGGGCCAGGGGTGAGAAAGAACATCATGGCAGAGGAGTATGGCAGAGAAATGCAGCTCAGGACATGGCACTAGGAATGGAAGAGAAGGAGAGAGGGAGAGAGAGAGAGTTGTGCTCACAAAGGACAAAATATCTATCCCAAAGGTACACCTCCTCCAACTACATCCTGCATGCCATTAATTCCCCTGTCAGGGAATTAATGCACTGATGAGGTTAAGATTCTTATAACCCAATTATTTTACTTCCAAACTCTCTTAACATTGTCTCTCACATAAGCTTTCTGGGGGACATCTAATATCTGAACCAAAACACTCCACATGTTAGACATGGAACTATAAAACTTGTTTGCCCAGTTGGATTTCAGTCTTGCTTTGGTCTTATCCCTTCTTTCCAATCCCTTATTTCTCCCTTGTGGAATGAAAATGTTGACTCTGAGCCATTATATGTTGGGTATATGTGACTTGCTTTTGATCTTTCCAGGAAAAAACATCCATAGTTTGCTTTGAGTCTCATATTAGATTTTGGACTTGATTTTTGGGAAATGCTGGCACTGTTAAGACAATGAGAACTATTGGAAACGGATTAAATGTATCTTGCTTTGTGAGATAGGCATGAGCTTTTGGGGGCCAGGGACAGAAAGTTATGGTTTAGGTCTGAGGTATCCCCCAAAATCTCATGTGTGAGACAATGCAGGAATGTTCAGGGGTGAAGTAGTAACCTAATCAGTGGATCAATCTATTGATATGGATTAAAACTGAGTGGTAACTGAGCAGGTGGGATGTGGTAGGAGGACGTGGGTCACTGAGGTGTGACTTTGGGGTTTATATTTTGTCCTTGCTGAGAGGAGCGCTCTCTCTGCTTCCTGGTTGTCATGTCCTGAGCAGCATTCGTATGCCGTGCCCTTTTGCCATGATATTCTATTTTACTCTGGGCCCAGAGCTATGGAGTCGGCTGACCAGGGACTGAATGTCTAAAACTGTGAGCCAAAATAGAACTTTTCTCCTCTACATTGCTCTAGTCAGGTCTCTGGTCATAGCAACGCAATAGCTGATTAAAACAGTGAGGTCCAGGATGTGAGGCACTGCAGGGGACTGTCAGAGGCACCTCCTGCATGGCCAGCAGGAGCAGAGCTGTGCATCGCTGAGCATGGATGGACATGTGCTTTGTGCTCTGAAGGGCCATGACAAAAAGTGCCTTTCCAGAACTTCTGGATTTGCAGTACTCTTTTTTCTGTGACTTTCCCTTTTTTTAAAATAATACCTTTTGTCAATGTCAGTATGTAGAAGAAAAAGATTTATTTAAACAAATGGCTGCCAAGGGTTTCATGATGTGGATTTGAAGTGACTTATTTAAGCATACCATATGAAGGATGTGCATGCATTTCCTTTTTTCGGGGGGGGGGGTGTTATTTTGCCCTTTGTGCTGGGGGGTGTTATTTTGCCCTTTGTGCTGACCATGCTCATGGGCCTGTGACACTCAGACATCTGCTCTCTAGCCAACACCAGCAGGTTGCAGTGACATTTCCTTAGCGTACTTCCTGCCACCATCCTGCTGTCCTACCTGCACTGCATTAATGTTTATATATCACTTTCCTATTTTGACCATTAATATGTACATATACTTATGTAAACGTAATTTTTGAAAAGAGTAAATTATATACTCTCAAAGTTTTAATGCACCATCTAATCCTCAAAAAAGATCTTGAATTGGACTCACTGCAGCTTCCATACTGGAACCACCTTTTTGCAAGCCATCAGGTTCTCTCCCAAGACAAGAACTTGTCCAGTCCCAAACTGTGCTCCTCAGGGCAGTGAGACCCATCATCTTGAAAAGTAATTTGAGTCACGCCATTCTCTGCCTAAAATGTTCAATTTCTTCCCATTGGTCAAAGTTGAAAATCTACACTTCTGAGTATGGTCCACAAAGGTTTATAAAGCTTCCCTGATCTATCTCCCCAACTTTCCCATCCATTACTGTAGATCAGATATGGTAGCCTTCTTTGATTTCCAAAACATGCCATCTTTGTGCATTTTGTATTGCTAATAATGGAATGTGAGTTTGGGCAATTTGTAAAGAATAGCAGTTCATCTAGCTCGTGGTTCTGGAAGTGGAGAAGTTCAAGATCGAGTAGCCACATCTGCTTAGCTTCTGGTGAAACTGAATTCATGGCAGGGGAGGGGAAAAGGGAGGGGAAGCAGGATCACATACAAGAGAAGCAAGAGAAGGCTGAGGAAGCAATATTCACTTTATAGCAAGCTGTTATTTTGATAAGTAATCTAGTCCCAAGAAAGAAAGAAAAAAATAGAATAAAGAAAGGCATTAATGAACTTGTGAAGGCATTGAGGTATGGCCCCAAACACAGCCCACCTTCCAACACTGCCACAATAGCAATCAAATTTTAATATGGAGGCTTGGAGGAGGCAAACCATATTCAAACCGGGCAAACTTGCCCAAGTACCTGGAACTTTGCGCTTAAAATTTTTTTTGCCTGGAGCAAGTTCCCCATAGAGCTCTACATATCTGGCTCCTTCTCCTCACCTTGGTCTCAAATGCCTTTGGAGATGCTTTCACATCATCCTGGCTGAGGGATTTCCTCATTTATAATCCTTTTCTAGTCCTTTGATGTGCTTTATTTTCCTCATGGCAATTATCTGAGATGTTGTTTGTTTACATATTGTTTTCTGACTCTTCCCAGCAGACTAAGTAAAAGAAAACATTTTTCATTGTCTTGTCAATTAAAGTATCCCACATAGAAGATATTTCATTAATTTCTTTGATGAATGAATGAGAGAATATAATGAGAGTATTTTGAATTGTGTAGTAAACCCATTCAAATGGTAAATTAATCTGCATTGGTATGCAGTGGTTCTTAGGGTTGATTCTGCTCTGTTAGACTTAAGCAATGTATTTAATCGTCTCTCCTTTGCTCGCCTTCACTTTCCCATGATTTCTCAGAATTACAGATTGTGGGTCTAAGATTTTATTTCAGCACTCTGGGGTGAAATTGTCTGTGTCTGAACACTTGAACTGGTTTAGAGTGTCTACAGGAGCTCCTCTGTGGCTCTTCACTGAGTTAGGACTTCCATACTGGTTCTTGTCTCAAGCCTTCCACGTCTGTAGTATACCAGCTTTTAGGGCCATCGGAGAGGCTCTTCCTTTAATGGTAGACATTTTTCAGAATTGACTGTGATGACCTCTGGTCATGACCTCTCAAGGTCTCAAATAGCCTACTCCTGGGAGGAAGTAGAACCATCACGTATCCAGGACCTGGGTTCTGGTTCCCTAAGTCTACACCCCAGCCTGGCCCCATACTAGTCATGTGCCCATGTCTTCATTTTCCATCTATATAATTGGTTTTGACTTTATAATCTGCCCCAGTACCCAGCTCCTCAGAGCCAGGACCCATATCTGTTCTCATTAGTTTGTTTGGGGAGTGGAATCTACAAGCTGGACACTCACTCAGGTTTCCCTGTGGCCAACTGCACATCCCCAAGTTGCCTATGTCATTGCACTTTGCCTTCAGAGCATCTCCTGTTTGGAACATCCCTGCTTGGATCACTGCCCAGTGCTTGTCACCATCCTCTCCAGATGTCATGTGCCATCTTCCTGAAATGGCTCTTTCTCATTATCTGCTACTTTCTCATTATCTGCTAGCCCTGAAAGAGGCTAGTGAGAACAGACATGGGTCCTGGCTCAGAGGAGCCCGGTACTGGGAAGGTTATAAAGTCAGGTCCATCTACATAGATGGAAAAGCTGAGAACTTTTCCACCAGCACATGTCAGAGCTGAAATGCAAACTCAGGTCCCCACACCCAAGCCCCATCTGTGAGACCCTTTGTTTAGAATGTCCTGCAGCCTAACTTCGGTTCCTATGGCTGCCATATTTGGTGGAGGATCTGGTGGAAAGGAATGAGCAATGAGACGTTGATAAAGAAAAGGGCATTTCATCATCAGTCATCACTACTGAAAGGCTTTATTGATTGGTGTGTGCGGCGATATACTTTGTGTTGTACGAAGTCATCCAATCGAGCTCAGGCAGCTGGCCCTAAAATTTATAGTACAATTCAAGATACCAAATCAGCTTCCTGTTGGTGTTTCTCCCCATGTGATCCAAGATGGTTTCCCTTAGTTTTGCCTTATTTCTTTTGGGCTGGGGGATATTAGAGTCAGAAAAAGCCTTTTGAAAAACCAGCTGTCAAGAAACAACTTTCAACCTGCTGCGGCTCTGGGTTATTGCTGCCTATTAGAGATAGAGCCTGACATGGTTGTAGGGTCTGACAGATTTTCTCTGTGAGATACTTCATGTTGCAAAGCTTATTATCCATGTTTCTGATTAGCTAATTGCCTGGTACCCTGTAAGATTTCATTCTGGTCTTTGTATTCATCAAAAGAGAAAAGCAAAGTCAGAAGGCAAAGATCTAACCCTAAATTTGCAATACGTGAGGCTCAGCTGAGAGTCTCTGCGGGTGTGTGGCATGATACTTAGGACTGAGGGTTGAAACACTTGCCAGTTTGAGTAAAAGGAAAGCTCTGGAGTCATTCTCTATTGTCAAAGATTGGAACAACAGCCAACACAAGTATCCCTATGTCATGTCAATGGGCAGAGTCCTAGAGAATGGAAGTCCTGAGGGTGAGAGGATAAATAGCTATCTCTGACTCTTTCCCAATTCCTTCCTTGGCAGAGTCTTCCCATTTTATACAATATGGAGGGAAACTCATAGGGTCCATCTAATCCAGCTCTCCCACTTTATAGATGAGAAAAGTGAGGCCTAAGAAGGGAAGTAGTCTCAAGGTCAGCACACTTTGGACAACGGTTTGGGCCTGCTGAGCTGTAGGGTTATATTTATCTACCATTCCAAACTGCCTGTTTTCCACCCCCATCTTCATCCTTTTACCTGTTTTTCATAGACAATGGGCCACAGCACCCAGTAGGGAAGGAGAGGATGAAAGAAACCATTCTAAAATCTCTGAGGTCAAATGTGTATCCCGAAGAAAGGCCTGGACACCATTGCCCCTCTCTGTGACTGGGTTCCTGGCAGAGCTTCCTTTCAAAGTGTATGGCAGAGACCTTGCAGGGTTGGGCAATGCCCGTAACCAGGGAAAATGCCCCTGATTGGATTAACGGGCATGGTTCACGGGACTGAATCCCATTTCCCCTGTTTAAAAGCAGGCTTTTCAAAGCAAAGAAAAACTGGTGACACAGGCCAGATGGGAGCTCCCAGGAGAAGGGGGAGGGGAGGAGAATTTCCCTACTTGGCAAGAGGGACAGAGCAGGCACTGCCACCCCTCCCCCAGCCAATCTGGCGTCCCTTTGTGCTGGGCTGACAAGGGGCAGCTGGTGATGCTGGCAGTGAGATGGCAGAGGGAACCAGCCAAATGCCAGGAGGGCAAAGGCCTGCTAGGGGGATGGGGAGTGACATCTCAGAGTACCCCTGCCTCAGATGCAGGTGCTGAGCCAAGACTTCCTCACCTACACTGTAAGCTGGTGCCTAGAGGACCTCTTCAGAATGGCTCACAATATGCCTGGAAGCCAGGGGCTCTTTTGCATTCATACTCTGGCATTAGACTCCCTGGATTCAAATCCCAATGCTGCTCTTCCAGGTATGCCACAGTGGACAAATCACTTCACCTATCTGTGCCTCATTTCCTCATGTATAAAATAGAGATGATAATTGTACCTACTTCATAATATGACTGATGATTAAATGAGAAAAGAAAACGTAAGCACTTCTAAGCATCCCCGGAATTTATAAGAGTTAAGTAAGGGTATGCTGTCATTCCTATTGCTATTTTATCTTTACTATTCTTTTCCATGCAGGGAAAACTGAACATAGGGCCTAAAGTTCTGTGAGAGACAGAGACTCAATTCTCTCCCTTGAAATCCTGCCAGTGTTGGAAATTCCATGAATTTCTTTGTTTTTCTTTGGCTTTTGGTTGTGGTAGTTGTCCTTAGCATTTGACCTCCTGAGTGATGAGTTTGGTCACAGAAATTTATTCTTTAAGGGGTGCATGTTTTCTGATTATTGAGGGCATCAGGATTCCAAAATCTAGGAAGTTCCTATTTTGCTAGCATGATAAACTGATAAAAGGGAACCCAGCCATCATTTCCTACCTGCTTGTCCTTGATGAAGCTACCTCTAGCCTCAAGTTTGTGACTTAGTTTCCTCATGGGCAAGTTAGGAGGGTGATCTACCTCACAAGATTGTTCACTCTGTGACAAGAATGTATTTGAAATACTGAATACAAAAATGCAAGATGGTGGGATTATTATTTATCCCAGAGAAGGGATTAGATCCCTGCATCCTATATATATGAAATCTGTGACTTCAGGCAAGTTACTGAAACTTTGTTAAGTCTCTGCATTTTCTTCTGTATTGGGCATGATTAAACCCACCTCACAGGCGTATTTTGAGGACTGCTGAAAGCTTGTGTTGACAGCACTCAGTACACCATGTTGTAGTTGTAATTGAAAAAGGTTGGTGTCCCCACCGCCCTGATAGCTCGCTCCTTAAATACATAGGCATGCACACAGCAGACATCTCTGAGAGAAACACAGCAGCCTCTTCTGAAGAGAAAGGTGGACATTTGGTTTTGTTCTGTCTCCATCTCAATAATGCTGATGTCATTTTTATTGCAGGAGCTCCTTGGTATATCTTGCCTGGGGAAATAACAAAGCTTTTCTCTCTTTCTATTGCCTTTTTCTGACTCATTAGCTTGATTTCTCCCCAAATCCTCTAGGGAAAGAAAAAAGTCACCTGGTTGTGAGTTGGCCATAGCTGACTTTAGGGTTCTCATCTCCTGGAGGGAAGAAGTCGGACCTCTGCTGCTACCAAAAGGTGTCCATGCTTAACCTGACCCCTTCAGGAGGGAAGTGGGAAAGAGAAACTGCCACGAATTAGACGTGTAGTTTGGAGTCACCTCTTTACCCTAGATATGGCTTCCTTTTGGGGGATGAAAGGTGGGGTATTGTAGAGGACTCTGAAAGGATATTTTGGGTAGGAGCGATGGAGAAAAAGACATTGACTCACTGTCCTGATTCCATGGACCCAAGTGAAAATTAAATCTTTAGTTCTCTATCTGTACAAAATGTATTCTTCTGATAATTTGATAGATACTATGTTTCCTTTCAGTGGGCAAATGGGACTCCAATATCCCTCCTGTATGCTACACTGAGAGGCACAGGCCAGAGGGTGAGACCTTGGAGGAGACAATTGAGAAAGTCATTTTCTTGGCTCCATTTCTTACTTAATTGGGCATTAATTAACAACTGACTCACAACTGCCCCAGAAAGCGAAACATTCCCAGCCCCCAGTGTGTCCCATAAAATGTGTTCCAGTGTACAATATGCCTACATTCCCCTCAGACTGAAATGGCCTCGGGGAAGCTGGTCATTGTTCATTTTGTTCTTGGATTAATTTAGCCTCTCACTCCATAACAGTTTGGAAACTGACTTTTATTTTTAATTTTGGAAATGAGGATGTATATACCTTCCTCTTCAAATAGTTGTAAAGAGTATAGTTAGAAATATATAAATAATGCACTGAAACAACAGAACAGTGCCTGAAAATTAGCAGTTACTTAAAGGAAACTTTTTATTATATGAAGGATCAATATCCTTTTTTCTAATTTCTGAGTTTGCTCAAAAGTATCTACTCCTGAGATAATTCTGTGCTTTCTCAGTGTCCATTACTTATTTCCTCTCAGCTCTGGAAGAGTGCAAACAGTGATTGGAGTGACTGTAATAGGTTTCATACTATATGGAAAGGAAGCAAAGAGAAGAATGAATTTCTGCATCCTGGGTCCTGTGAGTTTTTGGATTCACTGAAACTCTAACTCATTGAGCTATGTGACTACCCTCTTATCACTATGATCACACTTCATAACACTTACTAGAGTTTGGGGGTATTTACCCATACCAGGGGTTTGAGAACATGGTTTTTATCATGTTATTATGTTGATTTTACAAATGAGAGAACCGAGGTTTGACAAGTTAAGCAACTTGTCCAATATTCTACAACTAGTGAGAAATAAAGATGAGATTAATACCTAGCAAGGGCTATTCTAAAAGCTGATGGTCTTAACCATTGTACTATTAGCCCAAGTCATCCGAAAATTTTCCTTTGTTCAAAGTAGGGAAAAACAACTGTATTTCTGTGATGGAATGTATCTGTCAAACAGGACAGTTAGATTAAAGGAACTACTACTCTCCTGTTCTCCATACCAAGCAGGAACTCACCAAAGGTGACATGTTAACCTCTAAACTCAGGATGCATCTATCTGATGAGATCCTAGACCTAGAAATAGGACCAAATGGATGGGTTAATACTAGTCTCCTCACCAAAACTGAGCAGTCACACAAGTTGGTTGTATTTCTAGGGGCTGGTATAGTGTTTCCTACATTTCTGTCAAATCATTAATTCTCCAAGATGTTCTGTAAAAATAGACTTTCTAATTGAATGGATTTAAAAACTGAGGCATAGTATATCCCTCTCTTGAAAATTCACAGTGCTGATAAACATAAAGGCTTGCAATAAAAATAAATAAATAAACAAACCATAGTGAAACATGACTTATTTAATTTGTTAACTCATTATTTCCCAAACACACTGGCCATATAACCCTTTGTTGGAGTGCCAAATATTAATATTGCAAGGACCTAGTAGTATTCCATGGAACAGATGTTGAAAAAATTTTGCTTAGTACAAAGATAAGAGCTTGAGACTGCTGCCATTCCAACTTTTTTAATGTGTGCAGGTCAGTTATCTTCTCTGGGCTATAAAATGACTACTAGCTGACTTCTAACTCACAGAATCTATGACTATGGCCAAATCTACAGGACATAGTGAGAGATTAAAACACATGAAAAACTCATGCCTGGATTTAGGAAATTTAAAATTAGATAAAATAAATACTAGCATGTTAGAGCAGAGTATCGTACCCAGTAGCCCATAGTGTTTAATAAACTTTTGCTAAATAAAAGAATATGAAAAGGATGTAAGTACATTTAAATGAAATAAACTGGTATAATAGGATCTAAAGTCAAGGATAAGTGATTGAAATGTATTAGGGATGCTTCTATGTAGATATAAATTTCAAGTGATTTAGAAAGAAAAGAAAGGTAATTAATATTCACCACTTACTATGTGCCAAATAATTTATAGATATTACATTAATCTTGACAAAGTTATGTGGCTTAGAACCTGTGCTCACTATCTATCACACTTCTGCTAACTGCTGATGGAAAGGTTAGAACTAATATCCTGGCAATATTAATTTTAATTTCCCAGAATTTAGATCTCCCATAGTGTTCTGTAGAGGCAGCCATAGTCATGAATTCTCTGAGATAAAAGGAGCCCGGAAATTCCAGAGATCAACCTTCTCATTTTCAAGCTCTAAGTTCAATTTACTTTGTAACCTCTCAAAAATCACATTTGGAAAAAAACTGTCTTTTTTTTTACTATTGCATTTTAATTATACAAAATAGGATGCATTGTGATACAGTGGTGTATGCACATGGCATAATTTGGTCGATTTCATTCCCCATTACCTTAGCTCTTCTTCCCTTCCTTCCTCCCTCAATTCCCCATCTTCTGCTCTACTGATCACCCTTCCAGTTTCATAAAAATCCCTTTCTTTTGCTTTTTCTCTCTAGCTGCCACATGAGAGAAACTCTGTGACCCTTGACTTTTACACAAAAATAGTGTACACCTTTTCCTTGACATCCTCACCAACATTTATTATTATTTGTATTCTTGATGCCTGCCATTCTAACTGGAGTGAGATGAAATCTCAGTGTAGTTTTTGATTTACATTTCCATGATAGCTAAGGATGTTGAACATTTTTTTCCATATATATACTAGCCTTTTGTA
Source organism: Spermophilus citellus (assembly GCF_964194105.1). Lineage (NCBI taxonomy): Eukaryota > Metazoa > Chordata > Mammalia > Rodentia > Sciuridae > Spermophilus > Spermophilus citellus. The sequence continues at coordinate 145,615,613 of NC_138183.1, read as the reverse complement.
TTTCTTCTTTTAAGAAATGCCTGTTCAGATCTTTTGCCCATTTATTGACTGGATTATTATGGTTTGGGGGCATTATGTTTTTTTTTTTAATGCTTTAGAAATTCTGGATGTTAATACCCTGTCAGAAGAGTAGCTGGCAAAGATTTTCTCCTGTTTTGAAGGCTCTCTCCTCACACTCTTGTTTCCTGTGCTGTACAGAGATTTTTAACTTGATGCCGCCCCATTTATTACTTCTTAGTTTTATTTCCAGAGCTTTAGGAGCCTTATTGAGGAAATTGTTGCCTGTGCTATATGTTGGAGTATTGCCCTTGTTTTCTTTTAGTTGAAATAAAGTTTCTAGGTCTAGGAAAGGAAATGTCCTTGATTTATAGCATGACTCTGGGTGAGGTTTTATTATTCTCTGAGTTGTCTCAGTGCCCATAATGGTGAAATAGTGTCAAAACTTCCCTGAAAAACATCATACATGAATGTGTGAAAATTAGAACCCACCTAGCAGGAAGGAGCTGTCAACGGTGCTAAATACCCTGGCAAAGCACTTGCAGAGTGGTCCGGTGACATGCCTGAGAGGGATGTGAGTGAGAAGATTCTGTTAAGGGTTAATAACATCTTCTCAGAAAAAGGAATTAACATTATCACCTCCTCAGTGGTTCTTCCAGTGAGAAAACCATTTTGATTTATGAGCCACTACTGCCAGGTAGTACTTTAGAGTAGGCGTAAAAAGTGAATAGGGAAAATTGTGGGTAATATAAAAACATTTGTGTCAAAGAGTGGTCAGAATGATGTGAAGGATGGAGAGAAGGGTGGAAAATAATAAGCGGAAAATGGAGATCTTATGAAGCAGATCTTGTTAGCTGGGTCTGTGGAAGAGAGCAATGAAAAGGGATTTGTCATTTCTCTCTTTCAAGTCTTCAGAATGGTGGTGGCAAAGCAACACCACTATGCCTTTGCTGTTTGTCATTCTTCGGGGTTTCCTGGAAGAAGGGAGGGCTTTAGAAGGGGTTCTGGCAAGATGCCAGTGTTAACTTGTGAACTGGCTGATTGTGTTTTATTTTTTTTCATGGGCTCAGACCTCCTAGTGAGATGGGCTCACTCGGCATGGACACTGTCAAGGGAAACTCCTGAGCCACCTGATACCCAATCCCAGACTAAGCATTCTGTTTCAGGTGTGGGAACTTGGAAGCCCTGACAGCAGGATAACGCAGATCTCCCCTTTTCTGTCTAGTTGTGTGATTCTGGAGGACTCAGTAGACCTCCCTGAGCTTTATTTTTCTCATCTGCAAAATGAGCGTTTTGAACCCAATGATCCCTTGGGTGCTACCTTGCTTTGCAGTGCCATGATTTTAACATCGCCCAGTAGGGCGCCACCTCATCCTGAAGATCCCGCAGGTCACCTGTGGACTTGTGCTGATCTGTGCCATCCATCTTCCTGACACCCTTTTCCATAGCCTCCCGTGAAACACGGTAATCTGGTTTCCATGTGGGCTAATATTTCCTCCTAGCCACAAGGCAGCGGAGCTTCTGGTGTTGGTTTCCGCACTAAACTTGATGGTCTGATTTTTAAAGGAGCGGTTGATTCTGAAGCAATTGTCTGGTTGTGTGTCCCCGAGTTACACTGCAGTGCTAAATGTTGGAGGCAATACCGGGAGAATCCAGGCGGGCAGGCTTAACCCAGAGAGGGAGGGTGAGGGGAGGAGAGAAACAGAGAGAGGAGAAGGGGAATGAGGAGGAGGGAGACAGAGGGATCGACCGAGACCCGAGAGCTGGAGAAGGGAGAGGACACCAGAGCGAGAGTCGGGGACGACACCGAGAAACGCAGACGCGCAGGGAGGGGGCCGTGTATATATAGAAAGAGAACGCGATGCGGTAACACCTAGCCACCGAGACCGTGGGAGCCTCGCAGCCCACGGAGAGCGGGGGAGTCCCACTTTCTCTGCCGAGCGGCCCCCGCCCCGCCTGGGCGCAAACAGCCGTCCCGGCTCGGCTGGGATCGTAAGGTGTCCTGTGCCCTGGACCCCGGAGCGTCGGTGCCAGAGCTGGGCTCCCGCCCGCCCGGCGCCTCCCGGGTTCGCGCTTCTCTTCTCCTTCAGATGGGACTGGCTCCCTCTCTTTGCAAAGCCAGGCCGGCGGGGAGATGTGAGCAGTAGCTAGCAGCTGGTGTGCCCTGGACGTCGCTGACCTCGGCGCGCCCGGATCGTGTGTGTGTGTCTGTCCACATGAGTGGCTCTCCCAGCAGACCCAGGTAAGAACTTCCTGACCTTCCCGAGTCTTGGGAGAAACACACCTGGATACATGGCCGATGATAAGGAATCCCTGTGAAACTGGAGGTTGTGGAAATGTGGGGTTGGGGGTGGGGTGTTATTTGTTCTCAACCTAATTTTCTTAGTGCAATATCAAAGTTACCAGAGGGCAAGGTAAAGCTATTAACATGGATTGTGGCCTGGCTGTGGTGTCCGACACCTGAGAGTCCCCAGGAAACCAGTGATAGATTACCTCCATCAATTTCCGGAGGTGGCCCAACTAGCTTCTTTCTTCATTCAGTGCTGGTGATGTGCCAAAAATAAGTGGTGAGGATGCGGTTCAAGACTTGAAGGTTGTGTCTGCTTCTTCCCGCCTTTCCCACAAAAGTCTGAACTGGGGGCACTGGCTTTCCTTGTTCTGGACTGTGCTTCCATTACTCCATCTGGCTGCCCCCCATGGATCTTTTGCATATCTCTCCTGCACTGTGGAAGTTGAAGACAGTGGCAGAAAGACAAAATGCACATCATGGGGTTTATCTGAAGGTACCTGGTGAGACTAGGGTTGGAGGTGGAAGGTTTAGCCATGGAAAGGACTCCTGGTTTGGAGGTAGGAATGACCAGGCTCTTCTTCCAGGGGTAACATTTGTGGAGTAGATGAAGGGGTGAGAAGATGTGGTCTTTAGAATGAGGTTGTGAGAACCCATCAGTCAACCTCAAGCCTGGAGAAACTTCATTCCTCAAAAAGTTTCTCTCTCAAGTTAATACAGGGACAAGCAGTAGATCAAATGCATCCAGGCTCTGATTTCTGAATGACCTGAGGCAATTGTGAGAGAGATGTGCTACCCCAGCCCCAATGTTAAAGAGGAGGAGGAGTGGGAGGATTGTACATATCACATATGCATGGAAGATTCCTGGATTTTTCTGAGGAAATAATAATTTTTAAAAGGCTTGTAAAAAATAAAATAAGATGTTTTCATGACAGCAGCAGATGTAAAACTCCCACCACTCTGGCAAAAACAAATTTGTGCAGGGGGCTGAGCTGTCTTCTTTGCCAACACGTACTTGGACATATCCCCAGCTGGGGGCTCTTCTGGAGGGAAGGTCTTAGCTATGACTTAGGGAAGGTTTTCTCTGTTAGTTTAGGACACTGAATATTGGAAATAAGTTGAAAATGCTATGTTTCTACCCCTTAGTCCAAGATCTCACTGAATCCCTAATCTGATATGGAGGTTCATTGTGGAACAAACATAGTCAAAAAGAGCCACTCATACTTTCTAGTGTACCATTCCCCTCCTTCTCTCTCCCTCCCTCTCTCTCTCTCTCTCTCTCTCTCTCTCTCTCTCTCTTACACACACACACACACACACACACACATTTAATAGCATTTAGGAGATTAGATGGCAAAGTATAAGCATGTGGCTCCTTTGTGAGCAGTTCAGTCTTGTTCTCTGGCTGAGGTGAATTCTTATTCCCTTTATTCAAGGTACCTCCCACCTTTGTTCCTTATTTGAAGACCATGTCTCTTGCTCATACTGGATATCTCTATCCATGTCACCTTCACTGCCTTTGATGACATATGGTGAGATCACCACTGTTTGCTTGAGGTCCTTCCCTTAGCTCATTTACTTGGGAACTTGTAACAGGCAGAGACATCATTGGAATTTGAGAGATCCAGGGTCTTAAAAGATCGTGTGGAAGTTTTGGTCTTCTCCATCCACATTCAAAAGTTGTTTGGTCTTAAAGATTTGAGGCTAGGCTTTGGTGTAGGGTTGAAAAGAAACCATTATGAGCAACTGATCAATACCTAACCAAACTAGGGTGCTGTTGTAATATCTTAAATTGGCATTGCCTTCAAATTTGAGTGCTTTATTTGGTGGCTTGCTATATTCAAGGATCATAGATCTTGAATGAAATCACATTTTTATAAGGAGATGGCATTGGTCCTTGCTACCACCTCCCATCCTTTGCTCTTGGACTATAGCTGTCATTTGATGTCCTTGCAGATGAGCTCCCATCTCATACATCTGCAGTTGGTAGACTTGTAACTCAAATCACCAGCCTCAGGGATACAGCTGTGCTCCAAAGACCTTTCCAGGGCTCTGCTCCCAGTGGCTGCTGCTTTTGCACAGGTGGCTTGTAGTTTTCAGCTGTTTGTGGCTTTGGGGCGCTGTTTACAATTCTGTTACAAATTATCAGCCTTTCCTTGTTGCTTTTCTTTGTGGGTGCTGCCACAATTTCTACCCTGGTTTGGTTTTCATGGATCTTTCAGCTTGGTGAGAATCTTTTCTTTTTTCCTCTCCTTTCCCCTCTTGCACCTGTGGATTGGCACCTCAAGAACTATATTTCTTTTTCAGGGTATGCACAATCATTCTTCAAATGGCAACAATTGCATGGTCTCTTAATTTGATCTAGTACCCTAATCTGTACAGAACAGAAATATGGCAAGTATTATTTTAGCTGTTAGATTCCATACAGCTTTTATTTTGATGTATGCAAAGTCTGGCTTCTAAGACATGCCCCAATATCCCATCTGCTTTGTACTTACTGCATTGCACATCTGCCCAATAATGGTTGTTGCTAATAGGAGGTAGGAGATATGAAAACAGCATTACAGCAGAGAGAGACAGGTTTTAGGAAATAGGATTCTGAGGAGTCACATGTTCTTATGAGGGTCACCTTAATTTATTGAAGCCTCATTTAGTGTATGTGAAAATAGAGTGCATTAGATGGGGGAACACTTGGCAGGAGACTCATGTACAGATTTGTAAGATTGCCATAAAAATAGGAATTTAAGTTCTTTTATATAGTGGGTTGGCATTGATGAGTCTGAGTTAGTGGTCTGCTAACCACACTTTCTCATAGACTTTCCTCATATCAACAGTGAAGTTTTATCTTCAGAGAGAAGAATATCACCTGTCGTTCACAGGCACCACTGGCAAGGACCCCTTGGAAGCATTTTGAAGGAGCTGCACAAAGGTGGTTTTATTAGCCACCAGAACAGGCTTGAAACAACCTGACTTCTTTGGAAGTTGGTCAAATATTGGGACCTTCCTGAGACCTTTAAGAGACAGGAAGCAGCCGGCATCTCTCCTCTCACCATCCCATGAGCTTTGGTGGAGCTCTGGAACCTCTGGTGAAGGAGAATTTTTTTCTTCTCTGAGCCAGGTTTTTAACAGAGTTAATTTGAAGGTGGCTGTGAGCTTCAAGGGTTGGAACAGGAGAATGCAACTTGAGCATGTATTTTTGAGAAAGCCTTCTTAAAAATAAAAAATGATTTATTGAAAACACAAGACCAGTGATGCACCTCCTGCTGCTCCCCCTCCCACCATGGTTGCTGAGCTCAATGAATACTAAACATATTTAGCTAAAAAAAGACAGCTTCTACAGCTCATCTGCCATTTGATCTCTAAAATTCCATCTTTATGGGCATCTTCTGTGTCTGGGATTTGGGGAAGGGAGCAGAGAGAGAGTGAGGGCAGAGGAGAGCAATTCTTAGAAAAGTTTGTGAGACCCAGTGGGCCAGAAGACTGGCTACCTCAGGAGGCCAGAGCAGCCAGGTAAGGATGCTGGAGGCATGGGAGGAGAACAGGTCCCTGGAGTGGAGAAAACGAGGAAAGACACATGGAAATGATGAAGGAGAGAGAGAAACAGGCCAAGTGGGAGGAAAAAGAGGAAACAGATGGGCCAAGAGGAAGATGCAGAGAGTATATGCAAGAAAAGGGCACAGAGGGGAAAAGAGCAGAAGATAAGTGGAAGCGGCACCTTGCCTGCAGGTTTTCTCTGTCTTTTCCCTCTGGCAGAAGGAGACCATGAGCGAGCCAGCGGAACACTGTGGTTTCTGTGCTTGGGAGGCTCCGCGTTGATGCTGTCAAGCCTCAACCCCTCACGGCAACTCGTTCTATTTTTACATTTGGCAGAAATGAAATTAAACAAATGACCCTGTGATGGCGTTTTTCATGAAGATTTTATCCAGCACACCCACACAGCCAGTGCCAGATTGGCTGAATATTTAGCATAATATTCTATTTAATCAGATAAGAAGGCATCCTGGAGACAGTGGCAGGCACGAAACCTGGCCTTTGTTAATGGCCCATAAAGAACTGCTTTGATGAGGGTGGTAGAAGCCAGAAAGGAACCTGTTCCCTGGTTTAGTTGGCAGGAAGAATCAGTCTAGTTAAGGAGTTCTGCAGGAGCTCAGCATTTCCCCTCTCATGTGTTGGTTTTTTTTTTTTTTTTTTTTTTTTTTTTTGGCTCTGGGTTTGATTCCAGTGTTTGTGGGACTTCTTGGTCCAATTCTCCTTAGAGATCTTATTGGTGGTAAAAGTAAAATAAAAGACTTGCTTTGGCTGAACTTACTCAGTGGAAACTACTTAGAATTTAGGTATTCGCCCTATTTGTTGGCCTGGCCAGGGGAGCTCAACTCTGCTGCTGTGACAGTGCTTAGGCAGCAAGTGTAATGAGGTTGTTGTACATCTTTGACTTGGTGAGAACACAAAGCACATAATATCTTATTGGTTTAGACATGGACTATGTCCCCTAAGTCCCAGGACATCTAGTAGAAATTGAATGCATGTGCCTTTGTATATAATCAACAATGCAAATTAAGAGGTACAATTAAACAGTTAAGGTTGGTTGGGTAGATGTGCAAATGTAAGACTATTCAAAAGACTTGTCATTGTCTTGCACATTTGTGTATATAATAGGATATTTGTGGGTTCTTCTTCCTTATCGTTGAAAGATTATATAATTCCTCTGTTATTAACCTCTAAAATGCTATTTTGACATGTCCACCATCTAGATAGACTCAGCTGAATCAGGTCTGACTTCAAAGGGAACAATGAGTGAGACAGTTTAACTTAGAAAGTAATGCTTCTTCCTACTCGCTCGGGTTGATCTTTCTTTTTGGCACAAACAGTTTTACTAGCCAGAGAATATTCCCTGTAGTGACTATAAAAATGTATCTTAGTCTCTGACTCAGGAGTGATTGAGAGCATTGACATGAACCACATGGATGTGGTTCAAAGACTCAAGGAAATACAGGATTGACAGTCCATTAAGGAAAAAGCAAAAGCCAATTTCCTCCCCAGCCCTGCTTTTAAGCAGGCATCTGTTTGCATTTTTTTCTCAATGTTCTTTTTTCTTGGCTATCTTGTGGTCGCAGTGTGTCTGGCATGGCTTTGAAATCAAGAAACCTTCTTATGTATGCATGTTGAGGAAGAAGAATAAAGACAAACCCAGGTTAGGACTTCCTTTACTACTCCCAGGGGTGAAGCCTCTGTCTTGTAAGTGCTTTGAGTTGAGCATGTTTCCACAGTGTCAGCTGCACAAGCCCCTGGAGCAGGACATGAATGTCCCCATTGCTGCCTTGTCATGTGTTTCCCCTAGACATCTATAACGGGGTCCAAATTCTCTTCACTCTCCAAACTTTGTAAAGACAAATTTGCAAAATGAATTCCTGAACTTGTTTGGAAATAGAGAGCTTAAACAAAGTCTTTATCCAAAGTTCCCTTGTTCCTGGTGAGGATGATAGTTAGCCTTTTCATAGGATGGCCAATAAACAAAGAACCTCTGAACTCTTCATTATTATTATTTTATTACAGGTCAAGTATCTCTTATCTGAAATGAGTGTGACCAGAAGTGTTTTGAATTTTGAAATATTTGCATATACACAATGAGATGTGCCTTGTGTGAGGGACCTGACTCTAAGTAGGAAATTGATTTGTGTTTTATGTGTGCCTTGTACACATAGCCTAAAAATTATTTTACATGGTATTTTAATGCACTTTTTTTTGAGGGGGGAGAAGTATTGGCAATTGAACCCAGGGCCTTGTGCAAACACCTCTATGGCCTTTCACAAAAAGTCAGATGTAGAATTTTCTACATTGTGGTGCCAAAAATTGAATATTGGATCATTTCAGATTTTCACATTAGGGATACTCAACCTGTATTATTAAAATATCATTTATATCATGAGTTATCACATATAGAGACTTTATGCAGAATAAATGATTATCATCCACATTTTACAGTTATAGAAACTAAGGCACAGAGATAGTATGTCCAAGATCACTTGGGCAGTAAGTGCTATATCCAGGACTTACATCCATGTTCTATTTTAAACACCATGACTTTCCACACCATGCTTCCTTTATAGACTTCACCTTAAATTTTCAGTGCTATCCCCTTTTCACCATTTTTCTCATCATCTGACATCATTTATGTCTACAGGTGTGGGTATCCGAGTACTTCCTTGTAGTTGGTACACAAAGGGATTCCCTAAAATATGAACCCAATGCAAACCTAATTAAAGGAATTTAGGACAGAGAGCTAGACTGTATCCATTTCCTTAAGACCTACTGCCTCTTTTATTTTATTTTATTTTTGTAGGTTTTGGCATGATAATCACTGCCAAGTTGTCTTGACATTTAAGTCACAAAACTTGCTGAATGAAAGTTGGCATTATACCTCCTTCTTATAACTATGCTACCCTCCTTTTCTTATAGATTATCCTTAAAGGTGAATCCTGCTCCATAGCTTGCTCTAGGTGAAACAGTGGTTAAATAAATTTCTGTAAGGCAAAGAAATTAGAGCAGAATTTAAGGGAGACTGGCACTTCCAAAAGAGAGCTGAGGCTGGTCCCTTATGATTCAAACCTCTATAAACCAGCTTTTGGTCTTTCTTCATCTTGGCTAGGGCTATTCCATCCATTTGAACTCAGTTGGCAACAATCAATAGAGAATGTTAAGTTCTGGTCTCGGCTGGTCTTTTGCATGCATGAGCTTCCTGCTATTTGTCTGAGAAAGTACAAACCCAGGTAAATAAGGCCATGCTGATGGCTTTATTTAGCAATTAGACCAACTCAGACTGAATAATATATTCTGACTTGTCAAAAAGCAGGAAAAGGTTAGCAGAAACAGCAGGGCTAATTCCTCCGAGTATTTGCTTAACTGTGATGAGGTTAGAGTACTTTATAAAATTGGGTTAAAAAATAATTTTATCCATTCCTTTTCTTTCTTCTAAAGAATGATAATTCTTAATACATTTACATACTATGGGGATTTGAGTCATCAAGTTAGGGTTAGGTTTTGACTCTTCTGTCTGAAGCCTGATATCTCTTAGCAACAGCCACATTTAATTTAGGCATTGAGCCTTTGGGCTACCTTGTTTTTATAACTGCACCGAAATGATGGGATTGTGATCGAGTTTGGACAATTGATCTTGGGAGAGGATGAAAGGTGGTACAACAAGTCTGAAACAGGAGAGAGAAGAATACAGACATCTATACTTATGGATTTTTATTCCCATGTGAGCAATGAAGCAAAATAAGTTGTTGATTAGAATCTAGGTTTCCAGAGCATCAGAGAAATACCCTTATCTCTGTTCTTTTCTATGGGAGTCTTATCTCTATCAATTGTGGACAGGATGTGATGTGCCCTCCCCTCAATTTTACACTGTTTTTGCTTATTTCTGTCATGTTTTTACCACATCCTCCCTTTATGCTCTTTCAAACATTTGTTCAACAAGAAACAAGGTAAGTGTTGGGGATATGGAGTTGAAGAAGACACTGTTCTTTCTTCAGGGAGCTCAAGGTCTAGTAAGGAAGACAGACATATAGTAGATGAGCCAAAGGCACCTCGGTAATGACCATAAAGAGGAGAACGGGTGTCATAGGAATGCCGAAACCACGGCACTGAGCAGAACAGTCCAGATGAGTCTAGGAGGGCTTTTTCAGAGGCTATATTTGAATTGTGTTTCCAAAGGTGACTAGATGTGCTCCAGATAGAAAAGAATGAAGTCTTATTTGAGGCAGAGGGGGCGGCTTGAGTAAAGGCATGAATTAGTGATGTGCTCTCTGCATTTTTGTGCTTGGAAATAAAGTGTGCTGTCAGAGAGGTGAGGAGACTAGAGAAGTTGAGGTGAGATTGTAAAGGTCCAGTTATAGGATTCTTATTTAACTGAGACTTCAGGTGTTTTTCAGCAGGAGGGTAAGAAAGAACAGATTGGTTTTTAGAAACAGAACTCTGACAGTCATGTAGAGGATGAACCAAAACAGGAAGAATCCAACATTATGATTAGATTCCATAAAGATGCCTGCTGGGATGTCCAGGTGAGACTGGAAGGGGCTTGATGTCTGGTAAGACAGAGTAGGAAATAGGTTCAGATTTAGACCTAATTAAAAGAAAGGTCACCAAAATTTGATGGCAGGAGGATAGTGGAGACTAAGGGAAGGAAGAGGAGGAGCACAGAATGCATTCATATCCTAGCTTGATGTTATCTAAGCTAGGTGAATGGCCATAACTTGAGATATGAAGCATCAAAAAAGAAGCAGGGTTAAAAGATAAGGAAATAAGATCAAAATCTGAGCAGGACAAAGATTGAAAAGAGGACAGTGTAGTAAACATGTAGGGTGTCATTCATAAAAGTGGTACAACACAGTTTCCGTTAAGTTGCAGGAAAAGATGGGACAGGAACAAGAGAGTGACATGGCACAGCTTAGGAACTGAAGACAGCAGAGACTTGGGACACTACTATCAATAATTGAAGGAGAGCTGGGGTTGTGGCTTAGCGGTAGAGCGCTTGTCTAGCATGTGTGAGGCACTGAGTTCAATCCTCAAGACCACGTGTAAATAAGTAAAATAAAGGTCCATTGGCAACTAAGAAAATAATTTTTTAAAAATACTTGAAGGAAAGGAAGGAAGAGGAATGACAACTCATATGGGAATAAAGGATGAAAAAAATTAGGAGAATCATTTTACTGTGTTTAACAATAAGGGAAAACAGGTAGAAAGAAAAGGGTTGAAGATACAGGAAAGGGAAGAGACAGATTCTTGAGAACTCAAGAAGGAACATAATTTAACAAACAAAACATAGCAGGAAGGATTAAATTTGTTGAGGGGAGAATGGAAGGGAACTAATATTTATTATTTGTCAAAAAATTTTCCAGTGAAATCTTTTTTTTTTTTTGGTACTGAGGATTGAACCCATGGGTGCTTGACTACCGAGCCACATCCACAGCCCTTTTTTATATTTTCATTTTTAAGGCTGGCTTTGAACTCCTGATCCTCCTGCCCCAGCTTCCCAAGCCACTGGAATTACATGTGTGAGGCATGTGCCACCACATGTGCCACCACGCCCTGCCTCATTGAAATCTTTTAAAGAAAGAGATGTCCCTTTATTGGAGAAAATAGCAAAAAATGAGTCCTCCTTGCAGAAGTATGCATGTGAAGGACCATCAAAAGGCTCTTTGAGAGAGAACTTCCATTTCCTCTGTGAGGAAGAGGTGAAATCATCTTTTAAGAATAGAGTGGGGTGAAGTAGGGAGTTTAAAAAGAAGGGAAATGTTTTGCAGAGGCAAAAAATCATTAAATGAAGACAAGTACAATAATTTCCCATAGAATGTTAGCACCCACCAGAGTCAGAAACCATATCCTGTCGTGATAGTCATCTCAATCTTAGCCATAGCCCATGAGGAAGACAGGAAGGGCAGCTGGCGGAACTCCTCTAGGTGAATATGTTGTGAAGGCTCAGCAGAATCAGAGGCACTGAGCATGTAGAAGACTCTCATTGAGCCGAAACCAAGGGAAGGAAAACTAGAAGGTGACTGTTGAACAGAAAGAATGATAAGAAAAGATTTAAGGAAGGAATAAAATGAGAAATTTGAACCAATTGGAGATTGAGATCTTGACAGATCTCAGAAGTGCTTTGAGATTCTAGGTTAACATCCCAATAAAGACTACCACAGCATACATGCCAGTGGCCACACACTTTTAACTGCCATTTGCCATATGTGTGTCATCAAAAATTGAAGTGGTTTATTGTTGAACAGGAGCTCAAGAAGGGCTGTGAAAGTCAACACTGGATAATCCTTCTCCATTCTGGTTAGTTCCATATGGACCTCAGGAAACAGCGCTGTGTGAGGTGATGTCTCGTGGTCTGTCTGACCAAATCCTACAACTGGGTACAGATGCAGAAGCTGGATGATAGGTATTTTGATGAGTTTCTAAAATACATTACTTGGGAGGTCCAAGTCACATAAATTTTTTTTAACCTGGACTATATATATATTTTTAAATTTTATGTCATAGTGCTTTAAAATAAATTTGTCCCTTTCATAGAAAAGTTCCTATGTCTCATTTCATGAAACTTTAGGTTCATGAAATGAATTTTCTAGGCCATTCCCCACACCTCCACTTCAGCCAAGGAAAATGACGGTTTGCTTTTTCATCCAATCTGGCCTATTCCGTGGGCTTGATTCACCTCCTTATAGCCATTCGCTTCCTCCAAGTGTTGTCACCAGAAGCCAGGCATAGGATGGACCTGCTGAGGCAGATAAAGGCTCTTTCTGTCATTCAGGGAACAGCACCAGCAGGTGGGCTCCTTGCCTGTCTGGCTCTTTCTGACTTGTTCTATTTGAATTCTCTATGATGTGTCTGTCTCTGCTCTCCGCCCCACCCCCCAACTCATCCCCTGTATCTAGATGTTGTTTCTGGGTTGTTAAAACATCTGTAGTTTGGTGCAACTGCATGTCTCCGGTCTACTTACAAATACCAAGAGGAAACAGCTTCCTAACTATCTGTGAACAATTGATGTCATCCAAAAAGAGCTTTATAAATCAGGGGAAAAAATACCTCAGCTGTGTTTTATCTGCCTGCGTATTTGTTCACCTCCATTACAGGGCACTGAAGCAAGGCCTGACAGGGCTCTTTCTGTGTCAGTCTGTTATTCTTCTGTACAGGTGGTTCTGATTTCTTCCAGTGTTATTACAGTAGGAGACTAAATGTAATTACCCAGGGCTTCAATTTAGACGTCAAACACAATTACACATGAAACCATGAGTGTCCTTCTCATGATTCAGTTGTTACTTAGTTTTATGGTGAACTCTGGGATAAGAAACACTTAAAGTTAGGATCTTGGCTGCTTTTGAGGTTTTCCTTTCATATATTCCTGTCCATGGAGGAGCCTAGAGTCACTTTATTTATCCCTTTATAGATGAAGAAAATGAGGCTCAGAGAAGAGAAGTCATTTATTTAAGTTCCTAAGTTCACTGGTAATAGATTTGGGACTGGAACCCCCATCTCCTGACACAGAATTGAGTGCTCTGCCTCTCTCAGCAGAGGAGGTTCACCCTCCAGTTGCTGGAGGAAGGAGTAATTCAGGTGGCATGGAGTGCCGTTCCCACTGAGGTGATAGTTCATGGGGCACCATGTAAAATATTCTCCTCAGCTTGTCCTATTGCGGATTATTTTGCAAACTTTTATCCTGTACTCAATCTTTTTTTCTTCTCCCCTCATTTTCTGGTGGGTGTGTGCTTAAGGGAGAGTGATTTGAGCAAGTAAATTTTGTTTTACCACCACACATTTTAAATCTTGTGCATACTAGTAACAAAATGGGTCCTTTGATTATTTGTGTCACCTTCTGTTAACAGGCAGAGGTTTGTGTTGATAATTGAGAGCTGACCCTTCTAAACATCTTGGTCTCTTATACAGCAGAGAGGCTAGAAACATGTAGAAGGCTGGAAACATGGATTGAGTTTTCCTGGTCTTTTAGCCAGAATGTTTGGGGGCAGGGAGCATGTAGGAGAGTTTGAGGTAGGTGGACATAGATCTCCTTGACTGATTGCAAGTGATCTATGACCTGATGTCTGGCCTGCTAAGATATGACCGAGAGTCTGTGACCTGCTCAGTGGAGGAAACTGAGGGATGGTACTACAGCTCCAGGCTCCCCTTTCAGAAGAGGTGAAAGTTCTTCCAGATCCCTGGTTGGGCGTTATAGGTCAGGTTGGTGGAGTTCACGTTTATTGCTACAGAAAGGCCCTAAGCAAGGGTCCCTATCTCTGGGATTTTTGTCACCCCATAAGAATACTGGAAAAGATAAAATATACTTAGGAAGGAGGAAATCTCCAAGGTACATAGATGTACACATAGCTGGGAGAAGATGACATGACTGTGGACCAGAAAGGTATGGGAAGGAACTGAGAGAATTAAGGAAGTCCTCTGAGATAGTTTCCTGGTTTCCCACCTCTGCCCTCCTGGAACATGAATTAATAAGTTATATTGTCGAACTTCTGAAGAAATCATACAGTCTCCTATTGACGGGGTTTAAGGTTCCTAAAAGTTTAGCTGTACAGAACTGGTGATCATTTTGGAGAGTTATTTCTATTGCTGATTATTTTGCTCTCTGGTTTTGCTTTGCTCAGGGAGAATCCCATCTGGACAAACTATCAGTTAACAGCCGTGTAGTCATCCATGTTAATAGCTTTACTGAGTACCTACTCAGACATGCCAGTGACGAAGAGAAATGTGGCCTGTGGTGGGAGTTTCAATGTATTACTAGTATCTATGCTGTGATTATTTTTTTGGTCTGTTCAAATGCTATTAACTGCTTCCAAAATGTTATCAATGATGTGTTTGTAGTCTGGATTGTGTCTCTGTTATCTGTGTTATTATTTCTGTCTGTTCTTAAATAACTCATCAATTAATTTTGTGTTTTGTTTGTCCAGTTCTCTCCAGCCCCAGTTAAACCTATTCTAATTTTCCAAGTTAGGCCATTTGCTATTGAGTCCCAGAGACAGAAAATGGTAATGTAAAACCTGCATTCCTAGTAACAGCCCCTTCCTCTCTCATAGTAAACCACTGTCTCTGTTCAACCTTTAACTGAAACCACAGCGCAGAGTTTCAAGGAGCCCTCTCTTAAACATGGGTATCGTTAAGGTCCAGAGATTTCTAATCGCAGATTTGCTATCTTTGGAATAAAAGCCTGAGAGTAGCCTAATTCGAATCTAATGCAGGAAGGGCAAGTTAAAAACAGATTTGACATCCTTGAGATTACTGACCTAAGGGTATTTCAGCTTTCGAGTTTTATTTTGATAACAGCCTCCTGTTGTACTTGTCTGCCATTTGGTTAAATTATTGCAAAGCAACAGAGAGTGAATCTCTGCTTTTATTTCCAGATCACTCCACTGTACGACTAATGGGTTCTCGCTCTGGGCTGAGTGCTTGGGTCATGAAATGTCAGATGTGGGAAAAGCCATTCTAGGAATGAGCTATACTAAAATATCATTTAAAGCCCTGTTGCTGGGTTGCCATCATTTAGGTGGGGCACAATAGCATCTGTCTTCTCCATGTCACATGGAGCAAAGTAGTCACAGAGCTTCAGTAAATGATTTATTTGACCTTGGCAATGATCCAGATCAAATCTACAGCTGAAGAATCATCTTCATCACCATTATCATTGTTTTCATTAACAATTTTTACTGAGACTTTGTGTGCCAAACATTTTGTTAAGAACAGTGCATTCATGATCTCACTTTATTCCTTCATCACAGCCAGTATTATTAATTTTCCAATTTCACAGATGAGAAGACCAAGATTTGCAAAGTTTTTTAGTAGTATACACATCTGAGGTTCAAATTTGGATCTCATTTTAGAGCATGAGATTCCCACAAAACTATGTTATATAAAACTAAGCAATCAGAAACTATTTATCAGGCATTTCCCCTTTCTGAAATATTGTGTTAAATTTATGGGAATGGGGATACAAAGACACATAAGTTACTGCCCACCTCTACATTGTTGCTCAAGAAGTCATTTAAAAGTAATTGACAGTTTATGAAATGATTAATAAGGGAAATATAATAAATATCATTGATAAAGAGGAGTCTTGAAGAAAGTGAGATTCACACTGGGCTTTGAAGAGTGGGGACGAGTTTGACACAAATGGAAACATTTCACATAAAAGAGGTGATGAGTCCAACAGTAAAGGGAGGAGAATGTTGAAGGGAGGAGAGTGGTTGGAAGAGGGTAGATGACAAGCTATCCAGGAATGAAGTATTTTCACACTCATCTGGTCAATAGATTTTTACTGAGTGACTGCTATGTAGAGGTGCTCTCTAGGGAAAGAATGAGAGAGAAGGGTGAATAGGGGCATTAGAGCCTCTTTGAACATCCAGTTTAGGATCTGGGACTTTATATTGCAGATCTGAAGCTCATAATTTGTAGTCTAGAAGTGTAGAGTCAATGACGTCTAGCAGGTAGAGGGTTTCAGATGTGACAAAGAGAAGGTAAGGAGATTACAGACCAAGATGATATGTTTGAATTTGAGAGCTGGACTATCAATGATCTTGAAGAATACATTTCTATAGTGCACTGGGGACGTTAGTCCTATTGCAGGAGACGAAGAAGTGAATGAGAAATCATGGTCATCCAGAAAAAGCTGTTCATTTTGCCTGTTCAGTGACTAAAAGAGAAGAAAATGAGGGTAACAACAGCAGGGATAAAGATTTGATCAAAGATTTCCTTTCTCAAAATTGGCAAAATCAGTACATATTTGAAAATGGAAGATATAGACAGAAGAAACCAAAGAAATTAGAGGCAAAAGATATAAAAGAGGGAATTTTTTCTGTCCACTGGGGTTTTATACATACAAATATATACATATATATTTTAAAATAGTTTTTAGTTGTAGATGGACACAATATCTTTATTTTATTTATTCACTTTTTATCTGGTGCTGAGGCTTAAACCCAGTGCCTCACACATGCTAGGCAGTGCTTATTACTGAGCCACAACTCCAGCCCCTATATCTATATATTTTAATGATAACTTGATGTAGGTCTTTTAAAAACTGGATGGTTCCATTGGCAGAGTTATCGTGTGATTTCCTATTGCTCACTCACTCTTTTGCCCTTAAGTCATATCCTCATATCATCTTTAAACCCATCTGTCACTGGATGATGACTGAGTAGCAATGATTACCTATTTACTTGGAGATTGAAGCCATCTATTTTCTCATGTAGGTGAGTTTCCTGTTGAATGTGCTCATAAAATTTCAATTTTTTTTCCAGCTGACTCTGTGACTTAGGACTTTTAGATTACTACAGCTTTCTCTTTGGTAAAAGAAAGGAAGAAAGAGAAATAAGTAAATGCATATGTGACACAGAGATTCATTCACACAGGAATACGTGTGTGGGGGGGTGGGGGTGCAAACATATGAAACACAATTTATTTCAACAGTTACATACTGATCACTTACCTATGGGCCAGAGACTGGATAAGGTGTTGGCTTCACAAAGAATAATTGAGATACAAGCCCTGCTGCCAGAAAAATTTACCCTGTAGGAAAGAAGTCATATTCATAATCAGACACATTTTCTCTGACATGTTAGTGCAAAGGTAGAACAGTTTCCTGGTACTTTAGTAATATAGAAAGGGAGCACTCAGCCCCACCTGGGAGTATGAGAAAAGTTTGTCAAAGGAGATGATGTTTAAACATTTACATTTTGAAGTATAGACAAAAGCAGGCAAAGAAAGGTGGGCAGAGCATCCTAGGCAGAGAAAATAATATACTCAAAATCACAGGGGTCAGACAGAATGTGGTTTCTCAGAAAACACTGGGTTATTTTGGAATTACTACCATGTAAAGTGAAAAGGATGAGTTGAAAGGGATGGGCCTGGGCAGGTGCACCAGACAAGGTTATCACAAACTTTATGTCAGGAACCGAATTCTTAGAAGTGTGTTAATGACCATGGAGAGCTATTGAGGAATTGAAACAGGGTGATATCACAATAATGTTTACGTGCAGATCTAGTCCTCTTACAAATGAATGATCCAAGAGAGTGACTCAGGAATGCCTGTGGCTTCAATTTACTGAAAATCAAAATGACAGTAGCCTGAGCAAATGAAGGATGATGTTTCTCATGCAATAAGTCCAGGGAAAGGTTTTCTGGCACTGAAAATATACATGATAATGTGATCTGGAGACAGTTTTGTTTTGTACTTCCACTAACCATCCTCATCTATTTTGCTTTTGATCCTCATATTGTTACTTTGTGGTCCCAAGAAGGATGTTACTGCTCAGTGATCATGTTCTTATTTAAGGTAGGAAGAAAGGAGATGTGGTGGAGCAGTATTGTCTATTTTTTTTCAAGGCTGCTTAGGCTTTCCCAGAAGCTTCCTCGTGCACATTCCTTGATATCTCATTGGCCAAGCCTGGAAAGCTGCCATTGGCTGCAAAGGAGGCTGGGATAAAATATTCTTTCCAGCTTCCATAATAAAGGATATGAATGTTGAATTAGCCAATTGACAGTATATGCCATAGAGATTTAGCTCTTACCAATAAATGACATCCCCTGCCAGGCAGTAGAGGAGGCACAAGACCCAACCCAAAGCAAAGCAGTGAGCAAGTCTCTTTGCTGTTAGAAGAGACCAGGCCAGTGGATGAAGCATACTGTAGCTTGGGTGTCCTTAGCATAGGGAATGGGCTGGTTACCCTAAGGAATTCTTCGTACTGAACCAGTAGACATCTGGTACAACTCCAGGTTGTTTGTTAAAAAAAATCAACAACAGCCAGCTCCCTGTTGTGGAGCTCAGATCTTTTTTTAACATGCCTTATTAGGCTTGTATAATTTTTTATTCCAATGTTAGAATTAAGCTGGACACTGTAGGAGGATAAGCAGAATGCAGTTAAGGAGGCTGGCAAAAAAGAATAGGAACAATGTCTGTACCTAAGTAGCTTATGTTCTATACGAAACACTTGAAAAATAGTGTAAGAGAAGAAATAAGCAAGTGCTTGTGGTTTAGTATAGACCAAGTGTCCACAGCCAAGTTCTAGGCCACAAGCCACCTGTAAATTGGGTTTAGGTGATTCAAGGGCAGATGTCACCACTGCATCTCTCTCAACATTGTTTTGCAAAGTTGTCTGACTGGCCCATCTCTTGAAAACACGCTGGGATTCAATATTTTATCAGCAGCCCCCTCTCTTACCTTTATAGGAACATACATACATGCCCTGTCTCCTCCCTCTCCTCCCAGGCAAATATGTCATAGGGAAGATAATAGCTCTGGCATATCAATCTCACTATTCCTAAAATTTGAAGGAAAAAAAAAAAAGTCAAGGCAGTATAGTAGTGTTACAGAAATGCTTGGATGAAATACATAATTATAGCCAAATTCTACCTCCTGAATATAACTAAGGTGGAATCTTCCATTTCGCATGGAAATAATCCTGCGTGTGTGTGTATTGTGTGTGTGTGTGTGGCACGCGTGTGCGCACGTGCTCTTGTGTGGGCACGAGTGCCTATATGCATGTGTGTGTATGTGCTTCTAATCAGATGGTATTTGCAATTTTGCATACTGCTTTATTTACAGAGTTAAATCTCATAAAAATATGTTGATTAAATGAATATTGATGCATAGTTTCCACAAGAACAAAATGTACTACTTCTTCTCCTTAGTTAATATAAATTGTTTTAAATATTCTCTAAATAGAGATGAGGGCAATATAGGTTTTTAAGCTCACTATTTTTAAAGTGTGGACTCTAATAGAGTAAGAAATACCTTAGTGTGGAATCAGGAGACTTGAGAAGAACTGGAATCCTGATAGACAAGAGCAAGATAAGGGTCATTCTAGTCCCATCTGTCTCTAAGGGGAACCATCTGAAGTGCAAAGATGATATCTTTCCCTTTGTGAACCTGGGCATGATTCTCTTTTCCATTTCTATTTGCCCAAATCTTGCTCTTTCCCCACCCCCCCACCCCCCCCCCCCCAGCAACTCACCAAGGAACAGGGACTTTCTTAGATAAGGAATGTGGAGTGACTTGAATCAAGTTCCTGGAATTTGAATTGTTTCCTCCCACAGGGCCTGTTTCTGGATTGCTGTTCCCGCTTTCTCTGTGGTCCAAGTAGTTCCTGTGTTTTAGAATTGCCATGGAATTTTGCAAACTCAATAACTGCTAGTGAAGAGTTTCATAGCTTGGTTCTATGAGTTTTAGACCCACAAAAGGTACATGGATTTCCACCTGCATTAATCAGCACTCTTTCTCTCGTGTCCATTTCTACCTCCCTGAATCATTCTCAAGAAAGTGGTTCAGTGGTAGAGTGTCTACCTGGCATGCAATAAGCTCTGGGTTCAATCCCTAGCACCATAAATAAATCAATAAACACAGCAATGCTTCCTGCTTCATGTAGGCACCTGTAGGTAAATAAGCAAAATATTAATAAAAATAAAAAGAATGATTCTAAAAGAACACAAGTGTCTTCTTTGACAAATAAACCATACCTCCCGTCAAACATTCTGCTCACCTCCTGAATTCCTCTGACAATTTAATAAATAGGTCCAATAAGAGAATACTGTTGCATTTTATTTAGGATGATTTATCCTGGGAAGTGCCTCCTGTGTCTCATCTGCACTCCTCACACTAGTATGATAGCTGTTATAAAAGCCCAGAGATAAATGTCTAAAAGCATCAACAGCCAGTTTATACCACTCCTGTGAACTGAGTGATCGGCCTCAGGTTTGATGAGCTGTTCTGGGTATGATCAGATATTCCATGTAGATGAAGCATTAGCTAAGAGGGTGAGGTGTGTGCTGGGGGCAGGAAGAAGTGACTGTTCCTTTGAGGAGCAGAGTCAAGCAGTCTTCAGAGTATGACATCTCAGCAGGATGGCCATGGAGAAAGAGGAGAAGTGTTGCGCAGGAGGCTGGAGCCAGGTCTGGTGAACATCAAAAGCAGCAGATGAGGAGGCAAGGGAGCCAGGTAAGGGAGGGGGTGCCTCATCAATATCCACTCCTGGCTTTTATTAAGCACCCACCAGGACAGATCACTGAACTGGATGTGCTTCCTGTTCTCTGCTTTCACGTACCACCTAGAACAGCTGGAATTTAATGTACTCTTAGAAGTTCCAGAGGCACTTGGTTTTTCTCTGTAGGGAAGGCCCTGACTTGAAGAGGAAGGTTAGATATGGAAAGAAAAGTCTAGAGGAAGATATTGAACCTCAATGAAACGGACTGTCTTTCATGGCCACATGCTCCCAGCTGAAGTGGGCATCTGTTGTCAACAGCAGTGGTTCTGCCTCTTTCTATGTGGCTCTGAGTATGGAGAAGGGCTTAGCATGCGGCAAACCCTTGCACTGTGTTCTGTCCTTCCCTCCTCCCACTCAGCTTAGATATATTTCTTTTCCTACTAGCACAAGACCAAGGGCCATATGTTGTAGTGGTCAGAACCCTGGATTTGGTGATGGTTATCAGACCGGCTGTTTATGGAGCATGTCTCTGTGCCAGGGAGGTAGTTGAAGGTACTGTCTTTTCTGTTTACTTCTAAAGATGTTGAGGCTCGAGCACCCTGATTAATTTGCCAAGATCAATCAATGACAGGAAGATTTGCGTCAGAATACAGGTTCATCTGATTCTACTCCGTTATTCACTCCTATAAATGTTCTATCTCCCAGAACCCAGAAGAGCTGGTTTTGAATCTTAGTTCAGCTACTTCCTACTGAATATTTCATCACATTGGGCCTCAGTGTACTCATCTGTCAAATGGAGAGATTTGGCTACGTGTTTTCTGTTGTTCCTGCTAGCTTTCAAACTCCGTGCACTGTCAAAGGCTTAGTCTTTTTTTAAATATTTTTTTAGTTGAAGTTGGACACAATACCCTTATTTATTTATTTATTCGTTTATTTTTTTAAAGAGAGAGTGAGAGACAGTGAGAGAGACGGAGAGAGAGAATTTTAATATTTATTTTTTAGTATTTGGCGGACACAACATCTTTGTTTTGTATGTGATGCTGAGGATCGAACCTGTGTTAGGCGAGCGCTCCATCGCTGAGCCACAACCCCTGCCCCTAAGGCTTAGTCTTAAATGGCACTTTCATGAGTGTATTTTCAAATAGTCTGGAATATATGGGGGGAGGGTAAGAGAAATTCTTTATTCATTTAATTATTATCTGTAAAGTGCCTCCCTGGGGATATAGCAGAGACTATGTCATGGTCTGACCTTTGCAATTTAACCAGTAAAGCAGGGAAAACACACTGAATCTGTTATAAGTGTTAAGTTTTAAGCAGAAAGAACACAGCATATGTAGACACTTCAGCAGACAGTTCACATGAACCGGGTTCAGTCAGTTCAGTGAACATCTGCATGTGTCCCACAGCAAGCAAGCAATAGAGATTTAGCATGAAAACAGACATAATATGCCACCTGGGTTCAGCCTTCTCTTCTATTATTCTTTCTTTTTATGAGGCTCCTCACGTACCCCAATTCATTGGGGATTGTGGAAAGAATTATTCAGTGTCACCCTCAAGAGGAACAAGGGAAGATGTGGACAAGGACAAGGGAAGGGGGTAGGAAGGGCCCAGAGCAGGAGTTAAGGTTAGAGGGATGGAATGAACTAAAATCACTTGGTTATACCTTAAGAACAACTCTCAAAATCTTACTTACTGTTCCATAAAATGTTTGAAAGCCTGGTCACAGGAACAGAAATAAATTCATAGTATCTCTGATTTGGAGGGGATCCAATAAGACATGTGGTCCAACCTCATCTCATTATTTAAATCCCATCGCAGCTTCCCAGGAAGGCTTTCGACTTGAATGCTGTCCTTGAAGGGTAACTCCTTCTGCCCCTGACCCTACAGCCACAAGATCCACTATTTTATTATGGGACTGCTCAGGCTGCAGAGAGGGGCACCTCTTTGTGTTGAGCTGACTTTTTATTTATTTTTAAAATAACTTTTATCGTCTGGCTTTAATTCTGTCCTTCTGGGTTACATAGAGCTGATTCAGTTTTCCTTTCCCTTTTTCTATTGTTGAAGCTCCAACATTTAAAAGCAGCCAACCTGTTTCTCTTAACAGCTCTACAATTACACAGTAAATACCCTGTCCCCATTTTTTTCATAAAAAGTGCCTTATAATCTTCTAAGTCTGTGCCCCAGGTCAATTGTCCCTCTTTGGAAAGATTTTGTTTTGTTGGTGTTCTCTCAAAAGTGGCACCTCAGAACCGAGGATGGCACTCCTGGGACATGAGCTGAGGAGCCAAGCAGACCTCTTTTCAGACACTTGAGCTTGGAGGGAGCCCAAGATCAATGTAGATTTTGTTGCAGCTACTTTACCCTGGGACTTATATTGAGCTAAATCTGTGTGCCATTAATCACATAGCTACAATTCATCCTAATATGCAATCATTTGTGCCTGCATTCTTTTATCCTGTTCACAATGATATAAAGATGATGCTGGATTTATTGCTAAAATCCAGAGATACACTGTTTTTAGCAATTCCCTTATCTATTGTCATAGTTTAGTAACTATTCAAAAAAAGGCAATAAGATTCATTTGCCATTCCTTGGGTTTGGTAAAATTTCACTGGCTGCCATTGGTAACCGTTTTGCCTTCTGAATGTTTCATAATGCCATGTTGTGAAATAACACAGTTTTGAATTCTGCTAGAGATCCATTTCATGCTCACTGGTCTATAATTTGTAGAATCTACTTTGTTTCCTTCTCATTTTTGGAAACTGGGATGGTTGCCCACTTTCAGAATTATACATCGTTCTTATTCTTCATAATTACACACATACACACACACACACACACACACACCACAAAGCCAGTGAGGAAAACTGTACATGAAGGAGTAGTAGAACTGCATCAGGAGAGTTCATGGTGAAGCATGTGATTGGCAAACAAGGTTGAGGAGAAAGGAGGAGAAAACTGAAAAGGTGAGAGAAAGCCTCCAACAGTTCCCTCTGGATTCTGGGAAGGCTTTTAAAATCCTGATGTTTGTGTTAGTCAGTGTTCCATTACTATAACAAATATCTGAAATGATCATCAAGTTATTGAAGAGAAAAGGTTTATTTAGGTTCACAGTTTTGAAGATTTCAGTCTGTGGTCAGTTACCCCTGTTGCTTTTGGGCATGTCATGAGGCAGCTCATCAAGAGAAGAGCATGTTGCTAATCCAACATGGGGAAAATGGAGGAACTTTGATTGGGCAAAGAGGAGGGACGGTGGGGAAGGTGCATGGGGGGAAGGAAAGATGATGGAATGAGATGGACATTGTTACCCTAGGTACATGTAAGACTGCACACAGGGTGTGACACTACATGGTGTACAACCAGAGAAATGAAAAATCATGCTGCAGTTGTGTACAGTGAATCAAAATGCATTTTGCTGTCATATATGCCTAATTAGAATAAATAAATGAATAAAAAGAGAGGAGAATGTGGCAGAACAAAGCTGCTCACTTCATGGACAGAATGCCAAAGAGGAGGAGGAAGGAGCTGGGGTCCTACTAATCCCCTTCAAAGTCATACCCTCAATGGCCGGAAGACCTCCCACTAGGCCCCACCTCTTGAATTTTCCACTATATCCTAATAACACCAAGTTGGGGACTGGCCTTTAACGCATTGGATTTTGAGGGGCATCCCAGATCCAAACTATAGTGATGTCTTTGCTTCCATACCCACGTCATGACGGACTATGAGAAGGCAAGTGAAGTGCTCACCTAAAAAAATTAAGGAGATGTCCCAAACTCTGTAATCAAGATAAATAACAGATTAGTGCAATATATTCTTAAAAATAAAAATAATTCAAAAACTTCATGATGCAAAAAAAAAAAAACAAAACTTTACATAAAGGTAGGATCTGTGTATTACAATTTTGTCTGCTCTCTTTTTCTTAATTATAGCTTTACTGAGCTCTAATTTAGACCTTACAATTTGCTTATTTAAAGTGGAGAATCCAATGGTTTTAGTATAGTCACAGAGTTGTGTGACCATCACCATAATCATTTCCAGAATGTATCCTTAACCTAAAAAGAAGTCCTATACACAAAATGATTTCTCTATATTTTTTCCAGTCTACCCAACCCTAGGCAATCACCAATTTCCATTCTGCCTCTAAGAATGTACCTATTTTGACTTTTTAATAAAAACAGATAATACAAAAAAAAAACAGATATATGTGTTTTTTCTGAATCTGTGTTCACTTAGCATAGTATTTTCAAGGTTCATCCATATTAAGCATTTGAATCAATGTTTCATTCCTTTTTATGGCTGAATGATATTCTGTTTTATGCATAGACCACATTTTACTTATCCAATCATCAGCTGATGGACATTTTGAGTTGTTTCTACTCTTTGGCTATTATGAACATTGCTGGTATAAATACAAGCTTGCTTGCTTGCTTTCTTCCTTTCTTTCTTTCTTTCTTTCTTTCTTTCTTTCTTTCTTTCTTTCTTTCTGTATGTGTGCCTGTTTGTGTGTGTATGTTCATCTCTCTTGGTGAATACCTGGGAGTGAAATTGCTGGATCTTATGGCAACTGTGTTAAATCTCTTTAGGAACTTCAGGACTGTTTTCTGAAGTGGCTGTATTATTTTACATTCCCACCATCAACATGTAGGGATTCTTCTGCACATTCTCAACATTTATTACCATCTTTTATTTTTTTTTAATTATTTTATTGTTGGTTGTTCAAAACATTACATAGTTCTTAATATACCATATTTTCACAGATTGATTCAAGTGGGTTATGAACTCCCATTTTTACCCCGTATACAGATTGCTGTGTCACATCAGTTACATTTCCATTGATTTACAAATTGCCTTTCTGGTGACTGATGTATTCTGCTGTCTATCCCATTCTCCACTGTCCCCCCTCCCCTCCCCTCCCCTCCCCTTCTCTCTCTCCATCCCCTCTACTATAAATCGTTTCTTCCACTTATATAATTTTTCTCCTACTCCTCCTTTCCTCTTATATGTAGTTGTGTATAACCCTGAGGCTCACCTTCCAATTCCATGCAATTTCCCTTACCTCTCACTTTCCCTCCCGCCTATCATCCCTGTTTAATGTTAATCTTCTTTAGTAGGGGGTATGAAGTGGTATCTCATTGTGATTTTGCTCAGCATTTCCCCGATGCCTGATGATGTTAAATATTGTCTCATTTGTTTATTGGCTATTTATATATCTTCTTTGTAGAAAAGTCTATTCAGATTATTTGTTCATTTTAATTTTTTTATTGTGGAATTGTTAGAGTTCTTTATACATTCTAGATAAAAGTTCCAAGTCCCTTATCAGATATATGACTTACAAAAATTTTCTCCAGGTCTTTGATGTTTTTTTCCACTTTCTTGATGACGTCTTTGAAGCACAAGAGATTTTAATTTTGATGATGTCCAGTTTATTTGTCTTTTATTGCTTGTGCTTTGGTGTCATATCTAAGAAACCATTGCCTAATCCCAGGTCACAAAGATTTATGCGTATGCTTTTTTCTGAGAGTTTTATAGTTTTGCTCCTTCATTTAAGTCTTTGATCCTCATGGCCTATTTTTGAAAAACAAATTGCATGACATTTAAAACTCAGACACCTCATTTCTTACTCAAACTTCATCTGAAATCAAGATTAGGATTGGACCAAAAGGTTGCAGTTTTGCAAGATAAAGATATACTAGATATCTCCAGAGACTTTATTATTAATGTAATAAAGTGTTTGAAGTGTTTGTAATTGGAAATACGGCCGATGGACTGGGTGGCCTAAGGTGAGAAAGAGCATAGGTGACTTCTGCTTGTCCCCATTTGAACATTACCACCATCTCTGCTCTCTGCCTCTGTCTTGTCCTCCCTCTCTCTGGATCCCTTGCCCAAGATTACTTCAGGAGGTGATTCCTGATGCTCCCTTGTCCTTGTAGTTGCTTACAGGTGCTCAAGCCTGGCTCCTCCCTACACCTCCCTCCTGACTCTGCCACTGAAGTCAGCTTCCTTTTCACAAGGCCTTTTTCAGGTATCAAAGTAGTGATTGGCTTTGGTTCTTCCCATCAAGTTCCCACCCTGTCCCTCCCTGCCTGCCTTCCTTGGAGCAAATTCATACACACCTCAAGATGCTTCTTATTTTTAATTTTTTCTCTTCCTATAGATAGAACTTTTGAGGTTTCTATGGAAACCCCTGGCCAGAGGTAGGAGACTGTTGAACAGAGGTGAGATGAGCAGGCTTTGTTCCTTTCTGTGGGTTTCTAGGAGTATCTCTCTCATTCCTTTCTACACTCTCCCTCCAACCCTTCCCTGGGCTGCTCTGGGATCCATTTCTGCAGCCCCAGAACCTTGGGTCTTAAGATTGAACAGACCGTGGTGACAATGGTCTTGAGAGCTGCAACTTTGGGATGAGGCTGCCACTGGGTGGGTTATCTGGCGGCTTCACAATACCATGTGCTTTGCAGGAAAAGGGCAGTCCTCAGTGGTAATTCAACTTTTCCCTATTGTGCCTTGGGCAAGTCCTGGATAGAAGACCAGCATCTTAAATCACTGCCATTTTCTCCATCTTATTGGGCAGAGATGGAAAGGCCTTCTGGAAGTTAACACAGCTGTGCTTGGTCTCTTGGTGATATTGCATTTAATCTGACATTTTAATTAATCCAGATGTCTTTCTTTTGTGTTGACATGCTGGGCAAAGCTAATCTCAAAATTCTAAGAGAGATTTTGAGCTTTGGAGATGACACCCAACTTCATTATACTGTGATTAGGAATGTGGTCTGGAACAATGGGGATTTTTTGGAAATAGATATATTTTGAGCAGGAGCCATTGTGGGTACATCCTCAGTGTCCATTTGTTACCAAAAGCTCAGTCTTCATCCCCATGATAATCTAATAACAAGGTTTTGAGAAAAAGGAAAAATAAGTTTTATAGCTTTGCTAGCAAAGGAGAAACACAGGGGACTTCTGTCCTTGATGCTGTGATTCTGTCATCAGAGGGAACGGGGGACTTTTAAAGAGGTGATTCAATGGCTACATTCCAGGTGTTTTGGGTCTGGAATTGTAATTCACTTGTTAATTTGGGAGATAGTCGTTTTTTTTTTTTTTTTTTTTTTTAGATCTTCTAGTGCCATCCCTGAAGTTGGAATTACATTATGCCTGTGGTAGGTATGTGGGGAAGAAAGGTAAGCCTGTTTCCCCTGAGATTAGGGAGGGGAAAATTAGGAAGAGAGAGACAAAGAGAAAGAAACAAGTCCATTTTAAAGATAAATTGCAGTGACCGAGCAGCAAGGGCTATATATATGGCTCCTCCCCATACCTCCCTCCTGATTCTGCCACTGAAGTCAGCTTCATTTTTACAAGGCCTTTTTCAGGTATCAGAGTAGTGATTGGCTAGTGATTTGACCTAGGATTAGGCAAACCTTAAAGTAGACCACTGTCACACTTTGTCCTTCAAGAGGTCAAAGGCAAGTCCAGGGATTGATGTGTTAACTGTGGCCTGTGGTGGGGTCTCCTTCTTGATACTAGGTAACTCTTGCCTGGAGAGTATTTACAGTGCTTCTCTCTGAAACTACTGACAGCCTCAGAAATTCACTTCTAAGCTCTTGTGATATCTGAGTTCCAAAGTAGGGAAATCTTGACCCTGATCCATGAGTTGATTTGGTTTGCCTAAAATTTGGGGCTATTTTCATAGTGTTCTAGGCCAACCACCCCAAGGGTTGGGGAGATGCTGAGATTCTTGCATGTCAGGTCTTTACATGAATGGTAGAAAACTCAACATGCTGGAACTGGAGGGGATTTTGGGGTCCAGAAGTCTTAACCTGTGGGTTGAAGGTTTCTGTGGTGCTGTGGAGTTATAGCAAAACACCCAGGAATCAGGTATGCACTGAGCCCTGAAAACCCATCCACACAGCTGCCATCTCTTGGGACTCAGCTATTTTTTTTAAATGATAAAAAGCAATCTCTATACTTGAAAAAAGTACAAAGTACTGAATTTTTGCAAATCTGTTTTCTTATAAATCAAGTAAACAGGGGCCCAGATAGAAAGTAGTGAGGTAGTGACTGGGATCCACGTCTCTGGGTTGGGTAAACGTCAGGATCAGCACCCACTACTCTGCTCCTGCACAGTGGAAGGTGATGGTCCAGGGCAAAGGAGGCCTCCTCTGACCAGCACATTGCTCTGTGAGCTCAGAGCCTAAGAAACTACACATTAAAGCAAAACTTAATAAGTTTTCCCAGAATAAATGAATGACTTTGGTAGGAAAACTAAGGGTTTGGGGTGTGGGAGGAGGGAAGGGCCAAGAGAAGGGAGGACAGGAAGCAGTAGTTCTGAGGGGATTAATTTCTTTCACTATCCTTTGAAAAGCAAATTATATTTTAAATTAGGTTACTATCAAAGAGTGTGAATCATAACAGAAAGATTGGCCAGCTTCCCTTTCAAGACCAGAACTAGGAAGAACTTTGAACTTGAACCTGATTGTAACTTCACATCAGCTATATTTAACTCCACTTATGATCCTAGGTTAATCAAATCCAGACTTGTTTCTTGAGGGCATTTTAGAGGAGTTGAGAATACTAAGGTCCATGATTAAGCCTTGCTTATTCTTCGATTATTTGGAGTTTGAGGTTTAAACTGGTATTGAACTTCAGGGTTCAGTTTGGAACTCTTTAAAATGCCTCAGGGTTTCCATCCTGAAGACCTTCAGTTGGTGATGTGACTCCATGCCTGTGAGAGGTGAGCATCTGGAGAACGCATGAATGTGGGTGAGCATGTTGTATACCACAGCATCCAGGAGCATATGTGACCATGGGATTTGGCGGGGCTTGGCGGGACACAGACACTCAGAGTAATGTGGGAGAGTTTATAAAGAGGGTCTTCTCAGAGGTATGACCAGAGTTAAGAGATATCAGCAAGGGACACATGAAGCTTTCAGGTGGAGCAGAGACAGTAGTAGAAGGGGGCCTGGCCCATGCTGGTGTCTTTGATACAAAGATGCAGGCAATCCATGAATTATGGCATGAGGAAGGCAAGGGACAAATACCTGCCCTCCTATTTCCAATCACTGTCTCCCTTGGCAGGACCCAACCAGAAATCAGAGGGCAAGAGAACTGGCTATGTTGTTCACAAGAGTCAGTCTACGGGTCACAGAGCAAGACAGAGACACGTGGAGAGTGTGGAAGCAGCCAGCACTGGCCAGAGCCAGATATGCAAAGGTACATAAGGAACAGATTTACTCTGAGAATGTTCAGGTACCAACTCAGGCTCACCTGGACTTGCACTTAAAGAGGGTTTCCTAGGTGCTGGAGAGTGATAATGGCCAAATTATATTGTTATATTTTTTTGTGTGTACAAATATGTAACAACAAATCCCATCACCATATATAACTATAATGCACCAATTAAAAATGTAACAACAACAACAAAAAAAAAAGAGTGTTTTCTGCCTCAGAGTTACTCTCCAATCCCCACCCCATTCTGTTTTTTCTTCCTACGGCACACTTTATTTCCAAAGTGTGGCACCTTCATGAAGTGAAAAATACATGGGCTCTGGAGCTATATAATATTAACTTGAAATCCCAGCTCTGCTACTTACTAAATGTGGGCCTTGGGCAAGTTACTAACCTTCTAAGTCCAATTTCCTCATCTGTGAACTGTTGAGCTCCCTCCATGGTTGATGTGAGAATTAAAGAATGTATATCTCTATCCATCTGTATCAATATCTTTATCTTCTAGATTACAGTTAGTTCACTCCAAGTGTCCAATAAATGCTATTTTCCTCACACATCCTCTGCCTGTGCTCTGGGCATACCTATCTAGTTTTTCTCTGTTATATTTCACTTCATGATTATTTTTTATTTCCTAAATCTTTTATCTCTTGCTCTCTAGTGGTTCTTTCCTTTTATTCATAAGTACATATCTTCTTTATTCATAAAATTACATTCCTGATGTTAAAAAAGAAACATCTTTCTTGTTTGGTACTGGGGATTGAACTCAGGGCACTTGACCACTGAACTACATCCCCACCCCTTTTTTTGTATTTTATTTAGAGACAGGGTTTCACTGAGTTGCTTTGTGCCTCGCTTTTTGCTGAGGCTGGCTTTAAACTTGTGATCCTCCTGCCTCAGCCTCCTGAGCTGCTGGGATTAGTTCCTTTTTTATCTGCCTTAACTTGTTTTGGCTATTATTCTCTTCATCAACCTGTGTGTGTGTGTGTGTGTGTGTGTGTGTGTGTGTACATATTTATCTCTCTTCTTACATACATACCCCTTTAAAAATCCCCATATACTCAGAGCTGGGGATATTGCTCAATTGGTAGAATGCTTGCTTCAGATACACAAGGCCCTGGGTTCAATTCCCCGCACCACAAAAAAAAAAAAAAAAAAAATCCATATATACTCATTTTCCCAAGTTCTTCACTATCTCTCAATTTCTCAATCCATTGCAGTCTGGTCTGTTTATTGCCATTGTGCAAAAAATGGTCTCAGAAGACTAATTAACTCCCAAATGCCAGATCCACCAGCCTCTTTCTAGACTTCATCTGCCTTTGCAGCATTTGGCAACCCCTGTCACATCTTCCTGCTCCAGATGCACATGTGTCTTCATTTCTCGGTTTTCTGTTTACCTCTCCCAGTTTTCCTGCCCAAGTTTCCTCAACTCCTCCATTCACTTCACATTTTTTCCTCATGCACAAAATATCTGGGCTGTTTATTGGATTGTTTCTTCCTGTCCTTTCTATAACAAGGTTCAAGAGAACAGTGACCTTGCCTGTCTTTTTTATTCTTCTATCCCTCCCTGCAACCAGTGTCCCAGTGCTTGGTCTACTCTAAATGTTGAACAAATATTCCTTGAATGGCCAATGGATTAAAATATTCCTCCAAGATAATCTCCTTATTCTTCTTCTCAAATATATGCTTCCAAATAGATATTTCTAGGTTTCATTTTGGGGGTTAGAGGTTAGCAAACCTTTTCCTTAAGGGCTTGATAGTCAATAATTTTGGCTTGGAGGCCACAGGGTCTCTGTACAGCTACTCAGCTTTACTGCTGTAGAACAAAGGCAGCCCTGACAACAGAGAAACCAAGCGGTGTGGCTGGGTGCCAGTTAAACTTTATTTACAAAAATACTCAGCCCACCAGCCGTAATTTGCAGAACCCTGCTCTAGCTCATGTTTCCAGTAGTTCAGGGGACATTGTCACGTGATCAACTTAATAACACCTCAGATTCAACCCATCTGATTTGAAATTATGAAGTTCAAGAGCCTCTCTTCTGGATGCCATTCCTAGCTCATGTTATATCGTCTTTCTTCTTCTAGTCACCCAGGTTAGAAACCTGGGTTAGCTTCATTTTCAGCCTTTCCTTCCCCTAGCCAACCAGTGACCACATTTTAACTTTGTTACTGCTCTGGCTCAAGCTCTCATTAACTCTATGAGAATTACTGCCTTCACCTCCTCCTCACGGCCATCTGGAGCAGGTCTGACTGCACCATACCCCTCACTCCTTAACACAGGGCACAGTGGCACATAATCCCAGCCACTGGGAGGAGGAAGCAGGAGGGCCGTCAGTCTGAGGCCAGCCTGGACAACTTAGTGAGACCTTATCAAAAGAAAATGTTTTAGAAAAGGGCTGATGATGTAACTGTGGTAAAGTACCTTTGGGTTCAATCCCCAGTGCCAAAAACACAAAAACAAAACAAAACATCTTTTTTGGCTTCTTTGTGGTGGTTGAATGCAGCTTGAATTTTTTAACATAGTTCCAAGCCTCTATACCCAATTCTTGACTTCCTTATTGACGTAATGATACCAAATCAACAGCCCCTTTCTGGACTTCATTCTGCCTTGGAGCATTTGGGGTCCCAGTCATGTCTTTCTGCTCTATTTAGAGCACATCGGCCTTCATTTCTTGACTGTCTGTTGATCCACCCCAGCATTCCTGCCCAAGTTCCCTCCAACCCTCCATTCATTTCTTTTTCTTTCTTGTGCACACAATATAAATGTTGATAGTCTTGTTCTTTCATGACTTTGTTTTTTCTTTCCTTTTATCCTGGAAGAACTGGAACACCCTTCCTATCTTCATTTCCCATGAAAATCTTTATGCGCCAGGGGACAGACCAAGTGCTGCTTGCCTGGAGGCCCTGCTCAGTCCCTCAAGCCTGAGTCCCAAGCTGCAGCGTGCCCACTCCTCCCTGGGGTGTGGTTGGTTGTTGACACTCCTCGCCCCTCCTTGGTCTTGCCAAGCTTCTGGAAGGCGGAACACCATGGCCTCTTCATCCTCATAGTTTCAGATTTCATCTCCAACTTTGCACACTGAGGCATTGCTTATAGAACTGGATTCCACCTTTAATCCAAGAGCTACTTCTGGGCCGTGGGGCCAGTCCCACTGGTGGAGATCAGAGGTGCTTGTGTAACCGTGTGTGTACGTGTGTATAGCCATAATTATTTCTGCATCCACCTCTTCGTTCCCTTTGACCACTATACTCTGTAGACTGTGACAGACTTGAGTTGGATTCTAGTTTGTGGCCTAGCCATAGGCTATTAAACATCTTTACATCTATGTTTTCTTATCTAGTAAGTGGGACCCTAATATCAACCTTAAACAGTTATTAGAAAGATTAAATTTGATTTGACATACATACTTTTCCCTTCTATGTCTGCCTTCTCTCTGCCATATTTTCCCCATCAATTTAATTTAATTTGGTACTGAGATTGAACCCAGAGGTGCTTAACCACTGAGCCACATCTCTACCCTTTTTATTTATTATTTTGAGACAGGGTCTCCCTAAGTTACTTAGGACCTCACTAAGTCGTTGGCTTTGAACTCTTGATCCTCCTGCCTCAGACTCCCCAGCAGCTGGGATTACAGGTGTGCGCCACCACACCCAACTTCTCCAATAATTTTAAAGATTTGGGGGTTGACTTTTAAAAGTGGCTTCCAGCATTCTGTACAGGAGGTCCCAGGGTAGAATCCAGGGGATTCCTCTTTGAAGGGGAGTCCTCTTTGTTCCTTCAAGGCACTCAGTCTCTTCTATTCCCAGATTCTTAGAATTTCACGTTGAATTGACTTGCAAAACTTCCCAGTCCTTCCTGGCCACAGTACCTGGGCAGGAGAAGTAGATGGGCTGAGCATGTTCAGTGGGTAAACCCTTTTTGTTAGCTCTGAGGTGTTTAGCAGAGCCTTGAACCCTACTGGGCTTGTCATCAGTGGAGGGAGGTGACATCACCCCTTGTCTTGAGTTTGCATGAGGGAAACAGGAAGGAATGCCTGGTACACTTTGTGAACATGAGCAAGTTCACTTCATGCTTCTGGGTGCCTGTTGGAACATGATTTCAGCCATCTCTTAGAGGAGGTAGGTGATTGTGTTTGTACCTTTCAGGAAGCAGGTGGGATGAGAAAGGTACAAATGGCCTGAGCCTCCCAAGTTGGGCATGCCAGACTCTTGAGTACCACGATGCATTGTCTGGCTTCATGAGTAATGGCTCTGGATATGACGTATACCCTGAAGATTTTCAGGGAAGGACTAATTGGCACAGTCCTCTTGTGGAGTCACGGTTTGCAGTGGATTGCCACGCACTCCAGAGAGGCAGCCTGTTTGCTGACACATGGGCCTACACACATGTACATGAGGCCCAATGTTTACCATCACAGACAGACTGTACTTAGCTAGAAAGGAGAGGGGAAATCTCCCCAGTGTCACTGAAGCAGCATTCTTTGTTTTTCAAACAAAAGATGGTCATTCCTGGGAGCCTGGTGCCAGCTGAGCAGACAAAGCACCCACCCCCCACCTCTACAGCAGAAGCTTACATACAGTTCCACAGAGCAAGAGATTCACCGAATTTCTTTACTTCTTGGGTTCATCCTCTAGCATCTCAAGAGGTCTCAGTTTAGTTTTTTGGCCCTTAGTGTGCATAAAAACAAGCATTGACTTACTCATATTCTTTTAAAAATATGTTGTATTTGACCTAGGAATGGGCAATATTTTTTTCTTTGAAATAGTCAGATCTTTAGGAATAGATTATACATGATGACTTTTTAAAATAGCTGTGGTTAGTAACTTCATAGTGGATAAATCTAAAAGATACTACCTCAGTGCTGTGATCTGAATATGTGTGTCTCCCCTAAAATTTATGTGATAGTATTAATAGGTGGGGCCTTTATAGAGTGATCAGATCTTGATCAGTGTCCTTATGAAAGATACCAGAGGGAGATTGTTTTCCCCTCTGCCATCTGAAGACACATCTAGCAATCAGCAGGCTGCAGCCTAGAAGTGGGCCCCCACCAAAACCCAGCCATGCTGGCACCTAGGTCTTGGACTTCCAGCCTCCAGAACTCTGAGAAGTAACTTCTATTGTCTTAGAGCTTTCACATTTAGTGTGTCTTGTTACAGAAGCCCAAACGGACTAAGGCACTCAGCCAGCTGACCAAGGTCAACATCAACCGTAAGTCATGTTGGTAGAATGGACTGCATAGGAGGTGCTGAGACTGACACTTGGCCTCTGTGATCTTCCTCCCCCAAACCCATAACTCCAGGGTAGTCATAAGAAAATATCAGAACAAATTACCAACTGAGGAACTCTCCAAGATCCCTGACCAGTACTCTTCAGAACTACCAAAATCATGAAAAAAATAGGAAAGTCAAGGGCTGGGGATGTGGTTCAAGGGAGGAAGGCCCTAGGTCCAATCCCCAGCTCGACAAATAAACAACAAAGAAAGAAAGTCTAAGAATTGGTCTGGATAGGATCCTGGAATGAAGAAACACATCAGGTAAAAACTAAGGAAGAATGAATCAAGTATAGACTTCAGTTAATAATATTGTATTAATATTAGTTCAATAACTATGACAAATGTGCCCTTCTAATATAAGATGTTAATAACAGGATAAACTGGGTGTAGAGCATTTGAAAACTCTGCATATCAGCTTTGTAACTTTTAAGTAAATCTAAAGTTCTCCAAAAATTTTATATATATATATATTTAAAACATAGTTACCAAGTATTCAAATCAATTCATCAAAAAGGAAGAGAGAAAAGAAAAAAAGAGTTCATCTAAGTTTCAAAGAACCTTAAAAATCACCTAGTCCAATGATGTTTCATGTGTATTTACACAAAAACAGCATTCACATGTTAAGCAGAGATTGAGTTACATTATGAAAGCGTAGCCTTGCTGTGGCTGAAGGGAGAGGTGCCCCTGAGCCCTCCTGTGCTGCCCTCTTCCCCTCCTCTGGCCTGCTCCGGGCTGCCCTGGGGAACATCCGCATCCTGTAGGGAGCCCCTGCTCCCATCCTTCCTCCCCCAAGTCTGTCCTTGAACATCTCTAGAAATGGGCATTCCCATCCCAAAGACAGCATTTCATCTTTTTAAATGAGTTTTGTTTACTACTGTGATTCTTGGCAATTTTTTTTACATTGGGTCAAATGTATTTATAATTTCTAGTTATTGGTCGAAAGTCCATTCAGAATGAATGTTAAATCGTTTGCACATAGTGATTTTTAACTTCTCAAAGATGGTACTTTTCCTCTCCACCCCCAACCCCACTGCTCACTTCCTGTATGAGATGGATATTTTTTTGTTCCTACAACTGGTTGATAGTGACAGAGGTGTGCCACTGTTCTTTGTGGGCCCTCCGGCTGACTTCTGCATGACCCCATCTGTAAGCTCCCCCTTAGCTCGTGCTTTCCCATCCCCACTGCCTTCTCTCCAGACTCTTTCTTCCCTGACCCTTAACTCCCAAGCCATTGGCCATTTACAGAACCCTCCCGCAACCCAGCCCACCTTCCCCTCCCCCAGACTGCTGAGTACTAATGGAGTAAGTCACATTGTCACTCTAAATCTGTCCTTTCTAACCTGAACCTGACCTTTCTTGCTTCACTCCAAACACCTTTCTCTATCCAACTGTATTCTTTTTTCACAGTGATGATTTTAAATCTTTATTCCACTGTCCTTCAACTCATAATGCCACCATTTGCTCGGCTTCATCTTAGCTGATAATTCCTTAATACCATTCTACAAACAAAACTGAAGTCATGAGATGAGGAATTCTTTAGCATCTTAACCCCATACCTAGGAACTCACCTGCAGTTCTCCTCATTTTCTCTCACCTTGAGTATTTTGGATATCAGGCTAGCTTTTGCAGACCTGGTTTAATCTGTTGTCCCTTATATTTCTGACTTTCTGAGCCCCTTCATGGAAATTTCTCTGAGCAAGTTTACCAGGTTCTCCTTCACCTCTTGATTTTACTTAGTCAACTTTTCTATCAAATATTTAGCTAAGCACTTAAGTTAGGTGTCCCAAACATTTCTTACCACATAGTGTGGACACACCAGTGAAAAAGACGGGTGGAGTTGGGTGGAGTCACAGTTCTGGCCAAGCCACAGTGTGCATATGGGGCGCAGGGGTTGGAGATTGGAGATGGCAGCACAGGGATAGGGATAATAAGCGAAGGAACGAGAAAATTATGAAATAATAGGGGATTGGTGGTTAATACTGAGAGAAGGCATGAATCAGGGTAGGATGGAGGGCTATTATTGTAGCTTGAGTGATCAACGTAATTCTCTCCAAAGAGGTAGCATCTGAGTAAGATCTGAACAAAGTGAGGGACTGGACCACCTGTGAATCTGGGGGAAGAAATGCCAATCGGTGGGAGCAGCAGAGACAAGGGTCCAGAGTTAGGAAGGCGTGTGGTACATTTAAGAAACACCTGCACTCATGTAGTTGGTTAGAAAAAGGTAGAAGAGGAGATTGAAAAGGACAGAGGTCACTAGGTCATATGCCTTTGACCTTTGCAATACTTTCTTGTTGTACCTCCCAGATTTTTCTTGACTTCTCTTGCTCCTCCCTCTCAACTTCTCTTGTGCATCCTCTTCCGCTTGTCCCTTATGTAATAGTGTTTGGCAAGATTCTGTCCCAAACCATCCTCTCTTCCCTCTGGACATCCTATCTCTGAGCAGGGCACAGAGAAGCCACTCAATAAAGGTTAATTGATTCTGACTATTTTCAATTCCATAACCATTTTGGCAACTCCCCGCAAACCAAAATCTGGATTGCCTATAAAGTTACAGGACTATGGTCCACCATTTATATACAACCTGACCAAGCAAAGATGAAAATGGCATTCTCTCCTCCCTAATTTTTAGATTTCATCATTCTATGAATATGGTCCGAGTCTACGTGTGGGTCATTGCTACAGTCCCAATGCCCAGAGTAGCTGAATGAAGAAATGAAGTCAGTAAAGAAAGGCAGGTTCAATTCCTTGGCAACCAGTTCACGGTGTTGACTAATAGTTAATATCCCTCCTAACATCCCCATGTGCACCCACAGATGATGAGGTCGCAGAACTCCACAGGCTGTCTGGGAGTCTGTGCTACATTTCATCTTGATATATTTGACTCACTGTTCCAGGATTTCAAGATTTTCAGACATTTCAACCACTGTGATGGTTTTCCTTCTGGGTTTCATATCATTTTTGATTTTGACAAGAATGCCTTTTATACCTTCAACTCAGTCATTGATAAGATTTTTAAATAGGATGAGACCAGAGACATTCAGAGCCCTCCAGTTAATACGATAATTTCTAAACTCTGCCCTGTGACTAATACGTGTGCTTTTAGAATAATGGAATCATTTAATTTAAAAGCTAGAAGGGACATGGAAGATCATTAGTCAAGCCTGCCTGTTTTAAAGATGAAGGAATCAGAACTCCAATACGCTAACTAATTTCCCCAGTAACACAGTTAATTAGGAGAGGAGCTGGAAGGGAGAGCCAAAGAGTTACACTATGCAATTTCTCTCTATCCTTTTCTTTTAATTTCTATGGTTTATTGTTTGTTGTTACTTAATGAATCACTCAACACCTACAGGTTAAGACATTTCCTGGGTCACATTTCCTGGGTCAGAAATATAGTAGAAACAGGGCAGGATGGTGCTAGCTTGGGATCCTTATGAAATCGTACATAGTTGGCAACCAGGGCCGCTGTCATCTGAGCACCCACAGGGACCCGAGGATCCAGTTCCAAGATGGCTCCACTAACAGAGCTGGCAAATTAAGACTGGTGATGACAGGTCTAGTTCCTCACCACTTGTACTTTCCACAGGGCTGTCTGAAGGTTTTCATAACATGACAGTTGTCTTGTGCCAGAGAAAGTTGAGAGAGAAAGAGAGGGAGGGAGGGGGAGAAGGACGCCACGTTGGTTTTAGGAGCTGGCCTCTAAAGTCACTTTGCCATTTCTACAATATTCTATTGGTCACACAGGTCAGCCTCAGCCACTAGGGGGTGGGGGAGTCACTCTAAGGAACCCTGGGGCAGTCTCATCAGCTATCTACCACGTTCAACAAGCACCTCAGCTGAGGCTCTTTCTACGTCCCTGGAGTAAATCTGTAACCCCCCTGAATGATCTTCCCACTTCTGTCCATTTCCTCCCCTTTTCAGTGCAAATCCCATGCAGCTGCCTAACTAGATTTGGTCAAGTGCAACTCTGATAAGATCGTCCTTTCTCTGCCCTTTTGTCCTCAGATCTTTTTTTTTAAAAAAAGAGTTTAAAGGTTTCTCATTGCTAAGATGATAGATAGTATAATTTATTATCCAAACCAGAGCAATTTTGAGAAAGAGACAGGATGCTAAGGATGCTATAAGCAATTATGCATTATCCAGAGATGTAAATTTGTACTGTTTTGAGGAAACCAGGAATTATGATTATCCTTTTTCTTGCCAATCAAGAGTTAGAACATTATTCTGGTTTTTGTTGTTTTTTTTTAATACTGGCAATAGCTTTCTATTTTATATATTTTTTTATCTTACTATCAGCATTGATATTCCTTCTGATTGAGCCAATGATACTATGTTGTGTTTGCCCAATATGACCAGGCTTTAGCATGTTCTTGCTTTGCAATGTCCTATTCCCTTGGAATGAAAGTCTCTCCGCTTCCATATCTTGGGGACTCCAACCTGCTCTTCAAGGCTACAATTTCAGCCTCTCCATTAGGCAGAGAGAAAAAACAAAAATTTTGCTCATAATCTGGCATTATGGACATAATGATAGCTAATCCTTGTTGGATATTTTGTGTGAGGCAAGATTTTTTACTTGAATTCTCCTGTTTTTTATTCACACCAATCCAGTAAGCTGGGTACTATTGTTTTTCTTTAAATCAAATTTACTGAGGCATAATTTACAGGTAATGCCATTTGATGAGTTTTGACAAATGTATATATTTTATTAACCTCATCAAAATCAAAATGTTTCTGTTACCCTATAAAATTTCTTGTGCCCTTCTTCATTCAATCAAAAAAAAAAAGTCTAAAATATAAAACATCTGACTCCCCAATCTGTTAGTCATAATAGATTAATTTTACCTGTTCTAAAATTTTATATATATATGTACATAAAGTATAGTTTCACATTTAGCTCAGCATATGTCATAGTTATAGAGACCCACTCAGGTTTCTGCAAATAATAGTTGTTCATTTCTTTTTATTTTTGAGAAATATTCCAGTTTTTGAATGAGCCATAATATATTTCTGCACTTGTGGAAGGACTTTGGATTTTTTTTCAAATTCTGGACTATTACAAGTTGAGCTGCTATGAATATTCAGGTACAATGTTTGCATGAACTTCATTTCTTTAAAACTGCCAATTTTCCAAAGTTCTTCATCAGTTTATATCCCCACTAGCAGTTCATAAGAATCCCAGAAGCTGGGTGTGAAGGCACACATTTATTAGCCATTCATATGTTTCCCTTATTTTTATTTGAATATCTTTTGTTAAAGTCACTTTATTGAGGTATGATGGGTGATAGCCCAGAATTTGAAAAAGTCCTAAAGTCCATTTACAGGTGAATGGGTATATCACAATTTATCTGTTGAATGTATTTATGCTATATATATATATTTTTATCTATTCATCCATTGATGGACACATAGGTTGCTTCCATGTCTTCATGATTCAGAATAATGCTGCAGTGAACATGATACAGCAGATATTTCTTCAAAATTCTCATTTCAATTCTTTTGGATAAATATGCAGAATTTGGATTGTTGGATCACATGGTAATTTTTTCATTTTTTTAAAATGTCCTCCTGTGCTAATCAGCTTTCTTATTATAACAAAATACCTGAGGTAATAAAATTATACAGAAGAAAAGATTACCTTAGCTCACAGTTTTGGAGGTTTCAGTTTGTGTTCAATTGAACGATTGCTTTAGGGCCTATGGCAAGATAGTACCTCATGGTTGGAGTTCATGGGTACATGGTGGAGGAAGCTGCTACCTTACGGCAACCAGGAAGGAATGAGAGAGATTAAGAGAAGTGAGGTTCCAATACCCCTACAAGGACACACCCCAATGACCTAACTTCCTCCCTCTAGACCATACCTCTTAAAGATTCCACCACCTCCCAATAACACCACAGGTTTGTGGACTAAGCTTTCACCCTTAGGCCTTTGGGTAATACTTATCCAAACAAGTGTCTTCTAACTGCACTAATTTACATTCCTACCAAAGGTATGCAGAAGTTCCCTTTGTTCCACATCCTCATTAATAGTTACCTTTTGCTTTTGTTGTTTTTTTCCTAATAGCATCCCAGCAGGTTTGGTTTTGATTTGCATTTCCCCAGTGATTCCTGATGTTGAGCACATTTTCGTATACTTGGTGGTCACCGGTTTCTCTTCCTTAGAAGAGAAGTTCAAGTCCTCAGCCCATTTTTAAATTGGGTTATTTACTTTTGTGCTATTGAGTTGTAGGAGTTCCTTACATATTTTGGATATTACCCCTATATCAGACACATGGGGTCTTAATTAATCTGTGGTGCTATAGAATGCCATAGACTAGTTGGGTTGTAGAAAACCAAAATTTCTTTCTCACAGTGTTGAAGGCTGAGAAGTTCAAGATTGGGTGACAGCGGATCTGACATCTGCTGACCTCCCTCTTCATAGAGGCCTTCTTCTCACTGTGTCCTCACAGGAAGGACATGGGGAAGAGCTCTCTGGGGTCTTTTTTGGGGGGACACTAATCCCATTCATGGGGGCTCCATCTTGGGATCCAATCACCTACCAAAGGCCTCCTTCCAATAGCATCGCCCTAGGAGTGAAGATGTCAGGTATGAATTATGGGGGGCATAAACAATTAGTCTATGGCTTATGGTTGTGTATATTTCCTCCCATTCCATAGGTTTCCTTTTCATTTTGATCTTTTCCTTGGCTGTACAGAAAGCTGGCTACTATTGTAACCCTTATTTTATAGGTAAAAAGGCAGAGATATAGAGAAATAAACAACTTATCCAAGATTATTGAATTAGTGAGGGAAGGAGCTAATACTTAGAAAGTCTGAAAACAGAGTGCAATCCCCCCCACCCCACCCCCACACAATGTGCCAGGCATTGTCAAAAGCAATTTACATTTTTAAGTCATTTAATCCTTTTAATGACCTTACAAGTAGGTTCTCTTATCCCCATTTTACAGACGAAAAAACACAGGTGCAGTGAACTGATGAATCCATGGGCTCTGCTGCTTCCCATGGGTGTCTGCTCATCCTGGTGGCCTCCCTCTCACAAAGTGGCTCCAGTGACTGATGGAAATAACAAGTGGTACCCAGAGGTACTGCCTGGATCTGCTCCCAGAACAATCCTGGCCCTTCTGCTCCTACTTTCTTATTGTCCAAGATTGATTTTAGGATTAGAACCCCTGAGCTTCTCCGATTGAGAATTTCAGAATCCCAATGTTCTAGCTTTTGGGGAATTAAGGGTGCTTTCCCTATTCTGTCATTAAGATGCTGTCTTATTGTAGAATAAACCTAGATTTATAGAAAATTATGCATAAGAAATGGAGGTCAGCTAGTGTCTTGGAAGCCCTTCTGTACCCAGGTCCCCTCCCATCCTCCTCCCCTCCTCCAAATGATCACTCTCATCACTCACAGTAATGATTTCTTTGTGTCTTCTTAGCTTTATCATCTGACTGTAATTCTTGTGTCGTCTTCCCCATTAAAAATTATCATCGCTGGTGTTGTGGCTCACACTCGTAATCCCAGTGATTGGGGAACTGAGACAGGAAGATTTCATGTTCAAGATTACCCTTAGCAATTTAATGTGACCCTATCTCAAAATGAAAAAAATAAAAAGCCCTGGGGAGGTAGCTCAGTGGCAGAGCCCTTGCCCCACATGGACAAAGCCCTGAGCTCCATCCCCAACCACAAAAATAGGAGAAGGAGGAAAGAAGGTAGGACAGAAGGAAGGAAAGTTGGTCAACACATTTTATAACCCTTTTTTATTCTACAAGTTCTACAAGTTCCTATTGCATGCTGGGTGTGGTGGCACATGCCTGTAATCCCAGCAGCTTGGGAGGCCAAGGCAGGAGGATCCTGAGTTCAAAGGCAGCCTCAACAAAAGCAAGGCAATAAGCTACTCAGTGAGACCCTGTCTCTAAATAAAATACAAAGTAGGGCTGGGGATGTGGCTCAGTGGTTGAGTGCCCCTAAGTTCAATCCCTGGTACAAAAAAAAAAAAAAAAAAGCTTCTATTGTACCTTCCTCTTTCCTTATTATTTTTATTTTTATTAAATTTCATGTTTTGCAGAACCCAGGGTGTGTTCCCTGTAAAGTTTCTCACGGTTTGGATTTTGCTGATTGCACACTCTGAGTGCAGTTCAACATGTTCTCTGTCCTCTTTATTTCCTGTGAATTGATTGCTAGATCTAGAAGTTTGATCCGACTAGGTTTGATCTTTTTGGCAAGATTGTGGGTGGTGTTATGTTCTTTCGTGGGGAAGCACATAATGTCTGCTTGTCTCTTCTTTTGTGTTGTGAGTAGTCCTTGGTGCACAATGTCTGGATTTGTCAATTCACTGAGTGTTGCAGAGTGGTGATAGTCCATCACTTCTTTATTTGTAAGAATACCTTTAAAGGGGGTGTTCTCTCTTGACAGCTATCTGACTAGCCAGGGATGTAGTCAAAACAGAAAAATGAAGATTAATACTTGATGTAGTTCCTTTGCTTGACAGTTTTCAAGACAATAAATTAATTCCCTGAACAATTTAAAGGATCATTGAAGATCACCGGTTAATTGTTATTTTTAAAGTCTAATCTCACGTTTTAAAAGTGAGGTCACCGAGTCATTAGAGGTGAAATAACTTACCCAAGATCACACAGCAATGAGAACCAGAGAGGTTAAGAAACTGACTGAAGATCAATCAGTACATCAGTGGCAGAGTTAGAGTGGCTCCCTCTTGTCCCCCAGATTTATCTTAATCTTTGAGGAGCAGAACCTGAGATCTTGAACCCTAGTCTCAGAAAGAGTACCTGAGAAATCTAAAATGGGCAAGAAATATTCAAAATTGTTGCTCACCTTCTGTCCTGGCTAGTGGTTGTCACTACTTTATCTACTCTGCCTGGCAACCAGATCAAGCCCCATTGGTAAGGGATGGGGGGCAGCCTGCAGATTTTATACTACTCCTGAGAAGAGGGGACTTGTCACCAACTCTGGAAATTCTGCCTGGTGTCAGGGAGCCGTGGGAATGTGCCCAGGTTGCTGTGGGGTGGTTTCCAGCTCTGGCTACCACAGAGGCCCTTCTTGCCAAAATCTGTGATTCTCAGTAGGAAAATGAGAAGTTGGAGTAGAAAGTTCCAAACAGTCAGTGAGAAGGGGAAGGGCTAAGAACTCATCTTTCTACCATATTAAGAAAGGGGAGGGGGGAGAGGAGGTGGTGGAATTCAGTAGAAGAGGTCAGAGGAAGAGATGGTGGAGGAAATGGTCTAACAATGGAATTGGGAGAAGAAAGGAGAAGATATTGTGACTCAGAGAGAGACAGAGACTGCTGGCACCTTAAGACCACCCAGCCATCCATCTGTTTGCACTCACTCACGTAGTTAATGGCCTTCTCAGACCCACCTACTTGTCTTCCTCTGACC
The DNA here is from genome assembly GCF_964194105.1 of Spermophilus citellus. Classification (NCBI taxonomy): domain Eukaryota; kingdom Metazoa; phylum Chordata; class Mammalia; order Rodentia; family Sciuridae; genus Spermophilus; species Spermophilus citellus. Next base: position 145,570,988 of record NC_138183.1, on the reverse strand, counting down.
TTTCTCCACTTTACTTCTATCGGCCACCTTCCACCCACTTCCCAGGCTCCCGGGGGCAGGTGGAGAGTGACAGCTGCGGAGAGGCCAGTGGGAGATAAGGGCATACTATTTCACGTAGAGATGCAAAGCCCTTCCAGTTTGTGGGTTAGAGGGCCAGTCAAGAATGGGAACAAGGTCGCCTCTGATGACTCTGGTCTGCATTTAAAATACACTCTTGTGTAGCCAAGCACGGTGGCACATGCCTGTGATCCCAGCAGCTCTGGAGGCTGAGGCAGGAGGATCATGAGTTCAAAGTCAGCCTCAGCAACAGCAAGGTCCCTGTCTCTAAATAAAATTCAAAATAGGGCTGGGAATGTGGCTCAGTGGTTGAGAGCCCCTGAGTTCAATCCCCAGTACTTCCCCCCACCAAAAAAAAAGAAATACACTATTGTGATTATTCTAGCTGGAAAGGGGGGTTGCCTGGACCAGACTCCTGGGAGTGAGATGAAACTTCTTGGTGAGAGATAGTATTTGTATCAAGTCAAAAAATAAAAATCTTTGAGCCAAGAGGTCTCAAGAAATTGATCACACTAGTTTTATTAGTAGAAGATTCTGGAAGATGTCAGCCTTTTTACAAGTGCAGTATATAGGCACCCTAACCCTAGTGATATTAAAAGTTCTTAAGTTGTGAAACTAATTGAGTAAAAGGTGATCAGAATATTATAAGAAAATCAAAATAGAATACAATACACAGCAGGCCAGGGTGTGTTACATGGGGAAAGTGAGTGTGGTTCCATGGGATTCTTTTTAGTTGTGCATGTGTGCACATGTGTATGTTGGGTCACATGTTTTTCACTGTGGGTTGCCATCAAAAACTTTGAACATCATTAAAAAGTGCCCGGAGAGAGGACTTGGATCCACACGAGGTTCTTCCATTAAATAGCTATGTGAATTTCAGTGTGTTGGTTAACCTCTCTGAGCTTCATTTTCCTCATCTGTGAAGTAAACAGATGGAACCAAATAAAGAGAGCAATGATGATTTATGAGGTTTCTTCTAGTCCTAAAATTCTATAATCTTTTTAAAAGATAAATGGGGGTAGTTCAGTGTTGGAAAACTGGCCTACCGTGTGTGAGGCCCTGGGTTTGATCCCCAGTCTCTCAAAAAATAAACAAACTAACAAAAAAAATCAATGATAATTCTATGAAAGCATCACTGTTTTTGTTTTTTCATACTGTGGATTGAATCTAGGGTGCTCTACCACTGAGCTAGATCCCTATCCTTTCTATTTTCTATTTTGAGATATAGTCTCACTAAGTTGCCTAGGCAGGATTTGAACTTGAAATTTTCCTGCCTCAGCCCTCCAAGTGGCTGGGATTACAGGTGTAAGCTACCACATGCCCAGGGTTAAAAGGGTTTTTAATGGGAGAGATGATATCCTCTGCAAGTTAAGACTGACCGATATGCCACAATGCACTTGGTACCAATATGCAATGCTTTCTATCAGAAAGTACCTCTTTCTCTTCAGGCTCAGCCCATTCATTCCTTCACCAAATACATACTGATGTGACTGGCACTGTTCCAGGTGCTGGGGAGCCAGCTGTGGGGTGCACACCAACATCTGCACAGTGGTGTCGGCTTGGGGGACCCTGCAGCAGTTTAGGTTTTGCGTTGTTGCTTTTGTTCATCTGGAACACATCTAAAACAAAACAAAACTGAGAAGCCTCCTGTAGGTTTGTGAGGAGAGTCATCATTTTTTCTGTAATTGGTTTGGATTTTCATTTGCTCTTTCCCTTCCATGGGGTTACATTTGTGGAACAGTAGCAATACAAGTTTGGAAAGGGCTTCTGAGGGTTTTTTGTGCTCAGAAGGGTGACCTGACCTGAAAATCCCAAGTAATTCAAAATCTAAACATTCTGGACTGGAAATTATTTTCTTTGATTTTTTAAAATTTAATTTAATTTTTTTTTTTTTTTTTTTTAATTTGAGAACCTCTTAAAAGCACAGAACCATTCCCTGGATGGTGATTCATTTTAAAGGGTTTGCTTTTAACTTCTGGACATACTTATCTGCTCTGAGAAAAGGAATGAGCTGTTTCCTCCAAGGACGTTGGGTAGCCTCTTTCCAGCCCACAGACCAAGAACTCTCCTGTGGTGGAAGGGGTGTGTCCATGAAGCCAGAGGACTCTCTTGGATGGAGGCATTTGAGTTGAAGGCCTCAGGGCCACTATGGGACTTTGGCGGCTGAAATCTTCCTGGCCACCAGAGGGCAGTAAGAACCTGTTTTCCATACCATCAGGAGTTGGGCCCTTTCTGCTGGAGCTACCTAGCTTGGCATTTGCCAACACAGTTGGTTTAATGACCCTTTCAAAGCATGTTGGGCCCGATCAGAGCACAGAGAAATAAGCAACAGGAGCCATCTTTCTCATCTTGCAAAAATCAAATGTTCAGGTGCATTCATTGACTCAGTAAGTGTCAAGGGCCATTTGTGCTCCAAGCTCTGACCTAGGCTTTGTGAACATGACTTTCAATGAGCCCTCTGCTCTGTGGGTGCTCAGTCTAGGTTTTTCCACAGCGAACAGGCAATGGTTTGTTGCCCTCTAACATGTCTCCACATGGCGTTGAGTCCCAGACGATAAGATTGTTTTTTTACAGTGAGGTAAAAGCTCTAGGAGTTAGGATCATGATCTTGACAATTTCAAATGAGAGAATGTTGCTCTCAATGAATAGAATTCAGGAAAGTGGCCTTTTGATGTCTTTGGTACTGTAGCTAAACTTGAAACATCCATGTGAGGCTGACTCTAGTCTCATGGTCAATCCTAAACCAGGAGTTGCTGTTTTGTTGAGTAAACTTGGAGAAATGGTTCAGCCTTTCTGGGCCCAAGTTTTCCCAGTGCCTCTCTTCTGCTAAGACTATTATTACCCAATAAAAAACTAAGTGAAATAGGAGGAAACAGTAATTTGGTGCATTATACTGGCACAGAAAATCAACCAGGATTTTGCTGGCCATTTTGCTGTGTCTTTACAAATACTTGTTTGTTTGTGTGGCTGAGAGCTCCCCCCTGCTAACTTTTATTTCATATAGAAACAAAGCCTCACTTATGTTAACACCAGAATTGGAAAGCCGGGCACAGTGGCACATGCTTGTAATCCCAGTGCCTTGGGAAGCTGAGGCAGGAGGATCACAAGTTCACAGCCAATCTCAGCAATTTAGTGAGGACCTAAGCAACTCACTGAGACCCTGTCTCTAAATAAAATATTTTAAAAGGGGCTAGAGATATGGTTCAGTGGTTTAAGCACCCTTGGGTTCAATCCCTGGTACCAAAATAAATAAATAAATAAATAAATAAAACAGTATTGGGTCCTTCACAAAGATGGTACCAAAAGTGAAGAAGGAAACACCTGCTGCTCCCAACACCAAAGTGAGAGACAAGGCTTTGAAGGCCAAGAAGACAGTGCTAAAAGTATCCACAGCCACACAGAAGACCCATATAGGACATCCACCTTCTGGTGGCCTAAGACATTGTGACCAGAGACATCCCAAATACCCTCAGAAGAGCACCCAAGGGAAAAAAGCTTAACCACTATGCCACCATCAATTCTACTTGACCTCTGAGTCAGCCTTGAAGGAGGAAATTGACATCACACTTGTGCTCATGCTGTATGTCAAGGTCAACAAGCAGCAGACCAAATGGGCTATGAAGAAACTCTATGGCATTGATGTGGCCAAGGTCAACACTCTGGTCAGACACTATGGGGAGAGGAAAGCAGATTTTCACTGGCTCTTTATTTTGATGCCTTGGATATTGCCAACAAAATTGGGATAATTTCAACTGAGTCCAGCTGGCTAATTGTAAATATTAGGGTTTTTTTTTTTTTTACTATTTTAAAAACCAAAATAAATCAAAACAATATTGGATCCCCAAAGTGAATGATTGTCCAACCAAGAGATCAGAATATTTTTTGAATTTTTCACAATAGCTTGGATGAGTTGAGTGTGTAAATGGAAAGCTTTGTGCTTTCTAAGAAAATGTCAGAATGAGCAGGGAGCAGTGGTACATGACTGTAATCCCAACAACTTGGGAGACTGAGGCAGGAGGATCCCAAGTTTGAGGCCAGCCTTGGCAATTTAACAACCTATCTCAAAATAAAAAATAAAAAGAGTTGAGGATGTAGCTTAGAAGTAGAGTGCCCTTGGGTTTAATCCCCAGTACTGCAAAAGAAAAAAAGAAAAAAAATAGCATAAGGAGATGAGGACAAATTTGGGGACCCCCCTTTCTGGCAACCCTCTAGCCAGGGAGCATTGTCTATAGCTCAGATAGAAAGTGTCTGTCTTACCTATGAGCTAAGACACTAATGGTAATGACAAGACATGGTAAGACACTAATTCCACCCAGAAGTAAGTGGAATTCTCTAGCAGGTTCAAGAGCCCCGGAAGGACAATCCAGATGATCTCTAAGTTGCAATGAACTTGGTTCCCACAGGATGGCCCTGCCTTCTAACACTAATGCTGGCTCAATCTGTTAAAGATTAGATTATTGAGCTTTCCTAAACAAGACCTCTGAAGACAAAAGCCACCCCTGCTGAAAGTAGAACACTCCTTCTACTCTCCAGATAAGGTGCCATGTTTATTGTTTCAAAAGACAGGATATAATAGGACACGCCCTGAGCTGGTCTGTAAAGCTTCCCTCTATGTAATTTTATTGGTATTTGTTCAGAGGCAGCACTGATTGGAGGAATCATTATAAGAGCCTGAGGAAAATAAATTTGATTACCCAGTTTGGTTACCTAGGCATTTTAAGGTAAAAATAAAGACATTTAAACTAGAATAAAGAAGATCTGGGTTCCCAACACTGTCATTGTCTTACCACATTACTGCTAGGCAAGCTTTTGGATAATTATGGTAATTTACGAAGGGCACACCTCGCTGGAAACCCTGCCTTTCCCTCTTACTATGAGGTTTGCGCAAGTCATATGACTTTTCTGGTTTTGTTTCCTATCTATAAAGTAACATTACACCTATCCTACTTCCCTTATTGGAGTGATATAAGAATTACATTATTATTATATGTAGCAGTGTTTCAATTTCTAAGGGTTTCACTTTAATAGCTGTGCCTCCTTTGTCTCTGATCCTGAAATGCCCCAGCACTTGCATTCCTCAGCTGGGACACTTCTGCTTTTATCTGTTTTGCCTGCCCTCCCCTGTTCTGACACCCAGATAGGACTTTCTGAGAATAAGATCACTATTGTCAATTGTTTATTTGTCTCTATTTTTTTTAAATGCATGCATTGTCTAGCTCCATTAGTTAGTGCTGAGTTACCATAACACAGGCTAATTACCTTCTGGCCAACTTAGGAGACCAGCCAGCTTGCAACTCTGGGACTTTTGCCTGCAGCTAGCAAGGCTTCCTGCCATATACCTGTGCAAAGTGAGGGTAAGCCTTGTTTTGACTTTCAAGGTGAAAAGTATGAAGGGATAGGAAGGAAAACAGCAATAACCACCCTGACAATACAGCAAACAGCCAAAAGTGAGAGACTAGAACCTTTACCACGTTCTTCCCCCAAAGGTACAGTGAGTGTTCTTGTGCCTATTCCTTTTGTGGCCAATAATAGAGCCATGACTTTCCCTCATTCAGTTCCGATGAGCTCAAAGTGTGGTGGAGTTGGAATTACTCAGCCACAAGATCAGATTTAAAAATAGGTTCTCCACTTAGCCCTGTAGCCTTTCCCTCTTCGACCCCTGCTAGACACTTCTCATTCTATCAGCTCAGGGAGGGGACAGGATAGAAGCTGGAAGGTTATGAAGGTGAGAGCCCTAGGAGGCAGAAGGTTTGGGAACAAGGAAAAAGGAGCTTATACAAGCAAAAGAAGAGAGAGGAGAAAAATGTGCAGGGGAATCTTAGTGAGAAGAAGAGAAGAAAAAGAAGTAGAGGAGTAATGTGACTGGAGACAAGGCTCTGGGAGAAGGGGAGACTTCTTTGCCCCAGGCTCCCAGTGAGACACAGCAAAAACAGCTAACTTGAGCAAATCAGCTGTGTCCAGATGTCCTTCCAAGGTTCCATCTGGACTTTGAGAGCTCAGGCCACAAGTCACAGTTCAATGCCTACACTAGGTCCTGGAGCCAACCCTTGCTAGTCCTTGCAATGACAGCTGCAGTCCAGATCCCCTAAAAGCAGTGCAGCCATCCCTTCCTCTTTGTGACAGTTTCTCTAAATTGCTGAGGTTGGCCTCAAACTTGTGATCTTCCTGCCTCAGCCTTCTGAGTAGCTGGATTATAAGTGTACACCCCCAGGGGTAAATTTTGATGTGTTTTACTCAGAACAGAAACAGTGTCTGGCTTATGATAACTGCTCTATAAATTTGTAAAGATGAATGAATGGACATGCAAACTAAGATTATAATAATAGGACTTTAAGTTACTCAATAAGTGAGTGTCAGAGCAAGACTGGAATTCTCCTTCATTCTAGATTCATGGGGTTTGCCATTCTTTCAAAGATTTTCTCACCCAATATGCATGCTTTTCAAAAGGTAGTTCATTACCAAAATTCATTCAGAACGGCCTGCTTTGGTTTTAGGGAAGCAGGTTTACCCCTCCTTAGGGTTCCATTTATTATAAGTTCAGGGCCTGCTCAAGTTTCAAGGATGGCTTTGAAATATCTAGTCAATTGAAGTGCTGAGGTCTGCTTGGTCTTGGGATGAATCTATGTATTATCAGAATCCTGCAGGGCCAGTTAGATCTTAGTCAAGTTAAGATCTTAAACCTGGGTGGGATGCACTCAGACCACGGAGTCTTCCACCAGGAAATCTTTTGGGTAAATAAATGTTATGCTATTAGGTTTTAAGACACTCTTTTCTAAATCATTGATTTCTTCTTTCCATTTTTTTTTTGTATTAAAAGTATTTTAGCTGGGCTTGGTGGCACACACCTGTAATCCCAGTGACTTGGGAGGCTGAGGTGGAAAGATTCCAAGTTGAAAGGCAGCTTCAGCAACTTCGCACCAGGCCCTAAGTAACTTAGTGAGGCCCTGTCTCAAAATAAAATAATAATAATAATAATAATAATAATAATAATAATAATAATAATAATGTCTTAGTGATTCCTTAGAATCAGAAAACTTAGAATGGAACCACCATTTGACCCAGCTACCTCAATCCTTGGTTTATACACAAAGGACTTAAAATTAGCATATTACAGTGACACACCATGTCGATATTCATAGCAGCGCAATTCACAATAGCCAAACTGTGGAACCAACCTAGATGCCCTTCAACAGATGAATGGATAAAGAAACTGTGAACACAATGGACTATTACTCAGACATAAAGAAGAATTAATATTGGCATTTTCAGGTAAATGGATAGAGCTGGAGAATATCATGCTAAGTGAAATAAGCCAAACCGGAAAAACCAAAGAGTGAATGTTTTCTCTGATAAGCAAATGCTGATCCCTAATGGGGGAGGTGGCGTGTGGGGAAGAATGAAGGAACTTTGGATTGGGCAGAGAGGAGTGAGAGGGTGGGGAGAGGGTGCTGAGGTAGGAAGGAAGGTAAAATGAGATGGACATATTACTCTATATGCATGTATGACTACACTACCAGTGGACTCTGCACCATATACAGCCAGAGGAATTAGAAGTTGTGCTCCATTTGTATACAATGTATCAAAATGCATTCTACTATCATATATAACTAATTAGAACAAATAAATAAATAAATAAGGCTTGGGATGTGGCTCAGTGGTTAAGCATCTCTGGTTTCAAGGGATGTAGCTCAGTGATAGAGTGCTTGCTTAGCATGCATTCAATCCTGGATTCAATCCCCAGCACTAAACAAACAAACAAACAAAAGCAAAACAAAACAAAACAAAACAAAACAAAAAAACTCCCTTTCCCAGTTCAACTCATTATCAGGCATATGCGTGCCAGTAAGAAGAACAAGTTGAAATTTGGTGCATAGAGTACATTTATGATTTGCAGGATGAAGGTGAAGGAAGGCTGTGAATCACCTATGACAGACCCAGGAGAAACTTACCATGGCCAAGTGGAGGGCAGTCTAAGGTAGTCTCTCTGAAATGACTGGACTGCAACTACAAGAGATCAAGAAGCAATGGTGCCCTGCAGTATGCAGAGAGATTTGACTCAGGTGTTAGGGAAGTTTAAGAAACACTCAGCAGATCCCGAGGCTGAGTTCCACCTGTAAAGAAGAATTTACTAATGTATATGTCATGATGGGAAAGAACATGTTTCTCCATTTGAACTACAGAACTCCAATATGTCAGCAAACAGGTTAGGAATATGCAACATGTAAAATCTTTTGAACTAGAAGTCTTAAGACAGAAAATAAATGGAATTGCATGTGTGTATGATTAAAAAAAATATTTATAGCCAGGCGTGATGGTGCACACATGTAATCCCAGTGACTTGGGAGGCTGAGGCAGGAGGATTGCAAGTTTGAGGCAAGCCTGGGCAACTTAGTAAGATCTTGTCTCAAAATTTAAATGTAAATAAACAAATAAAAAGTTCTGGGGATGTAGCTTAGTTGTAGAGCACCCCTGTACCAGTACTGCAAAAAAAAAAAAAAAATAGCAGCTTTGATCCAATCGCATCATAGAAATTCTTGATTTCATGTGCACGAATTTAGCTTATGTGCAAAACCCACATATATGCTGTTATTGTAGCTCAGCCAAGGGTTAAATTGGATCTTAATATTAAGATTTTTTTTTGTTTTTTATATTGCATCAGGCTTTTATAAGTCTTAGAAATAAATAAAAATGGCTTAGCTCTGGTTCAAAGAGGATTTTCCCCTAGAGCTGATTTTACTATAATATATAGCTTCATATAAAATCTAGCATGCTGAATACAGTTAGTCTTCAAAGTGGATTAGGTTTGTTGTGCTTTGGGCATTTCCAAAGCATTAGTTACAGTACATTGCATTAGCTTTACCAGTTGCTTCTCCTGTAATGAAAGTCATAGAAAGATCATCCGCTTGAATAGGAGACCAGAATGCCATCTTTTAACTTCTATTGAATGTGATGGAGATGATAATTGGATGGCAAAACCACTCCCATTGTAAGGGAGCAATGAAGCATTCTTTAGTTTCTTTACAAAAGGCAAAATCCGAGATGCAGAAATCTGAGATGCTGACAAGCCCTATTCATGCAGTGATAATAATAATGATAACAATAATGATCATAATTGTATCAGTTGTTACCATTTGCCACTTTCCCCCTTGTCCATGGGCCTTAAATAAATAAACCTGTATTCTAAGCTATTAACTTGACCTCAGTCTTTATCCACCTTTTTTTTGTGGGTGTGTGAGTGGGAAATGATTTCATATACACAGCGTGTGTGTGGCATTGTGTGGAAAATGTGAATTTTTTATATTGCTCTATGGTGTGTGGATGCTGCGTACCTTGTTGCTCTAGTGATAAATGTATGATACATGTACTCACGTCTGCATACATAAAAATGAGGCCATCATGGATTTTTCTTAGCATTAACTATGTGGGAGAGGCTGGTTAATCTCTCACAAGTCCTTGAGACAGTCACTTTTATTATGAATCTGATTTTTCATATGGGTTAACTAAAGCACTAAGAGACTAATTAACTTTCTAATAAGTGGGGGATCCAGGATTTGAACCAGATATTCTAATTCTAGAACTCTTGCATTTCATTGTCAGTCACTGAGCCCCCTATGAGGAAATAAATGAATATTATAAGCTTACTATAATTGGAAAGCAACCTATAAATGTCAAGAAGATGCAATTGTGCCTGCCAGCCTTGGGAATTCAGAAGTCTGGCATATATGTCTGTACATACCATATTTACATTTATTTCAAACAGGTCATATGATGGATATTAAGACTGAAGATGGTATTTTGTACAGGCATTTGCAATCATTGTGCAGTATAGGTTCACAGGAAAATTACCACTTGAATAGAAAATCAAAATGCCATCTTTTAATTTCCATCGACTGTGATGAAGACGATAATGAAATGGCAGAGCCACTGTCGCTGTAAGGGAGCAATGAAGTTAGCACATCAGGCACAGGTTAGCACTGAGATGTTGACATTCAAGAGAGAGACACTCCTCCATGTTGGAGGAGGCCAAGTTGATCACATGGCAGCCTAAACTCTAGAGCCAGATTATCTAGATTGAACCCTGGCCCAGGTGCCAATTGGCTGTGTATCTTTAGATGACCTTCCCAAGCCTCTTTTTTTTTTTTCCCCTTTTGAAAATGGGAGTGACCACTAATACACTGGTTTGGTTTAAGAATGAATAAAGACAATGTGTGATTTCTTGTAAGTGTGTAGTAAATATTATCTACTCTTACTATGATTATATTTGGGTATTAGTCTAATTTAAACAAAATTATCTTCCCACCCTCGGTGGAGAATCTGTGTACACATGTTCTTCTTTGTGATGTTTCTTCTCCGAAAACAAGTGGATTTTTCCTGGAATCTGGGCCAAACACTTACCCATTAGTGCCAACAAAATACAAAACCCTTTGTTTGGACAATGCGCTGTAGTCCCGAGGTAGGGCAAGAGAGGGCACTGTCAGCAGAATAGTAACAGGAAGGCCGAAGTAGAAGTAGTCTAGCTTTAAAAATATGTGACACCTTCTGAAATACAAAACTATTCTCACATAAGGTGTTTCTTGCTTTTTAAAGTGCATGCTAATATGTTTGGGGGACTCAGCTATTTCATAATTAATAAGTAAGCCTCACCTTTGTGCCACTGTAAACAGGGCAAAAAAGTGGCCCTGAACTCTACAAGATGCCTTTAAAGACACTTTCTACTTGGAAACTCAAATGGAATGACCAGACATTTAGGAGGGATTAAATAATGGCTTAATATTGGCCTTCTAGTCAGTTCCCTTTGAACAAGGAACTATGGAAGAGGGTGGTTATTATCTGAAGAGCTGGCCAGCCTCAGAATGTAGGTCTCTTGGGGTTCCCAAAGGGAAGTTGGAAGAGTTGTATTTCTAGAGACTTTTGAAAGAGAGCTGGATGAAATTTCATGTCTCAGTGATGGTAAGCTGAGGCCTTTGCCATCAGGAGAAAGAGGATTGACTGAACTCCAATTCAGAGTGTTTTCTTATGAGTTAAGAGACAAACAGCTATTTCCAAATGCATTCTAATTCCTTCCTTTAAGTGCTCCCTGGAGATCCATAGTCCAAACACCCTTAACTGAGAAACCTGGGCTTTTAGTTAATCAGGAACGAATGTTCTGGGCAAAGAGCATTGTGGCCCCAGGTTCCTTCCTGAAATCTCCTATGTGATGGAGGCTCAGTCAGAGCTCACAGTCAGAGCTACCCCCCTAGGGAAACCGCAGAGCCAAGATGAACAATATTCTTTATTTTTTGTGTCTCCAGAAGGGCCTTGTGGTAGAAGAACAATCTCTAGAGATTTTGAGGCCGGGGAAACTAATTGCCCGGAATGCCTCATCAATCATCCTTTCAACTTGGCTCCCTGGCCTCGTTGCCCCCGATATCATTTCTTCATTCACAGACATTCACTGAACATAAATGTAAATGCTCAGGATGGATCAGTGAGCTCAATAAGAGAATGACAAATGATGAATGGAACATAAATCTTGCCTGGATGGCAGTTACGGTCTGGAGGAAGTAGAAAATTCACACTAGTCATTATGGTACAGGGCTGGGATGTTGCTCAGTGGTGGAGTGCTCGCTTAGGATGGATGAAGCCCTGGATTCCACCCCCAGCACCACAAAATAATAATAATAATAATAATAATAATAATAATTATTATTATTATTATTATTATTATTATTATTATTATATAAGATAGTAATAATAATTATTATTATATGAGATGGGAAATAATGTGTTGAAAGAGATATGGGTAAACTGATTTGAGACTATTTTATACTTGTAATGATAGATTTAAATGGATTTTGAAGCTATTCTCAAAGGAGATAAGAAAGAGAAGGTGTCACAAAATGACAACTGGAAGAGCAAGAGCAGGCATAGATTTGAACCTATGGGATGTTTTAGAACCTTAGACCTAGAAGTGACCAAAGGCATCTGTCTCAACCACATAGTGAGACTGTCCCCGACAGGGTCATTCTGGGTGTCACTACCTCTGTGGATGGGAACTCACCATTTACTTTTAGATGAACAGTATCTGGTTCCTGAAGGCAGTGAGGGAATTCTGTGTTTGTGTGTGCACCTGTGTGAGAGAGTGTGTACCTGAGAGAGGAAGGAGGTGGGGCAGTGGCCTTGATTTTTAGTATTCTAGGTGCCCTCTGCCTGAAGGACATTCAGGAGTGAAAAGTGATGATTGGTTTGTTCTTTGAGTCAAGCTGGGAAAATTTATGATGGGATGGAACCTGAGGTCTCTGAGGTCCAAGGTCCAAGGGCCTGCATGGGTGGCAAACTCGAATGGAATGAGATCATGTGAGCCAGACTTCAGGAAGGAGACTTTGCTCTGATGAGCAAGATTTAAGCTTTTGTCTGACTACATCATGGAAAGAAGTTAACTACCTGTGGAAGCCAAACTGAAACATAGAGAAGCCACTTTTAAAGGTTTTCTAGTGTTTATCGAGCTACTATTTCAGCAAAAGGTGGCAAGCCCCATTTTATAAAAACTACCGTAGCGGAGCCTCAGGCTGACCTATTTGCAAAAGGCCAGCAGTTGGAGTCTTGAGTTTTTAATCCTCAATAGCAGGATCCTTGAAGCACCAGGATTTTGAGCCCTGCTGACTTGCCTCAGATCTATAGGTCGACTTCTTAACAGGTAAGAAGTATTTGAGACACTTGGGCAAAAATTGGTGATTAGGGCTACCTACATTAATGTGGTCTGGACATGCCCTCAAAGATATTTCTTTCTGTTATTTCTGGCAAGGGTGTTCTGCTAGACATTCAGGATAGTGTCTCTTTTAAAAAATATTTAGAATTCAATGTGAACTCCCAAAGAAATTAGTTTAACTTTGTGGTGTATTTTAGTTAGGGAACTAACAGAAGCTGACTGAATTAAACGTGAAAACAAATTCTACAAACAAAGTTTTAAAGGCTTAAATCTTGCTCATCAGAGCAAACTGCAATTTCAAATATTAATTTATTGGCAAAATTGAAAATCAAATAAACCTTTATCAAAAAAAAAAAAAGATAGGGAGAACCAGTTTAAATGATGCCTGAAACTAGATATTTTATAGAAAGTCAAAATGGATTAACTGTGAAGTTGATAAAACACAATTTTGGATTAAATAACTGGGTTTGAATCACATCTGATGTTTGAAGTTCTTAATTTCTCTGAGTCTTTTCGTCCTCAACTCTATAATGAGTGGGGTGGGGGAAGTGACATTTGACTCATAGGAATAGAATAAGTCTTAAGAAAAATACAGGGCCTGGCTCAAGAAATCTTAGGTGATTTCTGAAAATTTTTAAGACTTTGAAACATTTCTAATCTATGCCTGATTGAAGCAGATTTTCATTTGGTTCAGGTCCTAGTTGCCCTATATTTACTTGAAATCAACAGTGTAAGATCATATAAGTTGATTATTTGCAGATGGACTTTTATCAAGCAGTGGTGCTCTGCAAGATTGTGTATAAATCAAGTAATATTTAAAATGCTTTAGGGAAATTTCCCACATTAAGAAATTCAATTTATGTAAAGCAAAAAGGCCTTTCCAAAAGTAAATAAATATTCTACTCTATCTTTTGTGCAAATCTGAATATTCACACATTGGGATTAGTTCTAGCGGAGGTATTGTGTTTGATTAGCTTGTTGCTTTGTAGGGGCTTATGAGGGAATTGGATGCTCACAAAATGTGTCCGTTCAAAGGCAGGCTGAGTTAGGCCTCCTTGGTGCAATTCGTTTTTAAATTATTCTTTGAGGTCAAAAATACTACTTCCAAAATAATATTGGGTGTTGCTCAGATAGAATTTGACCAAAGTATGTTTTGACAAAAGCTGTTCCACCTCCAGCTTTGTGACCTTGGTTCAAGCTTTACCTTGCCAACTCTTCAGTTTCTCATCATGAATCCGGGTGAAATGTGGTGGAAGAAGGATGGGCATTGAACTAAATGTTTCATGTTTCTTCCAGGCCTATAATTCAATCACCCAAGGAAAGTCTATTGTTCATAAAAATCCCCAATTGTCAGGCAGAATTAGTGTCTTCCAGACATACCTGCTTACCTATCCAGGGAGTGTTAGAGGGCATAGGAAATGAAGCTCTTTCTTTTCCTGGAAACACAGAAAAACAGAGTCACTCTATATCTAGCGATGCATTTAATGTCTATTTGGAAACTCTATTCAACAGATGGCTTTCTCATAGAATGTTCCTTATTCAAGTTTATTAATTGAATAAAAATTTCATCCTTGTAACTGAATGTGGTGTAATTCTAGTGCAATCCCAGTGACTTGAGAGGTAGAGACAGGAGGATCGTAAATTCCAGGCCAGCCCAGGCAACTGAGTGTGACCCTGTCTCAAAAAATAAAAGGGTCTGTGAATGTAGCTCAGTATAGAGTGCCTCTAGGTTCAATCTTCAGTATCACAAAAAAAAAAAAAAAAAAAATCATGCATGCAACAAAACATCTATTTTTAATAAATATTTTGGTCAGATAAGTGATTTGTTTTACATAAAGCATTTTTCTAGACTTATATATTTTTAGATATTTATTGTTAGATATCAAGAGTGCTTCAACCTAAGTAGATCTTTCTAGTTTATAGACTCTGAGAGCTATAAGACTTTAGAAATCACTTACCATGGGGCTGGGATTGTGGCTCAGCAGTAGAGTGCTCGCCTAGCACGGGCGGGACCGGGGTTCGATCCTCAGCACCACATAAAAATAAAATGCATTGTGTTGTGTCCATCTATGCCAAAAAATAAATATTAAAAAAAATCACTTACCATAACCAATCCTCAAATCCTCAAATTTCAGAGTATGTAAAATATCATGAAGTCACTGGATCAAGGCAAGGTGTGGGCACAGTGATCCTGAATCTTAGCTCCTAGGAGAGAGGTAGGGGGATATAAACAGGAGCTCTACCCCTCAGGACAGTTCTGGGGCAGAGTATAGCCATGGCAGGTGCAAACCAACTATCTCTAAAAAGTGGGAACATCCAACATTGTCACTTTCATTGAGATCAGAGTTAAATCCAACTGCAGAATTGTACAGGAATGAATTATTTACAATTACTGCCTCCAGATGCTTTGCTTGCAGAAAGATAAATGACTCAGGGTGCAATGGAAATAATTTACCAGGGCTGGATTACAGGGGCCACCAATGAAAATCCTCCATTGAGTCCCACCATCTTTTGCTCCTTCCTGTAACATAACAAAGCAATTCCATTTTTTTTTTTTTTTGGCTTGGCATAGTATGAAAAGGCTAATATCCTTGGTGGGGGAGGGGGGAGTAGTATACTATTGTTTCCCATCTGAATAAGCCCAGCAACTGTTTCTGGTTTCACTTTTATGATCTCAGTGTTGTATCTCAGGATAAGAAGTTATCACCCTTCTGAACCTAGAAGCGGTTGGAGTGCACTGGCTCAAACATGAAAAGTTCTGTGAATCTTGATTTGCTTGTCTATAACAGGTTTCTGATTGAGGGGCAGTGGAACAACCAACATTCCTATCAGAAAAGACTTGGTTGGCTGCTTTAACTTTTAAAAGAAATCATTTGCTAGAGCATGAGATTCCTCTTGAATGAATTAAGCTTCCAACTCTGACAGTCTTGGTCTTTGTATGCAAAGTCCTTTTCCATCTGTGAAGTGCCACCTTTTTGATGTGTGATTTCAGTAAAACGGTGTAGCTTCCCTGTGCCTCTGTTTTCTAATCTGTAAACCAAAAATGAACAAAGAAGGTAAAGTGATGGTTGAATCAGACCTTGGAAATCTCTGTTCTGCCATTCTGGAATTCTGGGATCACTAGAATGTGAACTCCTCCAAAGCCCAGACTTGATTTTGTGCACTTAGAATGATGGGCTCAATAAATATATGTTAAATGGATGAACAAGGGAAGATTTATAGTAACATAATGTCTCCCCCTCAAACCTCGCCCACTTGAATGTTCATTATGCTCCATGCAAACTGTTCTTTTAGTAAATCCAAGAACGTGCCATGTTCTCTTTCGTATCTCAGTGACTTTTCACACGTGGCTTCTCTGCTGGAAACATGCTTATCTTGGTCTACATGGAAAACTTTACTACCAATCTTCAAAACGTGACTAGGTACTGTCTCTGCTGCAAAGTTCTCTGGATCAGGATCTTTCTCCCCTGTATTAACACTGTACTTGGTACATATTTCTACCAAGGTAGATTTTGCTACCAAGTTGTAGTTCTTGGATTGGTTTTCTGTACTTTCCTCCCCTCCCTCAAATTTGAAGCAGCTAAGGCTACAGTCATCTATGATAAGCATTTTCAAAAACTGAATAGTTTTACATACACTTTTAAGAAATTCTTTATAGTACCAAGAATTATGGTATGCTTAGAATCTGGGAATATTAAATACTTTTGATTGATTTGCTAGATTACCAGGTACACCACCAAGCTTCAATTTTCTAGCAGGTATAGGCAGAACACCATTTTAAATGGCATAATCGTGCAGTTACATTTTGTTCCTCTGAAACGTAACATCTACCAACAATAAAACACACATACACACACACACAAAAAAAAAATTAAAAGGGAAAAACACCCACTTTATTCCATTCCCCAACTGTTCTCTTGACTGGGCTCTTCCTTCCTCTTTTTTCCTTGTCCCCCCTCTGTCCTTCTTCCCTACCCGCCCCACCCCCCCACCCCATAAACACTTACCTTTTCACAATCTAACTCTGGGCCCAAGAAAAGTATTTAACACACAGCTGATGCTCAAAACCATTTGAGAATGAATAGCTGTCTCTGATTTTGTTCACTGCCGAATTTCTGGAAGGTGTAGTCTGATCTTGCAGACTTCCATTTACTCCTTCTCTGTTTACTCTTTAACCTATCACAATCTCATTTCTCCTTTCAGAGGTCATCAATGACTTAATTATAAAATTTAATGAAATTATATCAGTCTTCCTCCTGCTTGACTGTATTATAGCATTCAGTATAATTTGTCTTATAGAAGTATGATACAACTGAAAAAGTATGAGTTTTAAAGTAGAGAAACCCCAGTTTAAATTAATGCACATCTTTCACTTCCTAGCTATATGACCTTGGGCAAGTCACCTTGTAAAATCTCTCATTATTCTAAAATGAGGCTTTTGATAGCAGTTTCTCAGGGCTGTTAGAAGAGTCAAATACAATTTAGAGCATGAAGCACTTATCACACTGCCTGTCTTGCTGCAACCAGGCAATAAATTCTGGTTCCTTTCTTTTCTTGCCTTCTGAATCATTACCCTTTCTTGGTTTTCTTCCATTCTACCTCTGAACAAATCTTCACATGGGTCCCATTTTCCTTGCCTATCTCTTCTTATTCCACATTTTTTTCCTGCCATATTTTAAATTTCTCCCATCTCTTATCTGAACTATTTGCTATTCATATGATCAATATTCCCCAAATATTTGTGGATTGAATGTTAGTCTCCTGATTGATCTATGTACTTCTCCCCTTTGATTTTCCTGTACATATTTCATGCTATCACTAGAGCTGATACTTCCCAAATACAGGTCAATAACGTCACCCTCCCAGAACAAAAATAAAAATAAAAGCCAATTTGAATATCATCCTTTTATCTGAAGGGTAAAACCTAAATTTCAACTTTCACCATAATCTCTCCCTTGTTTTTTCCACCTCATCTTCTAGTATGTCCTTTAATATAATGTGACATCTTTCCTTATTTTCAGAAACTGAGTATTCACTCTTCCTTGCCTTCTCTCAAACTTTTACTGCCCAATTCTTTTCTATTGAGATGCATGCTTAATGTCTTAAATGCCAGTTCCTCTATAGGACTTCCTTACACCACCTGTTTCCCTCTAGTTAAAATTTATCAATCTTTCCACTCATATCTCTTTTGCCCTTCATTAATCCTGCCTTGCTAGACTGTGCACTCTGATGTACAAAGTGCATCTTATTTATCTTGCTGTACTCTAGCACTTCCTCAGTTAGGAGTCTTATAGAGTGGTCTAGCTTAACAACTACTTGTAGAATTGAACTGAATTGGAAATGAACATGAGTAGTCCTGTTTCCTAACAAGGGCACGATAAAGGAAATGTAAATAGACACAGCAAATTCTAACATTTATAGAGCTCTTACTATGTGCTAAGATCTGATCTAAATGGCCTACATTGTTCTAAAATGCCCACAACCACTTCAGGAGAGAGATGTTATTCAGGATCTTGATTTTACAGATAAAAAGATGGAGACATCCTGTCTGATAGTAGGTAATAGCAAGAAGTCAGAAACTCTGCTAGCTTGACTTTGGGCCTGTGCTTTTAATAACTGGTTGATAGGCTGATATATTCCACCATGCTTCTGAGGAATGTAATTGAGTACCTAAAGCATGGGATGATCAGCCAAGGGTGGATGGGGTGACTATAGGGAAGTCTTTTCCAGCCTTGGTTTGCACAAAAATTGTCCTGGCAAGATCTAGAGGACAAGAGATAATATCTGTTTGTGCCTTGGTATTCTGGTATCAAAAACAAAGGTAGCCAAATGTTGTTGTGCAAAACAACCTCTGACTCCTAAGACTTTTAATGAGCTATGAAACCAGGAGGGCTTATCGGGTGGCAGTCCTTCTCCTGAGGTGACGTCATTGCTCACCCTGGCTCCAGTGAAGGCTAGTGGAAGCAACCTCTGCTGACCTTGGGCATTCCCCAAGGCTGACAGCCCCCCTTCCCCCAGGCTGTATTCTGGGGAACTAACTCTCCATCAAGGTTTTGAAGTTTATTTCTCCTTTTTCTTCAGAAAAGAGAAGCAGGACATGATGGCATGGTCAACCATGATTTTATTTAGATTGTGTTTAGCCAGTGTCAGCCTCCTACACTACCCTTCTTCTCTAACCACATGAATCCAGTGCAGTTTCCTCTGACCCTTCTTAAGTAACTAGCTGCTTTCTGCTGAAGTGAAGGGGGGATTAGTGAAAGGGAGAGGAGAGGCCATGGGTGGAGTTTAAATTATTCTCTCCAATTCCTTCTCCTGTCCCCATATCCTCCACCCCAGTCCCTTGCTTCACTAATGCTTTTGATCACTGTATTTCTAGCTCACTGTGCAAGATATTAAAGCCATTTGTGGGTTTCTGAGAGGTGTTTAGCATGTGTGATCAAAATGCCTGAAGCCGGTGGTGGTCCCTTCAGACAGACTTTGTTTTAGGCAGAAGCAAATTGCTTTCACTTTAATAAGAGTCTGGACCTTAGAGACCCAAAAACGGTAAGGTAAGGATGGGCCTTTAAGAGATAATCCCTTTCCTTCCCCTGCTTCTAAGGAGGCTCCAGTTACCTTTAAAGAGAAAGCCACTCTAACTGGGCTTGGTAAGGCATTCTAGTCCTTAATTGGCCTTATCCTTGGTAAAAGTTTATCATTTTATTTAGATTGCTAAACACAATCCAAATAAAATGATAAACTTTTACCTGACCTGAACTGCTCTCCTGAGGTAGCCAACTCTATGCCAACTCATTTCTATTGTTTAGCAATAGACAAAGCTAGAGATTGCCCTTTGTTCTAATATCCTCCATATTTCCACCTTCCCTGTGAGCAACAAGTCTCACTTGTGTCCAATGTCTGTTACTTTCCTTGGAACCAAGACTAATGACTAGGGTTGGCCATTCTGAATACTGTTCAGGGAAAACTCGGTGTCCAGGCTTGAGGTGGGAACTCTTTGTCTTGCAGCAACAGTGTTGAAGGGGACACCCTTGTATTCTTGGGAGTTTCCTGCCCTCGGCGTCCTGGGACAGGTAGGACGATAGGTTAGTGGGGCCTACATCTTCTACCTCACACCTGCTTGGATATGCATCCCAGAGAAAACTATCCTTTAAGTTGCTATTTTTCAATTAAATTATCTGCTGAAAGTTTCTACTGAATAATGGACTATGTTCTCTATGGGTCTCCAGGAGTAATAGACAGGTGTTGGGTATCCCGGAAAAGGGAGCTTGTGCAGCTGAGAATAAACAACAGTTGCTTGGTAATCTGAGCTTCTTTCATTTAAGTCAGAAGGCTAGCTGTGTGTTGGGGGATGGGGCCTGAGTTGGTCTGGCCACCACCTGTCTGGGGGGCGGAGGCAGGTGGAAAGGTGAGGTCAGTTTCCCAGAGAACCTTGGAGTCACTGAGAACCAAAACTTGAGAGAGGAAAAACGGAGGGTGGGGGTTAGAGGGAGCTTGGTTAGTGAATGCAGTGGCTAAGGTTCTAAAAGAGGGTCCTGGAAACTCTTTGGTCCTAGCACCTTGATATCAGCTGCACTGGGCAATTGTTTTTCTAAGCATCCTGCTTCCATTTTCCTGCATGTAAAACTACTGTTGGAATTAAACAACGCCATGTAATTTCATAATGTACCCAACTGAAGCCAGAGTTAGTAAAATTCTGGTGTTACTCATACTGCTTTCCGGAGCTAATGCATTTGATGTGATTTTGGTGGCCTCTAAACTGACTTCAGAAGGTCCAGGTTCAAGTTCTGGCCTTGTCATCGATGAGTCATTGTCATTTATCGTTAACCTTGGATAAATTACTGCATCTCTCTGTCTCACTTTTATCAAGTGTAAAATGAGAGGAATAAGTCCTGTTCTTCCTCAAAGCTAGGGCCCCTGGAAAGAGGCAATGTGACGTATGAGAGTCCTTCTAAAAAACACAAAAGTCACATACAAATAAGAGCACAGGATTCTATAGAGACTCAGTGGAAGGAGAAATTTGTTTGTCCTCAATATGCTTCCAGTTTTCAAGTGACAATGGCTCACAGTTGAAGAGCATTGCATGTTTCAAAGCAGTGACTTATTATTACCTTACTAGGGTGTGTTTTGATTAGTGTTTTAATGGATTAATAAGGTTATTGCTTGAAAGGAAGAAGGGACTGCAGATGGAAGTGAGCAAGGACAGTGTTAGGGTTTGTTTTTATTTTTATGTTTTCCAGTGCTGGATGCCCTGGAGCAGGCTTCGGAACCTGAGTTACTAAAGACGGTGTTAGGGAAAAGAGGTTCTCTGGGTGTCTGCTTCCAAACCAAGTGAGACCTTCTCAGATTTGGTTTGGAGGAAGTTTTGCCTCAGGCCAGGAGATCATTCTCAACCAGTATTGTGCTCAAAGCCTAAATTAAATCTCACAGGATTTTGGGTCCAGAATCTATTGTAGGACACTTGGCTGAAGTGTATGGGAAGAGGGAACTGGTGGCTCTTCTTCCTTTTGAGAGGCATATGTTTAAATTCAGAGCACACCTGATGAGCATAAAGGGGACTGCACCCTTTATTGACTCTCCTTTTCTCCAAAATACCTGTGGAATTTGTGTGTGTGTGTGTGTGTGTGTGTGTGTGTGTGTGTGGTGGGGGGGACTATTTATTTACTTTTGGTTTTCAAATGAATAGCGGTGTCCTGACTTCCTTTGTTCCCTTACATCCCAGAAACCTTGGTCTCTTATTTCATC
Source organism: Spermophilus citellus (assembly GCF_964194105.1). NCBI lineage: Eukaryota > Metazoa > Chordata > Mammalia > Rodentia > Sciuridae > Spermophilus > Spermophilus citellus. The sequence continues at coordinate 145,549,504 of NC_138183.1, read as the reverse complement.
AATCCATCTAACAGGCAGCTTCCTGAAATTGGGAAGTTGTCAGATCCTCCGCAAAGTGCTCCTCCTTGGAGGAAACCAAGGCAGTGATGAACTGCGTGGAGCCTTGGCCTAGCTCCTGATCCTGAAGTTTGGAGTGACAGTACAGCTTCCTCAGTGTCCTGGCAGCGGGAGAGGTGCCTACGCCTTGCCAGTCCTGACACCTGATGGAAAGGGGTTTCTCCTTTCCATGCCATGTCCGGGAGTTAAAAAAAAAGTGATACCAAATCATCCCTGAGAGAGCCAGTGCCCGGATGTGAAGAGTCAGAAACAGAAGCCCATGTTCCAGGGGAAGTCATTTTTGGGTGGGCCTGGCCTTGGCTTTTCAGCTGTATTCTCTCCTTGAGTAAGACACACTTCCTTGGGTTTCACAGCCTCTCAGAGGTTATGCCATGTCAGGATGCTTTGAGCTGCCCCATGTGTCACTGCAGGGCATGATAGACCCATGGCCAGCTGTCTGTGTCACCCTTGATGTTTTGCTGACCTGCAGGGATATAGTTTTTGTTGTTGTTGCAGTAAATTCTGGCTATGTAATTTCTCCTCAGCTTTGGGACACTTATGAAATGTAACCTTTATCCTGGCCCAGAATCTGGGCATTGACTCTCAAATGGAAACCGGACCCACAGAGAAGGCAGAGAAGAGGCTGGATCCAGTTGTGGACTCTGTGCAGTCTTTGGGGTCCCTCCTGGTCTATTCGTACTGATGTGGCAACTGTCCTGCTGGGAAGAAAAGGGAGGGTTCTATGATAGCAGCTAGGCTGACTGGATTCTGTCCAGCAGAGGAACCCCAGACAGGGTGGATCCCTTCCAAGTTCCATCTCTTAGGTTGATACCTAGGTCTGGGGAGGGCTGGTTCAACACATCTTTGGACACCACTAGAACTCGGATCTCTTCTAGGTTCTGTGATCTGCGGACATACCAGACTTTGTGACCCAGTCCATGACACTGGCAGGCTGAAGCAGAATGTAAACAGTGCCAGGAGTGGAAAGGGGTGCACCTGACTCCTGGGACTCTGTTGATACACTGCCTTGTCTTGTTTGCCCTTCTCTGTTTCATTGTTTCCGTGGGATGGGGCCATGGTATCTGAAGATTATACAGGGTTCAGTCTTTTTTTCCTTACTGGTCCCGTGTGTCCTATTGTCTGTCTTTCCTGGGTATGTCATGTTTGGTGTCCTCAGCTTGTGCCACAGAACTGTCGTTTCTTGTCAGCTCATCATTTTGGAAGCAGCCTCCAAAAATCTTGCTTTCTCCCAATAACTATGTGAAGTCTTCCCGTGTCCCTATCTGCACCCCAAATAACTCAAAGCAAGCACCTTTGTTAGGAGCAGAGATTTAGTTGAAAAGTCCCCAGTTTTCCCTCAACCAGGTACCTTGGGTGGCCGAGAGAGTGGGGATTGATTCACCCTCCGCTTCGGCCCCCTCCCCAAGAAAAAATACAAGGAGTTTGCTAATGAGAACTGCCCAGCCAATCATTGCTCTGAGAAAGTTTGGTTCGTGCTCCTATTTCATCAGGCTGATTGGAGCAGCCTTTACTGGGAGGTAGATCCCTCCCCAAGGGATTCCGTGTACAGTTACACTGCTGTCGCTGCTTCAGCGTACCCTTTCTGGATAGCCCCCCACCCCCCGCCGCCCCAGCCCCCTGCTCCTCCGCCTCCTTTTTTGTTTTTATCCAGTGTCTCGCTTCCTCTCTCTCTCTCCTTCCCTCCCCTCCTACCACTGCCTCTTCCTCCTGCTCTCTACTTCCCTGCAGCGTCAAGCCGGTTCCCCAACCTGGTCTGCTGAACGCAAACCGCTGAGAGTTTGCTGCGCCGCCCCCTGGGGCCCCGGGCTGCCGAGTCTCGCTAAGGCAAAGACGCAAGCAAGCGAGAGATCGAAGTGGAAGACAAACAAGCGCGCGCGAGGGGAGCCCCAGGAGGGCGGCCGGGTGGCTAGCAGGCGGCTCCCGCCGCGCCCGGGTCGCCCCGCCGGCGGCGGCGGACGGCGGGGAGGAAGCGCGCTCCGAAAAGTTCAAGACTACGGGCGGCCGCGCGCCGCGTCGCTTCGCGTCCCTTCCTCGCCGCGCTCCAGGAAAAGGAACTTGCTCTTCTAGCAGCTAGAGACGCGAGCGTTTCCTAACGTGAGAGGGTACCGTGTGTCCAGGGGCCGGGGTGGGGAGCAGCGAGCAGGAGACCGGAGCGAGGCTGCTGGCCGAGGGCGTGGAGGGAGCGCGGAGGCGACAGACCCCGATGCCGGCGGCCAACATGATGGAGAACCTGCAGTTGCCCGCCCTGCAGGTCCCCGAGCCGCAGGGCGCGCAGGAGAGCAGCCCGGTCTGGTCCAGCTCGTCTACCCCCACGCTCCGCCGCCGGCGCTTCAAGATGCGCCGGATGAAGAACGTGCAGGAGCAGAGCCTGGAGGCCGGGTTAGCGCCGGACCTGCCTGTCGTTTTAGCTCCTGGTAAGGAGTTCCTGCAGCTGCCGTCCATCGAGATTACGCCCTCCAGCGACGAGGACACCCCGTGGTCCAACTGCTCCACACCCAGCGCTTCCCCGCGCCGAAAGCGCTTCCTTCTCCGCAAGTGGCTGAGGGTGAGGGAGCGGAAGGAGTGCAGTGAAAGCAGGTACGTCCCTGATCCGCCCCTGCCTTCCCGCCCCTCCCCAGAGCCATCCAGGGCCCCAGGGCAACCTGGTGGAAACTTCCAGGACGAAAGCAGGAGCCTGTCACCAGAGTAGGCTTAAGGTTCAGCGCCGGGTATCAGGGATACTGAACTTATAGTTTCCACACTCGACACCTATTTCCCCAGCCAGGGGCTTCATATTATATGACACGTTGGCAGGAGGTTTCCTGCTGCATTCCATCTCCTTTGATCTTCAAAGTAAAATAAATAATAAAAAAGCAGGAGCTAGTATTTATTGAGCTCTTATTATGTGAGGGCACCTCACCATGTGTCTCCAAATTTTATCCTTACAGGCCTGGCACAGTGGCTCACGCTGGTAATCCTATCTGTCGGGAGGCTGAGGCAGGAGGATCGAAAATTTAAAACCAGCCTCAGCAATTTAGCAGGCTGTGTCTCAAAATAAAAAAATAAATAAGGGTTGGGGATGTGTTAAGTGCTCCTGGGTTCAATCCCTGGTACCAGAAAAAAAGAAAAGGGGGAAAAATCAGTAGAGTGAAAGGAAGTATCCTTACAGAAACTCTGGCAGCACTATTCTGATTCCTATTCTACAGATGGAGATAGTTACCAAGAGGCTCGTCCACGTCGGTTGCTGAACTCCGTTTCAGTTTTTATTTTCCATGCGGCTACACTAGGTTGCCTTAAACCAACCCACATGTGTACAGGTGGTGTATTAATGTTGAGTGAGTCACATTTTCTACCACATCAGAGTCACACTTCCATATCACTGTGGCTTGTGCCAGCTACTTTTTTGCTGGGTAAAAGTGATATCTGAGAGGGGCAGTGGTGGGGGGCTGAGTTCATTTTCCACAGAAGGAAAATTGGTATGAAACCCAAAGGGCAACTTCGCTTGGCCTTGGTGGCAAGAACTGCTTCAGGAAGCTGTGTTTGAACCAAGTCCATTTCCTGTGGGGGCTGGGAGTCCTCTGTAGTTCATTGATACCATCTACCCTATTCATTTACTTTTGGACTCTAGGGCTCTGACTCCTAACAGAGATTTGTGCTTTTGTGTGAAGTAACTGAATCATTGACCACTTTTCCAGGGATTCCTTTACCCCATCTGTTCACTTTCATTCATTGTATTGTATTTTATGGGGAGGGGGGTGATGGGGATTGAACACAAGGAACCATTGAACCACATTCCCAGCCCTTTTAATTTTTTTTTTTTTTTTTTTGAAACAGGATCTTGCTAAGTTGCTTAGGGCCTTACTAAGTTACTGAGGCTGGTTTTGAACTTGCCATCTTCCTTCCTTAACCTCCCCTGCTGCTGGGATTACAGGACATGCACCACTGCAACTGGCTCATTCGGTTTAATTCAACAAGTATTTAACTGAGTGTTCTTGTAAGCTCAGGGTGACGTCAGCCGATTGTAGTGATGTTGAGGAGAGTGTGTTGGGCTGGGTAGAGTGAGGGATGTGGAAATTGAGAAGAAGGATAGGAGAACATGTGTTTCACTCTTTAGAAAAGGTGGAGTCTCTGGAAGACACATCCTATGCCATGTGGTACTGATTATACAAGAAAAGAGAACCCTGGAGAAGTAGAGGAAGACTTTTGGGAGGAAGAGACTCAAATCGTGACAAACACTGATAGGTAGAAGGAAATAACAGGAAAGTATGAGGAGAAGGGCAAAAGATGGGCTAACAGGAACCACATGGGGAAAGGCAGAAGGAACAGGTGAGTCATGTGTCTGAGCTGGGTGCTGAAGAGTGAGGTCAGGTTAGGCAGAACATGAGCATTCTAAGCCTTCCAGAGTTTCTATTTTCTGTTTCAATGACTGAACGTGGTTTTCCCAGCTGATGCAAAGTTTTGTTCTGGGTCTTTCTGTGGACTCTGGGGGTAAGTCTTTCTGTTCTGGGATGTCATTCTGCTACCCTTACCGGAGAATAGAGAGAAATGGGGTGAGTTTGGCAGGAGGGAATCTTGAACTGAGAGTTTGTTGCAGCTTGCTGGCTTTCCCCTCAAATCTGAGAGTCTCTAAAAGAGACCGTGTTTTGATCTTAAGATTCTGCTATGTGTATTGAGTATAAAATATGGAGAAAAGAGTCTTGCCTTGCTGGTTGGCATGGGCATGGGGGTGGATCTATTTAGATTTAAGGAAGGTGTTCCTGGTTTGGGGTGTTTTTTAAGGGTGTGGTGGAATCTTCAGTTTTGTTGAGTGGGAATCATACCCTTAAAAATCAGGAAGGATTTTTGCCTCCTATGTAAGTTGAAAAAAGCCTTTTAAGTAGTGGCTTGTTGGATTAGATGAATATATGTTTGTAGTTATCCCTTAGTATCCACAGGGAGTTCATTGTGCAACTTCCTGAGGATACTAAGTCCCTTGTATAAAATGGCATAGTATTTGCATATAACCTATGCATATCCTCCTTTATACTGTAAATCATCTCTAGATTACCTTATCGCTTAAAAAATGCAAATGCTACCTAAATAGTTGCTGTACTGAGTTATCTGGAAAATAATGATAAGAAAAAAGTCTGTACATGTTCAGTATTGATGCAATTTTTTGTGTGTATGTATGTTCTTGGGAATTGAACTTAGGGACACTCTACCACGAAGATACATCCCTAGTGCTTTTTATTTTTTATTTTGAGATGGGGTCTTGCTCAGTTGCCCAGGCTGGCCTTGAACTGGTGATCCTCCTGCCTTGGCCTCCCAAGTTGCTGGGATTGCAAGGGTGCACCATGGGGTCTGGCTAGGTGAATTTTTTTTTTCCAAATCTGAATATTTTCTCTTCACAGTTGGTTGAATCCACAGATGCAGAACTCTCAGACACAGAGGGCAGGCTGTGTATGTAGAAAAAGGCTGGCTCTGGATTCAAACCTAAATTTGTCTAATTCAGATCTCTACTCTTCACCACTGCTATCCTGCCTCTGTTGGAATCTGTCTGGATTGTGTCTATAATAAAACCTCATTAGTTTTTGCCTGTGGAGATAGAAGGCTTCTTGGAAAGAAGTGAGCCATCAAGTGAACAGGTGCCTGTAGTAGTCACCAAGATTGCCTGAGAAGGTATTGGCATTTAGAGCCCATGGAGGGCAGAGAGCATCAAGCTTAAAGTCAGAAGACTTGAGCTCACACCTAATTATGTGTTTGATTCACTGTGGAACCTTGGATACATCAGTTTACCTTGGCAAGTTTACCTCCATCTTTGGAAGGGAATGTCTGTGGGCTAATGGAAGGTCACAAGAGGGGAGGTCACAAGGGTAATACAGGGGAAAATGTTTTGTAAACTTCCTCTTGCCAGTCAAGAGTGAAAGCTTGTCATTATTCTGTGAGTCTCTCACTTGGTGTAGATGCGTGCTTAACAGTATGAGGTTAGTACTCACATGTCCCAGAGCAGCACCTGAGTCTCCTTGCATGTTATGTGACTTGGAAATAAGATTAGAAAATGGTTCTGCTCTGGCTTTGATTAAGGAGGATTAGCATACCTTGTCACATTCCCCACCCCAAATCTACCTTTCTTCAATAGAGAAAAATGTCTTTGAGGCTTGACACACAATTCGGTCTGATGAGGGAGAAGGTAAGGAGCTGGGAGGGCCATAGGTTATGAATTTTAACTGCATTGAGCTTTAAATACGAAGAAGAGTACCAGGAGATCCCCTTCTTCTCCTTAAACCCTGGGGAGAAGTAAGTGGAGAATAGAGTAAAATTTGCATGGTTAGGGGATATAAGGACCAGAAGTATGACACTCGAACACTCCAAGTCCGATCTTGTTTATCTTTATGTCTTTACTGCCTCTCACTGTCCCTGGCCTTCCATGGGGATCCATAGATGTTTGTTGATGACTAAATTGGTAATGAGTGAGTGAATAATTCCCTTTTCTCTACTGTTTGAAGTGGAATTTTCTGAGAAAATTTCCTGGAGGAGATGAGTACAGAGCTGAGTTTTTAAAAATAGCTTTATTGAGTTTTAATTTACATACCATAGAATTCACCTATTTATTTTATTTTTTTTCCTTTAATTTTTATTGTTGGTTGTTCAAAACATTACATAGTTCTTGACATATCATATTTCACACTTTGATTCAAGTGGGTTATGAACTCCCATTTTTACCCCGTATAAAGATTGCAGCATCACATCAGTTATACATCCATTGTTTTACATATTGCTATACTAGTGTCTGTTGTATTCTGCTGCCTTTCCTATCCTCTACTATCCCCCATCCCCTCCCCTCCCATCTTCTCTCTCTACCCCATCTACTGTAATTTATTTCTCCCCCGCTTTTTTTTCCCCTTTCCCCTCACTTCCTCTTGTATGTAATTTTGTATAACCATGAGGGTCTCCTTCCATTTCCATGCAATTTCCCTTCTCTTTCCTTTTCCCTCCCACCTCTCACCCCTGTTTAAAGTTAATCTTCTTCTCATGCTCTTCCTCCCAACTCTGTTCTTAGTTACTCTCCTTATATCAAAGAAAACATTTGGCATTTGTTTTTTAGGGATTGGCTAGCTTCACTTAGCATAATCTGTTCTAATGCCATCCATTTCCCTGCAAATTCTATGATTTTGTCATTTTTTTAATGCAGAGTAGTACTCCATTGTGTATAAATGCCACATTTTTTAAATCCATTCGTCTATTGAAGGACATCTAGGTTGGTTCCACAGTCTTGCTATTGTGAATTGTGCTGCTATGAACATCAATGTAGCAGTGTCCCTGTAGCATGCTCTTATTAGGTCTTTAGGGAATAGACCGAGAAGGGGAATAGCTGGGTCAAATGGTGGTTCCATTCCCAGCTTTCCAAGAAATCTCCATACTGCTTTCCAAATTGGCTGCACCAATTTACAGTCCCACCAGCAATGTACAAGTGTACCCTTTTCCCCACATCCTCACCAGTACTTGTTGTTGTTTGACTTCATAATGGCTGCCAATCTTACTGGAGTGAGATGGTATCTTAGGGTGGTTTTGATTTACTTTTCTCTGACTGCTAGAGATGGTGAGCATTTTTTCATGTACTTATTGATTGATTGTATGTCCTCCTCTGAGAAGTGTCTGTTCAGGTCCTTGGCCCATTTGTTGATTGGGTTATTCGTTTTCTTATTGTTTAATTTTTTGAGTTCTTTGTATACTCTGGATATTAGGGCTCTATCTGAAGTGTGAGGAGTAAAGATTTGTTCCCAGGATGTAGGCTCCCTATTTACCTCTCTTATTGTTTCTTTTGCTGAGAAAAAACTTTTTAGTTTGAGTAAGTCCCATTTGTTGATTCTAGTTATTAACTCTTGTGCTATGGGTATCCTAATGAGGAATTTAGAGCCCGACCCCACAGTATGTAGATCGTAGCCAACTTTTTCTTGTATCAGACGCCGTGTCTCTGATTTGATATCAAGCTCCTTGATCCATTTTGAGTTAACTTTTGGAATTCACCTATTTAAAGTGTTGAATTTGGAGCTGGGAGTCTAGCTCAGTGGTAGTGTATGGTAGAAAATGCATAAGATCCTGGGTTCAATTCCCAGGGTGAAAAAAAAACATAATTTAATTCAATGGTCTTTAGTATACTCATAAACGTCTGCAGTTTTAAAACATTTCCTCACTTTACAAACTAAGCTGTACCCTTTAGCTAGTACCCTTAATCCCTCCCAACCCAAATCCCACCAGCTCTAGTCAACCATTAATCTACTTGCTATGGAGAATTGAGTTTTGAATGGGAACCAAATACTTCTTGATGAAAGTGATTTGGGTGTGTTGGCATGAAGACGGAAATGGATAACTGTTCCAATCTGTTCTTCTATTGCTGTAACAAAATACCTAAAACCAGATAATTTGTAAAGAATAGAGGTCTGTTTGGCTCACAGTTCTGGAAGCTGGAAGTCCAAGAGCTTGGCATTGGCATTAACTCAGCATCTAGTGAAGGTTTCTTGCTGTATCATAACATGGCAGAGGATATCACAAGCAAGACAGAGTAAGCCACTAGCTCAGATCTTTTTTTCTCTTCTAAGCCACAGATGTCACTGTGAGGAACCCATCCTCATGACTTTATCTAGTCCTAATTACTTCCCAAAGGCCCCCCTGTAAATACCACTGACATATGAATTTGGGAATTAACATGAACATTTGGGGAATACATTCAAGTTGTAGCAGGTGTGTTGGTTTGAAGATGGGAATGGTCAACCAAGGGTGGTCTTAATGAAGAATGTGGAAAAATGAGAGTGGTGTGGTGAGCTGTTGAGCCCACAGGCTGATTCATGCCAGAGTTTGAATTTTAATGAATCAATCAGTCATCAAAAATGTAATGAAGTCCTGTATGCAGAGTCATTTCTATGCAAAGAAGATGCAACTCATTGGAGAGCTGATGTAGGTTCTGGAACCTGGGATGCTCAGAATGGCATTGGACGCAACTAGTTTTTGCCTTCTGGGTGACTGGGTGGAAGTGTGGTGAGGTGGAGGCCTGTGGCCCTGTACTCTTCTGCCACTTGTCTGAAGGGAAGTCATGTGGTAACTACCGTTGAAGATGGCTTCTGTCTTCCTCTCCGACTTTCATCAAGAGTACACTTTTTTTGTGGGAGGGGGGAAGGTAGGGGACTGGTTATGTTGCCCTCTGAGCCCAGGAAATTATGTAGTCCGAACTTGATGGGGGCAAGCTTGTAGAATTAGTATCTGTAACAAATAAGCAAGCAAATCAATAAAAGCAACAATATAAGAAGAGGAGGAGGGGCTGAGGTTGTGGCTCAGTGGTAGAGCGCTTGCCTAACGTGTGAGGCACTGGGTTCGATCCTCAGCACCATATAAAAAAAAATAAATAAATAGACAAAATAAAGGTATTGTGTCCATCTACAACTAAAAAAAATTAAAAAAAAAAGAAGAGGAGAAGAAGGAGAAGGAGAAGCAGAAGGAAGAAGAGGAGAAGGAGAAGGAGGACAAGAAGAAAAGATTTAGTGACTGCATGTCTCCCTAAATCTCTTGGCCAAAGATGGTTGTGGTGATTGTTAAAAACCCACACTGAGGCCAGGCAAGGTGGTGCATGCCTGTAATCCCAGTGGCTCTGGAGGCTGAGGCAAGGGGATTGTGAGTTCAAAGCCAGCCTCTGCAATTTAGTGAGGCCCTAAGCTATTTATCAAGACCCTGTCTCAAAATGTTAAAAAGAGCTGGGGATGTGGCTAGGTGGTTAAGCACCCCTGGGTTCAATGCCCAGTACCAAATCAAAATAAAACAGAAACTAAAACAAACAAACAAACCAAAAAAAAAAAAAAAAAAAAAAAAACCCATCACACTGAGTCTGATGTGGTGGCTAACATCTGTGATTCTAGAGACTGGGGAAGATCTGGGGGTCATCATTTGTTTGATTCTTTGTTATAGGTACTAATTCTAAAAGCTTGCCCCCAGAGTGGGCAATTCAGTGAAACCCTGCCTCTAAATAAAATCAAAATAGAGCTGGAGATGTGGCTCAGTGGTTGAGTGCCCCTGAGTTCAATCCCCAATATGGAAAAAAAAATGTATCTAAACTGGGTCAATCTTGCACACCTATAATCCCAGTGACTTGGGAGGCTGAGGCAGGAGGATCCCAAGTTTAAGGCCAGGCTCAACAAATTAGTGAGGTTCTCAGCTAATAAGCGAAATCCTGCCTCAAAATAGAAAATAAAAAGAACTGTGGATGTAGCTCAGTGGGAAAGTGCCCCTGGGTTCAATCATCAGTACCAAAAAAAAAAAAAAAAACCAAAAACAAAAAATTACACTGAGTATCAGAGCCCCTCCAGCCCCTGCTGGATCCTGGCAAAAAGTCAGGAATCAGGAGTAGCTACACCTTCCAAAATGGCATCTTTTCATCCCTCTCTGAGGAGCTAAGGGAAAGTGGACAAGGGGCAAGTGAATTGGGCAACAGCCAACTGCAGGCTCTTTCTTTCCTGTCCTGATTGCTCATAGTTCAGCAGCCTGGTAGCTAGAGAATGTTTTCAACCTGGAACCTCAGGGTTTCTGTTTGGCTCTACATTGGTAGTGCCTCTTGCTGATTCTGCCCAGCCTGGTAGACTAGGTTATCTGCCTGGCTCCAGCCTAATTGATGTGTGGTTTGCAGGTAATGAATATACATCATTGGCATGTTTATCTTGATTCTCTGTCTTCTTTTCCTGATCCTTAGAGAAAGAATTGCTTCAGGTTTCGGCGCAGTTTCCAGGGGAGCAGGTGATTTTGTACATTCAAATGCTCTACCCATCAGAGGGTCATTATTTGTATAGCTCCCCACTCTGGCCCTGCCCTATGTAGGGAGCACAGGGAGTGTGGTAGAGAGAAAGCTCGTGTCCTTCTGAACACAAAGCAACAAACAGATGCAAAGGAGATCTGTTATTGTTTAGCCTACTAAGAAGTCAGTGCTGGATAGGGTTAACTAGCAAACACTTCTACTGACCCAGAATTCCTTGAGGGCAGGGACCAAGTCCTACTTCATACCAAGTTTTCTGCTAAGCGCCTTAAGTACATGATTACACTTAATCCTCCCAACAAACCCCTGAGGTACGTTTTACAGCTGGGAAACCTGAAGTTCAGAGATTAACTTGCTCCTGGACAAACAGAAGTGTTGCTGGGTTTTGGGCCATGTTCTTTTGATTCCAAAGTCTGAGTTCTTCACAGTTCCATCTCCCAAGGCCTGGCAGCAGCAGGTCCCTGCATGCTTGAGCATGTGTGGATATGGAGAAGTTGGTTCTGGCGGAAGGCAGGGATTCAGAAAGATGGGAAGGCCACTGAGGAGACATGCATGGGGGTTGTGAGAGCACAGCAGTGTTTGGCAATGCCCAGGGTGCAGGTGGACTGCCCTGGGAGAAACAGCCTGCCATTGGCTGTAGATATGGTTTCTAGATTAAAATAATTTGTGGAAACTGAGATGGTAGAGATGAAGTCCTGGGGGCTGATTCAACACTGGCCAGGTTCCTCTGTGGGAGTTGGTATTTCAAGAGTTTCCATGTGGTTATGCACTTGAATGTGTTGATTACGCATGAGGCAAGACACAAGGATAAACATGGGGCAGATTAACAGGTGAGAATTCTGCTCTTCTTGGTTAGTTTCTCCCAGGTGCTGTGTAGCCTCCAGTTGCTATGCTGGTCACTGATAATGGCTTCTACTGTGCTCATTTTTCATTAAGGCATCTGAATGGCTAAGCTGCCAGTGGGGAATTTTCTTCCTGATCCCAGTGGGAGAGTTGCCTGACCTTGGATCAGGTGTCTAGATGTAGAGCCCAAGCTGGCCTGGTTGCTGGGTGCTGTGAGTACAGAGCTTTAGGAAGGCTGGGGCTTTTCCTGGCGCCTTTGCTCTCTTGTGATTGTTTTCTGTGTAGTTCAAATCAGTGTGTGACTTTCCAAGGACTATGGTACCCAGTGTATAGGAGAAATAGCTTTTAATTGTCTTGGGGGGCCTAGAAACTCTCTACCCATGATTTTGGAGCTAGAGGAAACTTCTTTCTCTCAGAAGAGATGATAAAACATTTCTGAGGGACACAGAACAGAAAATTGAACATGGAGTTTAAAGTGGAAGGAAGGACACAGATGGAGATGCTTAGAGCTGGTGAAAAGAGATGCTACACAATGGACCGCCACCCCTGTGCCACCAAAGGCAGCCACATGACACATCCAAGAGATAGTCCTGATTTCAGATACTCTCTTTTTTTTTTTTTTTTATTGTTGGTCGTTCAAAACATTACATAGTTCTTAATATATCATATTTCACAGTTTGGTTCAAGTGGGTTATGAACTCCCATTTTTACCCCGTATACAGATTGCTGTATCACATCAGTTACACTTCCATTGATTTACATATTGCCATACTAGTGTCTGATGTATTCTGCTGTCTATCCTATTCTCTACTATCACCCCTCCCCTCTCCTCCCCTCCCCTTTTCTCTCTCTACCCCCTCTACTGTAAATCATTTCTTCCACTTGTATTATTCTTCTCTTACCCCTCATTTCCTCTTATATGTAATTTTGTAAAACCCTGAGGATCACCTTCCATTTCCATGCGATTTCCCTTCTCACTCCCTTTCCCTCCCACCTCTCATCCCTGTTTAATGTTAATCTTCTTCTCAAACTCTTCGTCCCTACCCTGTCCTTGGTTACTCCCCTTATATCAAAGCAGTCATTTGGCATTTGTTTTTTAAGGATTGGCTAGCTTCACTTAGCATAATCTGCTCTAATGCCATCCATTTCCCTCCAAATTCTATGATTTTGTCATTTTTTAATGCAGAGTAATACTCCATTGTGTATAAATGCCACATTTTTTTTTATCCATTCATCTATTGAAGGGCATCTAGGTTGGTTCCACAATCTTGCTATCGTGAATTGTGCTGCTATGAACATCGATGTAGCAGTGTCCCTGTAGCATGCTCTTATTAGGTCTTTAGGGAATAGACCGAGAAGGGCAATAGCTGGGTCAAATGGTGGTTCCATTCCCAGCTTTCCAAGAAATCTCCATACTGCTTTCCAAATTGGCTGCACCAATTTGCAGTCCCACCAACAATGAACAAGTGTACCCTTTTCCCCGCATCCTCTCCAGCACTTGTTGTTGTTGGACTTCATAATGGCTGCCAATCTTACTGGAGTGAGATGGTATCTTAGGGTGGTTTTGATTTGCATTTCTCTGACTGCTAGCGATGGTGAGCATTTTTTCATGTACTTATTGATTGATTGTATGTCCTCCTCTGAGAAGTGTCTGTTCAGGTCCTTGGCCCATTTGTTGATTGGGTTATTCGTTTTCTTATTGTTTAATTTTTTGAGTTCTTTGTATACTCTGGATATTAGGGCTCTATCTGAAGTGTGAGGAGTAAAGATTTGTTCCCAGGATGTAGGCTCCCTGTTTACCTCTCTTATTGTTTCTTTTGCTGAGAAAAAACTTTTTAGTTTGAGTAAGTCCCATTTGTTGATTCTAGTTGTTAACTCTTGCGCTATGGGTGTCCTATTGAGGAATTTGGAGCCCGACCCCACAGTATGTAGATCATAGCCAACTTTTTCTTCTATCAGACACCGTGTCTCTGATTTAATATCAAGCTCCTTGATCCATTTTGAGTTAACTTTTGTGTATGGCGAGAGAAAGGGATTCAGTTTCATTTTGATGCAAATGGATTTCCAGTTTTCCCAGCACCATTTGTTGAAGATGCTATCCTTCCTCCATTGCATGCTTTTAGCCCCTTTATCAAATATAAGATAGTTGTAGTTTTGTGGATTGGTTTCTGTGTCCTCTATTCTGTACCATTGGTCCACCCGCCTGTTTTGGTACCAGTACCATGCTGTTTTTGTTACTATTGCTCTGTAGTATAGTTTGAAGTCTGGTATCGCTATACCGCCTGATTCACACTTCCTGCTTAGCATTATTTTTGCTATTCTGGGTCTTTTATTATTCCATATGAATTTCATGATTGTTTTATCTATTTCTACAAGAAATGCTGTTGGGATTTTGATTGGCATTGCATTGAACTTATAGAGAATTTTTGGTAATATCGCCATTTTGATGATGTTAGTTCTGCCTATCCATGAACAGGGTATATTTTTCCATCTTCTAAGGTCTTCTTCTATATCTCTCTTTAGGGTTCTGTAGTTTTCATTGTATAAGTCTTTCACCTCTTTTGTTAGGTTGATTCCCAAGTATTTTATTTTTTGGGGGGATATTGTGAAAGGGGTAGTTGTCCTCATTTCCGTTTCAGAGGATTTGTCGCTGATATACAGGAATGCATTTGATTTATGCGTGTTGATTTTATATCCTGCCACTTTGCTGAATTCATTTATTAGCTCTAATAGTTTCTTTGTAGACCCTTTTGGGTCTGCTAGGTATAGAATCATGTCATCTGCAAATAGTGATAATTTAAGTTCTTCTTTTCCTATTTTTATGCCTTTAATTTCTTTCGTCTGTCTAATTGCTCTGGCCAGTGTTTCGAGGACTATGTTGGACAGAAGTGGTGAGAGAGGGCATCCCTGTCTTGTACCAGATCTTAGAGGGAATGCCTTCAATTTTTCTCCATTCAGAATGATGCTGGCCTGTGGCTTATCATAGACTGCTTTTACAATGTTGAAGTATGATCCTGTTATCCCTAATTTTTCTAGAGTTTTGAACATAAAGGGATGCTGTACTTTGTCGAATGCTTTTTCTGCATCTATCGAGATGATCATATGGTTCTTATTTTTAAGTCTATTGATGTGGTGAATAACATTTATTGATTTCCGTATATTGAACCAGCCTTGCATCCCAGGGATGAATCCTACTTGATCATGGTGTATAATTTTTTTGATATGTTTTTGAATCTGATTCACCAGAATTTTATTGAGGATTTTTGCATCTAGGTTCATTAGAGATATTGGTCTGTAGTTTTCTTTCTTTGAAATGTCTTTGTCTGGTTTAGGCATCAGGGTGATGTTGGCCTCATAGAATGTATTTGGAAGTTCTCCCTCTTTTTCTATTTCCTGAAATAGCTTGAAAAGTATTGGTGTTAGTTCCTCTTTAAAGGTTTTGTAAAACTCTGCTGTATACCCATCTGGTCCTGGGCTTTTCTTAGTTGGTAGTCTTTTGATGGTTTCTTCTATTTCCTCTATTGTTATTGGTCTGTTTAGGTTGTCGATATCCTCCTGACTCAATCTGGGCAGATCATATGACTTAAGAAATTTATCTATGCCTTCACTATATTCTATTTTATTGGAGTATAAGGATTCAAAATAATTTCTGATTATCTTCTGTATTTCTGAAGTGTCTGTTGTGATATTGCCTTTTTCATCCTGTATGCTAGTAATTTGAGTTCTCTCTCTTCTTCTCTTCGTTAGCATGGCTAAGGGTCTGTCGATTTTATTTATTTTTTCAAAGAACCAACTTTTAGTTTTGTCAATTTTTTCAATTGTTTCTTTTGTTTCAATTTCATTAATTTCAGCTCTGATTTTAATTATTTCTTGCCTTCTACTTCTTTTGCTGTTGTTTTGCTCTTCTTTTTCTAGGATTCTGAGATGAAGTATGAGATCATTTATTTGTTGGTTTTTTCTTTTTTTAAGGAATGAACTCCAAGCAATGAATTTTCCTCTTAGAACTGCTTTCAATGTGTCCCATAGATTCCGATATGTTGTGTCTGTGTTTTCATTTAACTCTAAGAAGTTTTTAATTTCCTCCTTGATGTCTTCTAAAACCCATTGATCATTCAGTAACCTATTGTTCATTCTCCAAGTGATGCATGATTTTTCCTTCCTTCTTTTATCGTTGATTTTCAGTTTCATTCCATTATGATCAGATAAGATGC
The DNA here is from genome assembly GCF_964194105.1 of Spermophilus citellus. Taxonomy (NCBI): domain Eukaryota; kingdom Metazoa; phylum Chordata; class Mammalia; order Rodentia; family Sciuridae; genus Spermophilus; species Spermophilus citellus. Next base: position 145,533,640 of record NC_138183.1, on the reverse strand, counting down.
ATGGTATTGTCTAAGAGTTGCCCTGTGACATAATATATGATCTATTTTTGAGAAGGATCCATGTGCTGCTGAGAAAAAAGTGTAACTGCTTGATGTTGGGTGGTATATTCTATATATGTCAATTAAGTCTAGGTTGTTAATTGTGTTATTGAGTTCTATAGTTTCCTTATTTAACTTTTGTTTGGAAGATCTGTCCAGTGGTGAGAGAGGTGTGTTGAAGTCTCCCATGATTATTGTATGGTGGTCTATTAGACTCTTGAACTTGAGAAGAGTTTGCTTGACGAACATAGCTGCACCATTGTTTGGGGCATATATATTTATGATTGTTATGTCTTGTTGGTGTATGGTTCCCTTGAGTAGTATGTAGTGTCCCTCTTTATCCCTTTTGATTAACTTTGGCTTGAAATCTATTTTATTAGATATGAGTATGGACACTCCTGTTTGTTTCCGCAGTCCATATGAGTGGTATGATTTTTCCCAACCTTTCACCTTCAGTCTATGTATATCTTTTCCTATCAAATGCGTCTCCTGTAGGCAGCATATTGTTAGGTCTTGTTTTGTGATCCATTCAACTAGCCTGTGTCTCTTAATTGGTGAGTTTATTTTTTATTTTTTTTTTAATATTTTTTTTTAAGACAGAGAGAGACAGACAGAGAGAGAGAGAGAATTTTAATATTTATTTCTTAGTTTTTGGCAGACACAACATCTTTGTTTGTATGTGGTGCTGAGGATCGAACCCGGGCCGCACGCATGTCAGGCGAGCGCGCTACCGCTTGAGCCACATCCCCAGCCCTAATTGGTGAGTTTAAGCCATTAACATTTAGGGTTATTATTGAGATATGGTTTGTTCTTCCAGCCATATTTGTTTATTAATGTTACTAAACCTGATTTGTTTTCCTCTTTGATTACTTTCTCCCCTTTACTGTCCTACCTCCCACTGTTGGTTTTCATTGTTATTTTCCATTTCCTCTTCCTGTAATGTTTTGCCAAGGATTTTTTGAAGAGATGGTTTTCTAGCTGCGAATTCTTTTAACTTTTGTTTATCGTGGAAGGTTTTAATTTCATCTTCCATCCTGAAGCTTAATTTCGCCAGATACATGATTCTTGGTTGGAACCCATTTTCTTTCAGTGTTTGGAATATGTTATTCCAGGATCTTCTAGCTTTCAGAGTCTGTGTTGAGAGATCAGCTGTTATCCTGATTGGTTTACCCCTAAATGTAATCTGCTTCCTTTCTCTTGTAGCTTTTAAAATTCTCTCCTTATTCTGTATGTTGGGCATCTTCATTATAATGTGTCTAGGTGTGGATCTCTTATGATTTTGCACATTCGGCGTCCTGTAGGCTTCTAGGATTTGGGATTCTGTCTCATTCTTCAAGTCTGGGAAGTTTTCTCGTATTATTTCATTGAATAGATTGTTTATTCCTTTGGTTTGGAGCTCTGTGCTTCCTGTATCCCAATGACTCTTAAGTTTGGTCTTTTAATGTTATCCCATATTTCTTGGATGTTCTGCTCATGGTTTTGCTGAGCTGTCTTGCTGAGCTGTCTATGTTCTTTTCAAGTTGAAATACTTTGTCTTCATTGTCTGATGTTCTATCTTCTAAGTGATCTACTCTGCTGGTAGTATTCTCAATTGAGTTTTTAAGTTGGTTTATTGCTTCCTGCATTTCTAGGATTTCTATTTGTTTGTTTTTTATTACCTCTATTTCCCTGTGTAATTGATCTTTTACTTCCTGGATTTGTTTATGTAGTTCCTTGTCAAAGTGATCTTTCATTTTCTGATTTTGCTGTCTCATGTCTTCCTTGAGACTCCAGATCATCTGAAGCATGTATATCCTGAACTCTTTATCTGACATTCCATCTGTTGCAGCTATTACCTCTTCTAAAGTTGAGTTGACCTGCATTGCTTGTGGTCCTTTCTTTCCTTGTCTTTTCATACTGCTCGCGTTTCTTTCTGCTTGGTGAAACTGTTGTGTTTTTGAAATTTTCCCCCTATTTATTTATATTGCTCTTGTATAGTTGGAAAAATCTCCCTTGCAGGGCAGGTAGTGGCTGTGCTCCTCCTCTAATTAGGGTGATCTGTCTACCACTCTGGTCGGTTGCAGGTCTGCCCACCCTGCGGGCGCGGGTGGCGGCTCTGCTCTGCCCGCACTCCAATTGTGGTGACGTAACTACCACGCCCTCGGGTTGTTGGTCCTGATCCGGATGTGGGCAGCGGCTCTGCTCGGCCCCTACTCCAATTGTGGTGACGTGTCTACCACGCTGGCAGGCCTCTAGGCCTGTTCCGCCAGTGGGTCGCAGGTCTGCCTACCTTGCGGGCTCGGGCGGCAGTTCTGCTCAGCCCCCACTCCCAATGGGGGTACCTGACTGCCTCTCCAACGGGTCACTGGGCCTTTTCCGGACACGGGCGGCGGCTCTGCTCCACCCCCACTCCAACCAGTGTGACGTGACTGCCTCGGCGCTATGTGTCCACCACGCTGGCAGGCTACCGGGCCTGTCCTGCCAGTGGGTCGCAGGTCTGCCTAACTTGCAGGCTCAGACGGCGGCTCTGCACAGCTCCTACTCCAAATGGGGTGACTTGGCTACCGCGCCATCGGGTCGCTGGTCCTGTTCTAGGCGTGGGCGGCTACTCTCTTCGGCCCCAGCTGCAGTTGGGGTGTCGTGATACCACGCCGGTGGGTCACTTGGCCTGCTCTGGGCGCAGGCGGCAGCTCCACTCTGCCCCCCTGGCCCCCACAGCACCCAGCAGGACCCGGACCGAGAAGCAGTCACTGCAGGTTCCCCAACCCTGGGCCAAAGCAGCTTCGGGAGCCAGAACCCGGCCTCTCCGATCCCAGCTCACGCGCCGCTAGGAGCAGGCTCCAAGGAGCGACCCCCGCGGATTCCCCTGCCCCAGGCCAAAGCAGCTCCAGGAGCCAGAGCCCGGCTGCTCCAAGCTCTCCGAGCTCGGTGCATGCTCCGCTGGGAGCAGGCTCAAAGACGCAGTCCCCGTGGGCTCCCCAGCCCCAGGCCAAAACTGTTCCGGGAGTCAGAACCCAGCCGCCCCGAGCTCAGCGCACGCTCCACTTGGAGCTGGCCTCAACACACAGTCTCCGCAGGTTCCCCAGCCCTGGGCCAAAGCAGCCCCGGGAACCAGAATCCGGCCGCTCAGAGCCCAGCTCATGCCTTGCCAGGAGCGAGCCCCTAGGAGTATTCTCCACTGGTTCTCCAGCCCCGAGCCTGAGCGATCTGTCTGCGAGACGCAGGCAAATACCAGCCTGAAATCACCTGTTCCGTAGCTGAATGAGCTGAGATCAGTAGAAAATAGGGATGATTACATCAGCTCTCCAAGATGGCGGCTGCTGTCCTCCTCTATGGTCCGACCGGTGTCGAGAACCATACTGGACCGCTTCTCTCCTCTGTCTCAAAGCCGGAACTCAGCACTAAGCACGGCCATTGCACCACTGGCAGGAGCCCCCAGAATCCACATCGCTGCACCCCCGCTCCGGCAAGCTGTGGGGCGCGACCCTCTGTGTGGAGAAATCGCCCACGTCCGAGCCCCCGCAGCTGAACCTCGCGCGATGGAAATCCGTCCACTAGATTCTGGAGCACCTCAATTTCACTGGAAATTCCCAACAAGATAGCCTTCAGCTGTTTCACCTCGTCTTTCTCCCGCACAGTGACGCGGCGCACTGGGGTGATGCACTCCCTTCGCCGCCATCTTCCCAGCATCTATTCCAGATACTCTCTTCTGTTGTATGTTTCTGGAATCTTGGTCTTATTAGTTCAAAATCATCATTAGAAAAATACCTCTGTGCCTTAGCTGAGGCTAGTGGAGGAAGAGGACCAGGGGTAGTTCCTTTGAAGCCTCAATAGATATTTTTGATTAGATAGTGTGAAGCCTTTTCTTCTTCATTTTTTGCAGATTCTGTGACAGGGCTGAGGCTCTGGTCACTCAACTCTGATCTGTTGATGAGATAAAGAAATGAGGTGACCAGTCACATCATGATGGCAGAAATGAGGTGACCAGTCACATCATGGTGGCAGAAATGAGGTGACTAGGCACTGGCTGGACTCAGGCCTCTGACCTAAGGTGTTGGCCAATTTCAGCTTGACCCATCATCACATCTCTCTGGAAGGTCCTTTTTTAAGGTCTCTCCACGTCAGCACTTCGCTGTGGTGAAGCCTGTTCCGAGCCTGAGGCTTCTGCCTCCAATCTGACCACAGAGGTTTGCAGCCTTGGTTGGTAAATGTAACCAGGAAATAACAGGGCTGGGGAGCAAACTAGAAAAACAAATAACAGCCCACTTGGTTTTTCCCCTCTTTTGCAACTATGGAAAAAGAATTTGCCTGGGGACCCAGTTTAGGGATGGTAACTGCTATGTATGATTTGTCCCTGGAACTCAGGCCGGAGTGAGGTCTTAAGGGGTATTAATCCAAACATGATATTTAGAGGTGGGTCCTTTGGGAGGTGATCACTGTTAGGTAAGGTCATTAGGTGGAGTCCCCCTCAACTGAATCCTGATGGCTTTATAAGAAGAGGGACAAAAACCAAATAGACATACCTGCCTACTCCCTGTCTCTTGCCATATAATACTCTGTGCCATGTTGGGATTCTTTTAGCAAAAAGGCTATCACTTGATGCAAACCCTTTAACCTCTAGACCTGTGAGTTAAATAAAACTCTTTTAAACAAAGCTAGCGTGCCTCAGATATTTAGTTGTAGTTGGACACAATGCCTTTATTTTACTTATTTATCTTTATGTGGTGCTGAGGATTGAACCAGGGTCTGGCATGTGTGAGGCAAGCACTGTACTGCTGAGCCACAACCCCAGTCCTCAGGTATTTAGTTACAGTAATGAAAAACTGACTACAGCAGGAATTCTTGCAATATTTGCCCCAACAAATAGGAAAATACAAGAAGACAATGGATGGTTAGTTTTGTGATATATTTTTGAGAAGATGCTAGGATCTTCTTGTTTATTGTCTTGAATAAATCATTTTTTATACTAAGAAGTCAACAAATATGTGTCTAATAAAGTAGCTAGTTGTGAATTTTTTTGGTAATTGGAAAGAGGAAAATAGGTTGTAATTTTAACATGTTAATGGCATGTTTGGTGTATGGTCTTTTAGTGTTTTTATTTTTAATGTTTTTTTAGTTGTAGATGGACACAATACCTTTATTTATTTATCTTTATGTGGTGCTGAGGATCGAACCTAGTGTCTCACCCGTGCTAGGTGAGTGCTCCACCACTGAGCCATAACCCCAGCCCCCTCTTTTAGTATTTTTTTCTCATTCAGATTTTTTTTTTCTTTTCTTTTGGTAGTGGGATTGAACTCAGGGAGCACTTGGCCACTGAGCCACATCCCCAGCCTTATTTTGTGTTTTATTTAGAGACAGGGACTAAGTTGCTTAGCACTTCGCCATTGCTGAGGCTGGCTTTAAACTCCTGATCCTCCTGTCCAGCCTCCAGAGTGGCTGGGATTACAGGGGTTCGCCACCACACCTGGCTCAGATTTTCTTTTTAATTGAGGGATTTTTCTTTTTGTTCTTCTGTAACTTGTTCCCATAAAAGGTAAGGGAGAACACTGGTCCAAAGGTTGAGGTTAAGTAACTCCAAAGGAAGAACAAGTTTGTTTGTTTTTTAATCTTTACTTTATTCTTTATTTTCTTATATACCAAGCCATTCTTCAGTGAACACCAACTGGGTGTCTTAAATTCAATTGAATTCAGATACCATCTACCTGGAGATAGCATAATCCCACAGGTGACAGCTTAGCCCCACATGACCGCCCTCATTTAGATGCCAGTTTCAAGGCCCAGGTTGCCCGAACTTCTGACCAAATGACTATAAACTTGGACCTGATCCCCTCTTTGAATTTGACCAATTTGCTAAGATAGCTCACAGAACTCAGGGAAACACTTACATTTACCAGTTTATTATCAAAGACACAGATACACAGCCAGATGGGGAAGCCCATATGGCAAGGTGTGTGGTGCGGCAGGAATCTCTGCTCCTTCTGGGCATACCACCCTTCTGGCATCCCCCATGAGTTTAGCAATACAGAAGCTCAGCAAAGTTTGTTGCCCAAGAGTTTTTGCAGTTTCATCTATAGTCCCCCACAACATCTACCTGTCACCATTCCCCCTTTTTTGGTGGGTCACTGGGTTGGGCTAAAACCTATCTCTGGTGAGTGGCCCTATCCTGGAGTTATTCAGAATCCTTATCCTAAGTCATCCATTAGTATAATCTCAGTCTATCCAAAGGGCTAGTTATGAATAAGAGACACTCCTATCTTGCTGGGTGTAGTGTGTATGCCTGCAATCCCAGAATCTCGGGAGGCCAAGTCAGGAGGATCACAAGTTCCAGGCCAGCTTGGGCAACTTAGCCAGATTATGACTCAGAAAATAAAAATGAAGAAGAAGAAGAACTGGGGGTATGGTGCAATGGTAAAAGGGCTACTGGGTTCAGTCCCTAGTACTGAAAAAAAAAAAAAAAACAAAACAAAAACCGAAAACCCAAAAACCAAACCAAAACAAAACTCTTATCACTCAGGAGATTCCAAGGGTTTTAGGAGCTCTGTGATAGGAGCTAGGGATAAAGGCTACATGTATTTCATATATACCACAGGCCACCTCTTGATCTTTGACCACAAATCCCTTATAATTAAAGGATTGTAACAGTTCAAAAATACTGGCTTATTACTAGTCCCATTCAAGTCATTAATAATTAGTCCAGCCTATCAATGTATCAAATGGAAATATCTCCCAGCGTGAGGACATTTGGGCTTGTAGTTTTCCATCTCGTCTTGTCAGGTTCAAAAGCAGGAGTGGTCTGAGCAATATAAAGCTTCATCTTTTCAGTTGCCTGGTCTAACAGGCTCATCTCTTGTTCTGAGGCGTTAATGTAGTATTGGATCTCCTTCATCAATAAGACATTTATTTATTCTTCTACTCTCAGCTACTATGCCTCCTTCCACATTAATGCCCAGACTTTCTCACCTCTGGGAGGAGCATCAGGTTCAGCCACTCTTGGTCCAGGTTACTGGCAGCATGCTAGTCTGGTAAGTGCTGCCCCCATAGTCCACTCCCATTAATGTAGGTTAAGGTGACTCATGGGCTATCTTGACCACTAGGCAGTGCAACTCCAAACGTGCCAGATGAGGTGAGGGCACAATCTGCCCCATAAGATCTTAAAGAATTCTGACGTAAAAATTAAAAAATACAGTTATAGTTTCGTGCTCAGAAATTAACCAGGTTTCTAGCACTTGGCATTGCAGCCTTGGTCAGTTGATCACTGTATCAAGTAGGAAAAAAAAAAAAAGCAGGCTAGTATATGGTAAAGTATTTACTTAGCATGCATGAGGCCCTGAGTTTGATCCCCAGCACCAAATCCCCAAAGTAAAAAATATAGTCATCTGCTGAGGTTTGAATATCTCTCCCCAAAATTCATTCATTGGAAATTTAATATCCAAATTCATATATTTACGGTATTTAGAGGTGGGGCTTTAGGAGGTAATGAGGATTAGGTGAAGCTGTAAGGCTGGGCTGCATGATGACATTAGCATAAAGATAGTGATAACTTCTTAAGAAGTGAGATCCAAGATAGCAAGCTTGCTTCATCTTGTCATGTGATGCCCTCTGTCGTGTTATGATGTGGCAAAAAGACCCTTAATAGATGCTGAGCAGATGCCAGTGCCATGTTTTTGGGCGTCCAGTCTCCAGAATCATAAGCCAAATAAACTTCTATTCTTTGCGATATCTCTACTCATTATTGGATATTATGGACTCTGAAGTATATCCCTTCTTTTGAAGAAATGGCAGTTGGCCATCCAAATTTGTGTGGTATACTCTGTTTCCATTCTTTTGTAGTACTCCGGGCATTTACATCTTCCTTCGGGGATGTAGTCCAGAGTCAGAGTCAGTTTCTGTTCCTGTCGAGGTTCCTGAGGCTACCAGCTTCAGTTTGACTTGCCAGCTGCATGTAGGACTTCCCTTTTGGGGAATCTGCTGCAGAGCCATCTGCAATCTCTACTGCTCTCATTGGCAGATCAAACAGTTCTTATTGGCATTATGTGGCTCAGATGGTATAAGATGCATCTCTGATCTCTGCATTGTTGCAGTACTTCCATGTTTCCTCATTTTATGGACCCAGGTGACCGTCTTACGTGAGTACATAAGGTCATCTGTTGTTTATACCAATCACCTTCTGAACGAACCTGATGGGCGTTACAATGTGATACTCTAATGTGCCCTGTACCTTCTCATAGTGATTTCCTGGGGCCCTCCCCGACATTGGCATCTCTTTACTAAACCCAAGTTTCCATTGTGACATTTTCTGCTTGACCATGGGCCATGCCATTGGACACTGCCCATGAGTGAATAAAAACTCAAACATGAGGATTTTACCATGCTTCATTTTTTCTATCACTGCTAAGAAAACAGCATACAATTCAACACAGAGTGGATCTACTTTCTGCAATCAGAGTGGCATCCTTCCAAACAGAATGTTGTTTCTTCTCCTTGGAGCTGCCCTCCCCCGCCCCCCCGAACCCAACAGGTCTTTGTTGGTTGGTTCAAAGTGATTTATAGAGCACAGGCAAGTGATGATAGAATCTAGCCATTTTTCACACAGTTCTGGAGTCAATCTGAAGGGTAAAAGCTCCTGTTCCTGAATATCTCCTCCTTGTGTTCCCTAAGTAGCATGATCCTGTATAAACCATCCAAATTCTTTAGTCCAAATCCCCAATTGTTATTGTTGGGAGGTGCTCCCAGGCTTTTGCCATAAGCTCCAGTCTAGGCTCCACACAGGGCTATCAAGGGAGAATTTGTCCATACCAGCAATCCCGCTTCTACTTTACACTATGTGGACTTGGGCAATCTTACTGGTTCCAATGAATATGACTCAGAGGACAGACTTGCATGCCTCTGTCTTATAATGCTAGGTAGGGGAAACATTTCCCAGACATATACAGGTACTTACTTATAATCAGATGAAAAAGATGCAACTATTTCACATAAAAGCTGTTCAAGAATGTCAATTCTCCCACAAAGTTTACCTTAATTCCATCAACCCTAATTTTTCCCTAGTAGGATTTTATTAACAGGTTTTAGCTTTACATTACTCTATAGGGGAAGTATTTCCAACCAGATGTAATCCATTCCTATAAAACATTCAGGTAAAAGAGATACAACTTTATATAAAGCTTGTTTAAACATGCCAACTTTAGTACTTCATCAACCCTCACATATTTATGCTCTTCCACTCCCAATGCAGCCCATATCAGGGATTGATTCACGGGTCTTGATGTCATAGCACATGAGGCTTCTGTATCAAGGAGTCATGAGAGCTCTCCCACCGCAACTTCTACCACCATTTTACCCTTTCTTGTGCAAAAGGCTTGGGGTCTCCAAGGGGTTCAGCTAAGGGACCCTATCCTTTATTTCATCTTGATTTATCTGTTTATTATCTGGGGCAATTTAGTTTAGATTTCCCATTGCAGTCTTTGTCTTCTGATGTTTAAAATTATTCCAAACTGGAGCAAACACATCTGGAAACCTGTAATGTTGGGGGACCAACAGGAGCACCCTTTGGTCCTCCCAACCTTTGATAGTATTATATCAGACCTTTGCTTCAAACCCATCAATGTTTGTTTTATTCTTCCCTCTTCTTAGTAACCATCTAAAGAGTTCCAAAGCCCTAGGATTCCTCCCTTTCTCTTTCCTCTTTTTCATCTTATTCACTCTCACTTCAGATGCCAATCCCACGTCAGGCCACCCATATTTCTGATCCAACAGCTATCAACTGGGGGTCCTGATCCCCTTCTTGGATTCAGTTAATTTGTTAGGATGGCTCACAGAAGTCAGGGAAATATTTTATCTGTTTATTATAAAAGCATGCAAATGAATAGCCAAATGAAGAGGTACATGGGGTGAGGTAGGGGGTGGGGAGGAAGTTGATGACCTTCAGTGCTCTTTCTGGGCACACTGCCCTCCCAGCACTTCCACAAGTTCAGTAACCCTGCTGCTCAAGAGTTGCAAATTGTGTTACTCACGAGTTTTTATAGAGCTTGATCTCCAGCCATCCCCCACCCACCACTTCCCTTTTCTTGGAGATTTAGAAACCTAACCCACTAATCTCCAATCACTTGGTCTTTCTGTGACTGGTCCCTTTCTGAGATATCTGTGGGCTCCATCCCAAGTCACTGCATTAGCATAAACTCAGGTTTTATCAAAGGGGCTTATTATGAATGTCAAAAGACACACTTTTCACTATCACTCTGGAGATTTCATGCAACAGGAAGCAGAAACAAAGACCAATAATATTAAATGTTGTAGCACAGGAGGACATTTCTGGAGCACTCTTTCTGGAGAAGCTATCAGGCTGAGATGTTTCTCCAGGCAGGGGAGGGGGAAGAGCTCTGGCAGATGTTTGTGCTCGGCCTTTTCCCGATGGTCTCTGACCTCCAAGCATGTCATGCCAGGCTGTTCAGAGCAGTGTGCCTTGATCTAGCAGCATTTTTATTCTGGCTGGGTCACTGCGCTCTAAAGCTCTTTCTGACCTTTTGTTGATTCTCAGGGTTGGATGTAATAGCAGCAATAAAGATTATTTTGAATAGGGTGGAGCTTCTCCAGGAAATAGTTTGCCCTTAGCTTGGGGGATAACAAGTGCTTTCTCCACCTGCGTCAATGGTGAACTGTTTCTTCTTGACTGAAAAATCTCATTTAAAGCAATCGACCCAGGAAAGAAGATTGTATTGCCTCTGTGGGTTGCCCCTTTCTATGATTTCAAGTTGTTCTTTTGAGAAAGATCTAACTGAAGTTCCCTATGATACAATTTAGATGGAAGATAATATTTTTTCCAAGACTCATTATTAGTAATCTGGGCTGTTGCTTCCAGATTTTGAGGAAAGGCCTGACTTTATACTAACATTTACTTACACACCTGTCCACCTCTTGGCAGAATTTTCAGCCACTGTCAGCCATGTATGCTAGAAGATGGTATAGTATTAGAGGTGAATGGAGGATGTGGCCTGCCCATATACAAAGTTCTTAGAAACACTGAAGACTCATCTCTCTTTGAAGTGCCTTCTCTGGATTGCTTCTCAGAATGTCTCTATTGATTGTCAATGTGTAATCCTGAATTTCACCATCAGAGAGATTTGGCTGACAGTGTAGATAACTCAGGAGAGATAATGCCCACTGTTAGACAAATACTTATTTATTCACATTTTAAAATTTTGTGTATTTTAAAATTTAAATATATATTACATATTTGCTGGGCATTGGCTCCAGGCTTGGTGCTTGGGATACAGAGATGGATACATGGTCCCTCCATTGAGGAGCTCACAACTAAGTGTGGAAGATAGTTTTAGTAGAATAAGGTATTCAGACTAAATCATGTGTGTTAGCTGATAAAATACCTGAGAAAACCAACTTAGAGGAGTCGAGATTTATTTTGGCTCATGGTTTCAGAGACGTTAGCCTGTGGTCAATGGGCTCCATTCTTTTGGGTCGGAGGTGAGGCAGAACCCCATGGCAGAAGGGCGTGGCAGAGCAAAGCTGCTTACCTCATGGTAACTGAGAAGCAGAGAAAGAACAAGGAGGGGACCAGGGACAAGGTATACCCTTCCAGGGCATATCCTCAGTGACCCACTTCTTCCCTCTATGCCATCAGAATAAGGATCTGTCAATGGACTGATCCACTGATGAGGTCGGAGCCCTCATGATCCAATCACTTCCCCAAAGCCCCATCTCTGGTCATTGCTGCACTGAGGACCAAGCCTTCAATATATGAGCCTTCAGAGGACATTCCAGATCCAAACCATAAAACGTGGGATTTATACTAAAACATGGAAACAAAATAGGTCTCAGGGAAGGCTCTGCTGGGCAGGAGAGGAGAGCAGGGTCAGAGGCCTTGATTTGACACCACACCACCTCAGTTCACGTATATTCAGCTCCCACCTGGAAGCCCCTGATTCTTCATCTCTCTCAGAGAATCCATTCTGTGGTGGATGGTATTTGTGAGATCATTTCAACCTTGAGGAAACCAAGAAGCCTAAGGCCACAAAGCTGGTTGGTGACAAAGGTGGGTCCAAAATATAGATCTCTCAATTGTACTGTCCAATTTATTTCTCATGGAGACTCTCTTTGCACCGGCCAGAGTCATGTCTTTAATCAGTGAGCCGTGATGCTCCTGCAGACCTCGTAGCCCTTTCTTTGGGAACAAGGGGATGGTTTTCCTAGGACTACTGTCCCGACTCTAGGCTTAGAGACCAGTTGAGGGAGCAGGGGATAGAGACTTCAGTTCTGTTAATTTTCTTTCTCTGTGGCCCCAGGAAGGTAATTCAATCTCCATGGGCTTCAACAAAATTATAAAATAAAGAGTAGACATTTTCATTTCTTCTTGTAAGGCAAAAGTTAGTATATGTGCCTGAAGAATTATGTTGATTTTTTCATTAGTTAATAAAAGGAAGCTGGGTACAGGGGCGCAAGTAATCTCAGCTCTGGACACTGAGGCAGGAGGATGGCAAGTTCAAAGCCAGCCTCAGCTACAGCCAGGTAATAAGCAACTGCATGAGACCCTGTATCTAAATAAAATACAAAATAGGGCTTGACACTTGACCAGTGAGCCATATCCCCAGCCCTATTTTGTATTTTATTTAGTGATAGTTGCTTAGCACCTCACTAAATTGCTGAGGCTGTCTTTGAACTTGTGATCCTCTTGCCTCCGCTTTCTGAGCTGCTGGGATTACAGGTGTGTGCCACTGCGCCCAGCTGATCCCTCTTCTGATCTATATTAATAGTTACTGGAAAATGTTGTGTAAGTCTAGATTTATAATTTGGGGACCACTCTTACCTGTCTTTTCCTTCAGTGATGGCCTGCTCAAAGTCCTGACTTCTTATTTCTCCTCCTTTTCTTTTCCCTTCATTTCTTTTTCTCTTCCTAAACCTACATACTATCTTTGGTCAGGTTCATCCAAGCCTTTGGCTTTAATGATTCTGTTTTATGTTGACTGACTTTCTCCATCCTTTGCTGCTATAACAGAGTGCCTGGGACTGAGTAATTTATAAAGGACAGAAATTTACTTTCTTAAAGTTCTGGTGCCAAGGTCAAGACACTGGCATCTAACAAAGGTCTTTCTGCCCTATCCTTCAGAGGAAGGAATACTTTGTCCTCACATGGCAGAAGGCAGAATGGCAAAACGGCAAAGGGGCCCATGGTGCCCTTTTGTTATGACATTAATCCTACCTAGATTTTAACATGTGTATTGGAGGAAACATTCAAAGTGTAGCATGACTCTTCCATTTGCATCTCCTACCTCATCTCTTTCTTTGCTGGGTCTTAGGCTCATTTCCACCTCACTAATGCACATTTCCTTTGGAATTTTCATCAGAGTTTTGTTTGTTTTCTGTAGAGCTTATCATCTTTTCCTCCAATCCAGTTCCTCCTACTCTGTGCTTTTTGATATGAGGAGGCTTCCCCCTCAGAAGGAATGTTCTTCGGTCTACCTTCTCACCCCTTCTCTGTTGCCATCTCTCATGTATAGTTTAAAAGCATCTTCCTAACTGGTCTCTTTGACACCCTTACATCTCCTCCTCTTTAGTTCTGCACTCTGCAGCTAGAGTGGGCTGTGGGTCCATCTCTGTTCTTCTTCCTACTTCATGTATTGCCACTCTAGCCAGACCTCTAAGTTCATTGAAGAGATACTCCCATGTTTCCAGGTCTTCATAGACATTGCTTCTTCAGACTCAGCTCCTCTTACAACCCTGACCCACAATGCCACTCTAAGGCCTTCTTCTCCTTTGGCATAGTTCATTAGCCTTTCCTCCAGGTAGTATTTCTTGACTCAGGTATCACCTATATATTCCTGCAGCTTCCTGAGCTAAGATGGGATAGCATGCTCACACTGTATCTTTTACCGGATCCTAAACTGTGAAGTCAGAGTTTATTTCATTTTGGCGCCTGCTAAGCATTTTGCATGAAACATGGTGGGGAGCTCAGTAAACATGTATTTAGGGAATGAATAAAGAATTGAGTGATGAAAGCATATAAGGAAATTTGATTTTCATGGAATTCTAATATAAATCATTTTGCAAAGCAAGACTTTTGAAGCTGAATAATTACTCCCCATATGCCACACATGTAAATCTAGATAATTATGTATTGGCTTTTTTGTCTGTTTAAAACCTGCTTGTTTCTTTCTGTATTTTATTTCTTTGTCCTGTTTGTGTCCCCCATTAGACTGTAAGTGCCCAGAGACCTGAGGCTGCTATTCTTCTAAGGGTGGTCTTTATTCAGAGGAGCCAGATTTGAAGTAGGCAGGTGAGAGTGCTTGACCTTACCTACAAAGAGGCTCTGGCAAGTAAGAGCACGCTGGGAGTGATATTGTGTCTGGCAGTTGACCTAGGGCCCTGACACAGTGTGCAAATATCAGTTAGGTACTCCCCCCCCACACACACACATACACACAGGCTCATTGTGGCTTTGAAGGGTATTTATTTTTGGAGCTGTGGTTGCCTTGGCAACAACACTTTTTCTCATCTTCTCCTTCCAGGTCGAGGCAACAGTTGTTCCTTCTGCAGGGAAGAAGCATTTTGGAGCAGATGCATCCTTCTTTCCAACTTCCTGCCCCCCTAATTAATCCAACAACTGTTTACTGCATACATACAATGTGCCAGGTTATTGTTCTTGACACTGGAAATACTAGTAGATAAAATAGATTCTGCCCTAGTAGATTTTACATCCTAGTAATGGTGGAGAGACAGTGGGCAAAAATAATAATGCAACATTAGTTCCTGTTTATTTAAATTCATATTATTTGGGCACATCACTGAAAAGAAGTTGATTTGTTTCCTAATATTTAGAAATTAGGAATTATGGGGCTTGGGATGTGGCTCAGCAGTAGACGCTCGCCTAGCATGTGTGAGACCCTGGTTTCAATCCTCAGCACCACATAAAAATAAATAAAATAAAGGTATTGTATCCAACTACAATTGAAAAATAAAATACTTTTTTAAAAAAAGTTTTTAAAAAACCAGAAATAAGGACTTGTAAGAAGTAGAGTCTTCTTCCACCGTTTTGAAGAAACTGGAAATTCTCTACAGAAAAATAAATCTCAGTCTTCGTGCTTACTCCTAGCATGCATGAAGCCCTGGGTTCAATGTCACAGGGAGGAGCTGGTGGCTGACTGTGGGAAGCTGACTGACCCTTCACAAAGAGAGGGACTTAATTTGATTTGGTGTGGGCATTTTGGAGTGCAGACACATTTGTTGCTCTGACATAGCCCAAGACCTTGGGAGATGATGAAATTAAACTGGGTCTGTCTCTGCAGCTGTCAGATGCCAGAGCAGTTGTTCTGCTGGTGTTTGTGGGAGACAGTTGGCCCTCGTGGGAGCCAAGAGTCAAAGGGCTGCCTGGCCCTTTATCACCCAATGTAACACCAGCCTTGAAGGCAGGCAGTGGATGGAAATTTATTGAGCCACCATAGAACGGGAGCTTGAACTGACTCCAAGGGGGAAGGCAGAACGGAAAGAAGAGACACTAACACCTGCTGTGGGCTGCTTCCCTCAGGAATGGTAAAGAATGGCACCCACATGGACACAAATGAAAACAATGTGGGCAATAGCCATTTATCGTAATCTCTTAATTTGGGTAGCATTTATTCTTCTTAAAGCAATTAACCAGGCCCTGGGCTTAGGAAATGCATGATCAGAATATAATTGATCTTGATATTTGCCCCAGCACTTACCCTGGTGCCTGGCACACACCAGGCCCTCCAATGATAAACTTGTGGCATGACAATTCATTGTGTCATTTGTTCCTGCGTCCTGTGGGGCAGATGTAATGAGAGTGCCCACCTGGTCCTTAAGGAATTGAAACTCCAAAGCATACCCACATCCATACAACTAAGTAATGACAGAAACCAGACTCAAAAGGAGGCGGTGACATGTACTTTCTTTCAATTCAGCCCTCTGTCTATATTGTTCAGTTCATGTACCTATCTGAGATTATACTGGAGGCTTAGACCTAAGTCCTGACAATGTGGCCAATTAAAATCCACAGGAAATGGAACATAAAGGCCAAACTTTATAACCAGCTATTTCAGCATGCCTCCACTCTTTTAAAGCTGCAGCTCCTGTGAAAAGCTTTGACTAGATTTTACCTCCCCCTGTTCCCCTTCTCAGTTGGAGGGAAACATTAAACATTCATGCTGCCAGAGAGAGGAGAGTCCAAATATCACCAGTATGTGTTGCTTGGCTTCTGTGTGCTGGCCATTGAGTTTTGGATGGCCTCTGTTCTTAAAGGAGTTAGTCTGGTTTATTGCTAATCTCTTCCTTTGCGCAACAGCAGATTTTTATTCAGCATTCATTAGGCATTTGATGCCCATTATTACAAATAAATGCTAAGGTTTAAAATGTGACAAATGTCTCTGAGGATAGCAGTAATTGTCTTGTGGATCATCCTGGTAAATTAGTTGTGATGAACCCCCCTTCTAGAAGACCTTCCTTAGTAAATGGAGTTGGACACTTTGTCTTAGGAAAGCAGAAGCAATTTATTCTCACAGGAGGACCTAGTTCATTTATGTCACAAAATAGGTGAAGGTGGCCAGTGCTTTGTTGATTGAGAAATTCTCTACAGAAAAATAAATCTCAGTCTTTTGCTTACTACCTAGCATGCATGAAGCCCTGGGTTCAATTCCCAGCACTGTGAAAAAAATTTTTTTTGTGTGTGTGTGCGTGTGTGTCTTACAAGCACTGTTGAAGTAAAGGATTCAAAATTTAGATTTTTGAGGTTGTCTCTATGTTTTTCTGATCTTGTCCCTTGCAGCAACAAAGAATCTAAAGTTCTAGAGCAGCTTCCCCCAGTGGACTACTAGCTTAAGACTTCTTTGGGAGGACAGGTTTGCAAATGATTACTTTTTAAAAAAGAATAATTTATAGTAGATGAACACAATACCTTTATTTTATTTTTAAGTGGTGCTGAGGATCGAATCCAGTGCCTCACACGTGCTAGGTAAGCACTCTACTAGCTGAGTAACTCCAGCCTGCAAATGATTACTTTTATGGTTTTAGTCTTAATTACGTGTATACTCAGAGGGTTAGTAAGGAATAGTTGAGGCTGTGGTTGTAGCTCAGTGGCAGAGAGCTTGCTTAGCAAGTGTGAGGCACTGGGTTCAATCCTCAGCACCACATAAAAATAAATAATCAAAATAAAGGTACTGTGTCTATGTACAACTAAAAATATTTTTAAAAAGAAAAGAAAATAGTTGACACTATGCAAACAACTCCAAACCCCACTCATCCAGATTAAGTGGTGAAGTATAGGAAAATACGAGAACACAAATCTTTAAAAAGAAAAAGAAAAAGAAAAAAAATATATATATATCTTTCTTTTTGCAGTAATGGGGATCAAACACAGGGCTTTGCACATGCCAGGCAAGTTCTTTATCACTGAGCCCCAAGGTGCTTAAACCCGAATATCTTAAACCCGGATATCCCCTAAGGCAGGGTAAGTGTTTTTGGTCCTGGGATAGTGATTCAGACTCTTACCAGGAAGGAGTTTTAATTCGCATGTTGAACATGATACATGTCTTGATACTTGTCAGCAGTTGGGATCCACATACATTCACCTCAGGGCAATTTATGGACCTTAGTTTAGGTGAACCTTAGATGAGGTGAGCACATGGCAAACACACTGTGGCTATACAAGGGAGCAGCATCTGAGGTTTACAGGTCATTTCTGATTGTGAGCTTGAGGGTGGGGGAGGACAGCTGAGAAACGGAATGTGTGTTTCTACTCTTGACAAACCCATGCCCACCCTGCTCCTCACTTTCCCCCACCTCCAGCCAGGCTCCTGTCAATGACTTCCCAGCAGCTGCCTTTGATTTTCATTCTGGTAGCGATTTCCAGCCTGTTTCCATGGAGTAAAATTCCTGCCTGGGACAAGTTTTCTTCCCTCAGGCTACTTTGCATCATCAGTTTTCCCCATAAGTAGGCAATCATGAAACACCTCCCTTGTGGATTGGTCTGAAAATGGAATAGCAAAGGTAAGGTACCTCTCAAGGTGTCTGGTACAAGATGGGCACTCACTTTCTGAGTATTCCCTTTTCTTCCCCTCCCTTTAAATTTAAGGGAAGGAGGTATTTTCATGTTGGTGCTATTCAAGGCCAGGCTTAACTGATCAGAAGGACAAGCCCTGGGGTTTGCGGCTGATTATCATTGCCCCGCACCTTTGCTGAGTCATTAGGGGCTGGCCGACCTGAGAAGACAGTGGTCAGGGAGTGGTCACAGCTGTGAGTGCTGAGGCTACCTAGATTGATTCCTAGCGTTTCCTGGTGCACCTCTGGAACCTGATCCCCCTTCTTATGGGTAAGAGGGTGGGGTGGACAGGTAACCGGCCATGGGGATGTCCTGCATGTCTTGCCTGGTGCTGGATTTCCTGTAATGTGGCTTCATGAATCTTTTGGTGTCAGTTGAATCAGTACAGCCACAGGCTTTGCAGAGGACATCAATGAATGGAGGGCAGCATTGTCTTCAGAGTTTGAGATGAGTGACAGTCTTTGATATGAGATGTAATTAGGAGAGAAGGTGCACTTGGCATCAGGGAGAAGGTGAGGAATGAGAACTTTCAGAAAAATAAGACATTGTAAAAAGAGCCATGGTAAGGTTTAAAGACTAGGAGCTAGAGAACATGCATTTGTGGGATTAGGATGGATTTTGTATGCCCCCTGAAATGTCTCTTGTGAGACTATATTTATGAGAAAAAGTATGTGGAATTCTTATTGTTTCAGAGATGCTTTAACTTATTATATGTTTTACTCCTGTCAATACCAAAGATAAATATACCATGTGTAAGATGTATAGTAGTCTCATTTAACGTTTAGGAAAGTAGGAAAGCAAACATCTGAATCCTTTTTTCTCCCAGTATATAGAGGTGTAGAACAAAAGGAAAATTTTTGGTTAAGCTGTATGTTCCCATCATGCCTAGCTAGAGATTCATTAGAATGAACTAAAACCAGAACAGATTTCACTAGAATCTGCCTCTGAATTCCTGTCCAAATTAAAAATACACTGAGAACCTTCTGATGATATGCATTCACAGTCTGTCAGTCATTCCTTCTGTATTTGTTATGCAAACTGCTGCTCCTGTCACTCAATAAAGGGTGGCTGGCAAAGCCACAGAGAGATGTGAATGGATTCAAGTTCAGGTTCTGTCTCTTTTCTGTGTGATCTTAACATATTTTTTTTTAGTTTTTTTTTTTTTTTTTGAGATCTCCTCTCATCTCCCTCCCCAGTTTTACTGTCTTCATAGTACTTTTTAGTTTTGAGATGGTCATCTTCTTTTGTATGTATGTCTCTTTGTTGATGATCTGTCTCCCATCTCTGCAACGTTACTGCTAACCCACAAGAATTTGAGACCCTTAAGAGAGGGGTCTGGCCCATTCTGCTTATTCCTGCCTTCTCAGTGGTTTGCAAAGAGCCTGGTACATAGGAGATACTCACCTGCAGCACAGAACACATCTACAAGCGATAGTAATTAGCCTGGTGATGAGCAGTAGCATCCAAAGGCTAAGAAGAAAAGTCTGATACCTTCTCTGCCCCCCTGGAGTTTACATTCTTGTACCCCAAGGGCAGCAGGGTGTCCTGGGAAGAGCTCTGAGAGATGGCAGACTTGAGTTTTATTCTTTGCTAACTTAATTATTCAGCCTTTGGTTTTGGGTTCTGAAAGGGAAAGAATTAGACAAGGTCTTTTAGGCCTCTTCCTGCTGGTAAGTATTGATTTATGATTTTATTAGTGGAATTGTAGACTGTTATACAATGACAGGCTGGAAAGAGAATAACTGTAGAAGGAACAGGAATCAAAGAGAGTGTGCAGGAAGTAGGCCAGGAAACCATGTGTCTTTGTCTCTGTGCCTGTTTGGTGCCTTTCTGGGTCTTAAACCACATTTGTTCTCCTGCTGCCGTTCTCATTTCCCACTGTCTGGCCCCGGTTCACTTACACATCTTGGGAGAGCTGGTTCTCTTCTCTGCTTCGCTCTGTGTCTCCTACTTGACTTTGAAACGGATTTCCTGGGAGATTTCTAGGCTTAGCTTTATTGCGCTTTTGAGGCTGGGTAGGGCCCATATGAGCACCTAGTTCTTTGTTTTACAGGTGGGCAAACTGAGGCTCAGATGGCAGTGCAGTTTCTGTATTCTATAGTCGGTAACACAGCCAGTGCTGGGCTCAGATTCAGAGCCCAGTCCTGCTGTGATTGCTCCCCTGTGGTTGTGCTCTATTTCCCAAAATTTTTTATTTTCAATAGATGAGTGTTACTTTTGTTACTTGATGTGTGACTCCAAGATGAGTGTATTTGAGTGCTACATAGAACCTGTTGCAGTTCCTTGAAATCTTTCCCTAACCCATTTTAGCAGCCTTCCTGCTTTTTTTTTTTTTTTTTGGCGGTGGGGGGCGCAGGGGCGGGGCGGGGCCTGCTTGGGTCGATCCTAGGGCCTTGTGCCTTCTAGGCAAGGCTCTGTCACCGAGTGACACTGCCAGCCTCACCCTCCTGCTCTGATTCCAAGGTACAAGGCTTACTTAGCATTGACTGTAGATTTTTACCTTACTGTGAATTCTTGAAGATGGTAGTAATTAACTAGTCTTAGGTATTTGTTGCTTGTCTAATGTTTACTTTTCACTGTGTTGATGGGGAGGGTAAAGAATAGAGCTGCGCCTTGGAGCTTGCAGGCAAAGGAACCTGGACAGCCTACATTTGTTCCTCATCGTTTCCCATCATCTGCAGTTAGGCACCTCCTCAGTCTCTCCCACTGGTCCTGTCCTTGCTCATTTCACTTGCTTAAGTCTTCATCCACTTTGCTGTGCTATACTGAGAGGGCTTCCGTAGAAACCTGCCTCTCATGCTTCTGATTTCTTCAATAAACAGATCACTCCCCTGCCCAGAATCCTTCAATGCCTCATCACCCTCCAGATGAAATCTCATCCCATTTCTGGGACTCAAGGCCTTTCATGATGTGAACTTTGCTTAACTTGTCTGTGTTCATCTCTTGCCGTTTCCACTCCAGCCCTCATCTCCAGCCCTCATCTCCAGCACTAAGGACAGCATGCACTGTCCTTCAACCTTCTGGGTCTTGGCAAGTACCCATCCCTCTGTTTGGAATTTGGTTTGTCTGGTAAAATTTTACTCATCTTTTAAATGTCAGTTCCAATGCATTCTCCTCTGTGAATTCTTGTCTGCTTCCCATGTAGCTCCAGGTGTTCTTTCTCTTGCGTGGACACCAACTTTATTCATTAGATAGTGAACATAGAGGCACTCTACCACTGAGCTACATTTCAGCTTTTTTTTTTTTTTAAAAGAAAGAGTGGGAGAGAGTGGGAGAGAGAGAGAGAATTTTTTAATATTTATTTTTTAGTATTTGGCGGACACAACATCTTAGTTTGTATGTGGTGCTGAGGATCGAACCCGGGCCGTACGCATGCTAGGCGAGCGCGCTACTGCTTGAGCCACATCCCCAGCCCTCAGCTTTTTTTATTTTTCATTTCAAGATAGGGTTTTCCTAAGTTGCCCCGGCTGGCCTTGAACTTGTATTTCTCCTGCCTCAGTCTCCTGAGTTGCAGCCCTTTTTGTATTTTATTTGGAGATAGGATCTTGCTGAGTTGCTTAGGGCTTTGCCAAATTGCTGAAACTGGCTTTAAACTCCGGATCCTCCTGCCCCAAGCCCCCTGAGCTGCTGGGATTACAGGCGTTCACCACTGTGCCCAGCTGGTTACAGCATTCTTGATATAAAGAAACTGAGGAGAAAAGAATATAATTTGAATAAAAAAGAGAAGAATATTATTTTTCCTAGATATTGACTTTTAAGTGAGAAAGAATGTGAAAAATAGACACAGCAGGTCTTCCATGCGTGCTACCTTCTCCTTTCTGTAGGACAAGAACTTTGGGTTATGCATAAGTAACTTTGTACTTCAAGTTCTATTAGCCTTACCCCTGAGATTCCAGAGGGCAGGCCACTTTATGTCTTCCGCCTTCCAGCTTAGCTTCTGAGCTATCCAAACCTTGCTTTTCATCTTTCCTGTGTGGAGGCCACCATTCCAAAAATGTTACTTGAATGCTTTTAAATGGATAGATTATCTACTTTGTAGATCATCAAAATCCTTTTTATGGCTTTGTCCATCTGGGTGGGTCCCAGAACTGAACTTGAAGAGGGTTAATTGGATATAGGGCAGGAATGTGATTGTGTGCATGTGTGTGTTTCATTAAAATTTTCAAACCCCAAATAAAGAATCTGCAGATTATTCAACTTTTCTTTTGTTCAATATTCTGAATTATTGGGTACCTGCTGCCTTTATGCTAATGAAAAATAATCATGCTTTGTATAAGTAACTTATCAGAAAGTCATCAAAGTGCTTGGCTGGGAAGATATGGTGTTTACTCCTGTGTGGAAAATGGTGCTCTGGAAACTGATCAGCTGTTGAGCCTAGACATTCTGACGCCAGGTCCCCTCAGTGCTGTTATTTCTTCTCATGCCCTGAGGGGCCCTGGTGAGTTAGTGGATGACCAGGGTTCTTGGTTAGGGCTGTTTTTATTTCTTCCAATTGGAAAAAGAAAAAAAAAAAACACAACAAGATAATAGTTTCCTCATAAACCGGTTTTTCCTGGGGCTGAGTGCAAATGAAATTGGATGGGGAGTAGGGTAGGGCAGGGAAGGGGAATCTGAAAGCTGAAAGGATTCTTTCTGGAAAATAGCACAGCTTGCAGTCCATTTGTCCCTGAGCTCCATGGTCACTGGAGCAATTTGTCTGTGTTAGGGTTTCCATCTCCTGTCCCCCCACCTCACTTGTCCTTTAGGTCCCAAGAATTTGTCCTTTCCAGGTGCTTCAGTGTGTTTTGTTGGTTCCTGCCTCTATCCTTGGCCCGCTAATGGTGGAGCCCAAGGCTTTCTCTATCTTTTCTACTTTGCGACCTTTCATAATTCACATATTTTTAGCTTTTTGATAAATTTAACTTCTGTTAACTGGAGGAACACAAACCAGGTAATAACTAAATTAATGACCATTTTGGAGGCCACAACCTTAAAAACAATCTTGAAATCATATATGTTCTTTCTCCTCCTCCTCCTCCTTCTTCTTCCAGTGCTGGGGATTGAACCCAGAACTCGCCCATGGCAGGCAAGTGGTCTACCACTGAGTTGCATTTCCAGCCCTTTTTTATTTTCTCACCAAGTTGCTGAGGCTGGCATCAAACTTGTAATTCTCTTGCTTCAGCCTACAGAGTAACTGGGATTACAGGTGTGTTCTTAGTGGAGTTTGGTTTTTAATTAGATGTGAATGAATTCAGTGATCCTTTGTCTTGGCTTCTCTAGAATGTTCTTTTTTGGGGGTGTACTCAGGGGCACTCAACCACTGAGCCACATCCCAGCCCTATTTTGTATTTTTTTTAGAGACAGGGTCTCCCTGAGTTGTTAACACCTCGCTTTTGCTGAGGCTGGCTTTGAACTCGCAATTCTCCTGCCTCAGCCTCCTGAGCTGCTGGGATCACAGGTGTGGACCACCACGCCCAAACGTGTGTTTTTTTGTCTTGGCTTCTCTAGAAGGTTCTTGCAGGGGTTCAGGAGTCATTTCTGAGTTATCAGCTGCCCTGATCTACTCCAGGCTGGCTCCTAGATCAATCTTTGAGTTTTGTTAGCAGTAGAATCAAGGTGGCACTGTCACTAGGACTATTTCCTATACCTGTTTCTCTGGTCCCCAGAGACTCCCCTGGGCTACTGGGCAGCCTTCTCTTCCTCTGAGAAGCTTCTCCAGAGCTGGCTTCAGTTTGAGAAAGTCCTCCTCTACCTCTTGGCCAGCACTCTGTCTTATTTGCTTGCCTACGTTTTGTTTACCAGCTGGCGGTTGCAACAGTTCTGCTCTTAGGTGTAGGTTTCTTTCTTCTTTGTCTCCTTTTTTTTTTTTTTCTTTTTTTCCCAGAAATGGGTAAACCTTGTTTATTTTCTGGTTTCACTTGTGGCCTTCTGACCTCAGCGGCAGCTGCTATCACTTGGAAAATTCTCAAACTGGTTGGGGCAGATCTTGTCACTTCTTGTCTTAAAGTTTTTGCTGCTGTGCACTTCCCAGATGTTCCTGCTTTCTGGCTGAGGGCTGCCTCTTGCACACCAGAGGCAACAGATGCAGTCAGCAGAATAAACATCCAGACTCCTCCCTGCCCCCCACCCCCAACCCAAGTTCACATCCCCCCAAGTCTCATGAGTGAGGTTGTTCCTGTTGCCTACCCCTTTCTTCAGCTCCAGGTGAATGCGAGGGTCTGGTATTATAGTGTGCGCAAGGTGAAGGAACAAAGAATTCAGGGGCAGAAAACTTGGACTGAAATCCTCATTCCTTAGCTAACAGTTTGATCTTAGACCTGTCTTGTGTCCCCTTGAATTCCCATTTTCATCTTTAAAATGGGGATCAGAGTATATATTTCTTATCTACCTCATGAGGTCAAAAAGATTAGATCTCCACGTGTGCATGGAAGCACTTGATAGAGACATTATAGGAACACTTCAGAGGCTTTTTAACACAGAAAGAGGCACTTTGTGGACTGTTTAAATGTGAAGGTTTATTATCAGTGTTAAATACATTAGTATGCAGTATCTTGAATGAATTGAAAAGAGCAGCCCGTGTTTGCACTCAGGGAGGTTTTCCCTGATGTCATCTGTAGGTCCTCTGTGAGGTTTGGGCACTGGTGGTAACTGCTCAGGTTTGGATTTATCATTAGGTCTGTGGCATAAAGGGAGCAGAGATGTGGGTCAGACAGGAAACAAAGTCAGTGAATTAATACCTGAGTGTACCCGAGAGAAGAGACTTTGGGGCTTCTGTTTGACATGGGGCTCATTTGGCCCTGGTAGAAGATGCAGCCCAAGTAGAAGAGACATTTAAAGCAGAGAGGGCATGAATAAAGTTTGGAGGAATGAATGTGCATGGTATATTTAGGGGTCACAGTGATTCAGTGTAAACAGAGTGAGGGGCTCAGGTCGAACTTGTGCTAGGGAGGCTGCTTTCATGTTCTAAGACCTGGTGTGTCAGGCATGGAACTTAGGACTTCATCCCATCTCCTTACAGAAAAAATTATAGAAGGTGTTAACCTGGGAAAAGGCATATTTAGAGCTGTTTCAGAAGATAATAGGTGGCAGCCAGAGCACAGTTAGTGTGGGGGGCCACCTTGCAACAACCTGTAAGAGCAATTATACATGTGTTATTCCCCAGCGTCGATTTCAGTGTCATCAGAAATCAACCACAGTGGGAGTGGTCACCACAGAAACTGGCAGATGATTCAAATCAGTTCCACTAAACTGCTTTCCAGGAATATGAGCAAAGTTAAAGGGTTATTTCAATAAAGCGAGGCTTTAATAGTTTACAAATCTGAGATGCCTTTTAAAATTGTGCAGCAAACCTTAATAATATCGGCAGGTGCCACTCCCAAATAGCAGAGTCAGAATCCAGGATGAGCAAGGAGGTAGGAACCTATTTTCTTTTTTCCCCATGATGGAGATTGAACTCAAGGCCTCGTGCATGTTAGACAAGCACTGTACCACTGGGCTACATCCCCAGCCAGGAAATTAATTTTTAATTTTTTAGTAGAAATAGGATTTTAATACAATATTGAAGTCTAGCACTTTCTATTTATAAACATGTTACTCTAATCAGTAAAATTTTTTTTTTTTTGCATGTAAATATTCAATTGCCCTTCCTACATCACAAATCTTCTTTCCTCTCACACCTCCATCTCCTGTGGTCTGCTAAAGCCCAGGATGCAGTGGTGAATGGCTCTTTCTATGGCATGAGATTGGATGCCAAGTGGGGCTGTCCTAAAGGACAGGGGAGGAGTGTGGTCCCTGAAAGGGCTTCTCTCTGTTCTCCAAGGGAGGGCTGGGTAGGAGGTGGGTGAGATACCCCCATTCTCACTCAGTCCATTGATGAGAGTAGAAAACAAAACTTTTAAGCAAAAGTTGAAGATTTAAGAATTCAGCCAGGTGGAAAGAGGTAGGGTAAAAATAGATGAGTACAGACACTAGAAGATGTGGAGCCAGATCCCATTGCTGCAGTGGAGGAGTCTGATCCCATAAAAGCAGCACAAGTCACTGGAGACCTGGAGAACTACTGTGTATTTGTTGTTAGGAAGCTACAGAAAGATGTGCTCTACCAAAATGAGACAGTTACCCCAGAAAACGGATGATAAGGCATGGTCACAAACAGGGGCCTGACACAGGAAAACCATGTGGATGTTCAGAGGATCATCACCAAGGGTCAGTTCCAGGAAAATTGTGCAGCAAACCTTAATAATATCGTCAGTTCCTCCATCAACAGGTTTTGATATGAGTTCTTCAATTTCTTTCTCCAGTTCTAGACACCTGGATTTAGCTTTCTGTAACAGAATAATTTGCTTCTTGGCAAACATGATGAGCTCTTCTGTGGGCAATGTTTCCAGCTTTCCTCTCTTCAGGGACCCTGCTGGTCAAGTATTCTCTTCACCTTGGAGGCCCAGTCTCAGGGGTGGCTGGCTGGTCAGGCCACCCTATCCTGAACAGGATCCTCTATCACCGTGTGCATGCTGAGGACCAGGGGACCAGGGAACCCACAGTCCTGCCCAGGAAACTAATTTTAAAAGTTTCAAGTGATTCATTTTTAGGGGAGAGGGGTACTGAGGATTGAACTCAGGGGCACTCAACCATTGAGCCACATCTCCAGCCCTATTTTGTATTCTATTTAGAGACAGGGTCTCACTGAGTTGCTTAGCACCTCGCTTTTGCTGAGGATGGCTCTGAACTTGCAATCCTCCTGCTTCAGCCTCCCGAGCTGCTGGGATTACAGGCGTACACCCCTGGGCCCAGCTCAAGTGACTCTTATGCAACCAGTGTGATATTGCTCTTTGGACCAGGGCTGGGACATTTGGGGTAGAGAGGAGAGGATGGACATAAAAGGTGTTTCAGAGGTAGGAAACAGAACTCAATGACAGATGGGAGGTAGGGAGTGGCAGAGAGGGAACTGCCAAAACTGAGTTTCTTAGGACAACTAAGCAGATGAATGATGATGTCAGTGACTGAGCTAAGGCAGGCAGACCTGAGCTGTTTGGGAGGAAGAAAAGGGTGCAGCAGAGGAGGGAAGTTCTGGACTTGCTGTTAGAGGAGCCTGGGAGGATTTGGGTGCTACCTTGGGAAGTGGAGTGATATGGGAGCTGGAGCTTGGTGGAGCAGTCAGAGCTGGAGACACAGGTTGGAAGTGAGCATGTGTTCTTGTTGAGGTCGTGAATTTGGATGAGATTGTGGGAGAAGAGTGTGCGGTGTGGGAAGAGGTCAGAACTCCAGAAACAACCTTTCAGAGGTTGGTAGAGGAAGAGAAGCCATGGAGAGATCAAGCAAACAGCAGTTTGTGTATTGATTACAAAGCTAACAGGTCCTAGGCAGGAGGGGGCCCTTTAGGTGTTTTCGACATTTCCAGAAATCACACAGGCATTTTTCTTTTTTTAAAAATTAAATTATTTACTTATTCTAATTTGTTATACATGATGGCAGAATGCAATTCATTTCCTATTACACATATAGAGCACAATTTTTCAAGTCACTGTACACAAACTATTTTCACACCATTCATGTCTTCATACATGTACTTAGTAATGATGTCTAACTTATTCCACCATCTTTCCTACCCCCTTGCCCCCTCCTGTCCCCTTCCTCCCCTTTACCCTATCTAAATTTCCTCCTTTCCTCCCATGCTTCCCACCAACACATCACCATTATGCGTCCGCATCCTCATATCTAACTCCATCCATTTACCTGCAAATGCCATGATTTTATTCTCTTTTAATGCTGAGTAATGTTCCATTGTGTATATATACCAAAGTTTCCCTATCCATTCATCTACTGAAAGGCATCTAGGTTGGTACCATAATTTAGCTATTGTGAATTGTGCTTCTATAAACATTGATGTGGCTGTGTCTCTGTAGTATGCTGTTTTTAAGTCCTTTGGGTATAGACTGAGGAGTGGGATAGCCGGGTCAAATGGCTATTCCATTCCAAGTTTTTCAAGGAATCTCTATACTGCTTTCCAGATTGGCTGCACCGATTTTCAGTCCCACAAGAAATGTATGAGTGTGCCTTTTCCCTCACAACCT
The DNA here is from genome assembly GCF_964194105.1 of Spermophilus citellus. NCBI lineage: Eukaryota > Metazoa > Chordata > Mammalia > Rodentia > Sciuridae > Spermophilus > Spermophilus citellus. The sequence continues at coordinate 145,505,515 of NC_138183.1, read as the reverse complement.
CACCAACACTTATTGTTGTTTGTGTTCATAATAGCTGTCATTCTGACTGGAGATGAAATCTTAGAGTAGTTTTGATTTGCATTTATCTAATTGCTAGAGATGTTGAACATTTTTTCATGTTTGTTGATTGATTGTATATCTTCATCTGAGAAGTGTCTGTTCAGTTCCTTGGCCCATTTATTGATTGGGTTATTTGTTTTTTGGTGTTAAGGTTTTTGAGTGCTTTATATATCCTAGAGATTAGTGCTCTATCTGATGTGCTTGTGATAAAGATTTGCTCCCATTCTGTAGGCTCTCTATTCACCTCACTGATTGTTTCTTTTGCTGAGAAGAAGCTTTTTAGTTTGACTCCATCCCATTTATTGATTCTTGGTTTTAATTCTTGTGCTATAGGAGTCTTATTAAGAAAGTTGGGCTTAATCCGACATGATGGAGATTTGGGCCTACTTTTTCTTCCATTAGGCGCAAGATCTCTGGCTTAATTCCTAGGTCCTTAATCCACTTTGGGTTGAGTTTTGTGCATGGTGAGAGATAGAGGTTTAATATCTGAATGTACTTATGTATCTTTGATTAGGAACACACACATATGCAAACTAATTGGAGGCAAGGACTGTTTCAACTGTTGTGTCTTCCAAAACATGATGGTTGAAGTATCCTTGATGGGAAGGAAGTTGGGGTGTTGTAGGGAACAGAAAAAGCCCTCTCTTTGTCTTGTCTTGCTCTTGTGAGAGAAATCAATGGAGAAGAAACTTGAGCAGTTTAGGTAAAGGGACCAGTGTCAAGCTGCTTGTCCAAAACAAGGTTTTGAAGTTATCTGTGCATAAATTGGCTTCTGTTCACTTTGGGTTGGAGACCTTTCTGAAGCTTCCCAGCATTGACTTCTTTCCCCAGTAGGAGTGCTCTGGAATGGCAAGCAAGGGATTTTCTTGGCAGGGAAGGGACACTGGCAGAAGGGCAGGAGTAAGGGGAGGCATGGGTGTGGAGGCTGGGGGAGGCTGGCCTCTGAACTCCACTGACCAGAGTCTCAACCAATTCTCATTGACTTTGAGTTCTGGGAAGCAACTTGTTTGACCACATTACCTCCTGAGTAAAGGTTTACCTCTAAGTGACCTAGTTAATTTGTGTTTATTTTCTTAAGAGTGCCTAAGATTTCACTGTGAAGCTAAGTAGTGATTGGGGCCGAAGAAACTACTAGGATGTTGAAATGAGAAAAAAGTGGCGTGTTCCTTTGATTAACCGGAGAGAGTTGGAACTGCCAACTCTTGCTCCCATTCTCAGAAACCACTTCAGGACTATAATGGGGTAAGTATCATTCTTTTAATTGTGTTTCGTGTGAGGCAGAGAATTCTGTTGAGACTGAGGTGTCTTTTACTCTTTGTGAAAACTAACTTAGAACAGGGCATTGGAAAGAAAATTTAATTTCCCCTCATCAGTGCTTGATTTTCTGTATTCATGAAAGCCAAAGACTGTCATAAAAATGTAAAACTCATAGAGAATCAGAAAGAAAGAAAGGAACAAATAAAAAGGAAAGACTTAACCTTGGATTTAAAACATTTTTCCTACTTTCACCTGTAATGTCTATTTGGAGAACCGCATTCTTTCCTGTCTGGATTGGAGGCATTACCAAGCATGGGACACAGCTTCCCGGCCTTGGAAAATTCAGAGCTGGATTATGACTTTGGCACGAATGTGTGGCAGAGGAGGGCTGGAAGTGGGGGGATGTTGGTGGATTTCACTGTGGTGGTTTGGAAGTCCATGTGTACCTCAGCCTGGTGACTGAAACATAGTCAGGGAAAACATGGATGAATGCATGGCCCATCAGGAATACAAACTGAGCAGTGGGCTTCTCAAGGTCGTGGGCCTTGCTTACGTATCTAGGATACTTTCAACATGTTTAGAAAATGTTGCACGAGGAGGGAGGGTGAAGTCTACAAGAACTTGAGAGCATGCAGGGATTTCTTCTAGACTGGCCAAAGAGTACCCAGTGAAAGCGGAGACCTTTGTAAGCACAGCAAGAGAAAACAGGGTCATTTATCTCACTCCAGTCAGAATGGCAGTTATCAAGAATATAAAAAAACAATAAATGTTGGTGAGGATGTGGGGAGAAAAGCACACTTTTATATATTTCTGGTGGGACTGCAAATTGGTGCAGCCAATCAGGAAAGCAGCATAGAGATTCCTTAGAAAACTTGGAATGGAACCACTATTTGACCCAGCTATCCCACTCCTTGGTCTATACCCAAAGGACTTAAAAACAGCATACTACAGGGACACAGCCACATCAGTGTTTATACCAGTACAATTCACAATAGCTAAACTGTGGAACCAACCTAGATGCCTTTCAATAGATGAATGGATAAACTTGGTATATATACACAATGAAGTATTACTCAGCAATAAAAGACAATAAAATTATGACATTGGCAGGTAAATGGATGGAGTTAAAGAATAGCATGCTAAGCATAGTAAGCCAATCCCAAAAAACCAAAAGCTGAATGTTTTCTCTGAAAAAGTGAATGCTAATCCATAATGGGGGTGGGGCATGAGATGAGTGGAGGTACTTTGGATGGGGCAAAGGGGAGGTGGGGAGAGGCATAGGGGTAGGGAAGATGGTGAAATGAGATGGATGTCATTACCCTAGGTACATGTATGATTGCATGAATGGTGTGACCCTACTTTAGGCACAACTAGAGAAGTAAAAAATTGTGCTGCTACATTTGTGTATAATGAATCAAAGAGCATTCTGCTGTCATGTATAACTGATTTTAACAAATAAATAAATTAAAATTTAAAAAAGTCACTGTGTCGGTGTCTAGGGCAGACTAGAGAGAGGCCAGATAGGAACAGGAAAAGCAGTTAGAAGGCTATTCAAGTGATCCACTGTGGAGTCTGTGAGCTGGAGTGATGAGTGGAGGATATGGGGCTGGGGAGGCAGTTGAAGTGGAGTCTGCAGGACTTGGGGTGGTACCATGTGGGGTGCATTGCAGCTTGTTTGGATCCATGCTGTGGAGTACAGGTGAAGCCAAAATGAGGCATACACAGTATGATTTTTCTGTTGGATATTCAAGAGAGCTCAGAACCACTGGAAATGTATGCTATATAAAAATAAGTATTAGGAACATTTGTTGGATACTCATTTATTTGTCAAGCCTTCTGTTGATTGTTTATATTAATCAGTTAATTTAATCCTCACAACAGGTCTATGAAACTTCTTACATTTTAACATATAAGAGGATGGAAATGTAGAGTGAGCTTATATAGGTACTTTGATTTACTCAGAAAACAAGTGGCAGAGCTGGAACTCAAATCTCGGGTTTGATTTGGAAACTTCTACATCGATGTGGTCCAATAAAGCTCTCTGTGATGGAGGAAAATGGTCTGTCTTTACTGTCCAGTGTAGAAGCCGCTAGCCACGTGTGGATATTGAGTACCTGAAATGAAACCTGTTGCTACTAAAGAATTAGGTTTCTAATTAATTTCAATGTCTGTGTAGCTACTTGTGACTCCTGGCCATTGTGTTGGGCAGCTCAGCTCTCTGCGCTCTTTGGGAGTTATCAGCACCTCTATCATAATTAAAGATGGGTGTGGATACAATCGCCCAAGGAGACATGTTGTGGTGGATTTTAACCTCTTATTTCTCCCAGGCGTATTTGAAAATGAGGAAAGCTATAAATCTCTCTCGTGGATGGACAATATTATCACAGAGTGTCTATAACAATTTCACAGGTCCCTGAAACATAGTTTCTCTGTTATAAAGCAGAAAGAAAGAGCCCAATGGTATATTACCTCCTTGAGAACTGAGATCTTGGTTGATTTTTTAAAGTCTTCTATATCCAGTGTCTAGATTCTAGAATAATGTCTAGTACATAGTACTGATATGTATTAGACATTATTGATAATTTACTAAGGGAATGGCTGACTGAGTCCTGGGGAATATTTCAGTTTATTTTTTTTATTATTTTTCCCCCACTTCAGTAGTGCAAATATAAGCATTTAAGGGCTGATAAAATGAACACTGGAGGAATTTGAGTGGGACATGGCACATTGTTCTATGTATGATGTTCATTCCCACGTGTCCGCCTGGCTACCTGGGCACACATTTGCTTCAGATATTTATATGTGCTTTTAGATTTTGTACAGGCACACTACTTGATTTCTGACTAGTTGACACAAATTGATGGAATATCTATTATATATCCATCCCTATTTTTTTTATTGGTTGTTCACAACATTACAAAGCTCTTGAGAATATTTCAGTTTAAAGAGTTTATGAAACTCCCTAAAAAAGAGAAAATGGCAGCAAAAGTAGGAAGAATGAAGACCCAGCAGAGGGTGGTGTTGCAGAAGGCAAGGGCGGTGGGTAGAGTTCCAAGCTTGGGAATAATTATCAATGTCAGACATGCCTGGGTCATCTGAAAGATTAGGATTTAACCGTTGTCTTTGGCTTTGTCAGTATAGAGGTTCTCCCAAATAAACATGTAAATAAATACACATCCCTGGACAGTTCAGACATTGACTTAGCAAATTTAGGGAGAGGCTTAGTAATCTGCACAGCAAAGCTCCCAAGTTTATTAGATTTTGACCAAAGTATAGCAATTGCCAAGCAATGTATTATTTCAATAGCCATAAAGTAAAGGGGAAATAAAAGGGTTGAGGGGGACCTTTAAAAGTCAGATGTGGGCATGTTTAGTGGAGAAAGAACTGGTAAGAGGGAAGTGTGTTTGAATCATAGTGAAAACAGGAAGACATTTAGCTGGGTTCTGAGTCCCCAGGGGATCCATTAAGCAGAAGCAGCACTCCTAACCTGGTAGACAGGTTATCAGCTGTCACCCAAAGAAAGCTGTTCCTCAGTAGTAGTGTTTGAGAGTCCAGAGGAATGTTGTGTAAGAAGTTGGCAGTCATTAGCAGTGCCCCAGTCACATCTGTTTACTTATTTTCTATTATTAGACTTTCTCATACTTACCTGCCAGATGACAAACAGAAACTATTCTTTATTCTCTACCTGCCTTCTATTGCCTGAAAACCTCTTTCCTACCTAAACTGAAATTGTAAACACCAGAGTTATTTAAACTGTGGAAATAGTTTGGCATAAACATACAGTTGTATTTTCTGTAATGTTGTGGCTTTTCTTTTCAGGCCAGTGTCTCTCCACATTTTTACCATGAAGGGTCTCTTCCACATCGGATGTTTCAAAATATTTATCCATCTGCCAAGCTAACTGAATGTAAAGCACAGTGGAGCTTCACTACCTACCAACCTCCATATACTGTCCCCACACGCTTCCTGTCTATGAGTTCTACCGTTTCTGATCCTCACTACAGTCTTTAAGGCATGCCTGGTTACCCACATCTCACACTTAGAAGAGTTAAATTGCTTACCTGGTCTCCCCCTGCTAAGTAGAAGAGTCAGGACTAGAACTTGCATCTTTCTGTCTGCAAATCCTGAACTCCAGTGCTGCGATTGTATTACTCATAACTTAATTCTCATTTCAGTTCTATAAATTGAAGATTAAGTTGTAAGTAATCACATTAAATCATTTTTTTTTGAGGAATTAGGCTAAGAGAGTATAACCCAGTTGGCCAATGGTATAGGCCAATTAGAAGCAAAGCAGGGGCAAACCCACGCTTGTGTGTCTCCCTGCTGTCCCTACTATATCCACTGCCTCAATTTATGTCTTTTTTGTTAATCAAAGACATCTACAGTGCCCCTCGAAGCCTTCTCTCTCTGTCTCTGTCTCTGTCTCTTTCTTTCAGGGATTGAACCTAGGGGCATTTAACCACTGAGATACACTCCCAGACCTTTTTATTTTTTGTATTTTGAGGTAGGGTTTGCTAAGTTGCTTAGGGCCTCTAAGTTGCTAAGGTTGGCTTTGAACTTGGCGATCCTCCTACTTGAGCCTCTTGAGTGGCTGGAATTATGGGCGTGCACACTTGGAGCCTTTTCAAGCTTCCAATTAACATGAGATAATTGGTGCTAGATGGCAGAGTGCAGCCAAAAGCAAAGAAGAGCCACATATTAGTCTACAGGGCCTTAGTGTGGGTAAATGTATGGCTTCCCTTAGGCTCTAGGAATACTGAAGGGCAGTTTACACACACCTGGGACTGCTTGGGTTCATCTGAATCTCCACCCTCTTCTGACTTAAGAGGCCTTGGGTGTTGCCTGGGAGAGAAAGAGCTGATTCTACTTAGAAAGTGCTTGTTCAGAAAGGTTGCCAGATTCCATTTCCCTAGCTGTCAAAGCCGTGGTGCCTTCCAGAGGGCACCAGGACATCTCCCTGGTGTCTTGTGGGTTCTGCATGTGTCCTGTATTGGGGGAAGGAGGAAGGGAGACCAGTGGAATCATGAGAATTTGCCCAGCCTGCATTTCGGAGTTCACCGTCACAGTCGAGTGAATTCCTGCCTTCTGGAACATGCTTTGGCTCAATTTGTGTTGGATTTTCCCCAGCCCTTTCCTGTGTGGCTGGTACTAAAGTGACCTTCTGGGATAAGCTCCTTACATGCTGGTTAACAAAAGCAGGATTCTGCTTCGCCTGGTTTCTGTCTGAAGTGTTCTGGAATTGTCAGAAGAGCTTTCCCATCTCAGTTAGTAACACAAGCTAACATTCTAGAATTTAATTTATGCAGTAATTTTTTTTTTTTTAAATCTGAAGCTTGAATTCACAGCAGAAGGAATTTAAGTCATCCCAGTGCCTTGTCTAGCTGTCTTGGGGGAAATGGCAAACAGACGTTTATACAAATTCCCTTGGTTTCAGCATTAAGCCATCTTTCATCATCCATGGGCTCAGGCAAAGTCATTCCAAAAACCCTTGTTTAGAGCTACTTTTTCAGTCTAACAGACATTTTCATCTGTTAGTGCCATCTGCTGGACTTTTTCCAAGTTTTTTTCTGACTTCTTTAAGTCAGACTAGACACAAAAGACTTGACTAATGTGGGGTGGATGGGAACTTGGTCCTTGATGTTGTGGCCTTTGACCCTTCCTCTGTAAACAGCCTAGGGTAATGGTTGCTTTTGTCATGGCCTTGAATTCATTAGGGCTGCAGTGTGAGTTGCTCAGGGTCCAGGTGGCCTGAATCATTTGAAAGCATTCATGGAAAAGGGTGTACCAGTCAGTTTTGCAATACTATAACAAAGTATTTGAGAAATTTAAGTTATAAAGGTTTGTTTTGGTTTATGGTTCTAGAGTTTCCAGTCCAAGATTGGGTGGTCCCACTGCTTTGAACCTTTAGTGAGGGCAGTACATCCTGACAGGGATGTGTGGCACAGCAAACTGCTCACCTCTGAGAAAAAGATAGGAAGAGACAGGGTCCTACAACCCCTTTGAAGCACATTTATGATGACCTAAGGACCTCCCAGTACCCCTTTCCCACCAAAAGATCCCTCCACCTCCCAATGATGCCATCCTGGGACTTTTGGGGGACACTTAACCAAACCATTGTGTTCTATCCCTCCCCCAAATGTTCACATCCATCTCACAATACATTTGTTTAATTCTCAAGAGCCCCAAAGAATGAACTATTCTGAATCTCTGGAAATTCTGATCAACAATATTATTTCAGTATTAAGACTTGTAATGCCAAAAAAAAAAAAAAACCCAATATTATTTCATGGGATTGAGTTGGAGAAGTGGTTGGCATTATTTAAGTTACTTAAGACTGTTATAAAACAAATATGAGAGAAGACCAAATCCCTGTTCGGACACTTGGAGGAAGAAAGATGGCACCATAGATTCACCTGCAGTTCTTCCAGCCCAGTGTTCACCTCTCTGAAGAGTTCCAGGAGGGCTGGGGATGTGGCTCAAGCGGTAGCGCGCTCGCCTGGCATGCGTGCGGCCCGGGTTCGATCCTCAGCACCACATTACCAACAAAGATGTTGTGTCCGCCGAGAACTAAAAAAATAAATAAATATTAAAAATTCTCTCTCTCTCTCTCTCTCTCTCTCCCCTCTCTCACTCTCTCTTCAAAAAAAAAAAAAAAAAAAAAAAAAAAAAGAGTTCCAGGAAACTCTAGTTGGTGTCACCACCCACACTCTGTCCCTTGTGAGTTGCTTCCTCCCAGTATTCAGTGCATACCCATGCCAACTAGATGCGCAGGTGTGTGTGTATGTGGGGTTGTCCCCTGCTGGTGGGGGGCCAGGTCATTGTCATCTTTACTTGCCCATTCCCACAGGGCTTTGTGCATGGAAAATAGTAAGTGGAGCCCAACCACAATGCTTTCTTTTTCTCATTTCTCTTTGTCTTGAATGGATCCAGTTTTAAGTGTCAGTGCAAAAACTCGTTAAGACCTTCTTCTCTTACTGACCACAGAAGGAACGGCTGTTTGTAGTCTGTGGTCTCAAAGCCTTTCACCGGTACTTGTGAATGCTACAATTTGCTATTTTTGACTGTAGTTATACTGAGCCCTCCCTTCCAAATGCAGACACCTTGAGAGTAGGATCCTCATTAGATTCATGTCTTCATGTCTCTCTCTCTCTTTTTTATTTCTATAACTCACAAAACAATGCCTTGCTCGAGGTGATGACTGCTGGCATTTTGCATTAGGACACATGCCAGGCACTGCTGTCCAGGCTTCACCTGCTTGTTCTTAAAACCTCACTAGAGCCTTACAAGGAAAGAACTATCATGACATCTATCTCCATTTGATAGATAAGGAAAATGATGTTGAATCAATTGCTCAGGATCATGTAACTAGGAGTGGAGCTTGCATTCAATTCCAGGCTGCATAATTCAAGATTCTAGACTCTTAACCCCTGCCTCATTGCATAAGTACACATAGAGGGCATTCTATAAATACTTGCAGGTTGATGTTTCTTAGTCACCAGGAACTAATCAATAGTGTGAAGGCAAATTAATGTTGTCTTAATTCTCCTTGGACAGAACTTTCCAAGCCACACGAAGGCCAGAAGGGGGCTCCAGAAGGTTGGCCCTGGTTGGGGTTCTTGATGCTCTGAGGTATTAGGCAGCCTGGTTGATTCTGGTTTGGAAGCCGACAGTGCCATCTAGTGGGATAACTTGGTAATATTAGCTCAATTATTTTTCTGAAACTCTGGTAACATTGCCATTTTAGGTCTGGCCTTAATCAGTTTAATGTTAAGATATGTTTGCAAGCTGGAGGGCAGGGTGAGTGGAAAGAACCAACCTCTCCTGGCTCAAATGGGTCAAGGTCAGTCAACCTTTTTCTTGAAGAGACTGTGAGGTTGATGGTCATTTGGGTTTGTTGAGCCCCATTGACTGTTATCAATGACATAAAGCATGGGGCTTCAGGTACCCCTCCTTCCTGCTACTCCTCACATGGGCTGCCCGAAGTGTAGGTCACTACTCTTCTCTCGAGGCTTGTCTCTGGAGCTGTGTCTCATTTGGAATTTGAGTTCCAGCCATCTGTGGGTTGCCTACCATAGAATAACACTTATCCCAGATTGTATATAAGAGAATGCTTGATGCATACATCAGTCAATACCATGGGTCAACAATAGTTCAGTGAGATTTGGTTTTGAGGAGTTTGTAATAGGTAAGTTTGTCGCAGCTGGCAGGGGGAAATGATGAACGGACACTCCACGTTGGAAAGGCAGTAAAAAAGCACTTGGCATAAAGGAAAGAGAAAAGGTTTGTGTAGGAACTTAGCTCTGCCTCGCAGTTGGAGGCTTTGTGTAGGTGCTGTTCTGGTTTCTGGGGTGTGTGTGTATGTGATTCCTTGTGTGTATGAAAATTTTGACTTAATTTGCTTCCAAAGCCATTTACTTCTTGCTGGAAGAACCTTGAAGTGTGGTTACAACTGTATAACCATAACCACAAATAATTCATGTACTCTTTTGGTTGAGATGAAATTCTTTAAGATTGTTCAGTTTGTGGTTTGCTGGGAATCTAGCCTAAGGAATGTACTCTAGAGATCAGATCAGCACACCTATTGCAGTAGACAATTTTTTTTTTAAACTGGGAATTGAAACCAGGGGAGGGGGTTACCACTGAGCCACATCCCCAGCCCTTTTACTTTTTATTTTGAGATAGGGACTCACTAAGTGGTTTAGGACCTTGCTAAGTTGCTGAGACTGGCCTCAAATTTGCAATCCTTCTGATTCAGCTTCCCAAATCACTGGTATTATAGGCATGTGCCACCACGCTTGGCCTTATTGCAGTGAACAATTTATCAGAACAAAGAAATGATTTTGGTTATACTGTTGCTTGGGTTGTAGTGACATTCATATTAATAATTTTTTGGTCTTATTTTTTCTTACTAGTTCTTCTCTCTTTTTTCATTTTCTTTTTTCTTGTTCTTTCTTTTTTTAAAAAATTGGATTGGACAACAAAGTGAAGGAACTTGAAGGCCTTGTAAAAACCAACCCATGTTTATTATTTATTAATTATGAGCTGTGTGTGAAATTTATGATTATGCAATTAATATGATCTCAACTCAGAAAAATATACATAAACCCTCCAAATACCACAAAAATAGAATACCAAGAAAAAAATTTGTAAGACCACAAAAAAGAAAAGTAAACAAAATGGGGTGTGTGTGTGGGAGAAAATATACATTCTGATACTGCCAGATAAACAATGAAAATACAGACATTTGTGATTCTTTGAAAAACTGGTTGTAAAAAGATACCAGAATAGTGTATGATGATACTTATAAAATCAATAATAATTTAGTGAGTTTTTAGAAGAAAAACTTTACAGCCCGGCACAGTGGCATATGACTATAATCGAAGCCACTCAAGAGGCTGAGGAAGGAGGATCACAAGTTCAAGGCTGACCTCAGCAACTTAGCTAGATCCTTGTCTCAAAAAGTAAAAAGTCCTGGGGATGTAGCTCAGTGGTAAATTGCCCTGAGGATCAATCTCCAGTAGTGGGGAAAAAATTTTGTAGTAGGACTTTATTATTAATAAAATCTATGCATAGCTGCGTTCGTCTGCCTTTTCCCATGAAAGCTCCTTGGGTTCACATTGCAGGCTTTGTGGGCTCCTGAAGTCTTTCCTCTACTGAACTTTCACGGCTCTGCCTCAACTCCTCAACTCCTCAGCTCAGACACCATAGCTTAAAAGTAATCAAGGATGCCACATAAATGTCAAATGTGGCTGTGTTCCCATAAAGTGTCATTATGGACACTGAAATTCAAATTTCACATCATGTTCAAGTGTCCCAAAATATTCTTTTTTGGATTACCCCCAACCTTTTAAAAATGCAAAAACCATTCTTAGCTCATGGAACTGTATAAAAACAGATGGCTCCAGATTTGGCTGGAAGGCTGTAGTTTTCGGATCCTTGTCAGATGCCTGGAGTAGGTAATACTTGTAAATGGGAAAAAAAAAATCAGCATTCATCTATTATATAGATGGTGTCATGAGGTGTCTGAAAAGATTTTCTCTCTCTGGAATAAGATGAAAGGCAGTTTATTCCGTTTCACCTTAAGGGTGGAGTCTGTTCACAGAGTTCTGACCTTGAACTCAGGAGTCCTTCTACTTACCTGCAGGGCTGTGAGGATTAGAGGGATTCCACCCTTTATTCCTTCTATTTTTTTTTTTTAACCTCACTCTACTCAGCCCTTCCTGGGGGCTGAAAAGCAGACCAGGTGACCCCAGATCCTGTCTGTGAAGTCTTTTGCCTTCCTCCACACCCTACTAAGCCCCTCCCTCCTCAATTCTATTTCAGTTTCTTGGGAGCCTCTAGTGGGATGAGGAACGACGGGAATCATTTACCCATCGGAGTGAGATTTAGAGGGGCAGTTAAGATGCCCTGGATGTGCATATTTAGCTGGGGAAGAACAGGGCCAAGGTCAAAACCTTCGTCTTCCAGCTGGGGCAGCAAAACTATCCTCAGGTATCTTGGGTGGGTTTTTGTGTCATTTCTCACACCCCTCCTCCGATAGTACACTCTCTGTGCTAAACTCTCTGCACAGGGGGAACTTATAGCCTCAGTTTTGTAACCCCTTTTTTTTCCCTCTAGTTGAGGTCTAAGAGCTCCCCGGGGTTGAGAAAGAAGTTGAGCATTAACGGTCCGTATCCTGTGTCTTCCCCAGCAGCCAGCAGAGCAGCCAGCAGAGCAGCCATGATGACGATTCGAGCAGGTTCCTGAGCCCTCGAGTGCGGGAAGAAAGGTGAGATCCCAGAGGAGGGAGTGGGTGGGTGGGAGAAACAGGACAGAGCCCCAGCCACGTGCTTGAGTCAGACTGTGCTTCTGCGGTGGGCGAGCACTTTGGGAAGTGGAAGAGCCAGAGGAGAGTGCCGGACCCTTGTGCTTGGAGACTTGAATGGAGAGACAAGCTGTTCACCCAAGAAATGAGGGCGCAACCCCAAAGGCTGATCCCGAAAGCCTTTCGAGTTCAGCAAGGAGGGGTGTCAACCTGTGGCAAGCCAAACACTTTGGCAAAACTTTGGACTTAGAACTGGCATCCTCTAGTCAGGCCTTCTGGGCTGGGTACAGTGTGGATGGTGCTGGGGAAGAGATTTTGTGCTGAGGAAGCCGCATGTCTTGGGGTTGAGTGTGTGTTGTGTCCAGTGGCGGCACCAAACCAGCCTGACTGGCTTGGAATGCGTTGCATGTGGTTGAGGTTAATGATGGAGAATGAGATTGAATATGTAAAAGAACACGGAGAATATGGAGGCTCCTAAATGCTCAGCGGAGGGTTCCAAATACAACTAGCTGTGTGCTCAGGTTATGAGGGCCAGCTAGCGTGATTAGTACCATGCTACACGTGGTAGATGGAAGGGGGTTTGTGCTAACAAGTTAAACTTCTTTGCCCCTCCCCAAAAGTCAATATATGTGTTTGGTTTTGGGGATTGAACTCAGGACCCTGAGCATTCTGGGCAAGCACTCTGCCAAGTCCACCACCTTACTAATGTTGACTTAAATGAGGTCTCAGCTGGCTTTCCACAGGGTTTCTGTTTTGGATCTAGTTCTGTTGAAAAAGCCAAAGGTGCTTTTGCCACTTTTATCAAACTTAAATAAAGCTTAAGGAAATTTAATTAAAATCAAGATTTAATATGATTTCAAACAGAATAGTGGCTTCTATTGGGAACAATGGGAAACCGAGAGAGATTTTTTTTCAAAAAAGGAAATGTGATACTGATAATAGAGATTCATTTCTTTAGTGTAGGGTTGCCATCAGGAACGTACTTTGATAGGATTTCTTTGTGTTTGTGGGGTACCGGGAATTAAACTAGCACTTTGCCCACACTAGGTAAGTGCTGGACCACTGAGCTACTCCCTAAGCCTTCTATTTTTATTTTAGTGAGACAGGTCTCGCTAAGTGGTCCAAGCTGGGTTTGAACTTGTGATCCTCTTGCCTCAATCTCCCAAATAGCTGGCATTATAGCTGTGTACCATCACACCCTGCTATTTGATAGAATTTCATGTGAAAAATCAGCCAAATATGAGACAATAACAGGACAGGACACTTTGAAAGTTTTAAAATTCATTAATGGAAGCACCATGCTTGGATTAAAAAAAAAAGAGAAAGAAATCTTACTGTAGCGTGTATGAATTTGATCATATCTGGTGTATTAGGACCAGTTCTTTGGAAATGGGTATTAGAGTTCAGAAGAGAATGACCTATGTCAGAACTGTTTGAAGGAAAGGGGTTGGACCTGGAATAGAGAAGATTGGAGGTGACTCTTTAAATATGTGAAAGCATAAGAAACGGAACTGTGTGAAGTTACAGGAAGAAGAGTTGCAGCTCAGATTCACCATTTCCATGGATAGGGCTGATTAATAGAATAGGCTTTGCAAAATAACCTATTATACCCCTCTGCAGAAGATTGAAGCCAAGGGAGGTGTCAATCGACCTCTAATCCTTACCTCTAGATTATGAACTCTTGTGAATTCTGCCTTAGTTCTTAATTTTATGCCCATTATTAACCAAAATGAATGGTTCAGTTCATCAATTTGGAGGGAGTATGTATGGAGACATGGGGCCCCCAAAGGACAAAGATGAATTATTCTTATCAAAATGTTTACCTAGTTGTGATCTAGGAGCAGTTTGTTCTCTCCCCCAGAGAAGCCTACACTCTCTTTTTAAAAGACTTTCTGGATTTCAACAACTATACTCAAATTGAGAAGGAGCCCCGGCAGTCCCCAGCACAACTTCCTTCCCTGTGCTTGCACACCAGTCATTTCTGACTGGCGCCCTGTGGCCAACCCTTCGCCCCACTTCCTTTTCTTCCTTCCTTCTTTTCTTATCTCCTTCCTTCCTCCCTTCCTCCCTCCTTCCCTCTCTTCCTTCCTCCCTCCCTCCATCCCTCCCTCCTTTATTTCTCTTTCCTGAGGATTGAACCCAAGGGCGTGTCATCACTCAGTTACATTCCCAGTACTTTTTGTTTTTATTTTGAGACAGGGTCTCACTAAATTGTGAAGGCGGGTCTCAAACTTGCAATCCTCCTGCCTCAGCCTTGGAGTTGCTGGCCAACATTTTCTATTTTTCTACTGCTTTTTTTGAGGCACTGCAGAGAAAGTGCTGAATGCACCTACCCTCATCTACTTTGTCTGAGTCAATCCGTCTTGCATTGTGGGACTTGACTGCCAATTAGAGAGAGCTCTGCCTTTTGATGGCTATTTGGAACTCTACATTGACTACTCACTCCTCCAAAATAAAAGATTCTTTCCTCTAAATCTCTTCCTGGAAAAGGCTTCTGGGTTTCCATCCTGTCCCTTCCTTCCCACCCCCAGCCCACTCAGTCTCACACACTCTTCCTGGTGGATTGTGGGAAGCCATTTCTGACACGTGATTGGGTGGCTCCCGTTAAGGGTCTGAGGCGCTGTGGTTGTGGAGCTTTCCCGGCCCTTTCCTGATGAGAGAGCCCATCCGTGTGGGGGTGTGCCTGACCACTGACCCCGGGGGCCCAATCACTGACCCTGACCTTGGAGTGCAGTCCCCCCTCAACCTTCATTGGATGGAATTCTCTCCTGAATCTCTTGTTCCCCAATAAAAAGCTACTCCCAGGTGTGTTCAATCTCTCTCTCTCTCCTGCTAGCCCTGAGTAATCCTTGCTGCCCTGCTGGGCGGCTAGAGGTGGGAACCAGAGAGGGGAGCTGTCTCGGACCTGGCAATATAAATAAGGTAACTGAGTCTGTGTGTTTTATTTCGATCTCATCTAACTAACTTTATGCCTAGAACCTCATTAATGAAACCATTGCGCAGGCCGCATGGTAGAGTGGATGAGGGTGTTTTGCCTCAGCTGGCTCTGGGCAGTATGAGGAAACTGAGAACTGCGCTTCCCAAAGCGGCCCCTGTGGACACCGCCCACCTCAGAAACTCC